>NC_133567.1:18756504-20006504 GCF_048773025.1 Camelus bactrianus | reverse complement strand
CTTAATAAACAAAGAGCATGATTTATAGGTAGCTGCTCTGTCCCAGTTTGAAGGATAGAATTCTTTAACCTTTCTCTCTTGTCTTTCCCCTAGAGGTTCCTTTTAACCAGAGCAATAGATTATCATCATCGATGTTTAATATTTGACTTGATTAAATTTGTAAAACGAGTACTTTGAAATACCATATGGTATTCCTGTGAATGTTAAGACAGTGAATATTAGAAATAAGGAGAATATGCAGATTTTTTGATGTAGAAGTCATTAGTTTGACAAAACATAACATTCAGAGGGCCTTAATATATCTTTTTAAAAATTTGGACTTGTAATAAATGTTTAAACCAAAACTCAGAGTTGTGTTTTATTGTAAGATTTATTTAGATAATCTGTAGAAAAAGAAGCACATTTATTTATGGTATGTGGTAAGCACATGGAACAAGATGATCTAGTTATAGGCAACTCATTTAAAAACATACCATAGTTTTTTAAGGAATTCTAAGAAAATACACAAAATGTTATTTCAGAAATTGAAAAGTTAGTCAACATATTGTAGTTGGTGAGAGCATCTGTTGCTCATCTTTGGAAAGGATCACATCACATCCGAGCACAAAAGGACACCTGAAACTGCTCAGACAGGTTGACCACCACGCGCAGTGTCGCACCATAGTTAGGAGGACAGACTAGGGAGCCATGCTGGCGGCTCTGGTACCATCTGTTTGAATCTGGGCAAGTTCCCTAAACTCTGTGTCTCAGTGTCTTCATCTGTAAAATGGGGATAACAGTACCTACTTCACTGGATGGTGGTGAGGATTAAATGAGCTGTTGAATCAGTGTCTGGCTTATTAAAATGCGTAAAATTATCATTGTCATGAGAAGAAATGCATCTTTGGACACTGTAGCTGTTGAATGACTACTGATGGAGGCTAACAGAAGCAGTTCCCATGTATAATAGGAGAGAGGGTGGAAATGTTTATCGAAACCTTCTGGTAATGCAGACGCCAGCTGGGGTTTGACTTACTGTCTCTTTCAGTTCCTCACCGACGTGGGTTGCTTCATTTCCACTTTGGAGATGAGGAAACAGGCGTTCAGTGAGATCAAATAGTAGACATTGGAGCTGGAATCTTAACCCATGTCTGTCTCTCTCAAACCTTGTCTTTTTCGGCCCTGCTGCCTCAACTTGAAAAGTGCTTTCTGCATCTCTTCTTTAATCCTCATAATGACATCATAAAATAGGTGCATTATTATCTTTAATTTACAGATGAGGAAATTGATGTTGAACAGTAAAGTATGCAAAGTGCTTAACTCACAGCATAGTTCTCCATGACTGAGAGCTATTATTATTGTCATAATTATTGTTAAGTAACCTGCCTACCTTAACATGTGGTGGAAATGCCAGCAGGTGAAGTGAGTTTTCTCCTTCGGTTTGAAGTGGGTTCTATTGCTTTTACTTCCCTGTTCATATATTCAGAGAATCAAGAAAAAGAAAATGATATGTTAACAGTTCCTACCGGAGGACGGCCCTCCCGAGTTGGTTTCCTGCCTGCAGACTTAGCGGCTGCGATCCACACAGCAGGTCCACAGTCAGCATCATCTCTGAGCATGAATTCAGGCCCAGCTGGAGAGCATCCCTGCGGCAGAGAGAGAGAGGCCTTGCACTTTGCTGCATATTGTACTATATGTTCAGAGGTGGAAATAATTTATATTTCATATTAAATAAGCATGCTACCTCCAGGCCTACATACCAGCCTAGTAAGAAGCAGTTTCAGGTGTCCTTTGTGAGCCATACTGTTGGCTTTCCTTATCTGCAGGCTCCACTTCTGTGGATTCAACTAACCGTGGATTGAAAATATTAAAAAAAAAAATTCCAGAAAGTTCCAAAAGGCAAAACTGAAATTTGCTTTGCTCCACAGCTGTTTACACAGCATTTACATTACATTTACTGTTTAAATGGCATTTACATTGTATTAGGTTGTTATAAGTTATCTATAGATGATTTAAAGTGTGTGGGAGAGGGGAGGGCATAACTCAGTGATAGAGTGTGTGCTTAGCATGCACAAAGTCCGGGGTTCAATTACCAGCACCACTATTTAAAAATAATAATCATAAATAAATAAACCTAATTACCTTCCCCGGCAAAAAAAAAAGAAAAATTAAAAAAATAGAATAAAGTATGTGGGAGAATGTACTTTTGGGTTACATGCAAATACAGTGCTGTTTTATATAAGGAACTTGTGCATCCTCTGATTTTGGTGTCCTCAGGAGTCCTGGAACAAATCCTCTGTGGAATGTACTTTATTAAAAGTCTAGTCCACAGCTTGTTGAACTTTGCACTTGACTACCAGAAGTTGGGAATGATTGAAAGGCTACTTTCTTGCGTGTGGCTTTCTTAGGTTATCATTCAAATACTACATAGTACCCTGGCCCTTGGTAAATAGTCTCTGTTTTCTAAATATTAAAATCTAGTTGTTGTATAAGGCACGTAGGTCACAGACTGCTTCCAGACTGATTTAGTATTTAATTTAACCTCTCAGCTAACATATCCTACCACTGGAAGGTATTTCAAGATGATGTTCTAAGTTGGCTTTTTTTTTTTTAAGTCAAAATTTTCTGTCCAACATGGTGACTATAGTTAATAATACTGTATCGCATATTTGAACATGGCTAAGAAAGTAGATCTTAAAAGTTGTCATCACAAGAAAAAAATAACTGTAACTGCGTGGTGACAGATGTTAACCAGACTCATTCATTCTGGTGGTCATTTTGCGCTATAGACAAATGTTGATTTGTTATGTTGTACACCTGAAATTAATGTTATATGTAAATGATATCTCAATTTAAAAAGTTAAAATAAAGTCAAAAGTCTCTGGGTGTGAGCTTCCAGTAGGGTGCCAGAAAGAGTCCTTGTCATCAACTGAGTCTTTCCACATCTCTCTGAGATATCTTCTACTTCAGTTTTAGCCCTCTTTGTTGGAATATAAATGTTCCCTTTTACTCGACCAAGTGCTTTTACTTACATTTCAAATGCGCCTGTGTTCTGGGTTATTCCACAGTAAAAGTCTTCCTCGATCATTTTTGTGACTTGAGCTGGGTCCATAATGTACCTTAATGAATTCTTTAGAATATACATCTTTCTTTTTATTTCTTGTCTCTGTTAACTATTTATTGGCTTTCCTCTGGCCACCCCTTAATCTCCAGATAACTTTCCTCTGACATCCAGCTTTCTCTTGCTGTCAGAAGGTATATGTACAAGAAATGCAAGCTCATTTTAATATGGATGCGGTGAATGGAGATCCTTTACTCTCCCCAGTCATCTCTACTATGTTGAGTCATCTTCACTTGGGGCTTGGGAGTCGGGAGCCGATTGTATTTCTAGAGAGCTTGCCTGGTACATCCATGAGAGATGTGTTGGAGAGTTCTACTAGTCTTGGCTATACAAGCATCAATTTTGTGAAACATGGCAGAGACAGGCCCTCAGATTGCTGAGTTTGAGGGCGAGGGGTGGGTGTGGGGAAAGACAGCTCTGACTAGGATTTATCTGCCACATTTCTAGTCCTCACTGGTCGTGCCTTCTGGGTAAGAATTGGAATGAAGAGCTAACACAGAGCACTTACCGTCTGCTGGCCGCTATGCTAAGAACTGTACATACAGTATTTACTTTAATCCTCATAGTGACCATATGTGGTTACTTTATGATCCTTTTTTGCACAAGTGGAAACTGATGCCTACCTAGAAGGGTCAGAGCATTTGTCCAGGATCTGTGAGTTACAGAGCCAACCATGGAGTCCAGGAGTCAGACAAGGCCTAGCCTCTTCCCAGGGCATTCTACTGCATCCAGTTTGGGGGCCTTCATGATAGTTCAGCTACTTTGCAGAGATATCCCATATTGTGCTTCTCAAAATAACCCTACGCTATGGCACTCGGTCCCCTGGGAGAGAGCTGAAGGGATGGTGAAAAGGTACGTGCTCACCATCTTGCCCATGGCCAGCAGCTGGCCTCGATGCACAGAAAGCATCATCTCTTTGTCTTTGCGGAGGACGAACTTAAGCGTAGTGCATGCAATGAACAAAAAAGAAACCCCCTTGTTAGCATTGTGAAATAGGAAGCATAAAGCCTTCCACTGATAATGGGACACAGTGGAGAAGCACGCAAACCTTATCTGTGTTTGGTGTCACATACTTGCGTCACTCTCATTACAGAGAAGTGTAGCAACCTGAGATTTTCTCAGGTGATTTTTTAAAGTTTATTTCCATCAAGAATGATTTAATCAGTAACAAACATCACTACAGTGATATCATGGGTCTACGGTGAAACTCTGGTTTTTAAAGTAAATGAACACACATGTCTAACAAGTCAGGCGCAAGCATGTTGGCTCAGAAGAGGGACATTGCATCAACTCTTCTGTGTCTGCGTCATAGTCTAACTCCGCTCCAGGAGCAGAGGGAGAAGGCAGAATTTAAAACCAGCTCCTAATATTTTCAAAACCCTTTCCCTGAACCCCACCTCCTCTCTTTTTTCACGATTTCACCCTGGAGCCAACATTGATTCGTTGGTTCCGTAAGTCCTTCCTGACCCTTGGGGGTCTGAGTTACTATTTTTGTTGCTGTTGTTGTTATCACATTTTGGTCTGTCGTGTTGCTGCCACTCCCTCTCCTTGGTTTTGTAGGCATATAAAATCTTGAGAGCTGTGAGTGATTAAAAACTTATGAAGAATTCAGTTTTCTAAGTGTGGATTTTATTGCGGAGGACAGGAAAATTTGGCCTGATTAGAGGACTTTTACTTAAAATACAGAGCACTTGAACCCCTATGAACCTTTTGGAGTAGGCAAGTTTAAAAAAAAAAAGTGTTTTAATTGTTCGGCAACCGCTTCGTATCTTCCTATTCAATTTCGTGGGACTCAGTCCCTACAGACCATATCATGTATTCATTTGCAAGTGATCAGCTTCAGTTGATTTTCTAAAAGTAACAAAAGGGGTGACTCGTCAGCGTTACTGCATCTGCCATTTTAGTCTTTAGGGAGCCCCAGAGTTGCATGTGGAAGCCTCTCTGTGGATTTGTTCTCTAAGGGATGAAGGGTGTTCAGATAGGTCCTCGGGCTTCAGGTCTGACTGCATTTGTGACCAAGTCACTGCTGTGGATGTTGCTTCTGCTCTCCCTGGCCCTTCACCCCTGCCTGTACTCGTGCCATCATCACCCCCACTGTGGCTGAATGCACCGCAGTTACTGGGAAACTTTAATGTCAAAGCGGCTCACGCTGTAAGTCAGAGGCAATAAAACCACACAAGACGATTCTTTAACTGAAAAAAAAAAAGCCAGTCTGTAACATAGCTGCACACAAGAATACCACAACGTCTGCATTCAGCACTTGGAAATTGTACCCAGAGCGGCTGTGTTATTTTTTTTCCTGACACCTTCTAAAAAGAGCTGTGAACTCCTCATTCACATAATCGATCCTTAGCAGCTTGGCAGGGTTTGAGGAAAACTGAGTTGAAGTGATATTTTTTACTCATTTCTGCATTCACCAGAGAATTTGTGTATTTGTATACCAGGTTGGATGATGAAATGTCAGACATAAGATGATTCCTCTCTCTGCCCTCTAGAATCTCAGTCTTGGCAAAAATCATATGATATCACTTATATGTGGAATCCAAAAAAAAAAAAATGATACAAATTCTATTTACAAACCAAAAACAGACTCATGGACATAGAAAACAAACTATGGTTACCAAAGGGGAAAGGGTGGGGAGGGATAAATGAGGGGTTGCGAATTAACAGACACACATTACTATATATGAAATAGATAAACAGCAAGGATCTACTGTGTAGCTCAGGAAACTATATTCATTTTCTTGTAATAACATGTAATGGAAAAGAATCTGAAAAGAAAAAGCATACATGTGTATGTATATGTATAATGGAATCACTTTGTTGTACACCTGAAACTAATACTGTAAATCAACTACACTTCAATAAAAAAATTTTTTTTTAAATCTCAGTCTTGGGAGGGAAAAGATGTTGAGCCGCAGTTGTAACCAGTGCATGAAAGATGATGGGCTCTGCCGGGGGTCCCTGACTCCAAGGAGAGGACTTTTCCCTGAGGAAGCAGGGCTGGATCTGAGTCTGGAAGCGTGACTTGGAAGGGACCAGGCAGCCGAGGATGGGAGTGGGCTGGCAAAAACCATTCTGAGCAGAGGGACCAGGGAGGACGGGGCCATGAAGGCACTGAAGAGGGCGGCACGTCTGTGAATGAGCTGGTTGTTCTGTGTGGCGGGTGCACGTCGTGGGCGGTAGGGGAGCTGGAAATGGAGAGTGGAGGCTGGAGCCACTTTGGGAAGGGTCCTCTGGGCCACATTTAGTCCAGATGAATCTGAGCACTTGAGGCTGTTCCTTTGGAATGACTACTCTGGTTGTGTTGTTTAGAACGGTTGGGATGTGAGGATGGGGTGTGGGAAAGAGAAGTTGTGAAAAAAAGCTGTTGAATCCTAGTGTGAACTTAAGGGCTGAGTTTAGGTTGGTAAGGGTTGGGGAGAGGAGAAGCAGGGAGGGAAGCATGACTTTAGGGATGACTCCCAGGTCTCTGGTTTGGGTGGCTGAACAGACAGAGGTACTATTGGTCATGAAAGTGAAAACAAAGGATGGCGCAGTTTGCAGCGGGAGATGATGAATTCGGTGTGGCTGTGTGTAACGTGAGGCAGCAGTCGGACATCCAGGGCTTGAGACTGAATTGACACTTTCACACCCCTGTGGTTTTGGAATTTGGGACAGAGGCTGAGCTGGAAATAATAGGTTTGCAAGTCTCCCGTGTATCTGAAATTGTGGTTGAGGTGGTGATCCGCCTGGGAGAGTGCTTAGAATGCAACACGGATGAAGGCCAAGGTGGCAGGCAGAAGAAAAGGATATGAGTGAGTAAGATTAAGTGAGGGAAGTTTTTGACAAGTGCTTGGACACAAAGTGGCAGAAGCCAGCGGCAAAGCAGAATGAGGTGCTTGATGGAATAGGCGCTGGGTGACAAAAGGAATGCAGTGGAATGAAAAGGCAAAGAGCAAAGGGACAGGTCTGACTGTTAACTTGCTTATATCTACACAGATGACAGTGGCTGTTTCTCATGTAACTTTCAGTGCCTGCCAATAAGCATTAAGACCTACTATGTGGAAGGTGGACGGGGAGAGGGGGAAAGAAAAGAAGAAAGAAGTAAAGTCATGAATAAAGCATGACCCTGGGTCAGCTGCTTATAGGATAGTGTTGTCGCTTCTTGTTTTCCTTCTCCACTCATTTTTCTCCTTCGTCGACAGCAGGACACGGGCACTTGGGAAAGTGGGGTGAATGAAGGAATCACTTTCTTGGTGCATAAAGTGCTTGGTTCTCCTTAAGAGGCATGTCTCGTGTCCATGAACGAGCACACCAAAAGAGACAGTGATAATGACACATTATTTGACAGTTTACAGAAACTAAGCTTTTATCGTGGCCATAGCATCTTTAGAGAGTTTGGACCTTTGAACCAATCTTTTTACAGTCATTAATGAGTCTTTTGGCTCATTGGTTTATTTGAAATATATTAAATACAGTTTCCTGTAATTTTCACTTGTCTTATAAAAACAGGCATTAAGTTATAGACGAGATGGAGTATTTGGGTGTTGATCGAAATAATTACCATGTGTTTTAGTTAACATGCATTTCAGCCCTCACTCATTTTATCCTTTAATTTTGACCTAAAGCTTGGAACTGCTCCCATTGTAGAGACGAGGGAATTGAGATGCAGTATTCGGATGACTGCGTGGAGATAACACGGCTAGTAAATGGTAGAGCTCGTGGGACCCAAAATAAGGCATCCTGACTTCAAATTCTGGCTTCCTGCCACTCCATCATGTTGCCTGTGTCTCCGTGAATAGCTACAAAAAAAAAGTAGGGGGTGGAATATTTAAGAGATTTTTTTGTTAGTCTGCTTAAAGCACCAATAGTGGAAACCCTGTTGGCTAGTCTCTATATTTGATGGACCACAGGTTCTTTATGCAAATGTATGCGACTGAGTCAGACTGGGGGAAAGCTTTTTTCACAAATGAACATCTTTTTCTTTCATTATCTTAAAAGCCTTTTAAAAAAGCCTCTGAGTTATGAAATAAAAGGATTCAACATTTTAAACTGTAAAATTATTGTGGTTAAAACTTGCTCCCTGTGATACAATGGAAATTGATTTTTCAGTTGTTGCGAGGGCCGTTATGTGTGAGAAGCGTTCTGCGTGCACATGTATGTGTGCATGTGTATGAAATAAGTCAGCCAAATTAACTTTAAACTATTGGTTTTCCTTTTATAATACCATTCCTGAATTCTCCGAATACATTAAGTGATGTAGCTTGCTCTGTCTTGCCAAAGCAGCTATTATGTTCCCCCATTTAAAGCCAAAGTATGAAAGCATTTGTCTTTTTCTTAAGCAGTGTAAAATGATGCAGGATAAATCGAAAGGGCTTGTTTTAGTTTTACAACTTGTATTTTGGTGCCTGATGTTCTAAAATTAGGATTTACCTAATTTTGCTACTGTTAAAGCAGATATTAACTATTAACATACGGAAGTGTTAGAATCATGAAATGTACATGGAATTTTATGGCTGTTTGAAAAGTTTATGATGCTCCATTTTCTTATTTCATAAAAAGAAAAAAAAGATCTGTGAGTCTTGCTAAATGGCAATTTCCAGATGAAAGCAATTACTAGCAAGTAGCAGAATGCTGGTACCAAGTCTTATCTTAAATCTCAATTTCAAGCTTCATGGTGCCAACTTTACATTTTAGCTTTAGTAGAAAAAATTGAATCCAAAAGGGATTATGCATTTGTGACATTCGGTGGGTTGATCTTTTGTTTTTAGTCCTGATTTTTTTAAAATAACCGTACGCTCATAAATTTTTTTGAAGTTTTATAAAAACGTTAGGCAACTACCTTAGTTCTGGTAATTATCATTACACGTGGTATATGCTAGGAGCCTCATCCATTGTAGTTGAAAAATTACAATATAGGCAGATGAGAATTTAAATAACAATATAAAATAACATGGTATTTTATCTGTGATTTTATTGCATTTTATGTTTATAATAATATGGGAGGAAATTCAAATGAAGTAAAATGAAAATTAATTTGGCCATTTCATGCCTCACGTGTCCCAGTTTCATCCAAATGCAAATATAATCCAGGGCATGGACTTCGTATCCTGTTGAGGCGATCTGATGTGAATGTATTTATTGCTCACCCCAAGATGAATGATTAAGCTGCATTTCCTGTTAATCTTCCCATGAGTATATCTTTTAATATTATTTACTAGGAGTTTTCATTTTTATAAAAAGCAATTAAATTTTCTTTACCTTTTTTCTTCCTGTTGAATTTTATTCATTTTTATGTCAGTGAATACTTGACATGATAGAACACGTCTAAATTAGTGATCTAATTTGAGTACCATAATTATGTGTACAGTTACAGCTTGATTGAGTAGAGAGCTTTTCCGTGTCGTGTGTGTTCTTTCTCTTTGGGGATTTAGGAATTACATGCTTAATATTTCAGAGTCTTAAACCTGCTTTATGTTTACCAATAGGCAGACAGAGAAAAATATAAATATTTTTACAAGCATGATTCAAAAAGGTATGCTTCCTTTTCAAATGTTTGGAATTGACACGTAACTGTCTACCGTAGCTTTTTCTTATATGCAATAGAATGATGAATACAGAAGTGGTTGAAACCTACAGTGATGTCATTTGTGGTGCCTCAATTGTTGATGTTGTAGATAGGAGCGTACACCTTTGTTTTCCTAAATAAAAAAATAAAGATGCTTTGTACCAAAGTGTCATGAGTCATGATAAATATCTCAACATATTTAGATAATGTTAAGGATATTTTTCTTTCTTATATAATAGTCACTTTGCCCAAAATGTATATTTTAAAATATATTTTTATTGACGTACAGCCAGTTTACAACGTTGCGTCACTTTCTGGTGTGCGGTACAATACTTCCGTCACATAGCAACATACATATATTCGTTTTCGTAGTCTTCAAAATGTACATCTTGAACTTTTAACATCGCCGTGAAATACCCAATCTATCCAGAGTGAGAATTGAAACTAAAAAGTTTGGAGTCTCACTAAAAGCATACAGTATGGATAACAGCTTCTCGGGTTTTGTGCCAGAGTGTTTGGAAGAGGATTGCTAAACACTATGGTTGTTGAGAAAAATAAAACACCTAAGTATTAAACTTATACTTAATTTAATGATTTCTGCCACCACCATTCTTAACCTTTCCAAGTGGCTGAGTGATTTGCTAATAGGAGCTAGCTGGTCAGGACCTGAATTATTACAGATCTTTTAATAAATATTTAATAGCATTTTCAAAATTGTCCTTCTAGACACAATTTATAATAAACAGTTCAGTGCTGGCAGTGAACGTGCTCCTTTTATGCTGTTTCACAGCCAAAGGCCGTTGGACATTTGGACCCTTCTCTTATGGATTTTCCCAGCTCCATGTATCCTGAAAACTGTCAGCCTTGGATCAGAACAAGCCTTTTGCATCTCCCCAGTTACAGAGAGAGTAAAAGAACTTCCCTTCTTCTCCCCATAATACGCTGATGCCTGTGGTCAGAGAATCATCACTTGCTCATCATATGCTTTTTCTTGATGTTCTCACTAGCCTCAGGAAGTGATCGCATGAGAAGCACCACTGAAATGTGGACACATCAGTTAGATCTGAGCTGTCTTATATGCCTTCTGTTTAGAGCCATGGTTCTCAACCCAGGGTAACTTTGCCACCAGAGGACATTTGGCAACGTCTGAAGATGTTTTTCATTGTCATAGCTGTTGGGTCGAGGGGGTGGTGGTGAGGGCTACTCCTGGCATCTAGTGAGTGAGTAGAAGCCAGGGGTGCTGTTATATGTCCTGTCCTACACAATACACAGATATACAGCCCTCTGCAGGGAACAGTGATCAGGACCGAAATATCAGCAGTGTTGAGAAACCCTGACCTGGAAAGTAAGGAATGTCTTTTTAATTTGCTTTATATTATTCAAGCAAATGGAAACGTGTTTAAGAGATCCTTGCATTCAATATAACCGTTTATTGAACACCTTCTAGTTCCTGAAAATGCAGTGAAGGCTTGAACATCAGCCTTGCCCTGGAGTTTCCCCTGTCTTTGGAAGATGAGTGGTAAACAGAATCCTACTGTTTGATGCGATGCATGCTGTAATTAGAGAGGCATGCCTGGCATGTTAAAATAGAAATAATTTAGATTTCATTTGCTAAATATAGAGGAATATCTAGAAGAACTCATCTTCTCTGTCTCAATGTAAAATTAGTCATTTGTGAACAAAATTTCCCATTTTTCCTTAGTAATCAGGAATGGATCCCCCTTATGGCCCCCTGTTCCCCCTACTTACACTGGTATTAATTTGAAACATCAGGAAAAAAGGTGAGCTGTGATATAAAAATTGTTACTTTAGAAATTGAGGATATTAGTTTCTTCACCTCTTCATTGAGGTGTAATTTACAGGCCAGAAAAGTCTCCCCATTTTAAGTATACAGTTCAGCTTTACAGTAAACTTACAGAGTGATGAACTATTGTCACAATTCAGTTTTTAGGATTTTTTTCCATCACCCCCAAAAGATCCCTTGTGCCCATTTGTGGTCATTCTGCATTCTTGCTGCCAGCCCCAGGCAACCACTCCTCTTTCTGTCCTTTTCTCTTTTCTGTCTCACTTTCTGTCTCCATAGATTTGTCTTTTAGCAAATCTTGGGACATTTCATTTGCAGTATTAGTTTTTACAATGAAGCATGTAGTCTGATAGCTTTGTTTTGAAGATCAGCATCATGTTTCTGTGTTTCCTATGACCTGTACCATCCACATGCTACCGTGCAGGATTGGGTACAGTTAGTTATCAGAACCCCCAGACTAAGACAGTGAGAAAAATGTGCCAAAGGAGAAGATAAGCATGTGTGTTTAATGCAGCCCATGTGGGGCAAGAAAGCGTTTGTGGTATGTCTGTTTTTCAGTTTTGTCCTGTTTTGTCTAATAAAATAATGTTACAGAAATCATTGAAACGCTGAGGTCAGGTAAATACCAGCACAATGTGGGCAAGCTATAAAAGGATCAAATCTGGAGAACTCACCTGTCTGGGGAGTTGTATCCAGGTCAACAACTCCTTAGTCAGACCCTTTGGGGCCACGTGGCTTTCAGAATCCAGCTTTTAGGAGGGGAGTGCAGTCCATTTCCTGTGTGTTATGTAATACTGCCCCGGGCATCAGGAAACACCATCATCTCTGTAGCAAAACAGATGAATATTCACATTTAGTTGGACAGAAAAAGACAAGGCCTCAGGTCAGCTCAGGTCAGGGTTTGGAGCAAGTTCGTTTGGTAGCAAAGTACCAGAGAAACCCTGTTTTCACAAAATCTCGCATTTCACAATGTGGATGAAGGTTCATGAACCTGCCCCAGTGTATCCCAGGATGTTACACTTCGAGTCAGTGTTCTATCCTCTTTCCAGTCCCCTGCCCCCATCTCTTCTGCTGGGTACACACTTTATCCAGCTTCACCGTGGCGCACTTGTCTTTCACGTCATGAACTTCCCATCCCACTTGATGAAATGCCATGGTAGCTGTTCCATTTCAGTGGATGAAGGCCAGGTATGGATGTGTTACGGCCAGCCAGACCCACAGTCTCTTATGGTTTGTGGTTTCACCTTCCTGCTACCGGCCTGGATTATAGCCATGTCCATCCAGGCCAACCCCCCAGGCTCAGGGCCCCAGATGATGAAGATAGTTTTTTGGGGTCAAAAATATGTCCTTGAAGAAAAATCCAAAGGTAACAACGGTAGCTGTCATTCCAGGTAGCCCCAGACTCATGCTTGGTAACCTTCACACCCGTCACAAAATCGTGGGCGGTGAGACTGAACAGCTGTAGGAAGAGAGAAAAACCAGGGTGGGGAATTCACTAGTGTCAGTTCTCGTGAGATGAAGATATTGAGAATTCAAGAAAGACATGAAAATGGAAGACAAACCTATGGTTACCAAAGAGAAAGAGGGGTAAAGGGATAAATTAGGAGTTTGGGATTAGTAGATACACACTACTAAATATAAAATAGATAAATAACAAGGCCCTACTGTATAGCACAGGGCACTATATTCAATATTTTGTAATAAATTGTGATGGAAAAGAATCTGAAGAAGTACATATGTATAACAGAATCACTTTGCTGTATACCAGCAACCAATACAACATTGTAAGTCAACTATACTTCAATTTAAAACATTAAAAAAGAAATAATTTTTTTCAAAAAAGAAAAGACATGAAAAAAATGACATGAGGGCTCACAATTTAGAAGGACACCTGTCCAACGCCAAGACATTTCAGGCTTGTTCCAATTTGTTAAAAATCCTACGTAATCATTTTATATAATTTGCCTAATAGCATTCAGCTTGTTAGTCTTCTAACCATATATTTCACATCTCTGTTAATTTGCAGATTCCAGGGGTGGTACCCAGAAAACTGTAGTTGTGAGGTGGTGGGTATTAGCTGGTCTTCCATGGCACGCCTAGGGAGCTGTAGACTCGTTGTGAAGGTGAAAAAGTATTTCAACCAGTGTGTAAATTTCCTTTCGTCTCATGTGAGTAGGCGGGCTCTTATAGCAGCATTACTTGGACAGAATATACGACACACCGTGGGGCCCACTGACAAATAAAGGGACCCAATTTCTGCAAATTAGAAAAAAGAGGAGAGTGTAGTGTTGCATCAGCATCAGAGAAAAATTGCACATTTTTAGGGACAACCAAGAATTTTGCCTTCTGAAGACTCAAAACATCAAGGCACTAATGAGTTCTTAAAGAGCAAAGTGCACCCAAGGTCCACCGAGAGGAGGAGGGGACAACTCTGGATGTTTTCATCGGCACTCAGGAACACACATTAGGGACTACATTGCTATTATTTGCTACCTTCCTTTTTTTTAAGTTCTTAATTGCTTCAAGTGTGGCACCAAAATTTCTATCTAAAGGGGAACGAACCATCCCGGGGCAGGTGCGGGTATAGCTCAGTGGTAGAATGCATGCTTAGTGTGCACAAGGTCCTGGGTTCAATCCCAGTATCTCCATTAAATAAATACACAAATAGATAAATAAACCTAATCTTCCCCCCCAAAAAAACCCACAAAAAATAAAGGGGAACCATCAATGTGAGAAGGCGTTGAATCATTGCCCTTTGGTAGTGAGAGTACACACCTGCCTTTCCTTATCACAGACTATTCTCCGGTGTCTCAGTCAGCTCACACCCACCTCCTACTTCAAGCTTCAGCCGACAGTTTCCGAGCAGGTCTTACAACCTCTTCCCAAGGTTCATTTTCTCTCTTATCTCTCAATGTTAAATAGCTCAACTTGTCCGGTCTTGGTTTTGCACCTGTCTTCCCTTGCCAGGCATCTTCCTTGAATTTTCAAACATTTCTTCTCCTTACCACATTTCCTGTCGTTAAAGGGCTGACAGCGCACAGTGGCCCCACCTGGTGTCCACTGCACTTTCTTCTGCATTTGAACCTGCCTCCCACCTTCTCTGGGCTGAGGTGATGCTGCCCCCGTCTGTTGGGGTGGACCGGCTGATCCCTCCTACGTTGGTCTCACTCCCTCTTTCTCTCCAGCTGCCTTTAGAGCAGTGGTTCTCCACCCTGGCTGCAAAGAGCATCACCTGAGGAGGTTTCATACTTAGTGAGTGATGCTCAGGGCTCACCCCCAGTAATTCTGATTAACATAAGTGGTCAGGGTTGGTGGGCTCCCCTGGGGTGGTTCTCAAAAGTGCCCCCAGGGGATGCGGCCGTTACTGAGAACCACCAGTGTTGTGGCGTGACGTGACCCCTGTCTGTTGTTACAGGTCACAAGCCGTTGTGGAAGGAGGGGCAGGAAGGTTTGAAAAAGGTTGGGTAGAAATTAAACAGTACGAGTCAGTCCTTCATCCCTTCAGGTTCATCTCAGGGGAGTGGGTGTCTGTAAGTGGTGCCTACACTCGCCTGGCGGGTGTGACAACTTCTCCCGCTGGGGCTGCGTTCTGCTCTGTAAATCCCGGGTGGCCCCGTGCCCCTAGACGGCCAGGAACCATTTTGGAAGAAGCTTGTACTTATCTCTTCGTGAGGCTGGCACCCAGGGGCCCGATTTTCCTTTCATAACTTTGGCTTCCTGCCTTGCAACCAACTATTTTCATCTTTCCTTTTTGTAACTCTGTAAACCAAAGCCACGCGCCCTCCTCCCTCGTCTGCCGTTAAGTGAGTTCACTTGGAACTCACTCCCCACAATGACACCCACAGGAGAACCAATTAACGTTCCCACGTGGAGATTTTCACTCTGCTTTTCCCTTTGGGAGGGAGAAGGGTGGCAGGGTCTTGGCTGGGAGACTGTTGCATAGAATATAATTTTTTCTGAATTGGTCGGGGGAGGGGAAGTCAGTGGAACTGTCATCTATTCAGAGTTTTCTTTTATTCTTAATGTACCTATGGGTCTCTTTCGTTACACAATAATGAGTCCAGGAGCTGGACAGAAGTGCCTTCGAATAGGCTTCTTTATAAAGCTGGCTTTAGAAAGCCTCTCCTCTAGATAGACTGTGGTCAGAATGCACGTCCCTTTTGCGGAGAGCAGCTCACAAGAGCCTTTGGATGGCTTCATTGTTCACGGTTTCTAAAGGGGCTGAGAGCAGTTACAACACGAGTGGGTTTACCATACTCCCTGGACCCGACTGCTTTATTGTTAAGGGGTATTTTGTTTCAAAGATGATGACAATACTTTTACTTTTATCAGTAAGTAGGGCCACTTAAGGGAGGTGATTTTGGCATTAACAAGTATGCACAGCTAACTGTTCTAAAGACATTTTGTGTGAAATTTTAGGAAAATACAGCTGTGCAAAAAAAAAAAAAAGAAATGCTTCACTTCTTCACTATGAAGATATAGGAATGATTTAAATGCCAGCTTTCTTTAATTTAATGGGGTCAGTTTACAGACACTGTATTTCTGGAACGTTTCCTCTGAGTACAGATAACGCATAAAGTGAACGCTGCCCTGCAGCCGTCTGATTGCAGGTAAGAAATGCAACTCTTCAGCGGTCAGCCTCCTGCACAGTGTGAGAGCCTTGCCAAGGCTGGCAGTGCAGGCGAATGATGAATATTAATGTGTTCATCCATTCAGCGTGCATTTATTGAGTTTTTTCTGGGTACCAGGTGCCATGATGGACAGTGAATAGAGCAGCAGACAAGCTCTGCCTACCCTGACTTTCTAGTGGGAGGAGACAACCACATGAACAGGGGACTGTCAGCAGGGGTTAAGTTCTGGGCGGGAAAGTAAAGACATTGATGTTACTGGGAGTGACAGGGAGGTTAGGGAGGGCCCCCCGAGGGGGTGACATTTAGGCTGAAATGTGAACAAAATCAGCAGAGTTGGCTGGAATTCAGAGACCACCCTGGGCCAAGCAGACTCAGGCACTCGGAGGAGACCAGGAGGGCAGATAATGGAGGTGGGGTGCTCCAGACCAGGGAGCAGCTCAGCCAGATTTCTATTTTAGGGATGTCACTTTGGAGAAGGACAAAAGGGGAACTAGAACCAGGGCAGAGATGCTGGTGTCCCGGGCGGGAGCCCAGATCTGGGAACCAGGATACCTGCTACTGACTTGATGCTAAAATGCTGGTCGTGGGCTCCTCTTCTGTCCTGTCCAGACCGGGCCTGTCAAGGACACCAGCCTTAATTCACTTGTGAAAATGCTTGTTCAAAATGCTGGTTCCTAGACTCCGCCCTGGTCCAGTGACTTGCAGTGGGACCCCAGACTTCATTATGCCTCTGAACGTCTGATGCACGAAGTCCATGGGCCAGTTTTTTGAGAAAATGTTGTGTCTAAGGACCGTGCTTTCTTGAGTATCCCCATTTCATTCTCACAACAACCCTGCAAGAGGAATGTGTGTTCCCTAGGTTACAGATTAGGAAACAGGCTCAGTGTGTTCAAGCGTCTGGCCCAAGGTCACGCCGCTGGTGCATGTTATGACTGGCGAAGCAGGCTGCCCCTTCCTGTAACTAGTCCTGCCTGCGTGGAGATGGGGGGAAAGGCTCTGTAAAATTCAGAAACCCCTTGTTGGTAAATACATCTCATGAGCAAACACGATCCTTCTCTCAAATCCAGGACTCAGTACATCCCAATGTGGGACAGAACCAGAAATGTCCATTTTTGCTGGCTTTTCTGAAAGAAAAGTTTAATTTTGTTTCTTAAAGGTAGAATTTTAAGTCCAGGGGGAGAGGAAGATATATATCACAAAGGAGAGATTTGATCTTTGTCAGTCTTTCTGGGTTTCTTTTTTGCCTTTTTTCCATAAAAGAAGTTAAGAGGGTTAAGAGGTAGCATTTTTTTTTTAAATCAACCATAGACCTAGAAACCCAACCACTATGCCTCACAGAAAAATACCATGCTTTCAGTTGTCATGAATCATTTATGTCTTAAGTGGTTCTGGAACCAAGAGTTGTGAAAATGATGTTGAAGACGTGGAGGAGGGTCACAGAGAGAAGAGCACACTGACCATTAGAAAGCTTGTGTAAAAGCCGGCTTTGAAAACACATTTATTTAAATGAATTATCTGCCTGCCCCATCCGAAAGTGAGGAAGGTTCCAGCTTTAGTTTCTTCTGCGGGTAGGGTATGGAACATATTTCTCTGGCAGATTTAACTTCATAATAAAGTTTAGGTTGGCGTGACTTCTAGCAAGGGAGGCACTCTGTGTTACCTTGTCAGGGCCCCTGTGCCAGACTGCCGCAGACTGGGGGCCTCAGCACCTGGCATTTATTTCCTTACAGTTCTGGAGGCTGGATGCCCGGGATCGATGTGTCGGCAGGATTGGCTTTCCTCTCTTCTGGGCTTTCAGGTGGCCGTCTTCTCACTACGTCATTGTCCCTCTGTGCCCCTGTGCCCCGATGTCTCTCTGTGTCATCTCTTCATATAAGGACACTGATCAGATTAGATTAGGTCCCACCCTAATGACCTCATTTAACCTCATTGCCTCTTTAAAGACCTGTCTCCAAATACAGTCGCACTCTAGAGTACTGAGAGTTAGGACTTCAGCATGGGAATCTGGAGGAAACACAGTTCAGCTGATAACATACCCTAGGCCCCAGGGATGATGGAGAGGGGAGGAGCATGAAAAAAGAGCAAGAAAAAATTATCCCAGAGCAGGGTCCCACCCCGCCCTCCGTCCTACACAGCCATGCTCCCTGCAGCAGGCAGACCAGAGGACAGCGGGGAGCTGTAGTCTGACACCCTGCAGGCTGTCAGCCACCACCCACACTGGACTCCAGTTATGAACTGCCTGTCTCAGGCATGAACCCAGCTTGAATGAGCTTCCTGGAAGCGATGAAGGGGCTCTGTCTCCCCTCATGCCTGACTGTTCTGTCGTGCAGAGTTGGCAGGGAAGAGCAGACCCCACCGTGATTGTCACAGGTTTTCCCAGAGGGGCATTTTGTTGCCTGGTGCTGGAGGTCAGTCTCATTTCCATCATGGATGGTGTGGGGTGGGCTCAGGGCCGCTTCTGGGGGTATAGCAAATGAGACAATGCATCGTATTGTGAAAGCAAAATGTTCCCCCCCTCTTGCCTGCATTTGTCTGTAAGCAAAAGAGGAACTTCACTGACAATCTCAAAATGAAAAGAAAAGCAAAGGTTTGACTACAGTTTAAAGAAGGCTGGATTTGTAGAGCGGGAAGAGACTTCAGCTTTGTGATGGTCCTGAAAGCATTTGTGTTGATTATGTAGATTGTAAAGTCTGGAAACACAGACATATATGTCCTGGAACATATTGCATATTGTAAAGTAATATTAATGTACCATATGTTATGGGTATGTTATGTGTATCCACCAATTTCTAGACTTTATGACCACCCTCAAGCCTGTTTAAAATTAATTGTACTGGGTCATCTCCCCAAGCACTAGCTGCATCCTTGATACCTGGCTCAGCCACTGAAAGTAGGATGACTTACTTGGGGCAGCCTCGGGTCAGGTCCATAGTCAGTTCAGTTTTTGTGCAGCTAGTTTTGACAGTGCCAAAGCAGCTAGTTTTATTAACATATTATTTTCTTCCTTTTGCATTTCATTCTGTTCAGTATATGTCTTGGAGGCTTCATTCATTAAACATTTATTGAAAACCAAGTGTTTTTCAAGCACATTAATGTGTGGCATTAAGGCCTCACAATTCCCACTCTGTAGAGAGGAAATCTAGTTGAAGTGGGGGCGTGACTTGCGTAGGTCACCAAGCGGGGAAGCATCTGCACTGGGGGTTAAGGGAGATCTGATAGAAGTCGTGTTCACTCCCTCTGTTTTCCTGTGGTTTCTCTATTGAAGCTCACCCCCTCAAGAAATCGACACTCGTTTAGAGATCAGTTAGGGATTAAAGAGTGCGTTATTATATCAGATAACATGACCTTCTGACTTAGGTAAAATGGCACATGTATAGCATTGACTTGAGAAATAACTCACTTCATTGTTTTTCTGGATGATGCTGGGGAAGGCATGCTGCTCAATGATGACACTGAGAAAGCAAGCAGAATTTTCACTGTGGCATTGAAAACAAGGACTTAAACAGGTGCATGACTTGCCTGCACACAGCAAAAAGCGAGGAGGTTGTGGCGCAGAACTTCAGCAGAAGCCTCCTGACTTGAGGTCCAGAGCTACATGCATTTCAGCCAGTCCCAGAAACTCCCTTCTGGACAGGAAAGTCACCGTTAGTCAAGAACTGAAATTTTCATGCATACGTAAATCTGAAGGCCCGATTGAAAATTCTTTGAGGACATTTAACATGTTCTCTCACTTACCACCGTGTGATCTAGGGCAGGTTACATGTTCTGTCTATCTCGTTGTCCTCATCTAAATAACAGAATATATCTTACAGAGCGTTTTGAGGGGTAAAAGAGGTACTACACAGACATCATAGGTCTGGTACCAGGCACATAGTACGAGCTCCAAAGTGCTTAGCTATGCTGATAGTCCACCCCGAGGACATACATGGAGGTTCTCTCTGAAGTTTGCAGAATGTTGATTGATAAAGCAGAGAGGAACTTCCTGAAGTTACCTGGGAGATAGTTCAGAAAGACTGTGGGATATATCATCCTTGTGTTTCTCTGTTCCAGGAAGAATTAGATAATAGTTTTAGATCATTTTAAATAATAGAACAATACCATTTACATGGGCAACAGAAACTACAGAAGACTCAAGGAAGATCTTACCTTTGTGAGGAGAATTATAAAACTATATTGAAACATAGAACAGACTTAAGTAAAGGGAAAGACGTACAATGTTCATAGCTTGGGAAACTCAATATAGGAAAGATACAATCCTTTCTGAAATTAATCTATAACCGTAATGCAAATTTCAATGTCTTCACGGGTTTTGTTGTTTGTTGTTTGGTTGGTTTGTTTTCAATGAGAGTGTGGGGGGGGCGGTCTCTCACATGTCTTGCAGGCAGAAGCCCTCTTTTTTCAAGGATGTTTGTGACATAAACAGCCTTAGGAGACAGAGAGTGTCCATTTCAGAGCAGTGGGTGGGATTGTTTCCCGCCCAGTGTGAGACTACCTCCATCGGGGCAAGGCTGTGTTGTGAACAATTCATGCTCCCCAGACTCAGGGTTCTCTAGGTGTGATGCAAACCCACTGCAAGCACAGCACCCACCTGAGCTCCTCCACAGCACCCGTGGGGCCTGAGCACCAGCAGAAGTGACCGAACATGAAGCTCATGCTGCTTGCCAGGCTGCAAGTAACACAGTCCTTTGTCTCTGACCCAGGAGTCTTGTGTCTTCTTACAGCATCCATGAAATGTGGCAGGCCACCTTGTTAGCTTACAAGTCAGGTAAAATCTCAGAGCCTTCACAGTTCTTGACAGAGTGGTGACAAATCTCCACGTGTAAAATAATTTAGCATATTGAATTTCAAGAGAGAACAGCAAGAATGCGGTATGATTTCTCAAAAAGCTAAAAGCAAATAGACGAGCTATTATTGCCAAGAAAGAAACTGTTCTTGGCTGATTTAACTTTTCCCCCCCTAAGGATGGTAAATGAACCTCTTCAATTTGTCTAAAGCCTTTCATTTTGACATTTTTAAATAATAACTCCCCGTTGCCCTTGTTAGAGCTCAGCATCTCTGGTTCTTTCTCCTGGTATGTTAAGCTAGCTTTTTTTCTGAATGTGTACATGGTAGTTTGGTTTTATTTAAATGTTTGTTTGGCAAGGCAGATTAATTTGTTTTCTTTTTAAAGGCTTTGCACTTTCCAACTATTTTTTCAGGTTTCCTTACCCAGTTTTCTCTGATTACACCTAAAGATATCATTTTCCTAGTTATCCACAACAAAGATAAACACGTTAGGGTTATATGTATTAGCAGAAACAATAAAGGTGAAAAAAAAAATCCCCAATCAGTAATGATTATAGAATGTTTGTTTTAGTACCAGGAGTTATTCTTTTGAAGAGAAATGGACTTTGGCTGATGAAAGATCATAAACATAACATTGATATCCAGTTGTAATTTTCATGAGCTACTGTCACACAACACATGCTCCTCTTGGGTCTAGTACATTTTTTTCGTAAACTGATAAATCAGTGAGGCTACTTCTGATCTTTTTAGGAAGGAGTTAGTATGTAAATAATACAGAATACAAGACATGCACCCAAATCTGAAGCTTTCTTGAGATAATAGATACTCTGGAGTTATTTTTGACAAAATATGAGGTAATTAGGCAATATTAAAATATCTTAAATTTAGAGTAAATGTGGTAGTGCTAAAGAACCTTAAGTTTTCAATCAGTGTTTTCTCACTGATCCTTGACAGATCTTGGGAAGAAGCCAATGGCATTAAAATGCCTCCCCCTTCCTGTAACTGTCTCAAGTCTTAAAACCATGGTGGGCAGGATACAGAATTGCTTCCTGTGTCTTCACCAGCGCTGGCTGCCTGGCAAATCCAGGTGACTGCCCGCAGCACAGCTCTCCAGGCTGAGGGTTCTTTCTGCTGCCACACCTCAGCTCTGTAAGGATGGCTCATGTGTCCTTTTCACATAAAGGGAAAATCAGTCTGCACACCTCCAATGTGTCCCTCCCTGCTGATAAATTCTCTTCTATGGAGACAGGTAGGGGGACGCACTCTTTGTTTCCTAAGCAGACTTTGCAGTGGACGAGTGGGCTGTTTTGGACTTGTATTTTGAGGACAGAATGGACTCTTGTTATTCTAGTAATGGGCTTGGTTGATCGCGGAACACAATGCACCTTCTCGCGGTTTGAATAGGCCTGTGAGTTACTTCATTGTTCTGTGCTGCCTGTCCCTTCATTGTTAGTTTTCTTTCTAGGATGCTTTTTGGCCGGCTTGGCTGTGAGTCAAGCTGGTTGATGAAGCTTAATTTTGCTAAGTCTCCAGAATGGCTTGTTAATCCTCATTTTACATTTCGCTGAGTACTGTACCATGCCGTCTCCTTCTGTTCACCCAAGGAGGAGAAGATGGCTGCATGAAGAAATACTGCGGCGAATTTAGAGTCTACCCCGAGGAGTTACCATTTGCTTCTAATTGGGAAGCGAGTACAAAATCCGAACCCTGGTTTTCCCGGACCTGTTCCAAGTCACTGCCCAACTGTCTTAACTCACAGCTCCTCTCAGATTGTTTTTAAGTGTTTTTTATCCATTTGAAGGTTATTTTCATTTACTCATTTCTTGCTACTTTATCTTCTTTGACTTGGGCACTTTTTTAGGCTAAATTTCTTCTGAGGAGTCACCTTTCCCATTGATTGGCAAAAAAGAATTTCTGGGAAAAAAAAAGACTACATCTCAGTGGATTTTCGCTAGACTTTTATTTACTGGTAGCTGTGCTTTTGCCACTCTGTCCATTTCATCTAAAATAAAGGGTTAATTGAAGGAAAACAGATGTCATACTGGGACTCTGTCTGCTCTGTAATAATGACTGCTGTCCCTTAGCACACATCTCGTCCTCTTAAATTCTTTAAAGAGGTCATGTGGGAGCAAAGCTTTCAGATAATATAAATATAATCATACTTAATATCCTTGTAGCTCCTTCTTACAGACAGCTTAGGAAAGAAAGATGTCTTCAGATAATTACTGAAGTAAGGGAAAAAAAAAAACCCTAAAAACCTCACTATTACAGGTAACTAATTGTAAAACATCACCCACAGAGAAAAGTTCCCTTTCTTTTTCTTGAAATATCTTAAAATACAAAGTTAAAATAAAATCATTGGGGAATTTTTGAGAGCAGTTAAAATATATGTATTTTTTGTAAATTTGGTTTTCTTATGACTTAAATACCGTGGCACATTTATAAAGTTTTCCTTAAGGTCATTTGATAAGTATTTGACAGTGATTTCACGTCAACTTTTGCTGCTACTTGATGGAGCTTTCTCTGCATAGTAAGTACAACTTCCTTGCTTGATAAGGTTTCTAATTTTAACCTCAAGATAAAAAGAAGGACTTGATCTGCTTCTGCGTGGGTGGAGTGAGACATACTTTCCCCTGTTATTCCCATAAAGGACAACTCAAAACCATAGACACTCTGTGAAACACGTAAGAAGACTAGGAAGGGTGGGAAAGAGAAGGCTG
The DNA here is from genome assembly GCF_048773025.1 of Camelus bactrianus. Classification (NCBI taxonomy): domain Eukaryota; kingdom Metazoa; phylum Chordata; class Mammalia; order Artiodactyla; family Camelidae; genus Camelus; species Camelus bactrianus. The sequence continues at coordinate 19,982,914 of NC_133567.1, read as the reverse complement.
ATCATCTGTGGACCTCAAGGCCCCAGGAGTGACACCGTGATGAGTGACATGGGTTATCTCATGTATCCCAGATTGGAAGAGAAGCCAGCAATCAGGAAACAGGAACAGACAAAACAACGACGACAACAACAAAAGCCTGTCCTCTTTAGCCAAAGGACCAAAAGAGGGACACCCTGGCAAGATAAAATTTTTCAGTGATAACCACTGTTCTCCAGCCAGTCATCACAGAAGACACCGTGGCCCCACCCTGCCCGCAAAGGCTGGTGGGGAAGCCTGGACTTCCACCCTTGCCGGGCTCTAATGAGGCCCCGGGGTCCCCTACCCGCGCCACTGGGTGGTGTCACTGCAGGCTGAGCAGTGGGGAGCCAAGACTGATTCCTGCTGCATACTAACAAAACCTGCTACTTCCACCCCTGTGGAAGCGGAAACCACAGGAAGAGTCTGGATTTGCGCACCTTCCAACCTCTGGAGATGGCATAGGGAGCAGTGACCCTGCTCCTCCCAGCCAGGAAGGTGGAGGGCAGCGGGGGGCCAGTGGAGAGCCAGGACTCGCCCTGCCCAGCAGTAGGGAGGAGCCCCTCTCTCAGGTGTCAGTGGAGGTGCGAACCCGATGCTTCCCAGGTGAACCTGATTCTTTCCAGATGTGGCAATAATGACAGTCTTTCTCTTCCCTTGCTGGCGTGGTATCAGAGGAAAGCCGCTAAAACAGAAGGCTTAAATAAGATCCAGACTCTCATAACATTAATACCCCACATGTCCAGGTTTCTTTTTTTTTAATTGAAGTATCGGTTTACAATGTGTTAATTTCTGGTGCACAGCATATTAATTCAGTTATATATATACAATTCCTTTTTATATTCTTTTCATTATAGGCAATTACAAAATACTGAATATAGTTCCCTGTGCTATACAGTATAAACTTCTTGTTAATCTATTTTATATATAGTGGTTAGTATCTGCAAATTCTGAGCTCCCACTTTTCCCCCCACCTTTCCCCTTTGGTAACCATAAGTTTGTTTTCTATGTCTGTGAGTTTGTTTATGTTTTGTAAATAAGTTCATTTGTGTCATTTTTAAAGTTACCACGTATAAGTGATAGCATATGATATTTGTCTTCCTCTGTCTGATTTACTTCACTTAGTATGGTCATCTCTAAGTCCATCTATGTTGCTGCAAATGGCATTAGGCATTTAGGTTGCTTCCACATTTTGGCTTTTGTAAATAGTGCTGCTTTGAACACTGGGGTACATGTATCTTTTCAAGTCAGAGTTTCCTCTGGATAAATGTCTGGAAATGGGACTGCTGGATTTTAGAGTAAGTCTGTTTTCAGTTTTTAAAGGAATCTCCATGCTGTTTTCCACAATGGCTGCACCAAACTACATTCCTACCAACAATGTAGCAGGGTTCCCTTTTCTCCACACCATCTCCAGCCTTTATCGTTCGTGGACTTTTTAATGATGGCCACCAAATGTCCAGGTTTCAATTTAAGAATCACATGTCATACGAAGAACCAGAAAGATCTCAAACCAAGTGGGAAAAAACGCAGTCAGTAGAGGCCAACACCAAGATGACAAGAGATGGTAGAATTATCTGACAAAGAATTTAAAGCAGCCATCATAAAAATGCTTCACTGAGCAATTATGAACAGGGTGGAGATCAACACAAAAGCAGAAAGTCTCAGCAAAGAAACAGGAAGGATAATAAAGAACTTGGTGGACATTTTAGGCTGGAAAAATACAACCCAAACAGAAGTCTTAGTGGTTGGGCTGAACAGCAGAATGGAGGGGATGGAGGAAGGAGTCAGTGCCCTGGAAGATAGAACAATACAGATTACCCAAATCTGAACAAAGAGAGAAAGAGACTGAAGAAAACATAAAAATGGAGCCTTGGGGACCTGTGGGACTATAACTGAAGATCGAACACTGGTGATATAGGAGTCCCAGGAGGAGAGGAAGAAGAGAGAGGGGCTTAAAAAGTACTTAAAGAAATAAGGACTGCAAACTTGCCAAATTTGGCAAAAGATATAAATGTACAGATACAAGAAGCTAAGTGTGGTAGGCTGAATAATTCCCCCCGAAGTTATCCACTTCATAATTCCAAGGACCGTAAATCTGTCACTTTACATGGTAAAGGGATTTTGCAGAGGTGGTTCATTTAAGGATTGTGTGATCATATTGGTGGGCCCAGCATATTCACAAGAGGGAGGTAGGAAGACCAGACAAGGAGATATAAGGACAGAAGCAGAGGGAGAAAAGGCAGTGAGATGCAGGGTCACAAGACCAGATTTACAAGCATCTTCCAGAAGCTGGAGAAGACAAGAAAACCAGTTCTCCTTCAGCATCACCAGATGGAATGCAATGGGTCTTTTGACTTCCCAATGTATAACATGATATCTTTGAAATATTTTAAGGTACTGCCTCAGTCCATTTGAGCTGCTATAACAGAATACCGTGGACTGTGTGGCTTATAAGCAACCTACAGGGATTCTGATTTTTGACAGAGATGCAAAAGCAATGCAGTGAAGGAAAGTTAGCCCTTTCAATAAACAGCACTGAAGCAGTTGGGCATCCATATGTTAGAAAGAAATGAACGATGGCCTGTCTCACACCTTCTACAAAAATTAACTCAAAATGGATCATGGACTTAAATGTAAAACATAAAACTGTAAAACTCTTGGGAAAATATATAGAAACAAATCTTAAAGATCTAGAACTAGGCAAAAGGTTTTTAGGCTTGACAGCAAAAGCACAACTTATAAAAGGAAAGTTTGATCAATTGGATGTAAAACTTAAAACTTTTGCTCCGCAAAAGACTCTGTTAAGAGGATGAAAAGTCAGGATACTGAGTGGGAAAAAATATTTGCAAACTGTGTGTCTAAGAAAGGACTAGTATAGCTCAACAATAAAAAGAAACAGTGCAATTAGAAAATGGACAAAAGAAATAGACATTTCACTGAAGAGGGTGTACAGATGGCAAAGAAACACATGAAAAGGTGTCTAACACCATTAGCCATTAGGAAAAGGCAAATTAAAACACAACTGAAATAGCACTATGCACTTAATCAGAATGGCTAAAATACAAAATACTGACAAGACCAAACGTTGGTGAGGATATGGGAAAACTGGACAACTCACATATTGCTGGTAAAAATGTAAAACGTTATAGCCATACTGGAAAACATTTTGGCAGTTTCTTCAAAAACTAAGCATTGCCATTTATCCCAGAGAAATTAATAGGTGTGTTCTCAAAAAAATCTGTACACAGATATTTATAGTAGCTTTATTTGTAACAGCCAGAACTGGAAACAACTCAGATTCCCTTCAATGCATGAATGGTTAAACAAACTGGAGTACATCCGTACCCTGGAATACTACTCACCAATAAAAAAGGAACTAGCTGCTGATATGTTGAACAACTTGGATGAATCTCCAGGGAATTATGCTAAGTGAATAAGGTCAATTATAAATGGTAACATATTATGTGGTACCATTTATATAACATTCTTTAAAGGTGTCAAAATTATAGACATAGAGACCAGATTAGTGGCTCACAGGGGTTAGGATGTGGTAGGGACAGGAAGGAAGTGGGTGTGGCTATAGAAGGGCAGCGTAAGTAATCCTGGTGGTGATCAAAATGTGTTGGATCTGCGCTGTATCCTTGTCAATAACCTGGCTGTAATACCTTACTGTAGTGTTTCCAGACGTTACCAGTGGGGGACACTGAGCAGTGGATCCATGGGATCTCCCTATATTATAAGCAACTGCATATGAATCTACAATTTTCTAAAAATAAAAATTTAACTAAAAAATAAAGTGAAGAACTTCTAACACTTCTTGTAGATCAGGTCAATCTGAAAACCCGATTCAGTGCCATACTGTTCGGAACTTTCCATATCCAAATTCAGAGAGATGTGACCATGAAATTGCTTCTCAAGGTATAGTTATTCTTTGTTTGGTGGGCATTGGGAAGGAAGTCAAGGGATTCTGTTAATATTGATCATGTGTGTCAAAAAATAGTTAATACTTGTTGAATCTGCACCACCCTCTGAGGTCAGTAGCATTTTAAAGAAGAGGATGCTGTGACACAGAGAGGTGAAATAATTTGCCCTGATAAGTATGGAGGCTGCATTTGAACTGGTTTCAAAGCCTGTGTTCTTTCTCAATGCCTACAGTCTTCTGCCTGTTCATGTAGGCTGCTAATTTAGTCTCCAAGCGTCTTTCTGATGCAAGGTGCTGACCTCAGGAAGTTTAAGCACTTTTCCTAGACCACAGAATAGTACATTTGGGATTAAAATTCCAGGACTTGGCTATCCAAATTCCATCCTGCTCCCACCTCAGCAGAAGCCTTGCATCTAATGGCCCTCAGACCTGTTCCTCAAGCCTGTTTCATTGGCACACTTAAGTGTTGGGTGGGAGAGTATTTTTTTAAAACTGGTATTAGTAGCATATATTTAAACATTATGAGATATCATGTAAAAACCCAGGTTTCTAGCTTCCCTTAAAAAAAAAAAAGAAAAAAAATCTGGGTTCACATTCCCAAATTTTCCTGAAGGAGTTAGATACACATGCTCAGTGACTGCCCTTTTAAATGAGGCATGTTTGCCACAGTCCTCACCAGTCCTTATTATCTCCCAGATAATGCAGCCAACCATCAGCTGCATTTTTATCCTTGTGTGACACTGTTTTTTTCCTTAAAGCAAGAGTAGAGGAAAGTAACATGTTTTTACCCACCGTTCCACCAAGTCATAGATCTTGTAAGGAGGCTTTGAGTTCCTCTGGGACACTTCGCTCATGAAGTGAGCCTGACCCTGGTCAGCGCTTGGATTTATGATTCTTGCCCCTCGTGCTAGTGCCCGAGCTGTTACCTCCGCTGAAGTCGTGCTCTCCTTCCCTTCCTCACCTGCCCAAATGGGCCTTCTTCGAGTTTATGCAGCCTTTCTGATCTCCGCAGTAAGATTCTGTTGCTTCACTTTTTTTAAAAAATATACAAGCCATTTTTCTTTCTCATGGCTTTAATATATTCTGCCTGTTATCTTGGCAATTTGTATAGTTGCATCTTCCCTAATTTTAAATTATTTAAAGTTATAGCTCTGAAAACCTCCATTGTTATTGAATTTACAGGTGTTGAACTTAAGACTCCCATGGAAATAGAGGAGCTGAAGTTGTAGACAGTCCATCTAGGGAAGCTATTCACTGAAATGAAGTAGGCATACACGAAATAGAAACATCTTCTTTGGCATTTCTTAAATTAGTTAGAATGAGTATTGTGCAGTTTCTTCATTGCTATGGTGACTAACATTCCTGGCTAAAGACTCTTGTCACAGTTCTTTCAGGGTGTCAGGGAGGTGCTTATACATTGATTTGGCTTCATGACACATAATATGCATAATAAGAGGTAATATTTCTTCTACATCCGGTTTTCCAACAGAGTATTCAAGATGTTTTCATTTTTACAACTCACAGGCCCCATCTCTCTCCTAAAAGGGCCCAATTCTGAGTGTCTCTTCTGATTCTCAGATACTCATTCTGAAATAGTTGACCTCATAGGAAATGGAAGTAAAGAATTTCACTGAAGGGAATTCATCCTGAGGGAAGGATTGGTAAGTTATTCATATTGATATAGTTTGTAGCACTTGGCACATTTTTGTTACAGAACAGACATTCAGAAGGAAGAGATAATCTTCCATGTTGAACTCCTAAGTCATTGAATATTATCAGAAGATAGTGGAATTTCAAACTATATTATGATTAGAAAGGTTTGGGTTTTTTTTGAGAAAACTTAGGAAAGTGTGACTTATTTTACTCTTTCTAACTCAGAAGTACATATATCCATTTGTCTTCTTTTCAGAAACAATTAGAAGGTTTTGTTTTGTTTGTTTTTTTTTCTTGACCAAACTGTAGATGATAAGAGACTGCCTTGTTTGTACACATTGTGTTAGGATTGAGGGATGACTGCAAATTCCATGAAGATGGTCACCTTCTAGGCTGGGCATGTGACAGGCCGACAGAAGATGGGAATGGGGCGGGACGACTCCAGGAATGGAAAGGCTGCTTGGGAATTTCCTCTGTGGACAATTCCTTCCCATCTCGCTGCAAATCTGTGTTATCTTTGTTTGCGGGGAAGGTCTGAGAAGGCTGGGACCTGGACATCAGCCACTTCTCAGCTTATAATGCCACTGTGGTTGAAATTCGATCATATGCAGGAGAGAAGGTGATGGACAAGCGGGTGAAAGGGTGCAAAACTGAGTAAAGGTGGAGAGGATAAGAGCTTGTACCATGGAGCCAGACTATTTGTTGTTATGTGTTTGTCTCCCTGCCCCTCCTGCCACTAGCTCTGTGACATTGAGCAAATAATCTCTCTATACTTCAGTTTCCTCATCTGTAAAATGGGGATGATAATCGTATGTCCCGCACATAGAGTTGTCATACAAAAGGTACATGAAAGAACAGTGCCAGTTAGATGCTGTCAGCCCGCTGTCAGTGTTTGCTTAAAGGAGGGAAGGCTTACAAGACTGAGATGGGAGGTAGGCTTGTTCCCTCCTGCACCAGTCAATGTTTCCTTTCATAAACAGCAACATCTCTGCACCATACAATTTTTTTTCCTTCTTTGTCAGTTGCTCTTTTTATCCTGTACCTACAAGGTCATCTGAAACAGCCTGTCTTCTCATATAATGAGTCAGGAGCCTGGGGAGTAACTTAGATAAAATACAGAAGGATAAAGAATGACAGTGAAACTCCACATGCTTTGGAGACACTTGTCAATGTCTGAGCATTTTCAGACATCTCTTTGGAGAATCTATTTCCAACCTTAGACGTTTCTTCGGGTTTAGTCTTTGCACTAAACCCAACTATCTTCTCATTTCCAAAATATGTCTATTCCTGACTTGCAGAATGTTAGGAAGGATCTTTGGTTCTGTTGGAAAAGTCCTTAGTTCTTATCTCCACTTTCCTAAGGACTGGAGAGGAAAAATCATCATATTACAATGGAATTGATTGTCCTCAATTTTTTTTCAAGGTACTTGTTTTTAAAGTATCTTTAGTAATAGATTTAAATCTTTTGGCAGTTGGTTTTATGAAACAGATTAAAAGTTTGTCACCTTATCTCAAGAAACAAGTACATAAAAAAATAACATACAACTGAGTGTGTAACTGGAATCCAGAAACTCTGGCGCTGAAAGAAATAAACTAGCAGACACTTTCTATACTTTTTCCTACTTCTAGATGTCAAGAGGGTTGCTGAATATGTTTATAACAATAATCCAATATGGAAAATTATTTTTGAGTTCAGGGGTTTTCAGTAACCCAGTTCCATTCACATGGGTGTGATTCCTGTGGGCTAGTCAACAGTGGGCATGGTTATAACCAGTTGAACAAGATGGGAGCCCTGTCTTCAAGGAGCTGCTCTTCCAGCCCCTGGTGTGGGTCCTCTGAGTGGACTTTCGGATGGAGGAGAAGGAGCAGAGTGCATTGTGGGAAGAGGCAGTCACGTTGCCATGGAGAAGTTTGGGACTGAGAAGCAGGCATAGGAGTGAAGGAGGTTGAAAGGCTTTTGAGATGGTGGGGGAGGATGGTGTGAGACTTGACTGCCCTTCCCTCTTCAGTATCTTCTCTCTTTTCTTTCAGCAGCTGCAGACTTTATCTCTCAAGTGGGGCATTATGGAGAGTGGGTTAGGAAGTCACAGGAAGCCAAGTAGGGGTGTTTCTTTCTCCTGTCTCATTCTTTTCTTTTATAGCCAACAAATTCTTTTCTGATTTTGAAATGTACAGGAAAAAACTTAGACCTGTGGGAAAAAAAGTACAGCCACTCTTTTCATACCTGGAGAAATTAATATTTTTTCCAGAAAAGTCACCATATGTTGGGAGGGTGCCTGCTGGTATTCAGATGTGAGTCAAGACAGATGTTTGCCATAAACAGACCTGATTAAAGTGCATGTCAGTCCTTTCTAGCCTTTTGGAGAATATTAGTGGCACAAGAACGATGGGGTTTGAATATGATCAAATATTGTTTACTAACTACTTTTTGTGCCTGGAATCTAGAAGGAAAATTCATAGTAAAATTCTCCTAATTGGAAATGAATGGCTCATAATCTGCTGTAGGAAGTATGTGATACAGCTGGACAGGAGCTAGTTTAAAAGATGCAAATGGAAACCATTGTATCACCAGCAACTCAGAGAAGTTTTTACAAGTTTTCGCATGGCTCTGGCTTTTTCTTGGAATCCATATCCTTAAGGGTTTGAATTAAATTCCTTTGGTTGGACTCTAGAACCCTAAGGCAGAGCCATGTGTCAGCCAGGACTTAGGAGCAGTTAATGAAGTTGGGGAGTAGAGGTCAAAGGTGAATGGCCACCTGGGCTGCATCCCTGGACCTGAAAGTCACACATACACATACACACACACAAAAAATGTAGGTTTCAGATCTCGACCAAGAAGCATGATGTCCACTTCCATGCACCATCACGAACTGGACACCGTGTCGGGAGCAAGCCTGCTCCTGTAAGATGGCTTTCCAGATTTCTGTTTCCAGTATCTCTATGTGTATTCAAAATGTTGAAAGAGTAAAGGACTCGGTAGCAAATCAAACCAACCAATGTTCTTGGCAAGCTGTCAGTCGTTATTTACCTATAGACCCACAGAAGAGTCACTGAAAGAGGAAAAGTCCTGAAGGAGCAAAAGGTGGTAGGTGGAGCATTGGGGTTGGAAGGTACAAGGCCAGGTTTAGGATCTGTCCCTGCTCAGACTGTCGCTTGGCCATCCCACATCTGTAAAACGAAGTCGTTGAACTGGATGGTTCTCTAGTCCGTGCTTCTCAGACTTGAATGTGCACACCGATTGCCTGAGCATCCTGTTAAATTGCACCTCCTGGTTTGGTAGGTCTGGGGTGGGGCCTGAGGTTTGCCTTTCTGACAAGCTTTTAGGCATTGCAGCTGCAGCTGCCATGGGCCCCAGACCACAGGGTGTTCAGCTAGCTCCGTCTGCATGATCCCCCAGCCCAAGTGCCTGTGCGTTCACGAGTCTGTGAGTGTGTGATCGTCTGACATTTCAGAAAGACAGGAAGGTTTCAGGAAGCAAGCCTACCATGGTAGTAACCGTTCTCGTGCTTCACAAGCAGCTTCATCAAAAACCCTCTAATTGCCTAATTATGCATGACAATTTCACACCCTTTACAAAAAGAACTAACTCAGTTTGGCCCCTGCCTTACCAGACTTGACAGCCTAAGACAGATGGAGAAATATGCATAGAGACACTGGTAAATATTGAGGCAGTGATAAATGTTGAGTGATAAATATTCATCCATAGATGGAACATATTAAAATGAAAAAGGCTATGCTTTTACCGTGAGCCCTAGGATATTTCTTTTCTTACAGCTCTTGTTCCTTTTAAAAATCTGGGAAACTAAAAAGGTTGCCCTGTTATTTTTACTGAAAAACAAGAGGTTTCTGTTTCTATTTGACAGATGGGGGTGTGGGGAGTGGGGAGGTCAGTTTTCTGAGGCTTCTTTTGTTGTTGTTGTTCTGTTTATTTTGGCTTCACTAACCACAGAGGAAATATTTTATCAGCCCCACATGCCCAACCCTGATCACCACATGCACGTGTCTTGGCCTGATTTTGTGTTGCTCAGCGCGGAGTGTGTGGACACAGGTTCATTAACCTCAGCTCTTTCCACCCAAGGGCCTTGGGCCCATCAAATCATCTGCACGCCATCCTTGAGAAGGAGGAGGCACGGCCAGCCAGGCATTGTTGTCCCTGAATCGTGGGTGGTTAAGTGATGCAGGGAAGGAAGCTGGTGTGCCTAGAGTCTCATGGCAATTAACTCACACAGGAAGGTTTGGATTCCATTCTGTTTCTTCTGCACACTTGCTAAACTTACCTGAGGTCTCAGCTGCCTCGGCAGAGGAAGGGATCTGACGAGTGGGCATTGCCAGCAATTTCTCCTGATGGCAGAATAGATTCTGTTCCCGGAGGGCAGGCCACCCACCCACTGGAGACTGCATTCAGGTCCCCATGGTGATGAGCAGGTGTGTTACAACCATATCACAGTTGAGCAGAGTGAGGCCAGATTGACTCGGCTCATTGATTTATTCTCACTGAGAAACAGCCGAAAGAATTATCACCAAGCTGGAAAATGGTCACATCTAACCAAGGAAGTCTGTGTTACATATTCAGCAGTGACGGGATCAGAGACCATCTGTTTATACTTTCTTGATTCAAGTAGGAGCGTATTTAATAGTGACTCTGTATATGCTTAGGGAGACAAGGAGGCGGAGAAAACTACACCTGGTCACACTTTTAGGCAGCAGCAGTGTGTTACCCAAAACGGTGTGTGAGTGAGTCTCTGCATTGGAGTCAGGTACCCTTGGGTTTGAAACTTGGCTCCACCACTCACTGGCTGTGTCACTTAACCTGTCCGAGCCCCCGTTTCCACATCTGTAGAACCAGAGTAACAGCAGTACAGATCCCACGGAATTCCCGTGGGCGTTACAGGAGATGAGGCTGTCTGGAATGCATATCACGGGCTCTGCAAAAAGTAAGACCCATAACTGGTCGTTTTTAGTCGTTGTAAGAAAACTGTTACAAATGACAGCGTCTGAAATCTTATCAGCCTTGAAAGATATGAGCAAGAGATTCTAAATTTGGTATTTTCATTTAATTTCATGTGTGAGTATTTGTGTGGGAGTTTGTATCTAGGTTAATGAAAATGTCACACACTGTTTATCAGGACAAAAGCTGTTAGTGAAGCAAAGCCTGCATGAATTAGGCTCAACTTCATCTTTCATTCTGTAATGTCATATACAGCTGCTGTTTTCCTTGCTTTATAAAAATTAACTCTAAAGACTGAAGGCAATCTGCTTATATTAAAGAAGACATAAAACCCTGGGTAATTATTACAGCAGGAAGCTAAACCCTTAAAAAAGCCACAGTGAACAATACTGTATATTTTGCATGGGTGCCCAGTCATAGATCTCTGTGGGTCCATGAAACTCTGCAGGACAGGTGGAGGGTCCTGAGTATCTGGTTGCCCCCTCAAAGGCAAAGGAGAGCAGCGAGGGTATCTGGAACTTGGTCTCAGGAAGTGAGGGGGTGCCGTTTGCTACAGACAGGGTAGGGATGCGGGCAAGACAGCCCATTCTTTGGTAAATGGAATCCAAAGCCTGCCAACTCTACTGTAAGGCTGCAAGGCAGGACTGAGCAAGGGCGCGAGGCAGCCGAATGGAAACCCGAGAAGCCAAAATGAGCCGTTGAAAGTGGAGGATGAGAAGCAGAGCCCCAGGGAAGTCCCTAACCTCAGAAACCTACCCTTTTTATAGGGTGCCTGCAGCTTCTGGGCAAGTGGAGATTGACTCATTTGGCTCAGACGGAAGGTTCTTCCCCAGGCTTAGTGTGCATACGGGTCACCTGTCACAGTGTAGGTTCTGATTCAGTAGGTCTGGGATTCTGCAGGTCACACAAGGTCCCCAGGTGCTGCTGATGCTGCTGGCCCATCTGGGGAGCACACTTTGAGTACTGAGGGTTTAATCCACTCTCTCTCCAAGCCTCCCATTCCCCGATCATCACCTCTTTCTAGTCAACCCTCCCTCTTCCCCTAACTCCAGCCATTCTTGGATTCCACCAGTACCTACAGTGCATCGATCCTGCTAATTTCCACCATCTGTCACCCCCGCCTCTTCTTTCCCAGTTACTCAGCTTAGATTCCGTGATCTCTTTTTGTAAAACTCCTTTGCCCACGCTTTCAGGTTCTTCATTTCTTTCTCTCCATCCTCATTTATATTCACGGATATAACTCAGCTCTACCTACCTGCACTGCGACTTGGCTGAAGGAACACACACCACTGTGCTGATAGGTCTCACCTTCGTCTCCGTGGACCCCTCAGGCTGCTGGTTCCTTGTCCATTTACTCTTTCTCTTCTCCTGAAGGACTTCTTCCTACTCCCTGCTCTCCCATCAGACCTCCTCTACCTCCTTCCACATCCTTATTCTCAGCTAATAACCTTGCTTCCAGTTTTCTTCTTTGGGCCATGACTTAGAAGAGAACTTCCTCCTGTTTCCGCTGCTGGATCTACATGTCTGCATGTGGGCCCACCGCCCCTGCTTTCCCTGCAGTGGCTGTTCGAGCACTGGGCACGCTCTGATCCTAGGAGTCGTGCCAACCTGGTGGTCACATGGGGCGGGGCCAGTGTGACCTACCCCTCTCTGACTTGCCTTCCCACCACTCTCCAGGGGGCACCAATGCGCACAATTGGCCTCTTATGGTCCTCCCGCCTCCCCGCCCGGCCCCTCCCACCACCTTCAGGGCTCTGCTCAACTAGTATTCCCTGTGCCTCAACCCCCCGCCGCCCCTATGTCTTTCCCAACTCCCGACTCAAAGTAGTGCCTCCCCCCGGGCAGTAGCTAGCCACAAGCTGGCTTCAGTTGTTTTCTCCAGTGACCACCATAAGTGTTCTGCTAGGTGGCTGGTCTGTCTCCCACCTCTACCAGAAAGCACCAGAGGGCTGGGGATTGTATGTGTCTTGGTCAATATTGAAACCCTACCTAGAATAGTGACCAGCACATGAAGGACCCCCCACCCCCACCCAGATAAAACATTTGAACAGATATTAGAGTGGAATATGTGATTAACTTAGAACAGAATCAGAAAAGGCCAGTTAGTAAAAACTCCATACCACTATATGTGTTCAAACAGCCACTCTGGTCCTTTTTGAATTGACAGGGCTACAGAAGACTTTTCTTTGGGGATGCTTTTGGACCTGACCTTGCTGAATGTAGTAGAGATCAGTGAGCCAGCCCTTGGGGACTCAGGAGAGAAAATGACCAACGTCAAATTCTGCCCAGAAACTCCCGTCCCTCCCTTCCCTCATTAAAGGCTCCCAGGGAGATCAGCAGTCAAGCCAAGATTTAACCCACCCCCCTGGGCTGGGCTGTGGGGCTTGTTTTCTTCAGGTGGGTCACCGATAAAGAGCTGTAACCTGGTAGCATTTACAACAGTTCCTCAGGCCAAATGCCTGCTTCCCTGGGAGCTTAGGGAAGGTGCTGTTTGGGCCATGCATTCGAGTCCATTTGGGTCTCCACTCATGAACGGCCACATGGCTTTAAGCTGGTAGGAGTAGCCAAGGAAGTGATCAGTGAGGCACCCACCATGAGAATGTGTGGTGCTGCTGCTCACTCCTAAGGGTGGGAAGGTAGGTGGCTGGTCCACTGAGAGTAAAAGACACGCGTATCAATGTCTATGGGAAGTTCTAGAAATATTTATTTTTATTTTATTCTGCAGAGTTTTGCTTTCAGTAACATCATCCGTGTAAATCATCACCTCTCAAGGTTTTGAGCAGGCTCTGAGTTAGGAAGAGAAAGCACAGGGTGTTTTGTATTAGATAAGATGACCGACCTCACACGAGCCAAGAATAGAGCAGGTGCTCGATACATGTGCTCTCCTCCCTCTCCTGTCCCCCATCAGTGCCCTTTCTGACAGTCCCCATCCCGCTGTTGTCTTTCTGCATGACATGGAAGTTAGGCTGTAGAGATGATTATGTTTTAATAAGTCATCATGTATCGAAGACCAGTGATTCTCAACTGGAGAATGATTTTGCCCTTCATGGGACATGTGTCAAAGTCTGGAGACATTTTTGAGTATCACCACTGAGGGGTGGAGGAATGCTAACCCCTCAAAACAAAGAATTATCCAGCCCCAAATGCCTGTGCTCTGTACTTTACATGAGTGTTTACAGTTTATTTCTTCACTGGACTTGAAATAAAAGAAGGAGAAGATTGAGAAGGCTGTGACAGGGCCCAGGTTGGGCCAAGTTGGAGGTTGGCCCAGGTGGAAGCTCACTGCAGACGGTTTCCAGCTTACAAGCAAGTGCTTTATTAGATACTCTTTTCTATATTAGTTGTTTAGCCTCTTAAAAAACAAAACAAGCAAACAGTGTGGCAGAGGTGTGGAGAAGTCAGGGTGGGAGGTGGGGATGATGAGACAGACGATGAGTGTGACTCTGGGCAGGCGGGCAGGCACCCAGGTGAGGAGCCGGTCAGACCATCCCGGGTGGCTCCGGTCTTATCCCAGGAGCCGTGGAGAGCTGTACGTCCGGGGCCCTCACACTCTCTTCTGTACACTACTCACACCTGAACATACTTTATTATTACTTGTGTCTCTCTGGGTCATCTATATCAGTAACTTGGTATTAGAACTGGGCCTCTTCATCTTTGCTCTTGTAGAATAGACAATTATCAGTGAGTGGTGGGGTTTTCACCTGTGTGTGTGTGTGTGTTTACTGAAGTATAGTCAATTTACAGTGTGTCAGTTTCTGGTGTACAGCCTTATGCTTCAGTCATACATATACGTACATAGATTCGTTTTCATATTCTTTTTCACCATTAGTTACTATAGGATACTGAATATAGTTCCCTGTGCTACACAGTATGAACTTGTTGTTTACCTATTTTAAGTGTTTATTAAACTTAGCAGGATCTCAGAATAGTTATTTCTCCATTTTTGAACAGGTGCTTTTCCCAGACCCTTGTTTCTGATGTAGTTGTTTACAGCTTGCAATGCGTTTTCATAAATGATGGGCTTTCGGGCTGGCGTGGAAACCTTCCAGAACCCACGGTGCTGCTGAGCTGTAACGCTTAGGAGTTAGAGTGGGGAATTTCCCAGAAAAGGGCAAAGAGTAGAGAATTTCCATTGGCTTTCTTTGTTGAAAGCAGACTCTCGGCAGGCGTGCTCTTCACCTTTTACCTCCTCTCCTGACGTGGAACTCTCCGTCACCTACTCACTCTTCTCCTGCAGCTCCCACCCAGGAGGTGCTTAGACCTCGAGGGCAGAGGGCCCATGAGGTGGGACGGGACTGGGGAGCCCTCATCTTGCTGACCTCTGGAGAGTCTGACGGAGCAGGTCATGGAGGGACCACTGCCTTTCTTATTGTCCACTTAATGTTTCCCTTTGGTCTTTCTAGCATTGCTTTGCGTTTCATTTCTTTCTAAGAAATAGATCATTCTTTCCCTTTTAAACCTTTTACCAAAAGAAAAAAAAATTGCATTGGTTTACCTCAATGGATATTTTTTCTGTCTAATTATGAGATCATTCATTCTTTCGCTCTCAAGGCTTTTTACTTCCGGTTAGCATATTTTAAGATGCTTTCTTAGATTCAGTCTACAGAAAGAGAATGTTAGATTTGAGAGTACATTCCTCAAGCTTGAATGACATATCCTTTTGGAGGAAGTGATCTTTGTAAGTGATACAATTTTATCTTAATCATAGGAAACCATGATATCAAAA
Organism: Camelus bactrianus; assembly: GCF_048773025.1. Taxonomy (NCBI): domain Eukaryota; kingdom Metazoa; phylum Chordata; class Mammalia; order Artiodactyla; family Camelidae; genus Camelus; species Camelus bactrianus. The sequence goes on along the minus strand of NC_133567.1, from coordinate 19,967,650 downwards.
AGACAGCATGTTTCTGGATGAAGGCATAGAACAACATGGCTCAGTCTCTTATAACAATTATCATACAGTTCTGTACAGCGTTGTTCCGACTTTGTTCTGATAAGGCTGTCACGTTCTTGAGGCATGTGACCGTTTTTGCTTTTGTTTTAATCCACAGTATAATGCCTACTGGAAGGGTCCATGTTTGAGGTGTGTGGTGCTAACCCATAGGTGTCTGCAGTGCCTGTGAGAAGAGGTGGAATAAAGCAATGAATAAAGAAACAAAGAATGAGGGGGAAAAAAACTAAATCATGGGCATAGTTGTTCATCATTGAGAGCACATGTGCTTAATGCATCATTTTTACTTTCCTTCATATATAAAATTTGGGATAATGTATAGGTCTGAATATTTTAAAAGCAAGTTTTAACTTTTGTTTTTCCATTTTTTTACAGTGTTAAAGGTTTTAAAGTACTAAAGTTTGATTAAATAATTGTTTCTCAGATGCTCTCTTTGTTGCTCAGAACTTCTACGAGTGAATGAAAAGATCAGCATTTTACCTTTAGTTACTGCAGTTTTCACCTAGTTCAGAGTTTTGAAATTGTTTCCTGTTTGTGTTTCCTTTCCAGAAAACACGAGGTCGTTCTCTGAGTTCAACAGATGAGTGCAACTCCAGAGCTGGGAGAGTGACTGCAAGGTATTCATTTATGTATCTGATTTATTCTGCACTCTTGTTTATTCATGTTTGCTTCCAGCTTACCTTTGGACAGGCATCAGGAGTACCTTTAGGGACTTAGAGTTGTCGGACTGCAGACATACAGCTGTCAAGCTAAAGAATCTCAAGGGTATTAGCTAATCCAGTTTTGAAGTTAGCACCGTGGGGTTTCTGCCATAATTAGCGACCAGGACATCACCCATCAAACTTTGTACAACATGGTGTGTTCCTTTGCTCAGTAATGGGCTCAAGCTTGGCTCTTCCTGTAATGCCTGTGTAAAATTAGGCAAAATACTTACCCTCTCAAATTCTTTCCCCATCTTTGAGATGGAGACTATAATTGGATAGCCTGATGGGTTTCCAGTTTCAAACAGTGATCACCACCACCACCACCACCAACAACAACAACAACAAAAATTATGAGGCTGAGTTTTATTATTACCATCAGTGGTATTAGTCATCTCATTTAGTGCTAATAATAATTATATAAAAATTCTTTAATAACCTTAGGTTGTCTTTGAACGGAGCCAAAACCAGAAAAAAAAATCAGCCAACTGAAATGAGCAAGTTAACACAAAGACAGTCTTTATTTGATTTTAGCAATTAGCTTGCTACATGGTTATCCATTTTTCTAATGAATCCTGGACTTTGAAGGGCCCTGGCCACCCATTTAAAAGATTTACAGACCTCACGCACTGTGACCTGACCGACCCCTGTCCATTTTACGTCATTATCCAATTCCTCTTACGGGCTGGGTTACATCTGGCCTGAATGCTTCTAATCTCTTCACAGAAGGAATCTTGTAAAATAGGCCACTGTCTTTCAATTAAATCTTTCCTTTAACTTGTTGAGAAGTTCTTTCTCTTGCCAGAACCCTTTCCTCTTAGGAAAGCAGGGAGCTGTTTCAGGGCCATTGGGGTTCCCCTTGGAGGTCTTTCTAAATATAACCGGAGAGCCTGGAAAACAGCCTGCCTTTTGTTAGTTAACTTCGAACAGAGAATCAGTGCATTAAGAGCTTTGATTATCCACGCTCCAGAAACGCCTTCCTCTGATCTCGCGACATTTGACAAGACTCTCCTATCGGGGATTCGTATTATTTTCGTTCATGCGCTTTCCTCTCCACCAGAGCTGCTCTCCTTACACATTTTATCTGTGGGTCTGAAATATAGAGCATTTTCTAGGTAGGGGGCATGAAATTTTAACTCAAGAATCCATATATTTTAGGTCTCAGATAATTCTGTAGCGGAATCACACAGTCCTCTTAAGTTTCTAGAAAGCATTGTATTGTGTGCTTTTTCGTATGTGGTCGATGGCTTAAATCTTACTGTGAGGATATTTTCATGCCTTTAAAAAAAAAATTTAACCTGAAATTTCTGCTTTGCTCGCTGTGGGATTCCTGGCTCCAGTTGGTTATCCTCATTCGTATATCCCAAGCAGTGATCAAAATTAATCTGTATACAGTGAAACTGTCTTCCCCACCCTCCTCACTCATCTTCTGCTTCCAGCTGATTCCTTCTCCTGGAATCAATATTTTAATTAAAGGTATCACCGTCTACCTCGTAACTCAAGCCAGAAAATTTCATCCTGACATTGCTTCACCCTTTGCATTCAGTCTGCACCAGATTCTGGATTTAAGATAACGTGAAAGTTTCCAAAACAGTGACTGGTACTTGGTGAGGTTAAATATTAATTGCCAGCTGTCACAAATGTTCATTGTAAATATCTTTCCAGTGTTCCTCTCCTCTGCTTCCCGCTGTCACTATATTAGTTCGGACCCTCATCAGCTCTGTGCTGGTCTGTTGCTGGAGCTAACTAACAGAGCTCTCTTCCAACAGACTGTCCCTATTCTAGGTACCCTGCTCCCTAATTTATAATGCGATGTCCCGTTCAGTGACTTCTGTGGTACCTGTCACCTTGAGAATAGATCCAGACGCCTTGGTGTGGACCCCCCTGCCTTGCTGTCTGTACTTCATTAGGATTGAATGTCTCGGGATATTCCAACACATCCTTTCCTTTCAGGCACATATGCCTTTGCATGTGTTGTTCTCACTTCTGAGAATGCCCCTGCTCATTTTTTCTTGATAAATTCCAGTACATCCTTCAAGATCCACCTCAATTTCCATCTCCTCTGAGAAGCCCTCCCTGATTTCCCCACATCCCCATGCATATGGGGCTTCCACAGTTCTTCAGTTATATATCTGATCATGCTGTATTTAATTATCTGCTTCTATTCCCGACCCTCCCATAGATACTAAGCTTAAGGGTAAGATTCAGATCTTTTTTTTTTTTTGTATCTACAACATCTAATAAATGCCTTGCACATAGCAGTACACAAAGGATGCTCTGATTTCTTTAAATGAGTGTCCCTCTGAAACTGTAATAAAAAAAATAAGATAGTGTTTGTAAAAAAGTAATCTCAAGCTGTGCTTTTCTCTGGCTACATACAAGCATTTTTCTCCACAATGCTGTTTTGCTATTCTGTTTTGCTTTTAGTATCCAAGAAGAGCCGCCAAAACCAATTAACGGCCCCCTTCCCGCCTGGGCTGCTATCAGTACTAACACGGTGGCTGCATGCTTTCGGAACTTGTGACTGCGATCACTTCCACCTTGGATTCAGCCAATATCCTCACCAGCTCTGGGGATGATAGTCGTTTCTTTTATGATGTGTGAATTTGGGATTCAAAATTTAAATTACCTCAACCCATTTCCAGTCTTCCAATGTGTCTGTGGCTGGAAAGCATGTTTCAGATTTCCCGAGTTGTCCTTTCCACTTATCAGAAAGATAAGCCAGGGGGACAGACAGCATCAGGAACTGTCTGCTGGGACGTGAGCCCTAATCCACATCAGCAGACGAGTGTGTTTTTTGAGAGGCCACAGTTAACACAATTAACAATGAACTGCATCTTCGAGGAGCTGGGGAAACATAATGGAATTCATTTCTAATCCCAACCAATTCTGAGCAAGAAAGCAAAAGCCTTGGCTTTAATTTTTTTCCCTTAACAGAGGCACTGGGGATTGAACCCAGGATCTCTTGCAAGCCAAGCACATCCTCTACCACTGAGCTCTACCCTCCCCTGACCTGTCAGAACTTTACATTGTCTCCACCGTGAACATAGGCCTAGGCTGTAAGGTGATTGCAGAATTGCAGAGCTGAGGAAGTAATAATGACTTCAGCCAGCTTCTGTCTCTTGTTTGATCTTTGGCTCGCAGAGACGAGGTTAATCTCAGCATACGCTGTTCCCTTTATTTTTAAAATCAATTTTAACAGCAACCTGTTTGTGCCCTGAAGAAATGTCCAAGAGCGGTAAGAAAGAGTTGAATATAAATGTGTGTTGTGGTGTGTAAGCTACCTCTAGGCCAGTAGTCCACAAAATACTTGCAGTCACTCTAATTAAACCTTTTTTTTTTTTGGCTCTTCTGCCTTGCATTTATTGTGTGTGTCTTTTCTGAGTTATAAAAGCAGTATATATATATATTCACTACAGAAATCTGGAAAATACAAAACTCCCAAGGAAGGAAGAGAAGCTTCTCAATGAGGTCATTACCCAGAGAGAACCATTGTCAACATCTTGGTCGGTACCAGCTTTATAGAGTTTCCTTCTAGCAAACATACATACTTTTCAGATTCCTATTATGAAAAATTTTGCATCCATGAGAGAATTAATAATACAGTGAGTTCTCACACACTCACAACCTAAATTCACAGATTATCCAGATTTTGCCATCTTTGGTTGGTCCATCTCTTTTTTTTTTTTTTTTTTTTTTTTTCTTTCCCTTGCTCTTTCCTTTTGGAAGCAGAGGCTAACTGCTTTGTAAAGGGAAGGGAGTTCCTGGCACACTGAGGACTACGGAAGGCAGACACTTGCCTGCCAATTTCACACATCTTCACCCTCCTTTTACTTAGGAGGCAAAAAAGTATGGTTTTACATTTAGGATTGCATTGTAGTCGGGGGATAAGTAGCCTTAAAGCTCAAGTCTATCACATGCTAGATGGATATTGATTTTTCCTCTTAAATCAATGTTTCCCTAGAGCATAGTTTTATTTATTCATAAAGCCAAGATGATGCCTGACAGGAGTTATGGCAGTGTAAATCTGTGATGCGGGCACAAGCCAAAGAGCTTTTTGTAAGACTCAAAAATCAATGATGCTAGAGGGTTACTTCATAAGCCTGGAAAAGTGCATTTGCTGTGCTTCCAAGTGTAAAAGGAGGATTTCAGCATATGGTTAAATCTCATTTCTCTATTTTCTAGGCTACTTTTCAAATGGATCTAACTGAAGTACAATCGACCCTTGAAAAACATGGGTTTGAACTGTGCACGTCCACATAGGCATGGATTTTTTCCAGTAGTCCCTACTATATACATGGTACTAAATGGCCCGCAGTTGGTTGACTCCACAGAAGCAGAATCACGGATACAGAGGAAAGGTGGTTACTGAGAGCCCACTGTAAATTAGATTTACACAGATTTTCAACCACATGGAGGGTTGGCACCCTTAACCCCACATTGTTCAAGGGTCAACTGTATAACTAAATTTGGAACATCAGGCCGGATGGAATCAAGCTTCAGCAGTGATCCCTTGTTGACACCAAATCTGTTGGCTCACTCTCAAAAGATATGCTGGCCCTGATGATCTAAACCCTGTCATTTTGCCTCATAGTACAGAATACATTCTAAAAGTATTCACTTTTTGTCAATAAACGTGTGTATGTTTTCTATTTTCTTTCAAAAGTTTTTAACATATGAAAATTTCTATTAGAATTTTTTAATTAGAGAAAATATGTCCCTGATGTTTTCTCCAAACTTAACTGATTTTTCTAGTGATTAAAAAATACATCTAATGGCTAGACCGTCACCATCTGGAATTTTTCAGTATCAGTTTTCTATTAGCTGTCTGATCTTATGGTAGAACTTGGCTGGTGAGTCAAATGACCTAGACACTAGTTTCATTATGTACTCCTGGCTTCTTTGTGACCCAATGTGTGTTCCTGAACTTCTCTAAGACTATTTTTGTCCCTATCAGGGTTTGGTTTTTTTTTTTATTTAAATAAAGGTAAGTGGGGATGTGTGAAATTGGCAGGCATTCACTTGAGTTCTATAGTTTTTTGTATATTAGGACTCTTTTGTTTTCCTTTTAAAAGTAACCAGTTGATTTTTTTTTTTAAGAGGGAAAGAAGAAATGAAAGAGAAAAAAGGGAGGGGGGGCTGGATGAAGTGATTATTATTTATCCATGAAGGGTAAACTTTCTTCTAGTTTTAAAGGTCCGTGATTTTCTGTGAAAAGGAAAGATTTCAGGTGATTACCCAGCCACCAGTAGTCACAATCTCCTTAGAAACTTCAGAGCCATGGAAGACATGCCTTGAGTTTAGAGTCCGGGATCTCCAGCACCTGCTCCTCAGAGCAGCTGGGTGCTCAGGCCAGGCTGTGGCTCCTGGGGGACCTAGTCCCTCCCCAGAGGTTTGGGAGGAGATTCTGTGATACCATCCCTTTGGGTCTCAGCTGTTTCCTCTCTCTTGGTAGCAGCAGTGAGAGCCTTCTCAGAGGAGGGTTCTAGGAACTGGTCACATTGCCTCCCTTTGCCCCGTACCTGCAGGTGTTGAGACAGCCTGATGGCTTGTCAGTGTTTTATTAGAGTTTTTCTCATTAAGCTCCAGGAACACTGCTGTTCCTTTTGTGAATGGATGTCTTACTTAGCAAAAATGAGAAGATTCCAAGAGCTGCTTTTTGGAATACTAGGCTGAAATTCCAGCTTCAGCAGAAACCCAAGTTACCTGGCATGAAAGGTGCCCTAGAGGAGCTGTCTGAAAAGGGAGTTGACTATTTGGAATCTAACCATTGTGTTAAGGCTATTGTTATGTTTCCTAAACAGTTTTAGTTGCATCCGCAGAAGTCTTCTTAACATTCCTCCCATATACTCAGCTTTATTTTCTTTAATACTACTTTTTTGCTCTATCTTTTAAAATAAATTAATTACGCACTGCTCTAGGAAGCTGGTTAGGAAAGGAGACTGTTCCTTGACCCTGGATTTGGTTCCTTTAGAGGCTGCCTTGGCTCACCAAATCAACCCTGGTCATCAGGGCAGTGACCTGTGTCATCGCTAGTCAGCCCTACATCCAGATTGTTAACACATGATAATTTTGAATGGTGGACTTCGGGGACCAACCATCATTTCTAGTAATCTTGACACAATACTCGATTGTGCTGGGGCCCTTTCTTCTCCATGTGTGTCTCCCTCGCCTGTGCGGGTATCAGGAAAGCTATTGTGATGGCCTGTCTCTGGTGGTTCTGACCATGAGGAATCACAAAATGGTGTGGAAAAACAAAAGAAATAAAACTTCCTATAGTGTCATGTAGGGGAAGAACCAAAAGGTTGAGAATTCTGTGAAATGAATGATATTTCCTCTGGCACAGCCAGGAGATGCAGAAACTCAAGAGTGGCAAACCAGGGTTCATCGTTTCACGAATACAGTCCTCTGCCGTTGGCCAGCAAATGCCCCAAAACACAAAGGCGTGCTGTCCAGTATTAATGTTTAAAGTGTATTTTTTCCACACTTGACTTTATATAGTTTATAAAATGTATATGTACAGTTAAAGGTATCAGTAGGCAATTATTAAGCTAAACAGGTATGTCTGCAGAGAACAAAAGGGGAGTGTGATTTTTAGCTGGGTGAGTTCTCAGAAGAACTCCTGTTGATTTTAACTGGAGACAAGTTCTCCTCCTGAGTGTGCAAGTGTAGGGTATGGGCTGCAAACAGCAGCTCAGAATTGCTGCAAATTGGTGACTGGAAATGAGGGGTGCTTTTATAGATGACTGAGGCATTGCTGGTTGAACTCTTGTGAGTGACAGGACTGAATTGTCGTTGACTGATCTTAAGTTGCTTTATCTTACAATCCCTTTATATAATCTGATAAATATTCTAATATTTGAAAATGTGCCTCAAACACACACACACACACACACACACACAAATGGTGAAAACCACTGACTTACGAGGCTGGATCACATCTCTCCAATTTGCCATCTGACACCTTTTCCCACCAGAGACAGTATTTTAAGTTGAAAGAACAGAGGATGGTTCTTTCTTGTCATTCAGATCTCAACTTAAATGTTACCTTCTCAGAAAAGACTTTCCCAAGCAGCCATGGTCACTCATGACACTGTCACTCCTTTCTCCTTTACCGTCCTAATTTACTTTCCTTATCTGATACTTCAGTGTTAATGTGTCTTTTGTCAGTCTTCACCTACTGGAGGTCACCTGAGACCTGCTTCGTTCCCCTTGTATTCTCAGTGCCTAAAACAGCACCAGGCATTTAATAAGCACTGGAAGGTTCTCCCCATTCGCCTGCTCTCTTCCCGGGATCTTCCCCTCTTCCCATCTCTGAGGCCACTTCGTCAGCACGGCCTGGAATCAGGCCTCGCTGTCTCCTCCCCTAGCCGTGGACCCCATGGTCCTTCATGCTCTGCACTTCCGTCATTTACTTCCCAGTGGCACATCTGATTGGCAGGCACACTGGTAACACATCTCCTGTCTGTTAACTGAATAAGCATTGGAGGCAAGTGATTCCTATCAAATATCCAGCCACAAGATAGCTCATTAAAGGTTTTGAGAGAGAAACAGATCCACATTTTAAGAATTACCTATACAACAGTGTTCACATTAAGGGTCAACTGGATAGAATTTTCTGCTTGGATGGTAGACTCAGAGAATGGCCTGTTGTAGCTTCCTTTTTTAAAGAAATTTTAAAATTCCTTTAATGAATACCTCCTTCAGAAGAAAGGCTTTTTTTTTTTTCTTTTTTTTTTTTTTTAGAAACACTCCACCTCTCATTCTGCAGCCCCAACCCAGAAGCCTGAGAGTCTGATCTTATTATGTCTGGGAATGTGGGTTGCTGGAGTTTCTACTAATGGCTGTATTTTACATGATAATGAATCAGTCTTTTCTACAAGGTGGCTTCATTTATGCAAAACGGATACAAATTGAAATGTGTATGAATCAGGTTATTCCTTCAGGGAGCAGAGAAGCTACACTTTTGTGGGGCCCTCATGTCAAGTTAACCAAGAAAATATGGGTTCTCTGGTCATCAAAGGTACATTTATTGGACAGTTTCAGGTAAACAAAAAAACAGTTTTTGAATTTCAGGCCTTTGAAGCTTAACTTCCTAATTTAGGAAAGTCAACTCATTTTCAACCATTTTTTACACTTTGAAGTAATAACTTCTTGTACATTAGTGGCCTGAAAGCATTAATGACACTCCTGCCCACTGATTTTCAATAATATGGAGAAGGTATTCCAAATTGGTCCTGGCTATTAACAGAGAAAAGGCAGAAAATTAAATTAGCAGGGGGATGTAGCAAAAGCCTATTGTGAATGCTGTAGAGTCTCTCAAAATCCAATCCTTGAGAGAAATTTATTTTGCTCTGGAAAGAACAGGTTTCTCTCCCAAGAGATACTAAAACATCTTTCATTTATAAAAGATGGATTATAGCCTATGAATGGAATAGCGGAAATTCTCAGTTCTTTCTTTAATTTTGCCATCAACTTGCTATGATTTACCTAAAAATAAAAATCAACCTGTAAAAAAACATTCTGGTATTGCTGTGTCCTTTGACCTATTACAGAGTTAACTCTACAGATTAATTTAAAAATACCAACTAATACTCAAGTATTTCAGCAGTGCTCAGATATTGGGGTATTTATTATATGTATTTTCTTTTCAGATTTTTTTCCATTATATGTTATTATATGAAATTGAATATAGTTCTCTGTGCTATACAGTAGATCCTTGTTTATCTATTTTATATACAGTAACATGTGTCTGTTAATCCCCAACCCATAATTTATCCCTTCCCGCCCTTTCCCCTTTAGTAACCATAGTTTATTTTCTATGTCCATGAATCTGTTTTTGGTTTGTAAATAGAATTTGTATCATTTTTTTAGATTCCACATATAAGTGATATCACATGATATTTGTCTTTCTCTGTCTGACTTACTTCACTTAATATCATCATCTCAAAAAAAAAAAAAATCATCATCTCCAGATCCATTCATGCTGCTGCAAATAGCATTATTTCATTCTTTTTTATGGCAGAGTAATATTCCATTGTATATATATACCACATAGTCTTCATCCAGTCATCTGTTTGGTTAAACTTTTTCTAATTGAAGTGTAGTTGATTTACAATGTTTTGTTAGTTTCAGATGTACGGGAAAGTGATTTGGTTTTAAATATACACATGTGTATATGTGTGTAGGTATATATATTTATTACTCTTTTTCAGATTCTTTTCCATTATAGGTTATTACAAGATATTGAATATAGATCCCTGTGCTATACAGTAGGTCCTTGTTGTTTATTTATTGTATATATAGTAGTGTGCATCTGTTAATCACAAACTCTTACTTTATCCTTTCCTCCCAAACCTCTTTCCCCTCTGGTAACCATTTTTTAAAATGTTTAGAAAAATAGTATCACTGGTGAAATAGAATATTGAAAGTTCATTATTTTTACTTATACTTAAATTCCTTTTTCTTTTGGGGTAAATGGTTTTTATTGTACTCTGTCCTTTCATATATGTAAACCTCTGCACTAGGCATCATTCCACATATCAAGAAAAGAAATAGAAATGACTCTAGTCTCAGCAGGGAAGGAATTCCTTATCCAGCAGAAGGAACAAAATAAACTGTTGACAGTGGTTATTACCCTAAGAGAGATATCAAAAACTCCTGAGTGAAATGGAGCAGAAGGAATCAGGGAATCCTGCAGAGGAGGGAGGATTTGAGCCAGACTGCAGTGTATAAGTAGGAGTTGGTTGGTCAAAGGTGTCTTTGTGAAAGCTCCTTTTTTTCTGAATCCTAACCCTTCCTAGTTTCCACCAAGGTTAAATGCTTGTTAAAACATAATCTACCATGGACCCAAAATAGGGACCTGTAGATCCTTGCAGCAGATTGGAACACAAGGAAAAGAAACCATCCTTCTGGAAGTTTCTATGTATATACACTAAGAAGAATAATCCAAACTTGACTAGGAATGCTTTGTAAAAACAAATAGCAGAAATGTCTGGCAAAGGGTAGTGAAAGCTGATAACTATTTCCTTTCCCAGCACCCTGTCATCAGGGGAAAGGCAACCTGAAAATTAACAATGGAGTTGATCTGGGGGCCTTGTCAAAGTTGGTAGAAGAAATTTAGTGATGGTAAGTGACTTGGACAAGACTGACTTTATCTAAGTCATCTTTGTGTCCTTAGTTTGTTAACCTCACTCAGGACTGTAGTGATAAAAATGACCGCCACTTACAAGGTTCTTTGTGCACACCAAGCACAGTGATAAAGGGCTTCACTTTCTCTCCTCTAATCCTCATCGTGCCCTTTTGTGGCGTGTGTAAGATTAAGAGTGGGAGTCAGCTGCCTGGGCTGGAGTCAGACCTCTATCCCCACTTACCAGCTGAGTCCCTTAGGAGTGTTTTTTAGCCCCTCTGTGCTAAGTACCCTTATAAAAGGGGGAGAGAATAGTACTTGATTCTGAGGATTATTTGTAAATATTACTATATTCTTTAGCACCATGCCTAGTATTCGCTGTTTTTATCATTATCCTCATTTTGCAGTCAAGGGAACTAAGGCTTTCAAAGGTTAAATAACTTGCCCAGTTTCACACACAGCGTGAACCAGAGCCAGGGTTTTGAACCATCTAGCTGGCCACAAGCCTTGTACATAGTATATATCCTTACTCAACCGAGCAGAAATTCAGAGTTACATGTTTTCAAATTTCATGTCCTGCTAATGGGCTCATCCATTCCCAGGACTTGATTTGTCATTGAACTTGGGGCTTGGTCCACTGTGACCTGCAGTCCAAATGCATTCTGGCCTCTGTTTTGGTAAATAAAGTTTGATTGGAACATAGGCACCCTCATTCTTTAGCGGTTGCTTTGGGCTGCTTTTCTGCTGCAGGGGCAGAAGTGAGTGCTGTATTTCCCACCCTCCTCAGTTCCTGCAGATTGCCTGTCCTAGTTCATGGCACCACCGTCTGCCCGAGGTGCTCTGTCCTTCGTATTTCTCATGCCTGATCTGTCACCAAGGCCTGTCCATTGTCCATTGACCATCCAAATACATGAGTGCCTTGAAGACAGTATTCTAGACTTTTAAGTAACCAATGCTTTATCATTCTTGTAGTCTCAGGCCCCAACCGCAGTTAGAAATCAGAAATTCCTTTTAAAGTCCTTTAGAAGTTGCTGTAAAATGTATTCCATGAGAAATAACTAGTGGTACGTCTTCATCAAGTAAGCCAGGGAGACACGGGCCAGGTCTCAGCTTCAGACACTGCCCCCGAAGTGAGCATTTAGGAATGCTAGGAGGTTGGAATATTGTAAAATTTGTACTTTTATTAGTAAAATACACAATACACTGAAGAGAACATTATTGTTTGATTTATTGAGTTGCCACTTTAAAACTACTTATCATGAATGTTTTAAATTTAAACCTCTGTTTGGCATGCAGGGGCCTCGTTGGCCGGGGTGTGAGGAATTAGAACTCCAAACATTAGATTATCATTTTTTTCTGGCTCATCCAAGGAACGTATTCAGTTAACAAATGAATTTCCATCCTCTTCAGTATTACTTGAATATTATTTTAAAGCTTATGATATTATGAACTCTGTGTTATCTTTTATGAATTTAAAGTGAATGCTGTAATGACTGGTGAAGAGCATAGTAAAAATAAATAAACTTTGAAATACAGAAGTATTAGTGGGGATGATAAATACCCACTCAGGATCGTAGCACTTTTGACCTCGGCGTTTGTTTGAGCCAGTAATTATTTTCATAGTACTTTCATTTCAGTTTCTCTGTTTGAAAAATTATGCAGGAGCAGCCTTTGTTTCCAAGAACAACAGAGATGTTTACAGCATTTAAGTCACAAGCAGGGGTCGTAAATTAATTCTAATCCTCTGAGCAAAGACATTAGCCTTTGTGTCACAAGGATTTGGGCTTGTTTACACAAAATAATTCCAAGAGTAATAGTTCCCCGTGCTCAGCTGTGATTAAAGATGAATCTTTTTTCCTTTGGTTAATGATTATGTAATACGTTAATAAGCTTCTCTAAATACTTCCTAAATTTCTCATTGTCTGTAGACTTTCTAGGCTATATTTTGATCAGACATGTGAAGAAATGGTGTATCTCAATTACTGTCAAATTAAGGATGATTTTACACTCTGATTCGGAGAAAAATGTCATCAACCATCAGACTTCAAAATAGCTGAAATATTTAGAGAAAAAAAGCACGTGGTTAAGGACATTAAGCTAAAAGGTTGTCCCGTGCCCTGTTGGTCCTGTAACGTCTTGCAGCAGAGATGCTACTGTGGCGGCTTCACTGTGTCACTGGTCCATCTGCTGAAGACAGGGTCCCCCCCCACGGCAGACTCCCACCTAAGCTGGAGGATGGCACGGAAAGTCTCGCTACAAAGTCTCCCATAAAAATCACTTCAAGTCTTCAGTAAATAGGTTGTAGCAGGCTGATCGCCCCACCCAGTGATCTTTTTCTAAGAACTAGGCAGCTGGGGGCAGAACAGAGAGATGGAGATGTTTAGGAGTGCGGCTCTAGTGGAGATTGTGTAGCCTGAGATGAGTCCCGTAACCCCTCTTCAGATTTAAACTGGGAATAATGATCTCTGCTTTGTAAAAGTTGTAAAGGATAGGAATGATGTTTGCAGAGCACCCGGCAGGTGGTCCGTGCTTAAGGCACGGCGGTGGCTGTGGATGTTGTAATAATAATAATCAGCACCGCGTTTGTGGCTTTTGTGCCCGTTAATTGTTCAGCATCTCCGTTCAGTTTTCTGATGTCATCCTTGTCACTCACTCGTGCTCCAGTCAACTGACTGAAGGAAGTTTCATCTCAATCTTGATAAATAAATGGCTCTTCTCCGATGCTGTATTTCTGTCATATGAGATCATGACTTCGTATCATGGAGAAAAATGTGTGAAAGTCACTGTGCACCCATTCATAATGGCACTTTTAAAAAAAAAAAATGAACATATGGAAACCACTTGCCTTAAAAATGAGGAAGTGACTAAGGATATAAAAGTATATAATAGTTTCTGTCTTTTTAAATGACACACGCAGGCTGCTTGGGAGCATGGAAATGCATATTTGAGAGAGTAATAGAAAGTGATTACTTTCAGAATAATACAGAACAGTATTTCTTCACTGATGGCAACTTGGTTAATGATTCTATAAAATTAAAGCTCAAGGAGACCAGAATACAATAAATTGGTGCTTTTTTAAATGTATTTTTATTAAAGTACAGTCAACTTACAATGTTGGGTCCATTTCTGGGTTTTAATGTTCATCAGTTCATTGGTTTCTTCATTTTCCCCAAAGTTAACTTTATAAAAATTAATCGCAACCTATTTGTCTTCAAATGTAATAACCTTCATTTACTCATTCTAAAGATTCAGTGTTCCTAATAACAGACTTGAAGATGAATTTTTGGCATAGAATTTGTTTGTAAATCAGGCCTCTTCAACTGTTTTTTTTTTTTTTTTAAGTTCCTGGGTGTCCAAACTCTTGTGTATGTATGGTAAGCCAGAAAAGGTAGGAAGTTTGAACAGAGGATTTAGATTTTTAATTAATCCCACACAAATGAAAAAAAGCATAAGTCGATGTATCATTCTATAGTAATTTATGTGGCAATTAGAGACCTGGTGGTTTACAAAAGCTTGTCATTTTTAAAGGGCACCTGACAGTGATTTATATAAACTCGGGCTTCTCTTCTCTGTGCCCTCATTTCTCTATTTCCTTTTATCGAATCTAACAGGGCTCTAATAAGGCAGTGCCCGTTTTACATAAGAGAGCAGTGCTTTCAGGTGCCGTGGATAACACTGAACTTGGGCACGTGATAGAGCTGGCATCACAGTTATTTACCCAGAGACAGCTGACAGATTGACACAGAAATATACACTACTTGAGAAATAATGCTGCATTGATTAAGAGATTTTAAAAAATATATATATATATATATATATATATATAAAGTATATATATATATACTTTATCTCATTGTGAGACAAATACCAAGTTCCAGTCCTTTAGAGAAAGGAGGAGTGGAGGAAGAAGAGAACTAAGATGCGCTGTAACACTCTCCTTGTTTAATTCCAGAAGATGCATAACTCTTGGGGGCGTGAAGTGGTGGGTTTCTGTTTCATTTGTAATGAGCATATGTTCTACCACGTTCCGCCTGCCTGTCAGAGAGACTGAGGTTATGAGGTTATGATGGTGGAATCAGCTCACTGGCTGATTGACTTCAGCGCCTACTCTTCTTTTGTTTTCTCACTGGGTTTCTCTACATCCTGTTTGCTGGCATCCTCCACATCACATTTCCTTGTCTGTCTGTCTGTTTTCCTACCTGGAAGGAAACCTGTCTTACATGTAAATGTCTTTACTACTGGTTAACTTATGGGTAAAGATGGATAAAAAGTGATGTGGGTTTCATGCCTTTTCATTTCAGGACTAAATGTGGATCTTCCCTCTCATGTTTTATGGCATTTTATGACAACTGCACTTACAAAGGAGCAACCTCGTATTAGAGGTGATCATATTAAGTGAAATAAGTCAGAGAGAGAAAGACAAATATCATATAATGTCACTTATATGTGAAATCTAAAAAAAAATACAAATTTTATGTACAAACCAGAAATAGACTCATGGACGTAGGAAACAAACTAGTTACCAGGGGAGAAAGGGAGGGAGGGATAGATTGGGAGTTTGGGATTAACAGATACACATTACTATATATAAAATAGATAAACAACAAGGGTCTACTGTATACCACAGGGAACTATATTCAATTTCTTGTAGTGAGCTGTAATGGGGAAAAATCTGGAAAAAATATATATGTATAACTGAATCGGTTTGCTGTACACATGAAATTAACATTATAAATCAACTACCCTTCAATAAAAAATAACAATTGAAAAAATTCATGGCTTGAGAGCTGCAGAGAAACTCAAAACTGAATTTCATCAAGGGTCTTCTCCAGCAATATTCTCCTCACTGTTCCTGTGACTATTTATGCCTAAGTTTGTCTCATGAGATAAATTCTGACATTTTGGTACATGAATGAGGTAGGCTAATTTATGTGATTAAATTCTCATTCATTTGATAGAAGATTAAATGCTTCATTGAAAAATGCCAAAGGGTATTTTTAAGTTGGAGTCTCAATTTTAATTGAAACACTATCATTCTAATTGGAGCATTGAGCAGTAACTACCAAACATGTTCTTCATTTCTAGAGTAAATGATTAAGCTGTACTAAGGAAGTCTTCCATAGTTTATTTTTGCAGGACAAATATTGGCAAATTTATCTTTGTTTTTATCCACAAGTAAAATAAAAATAATATATTGAGCATATCACGTGCATATTGATGACTGGTCCTATGTCAAACAGGATGACCTGGGAGAGACCAGGAGGGCAGGGACCATCTCTATCCCAAGCTGCAGCACAGGGTTTGCGGCATAGTAGGTGCTAAATAACTGTTTATTGAATCTCCAAATGACTGATTAACTCCTTGGAGTCAGCAGTCTGGATGTAGTACCAGCCCTGCCAGTTCACAAGGCCTCTCTGAGCCTCAGTTTCCCCATTTGTAAAGTGAGCATGACGATATTTGCTCTGTTGGTTTAATAGGAGACTGTGAGAGTCAAAGGAAAAATGGGTGACATCTTTGAAAACTGGAAAGGGCTTTATACAAGCAATCATTTCTAGAATTATTATCGTGTTGCTGTGTAATGCTTATTGGTACCATATACTAGATAGTACTGGCATCCAGTTAGCATTCAATAAATGAGTATTTAGGTTAAAAAAACGATCATGTTTAAACTACTAGGTATAAAGTAAATAAGATACAAGGATGTAATGTAGAGCAGAGTGAATATAGCCAATATTTTATAGTAACTTTATACAGAATACAATCTATAAAAAATATCAAATCAATCTTGTACACCTGAAACTAATATAATATTGTCAGTTGACTATAGTTCAATTAAAAATAAATCAATAAATAAAAAGACTTGGAATCAGGGGAGGGTATAGCCTAGTGGTAGAGTGCATGCCTAACATGCACAAGGTCCTGGGTTCAGTCCAAGCACCTCCACTAAAAAAATAAATAAATAAAACCTAATTACTCCTCCCCCCAAAAGTTTTAAAAATAAAAATATAAAAAGACTTGGAAACTCAAAAAAAGTGCTCAAACCAAAACGGAAGAGAAATGAGCGGTTTATTATATTAATTGACCGCTAAGGTTTTTTAAAACGCTGCGTTTGTTTTGATGTAATTATAAATCCTTTATGTATTTAATCTACTTTTGTTGTTTCATGGGTGGGAGGACACTCAAAAACATATACTTAGACAACTAAATCATTGTTTCTCAGCCTCACTGCACATTAATAGCTTTTTAAATACATGCGAAGCTTTTTTATGTAAGAGTGAGCAAAGGAAAATGGAACCTATAATATGAAAGTTTAAGATGTGGGTAAATGAGAACTTGGCTTATGATAGATTGCCGTCATTGCATTGGAAATTAGATTCAGATATATATCACATAAAACTCACTCTCAGATATGCTGTAAATTTAATGACGGGTTTTGTTGAAATGGGATCTTGTGGCTTTTGATGAAGAAAATCAATCAGTATATGCCTTATCTTTTATTCTCTCTTCTTGCCGCTCAATGTGCAATTAAATTGACTCTGCAGGATCACAGTGTGTAGCGTATATTAATTTTATACTCACCCTGCGTATATTAACTTTATGCTAACATTACTGATAAGTGATACCAAAAATGCATTAATAAAGTCATAACCATTAGCTGGAATGACAGGTGTCATGGTCCTAAGTTTTGTTTTTAATCTTCTCTCTATATATATCTTGAATTAAATGATGTATTCATGATTGAGCCTCTCTGAGTTTATTCTTACTGTACATTGGGCATTATGGTGCAGCTCTGGGTAGCAAAGATCTATGAAACAAAAGCCACAGTTATATCTGGGCAGGGAGGTGGAACATAATCTCACATCAGTTTTGAAAGTCATCTAATCAATGTATGAATACTTACATATATGAACGATGTGGGAGTCTTTGATGAAAACCAGAGTCCCGAGACCCTCCCAAGTGCTGAAAAAAATTAAGAAGGAAGATAAAATAATTGGTTGATAAGGTTCAACTATCATCATTATTACTGGTAAAGGCCAGGTTGGAGGGCAGGGTTTATTGACTGTACTGATGTGCAACCCCAGAGCGGCTGGGTCAGGCCTGTGGGCCAAAAGGATCAACTCAAATTACAGCCTGGAGAGTCAGAGGAAAATTCCCAGAGGGCAGCTCCATCCACAAAGAAAGAAGGGAGGGGCTCTGCCCAGGGTACCTCATTTATGCTTCAGGAATCACCCATTAGATGAGTCACTCCACCTCCCTCACGGTCAGTGGAGTGAATGAGGAGGTGGTGAGAGCCAGAAGTGTTAACCCTGCGTGAACTGCTTGATCCAGGGGGGAGAAAGGACTTGCTACACACACCCCCTTTACAGGACAGGTGAGGTAATATTCGATGTCACATGAACTGGGCAAAAAGTAAGGTCAGAAGGAAAGAGCAAGCCTGACTAAGAAAGATGATCAGGACTTAGAGAGAAGGGGAGACGAGGGAGGGTGGAACATTCCAGCAGGAGTAGTGCCAGCGAAGACAGGGGAAGGTGAGTTTGTGTTGGAAAGGGGGGAGGCTGGTGGTCAGGCTGCAGGGGTCTGGGAAGTTCCCACCCCGGGAACTGGGGAGCTCCCTCCTTACCTAAGGAGCTTTCGGAAGTGGGACACTTGAGTTTTTCTTTCTGAATGTGTAAGAGAGGTGGGTTTTTTTGTTGTTGTTTATTGCATCCTAGCACATTGAACTCTGAGAATGTTTTCATACATTTGCATGGTTTCTGTATAATTTATCTTGGCTAATTACATTTAACTATAGGCTTTTAAGTGTATATTGAACTAGGGGACTTATCAGATTTCAGTAACAAAGCGTCTGTCACTTTTTTTGGAGTGTGTGACCTACGTAAGGACATATTGCAGAGAGAAGTGATCCCCCCTTTCTCATCTGTGTTTCCATTAAAAGGTTACCTTTAAAAAAGATTTTATTCTATTCTGAGATAGTTTTCAAAGCTGAAGTTCGTAGTATGTGTCAGTCTGGGTCCCAGTGGAACCCTGTTCGCGGAGCCAGGCTCTGATACATTCAGGAGCCAGCAGCTCACTGATTCTGAAGGCTTTTTCTGTTGTTTCCATGATTATAGTATACGTTTCTCCAAAATAAAGTCCTTGGAAATGGGGCTTCAAAGAACGGAAAACAATTAATTATGAAATGATTTATTACGTAGATTTTGTTATTCCATGCATTATGTCATGTTTGCTCCAAAACAATGTTTCTATAAAGAAAAAAAAATCTCTTTAGTGCTGTGAGACTCTAAGACGGGTGTATCCTGTACTGCAGAAAGCAGTTTAAACTCTTTGCTGAATGCTTTGAGAATGGAGTGGTGGGAGGAGAAAACCCGTTAGCCGCCTTCCCTGTATTCGAGGGGATTGTGGTTTCCTTTGGGAAAAGTGACAGGCGTTCGTATGATAGCTGATAAATACAAAACAGTGTATCAGTAAGCACCAAAATGTCTGCTTGCAGTCATTCCTTGGCCTCATTTATTCAGAAGACTTACGGAACAGTTTGGCAGGTGTTGAAGAAGTCATGTTCCTTTGCCTGAAACCCTGGCAAATGCTACTGCCTTGACTGAGCACAGAGGTGGCTGGTTCACCATCATCTGCTATTCCCTCCACTACTAAAACTCGGTAGATTTCAGGAGTTCATTTTTTGGCTATCAATTTAACATTTTTACTTTCTTCTCTCTTAGCTCTCATGTTTATTGAACTAAGTGTATCTCTAGTGACATAAAACAAAGAGAGAATTGGATTCTTTATGACACGAGGGAAGTTCTGAGACCTGGTGAGGCCACCACAACTAGGTTTTGGGACGGTCCGAGTGGATGGCCTGATGTGAAATGCCCTGGTGTCTGTCACATTTTCTGTAGGATGCTGGAAACATTTCAGGCTGTGGCTTTGTGTTTGTTCTCTTTTTTATTAGAACAGAAGGTTTATTTTGTTCATCTGTGTGGACGTTTGGCTACTAAAGATTTGACTGGTTTTAGCAGTGATGCTTATGGACTTGAATGCATTAAATGAATCATGCTTTTTTTTAAAAAAACGGCCATTTTGAGTTATAATTCTCATATCATACAACATATATTTTAGGAGACAAAACCCAACCCTTAACACCCACCAAGCATCAGGGTATTATTGAAAGCGTTTAAGTAGGGGAGTGAAGTGATTATTTTTGCATTTTAGAAAGCTACTGAAATTTTAAAAAAAGAACGAAATGAGGAAATTCACAAATCCACAGCAGCACTGAGAAGCCAGAAAGAAATACCATCAGCAGACAAGGATATCCAAGAATCCCAAAAGGTATTACGAGAAATGAATCTGATCAGTGGTGAAACCCAACAGAATTGAGAAGTATCCTCTTTTTTATAGTTACATGGACTGTATGTTAATACACCTTTGGTTTTAGGTCAATAAGAATCAGGGGAATGAAACGAATCGTGCACATGCTCTGTGACCCATCAATTCCATGTCTGGGAATCTATCCTATCAATATGCTCACTCATGTGCTGAGATAAATATGCAGGAGTAATCTTGGTAACTGTGTTCCTAATTGAGGAAAGCCAAAAACAACCTAAATACCCATTGGCGTGGAAATGTCTGAATACAGTATATTTCTGGTACCACTGAATGCTCTGTAATTAAAAGGAATGAGATAACTCGATATTTACTAACATGAAAAGTTCTCTAATGAATACGAGGAAAACAGTGGAACAGTGCCCTGTGTAGAATACCATGTGTGTAACAAAAAAAAGAAAAAAAATACCTCTCCAGACATCTGTATCTCTCCAGACCTTTTTTAAGCATTTGAACTCAACTCTAACAGTGCTAATCTATACGGGAGGAAATGGCATTGGGACAGTAAGGTGAAAAGGAACTTTCATTTTATAATATACCTTTCTTTATTCCGTGAGCCTTTTCAATAAGCATGCATTGTAATAAACTGGAAATTTACTACAATGAAAATGTAAGGAGGTGGAATCCATGGGACTTGGCCAACAGCTGAATGTGAGGAACAGCAGGCATGTAAGGGGGAAGCGGGAGACAGGATGGAAGGGGTGAAATGGGGGCTGTGCATTCAAAACACTCAGACGTAAGAGAGCAACATTTTTAAAGAGGGAGCTGTTTTTGATAAAACAAGCACAGGGAAAAAGACGAAAGGTATGTGTCTTACTGTGAAAGAGATCCAGGGGTTCTAGTTTGAGAATGCGTCTTTAACGACCAGCGGCAAAGCCCTTTGCCTGAGAATGGAGAGGCAGCGCACCATGACAGGGAGTCAGTGGCAGAAATTAATGTCATCCCTTGAATTGCTTCTGCTGAAGAGTGTGTAAGGCCACCAAGAACTTGTCCCTAGTGATCTACAGATTGCAAATAATACAGCCAACACTACGAGGGATGGTTTCGTATCTGTGCAACCGAAGGAAAGCTCCTCCCCCTTGGTTAACTCATTAGTCCTCTCAGTTTCTCTTCCTTTCCCCCTCCCCTCCCTTACTCCCTTCCTCGTTTATATATGCACATGCACACATGCACCCTGTGATACACAGCTGCCAGCCTGAGAACTGAAAGTTTAAAGAACAAGAACTAAGAGAAGACAGTGACTCCAGATCAGATAAGCGCCTTCGACTGATAGAGGGAAGAGGTTTTTCTACCAGAAAAGTCATGTGAAAATTCCGTGGCTTACTTGTCATCAAAATTGTGAATTAGCTAATACTGACAATCAGAGAGAGCTTGAAAAACAAATGATACTGTTGTTTCCAACATCAGCTTTCGTTTGCCTAGTGTTTGACTGTGTATGAACAAAGCATTATTTCATTTGAGCCTCATTTCAACCCCATGAAGGAGGTGGAGCTTCTGTCTCTTTAGGGAACGGGGCACTGAGTCCCAGAGATGGACAAGGGAGGTAGAGTCAGGCCCCAGAGCTACCCCTGCTGACAACTCAGCTGTCTTATTTTCTATACACTCCAGTGCATCCTTGGCCTTGGTAGAGTTGCTTTGGTACCACACTGATTTGTGTCTCAGGCTAAACCTTTCAGACATTAGCCTTTAAAGAGTCAAAGAAGTTAGCAAACTGTATTTATCCATGTTGTTTATTTATAAGATGCAGTGGTCATTGAACAACAACAAAAAGCTTGGTAAGGGGAGGGACTGTGTTCTTTGAAGGGGGTGGTGCTTACCCACAATAGCTTACACAATCAAAGTGCAGAATTTAATTTCAGAAATAATTACAGTTTCATCATTTGTGATGCTGATGTATTAGGATGTTAAGTATATGGGAGACTGTCAGTGGCTGTGATGGAGGAAGAACCATAGAAATGGGATTCTAACCCTGGCCAGGCTCTGAGGTGTTTCCTGGGGCCAGGGCTGCAAATATTGGCTATAGTTGTTCACAGGAAGAAATAGCTATTAAGTATTTCACTAATTCATCACATGCAAACCCTAGCTTCTCCATCTGAAGGAAGAAAGCAAAGAAAGTGTCACTAAATACACTACCTGTGAGAAGTGGCAGAACAAGGAAGCCATTCACTGATGTATGTTCCCTTTCTAGAAGTTCCCAGACACAACATTACAAAGCTGAAACCTTCCCCCCTCCCAGAGCCATCAGAAAGCTAAAATGTGCCCGTGGGAGTGGGGATGTAAATTAGCACCTAAGATAAATTGAGGACTTGAGCAGCTCCACACTGAGAGTTCCCCGGCTCCCCCAGGGACCATGTTCCTGGACTGAGCCCCTGTCCCCCCCACCCCCCGCATCAGCCCTTTCAGAAACATCGGGCTGGCGATGAGCAGGTGGGTTGGGAGAGCAAGGCTCTGGCTGCTCCTTCGGTGAGGTCTGAGGTTAGTTTCACTGCAGCACACCTTTCTTATTTTTCCCATTATGCTGGTCTTGTAGAGATTTTCTTTCCTCTACTACTTCTTAACTGCAGGACAGTTACCATGGCAACACCTGTTGATGGCAGACACACAAAAAAACGTAATTCTGCAGTGAGGAGGCAGCTACTGTATTTCTCATTTCTCTCTCTCTCACCATTAGGTTCGGGGGATATTTTTGTTTCTTCTTTCTTGGCTTGTGGGTGACACGAGATCCCTCCATTTGGGCAGATTGAGATGGAAACCACTCTCAGCTGTTTCCTGTTTTATATGTGAAGATGCAGCCCGGTTACCTCCTGGAGCATTGGTTGTGTGGTGGTATTTACCAACGGTAACAGAAATGGTGTCTTTGTCCAAGGGGGTTCAAAATCTTTAAAGCCTGGTTTTCCTTTCTCCTTTTCTCTTATGTCCTTCCTTTTTGTCCCCTTCCCACCTTATTCGACCACTTAGATGGGCTTCTTTGACAAAGAGCCGCAGGAGTAGAGCCCAGATCTCATGTCTCACGTAAAATGCCATTAGCCTGGAAATCAAAACTAAGAAAACAAAACCTGGGTTATGTATAATGCCAATTAGTTCTACTGTTAAAGGAAGTATATTCCAGATATTAAATAAATGGAAGAGACTTAAGAAGAAAAACAGTGTGCTGGAAAGCGTTCACATGTGATCAGTTGCTAGTATCTTCTCACAGAACCTCAGCCATATCATAAAGAATCCATAATTAAATAGGCATTTTGGTATGCTTGCTCTGGATATGGCACTGCAGGAGAATCTTTGGATAAGATTTTTTTAAAAAGTAAAAGACACGCACCCTGAAGGCATGATCTAATAAGGGACACACACGTAGATGGCATACATGAAACATGGCAAAGCCAGCGCCACAGAGCGGGGGTTAATGAGAAGTGGCCTGGGTTACATCCCAGCCTCTGCCCTAAAGAGCTGTGATCACAGCTGGGCCTCGGCTTCCTTATTGCTAAAATTCATTGAACTGCAATATTGTGGAGTTTGCTTTGAACTCTAAAATTGCATTAACCCAACTCTGAAATATGCGCAAGTGCCAAACAGTAAAATAGGGCAGACTTTTTTTAAATTGAAGTATGGTCAGTTTACAGTGTGTCAATTTCTGGTGTACAGCATAATACATATGCATACATATATTTGTTCTCAGATTCTTTTTCATTATAAATTACTACAAGATATTGAATATAGTTCCCTGCGCTGTACAGTAGTTCCTTGTTGTTTATCTATTTTAATATAGTAGTATGTGTTTGCAAATTTCAGACTCCCAATTTATCCCTTCCCACCCCCTTTACCCCTGGTATCTGTAAGTTTGTTTTATATCTTTGAGTAGGACAAACTTTTAAGCATGTACTTTGAGTGACTTTTCAAAGACAAGGAAAAGCATCAATTAACCAAGAGGAGGAGTCAAAGAAGATAAATAAATTAAGTGAGCTATGACATCAGTCTAAATGTATGTCCCAATAAAGCAAAAAAAAAAAAAAAAAAAACCTCGGAATTTTGATCAGTTAAATTCTGATGGAGTCCTCTCAAAACTTTTCTCACTATTGAATGCTTTCTCTTTAATTCTGCTTCATGATGTCTTGGTAATTAGTCCCTCAGTTTATTACCGAGAACAGTGTTTAAAAATGCAAATTCTTTCTTTGAAGTTGTGTCATGAATTAGGTGAGCCTGCTTGTTATTCCACTGTTCACTAAATGTATGTAATTAAGAAATAACTCCAGTCTAGCAGCTGGTTGATGTGTACACCTTCTTGACATGACATACGTAAAGTCACCGACTCTTCTCTGTTCCTTTAAGTCAGGACTCCCGTCTTAGGAAACTTGAGCATTTTCCCATGTACCGGCTCTGTATTAGTTTCCCAGGATTGCCATAACGAAGGACCACAGCTGAAACATCGGAAATGTCGTCTCACAGGCTGGAAGTCCGAGATCAAGATGTCAGCAGGGCCATTCCCCTTATGCAAGGACAGGACCTTTTGAAGACTTCTCTTCTAGCTGCTGGGACATCCTTGGCTTCTGGCAGCATAGCTCCAGTCTTCCCAGGGTATTGTTCCTGAGTGTGTCTCCCAAATGTCCCCTTTTTATAAGGACCCCATCACATTAGGTCAGGGGCGCACCCAACTCTAGTAGGACTTCATCTCAATTAATTATATCTGTGATGGCCCCATTTCCTAATAAGGTCACATTCTGGGGTACTGGGGATTCGGATTTCAACATATGAGTTTGGGTAGGACACAGTTCAACCTATAACGGGTTCAGAAGGGTCACACACAGACAAGTGTACACCTCCCACCAAGAGTTTCGTATCCTAAGTGTAGCCTCCCTGCAGAGATGCAGCTCAGTAGCCTGGAGTCCATCATGGCACCTTCAGTTCTGCTGGACACACCATGCCTTACAGATCATGACAGAGCCAAGATTTACTGAGCATTGACGATTGCGAGGTTCCTGCTCCCGTGTTTAAGCCTGCGCTGGTTCCTGCTTTGTCCCCATTCAAATGAATCTTCTTGACTTGCTCTGGGAAACTGAGCATTACATCTCACCGAGTGCCTCAGGATTCCTCCAGAGTTCATCTTAGGTCATCCAGTAGTTTTTTTTTCTCATCAAAGAGATGGTGGAACTGCCATACATATGATAGCATCTCCCAAAACTAGCCCCAGGTTATAAGAGAATGGCCACCTAGGTACTACATTCATGGCACGATTCTGGAGTGACATCTGCGGCGGTGGTGAGAGTCTAAGATCAAAGTGGTCAGATGCCTGTGTGTGTGTGTGTGTGTGTGTGTGTGTCTGTGTGTCTTCTCTCACTACATACATATAAATATACAGTCTCTATATATACACATATATATGGAGAGAGAGAGGTGGATATAGATAGATAACCTGTACATACACATATATGGAGAGAAGGGGACTCTATAAGGTTACTTTGTCCTATAAGGGTCCATCCGTAAATGCCAGCCTGCCCACCACACCCCTACACACCCCTCTGAAGCTCAGAGACTTTATGGACAGCAGCATAGTAATATGGAAAGCCATCCGGAGCTGAAATGTGTCCCCACCAGCAGAGCAATTGCCTCAGGTCAACACAGCCAGTTCTTCAGAACCTTAAGAATAGAGGGGAGGGAAGGGCTGTTTCTGTCTTGAATTACTCTGTGGCTGGGATTCCCAACAATAAGTAGATTTCTATGGAATTTTGGATCTCAGAAGTATCTGTGGGCAAACTTCAAGTTTCCTTCTTTAGCTTCCTGTGCAAGGGGACGTCCGCCTTGCCTCCCTCCCCTCAACCCCCACTCTCCCATCCACCACCACACACATCCACACCCACGTGCACAACTTTCCTGGAAAAGCTCAGTCACCAGCAACCCTCCAACTCCACCACCCTTTGGGTGGTCCCAAGACTGGATAAAGCAGCAGTTATTCCTCATCAGGAAATGTCTGAAGGCTGATAAGAGGTTCAGTGATAGGCAAGGCAATGGGCCAAGTGACTTCCTAGTTAAGTAACCATCATTAGGCAAAGCCAAGCCAAAGCTATAGGCTCAAAATATGGCAGCTAAATTCCAGTTCAATAGACAGCCTCCCAGATATGCAGAGTGGAAGGGAACGGAGTAATATTTACTTTTGTTTTGTTTTGTTTTGTTTTGTTAGCAAGGAAATAACATTAAAAGGTGAATAAGGAAATGAATAAATGAGTGATCTCTTTGGTTGCCCTGGTTATTATTCCGTTTATTTACATTGCCCAAAGAAGGGTGTTTTTAAATATTTCTCTGACTTCCAATTCATAAACGAGGAATTAGAGGGGTCAGTTTATTATCTGTTCACTAAAGCAACATTTAAGTTCCAAAACTAATCTTTTTGTCAGTGTTTATGCTTCCTTGCTTTTTGTTCAGGTATCTGAAAAGCATGCAATTTTCCTTAAGTACATTAAATTTGCATATTGTAAACTATTCAGGGTTTTTTTGCCAACAGGAAAGGATTTTTTTTTCCTGTTGAACACTTTGATCATTTTGATTTTTTCTCTGTTAATATTGAAACTGCAAGGAATTCATGTCAAAGACTTGCTCGCCTGGAATACAGGCTTACAGATAAGGCTTATAGTAAATGGTGTCATTTTAAGCCTCTTTCTAAGTAACATATCAACAGAAAGAAGGTTTTGCTAATAAGATGTCATTTGTTAATAACTCAACATATGTGTTATAACTGTATCTGCATTTACCTGAGTTCTGTATATTACAGATAGCATAAGGATGTGTGTTTGAGGATTTTTCTCATCCCTAGAATTTAAGAAAAATATGTGCTTCTTAGAAAGGGGATTATTTTCATTAAACCACATCATTGAAGGGGATTTTCAGAAGGAATTACTTTCCCAGCATCATAATGTTTTTTCATGCTTAAAAAATTTTTGATTTTTTTTTTTTTTTTTTGCCTTCATCTTATTGGCCTCTCCCTGGCACCTTTATGGACTAATCTTTCTTGCCTCTTCCATTTTTCTATTGTCAGTAAGGAAAAAAAAAACCCAGAAAAACACTCTTTTCTTAATGGACTGTTATTGTGCATACATCAGGGACTTCAGCTGTTAGATTGTGTGAAAAATGAAGCAGGAGACATCAGATGGCATGACAACTAGAACTGTTAACACAGTAAATACCAGGAAGGCTGAACGTGTGAGCTGACGCAGCTGGGAGGTGGACGAGATGAGAGGCACAGCAGGGAGAGCCAGCAAGAAAAAGTGGCCAGAAAACACGAGGGAGTTTAGCCAGGGGAGAAGCGCGGCACGAGGGAAGTAACGTGGGAGGGGGAGGCCTCATAAGTTACGTTTTTCCAATATTGCGCCATGTACCATAGGCCATGTATACTGTCCTTAGCTACTCCTTTACCTGCTGTACCATTGAGCATATGGAGTATCGCTTTCTTGAATGATTACTGGTAAGGGCTGAATATTGAAATTTTAATTGAAGGATATGTCTTTGTTCTGAGATTGACCTCTGTCCTACGGACAATTTATTAAACCCATTAGAGGATTCAGAAGGATTAATAACAAACAGCATACACACGTTTTGAGATGTATTTGATTTTTTCTTAACCAAAAGGGTATCAAATTGCTAACATTTACCATTTGGACAAATAGGGGATGTGTATAATGAACTTGATTAATAACTGGTTTGGTAAGTGTATTCAGAGGGAACTGATTAATAAATTGCTCTCTTCCTGGAAAAAAATTTTCTGGTATTTGAACCTAATTCCATTCTGGTCAACAAGAGGACTGGCCCAAAGCTGGGAGAGATGGCTCGTGTAATAACAAATGAGAGAAACGGAATTCAAGAACATCTTGACATTTAATGCAAAGACCCAAACCTAAGAGGCAGAAATGGCACAGGGATGACAGGGACCTCACCACCGCCACTACCACCACCGCCACCGCCAATTAAATTGCAGAAAGGCAATAGAGATGTGGCTTAGCAGCAGCATGTATGAAAGAAACTTAGATTTTGTGTTAGTCAAGTAGAGGATTCATGTGTGCCAAGAGTACAGTGTAGCCGGTGGAAAAAGCTTCCGTGATCTTAGGGCTTTCTAAATAAAAGTACAGCATCTGGACTAACACAAAGAAGAGCCCTGTGCTCCTCTTCACTGAGGAAGTGTTGCTTCATCTGGAGAACTGTCTTTGAGCTCACCCATTTAGAAGCGAACACCAGCAAATGACAGTGTCAGCCCCCAGCCTGTACCCTCCTGCCTTCCCTGTTTCCTCCCCACTCGCCCCTCTTGAGTGCACCCTCTTGCCGTCCCCAAATCAGAATCTGTTCTCACTAAAGCAGGTCTTAATACTTAAGATGTTTAAACCTACCCACGGGGCAGTGGAACCACTAATCATGTTCCCTCTGTGCCTCGCCCCCAGTAGTCTTGCTCAAAGCTGGCTGAACTTGTTTGTTGAATTTTGATCTGCCGTGCTGATGATGGCATTATCTCAGTGCTGACCACAGGGACGGCCACTTCTGCCTTCCAGGTGGCCTTTCTTGCCATCCAGATACAGGATCTGGTATCCCAGGAATGACTTCCAGTTTCCTTGATCTTGCAAGTTTCAGCTCTTTCTGCTCTGTGTATCCAAGTGGCTACAATTCAGTGTCTACTTTGGGAACCATGGTCTGTCTTGGTCTTCTCAACAATTGTGGCTCTTACCTGGACTTGCTGCCCCGTGGCTGGATTCTGCAGCTGTGCCTGGACCTCCAGGATGGTAGCAGACCGCCGTCCTGACTTCACCAGCTTGTTTGCGCCCTGCTGATAGGTCTGCCCTTCCTGTGACAGCTGGGCCCTGAGAATTCCTCTACCACCACCATCACCAAAACCCAGATAAGGACTGTTCCCTAAATCAGATTGAGGTTACCTTGTCCTTTGGTTGTTGTGTTTGGTTCCTAGGTTGGGCTTTGAGGCTGGATGGGGCTGTCAGCCTGCTCTGCTCTTGTGAACAGGCCTGGCCAGGACCCAGCTCCCTTCTCCTTCCACCTGTTATCTTCTTTTGAGTTATGGTAGGTGGTACTCAAAGCTGTCCTCTTTGAAATGGAGAAGAGGGTGCAGCAGGGCACAGGAAGAGGGACTGCTTTGTTTTTGTTTGTTTGTTTTTTGTTGGTTTTGTTTTGTTGGTGGTAGGGGGTAATTAGGTTTATTTACTTATTTTTTTAATGGAGGTACTGGGGATTGAACCCAGGATCTCATGCGTGCCAAACGGGAGCTCTGCCACTGAGCTATACCCTCCCCCTGCAACCTCTTTAAATATGCATCTCCGAGTATTTGAAAGGTTCCCATCTAGGGAAAGTATTGGACTTATTCTGCATTAGAACCAGGACTCAAACTAGGTTGCAGGCACTAAACTAAACCTTCCTTACCCTTAGCTCAAACCTAACAATGTTCCCAGAGATAAAAAGGGATTCCTTCTGGAAGCCTTTCATTTTATGGAAGGGAGTCCAGCATAGACTGGATTAGCAAGTCTAAGCTTTGTTTGTTGGTTTATTTCCACTGCAGTGTGGATAAAGGATGGCATGCACTTGTGATGTATCGCCGTGGTGGCACACCGATCATGAGCAACCTGCAAGCCTGCGCCTTTCTCTACCTTCAGGGACTGCAAGTGAGAGCAGCTGTGTGACAGCAACATCCTCAAGTCTGCTCTGGGTTTTTAAAATTAATTCACTCGATCCATGAATAAACATTGAGTGATTCTTGTATCCTAGGCACTGTGATTCATTCAGTGCTCAGTGCTTTTTACTGCTGTGGTTCCCTGAGTTCTTTTGACATTGCACTTAGAAACTGAATGTTACAGGCATTGTAGGAAGGGGTCAGGTATCAAGTGAGCTTGGTTTATACCTCACTTTTAATTTTTATTCTATTTTATTTTCCTTTAGGACTTTTTTATTGAATTGTAGTCCATTTACATTGTTGTGTCAGTTTCTGGGGTACAGCATAATGTTTCAGTCATACATATACATACATATATTCCTTTTCATATTCTTCTTTATTATAGGTTACTATAAGGTGTTGAATATAGCTCCCTGTGCTGTACAGTAGAAACAAATCTGAGAATTGTTCATTGAGCGTCACGATTCTAGTCTCACACTGAGTAGATGTCTTGCCTCTCAAACATGGGTTTGGAGTAAAGTCGCTCAGGTCTGTGTTACCAGATCCCTGTATTTATCCGCCCAGATACAGGGAGATTTGCTGTTGACATCATCACTACTTCCCCAGAAGGGACTATAAGGGTGTAGTTTTAAAAAAAAAAAAAAAAAACTTTTTATTAAAGTGTAGTTGATTTACAATGTTAGTTTCTGGTGTACATCAAAGTAATTCAATTATATATACACATGGATATATATTTTTTTTCTTTTCAGATTCTTTTCCATTACATGTTATTACAAGAAATTGGATATAGTTCCCTGTGCTATACAGTAGGTCCTTGCTGTTTATCTATTTCATATATAGTAATGTGTGTCTGTTAATCCCCAGCCCCTCATTTATCCCTCCCCACCCTGTAAGGGCATAATTTTGAAGAAATATTCCTCTCCTTAGACTTCCCCTTAGCAGTGACAGCTGGGGCTTGGACCAGGCCATCTTTCAGGTGCACATCCCATCCTTATTTCGGCTCCTCTGACATGCTCTAGCCAGAACAAGCCTTCAGGTTAGTTGGCAGAATGCATCATGAATGACCAGAGTTCACTTGTTGGAGCTTCTCAGGAATGACATCATCCATGTTAAGAACCTGGTATCAATCCTCCTGAGAACTGTCTGTCAATGAAATACGCGTAGAAGAAGCAGTTCTGAGCCTGGCATTCCTTAGTGTATGCAGTGGGGGCAGTCATTTTGAAGTAGACACCTGGCTTCCCGAAGTCCTGAAATTCCGTTCAGTGGAAAAGAAAATCAACACTGACACCATAGAATTTCCATTTGATTGGACAGTAATCATTTGCAGTAATTAACTGCTGTCCACACTGGAGATAATCATGAGGACCTGAAGGATCATTTGGTCCGTGCAGAATTATACCCTCATTGTCTCAGTCGGGCTCAGATGGTTTGCAGTGGAGCCAGGCGATCCTGCTTCAGGGCAACAACTCCAGCGATCCCAGCTAAAATCACGCTTGGGTTCGCAGCGCCATATTTCTTTCAGATTGATCTGGATAATGACCAACATTATAACGTCCACATTCCTTGGAATGTTGTTCTGGTAACACCTTTGTTGACATGTAATTTGCATGCCATGCAATTCACCCATTTAAAGTGTACAATTTAATAGTTCTTGGTAGATTCACAGAATTGTGCAGCTGTCACCACAAACAATTTTAGAATATTGTCATGACCTCAAAAAGGAACCACAGAACTCTCAGATAGCATCCCCAGGGTGATTATTCCCCAGCCCTAGGCAACCTGTCTATTTGCCCATTTTGGATATTTTATCTAAATGCAATAAGATAGTATGTGGGAGTTTTTGTCACTGGCTTCTTCCACTTAGCATGTTTTCAAGGTTCGTCCATGTTGTAAGTTGTACCAGTGCTTCCTTTCATTTCATGGACATTGTATTCTTTCCACTCTGGAGCTGTTGTGAATAAATGCTGCTGTAAACATCCCTGTACAGGATTTTGCATGGACACACGTTTTCATTTTTCTTGATATCTACCTAGGTGTTGAATTACTAGGTCAAGTGATAACTTTTGTTCACTTTTTGAGAAACAACCAGGCTGTCTTCAAAGTGGCTGTACCATTTTACATTTCTGTCAGCCAGGTGCGAGGGTTCTGATTTCTCCACATCCTTGTCAACACTTGTTACTGTCTTAGACTTTTTGATGATAGCCATCCTAGTGAGAATGAAGTGGTATCTCATGGTTTTGATTTGTGTTTCCTTGATGACTAATGATATGAGGCATTTTTCATGTTCTTATTGGCCCTTGCATATTTATTTGGAGAAGTGTCTATTCAGATCCTTTGCCTGTTTTTGGTTGGGTTATTTGTCTTTTTATCATCGAGTTGTGAGGTTTCTTTATACATGCTAGATAAAAATCCTTTGTCGGATATGATTTGCACATACATTTTTTCACTCTTGTCACTTTCTTGATAGTATCTTTTAGAGCATTAAAATGTTTTTAGTTTTGATGAGGTTTAATTTATCTATTTTTTCTTTTGTTGCTTGTGCTTTGGTTTTGTGCTTTGGTATACTCCAGTGCCAAATCTGACCTCAGGAAGATTTACCCTTATGTCTTCTTCTAAGAGTTTTGTAATTTTACCCCTTAAGGTATTTAGATATTTGATCCATTTTGAGTTGACTTTCTATATGGTCTGGGTTGAAGATCCAACTTCATTCTGTGGCATATAACTGTCTACTTGCCTTTGTTGAAAAAACTATTCTTTCCCCATTGAATAGTCTTGGCACCTTTATCAGAAATCAGTTGGCCCTAGATATATGGGTTTATTTCTGGATGCTGAATTCTGTTCCCTTGATCTCTATGTCTGTCCTATGCCAGGACCACACTGTCTTGATTACCTTGTTTCTTTGGAATGTTTTTAACTTGTGAAATGCATGTTCTGAAAATGCAAAATTATGTACCACTTTTATATTATGAAATTAGCTGTCAAATCACGTGTTCAGTTTTTAAATCAGACTCTTTATTCATGTCTGGTAATAGAGAAAGCATACGCAAACGTGTGATTTCTAATACATATTAATAAGATTTGGCATTTTAAGAAAACTGTTTATTCTTTTCATTTTGTTTTTTTTTTTTTTTCCTGTAGCAGTTTGATTTAGATAATGAATCTTGCTCAGGTTTCTAATGAATTCAAGAGCGTTCTCTGGGATTGACTGTAACAACATGGGGAAGTGGAGAGATTTGCAGTTGGAATCCACGTCTAAATAGAGCTGGATGGCAGAAGTTCAGCAGGAGGATTGATTTGAAATCTAATGAAAGATTGAAAGATGGCTGGGGAAAGGCTCTTGTGCGTCAAGCCCTTCACCCAGTGAAGCCCTGCCCTCTTAGTTTGCATGATTGACAGTGGAAAGACCTGGAGTCAGGCTGGAGGAAGACAGCCCATGATTGTGTGTCTTGTTCTAATCTTTTTAGACTTAAGAAAATGAAAAGAATAATGTAGCTGAACGCAGCAGCAAACAAAAGGCAGCCATTTTTCATTTGGTAGCTGTCAGGGAAACAATAGATGTACCTAAGATAATATAAATAATCCGCTGATTCTGCTGTGGAAGAAGGCAGCACTCAGTCTAAGAGATCATATGTGGATCCCAACAAAAGAACATCACTAGATGCAAATATAGAAGGCTCGAGTTCTACTCAGTTTTTGATTTTGCAAATCAAGGATCATGGCTCAGTCTGTTAAATAACTGAGTGGTTCTGAATCTTAGGCAACAGCTGGAATATTCTCCTTGGAGACTCACTCATTCATTCATTTCATCCTTCTCCCCTCCTGCCTCTCACACTGCACTTGTCACGGTGTCTTACGTAAAATAGAGGTTCAATACAGGAGATGTTTATTAGAGGATGTAAAGAGATCTGGAGAGGAAAGGGGGATGGAGGAAGGGCTGGGTACCAGAAGCAGAGCAGAGCCACAGATGGGCGATCAAAGGAAGACATCCCTGTAGTCCCCTCCATTCCTGCATCTTCCCCATTTCCACGGTGGGCGGGATGCAGGGACGACTCGGAATGAGGTCTGTGTGTCACTTGGGCCACACTGTTCATGCTGCACCGAAGATTCTGCTTTTGATAAGACATTTTCCACAACTGAATCACAGCTTACCTTCCATCAAAGCATAAGTGCCCTCTTCAAATAAATCCCTTGTTTTATCTCAAATTCAGACAAAAGTTATTTGAATTTTAGCATTAGTACAGGAACATAGACTTATTTGTCATAAAACTAGGAAAACTAAGGAAAGAGCAAGTCAATTGATGTGTATTTGACGTGTATGTGTATCGACTTGACTGTGATTTTAGAGACATTGTTTTACTTATCCACGACTATTTGTAGTTTTCCCTCGACTTTGTAGTTTGCTTTGTTCAGGAAGGAATATAAAGCTTATACTTGCCATAAATTGCTAGCGTTTTTACAGTGAACTGGACAGATATCTTTCATGGTCTCTATCGATCTGTCTTTTTTTGTTGTTGTTGTTCCCTAACTTTCTTTCTCTTTGGTTGTAGGCCAAGAAGGAAGAGAGACGTTCCCCACAACTACACTTCAAAGGGAGCACGTTGCCAGCATTTTGAATCCTTATTTGGACAAGCTTCTCTCCAAGGTAAATATTACTGTTGTACCAAGAAGGGGGCACAATCAGAACGTGCACATTGCAGTGGGACGGCACAAAGGCTTAATTGTTGAGGACAAACCTAGAGTGACATGGGAGAGAGAAAGCGAGGGGGACACAGGCAGAAAAGCAGAGCCGCTGGGATACCCTGCAGTCCCTTCTAAATGTGTTACCAGGAGAATGCCGCCAGAATCCGGGAGCCCATTGAGCTGGGCTCAAAACGCGTGGGAAAAAGGGGAGAAAAGGGACGCTGTATTTTTTTTTTCCTTCATGTCAGTGTCTTGCAGATATTTGTGAAAATAACAGGCAGCATGGTTTGATGCTAAAAAGAGCATTGCTGTGTGAGGAAGAGCTGAGTAATTCCTTTAGGCGTCAAAATAAATATGTGCTGTAATCACATCACAAGGGAGGAAAAAAACCTGAATCATGGTATTTTACACCAACTAAGACTTAAAATATGAAAGTTTTTTTTCAGAGTTATTTATTTTTTATTGAAATATAGTCAGTTTACAATGTTGTGTCAATTTCTGGTGTACAGCATAATAGTTCTGTCATACATGAACATACATATATTCCTTTTCATATTCTTTTTCATTATAGGTCACTACAAGATACTGAATATAGTTCCCTGTGCTATACAGTAGGGCCTTCTTTTTTATCTATTTTATGTACAGTAGTTAGTATCTGCAAATCACGAACTCCCAATTTATCCCTTCCTACCCCAAACGTGGAAGGTTTAAAAGAAATCCATGTTCTTCTTTTATGAAAATACCTACTGAGTAAATCCTCCATGGGCTGGTGACAAATGCTTCATGAATGAATGTTCTTTTTTGGAAGATTATATGCTTGATGTCTCTTTTAGGGGGAGAGGAAGGAGTGTGTGTGTATGAGAGAGAGAGAGACAGAGTTAATAAATATGAGACACAGAGACACCAAAGAAGTCTGTCAGCATCCTACTGTATCTTTCAGAGAAGTAACTCTGGGCATTTTCTTTATGAATCATGAGCTTAGCGGGAATAAAGACTTAACAGAAGCAGCTGAATCCCCAGTCAGTTCCAGCATTCATGAATTAGCTGCCAATATTTTAACACAAATTGCTGTGTCATTTCTCTGAAGTTCCCCTGTTGCTGCTCAGTCTGCAGTTACAAGCTGTTTTCTGGCTAAGCCCTGAAATTATATCTGATGAACTGCCTCCTCCCTTCCTGACAAAGCGATTCGTGTGCACGCACACACAGAAATGCACAAATATACTATCCAATTTAAAAGAAAATAAGCTTGTCAACTTTCTCCGTTTAGCAGTTGATGGAGAGTCGACATCCCTCAGGGCTTAGCTTGCTAGAATGCAGTTCCAGATTGGCAGGGAGAGAATAATGTTTCCTTCACCAGTCCCCCTTCTGCCTGTTCTCTTCTGAAGGGGTTGGGTCGGGGAGATGGAGGCTGTACATTAGAGGAGAATTTTGTGATACTATTCACTCCCTGTCCTGACAGAGAAGACATTGTTTATTCACTGTAATAGGCTTGGCAGGGATCTGTGCTATGCATACAGAATAGCAGCCTCTCGGAACAGTGGAGAATCTCAAAATCTTAAGCAATAGATGAGCTTGGAGCTTTTTTTAAAAAAAAAAAAAACTCTTAAAGCTTCCATGACTATAGATGCAAGACAGAATTGGAGGAAATAGTTTTCTTGGAAGTGATGGTTTTCTTTGTGCTGTATTATGCATGTCTCACGTGAAAAAAAGTCTTTAAGATTGCAGCATGCCTATCTCAATAGGGCGGTTAAAAAAAAAATGAAAATCGTGGAAGGTGAGACACACGTTCTGAACACACTAGATCTGCTTGGCGATCCCTCCTTACGTATTAGCATCTGACGTCGGTGTAAATGAAAAATAACCCATGCCTGCCATCTGATGATCCATAGAAACAAGTGGGAGCTGCCTAAGGTAAGAGAAAACTGAAAATGACGTGCCCTGCTAGGGGCAGTGTCAGAGGGCCTCCTGCTCAGAACGTTCACAACTTTAAAGGCAGCAGCTGTAAAAGTGCAGCTTCAAAGCAGCGTGCGAACCCTGCCTTGGGAACTGAGCCGGCGGAAATGGAAACCCAGACCAAGTCAGGCCTGGGGTTTGTGCTTCTTAAGGCTCTGTGTTCAGTCTGCTCCCCTGCCTCCCTGAGCACAGCCCCAGGCGTCTGGGTTGTGTGCGTGTGTGTTTCATACTGAGCAGGAAAAGGTGTTGCAGGCTGCCATGTGCACAGACACAGCACAGCGGCTGGTCCAGGGGAGCCCTGAGAGCAGGTGGGCCGGGCCATCCCCAGCCAAGTTCACGGGCCCCTCGTCCGTATGTTCAGAGAGAGATTTGTCGTATTCTGCGATCTTAGCTTATATTTGTAAGAGGAACTCCCTGCATTTTTTTCACAAGAACAATATAATATAAATTATGACATTGTGAATTAGAGTTATGATGACATCAGCGTATCAGCTATTAGATTACTGCAAACCCAGCTCAGCCTTTTATGTAACTTATATAAGGATTAGCCTTACACACCTAACACAGATCTCTTTTCCCACCACTTGGGCACTTGGGACATCATTCATAGACACGATCTACTTTTTTTTTTTTTTTTAAGAAATACACATTTCCTGAAAACATATTTGGCAATCTTTATAAAGATGTACTTGTTAACCTTTTAAAAACATAGGAAATATAGTTATAGGACACTCTTTCCAAGTAAATACCAAAGACATAAGAAAAGAGAATCAAGGTGTTACCAAACTATTTCCCTGTACTGCTTCAGTCTTTGGAGTGCCTTTATTTTGTCTGCTTTACAAGTCGTTTTCATTTTATTATTTTTAACAACTGAGTGTGGGGCTGCTAAGGGAGGGGAGACAGAGGCAGGGTCAGTGCCTACTGCCCCCGCCAGGGGATCTTCGGAGAGGCTGCCTGTGGCTCAGGACCCGCGAGCCCCTAGCGAGACATAGCTTGTGGGGCTATCGCTGGCCCCTCTGTGAGTCTGGCAGCCCTTCCTCCTGCTCTGCCCTTTTATTCCTGTGCTGCCAGAATCCCCGGTAACCACCACACTCGAGGCCTGACCGTGAGCTGGCACAAGGGACAACCAGGCTCTCTGTGACGTGCGACCACCGCCCGCACAGGGGAGCACGTGCGCCTTAGATGCATAACGGCCTGGTCCAACCTCACTTGCATCCTTGTAATTAATCAGGCCCAGCTGTCTTAAAATGAGGAGCGGGAGGCTCTCGCTGTCACCAGTGCTGTGCATCATTTTTGTCTATTATGAAAGGAGACATACACCAATAGAGAGGAACTGGAGTAAACACTTAATGATACTATTCCATTTAACAAACTTACGTTGTATTTACTGTGAGGGAAGCACTTTGCAAATATTCACTCATTTAATCCACCTGACTACCCTAATTACTATTGTTACGATTATTTTACTGAAGAGGAACCGGAAGCTCAGAGAGGGTGAGTAACTTGTCCAAGGTCACACAGGCGGGCAAGGTAGACAGCACTGGCATCGGGGCCCTCCGCGCCAGAGTCTGGGCCTCAGGGCTCCGTGCGCCCAACCCCAGGTGGCTCCTGTATCACAGTGGTTTGCTTGATGATCCTGTCCCTTTTGGGGTCTACAAACACACCATCTCCACAGAGGTGACACAGTGTGTTATACCGTTGGTTTTGAAACTGTACACCCTTTGTCTCTTGGCATTTATGTCAGTGGCGGAAGAATTTTTGTAACTTCCATCCTACTAGAATTCAAAATCGGGTGCAGATTAATGCTGCATGGTAAACACAGGATTCAGGGCCCCGCATCCCGTGGCTGTTGGTTGAGCTGCACCCTACAGCTGAGTGAGTTCTGTACCTTGATGGACAGTGGCTCTGAGACCAGCAGTGTTGCTGGACTTGACAACATTGTTGAGAGAAGCCACTGTTCAGACCAATGTGTCAGTGAGATGGACGTTTGACTGTTCTCTCTCACCCACCGTGGGGATTTAGACAGCTGCCTTCTGGAAGCCTCACCTCAACCCAGTGTGTTCTGAGGGGTGTTCATGGGCGCAGCTCTCCACCACGCTTCTAGAAAAGGAAAGGAAAAGAAATTTTATTTATGATCAGATGTTTGAGAGACATGGTTTAAACAAACTTTAATTGATTTACATACTGCAGGTTTCTCAGAATTTTCTTGGGTTCCTCCAAAGCAAGATGCAGAAGGCTGAATTGCCTGCATTTTTTCTTCTCTAAGGTCGGGAGAAAGGTCTAAGGACATCCCTTGGGCAGAGGAGAGATGAGAGAGCCCAGTGTCACAGGAGACAGTCAGGCATGAGGGGAAACCAACATGTTACATTTGGGATCCCTGAATCCCCGCCCATCTTTAGATGCGGGGGAGAGAATGGGGTTATCGCCAAGGTCTTTTCATCTTTATCAGCTAGAAACTGTTTGTTGATATCCTTACATCCTCCAAAAGGGCTTTCAAGAATAAGATACAATATACAACACATCAAGACAGAGTGAGTTAAAAAGAGGTGAAGGTAAAACTAGGCACAAGGAATAGATGGTAGGAGAGATGGAGGAAGGAGGGAGGTGAGTGTGCAGAATGAACTCTGTGGACTCCTTCCTGGTTGACATGAAAGAACCAAATTTTGTTCTGTGTCTTCTAATAAACAGTTACAGATTGTGAAGAATTAGCATTAGTTCTTTAAACACTTGTTAGAATTCTCCAGTGAAACTGTCTGGATCTGAAGATTTCTATTTGGGGAGTTTTAAAATTACATCTTCGATTCCTTAATAGCGAAAGGCTTTTCCATCTATTTATTTCATATTGGATGAGTTGCGATAATTAGTAGTTTTTAAGGAATTGGTCTGTTTCACCTAAATTGTCGCGTTTCTGTGTGCAGAGTTGTTTGTAGTTTCCCTTTATTATCTTTTTGATGTCTGAATGGTCTTTAATGATAGGGTCCTAAGCTAAGAACAAACATTTTCTGTAAGGAAACAACTATTCCTGGTTTTGAGATCAGTTTTTTCCCATAGTGTCTAAATTCTGTGGCCTTTCTGGTCTTTTAGGTAGAAATGTTGGCTTTGTGACAGGCCAGTACCAAAAAGCTGTGGAACCCCCGTAGGTGTGACTCGTGGGTAGCTGTGGGCACGTCAGCCTCATTTATTAAACGTCACATGCTGTAGCCCGGCTCTGCTGTGGTGTGCATGGAGATGTCTGGGTCCTGGCTCCGGACTCGAGTCTTCTCCAGAACCCAGAGGGCTGTGTGATGGAGACAAGTTTTGACTTGCTCTTCCAGGACGGATTCCTTTGTGTGACCTTTGTGTGTCATCATCACACTCATTCTGTGTTTTCAGGACCCCATTTTCTATTTTGACATCAGAACATATTAAATAAAGTTTAAAACTGATAATTCTGGCCCCCAAATCAATTACACACCAGTATGCCTTTTCAAAAATTAGTCTGCGAGTCATGCACTTTATTAGACAATGAATTTAAAGTTAATTAAATAGCACATCCACTTATTAAATAAGAAAAAGTCAAAGTAAAATTATTAAAGTTTGTATTTAAATGAATATGATAACATAATCTTGAACAATAACTTACCTAAAATCAGGTAATTTTACTTAGATCACTTCTTATATACCATGAGATTTTAAAATAATTAGATTATCTCCCATGGAGGTTTGCAAAAGTATAACTGTGCAGGTCAAAACAGGTGGAAAAGCCTTGAATGAAGCCAGGAAAAAAGGCTGCAGTAATTATTTGTATTCAGTTTAAACAGAATCTTGTCCTCCTCCAGTAAATGATTGGTAACTGGCCAGCAGGAGGCCTGATGAGTTGCAGAAGGAAGATTAAAGGCCAGTGGTATAATCAGTTGATTGGAAGAAAATGTGAATCCACTCTTGGCCTCCCTGGCTTCATCCACATCACATGAGCATATCCTGTAGATTTCTGTCCCAGGTCTCAGTGAAAATCGGCGGTTATCTCTTCAAATAAATGCTAACCTCAAACGTGTGATGCAAATCTCTATACGATTTCTGTTCTCTTATTTATTATTTATTGCAAGATGTCCATGGTTATACTATTTTGAAATGCCAATCATAAATCAGTAGCATTTCCCCTATTTATTATTCTTTTTTACAACAAAGGGTGATTTCTTCCCAAGAGTCCTGTTTTTCTTAATCAGGTGAAATATCTTAGAGTTTAATTTCCTTTTGTGCTTGGCCATTGGGGCATTATTGGTGCCATCTTGTTTGGTGGCCTAATTAGTTTTTATGTTATGACTTCACTATTAACATATTTTTATTACAGCAAATAAACTTTACATCTTTTACATCCAAATGTAGCTAATGAATTTCAAAATGATTTAAGTCAGCATCATTATTTTCCAGCAATATTCAAGTTGCTTGGCTGTTCTAATTGTTAGTTTAAAAATCTGTCATCAGAGTGACTACTCTTTAATAAAACGTCAATAAATGCCCAAAGAAGCCTTTCAATGGGTATAATCTAAGGGAAATGAAATGTATGTAAATGAAATACCTTTTACATTTAGCTGATCGATGTACACTACAGCATTTCTCCGTGAATTGTAACTAGCTTTCATTTTCAAACTTTAGAAGAATGAGTCACTTGTAGAAGGAAGTAGATGCTAAAGAACTATGTTTGGCAACTTGAAGAACATTTTTAGCATTTGGATTTCCCTATTTATAGTGCAGCATCAGGCAGAGTAAACTGTTTGGCATTTCTATAAGGGATGCAAACTCTTTAACATTCTCTGTTGTGATCTAACAATTCATTTCGGAGTAAGATGAATCAGTCTTGTTTGGAAAATGTTTTATACAAATATTGGCAAGGAAACCGTGACTGCATTTCTGTGGATTTTAAAAATGCAGACTCCCCTAAAGTAAATGATGATAAATTGCACAAAATTCCTTCCTTCTCCAGCATTACTATCATTCTATGTGAACTGCCTTTTATTGCTTTGAACTCACACTCCTCTGCTCCCATCCCTTGCTTTTTAGATTTTGTTAATCTATGTTGAAGTCAGAGACCATATTTCTAGGTCCCTCCAAATGTCAAATTCTTTTTAACCTAATCATCCTCTTATCCTCAGTGTTTTTCTCATAATTAGAACTCCAAATTACTTCATTAACAAATGCCCTTTTCTTTTACATCAGAGCATATGAGGACAGTGATTTGTAGGATTTTGCCCTTAATTGGCTAAACAAAAGAAGAGAGATATTCATATTCCCTACACATACTCCCTGACACACACAGACACACAAACACACAGAGATACACAGTGGAACTAATGAAAAATAGAGCAAGTTCAATGCAGCGTGGTACCCTGGATGGGATCCTGAAACACCACCAACAAAAAAGGACATTGGGTAAAAGCTAAGGAAATCTGAATTAACTACAGTCATTAGTTAATAATAACGTCCCAACACTGGGTCATTAATTATAACAGATGTACCATGTTAATGTAAAAATTAATGATAGACTAGAAAAAATACAGGTATTGTCTTTATACCTAATGTATTTAATGGCTAGAGTTGACTCCAGTTTGTTTGGTCTTAAGGGGAAACGGAATCGAAGGTGATAACTCATTGTCCTGTGGCCAAGGTCCTCCAGGAACAGAGCCACCTGGAGCAGAAGTTGGCAAAATCTGGGGCCCGTCCCAGCCAGCCCCGGTCACTGTCCGGCTAGAACCCGCTGTGCTGTTACCCTCCCTGCGCCACCTCCGGAGACGTGAGACGGCACAGGCTCAGGCTTCTGGGCTCCATCCCCAGCCATTCGGTGCTGGGCGCTTTGCTTGACTTACTCACCTCTCTGGACCTCATTTTCCATTTCTATGAAATCTGAGAGTCAAACCAGATTTTTCTCTCCTAAAATCTGTGGCTTAGAATAATGCTGACTCTCCAAATATGTATGTGTTAGAGGTCTATTTGTGATCCAGCTATGGAATTTATTGAGGATGAAATTTTGGTACTAAAGCAATTTGCATGCACTGTATAGTTTATAGCATAAGATGATTATTTATCATTTTCTAGCCCTTTTTGAAAAACACAATCCTTAAAAATAATAACTGTTGCCACTTGAGAGTCACTTACACATTAAGCAAAGGCCACAGTTTTTTGATATACTGCGTTGAATCTGAACTCAAAATCATTTTACTATTAAACTATACCTTAATTTGTGATAAATTGTTATTCCTATAAGGTACATTTTCAAGCAAAGATTTTAGGTTAATGCGCTTAAATGCCATTTTGTTTGAATTTATTACTTAATACAATTTCTAGTGTTATGTGGTATTTTAATTTAGGGCAATAAAATTCTGAATACCTAATTATACTTGAGGCCTCGAAGACACTTAAGACCCTGCCAAGTGTTCATATTCTGTTTGCCGAGTGGATCGTCAGGAAGTTACTCATCTGATCATTATTCCTTAATTCCTTTTGAGCCAGTTATTGTTCGTTATGATGTTTTCTAGCCATAGTATTCCAGTGCTGTGTTTTGATTAGAGGCATATAAAAAAGAAAGTTTACTTAGGTCTGTCTTAAAAGTTAAATCCAGTAATAACCATTTGACTGATGTAAACACTCTGGGGAGGGGTTTGAAGAGTGGTTCTCCGCTTTGGGTATTCAATGAAATCACTCCAGGGGCTTTTAGAAGT
The DNA here is from genome assembly GCF_048773025.1 of Camelus bactrianus. Lineage (NCBI taxonomy): Eukaryota > Metazoa > Chordata > Mammalia > Artiodactyla > Camelidae > Camelus > Camelus bactrianus. The sequence continues at coordinate 19,924,411 of NC_133567.1, read as the reverse complement.
CCCTGTGTGCAGGGTATACCCCCAAACTAATTAAGCCATTCTCTGAAGGTATTTTTAACTCCCCCACCATACTTCCACTGTGCAACCAGAGTTGAGTACTACTAGCCTTGAGGGGTGGGGAATGCCTCTTGTGATGGTCTTTCTATAGCAGAGTTCTCCCACTCTTTGAAATTGGGTGATTTGAGCAGCTATGGGTCATTTCAAGAGTGTATGCTTTCAAAGAAAAGGAAGCTTACCCATATTAAGGGTTGGAAAAGCATGTCCCTTGCCCTAAATCTCTATCTCACAAACACCAGGAGCGTTTGTCCTGATTTTGAAAGGATTTCGGAAAAACTGCATGCCCCAATGCTACAGTGTTTGCTCTGGCTTTTGTTTTGCTTGGCATTTTAATTCACATACAGAATCAATGAAAGCTAACATGTATTGAGCACCCCTGGTAAGTATCAAGCCATGTGTGAAACGTGGCTCTCTCTCACAGCCAGGAAAGATAGAAGTTATTCACTTCAATATAAAAATAAAAAGTCAGACGTAGAGAACAAACTTATGGTTACCAAAGGGAAAGCAGGGGTGGGAGAAGGGATAAATTAGGAGTTCGGGATTAGCAGATGAAAACTACTATATATAAAATAAATTAACAACAAGGTCCCATTTTATATCACAGGGAACTATATTCAAGAGCTTGTAATAACCTATAATGAAAAGGAATATGAAAAAAATATATATATATATAACTGAATCACTATGCTATACACCAGAAACTAACACAACATTGTAAATCAACTCTACTTCAATTTAAAAAAAAATAAAAAATAAAAAAATAAAGATCAGAGTTGTTTTGTTAGAGAAATCTTATCTCAGTGTAATTAAATATTTAATCATTTAATTCATTCATTGATTGAACATTTATCAAATATATGTGCTATTCCAAAAACAAGTTTTAAAAAAATGCCAGAAGAGTACAAAGGATCTGTATCCATTATCTTTTGCTTCATAACAAACTTAGAGACTTAATTTGAGCATTTGTTTAGCTTTTGATTCTGCAGTTGGCGGTTCAGGCTGGACTCAGCTGAGCAGTTCTGGTCTCAACTAGCTACCCACATCCAGCAGTACTCACCGGGGTTTGGCTTTGCTCCTCTTGGCTGGGTCCCTGCATGTCTGGGGACTTCAGCTGGAACATCCTGGCTGATGGAATGCTAGACCTTATGGTTTCTTATCCTTCAGCAGAGCTAGCCTGGTCTTGCTCACATGATGGAGTTAGGGTCATCTACAGAATGAATGCAAGGGTTGCAAGGCCCCTTAGGCCTAATCTCAGGTCTGGCACACCATCACCTCTGTCACATTTCTCGGCCAAAGCAAGTCACAAGTCCAGTCTAGATTCAAGGCATAAGGGAACAGATTTCACCTCTTAACGAATGGTACTGAAAAGTCATACTACAAAGGGTGAGGATGAAGGAAGGCGTGAATTGCTGTGGTTCTTTTTGCAGTGAACTGCAGGTCAGAAACTCTAATTCTGTCTTGGGATACTAGGCAGGTTTCTGAGAGGTTACACGTGAGCAGCTTTCAGTGGTGAAAAATCAGTTAAAAAAATGTATTTTAGGTGAAGGCAGTTGGATAAGCAAAACTATCAAACTGCAAGTTCCTTAGGGAAAAACAAAATGGAGACTGTAAGCTTCCTAAGTGTAAGAAATAAGTCTGCCCCAACACAGAACATGTAGAAGGCACTTAACACGGACTTCCTCATTTGCATCAAAAAGAGTCAGCACAGTGAAGCAACTCAGAGTGTGAGCCCGTAAGGCAGATGGAATACCTGATTGCTTTACCACTCACCACTTAAGTGACCTTGGACAAGTTACTAACCTTTCTGTACCTCTTTTTAGTACAGTGAAAAGAATAATACCTTTTGTATCAGTTAGTTTTGCTGCCTAACAAACCACCCCACAGTTTAACAGCTTAAAGCAACAGCCATTTACTTAGCTCCTGATTCTGTGGTTTGTAGCTGGGGCTGACTCAGTGTGGCAGTTCTTCTGGTCTGGGTTGGGTTCATGTGTGTATCTCTGGTCAGTTTGCAGTCAGCTGGGTATCTCTGCTTCTGGCAAATGGCTGACAATTAGGGGACAGTGAGGACACCTGAGCCACATGTCTCTCATCCAGCAGGCTAGTCTGGGCTTTTTCACTTGAAGGATCAGCAGGGTTCCAAGAATGAGAGCAGAACCATGCAGAGCTATGATCTCAGTTCAGAACTGACACTTGCTTGGGCTGCATTCTGTGGGACAAAGTGCATCAAAAGGCCAGCACAGAATTAAGGATGTAGAAATAGACACCACTTCTTGTTGGAAGGACCTATACAGTCACAGGATAGGGAGTGAGGATACAGCGAGGGGAAGACTTGTGACCATTTACCCAGTCTCCCACACCTCCCTGTAGCTCACAACAGTCCCGTGAAGAGTAAGTTAAATGTAACCTGATCTTTCCAGGTGAGGCTCCAAGTTAAAAAGTACCTGGCACATAATAGATATTCAATAAGTGGAAGTTACTAACTTTTCTTACTTGTTTTAAAAATCAGATTTTCAGCCAAACTCTTTAATTGCCTGCTTTGGAAGAGTATCAGATGGGCCTCCAAATGGTACTCACAAAGCTTAAGTGCTATGCATTTTTTCTCTGCTGCAGAAAGATAATGGAAATAGGGGGAAAGCTTATTGCCTGTGGGTATCTTGGCACAGAATTCAGGTGTCGTCACCTGATGAGGCTGACAAAGCCTGGCAGGGGCAGCCAGACATGCTCACAGGTGTCCAGGAGAAAGACTGAATGGATGTGAAGAAAAGAACTCAAGAAAAGAACCAGAGAGAGTACAGTGTAATGTTTCAACTCCAAAAATATTAAAGGCCGTTTTAATGGGTCTGAACTTGTTTTTAAACCTATACAAAGAAAGACAAACCTAAATAAATCTTTATTGATTTCTTTCACTGTTGTGTTATAACTATTTTCACAAAACCAGCTAAGCCCCATATAGCTCCAGATTGATCCATAAATTGCTCTTGGATCCCACAAATTGGATTCAATGGAGATTTATTTATCTGGCGGCTAGAATATCGCTAATCAGCGATGTGAACTGGGTCAAAAAATTCTATCTTCTTTGAAGTAAATAGAGCATCAAAGATTATTCAGGAAGGTGCAGTATCGAAATATGGCAAATGTTCATGTGAGGATGGTGTCTGCTTTTTATAACTGTGAGACTTTAAACTCCTTAAAGGTAGCTCAGGGCTCCGCATCCTGACTCCAGCCTGCATCGCCCAGCCCTCCACCTCCAGAAGCCCCAAGGCGCTCAAAAGGCCGTCCACCTGCTAAGACTTAGCTTTCAAGCTCTGAGTTTCTATTGAACTACAGTTCCTTTTATGATTTTTAGGAAGTCCTTATGGTGGAGTAATGAAGACCTGTGGCTCTCATCCTCATCACCCTCACTTTCTTTCTCTCTGAGTGATGGGGAGTCAGGGGTCGGGGTGGGGATAGGTAGCTACTGAAGCTCTGTAAGCCTCGGTCCCTCTTCTGTCAATCATGATCAGACAAACACAGTTATGTTTACATGGCAGTCCTGTCACATTCATAGTCCCAAACACTGAATGCCAGAAACTTGGGTTAAACAGACTATCGGAAAGAAAAAAGGAATAGAAGTTAAAATGTTCAAAGCAGCCCCATCCAAACAAGGTTTGCTGTTGGCCTGGCTTGTGCTTTTAAATCCTGCTGGTCACACATGCACTCACCACCCTGTCTCACTCTGAAACACAGGAGTACAGGTCACTCTTTCCGTAACGGCTTCGGTGCCTTTACCACTAAGAGCAAACAGTTCATTTTGGAGCCTCAGTGTTTATTTTTTAAAGTAATGTTTTATGGGCCGTGTAATAAAGTACAGAACCTGGTACCAAGCAGATGGCCATAAGTATCCGTGGGACTCGGTGTGTCTGTCTCTGTGTGCCTGAGAATGATTTCCGCTTTATGAAATTCATGTTGGCAAGGAAAGCGATTTTTGTTGCTGCTACTCGACCATCTGGGGCTTGCTGTTCTAAATTTGATGACTTTACTGATACACGTATCTCTAAGGGGAATTCCATATTTTTGATATTTGTTTGCCAAACTAGAAGCTGTATAAAGGTTTCTGAATCCAAGATAAGAAAAATTTACCCTCGCAAGCACTACACATCTCTTAAACTGCTGCCATTATTTTTTTATAAATAAGAAGTAAATAGAAATCTGTTGGACTCGATTTTAAAGATCCCTAGACAGTCTAAGGGTTTTAATACCGTTATTGTAAAAGACTTACAGTATGTTAGACTTTTCACATTAAGCACGTGCCCTGTAAGTTCTTGGAAACCCTATGCAAATGAAAGCCATCCGCAGACAGTTAGCAGAGTCGATTTCATCCTTCAGATTTTAGAAGGTGATTCGTAAAACAGAAACATTGGTCCTATTCCATACATCCGTGGTGTTCACACAGATTCTCAAGGCTCTCGCTCAGTTGTGGACCCCAGTTCTTCCACCTTCTAAGACTATAGAACATTCTCCCTGTTGTCTTTTAAATGAATGGCAACTAACACCCAACTTGGAGCGTGTGGAGTAATAATTTCCTCCTGTGCCCCACCCTGCTCTGTTACTCCCCAGCCATCAGGTTGAGTCTCGATCACCATTTCTCACTATTTTTTGTGCTGCAGTTTTCTTAAGGCAAAGGAAAAACAAGAGACAGCATGAGTGGATTGTACCTTTAAAGAAAAATGAGAAAGAACATGTTTCTTTGAGAAGCAGTTATTTCCATGTGGCTAACCTGGCCTGCCTCGGTGTCAGCAGTACCTGGCAGGCCCTGCGCCATCAGGCCCTCTTTTAAATCTGACCTCATACTTCCCAACTAACTATGGAAACAGAAACAAACAAAAACCAATCCAGACCAGAATCTCCAGATTCAGCAGGATTACTCAAGCCTGACTGGAGGGGAGCTTGTCACGTACTACTGGATGACACACCGCAGTGTCTACCGAACTCACAGCGCAGTGAGTTCAGGTGTGATTTCATAATAGGGTTTCCATACAGTCTAGGAGGCATGACAGGCGTTAGTCAAACCCATTGCACGACTAAGTGGACAGAGGACAAGGAGATGTTGTGAAAGAGAGAAACCAATATAGCAATGGCCTTGTGCCTGGGAAGGCCTCCCTGGTATCTGATGGGGGGTAGAGCTTAACTAGGGGAAGGGCGGCGGGTGGGGTGGGGGTTGAAGAGGTTCCAGGTAAGGAAGAAGTGAGAGAGGGAAGGAGAAGAAGGAGGGAGGGAGACAAAAGCCAGAACTTGCAGCAAGTAGCAGGTTACTCTGTGATTTCATTTTCTTTATCCTTTGATCAATGGGAAACCATTAAAAGGTTTTAAACCATTAAAAGGGTTTGGTGTGATCAGATTTTCTTTTTGAAAAGCTCCCTCAGGCTAGGGTTTGAAGAAGGACTTGGAAGGCAGCAGGGTGAATGCTGTAGCCAAGACGAGACATGCTGGGAACTTGACAAGGCACTGACCCTGGAGGCTGCAGAGACAAGGACTAGCTGCAGAGATGGATTTGAAAGTCATCCAGGGGGTGCAATCAAGAGGGCTTGGTGTGTTGGATTAGATATGGGGGAGAGGGACAACTGAGAGGATGGTAAATGGGGGGACCTTGGGATGCGACCTTCTGTAATTCGCTGAAGTAGCACCGTTCACGGAGGGAGGGGGCCCTGGAGGAGGACCCCTGTGCTGGGAGCCTGGAGACATCCTGGTGGGGAGGTCCCGTGGCAGCTGGATATGGAATCTGGAGCTCAGAATAGAGGTTTGGGCTGGAGATATAGATGGAAGATCAAGGCAGCCTGCAGGGAATCGAACTCACGGGTGTGGATAAGACACCAGGAAGAAACGATGAGGCAAAATAAGGAAAAGAGCCTAAGACTGAACCTCAAAGAGTGAGGATGACAATATTTCACAACCGGGGAGGGGGAGTGTCTCCTCAAATGTGTGCTCACCACCAGCTTGTCTTCTCTCTTCCTTCCGCTCAATACGATGGCATTTTAGTGGATACACTGGTGACAGTCATTATGGGTAGTTACACAAATTGCACATTTAAAGTCTGTTCTAATTTTTTTTTACACAGATAGTCATATGGTAACTTACACGCAGACCTCACAAAAATCCTATGAATGTGAGTTAGCTGATGGGTAAACAAAATCCTTGATTGTTATTTGACTGTTTAAGTGATAGAAGCAAAAAACAAATATATAAAAGTCTGGTGGTTACAGCCGGAGGCCTAATCAGCTCAGGTTGACGTTTTGGGCAAGAAAGCTTCATAATTAGTGTTTCCCTTTGCATCACACAGCCCAGCGTCTGGTTGTGCCTCTTTGCATGGCATTAGGATTCATCTGTGGTGCAGGTGTAGTCATCCTGACTCACCCACTACAGAGGTTCCCATCAGCCCCGACCCTGTAGTTTGAACGGCCTTGTATGATTGCTGGAAATAAGCGTTAGTTCTGATTTGGCTTTGTGACTGTTCATGGCAGCATATAGGTTCCTGTAAATTTCTGTGAAAGTAGACTTGAAATTGAATTTTATTTGAAAGATGTTTGAATTGCTCCTCATTTAAAGTAGTATTATTTGAAAATATTCGTATTATTTCATAATGCCACTCTTTGATAAATACAAACTTATGTATGTTGGATTTGGTTAAAGCAAGATGCACCGTCTCTTAGGACTTCCTACCGCCGTCGGACCGCCTGCCTTGGAAGCAGCTGATTCCGACACGGATGCTGATTCCGGTTTATCATCTGAGTTTAACACAGCGCTAGTTAGCTACCAAGGAGAAATACTCAAATCCTAGCTGTACATTTGAGTACTTTACGTACATTGAGTTTTTAAAAGAGGCAGGTTCTTTTTTAAGTATATTTTTGAATAGAATAAGTGTTTCGTTAAAATAGCAAGAAGAAGGAACTAATATTTATTTACTGGGTGCCAAGGCCTTTTCTGGCCGAGGGCTTCAAACTAATGTATGATTCATAAGATACAAATGTAGCTGATTTTGTTAGTGGTATCAAATATGCTTTTCTATACTGAAGGGAGAACTGAAATGCTGGGAATACTGAATGGAGCCGACATGTAAACAGAGGCACATGTTTGGAAAGCTGGCAGAGTGTGGTATCAATATGGCTTAAAGGGCTAGTCTAGACCAAGCAGAAGTGCCTCGGAATAGAGGCAGTGCTCCAACTGTCGCTTCCATATGTCAGTGGGGTTTGTCTTGAAGATACTGCAGCTGACTTCCTGGCCGGTGCTGTTGTATCTCGTGGTCATAATGGAAGGGCGAGATTACTGACAAAAGCTCCCAGGCTGCAGTAACCCCACCAGCATTAAGTGGATGCTTTTTGGAATGTAACTCCCGTGCCAAGCCAGAATGGAGGTGAACAACAGCAAGAGACCCAAAAACTTTACATGGTAGACTGAGGACCCAGTGCCAAATAAACGTGGTGCTAACCCCAGTCAGGTGGTCTAAAGAAACCTCAACAGACCGTTAGAAGTGCAGTTTCAAACATTAATGTCTGGCTGTGTTCTGCTGGAAGTTGAAAGTGACAGCCAAGATTGCAAGATGTGCAAAGAGAAAAACTCTGTCTGGCAGACGCTGCGAGCCAGCAAGGCACAGGGTACAAATCGCCTTCTCTGCAAAAGTGGCTGGCACTCTGGGTCCAATTAAAATCCCAGCACATGCATCTTGCGTGGGGAATTGTAGGCTAAAATTGCTTCTGTACACATTCATTTATTTATTCAGTAGTTTCAGCCTTAAAAAGTACAAGACTATGTTTGGAACTATTCTTTTTTTTTTTTTTTTTAATAGAGGAACTAGGGATTGAACCAGGACCTCGTGCATGCTAAGCGTGCGCTCTACCACTGAGCTACACCCTCCCCCACCTCGGAGCTTTTCTTGGTAGGACTGTAAAGATGTGCATTCATTCACTCCATCGGTACTGACAGAGTGCCTGTGACTGTTGTAGGTGCTGGAGTTACAGCTGCCCAGACAGAGTGCCTGCGCTCACTGAGGTTGTGATCTAGAGGGCATCCTGCAACCATGAGCGCAAAGACTAATACACAAGATGCTTTCGGATGGGATAACAGGAAAGCAAGAGGGAGTGATTGAATAAGGCTGAATTGGAGGTGCACAAGAGGGCTTTAGAATGGATGACCACAGGAGGCTTCTCTGAGAATATGATATTTGAACAGGATGAAATAAATGAAGGAGAACCAGCTGTGTGATGACCTGAAAAATGATGATTCTGGTAGATAAACAGCTAGTGTAAAAGATCCAGGGTGAGGACAAACTCAATATGTTCAAGAGCTAGAAAGAAAAAGCCCATGTGGGTTTGAAAGGTCGTGGCCAAAGAGACGAAGGAACTAGCGGAGGCTGGAGGGGTTGGATCTGCCCGGCCTATGGTAGTCCTTCCATAAATGTTTGTCACACTGACCTCAACAAAGGGTATAGTGTCCATTTTAGCAATGAAGATCAAGAGAAAAGCTAAAGTAGCCCGAAGAAAAGTATTGACATAGCAATGTATTGATTTCTAGTACATTCTTTGCCTCTAAGGATTACAGATCGTTTTATAAGTGAAGAGATGGTGAGTGTTTATATCAGCTTCGACATACAACCTAAAAACAGTGGTATGTGAGAACCAATAACAGACCAGGAGGTTTTCTTACATTTCTTGTCGAAAGTTTTTTACATTTTAAAATAATGCCATTTTAATTTATCCCGTGAATTATGTTTGGCCATACAACTTTTCAGTTTAGCATTTTGAGGGACGCAGAGACAAATAAGTAGGCATAATCTAGCAGACAGAGAACATGGCTGTGTCCCTGCCTTCTGAGTCTGTGTGTTTATGTTGCAAGTTCAGACACTACCTTCTGGAATAGACCATACGTGCTCTGTTTGGGCCTGAGCTCTGGGGATCCACGTGTGCTGCAGAAAGCGTGGTTTGCGTGGTTCCCAGCATGGACCTGTGTGGGAAGAGGAAAGGTGAGCTCTGTCTGTCGTATGTTGTCACATCCTGACTATGCTATGTTCCAATACTATAAGAAATAAAATGAAGTTACATTTGCCAGTTGAGCTTAGGGCTATGAGTGAATCTATTCTAACTAGATATTCAGATGCTCTGGGGACAGATTTATAGATACAGACATCCAGACCAAATCCCTGCTCAAGTAAGCCAGTTTCCAGGGTCAGGCTTGGACATTGGTGTATTGCAGAAAATTCCCTAAGTGATTCTAATGGATAGCCAGGGTTGAAAATTCTAGTCTAATTCAGAGGATTAGACTAGAATTTTAATGATTTAATTTAATGGTTCTGTAGCCTTTAGGATAAAGTTGATTTGCTTTTAATCATCCTGGTCTTTGCATCTCACATGTCATCTGAATACTTCTTTCATTATTTCCTTAGAGATCAGAACTTATGATCCCAAAGATTAATTTAATGGGAAAATCTTTTTTTTCCTTTCTTCCTTCCTTTTTCCTTCTTTCATCCTTTGCTTTTTTAAAAACCAATCTGGACATCGAGAGCTTTTAAAATCTGTAAAGGAATAGTCCATGGTACTTAAATTTAAAGCTTCATGTGTGCAATATTTAGAAATTAAGATCTGCCTCCAAGAAATATTGAGGTCATTTTAATAAAGAGACTTACATAAGATTTAAAAACATGTGAAATCAAAAACTTGTAATTGGGGTTGGTGTAGAGAGAGGAAAGAAAGAGCTAGACTAAGATAATCGCTTTAATTGAAGGATAATTACAGCACTGAGCTTCCAGTCAGAGAAAAAGAAATATGATTTTTGTGTGTATAGTTTAGTGGTTATTAAAAAAAAAAAAGCATGCTATCTTATCAGGATAGAAAACCATTCTCCCCCACAGGGGTGAAAACATAGGATAGAGAATGTGGGATGGAGGGGGTTGCAAAACCATACCCTGATATTAGTTCTTATTTTCTAGCCCTCAACTTTACCAAGAAAATAGAAATTGGGGCAGAGAGACTACATTGACTACCTGCCGCACAGAATGCTTTGAACTCAGCAGAGGAGAAGAAACTATTTTTAAAATATCAGTGTTATGAATCGCTATTCTAGGTGTCTCCAGAAAGTTCTTAATCCTGTGGCATATAATGTAAATTCCAAACATGACCATCAACTTGGAAACCACTGTGACATTCAAAATCTATGAAACTCTCAAAATTATACTAAGACTTTCCATAAACACAGCCTTAACCCATGACTTCATTTCATTCATGATTTACAAACAGGAAAAAAAAAAAGAATGGGAAATCTTGAGGGAGAAGATGTGATTTTCATTAGCTATGAAGATTTTCAAAATTGCATTAGTTTCAGTTCATTAGGTCTTATAATCACATTAGCCACGTGGCATTGTAAGGGGAAGAAATTCCCTGCAGCTGTTTCCCGGTGGATTTCCTCCAAGCTTCACTACCTCTGTCCACTGGGACTCAACACGGGATTAGAGTTTTCCGTTCATAGGATGAACCGATGAAAACGATACAACTTGTAGAAACTGCATTTACACAAACGTTCCCTCTCAGTCTTTCCTCATTCCTTCTGCAGTGATTCCCCTGGTCAAATGCTGTGTCAGTGTTGAGGAATTCTGACTTTCTAAAGACTTGACAAGTAAGTTCTCCTCCACTGGGATTCCCTGAGGACTTGTAACAAATTCTGAGCTATATCAGTGAACTACTTCAGAATCACCTATGTGTTAAAAATGCAGATTCTTGGGACCCATTTCAACTCTATTATATCAGAATATCTGAGGGTCAGGCCAGGGCATCAGCTGTGTAACAAGCGCCCCAGGCGTGGTGAGCAGGACAGAGGGGATTCTGTGGGTGGGGCATCTCTGTGGTGGCTGTTGCTCTCACAAGGCCTGGAAAGGGAGCCGAGTGAAACCAATGAGGCTGATAGTGGAGGGGCCTGGAGGTGTGCACTTTGACACAAATCAAGGCTACTAGTCAGTAGGGCCACAGACAAGACATGCATCGATTTAAGTTGAGAAAAGTCTCCATGCTCAGAAGTGAGATACTATCCTAGCCTGTCATGTCTCTACTCAAGACCCTACAGTTTACTTCATATTGCCTTTTTTACTGAAACAACTTTTTTAATTGAAAATAGTTGATTTACAATATTGTGTTAATTTCAGGTATACAGCAAAGTGATTCAGTTATATATTTTGTTCAGGTTATTTTCCTGTGCTATACAGTAAATCCTTGTTGCTTATCTGTCTTATGTGTAGTAATTTGTGTCTGTTAATCCCATACTCCTAATTTTTCCCTCCCCTTTCCTTTTCCCCTTTGGTGACCATAAGTTTATTTTCTATGTCTGTGAGTTTGTTTCTGTTTTATATATACATTCATTTGTATTATTTTTTAGATTCCATATATGTGATATCATCTAATATTTGTCTTTCTCTGTCTGACTTACTTCACTTAATATGTTAATCCCTAGGTCCATCCATGTTGCTGCAGGTGGCAACATTTTGTTCTTTTTCATGACTGAGTAATATTCCATTACACACACACACACACACACACACACACACACACACACACACACACACATATCACATCTTCTTAAATCTTCTTACCACATCTTCTTAAATACTCCATTTGCTTTTATATCTAGTCCAAAGTCTTTTTTAGCTGTCCACAGTATTAATGGCCTTAATGGCCTTTGCAATGAACATGGACCTCTACCAAAGAGTGTGACAGGTTCTGATTGTTGAGTTCTGTGTTTAGTCATGACACACGATGTAAGAACAGAATCTCCTTTTGGGCTACTATTCTGTTACACCTATCTCCCCATCTCCATCAACAGTATTATCTTCCCTAAACTGGGCAAAGGAAGAGAAGAAAATAAATGTACTGAAGTATGTAGACATGAACACACATACGTCATTCTTAAACTCACAAAGTACCCCGTGGAGTAAGGCCAGCTATGGACAAAGGAGTAAAGCAGAACACAATTAGGAAAACAGTCCTCCAGGTCTGTTCCCCTTGCCTACCTCCCACCCGCAGTGTGCCTGCACTCTGGCCTCAGCCCTCTCCCCCTTCCCTTGCCATCCCTTTTCCTCACCAGGTAACTTGCTCTCTTCCCATCATTTATGCCTTAATGGGATTTTTAATGCATGGGCCACTTCTTCCATGAACATTTGTTTTTTTTCAGCTTTGCTTTAACTGTAAAGTGAAAGCAGTTTTCCCCCATTCAGTGGGGGTGGAGGGGACAGGGGACACTCCCTACAGATACCCTCCCAGGTCCTTGAAATCCTACCCATCCTTAGCAGCTGGCTGACCCTGACTGGGATGGAGCGTGTGCACGGGTGCGTGGAGGTGGTCCTGTCTACCCTGTGCATATGCAGAGACTGTCTTTGGAATCTGCCAGACACAATGAGGACAGTTCTCAGCTTGAAACGACATCAGTCCAAGGGCGCTCCAGCTGCATCAGCGCCCCGGCGCCTCGGCTGTCAAGCCAAACAGAATCGTGCTGCAGTTATCATGACTAGATGTCGCTGCTTTCTTTCCTTCCCCCTGACTTCACATGCTTGGAATTAAACATTACATTGTTTTTCATCTTTGTTCAAGAATGTATCTCTATATTAGGAACTTAATTCTAAATGTTTTCACCTCTTGCCAATGGAGTTTTGCAGATAACTGCAGCAGACCAGTGTCATCTCATATTCAAGGTGTGATGAAAAGATGAAACAGTGCTTGGTACATAGTAGGCATTTAGCAATTATTTGTTCAGCGGGTTATAGAGCGTCACAGAGTAAAACACAGTTTGGCCCTTAGTGTCAAAGAGTAGGAAATATCAGCTGTATTACTCAAGAAACCAATGAAACCAACCCAAAAAGCTGAGCACCTTTAATAAAAGAGACAGAGAAGTGGGGAGGCTATAGCTCAGTGGTAGAGCGTGTGCTCAGCATGCACAGGGTCCTGGGTTCAATCCCCTATCCATCCATTAAAAAATAATAACCTCACCCCCAAAAAATGTCTTTTAAATTAAAAAATAATTATAATAGAGAAGAGAAAGTCTCCAGAATGTTCTGTCACATTCGGAATCTCCTCAGGCTTATCAAGTACGGGGACTGGAAAAGTAGACAGGTCCCTTTCAGATCTGCTGTCTGTAAGACTTCCCTAAATTGGGGCACAGGCCTTTACACAGCTTCAGAAGCTTGAAGCGGCAGCATTTTCTCTCTCGGTTACCTGTGCACGCCCATCCGCAGATTTTGGCTTGCTCCTCGCATTTTGTTGAAAGGCTTTTATGAACATGACCTGTAAGTGTGTGGCTATACCAACTGGACGTTAATGAGCAGATAAAGTGACTCGTAAGTCAGGCCCGCAGCCCGTGTGCAGCGGTGGCCTTCCCGGAAGTGCCACTGATGTCTTGGGGGTTTTTAGGATTGATTCCTCACTCTGCACCAGAAAGACCGCCCATGCCCTCCCCTCCTGCATCACCGGTGTAACTGGTGTGGCCCCCTTGGGTTCTCCCATGAGTGACTAAGACGGTGCCTTCCGGGGAGTTGAAACTGTTGATCGCACTGAGAATTTCAGGTTCTTGCTGGATCAACACTTCCATTTGTGTGGAAGGTCTTGGATTTGTGTCTTAGATTTTTTTGTCTTAGAACTTAGGAATCACCAGCTGCTTTTATAAGAGAATCTCAGAGCTGGAAAGAAACCTTATCAATGACTTCATTTTTCAGAAGAGAAATTGAGGCACAGGAGGCTTGGACTTGTTTCACGCTGCACAGCAATGTAGTCGGGAGGGATGGAGTGGAAGCTGCGTCCCTGCCTCCACACACCAGCGACCTGCCCTCTCGCTGCCATTTCACTAGACTCTGGACCGTGGAGAGTGGCCTTGTATTTGAGTACTTCTATGGGCATCAAGAAGGGTCCTAGGACATGGGGGCTCTGACCTCATCTTCACATAACTTTGAGTAAGATGAGGCCACGTTTCAGCACCAGGGATCTGGTTGGGTGACCCTTCAACCCTAGTTGAAGGAAGATGAACAGCTCCACTAGTGTTGCCCAGAGGTGGCCCCCAGACCCACAGCCTAGCCCTCACCTGAGAGTCAGGGAGCCCTGCCGAAGTCAGAGTCTGCAGCTTAACGAGCTCCCCAGGGGATCTGGAGAGGCAGTCAAGTCTTCTCCAGGTTCAGCGAACATCATGAGCACCTGGAGGGCTTGTTAAAACGGAGACTGCTGGCTCTCACCCCAGACTTTGTGATTCACACGCCTCAGGGAAGGCCCAGAATTCTGCATCTTTAACAAGTTCCTGGATAATGGCGAAGCCTCTGCCCCAGGACCCCCCTGAGAGAAGCTCCACAAGGACCCCTGGCTCTGTCGCTCCCTCTGCAAGGGGCGTGGGCGTCATACTGCCTGAGTCATCTGCACCCGCTCCCCCCATCCCCCCGACAGAAAGCCTTGAGGTTGAGCCCTGAGAACCCACGTTTTCAAATACAGGTTCTGACCTGTTCTGATCAAGCTGTCACTCTGACGTCTCCCAGCCCTCAGGAGTTTCCGGTAACACTGACAAGTAACTTGCAAGGATCTGGGGGGAAGATTTTGCACTTCAGAGGTCAGTAAATTCAGTCTTTTGTCTGCCAATTTTAGAATATAAAAATTCTTAATGTTTTTAAAGTGTAAGAAAGATGAAAATTAAAGATGGCTTTGATGCATTAAGCACTGGGTAATATGTTGAGGTACTTTCTTGCCAGAGCCTGGGTGGACTATTAACTCTTAAGTCTGCAGTCCTTACGTCCAGGTGCATCGAAAAGTGGGATTGACACCAGGGCTGTGAAACTCGGATTCCTCTGGGACATGGTTCAAATTTCTATCTAACTCTTAAGATTCTACGTCTTCCATCTTGAAGGTGTACTTTTCCCAGAATAAGCGTCCTTTGCTGTACAGTCTCCATGAGGCAGCATGGTTCTCTGAGGGCCTGGGAAGAGCTGATTGGGCTGTAAGGGACACTAGAGCATTTGTAATTAGCTGTCCAACCACAGTCCAAGTGTTAAAATGAAACTGGTCTTTTAAAGATCCTGAGCTGTGAGGGGAGGATTGGAGAGGCCTTATGTCAAATGGTAAATTTCTGAACCTCTCTGCAAAGAAACAGAAGTTTGGTTTTGGTTAAGTCTTTTACTGTTATGAAAAAAAAAAAAATGGTGGCTGAATCACCCGGGCAGCAGAAGCCAAATAAAAACAAGACAAAGCAGTGCTTAACAGAGTGAGATGGGAAAGTCCTGATCTCAGTAAACTGGCCTGTGTATAAACACCACCTCCCCACCGGGTCCAGCGAAGCAGATAGAGCGAGGGCAGCAAGGTGCCCTCGTCCCCTTGGAAGGAGGGCCCGTGATGCTGTGGCTGGGAATGAGCAGTGGACGACCTGGAAGAGAGTGAGCATTCTTCTCTCTGGCGCCCAAACAAGTCACCACAGAGTGAAGTTTAGCTTCCTGGGAAGATGGCCCAGCTCCCGTGTCCTCACCTGTTTGCTGTTGTCACAGATGGGCAGACACCTGGGGTCATGACCATGGCTGGGATGGCCATGTTTTTGATTTCAAGCCTGTGAGTCAGAGCTGACATGCACTGGGGCCTCTGCAGGACCGCAAGGGGAAGGTGGGGAGAGGCCAGATGAGTGTGTGTAGGGCGGAGGCAGCACCATGATTTACCCACCAGGAAGTCAGGCAAGCCGGCTGCGGTCACTCCTCGTGTCCCCACGGAATTTCAGCATCATTTAAGAAGACTGAGAAGAATTTCTTCTTCTGATTATTACCATCTCTGAAGGCCTGGTCAGGTTCCATCTCTTCTTGGATGCTTATTCTTCTCTGAACTATTAACTTATTCAGCTATGTATTCATTAAACGTATGTGTTAAGTGCCTGCTGTAGACACTTAACCAGACACGTCTGCCCACAGCCTCCCTCTTGGGGCTCGGACCAGTGGAGGAGACATGCGGAGAACTCCATCACTCTACTTGGCAGTGACGCTACAAAGGGAAGAGCTTGTAGAAAGGGGGGGGGGCTCAACTTAACTGGGGATGGGGGCGAGGAAGCAGCGTCAGAAGCTGCCCCAAGGAAGTGACATTTAAGCTGAGACCTGAAGGGTGCTCGGGCTTCCGTCAGATGAAAAACGTGGGAAGAGGGGTAAGAATCATTAAGGCTGCTCCCTCCTCGGAGAAGTGTAAGGCCCAGTCGCGGGCGAGGGAGGGAAGAGAGAGGTGTGTATCAGGGTTCCTAGGAGAGGGGGAAGACGTGACATGTCACCCCTGGGAAGGGGCCAGAGGAAGGCACAGCTTGGGGACACAGTGAGATGGCCAGTGTGGAGAGGCCTGCTCAGGGCAGTGAGGATTCCTGGACAGAGAAACTGAAAGTTCCAATTGGGACTTTTCTCAAGAGATGTTCAACACTGTTGGTAGGAATGTAGTTTGGTGCAGCCATTATGGAAAACAGAATGGATATTCCTTGAAAAACTAAAATTAGATTAAGCACATATGATCCAGCAATCCCACACCTGGGCATAGATCTAGAGTAAACTCTTAATTCGAAAAGATACATGCACCCCAGTGTTCATAGAAGCACTATTTACAATGGCCAAGACATGGAAGCAACCTAAATGTCCATTGACAGGTAAAGAAGTTGTGGTGTATATATACCATGGAATACTACTCAGCCATAAAAAAGAAATAATGCCATTTGCAGCAACATGGATGGACTGAGAGATTGTCATACTAAGTGAAGTTAAGTCAACAGAGAAAGATAGACATCATTTGATAACACTTATATGTGGAATCTTTAAAAAAAATGACGCAAATGAACTTACTTACAAAACAGAGACAGACTCACAGACATAGAAAACAAACTTACGGTTACAGGGGGATGGGGGTAGGGACAGATAAATTGGGAGTTCAGGATTTGCAGATACTAACTACTATATATAAAATAGATGAACAACTGGGTCCTACTGAATAGCATAGGAAACCATATTCGGTATCTTGTCAAAGCCTATGAGGAGAAAGAATATGAAAAAGAATATATATATATTTAAAAATTTGAATCACTCTGCTCTATGCCAGAAACTAAGACAACATTGTAAATCGACTATACTTCAGTTAAAAGGGGGTGGGGGGGGGCGTTCAGCTGCTTCAGTGACGTACAAAGAAAGCAGGTGGCTGTGTTCGTTCCAGAGCTGAGGTTTTGCCTTAAGACATACTCGGCTTATTTTTTAATTGTTTGCTTGGTGGGCTCCTCTCTTTTATTCCCCTTCCCTGCCTTACCCTATAAATTATTCATTCAGCTTGCATCCTGAGAGGCAGCTTGTGAATCTACTCATCCTCCTTTCCCAGAAACACATATTCAGGAAAAATCCCTTGCCTGGGTCCTATTTTCCAGCTCATGCAGATGCTGAGAATATGGTGGGATATGAGATGGATGCATCCCTGCCCTCAGGGAACTTTTAATTTAGATCGGATGAGCGAACAGTCGAAGACGGGAAGAAATAAAGCCTTAAGCTCAAACTGCACACTTGTGAAACATCCCATTAAGACTTGCTTATGCAAATTGAAGACATTTACCTGTGTTCCTCACCCAGTCTGTAAGAATCATCATCTCTCTCCCCTCCCCCCCCAGCCACCTCTGCCGTTCTGTTCTCTCATGAGATTTACCATTTAAAATTTTAAAACTGAGGGAGAGAGGATAGCTCAGCCGTAGAGCGCATGCCCACCACGCACAGGGTCCTGGGTTCAATCCCCAGCACCTCCATTAAAAAAGCAATATGAATAAACAAATACACCTAGTTACCTCCCCCCAACAAACAAAAATAAGTAATTTTTTTTTTAATTGTAAATGAACATTAGGAATTGGTTTTCAGGTCAGGATATGAGGTACAGCAACCTTAGAAGTCGTTCCTTACGCACCAGCCACTTGCCTTTGGGCTTTTCCCAAGGCAAAAGCCAAAATGGCGGGAGGGTTTTGCTAAGCAGCAAACTCTATTACTTCTGGAATATACGTTTAGTGTATTTTTGAAGACAAGTGACAGCCAAACGCCACCGAAGGGTCAGATTTCCCATTTCCGGTGCGGACCAATAGGCGGGGAGCGTAGAAGATGAAATCAGGCTACGCCGACAGATGGCCTCGAGGATGTGGACCCGCCGTCAGGGGGAGTGCCTGGTCCTTTCCGCAGCAGCGGCCGCAAGCCCCGACGGCGGGGTCTGTTTGGCGATGCCAGGGCTGTCCAGGTCCCTCCCTCTCGTGCTTCAAGCTGCTGTGGAAAGAAATGTCAAGATTCTGCTCCAAAATGATGTTATAAAATGACTTTGTAATCTATAAGGAGGACAGTATTAACTTGGAGTCCTTTACCACCCTCTGCTCTCTGGGTGTGTTCCCCCACCCCCCATGCCCACCCCCCTGACTCAGAGAAAGAAAGACATGGGGAGATCTTTGCTCCCTCTTGGCAGAAAACCTTGCACTTTGGCAGGGCCAGGGCGGACAGGAAAGGTCTGCTGAGGTGGTTCCGTCTTTCCAGCAGACCCGGTTAACGCTCACTCAGAGTTCAGCGTAGCTGGCTTGTCTTATGACAGAGCCCTTCAGACTGAAGAGACAAGTCTACCTGAAGGTAAATGGTTTAGCTTAAAACGCTTTCGGGAGACTGGAGGGTTCTGTTGAGAGGTTCACGTAGCCGTAGCCCACGTGTCCGCCCACTTGCTGCTCAAGGACAGAAACCCAGCAGAGAATTTGGCTCCTGGGCCCTCGTTCAATGTGTTTGGTTAATCCGTGGCTTGTAAAGTGTCCTTTTACAGCATGGTTCCCACACCTGGTGATGAGCGGGAAGGAGGCGTTCCCACTGGGGACGGGTCCTTGACCTCCTTATTTGAGCATCAGTCAGGGGTCATGTGTGAAGGTGGCTTCCATCAGGCTCAATGATGAGTCAGCTGGGACAGCTGTAAAAGGGTAATGACTGTCATTACTGACCTCAACTGGCTTCAAAGGAACCAAGCGTCTGCTTCTGTGGCTAATCTCACCGGCCGTCCCAACTCTGTCAAATTATTATTTACAGAATTTGCAGTGGTCAGAGCACCTACCTAACTTGTTAAATGTGTTTGGCTTCAGAAATAAATAGCTGGTATTTGGGCTGTAACTTTCATTACTGTCATCCGGTTTCTGTTTTCTTTCTTGTTGGAATTGACGGGGGTGGCTGATAGTCCAGGCTGATGAAGACAATTAAAATGCTCAGCATAGGCACAAACAGCAAGAATAACCGGTCTCTCCTGGAGGAGTTGAGAATAGAATTGTACTGCCCCCTTGTGGTTAAAAGTGGCACCTGCTTTGGAAGTTAAAAGACCATCGATTTTTCTAAGATTTGATCACTTACTGATTCAAATCACGAAATGAATGGATATAAAAGTATGAGAGATTATGGCGCTTTTAGTCCAAAATAGTTATCCAGCCCAACTTTTGAAAGAACCCCCAAGAGAAGTCCTATAAACTCAGGCACCGACCTTTCTCAGGGCCAGAAGACAAGTTCCCACAGGAGTCTGAGATGATATAAAATTGGGGGGGGGGGGGCAGGGGAAATGCCACAGCCTCTTGTAAAGCAATATCATATATTAAATGACAGCCTCTGATCACGATTGTACGTCAGTGCAGCCAGTGGTGAAGCCGGTCTAAAACAAAGCCAAAAAAATAATAATAATAATAATGTAGAACAATTAAACTAAATCTGCCATTTCATTAATATTATGATCTTTTGCAGCACATCTTAGTGGGGGCATTCAGGTGCAGTAATAAATGTTAGCTGAGGTCCAGTGAATGGCCGTTCTTTGCCCTATGTTGAATAACTCAATATTTACACAGGTGGTCTGACAACAGGATTTTTTTTTTAACTTTGAAGAAACAGTACTCTATAATTGAATGCAATTGTACTGAGTCAGGTAAGGACAGGACTGAGAGAAATAGGCTTAAATATCTCCATGAAAAAATCCTGAGCTATCACCCCAAGTCATTCGTGTATTTCTGCTGGTGTGGACTGATTCTGGATGCTCAGAAAGTGTCTTACTGGATATAGGAACTAGCAGGAAATAAGCCGGTCCCCTGGACCAGTAACAGCATCAGGGGCTTTGAAGCCTTGGCTTATGTTTTCCACAGGGACCCTGGTTGGTAGAGGCGCACAGTGTGTGGCCTGGAAAACCCTCCTTGCTGCAGGGGTCCTTCCTTTTCAGAATGACTTCCTGCTTCCCAGACCCTGTGCCTTGGGTCCTTGTGGTCTCCCTCTACCACTAATCCTGAGAGAAGCCTCCAGCCTCCAGTCCCCTCCAGACACCAGTCCCCCACTGCTGAAGATAAACTACACAGAGGACCCTGAGCACTGCATTTAAGCTCCGGAAAACAGGGCATGAGGGTCCAGCCTTGGGAAGAAAGTCCATTCCACTTCTTGGAAAGCTCTGGACCATCCACAAAGGGCTTCCCTTCTCTCCCTCACCAAGGAGGAACACGGAAGTCATCCAGGTGCATTTATACACATGAGGGAGGGGCAGTGCATCAATACGCAGGAGGGAGGGGCGGTCCATCTACGCACACGGGGGAGGGGCAGTCCATCTAAACACATTGGGAGAAGACCGTCATGTCTCAAGTAGATGAGCCACCAAAATTTTAAAAAGGGATGACCACTGAAGAAATGTGAAAATTTTCCGTAATTTCACGTAATTCCGCAAGAGAATTACGGAAACAGAAGTCCAGGCGGAAAAAAGAGACCAGGAGACCAGAGTAACAGTGGTGCAGACCTTCTCTAAAATGGGAATAATCCCACCGGGAGGCCTGCTGTGAGTGTCAAAGGTCATGTGTGTGCCCGCCGCCACCACCGCTGACCCCTGCCAGGGCAGCCGCCCCTGCTGCGCTGCCCGCGCGGCTGTGACCTGTGTGGCTCCTGGTCCCTTAGAGTTTTCTGAGAGGTGGAGGCTGCCCGGTAGGAGCCGCCCGGTGGGAGCCGTTGTCCTTAGGGATTACCATGTATCTGACTCAGAAACATGTACCAGGTGATGATCAGTCTTTTCATTGTGAGATTTTCACCCACGATGAGAACTTCTGTAAAAAGTATTTCTTTCCAGAGCTTTTCTGCAAAGTTTAATTGAAGGAGAGTGAGCTAGGAATTTCGACACATTTCCTCTGAGTCGCATCCTTTATTCAGTAGCTGATGGTAATCTGCTTTTATCTTCCTTCTCCTTACACTGCTCTGCTAGGTGAGGCTCCACTTATCTCATGACACTCTATCACCTCCCCCGTTGAGAAACAGAGAAGAGAAACGTGTACAGAAACAGGGAGAGATGCTGCTCTAGCTTGCTGGAAGGATATGTGGCTTTGGAATAATTCACACAGCAAACTGTTTTCTAAGAACCTGGCCCTTTATAAATAGACATGGATGAAATCATTGTATGAATGAATGAGTGAATAAAGGAAGGCACAAACAGCTACGCAACAGATACTTTTTGTTTGTGCCTCGTAAATTGTGTCATGCTTGGACCTGGATAGAAAAATTTATTTCATGTGTATTCATAGGTCCCCACGATATATGTGCTTGCTTGAATGTATTTTGATAACTCATTGTGATGCCAACTTGTAGTGTAAGTTTAAAATGAATTATTCATTGCTTCAACAAATTATGGGAGAAGTGCTAGTGATTTTTGTTCAGTTATAGCTGCCCAGGAGCAAACACGCCCAAGCAATGTGACCATCCATTACAGTGTGCAGGTCGTGTTTCCAGGCATAATGTATAACCAACGCAGGAAGAAAGACGTTCTGCATTACCCAGGAAAGTGTACGCTTGTGTATGTATAGAGCATTAGGAAGTGTTCCTGTTGGTTCACGGCGTACAGAAAACAATCGATTTCATCTTCTAGAATTCCCTCTGCATCGCTGTAGATAAAAGTTTCTTGTTCTCCAGCTTTTCGTTCTTTTTTACCTTTAAGTATTCAAATAAATGTGACACATTTCACCTGGAGAAGATTTGGTCTCGCTGAACCACAATGCACTCGTTAGCCACTGAGCCACCCAAGTGCTGGCTCGATGTGGATACTCAGTGATGGCTGGACAGAATTCTAGCTCTTTCATGGAAACAAAGGGACATGTAAACATCAATGGTCTTTTTCAAGAAAAAAAAAATTGAGTTCTGATTCATTATCATGACAAAAATATTCATTCGCTGACTTTATTGATGAAACTTGACTTTAAAGGCTGTTTCGTTTAACTTAGAATGTTCTAGAATGGAGCAAAGCAAATGCTCTTTAAAAAGACATCTCTGAAGGGAGATCATCATTGATTTGACATAGGACTCTATTTTTCAAAATCTAGAACTCATAATATTTCACGGAACTCATTGGCCATTTTCATTTAGACACATTGGAACTGGGCGGGGGTGGGGGTGGCGGGGGTCTGTAGCCCCCGGTGAGGAGGAGCGCCCTCTAGGGGCCAAGACCGCCACTTAGCACAGTGGCACCTTGGGGGAACTTAGCGGTTCTCTGCATTCAGCTCCCTTGTCTGGAAAAATGAGGATTAGTGGTGCCTTTTTTACAGGCTAGTGGCAGCGATTAAATGAGGAAAGCATTTGAGTCCCAGGCCCATGCCAGGTACTAAAATATCCCAAGGACAGCTGCTCAATTTGTAGTTGTTGATAAATAGGTCTATTTGTCGCTGGCGGTGGCGTTCTTAGCACAGACTTTCGTCCATTCCTTTGAAAGTGTTCTCAGAGGTTTAGTGAAAGCTGGCCCTGAAAATAAAGTTGCAGACTCAGAACAGGTACCTATTTATGAAGGTGAATAGAAAGATAATCTATTTCATTCACTGTATGGACCTTAAACCTTTTCCAAGAGAAGCAGGTGTGGGAAGTTGGGGAGACAAGGTGGGGAAGATGCAAACTACATTTTGGAGAAAGCTGTAATAAATGCTTTACACTGTTCTGGCAAAAAAAAAAAAAAAAAAGGAATCCAGATAAGCCATCTGTTTATTTGCTGTGGGATACTTAGGCTCTTAGTTTATTTGGAGACATGAAGAATCTATCCGTGCACCATAAATTAACACAACATTGTAAATCGAACATACTTCAATAAAATAAATAAATAAAAATAAATAAATACATCTATTCCCAGACATACCAAAATAATAAGGCATCCGTTGCCTCAAACACTGTGCTAGGCACTGCACACTCCTGCTTTGCATTTTGGGGTGAGAAAACAAAGGCCTGGACAATGGAGGGGACTTGCCTAGATGGACTTGCCTCGACGGTGGGTTTCAAATCGAGTCCAGTACATTCCGCACCCACTTTCCTGCTCTGCCGAGACCCTCCTCCCCGCCAACCCCCACCCCTCCCCCACCATGAACTCACTACCAGATCCCGGCACTTCAGGTGAGAAGTTGTCAAAACATATGTCGTTCTCTCTGCAGGAGGACGCAGCCCTGTGCCCCTATGTCGCCACCTTGGAAGGACTGACCACCGACTCCATCAGCCTGCGCCGCTCCACGCCCCATCATGGGACCCGAGGGAAGCATGCTGAGCGGGGGACCAACGCAGATCGTCCTGTGGGGAAGTTTGGCCGCTGTCGCCGCCTTCTTCCTCATCATCTTCCTCGTCTTTCTGTGTTCCAGTTGTGACAGGTGAGAGCGACCTGTGTCTCCTAGAACCTAAAAATAACACGTTCCCTGGACCCGGAAGACTTTGTATATAAAGCCTATGATAAATGGCGTCTCATCACAGAGACATTCTGGAGGTTAACTGACTTCTCTGCTGCAAAGGGGCCCAGCGACATTTTTTATTAGTTCAGTGAAATGCTGGGAAGCAAACTGGAAGAGCCCTTCTATGAATCTCCCCCAAAGGAAATGTTTGCTGCTCTGATGAGCACATCTTTTCAAAATTTATATTGTTTCCATCTGTGGACATTTGGAAATCTAAATATGACATTCATTAAAGCGACTATTTTGGGGGGTGGAGGATATAGCTCAGTGGTTGAGCACATGCTTAGCATGCCTGAGGTCCAGGGTTCAATCCCCAGTACCTCCATTTAAAAAAAAAAAAAAACACTTTTTGCTGCCACTTGAGAGTTACTGAAAACTTTTGCTACTCCGTGGCTTTGGGGAAGGAGGGTCATTTTATTAAAGATTTGTAATCTAGAACTGCAGTTTCTTAAGAAACAGATCTGTTTTCCTAAAAGAGACATTCTGTGTGTGAAATGATCTTGTCTTTTTTTAAGAATTATACTTCCTTCTTTGTCTCTCTCTCTCCTTTACCCCGCTTCCTTCATGTAAAATGTGTTACCCCACCACCCCCCAACAAAAGAGATCTTTGCTTGGAGAGAAGCAGGAGTGATTTTCCGGATGTTCAGACATTGTTACAACATATGCAGCTCCTTGGGGAGTCAGCTGCTGCTGGGAGCCCGCGCAGATCAGCTGACAGCCAGCCAGCCCTCTTCCAAACTCTTCTTAATAACCTCGGAAGAGACTCAACAAGTGTCATTTAAAAGCCTGGATGTGGCTTCCTACCCTAAAGTCTCTATCGAGAAGGGAAAATGCGGCCCTCTGAACTCAAGCAGTCTCTGAATCCCTTGCCTCCAGGGCCGGGACAGAGTCTGACTGGCCAGGGAGTTGAAGAAATAGAGGCCAGGGAAGTGTTCCCTCCCCTGGGCCTGGAAGGGCCTGCCTCTGTAATTATTTACTCTCCCACTAGGTGTCAGTGTTGCCTTATGCATATATGGGAAAGGGCGTCTAGTACTGATGGCTTTCTTTAGCCTGTCCCGAGTAAAAATAAATTCTATTTTTACTTGATGGACTTTTCCATAGACTGGAAGTACATATGACTCATCCTGAGAGCACGTACCCGTCCCAACATGCCAAAAGTTGTATTTTCCTTATTTTCTCAGTCCCATTGCAGTGTGTGACTTTGCAAAGACGGAATTGAGAAAAATGAACAGAATTGTCCAGATTTCCTAAATTTTAAAAAAAAGCATAACTCATTCTAGTAGTCTAGATATTAACAGTGCCTGCTTAGGGAAATGGCCCAGTCTCTTGCTGTTGACTCGTATGCTCTACTTCTGGAGGAAGGGAGGCCAGGAGGGGTGACCAGCCCCTTGCTGGGACTTGACCCCCTCCGACCCTGCCGCCTGCAGAGAAGGAAGAGAGTAAACTGCTTGCTTTTGCTTCCTTGGCAAAGTAAACTTGGTTCTAAAAAGAGAGACTTAAATGTTGGTAAAAATTCAGAGAGGAAAGGGGAGTGTGTGTTAGGTTTTAGATGGCACGTTGCATGTTACAGCTGCGTTTCCTTTTCCATTTCAGAGAAAAGAAACCGAGACCACACAGTGGGGACCACGAGACCCTGATGAACGTGGTGAGCCCGCGAGCGCGCGTCTGCACGTGTGTGCTTTACAGTATCGGCCACTTATCTGAGCGTGTCCCTACAAGCTCACAACCAGAAGGAAGCTGAGGGAGGGAACTCAGCAGAGTTAACTGGCTCCATGGGCTGTGTCCTCTTTCTGCAGGTTTATATTCACCGTGGCCAGAGGCCGGTGATTGGGAGGGTTTCTGACACCGATGCAATCATGGGGCAAATGGAAACATCCTCAGGTAGCTCCAGCCTACCACAAGGAGGTCTCTGTCCTGCCTCTGCCTGGTGTTTTAGTTGGCTCGAGCTGTCCTAACAAAGGACCACAAACTGGATGGCTTAAATAATAAATACATCGTCTCACAGTTCTAGAGACTAGAAACCCAAGATCAAGGTGGCAGCAGGGCTGGTTCCCTGTGAGAGCTCCGAGGGCGAATGTGTGCCAGGCCTCCCCTGGCTCCCGGTGGCCTGCCAATCCTTGGTGATGCTTGGTGGGGAGCTCTCTGCCTTTGCTGTCCCGTGCATCTTCCCTGTGAGTCTCCACGCTGTCTTCCCTGTATGTGTCTGTCCCTGTCCAAGCTCCTCTTTGTTAAGGACTTCGAGATGACCTCATCTTAAATCAGTTTCATCTGCAATGATCTTGTTTCCAAATGAGGTCACTTCTAAGATATTGGGGGTTAGGGCTTCAGTATAGGAATTTGGGGAGGATACAGTTCAACCCAAATAGCTGATCATTAAGCTGACCGGAGCCTGGGACCACAAACACCGTAGACGTGGCCTGGCCTTGCTGGGTTTCCTGTAACCTTCTGTGTCCTGCAGGGTCTTGACAAGCCCAGTGGGCCTCTCAGATCCACCTTGTTTTCTCCACTCAGGCTCCTGCCCTTGATCTCCACTGGCTGATCAATTCCAGCAGCTGGGGGATGGGTCCACCCTCATGTTTGCAGGGCTAGAATGGTAAAGATGCTTCCTGTCCCAGACATACTTTCTCAAGATCAGGCATTAACTGGTCTGGTCGGGGAAGAAGGCACAAAAGGGAAGGATGGATGTCAGGCATGTCATGCGAGATCTGGTGTGAAACATGCAGCCAGCAGCCAGGTTCCGAGCTGACCCAGGAGTGGCTCCAGTCCCCACACCCTGCCCTGTGGATAAGGGGCTCCTCTGGCTCATGCAATGGAAGTGATCAGGACTCCTCTCCTGGGAGCCCCTGGAGGGGTTCCTTCCTTTCACCTCTGTGTGCACACGCCTCAGCCACCCGCTGCTTTATGAGCTTCTCAGCACCACCCTCCCTTTTACCCTCATTCTCACCCCCCATTGTCATCTCTGATGGTCTGTGTCCCCACTTCTCACTTCGGGCATCTGGAAGGTAGACGGGAGAGAAGGCTGTTGCTTCCCCCCCAACCCCCGCCCCGCCTCCACCACTGTCCTTGGTGCCGGTTGGCAGGAGTGGTGGGTGCTGGGGGAGGGGCTTCCACCTCCATCTTCTTCCCTTTCTCATGTCCTCATGTGAGCAGCTCTCATGAGCAAGCTGTCAAGCATGGCCTGGACCAGCGGCAGCTCCACCTGGAGTCTGCTAGAAGAGCGCGTTCTCCTGGGGGTGGGGCTCAGGGACTGGAAGCCAGTGCTCCAGGGGATCCTGACGTTGCTCAGGTCTGAGAGCCGCTGTTCTAGACCTTCGGTCCCACCAGCAGCCCTGGGTGAGACAGAAGGAGAGTGGCAGGTGGATAAAAGGGAAACTGACCCTTCGTGTGCCGTATCCTTCATTAGTGACTCCCCACCGGCCTCTCTCATGAGTGGGTGAGAGGGAGTGCATGCTGGAGCACACACGCACACACACAGCTGTCTTCAAGAGCCTCTCTCTTAGCTTCTCAATCGTGTACAACTTGCACAGTGTCACCCCAGGCTGCAGAAACCCCTGTAGTCAGCCCGCCCTCCCCACCCCTGATTCCAGCTCTGATACATCCCAGAATCACTCCTCAGCCGCAGAGGAGCTGCCTTCAAATCCTAGTCCAAAAAGTCCAGAGGCGGGGTGGGGGGTGGTGTCTCAGCTCGGAGCTCCAGCAGGCATTTTCTCATAGAAGCTAAGAGAAGAAATGGTGGTTGGAGCCGTAATTCGGTTGTGATGGGTTGACTGTGGTCTTACGGCCCCACCTAGGAGCTCTCCTCGCTCACAGCTGGTCCTGCCCAGGTGTGACGTCCTTTCTGTGAATCAGCACCTGCCGCTCCAGCTCCTGGCAACGTAACCCCGTGATCCATCCATCGATCAGGGCTGCATGGGATTGAAACCACTGACTCCCAGTAAGCAGTGGCTCGTGACCCAGCACGAGCTATTTGCTCTCTGTTATTATTTGATTGCCACTCAGGACTCAGAGAATTCGTGAAGCTAACTAGCCAAGGTTGCAGGGCTGTTTACATCAAAATTTTACACGTGGAATCCTGGAGCAGGGTCCGGGGGTAGCCCCCTGGGTCCCCCCAGGCCATGCGCTCCGTGAGCAGGATGGGGGAGCAGAGCAGATCCACAGTGGTTGAGCCGCTACCTGGGCCCAGTTGGGTATTTCCAGAAACACGTGAGCAACCAACTCACTTTCCGATTAGTCAGAGTCTTCTACCTGCCCGCACTAGCCCAGCAGGAAACAGTCAATGCCATTCTTCCCTCTGCGGGTCCTGAAACTGTCTGGGAGAGTAACAAGGTTTGCAAACCTACTTTTTAGCATAGTTCTGTGAACCTTGAAGCAGAGATTTGGCTTTTTATGAAAGTCTCAGAAGTCAAGTGACATTATCTTTGATAAGATTTTAGTCTCTTTCCTTCAGAAGACAGAGGTGATGCTTTCCTGTGTTTTTCTTGGCATGACACATCTTTAAAAAAAAATTCTTCTGTATAGAACAGGGAACTATATTCAATAACCTTTAATGGAAAAGAATATGAAAACGAACATATGTTTGTATATGCATGACTGAGACATTGTGCTGCACACCAGAAATTGACACATTGTAACTGACTATACTTCAATTAAAAAAAAGAGAGAGAGAGCGCGTACCATTTCCAGCACCTCTGGGAAAAGGATGAATTCGCGCTCTGCTGGAGCCGAGTTGGACCAGCCCGGGGGTTTCTGGTCCCTCCTCACCTGGAGCTAAGGGCCTGATACCCCACGACCTACTTGTGATCACCCATTTGTGATCACCAGATGGGAAGCTCTGCGGATGGCAGCCTTGGAAGATTCCCAGTGCCTTCAGGATTCTAGGACAGCCCTGTCCAATAGAACCTTCCACCAAGATGGACATGTTCTGTGGCTGCACCAATACGGTGACCACAGTCTACGCGAAGCTGTTGAGCACTTGAAATGTGACTTGTACAACTGAGTAACTAATAGTATTTGACTTCTCTTCATTTAAATCGAAGTAGCGGATTTGGGCTTCGTTGTGGCTATTTTAATTTCTAAAAGAAGCTGTGGATATATTGCCCTCTGCCTTGAGGTCTTTGAGTTTTTCGATGTATGTGTTTTTTGCAGCCTTCCGACAAGGAGGTGTTCAGCCGTTCAGTTACCAGTCTGGCCACAGACGCTCCTGTCAGCAGTGAACAGAATGGGGCCCTCACCAACGGGGACAGTAAGTTCTGCAAGAATTCCAGCTCTCCATGCAGGGCTCATCACCTACAAAAGGGCTGGATTTCAGAAAATGTAGCTCACAAGCTAGGACATGTGTTCTTGCTCACTTTGCATATTACTCCTAATTTTAGCAAAAATAATCTCGTTTGGATGGAAAGCTAATATTTATCCATTGGCTTCTGTGTGTCTTTGCTCTAAGATTTATATGTGTTCAAACTCATTTGTGCTAACAACGACCCTATAGGATTACTATTACTAATAGTAATATTGCTGCCCTGTAAGATAGGGGTATCATTCTCCACAACTGACAAGTGGGGCAACCGAAACATTTCTGCTGTTACAAAGTACCATACACGCAGTGCCTTGGAACAGCACAGTTATTAACTGCCAGCTCTGGAGGCTGGAGTCTGCACTGGGTCTCGCGGCACTAAAATCAAAGTAGCAGCAGGGCTGCATTTCTCTCCCGAGGCTCTAGGGAAAAACCTAGTTCCTTGCCTGTTTCAGCTTCTAGAGCCGGCCGCCTACATTCCTTGGTCCCAGCCTTTCCCTCCATCTTCAGCTCTCTCTCCAACTCTTCTGCCCCCCTCACCCCGTAAGGACCCTCATAATTATACTGAGCCCACCTGGATGGCCCAGGCTTCTCCTCATCTCAAGATCAGCTGTATCCTTAATTCCTTAATTCCTCCCTGGCCAGGTAATGGACTCACAGAGTCCAGGGATGAGGATGTGGATGCCCACTGGGGGCCGTTATTATGCCTGGCACGGAGAGGTTAATAATTTGCCTAAGATCTTACGGTCAGCACGCTGAGGACCTGTCACTCGAACCTGCGATCTGAGTCCTGGGCCACCCTCGGGACCGCTCTGCACACAGCCTGGTTTGCAGCCAGGATGCTTTCGCTGACAAAGGTTGCAACCACGTTTCCAGTCTCCAGTTTACAGAGCACTCTCAGCTGAAGTAGGAGATGGTCCCATTTACCCCCATCTACGGACAAGGAGACTGTGGGACGGTCAGGACTGACACTGGAGCCTTCACTCCGGTGTCCATTCTCTATCCACCGTGATGCAGAAACCTAAGCCCGGAGGGCAAAAGTTTGCCCCTTTGTGGTGATTAAGTATTTAGAATGCAGTGAATGGGGATGGTAACCCCAGCCAGGTTCAGACATCCAGTATCATCATCCCCAGTTCCTCCTCAGGGACACTATTTCTAATCCCTCCAAAGAGAAGTAGCCTTTTTTTTTTTTCAGGACAGGAGGTGAATACTTTGTTCACTCATTCACTCATTTAGTTTTTCAGGTGAAAATATAGTGGTGCCTACCATGCGTTAGACCTTGTTCTGAACTCTGTGATCATAGAGGATCACAGTATAGCCAGTAAAAACAAGTGGGTTAAAAACCATAAGTTATAAACACACACACACACATATGTGTGTGTGTGTGTGTATATATATATATATAGACTGTATATAATATAAAAGGCAGGGAGAGTGTAGCCCAGTGATCAAGTGTATGCTTAGTGTGCACAAGGTCCTGGGTTCAATCCCCACTACCTCCATTTAAATAAATAAATAAACCTAATTGCCTCCCCCTCAAATTTTAATAAATAAGTAACAATGAAGACAAAGCTAAATAGCTTTGATTTAAATATATATAAGGAACGTATGTATATAAAGTATACAAAATAAATATATATGAATATACCAGTATAAATATATTTCTAAGTATACATTTACACTTACATATATAAAGGGTATATAATACATAAGGAACATACAGAGGAGACACAGTGACTTAATAGCTGGCTCACTACCATGTAAGCACCAGAAGGTCAGGACTCTGTGGAAGGATGTATCCCCAGCACTTCAACCATCCCTGGCACATAGTAGGCACTCAAAAAACGTTTGGTGAAGGGACGATGGAATGATACCACACAGTAATACTTCTCTGGCAATCCAACAATTCATATTTGGATTTTCTTATCTGAGGTAGAAATGTTGGGGCTGGGGGCAGTGAGATGGAAAAAATTGCTTTAAAGAGTGCAGGGTAGGTGGTCCCTTTGGGATACTGCTTTGGGCACATTTTTGTCCCATTGTTTCTATCGTGCCTGCCAAACAGAAGGGACCTGTGTAGGGGGATGGCTCCCAAACACTCCCGCCAAACAGGAGGAGGCCAGCATGTGCCCCACTTTTGGGGCCCAGCCCCCGACAGTTTGGCCCCGTAGAGCATTATCTTCATCTCCTGGTCACATTAGACTCTCTGCCTACAAGGGACCCACCAGAAGTAACAACAAATATTGTATAACTGTGACCCAAATTTATAGCCAAGACAATTTACTAAATATTGTATTGGAAAGATGTAATGGATGGCTTTAGTTTAAACAGTGGTTGAAATAAGAATATCAACTAACAATCAAAACATCTATAATTTGAAGCCTCAGGTCACATAAGAAACAAGCCTCTTGATTTAACGTAACTTGACATTATCTGATTCCCTGTAACAATTACGTAAGGAATCATCTTTCTCCACTTTTAATTCTTCCATTGCTTTAGTTCTTTCAGAAGACAGTGCGATGACCTGCATGCAACATTACGAGGAAGTCCAGACCTCGGCTTCGGATCTACTGGACTCCCAGGACAGCACGGGGAAGCCGAAGTGTCATCAGAGCCGGGAACTGCCCAGAATTCCTCCTGAGAGTGCAGTGGACACGATGCTCAATGAGAGATGTGCGGACGCGGACCAGGGGCTGGGGATGGAAGGGCCGTACGAAGTGCTCAAGGACAGCTCCTCCCAGGAGAACATGGTGGAGGACTGCTTGTATGAGACAGTGAAAGAAATTAAGGACATGGCAGCAGCTGCCCACCCGGGTCAAGGCCACAGCAGCAGGTCAAAGTCGACGTCTGCTTTGAAAGAGCTTCCGGGACCCCAGGTCAACGGCAAAACAAACTTTGCTGAATATGCCTCCGTGGACAGAAACAAAAAGTGTCGACAGAGTGTTAACGCCGATGCCGTTCTTGGAAATGCCTGTGATCCGGAGGAGGAGGCCCCACCCCCTGTCCCCGTGAAGCTTCTGGATGAGAATGAAAACCTGCAGGAGAAGGCAGAGAGCACGGGAGAAGAAGAAAGTGCCCTCGAGGGGACCAGTGAAACCAACAAGGTGGGTTCCCCGCGGTGGGTTCAGCGCCTTTGTCGTGATTGGGCATCTCGCTAAACCGGGGGCTTTACTTGCACCTTGTTCTCAGGAGTACACACTCACACTCTCACGTTGGTTGAGTGGTGAAAGCTCTGTTTGACTGTCTCTTTCCCCCCCAAGTAATAAAATACTGAAAACTCACGTTTTCAAATTATTTCTCTCTTGGCACCTTCCTTGGATATTTTCCAGTTTTTGCATCATGTCTAATTAGGGCCAAGTATTATTTTCTTCGTTTTGAAGACCAAGAGATAGACAGATGAGACCCTTTGCCATCCATTTAGCCTCTTCCACTTGTTGCCCCTGGCAGCGGTGATCTCTCCCCTCCCCCGGATCCCAGAAATCAGAGCACAGGACAGGCAGAGGGGACCAGCTCGCTGGTGCCGCTGGGTGTGTCTGACGATGTATAGACTTTTATAGGAATCAAGTAAGGGGTTTTATTTTGTGACAATTTCTAAACAATAACCTGTACCTCTTAAGTTCAGATAGTCAACCAAGCTCTCAAATGTACTAACATTCCCCAAGCCTTCTCTCTGTGTGTCTGATAAGCTGATGTGTGAGCCACAGTCGCTTGGAATTCACATCTATACTTGTCAGCATTTCCTTGGGATTTAAACCAGGCCCCATCTTCTTTGGGCAGCTAATATCTAATTTCCAGTCTTTGCACAGAAAAAGACAAGGTTCTCTTCCCAGGTTTTGGAAGGACAGGCCGCTCAGGGGCTAGCTAGTCAATTGTGACCTTAAGAAACCTCTGGAGTTCATGATCAAAAGACAAACTGTGGTGAGAGTTATGTAGGCTACACCAAGGAAGGCATTCCTTGTAGTGTTCTCTGAATGCATGTCACCTTCTCATGGCATGAAATCAGCCATTGAGGGCACCGGTAACAGTGTTTATGACCATATTCATAAAATGCATAAACGCAATCTAATTTTGTACCCTTTGTATAATCAAAGATCATAAAACTAATGTAAAGTTTATGCTGCCTAAAGCAGTTTAAGCTTTTTCACTTAACAAGCATTTGAAAGATAAGAGAGGCAATTGTCTAACCACTGCTGAGTAAGGTCATGTTAGTACCTGGAAGTATCCATCTGGGAACCAGATTACCTTTCTGTGGTAATGTGAGAATGAATGATCCATCGTTTCCGTGTCAACCATCCTAACAGTAAGTGATTCGGAGAACTTGAAATGTTTACTACTCGTGAATTCGTTCGCAAAAAGATTTTAATGAGCATCTACTGTAAGCCACGCAGTCTGGACACTGGAAATACACTAGTGGACAAAACGTATAAATGAACAAAAAAATCTTCCCCTGAAGCTTACATTTTGGTAAGGAGATAGACAAAAATATGTACATAAGTAAAGAATATGGTGTCTTAGAAGACTTTAACGTTTAAAGGAAAAAATGAGAACAGAATCAGGGGAATTGGAAAAGTTGGGTGAGAGGAGAATTGGGAATAGAGTGGTCAGGATATGCCTGGCTATGAAGGGGCATTTGAACAAAAAGGTAAAGGAAAAAAAATTTTTAAAAATGAGAGAGTGAGTTACATACATTTTGGGGGAAAAGCAAATGAAGTAGAGGGAATGGCCAGTGTGAAGGCCCTGAGGCTACAGCATGGAGAAGAGGGGGCGGGTGTGGCTAGAGGGGGAAGAGCAGGGCCAGGAGGAGTGCAGAGGAAGGTCACCAAGGGGCCCAACCCTGCGTGGCCTCAGTTTACAATCTGAATAAAATGGGCTCCCTAGAAAGCCTTGAGCAGAAGAATGACTTAATCTAGATTTGGAAAGGATCCCTCTGATAGAGTTGAAATTCATCTGTAAAGAATGGAAGCAAGGAGACCCACTGGATAGCTATTGCAATAAACCAGACAAGAGATGACATGGCTTGGATCAGGGAAGACATAGCAGAAGTTGTGGGAGATACCAAACCAGAGCCAGGAGATTTGTGGATGGAGCAGATGTGGATGAAAGAAGAAACGATGATGAGTCCGAGGTTTGGCCGGAGCCACTGGAAGGATGGAATTGCCATTAACCGAAGTGGAGAGAAGTGTTGGCAGAGAGCGGATCTGGGAGAAAACGTGGGTGTTGGGGGCTGGACATATTTGGTTTCAGTTAGATGCTGGATGTCCAAACAGGGCTATCAGAGAACAGCTGGATGGATGAGCGGGTTTACGAGGAAATTCCCGGGCTGGGTTTGGACATTTGGAAGTCAGCAGCAGAAATCTGCTTTCAAAGCTGACGTGGGATGTGATCACCAAATGAGTGAGTGTGCACGGGGCCTCACAGAGCTCCAAGGACACAGGTCCAGGAAAGAAAAGGAACCAGCAGAAGAAACCCAGATAAGACAGGAAAACAAGAAAGTACAGTGTCTAGAAGCCAAGGGAAGAAGGTTCCGGGAGAAAGGAGTGACCCCTGCAGAAGGGGTCAGGAGAGGTCAGTTATAGGGTGGACTCGGGGTCCTGTACAAAAGCCGGTTTCATGGAAGTGAAGGAGGCAGAAACTTAACTGAGATGGGTTTAGGGAGAAAATAGGAAGAGGAGAATGTTTTGAGTGGCTTTTAGACAACTCTTAAGAGGTTTTCCTATAAAGGAATGAAGCAACCGATAGAATGGGTTGGTTGGTTTGGTTTGGTTTTTAGAATCAGAAATAGCGTGTTTTTAGGTGGATGGAGAGGATTCCACAGAGAGGGGAAAGCTGATGATAGAGACAGAATGGGAGATTGCTGGAGCTTATACTCATGAGTGGGTGTGGGAGGTCAGGATCTAGTGCCCAGGAGGAAGGGATCACCTTAAAGAGGAGACAGAAATTTTGTCTGTGTAAACAGAGAGGAAGGAAAATATGTGAACAGAGACTGGAGGCTGGGGGGCGGTAGAAGTTTATAGACATTTCTTTTGACCCCTTCAGTTTTCTCAAGGTGCTCAGCTAGGGATGAAGATGGATGAGGAGGTGTTGGAGGTTTAGGGGGAGAGAAGATGTGAAGGAGGCAGCTGGGAGAGCAGGGACCAGGTTACCAGCAGTGTAGGACGATGCAGAGCAGCGTTAAGGACTCGCTCGAGAGTTGAGTTCACCAGTGACCACGAAGGGAGTTGAGAATTTAAAGCGTGACTATGATGGACAACTGTGGGGTTTGAGCTTGAGGGAGCAGAAAGGACAGACATCAGGGCGAAGAGAGACGTTGACAATGGTGGTTGGAGTTCCACAGTTTGGAAGGATTGTTGGAATTGGGTTGTGGGAGGAGTGAGCTTGAATAGTGAGTGCCAGTTGAAGGGGCTTGGTTGCAAGAATTGGTTTAGGGAAAGAGAAAGTCTGAGATGCAGCTGGGAGAGTGAGCAGGGAGGTCAGGTGGAGGACACGATCAGTGAAGGGAGGTCAAGGGGCCCCAGGGCAGGGTTTGGAAGGATGTGTGTTTGTTGAAATCAGCAAAAATTCAGGCAGGAGATATGTTAGAGAGAGAATCAGTAACCAGGGGCCAAAATCATTGAGAAATGAGGCAGAGAGCAAGCCACAAAATGTGAGTTGACTTCTCCACAAGCTGTGAAGTTTCCAGATGCCTTAGGACTCCTCCAGCTGACTCTTACAAACTGTAGAAATGTAAAATTCAGGCATTTGATAAGGAAACACCATGCTTTTTTTCTTATCAATCTTTCATTGATGATCAGTGACAATTGGGAATTGAAAAAGTAGTCTACACAATTATTTGTTTTATCTGTACCTACAGATTCAAATATAAAATTAGAAGAAATTTCTCTAAGTGTAATACTACTGGGTATCCAAAAACATACTTTTTAATGTGTTTATTCCTCAGGTACTTTACATTATTTTTTTGTAGAAAATAATTTCTTCCCTAAAAATTATTTGAAATCATTTTTATAGACAGATGCATCAAAGCATATGCAAAAGGATGGTTGAATTATTGACTTCAAACTCCCTTCTCGTGGTTTGTTTGTTCTAACAGAGACTGAGTGCGTTGTCATACAAGTCCCGGGAAGATGACCCAACTCTCACAGAAGAAGAGGTGAGTTTTGTTACTTTTTTCAAATAACCAGAAAGCTCCCATGATAAAGAATAGAGCTTCCCCTTGAGTAAATGCACTGTCGTATTATATTACCCTTTGTCTGAAAAAACAAAACAAAACACGAAAATACGCTCTGACACATATGGTTGGAGATCAGGGTTTGAGGATGCTGGCTTTATAACGGCTCAGAGAAAGCGGCCGGCAGATGGTAAGACCAGAAACAGGACACGATGAACAGGTCAGCTAAGTAAAGGAAAGTCATGGGAAAGAAGGAGCAGACAAAAATAGAAAGGGGAGGGGAGAAAACAGGAATTGAGATGAGAGCAATGTGAGTGTGGGCGCTTTCATCAGTCCGGAAGTCAACAGTGGGTTGGAAAATAGAGGAAACTGGAACAGGTGGGTGTAGGGACTTTGACCCGTGTGGGAGACAGAGGGAGAAGGGCTTAGGAATTTGGGAGGCAGGGAGCAGGGGACTTCAGGAAGCACGATTCCAGGCTGGAACGAGGATCGGGCCTAGCCAACCAACAAGAAAGAATGTTGTAGTCTGCCAAACACCAGGGCGAAAGATTCACCTGTCAAACCTTCAGTGAAGCATTAAAATCACAAAAGCCAGTATTTATGTTACTAAGTCAAGCTAAGCTCAGAGAGAGCTAAACACCTTAATTTCCCTAGCTACAGATAGCCTCTTTCTGTAATGCCTGGCATAGTAAATTTTGTACGCGTACAAAAGCAGTGTACATAGGCAGGTACGTCACCTCCTGAATAGGACTCCGAGTATTAAGATACGGAGCTAGGGGGAGGGTGTAGCTCAGGGGTAGAGCACGTGCTTAGCATGCCTGAGGTCCTGGGTTCGATCCCCAGTGCCTCCGTTAAAATAAAAGTAAACTTAAAAAACCTAACCACCTCCACCCCAAGCATTTTTTAATTGTTTTTAATAAATTTAAAAATAAAATAAAATGTAGAGCTAGACACACTGGAAGTTTAAGGAGCATGATGCTGCCCAGCCCCCTCCATGTCTCCTGCTCCGGGGATGGACCTGCCATCTCTCCAGCTCATTTCACAGATCAAAACCCCAGGGTCATCCTTAACACCCCATTTTCCTCTTTGTCCTCGGATACAGTCAGTAACCAATGCCTTCACTTCCACCTCCAAACTAACTTCCACGCACCCCCAGCCTCTCTGTCTCCATGTGGCCATCCCCCCAAAGGCTCAGGCTGTGCCCTCCTCCCAGGCCCTGCAGCGGCTTACCCCTCTTGGCCCTTTGCCAGCATTTCTCACTGTACCAGAGCCATCCCATTTGGAACAAGAAAGTAATATATAAGAGATCTGGACACTAATTCTTTAAAGTAAACCAAGACTACACAATTCTAAATTCCTTGTCTTCTTATCGCACATTTGTTTGTGGCTTTTGAAAATGGGACCTAGTTAGACTGATGAATGTGTAGTGAAGAATAAAGAAGTGTGGTGCCCACATATTCATCTTAGGAAGAAGAGTTAGGAAAAATAAATATGGAAATCGTTTATTTGTGTATTCTTACAATGTTAGACAGTCCAGACTGAAACGGAGACCTGAATTTTAAGTACTCCTCTCCCAGTTTAACAGAATGATAGAGAAAGGGTTGATAATAAAAAGAAGAGAAATGGGCAGAAAGGGAGTAATTTATGGAAACAGAATAATTTACAGACTGAGTAATAATGGTGAAAGATTTGAAAGAAAAAAAATCGCAAAGCTAAATAGCAAGGAAGCTTGAAGAGAAACCTATATACAGAAGAAAAATAATAGTCATAAAAGACAAGTATTCAAAAGGAATATTAGAAGACTTGAGACATGCTGATAAGAGTTAAAGTGTACAAGTGACACCTTCCGCACCTTTGGTTCACGCCCAGAGATAATATGAAGTTGCAAGTTACTGAAAGAGCCTGTAATTAAAAAAAAAAAAAGAGAGAGACTTTAAAGACCAAGAAGACCCGAGTACTTACAAAAAGTGGGGGGCCCTACTGCAAGGACCATGGGGAAGAAAGCAGGGAAGAGGAACAGAAATGGTGGCGAGGGGCCAGCTCTCGTTACTCTCATAGGTGAAGGTGCGTTGGTCCTCTTTGATGTCACCCCTGAAGGTGAGGAAGAAATATCTAGGATGTCGCCTCCCTTCATCACTGTCATCCATGACTGACCCCTTTATAATCTGTCCGCACTTCTGGCTTGGGCCACCTTTTAAGTAAAAAGTTCCATACATTTGCACCTCGCTGTGAAAAGCAGAGGATTTTTTTATTCTTCCTAAATTGAAAGAAATTCTGGTTCTTCATATCGAGAGTAATCTTCTCATTGTAACCTCCAAGGTGAGAGGATTCATTTCGTATTCATTAAAATGGTCAGATCAACAGGGCAAGAGTTTCCCCCAAGATTATTTCTCTGACTTGAAACCTTTGGATGGTCAAAGCCTGGCAAATGTGAGCCACCGGCCACCAGTTCTCATGCAGATGACCAGCTAACATGTCGCAGGCATGTCTTAAGAAGCTTTGGAGGCCAGCTGGAAGCTTCCTCCACAGTATGTGAGACATGTGACGGTAGGAGAGTCTCTCCTGGCACTTGCAAAGCCAAGAAAGTATGTTCATTTATTTCCTGGGTGTTTGAATAAATCAATCACTATG
This sequence comes from Camelus bactrianus, assembly GCF_048773025.1. Lineage (NCBI taxonomy): Eukaryota > Metazoa > Chordata > Mammalia > Artiodactyla > Camelidae > Camelus > Camelus bactrianus. Next base: position 19,885,544 of record NC_133567.1, on the reverse strand, counting down.
GCAAAGATAAATACGGATAATGACGGAATTTCCCACCATGATTTCTTTCTTTTTTTTTTTCCTAATTGAAGTACAGTCAGTTACAATGTGTCAATTTCTGGTGTACAGCACAATGTCCCAGTCATGCATACACATACATATATTCATTTTCATATTCTTTTTCATTAAAGGTTATTACAAGATATTGAACATAGTTCCCTGTGCTATATATGGAAGAAATTTTTTTAAACCTATTTTATATATAGTGGCTAACATTTGTAAATCTCAAACTCCCAAATGTATCCCTTCCCATCCCATTTCCCAGGTAACCATAGGATTGTTTACTATGTCTCAACCATGATTTCTAACAATAAAACAATACCCCCCAAAATCTCTTAACCAGTCCATTTATTACCAAAGAAAATGAAATCTCTCTCGATATTAGTGGCTGTATGAGCTCTGTTAGTGAGACTGAGTAGGTGTGCTTGCAAAGAAGCCTGCTCTGACCACAGGAAAGAGCACCCCATAAGTTGATGCTCATTGAGGAACTTGTGTCCATCAACGGATGAATGGATAAAGACAATGTAATTTTATACACAAACATATACATACACAATGGAATATTATTCAGCCATAAAAAGAAAAATCTGCCATTTGCAACAACATAGATAGATAGACGTTGAGAGCATTATGCTGAGTGAAATAAGTCAGACAGAGGAAGACAGCTACTGTATGTTCTCACATATATGTGGCATCTAAAAAAGCCAAACTCATAGAAATAGAGTAGAATGATGGTTGTCAGGAGTGAGGAGTGGGGAAAATGGGGAGATGTTGGTCAAAGGGGCAGACTTCCGTCTATAAGTTTAGTAAGTTCTGGGGTTGTAATGTACAGCAGGGTGACGAGAATTAACAATGCTGTTATTATGTACCTGAATGTTGTTAAGAGAACAGAGCTTAAATGTTATCACCACACACACCCCAAAAAAAGGTAATTAGGGTAATAGAGTTGTTAACTAACCTTACTGTAGTCGTCATTTCACAGTATTTCACCACATGTGTCTCAAATCATCATGTTGGACACTCTAAACTTACATGTGTTGTATATCAGTCATATCTCAGTGAAGCTTGGGGGAAATGAGGGAAAAAATCTTAAAGTTACACCCCCGCCCCACCAATAGTGCTCAGAATCTAGCCTGTCACCAAAAAGGGGGAGGGAGAAATCACGTTCGAAGCTTGTTTATTCACTTCGCCCTTTGTTTTCTAGATCTCGGCCATGTACTCATCAGTGAATAAACAAGGGCAGGCAGGGAACAAGTCAGGACAGTCACTTAAAGCCCTGGAGTCCAGCTACCCCTCCGTCCCGGGAGCCGCCCAGAGGTCGCCCTCTTCCGGGAACCATCTCTACGCTACTGTGAAAGACTTTGAGAAAACTCCGAGCGATGGCGGGGCGCTGCCGCCCACAGCAGGGAGACCCAGCGAGGGGCCCGAGCCGGATTATGAAGCGATCCCGACTCTGAACAGAGAGGAAGAGAAGGCCGCCCCGGACGCCAGCAGTCACCGCGGCCCCTTCCCGAAGGAGAATGACTACGAGAGCATCGGGGACATGCAGCCGTGCAGGGATGTCACCCGGCTCTAGCAGATGACCCCGCCAGCCGAGGGCCGGCCGGCGGGCACGGCTCTTCTGCGGAGGAGAAGACGCAGGCCACGTCAACCACGCTTCCCATGCTGCTTTCGGAAACGGAAGACGCTCGAGACGCCGGTACACGCCAGCACGCCTCCCTGGGACACCCTCAGCCCCCGAAAGACCCCAGCGCTCAGGGGCTTCACCCTGTTGGTGTAGAAAGCCAAGAACCGCGCCCATCGAGAACCGCAGCTCTCCTGCCCGAAGCACCGCGGTGCACAGGGCCTTCTCCCGCTCTCCTGCTCTGCCTGGTACTAACGGTGAAAATGAATGGCTTTTTCCCCTTGAAATCTTAACGACTTATAATGATTCATCCCCAGGACATTCTCCCACCAGGCTGGGCCTTTTCCTTCCAGGTGGGTGTTTTCCGATGGTAAGAAATTGTGGTTGCTGGTTTCCGTCGACTCCACGCCCCCCTAAGAGCGCCCGCGAGAATCCGGGCGGGCGGGTGCGCAGGATTGCGGACGCCCCTTGAGTTTCTGAGATCTGCATTCCTTCTGATTTGGGCACTGCCCGTCAACAGCCTCTCTCTAAGTACTTGGAGTCATTTTTAGATGCTTTATTTTATTTTTATAGTCAAAATGATTTTTTCCCCCAGTATTTGAAACTCTTCAGAGCCTTTTCAGTATTTTTCAGTGAATATGGTGGTACTTCTATAATTGTTTTAGCCCAGAGCTCATTCCTCCAAAACAGACAGCCTTAATCTCTATGCTGGGACACAAACCATATATTTGGATGGCAGCCATGGCGTCCATCTCCCAAGGGCTGTGGACTTGAATGTGTGCTTCTGATGATCTCTGCTGCCACACAGGCAGTGTGGGATTTCTTAAGTTAACTGCTACCCTAAGGTAATCTATCTAAGATTAAAATATAAGCCTTTATTTTTGTTAAATAAATTTATAAGGTATTTTATGTTTAATGCCTAATTTCCAGAAAGTGCCAGATAAAATGTATATTAACTATTTTGATTTTATGTACAATGACCTATATCCTCATTTTGAAAAGACACCATAAAGCACATAAGCTTGATAATTACAAAGAGTTGTTATCTTTTTTCTAACCAAGTGTTTATAACATTGAAGGTTTTTAAGGACTCAGCTTTTCAAATGGTACGTGGAGCTCCTGATCAAAATCATCTGGCTCCCTGGAGAAATAAGTGGAACGAATATAAATGATCATTTTCAATGGTTGGTGGTGGGTAGTATTGAAATATTTGAAATGGTAAAAATGGGAAGAGGAACAAAATCTGACTAGGGATGACTGTGAACTTTTAACCTCATGAAGGCATTATAATTCCATTAAGGTTTAGCTACATTTTTGAGAAAAGGGGGATGAATTCTGCAGCCTGGTGCTTGCAAATGTAAATTGCCTACTGGGATTTTTTTTTTTTTCCCCTTCATTTTAAAAAAAAGTCAGTGGCTGAAATAACTCAGATTAAGAGCTCAGCCTGGTTTGAATTTAATCATCTCTTTTGAGTTTATAACGCCAACATTGGGGAACTTGTTCACTTTTCATTTTAAAAGAAACCTGGTTGAAGTGCTATTATGCAGTGTGGGCTACAGAAAGGAGCTTTTCCTACACTGCTAAAGGAAAAAAAAGAGGCAATTATTCTATACTACTGTGACATCTGTGACTTTTCAGATTGAATAATCTTGCTGTTTTCACTCGTTATGAAAAAGAATGCAATTGGGAGGATGAAGCATCTTGAAAATTGTAGGGACCAGCTCACGGACGTGCTTTTCCCATCCTTTGCATTCATGGCTTGATTTTGTGACTGCTCTGTAATACATTTCTGAAATTGCAGAGTGGCTTAGTTGGGATAAAGTGGTTGGTGTCATTATTTTTCAGTAGGGCCTAGTCTCTCCCTTGGAGACTTTGGGTGCGTAAGCACAGTCACCATTGATCAGAAGATCACGGCAGAATAACCTTGGATTAGGGAGAAGCTTATCAGGAAGGTGCAAGGCCCATGCTCTCTGAATTCACATCCTTTGTAAGCACTGTTTTGCCTGGTGATTCTCACTGCTTAGCATGAATGAGTTTGACCCAAGAATCTCGACCTCACAGGGTTGCTCTAGGAATGGTGATGGCCACATGGCGCTGCTCACCTAGCATTGCGCGTGCTGCCCACTGTCAGTCATGTCCTTTAGGAGGACCTGACTGCTCAACAGTCCTGTTGTATCTGACCGTGTCTTACTTATTGCTAGGGCCATGGGTATGATCGCTAAGGAGCAAAATTGTTTCTAGATGGGGGAGTTCATCTTGAACTTTCATTATCAGAATTCCCCCAGAAGTTTCTAAATAAAGGCTATACAAGAGGTCCATAAAGTATGCAATGAAGTATCGCTTTTGATTTGAGAATCTGTGCTAAGAATAAGTTGTGATATAAAGTATTAAGAGGAACTGTGAGGGGGGTGGGTGTAGCTCAGTGGTAGAGTGCGTACTCAGCATGCATGAGGTCCTGGGTTCAATCCCCAGTGCCTCCATCAAATAAACAAACAAACAAACAAACCTAATGGTCTCCTCCCCCACAAAAAAACACAGAAAAAAAAGTAATAAAATAAAAAGTTGAATGTTAAAATATATATATATATATATGATTTAAGAAATAAATAAAGTATGAAAAGGAACAGTAAGGTCCCCCCAGAGCAAATTGTCCAAGAATAGGTAATAGCAGAGCCCAGGAGGGCTGGGGACACGGAAAGCAGAGCGAACTTTAGGGGACGGCTCTGCTCTTTGAACCACTGGGTACCTTACTGAAGTATACTTACTGAGATAGCATCCCTGTTTTGACCCTATATACAGTATTTCATAAATTTCGTCACTTTTTACTTTATCTGTTGAAAGTTTGTGCTAGAATTTTTGAGTTGGAAGCCTTAAAAAAAAAAGTTGCATCTTGAGTTAAATGCTACCTAGTTTAAATGTATACAAGGTAATTATCCCAAAAAAAGTTGACTGTATTTTAAAATTCAGTGTTGACATCCATATTGCATAGGCATTCAACTGAAATAACCTAGGTTATGTGAAATTATACAAAAAGATAAAAATAAGTTTTAAGAAATGTTTTGTCTTATAATTCAGAATTTACATTTAAACCTGTCTTGCCTAAAAGCAGGATCTTTGTTTTTATTCAGATATTTTGAAAGTCTTAAAGAATTTTATGCTGCTTTACTGTTTCTCAAATATTGTCAGCAGAAGAGTATAACCTGTTTGATGTGAAATGTTTGAGGAAATTTTAAATCCTGGAAGAAAGTAATTTTTGAAAATATGTTTGCCACAAATAGTTTTTTTCCTGCCCTGTACTAAATTGCATCATTAGGTCTATTAAAAGTTTTGAAGGTACCACTGTCCTTCGTGGGAAAAGGCTAATTACTGATTTATCTGCACTTAAAATCCAAGAGTTATTTCTGATGAGTGCTACATTGACAATAGGTAGCCAACACAAAGAACTAAAATTTAACCTCAGTTTGCCACTAGATCTGTTTCTTATATTAGATTTTCATTTTTCAAATTGGAGCATTTACTGACTTTTACCAGTAACAAAATGTATGTATGTTGTATGTCCATAGGACACACACACACATACATGTATACACATGTATTATACAGTTGCTCTGGTGCTTAATTAATTAGGATGCATCCTATTATGTATTTTGAATGTCTGTCCTACTAGTGTGATGACTATTGTCATAAAAGCAGACTAGAAGAAACAGTTCTCCAATCATTTTCATTTGGTAATTACAAGAAAACCTTCTCAAGTTGCCTTCATTTAATTTTTCCAAGAAGTGAATTTAGATTTTAAATTATGTCCTTCATTCTCTTAGCTGAAAAACAGCGGTATATTTAAATAGTTTGATTCATGTGACTCCCTACACATTCAGCGTGACAGGAGGAAATGAATACAGATGTCCTCCTCAGACAGGTGTCTGAGAAGAGATTTGGCCGAAAGCAACAGGAACCATGTGGGCCAGGATGGAGCCGCAGCAGGGTGACCCCCCCACTTCCCCCCAAGGCAGAAGCAGAGGCCCCTTATCACGTGGGGCATTTTATTTCACTCTCTTTAGAAGCCAGGAGATTTTACTGCAGACTCAACAGGCAGTGGTGGAGGATAACATGCGAAGCACCTGCTCTGAGATGCTGATGTCACGTGGCCAGAGCCCCAGAGCTTCAGTTCAAGACTGACTTAGGATCTTGTAAATGAGTAAATGACATTTTTTTTTTCAGTGCTCCTTGTCATAGTTAATATGAGTCCGTGTGATCTAGTGATGCTATTCTTCTGAAAGTGTTGATTTCTGGTACCCAGCCAGCTGAGCTTCGGCTGCTGGAAGCACAGTAGGTACTGATGGTTATTTCCTGGAAATCTTGACAGGCTTATTGTACTGTGTAACGGGGAGAAGTTAAGGTGTAATGTTTGGCGTTAATAAGTGACTGATGTGAAAATAGGAACATGTGTCTCTAAAATCAAATACAGCTTTATTTGCAGTGAAGTCAAAATTCCTTGTCCTGTAGTAGTAGTTTCTTGCTCTATGTTGTACCTTTTCTTAAATACGTTATTCTTGACAATGTCATTAGACAGGTTTTACACACTCACAAAGTGTCTGACTTAAAGAAATCAATCCAGAAACTGTGTTATATTAGAAACTTCATCTGAAATTACCAAAGGAAATGAAATAAAATCATGGTCCAGAAGAGAACAAACATTCATAAATGGTTTTTTTTCCTACTGCTCATTTTAAAGTTATATTTACATCCAGTCTCTGATATTTATAAAGTATTTCATTGTTTTTCCAGGTTCATCTTTTATTTAACTAGGAAATAGTAGTTCAGATTTTTCTTCATGCCAGATGAAATGAGAAATACAGCTTTTGCTTTAAAAAAAAAAGGCAATTTTTAAAAGCATTTAATTTGGTAATCATTTATCTTAATGCAGTTAGATTTGATTTTTCTTTGCTCACCATGTAACTATGGGTGTTTTTTAAAAATGTACTGTGTTCTGACTGTCTCAAATCACCCTGTGTAATGGATTATAAAGGCTAGTAATTGTCATTCCTCAGAGTTCTGTATGTTCAATTGGCAACAGTAAAATGTTTTAGTGTGTCATTTTTTTAAATATTGTATTATTAACCTGCCTCAGGTATTCAGGGGAAGTTTGAAATATAACTAAACAAATAGGAATTTGCATTTTATTCTGCATGCATTTTTTCCCTCATAAAAATAGTTTCCAAGAAACATGGCACGTTATCTGTTAGGTGGCCCCAATCAGTTTCAAAATACTCCTCTTACTCAAAAATACTCAAAAATAATTCAGCATTATTTGGAGTCATTGTCTCAAAAGGTCTTTGGAATGGTCAAATTGTTCAATTCACAAAAGAGTGGACGGATTTTTTTCTCTATTGGGAATTTTTAAAACTTCCGTCACTTTGCGTAGCACCACCCCCGCCCCTCTGTGTCTGCTGCTCACAGGAAGTTCCATCCTCTCTTTTCCAAAGCTAGTTAGCAGTCTTCAGTATCGCAGACAGCTCTGTCCAGCTCACGTTTTCCGTCATCACCAGCTGCCTGGATAAAGCACAGATCCATCTGGGGAAGCAGATATTGGGTGTTACTTGTCGTGAACTTTTCTAAACCATGTATACTCTTGCCCACATCTTTCACGAGAATGGTTGGTACTAAGGGGCCATAGAAAGAACTTGTTAAAAATTCTGGGAGGAGGGTATAGCTCAGTGGTAGAGTGCATGCTTAGCATGCATGAGGTCCTAGTTTCAATCCCCAGTACCTCCATTAATAAGAGAATTTTTTGAATATATAAAATCTATTTAAAAAATTCTTTTGAAGACTCAAACTCACAAATCCATAAAAATTAGCCCTGTTTTCTAACCAGGTAAGCTCATGGTCCCCTACAATGTCTTGAGACTAAAAGTAAACCCTGAAACAGCAGACCCATAGTTATCTGTAAAATAGAAAGCCATTGATTACTTTGAGGGGAAGACACCCTTTTCTGGAAGAATTAATAATTTCTCAAGTAAATTAAGTGTAACATTTCTTAGCCATGTAGCTACCACACCCCACCCCCTGGGAAATAGTGCTCATAGGGTTTGTGAGTTAGAACTAGTTTGAGCTCCTCTCCCAGGCCTCAAGGAAATGAGAATGTTCAAGCATCTTAACTGTGGAGTTACCAGATGTTGAAAATGACCACTTATAGGCAAAGTCTCTGATGTTCGGAGTGAATGGGAGATACAGTGGCTGAGGGTCTCACTTTCTATGCACCTAACGATCCAGGATGTTTAGTTTGGATTTTTTTTTTTAAACTTCACTCTGTATCATCATAACTTAATTATTTGAATGGGTCTTCTAGAATGTAAATTTTTTTCCCAAATTAACAGAACAGGTATTTGCTCATTCTCATTATACATTTAATTGTTAAAAGTCTACCTAGTATACCAGCTAGACACCCTTAGCAGCATAATTAAGGCTAAAAGAGAGAGACCGGTCTCGGCCCCTGCAGCCTGCATTTCAGAACCATCTTGTTGTAACGTCTGGTTTTATTTTGCTATGTTTGTTTTTTAACGCAACAAGTTGGAAACCATGAGTGTAAACAAACTCTTTCCTTTTCCTTTTTTAAGCCCAAGGAGGAAAAAAAAATGTAGTTTTAGCTCCCCATTTAGGTAGTAAAGACTTCCCTGAAAGACAGCAGTGCCTTTTCCCCAGGCGAAGAGACTAACACCAAAGGCCTGAGTTGGTCTTTGAACATCACTTTGACAAGTTGTTATGTATTTTTAATGTAAAACCCGCCTGTGAACCTGACATCATGCTCATGACCCCGTCCAGTAAGCTTGCTCGCTTTTTTCACATTTGTCTTTTTAAATAGAAGCTTCTCTTGTTTTTCCTGGAGCAATACTAGAAACTTAATTCCTGTGGGCTGCCTACTGATGTCCTGGAAAGTTGGCACGACCATTCACAGTGCTCGCCTGTTAGGGAGAAGCTCGTGAAAGATGTTGGGAAAACTGAATTTTACATCCAAGTCAACAAGCATTTGTGAGAGTCTTGTATGCCTCAGATTTTGACACTTTTTTTAATGTTTGTTTGCTTGTTTGTTTTTCTGAGCATCAACTACGTATTTGATTCTAGAGGGGCGGGTAAGGCAAGGATTAGATGTAAAGCTTGAACAGAGTGATGTGGGCAAGACTTCCGCTCCTGTGTGTGTGACTCGGGAAAGTGTTTGATTCCAACACCCTACCTACCACTCTGAGTCTCTTAAGGAGCACACAGTAAATGTATATAAGATTGAGAAAAATTATCGCAAAGATTTAAATTATTGTTTCAACAATTTCTTCTTTGTAAACTTGGGAATAAACCTGATTGGTGGAGAGCATATGTGGCTCCTTACACTATCCTTCGTAGGCAACCAGGCGCCTCCTTTCAAATATGCTTCATTATAGCTTTTTTTAAACTGGGGAAAGAAACTTCTCATGATGAAAAAACAAAACCAACAAAAGACTTCCACAAACTCTTCCAAGAAGAACATAGCATCGCTCTAACATCTGCCCCAGAGTGTTTATTTTTTGCCTATAGTATTTCAGTGATTTTTATGAGAGAAAAAAATGCACTCTTTTTTTTATTTCTTGGAAAAGTGAATTGAGGTTATGAGTTAAATTCTCAGAGGGGACAGTTTCATTTAAAGAGAAGCACTGGTTTTGGAGACAAGCTCATGGTTCTGTGGTCCCTGTTCCAGCACTGACTTTACTGTGTGACCTTAGCAAATGATTAACTACTCTGTGCCTCAGTTTCTCCATATCCAAAATGGGGATAATGATACCAACCATTGCCTACCTCATAGGGATGTTATGAGGACAAATGAGACAATATAGAGAAATACAAATGCTTTGAACTCTGTAAGAAAGGTGCTATATAAATTGATATTGTGTTGTGTTAAATGGTCCAATTATTAATTATGTTTAGGGTTTATATAATAGCAATACTGTTCATCATGTTAAGAACAAGTTTCAATTTGATGCACATTTACAATTCTCTTCTGTGGCCAGATCTTGATCGTTCATCCAGTAACGGTACCTAAGGACCTGAAATGGGTATTTGTTTTCTGTGTTTCTGCCCATAGTATTTCTATTCTGACTGTTCCCAGAAGGCTGGAGTTTAACTTGTCATATCTTGTAGTTTACATGTAAGGAACCTGATTTAAGCTGTATATAAAAGTATAATTACATGTAAATATCAGGTACGTTGTAATTAACGGCACTTATCAAACTGTCTTTGTTCTTTTTTAATTGCAATAAAGATCAGTTTTATATAAAAGCTCATTAAAGTTCACTTGGCATTTGGGAAGATCAAGGGTGGCTAATTTATGTGCCCTGAGGGCACAGGCTGGGTTTGGGGGGTTTAAGCATTGACTGACCACGTGACTGGAAGGAGGTGGGCCTAAGGAGCAGGTTGTGGGGTGTCGTGGTTAGAGTTACAAATTCTGCAGAAAAGGACCTAAGTTTGAGTCCCGGCTCCATGGTGACTTTGAGGAAGCTGTGGGACTTCTCTGTGCCCATTTGCACACAAGAAGGGAGGGATAATAGTGTAGGTTGTCTAGGTAACCGCCCACGAGGTACCTTCGTAAAAGGTAAAATGCTCTATAAATGCTAACAGACACTCTTCACAAGACCTGGGAAAATTGTGATATCTAACCTTACAGCCACCCATTCCCGTAAAGAAACACAAGCTGAGAGCAAATAATGCCCCAAGCCAGGAGTAAAATGCGTGAGGGCAGATGGGGGTGTAAACCGGCAGGAAGTCTCAGAGCAAATGCTTTAACCAGCATCTGATCCTGGTGGCCCCTCCCCAATCACCAAAGACAGATTTGGGGGCCTGACGGTGAAGCAAGGGAGGGTTCCCTTTGGCATGCTCCTGTCTCCTTTGTGTCTGTGCCCCTTAACTCCACAAATTACCTCTAATAAGACCACCTCAGACCCAACCCCCTTCTCTGGACCTTTTCCATGCTCCCTCCTTCCGCCCCTCCCATCTGCTCAATTATAAATACTCAGCCTGTTCCCAGTTTGCACCGGACAGACCTGTTTATTTTTAAGGAACCCTGTACAGTAGGTTACTATCCCCACTTACTCATAGGACTGTTGACAGTTTAAGGAGTTTGCAGTCTTGAGCCAAAACCACCCTTAACGCTCATGGCGGAAACCCCCGTGAAGCTGCCGGGCATATCTGAAGCTGGAGGAGGCAAAGAAGGGGCCAAGGTATCACTTAAATCACTGCCCATCAGTGAATGTCTGCTGTGCCCTCGCAGAGGCCGCCCACCAGGGACTGTGTCCAGGTCTGAGCTCGCCCGAGGGCTTTGCTTTCTTGCGCAGGATGCAAAGCTTGATGGCAACCTCCAGGCAAACGCAGGAAGAGCCTGGCCATCTCCCTTTCAGATCCACCCCCTTCCTTTCGCTCCCCTTTCCCCAGGCTGTTAGGCCCAACTCCATTCTGTGCTCAGAGACTCGGAGTTCAAAATTTGTTCTGAGTCTTTAGATCACAGAATCCAGTTTCCCCCGGGGCTCCCTGGGGAAACTGACATTCTGGGGCTCAGCAACTCGGTATATATTTAGTCACCTATGAAAGGGAGTAGTTTGGGCAATCTGGCCAGCAGTGTGCTGCCAATTCTAGGGTGTGTGTTCACGAAGGGGAGTGGAGAACTCCGAGACCCTCGTTAAGGTGAGCCAGACATACCCCACCCTTCTTTGTTATTATTAAAAATTGTTCATTGGTCTACCTTCCTACCTTTGTGAATCTGCGCTATGATTCTTTTAAATTTTTTTTTTTTAAGGATGAAGGACATTACCTTAAAGTCACCATTCTAAGTATTTGCTCTCAATCTAGATGATTCTTAAAGTCTCAAGTTTGGACCACAGTGGGTCTGGAGCCAACTATTTACCAGGTACCACATCTGTTTCCAAGATTCTCCATCTGCATGTCCTGATGTCATCTCAAATGTGATCAGAGTGGACAGCATCTTTCCCAGCTGCCCCTTTGAGGCACAGTCTAGCTCTTAAGTGTTCCCCATGGCATATACCACAGTTCTCTGCACACAGCAAGCACTCAATAAATGTTTGATCTGACTTTAATTCTCATATTTCTCTATCATCCATAATCCTATGAGCCTCCCTTGGACCAGTGTTATAAACTCTTAGGATTTTATGCTGGAGCTCTTCTCCTGCAAAAAGCTTCTCTGTGACTGTGAATTTCTGAAGACATGGCAGAGGGACAACATAGGGATGACCCCCAAATTAAACCAGCCCCAAAAGTGGTGGCCAAGAGAGGAAGGGATACATCTGACACCCAGATAAATAGTATCACAACCTGGCACGGTTGTCTTCCACAATAGACAAGGCATTAAAAGCAAACAGCTTTAAGATGCTCAAGTCCAAAATAAAATATAATATTAATTGCAACATCAAAGTAGAGAAACAAGCTAACAGGAAAACTAAAGAAACCATAGGCAACCTATTTATTGATTCAGACCATGAATATTTACTGAGCATTTACTATGTGCCAGAAAGTGCCAGAAAGCGCCAGAAAGCAGCGATAGAAGAAAGACAAAGTGAAGCACAGAATAACTAAGTTGCCCGAGTTTTAGCGACAAAGACGGCCTGAGTTCTTAATCATGATTGTTCTAAGGGAGATTTTTATTATAGTTTAGAACCAAAGGATTCTTTAAGCATTTGGCCATTGAACAATGTGGGGAGTTCAGGATGCTGACCCCCAACACAGTCGAAGATCAGAGGATAACTTGAGAGTTCGCCCTGCATCCCTGTGGTTCCACATCCTTGGATTCAACCAGCTGTGGACTGGGTAGAACAGCAGTACAAATTCACTGAAAAAAATCCACTAGTGAGTAGACCCACACAGTTCAAATTCGTGTTGTTCAAGGGTCAACTGTCCACGAAAAACACAAATGATATTTTTAAAGGACACATATATTTGACTCCATACATTTACAAAACTTCTTTATAAAGGGTTAAATATCTGCATCAGTGTAAGAAGCAACGTATGTAGGGACCGCAGTATCCATTTTGTTTGCTGCCATGTTCTCATTCACCTACGAGTGTGTTTGCACACAGTAGGAGCTTCAAAAACACAAGTTCAAGGATGGATGGAGGTTTCCGGGGTGCCATCGTACCAGGCTCCAGGCTGTGTGCTAGCAACACAAATGTGGATCAGACTTCCCCATGTCCCTGGATCTCTCAACCTTGGGAGGAATGTGACATTTACAGATACAATGGCAGGGAGTTGAGGGGCTTCTGTGTGAGGCACTCAGAGTTTGTACGGAGGATGCTGAAACCAATTTGAATATGATGAGGGCTCGACCAGAGCAGACAGAAAAAAAAAAAAAACTAATTCTATATATAATTAGGTAGTAGAACAGAAGGGATCTGGCAACTGATAAGATCTAGGGCATTGGGGGCACAGAGACGAAAAGATGACTCCTGGGTTTCTTGGCTAGATGATGATAGTATCAATGAACCACAAATATAGAAGGAGAGGGTTTGAAGCGGGGTAACTATTGATTTCATTTTGAGCTTAGAATACCCACATCTCCATTTTCATAGCTAGTAATATAATATTTACCTGTTGGTTTTAATATGTACCTACTGGTTTCATAATTAATCAGTAATATTGTTTTGAGCTTCTTGGTGAAAGATATATAACATCATGACATGGAGGGGGGTGTAAACCCTCCAATTATAATAAATTGGAAAACTGTGGAGTTTTCTCTGAAACATGATTAACCAGACATGATCCAAATTGTAGGTCCCTTCCACATGCGGGCTTCAAAACAGGGGTTTGCCGAAAACTCACAGTTCTCTTCCATTAACTTAGCGGACATTAACCCCAGCCCCAGGGAGTAAGTGTTACATGATAGCATCATCATGGCCAGCGCTGAACGAAAGACTGCAGTCCCCCGAATGAAGACCAGTGTAGTAACTGAACAGAGGCTCAATAAAGCAGACTTAGCGGGAAGGCAGAACCAACAGGGAGTTAAACACTCTCGACTGCTCAGTCCAGTAACACCCAAGGAACAGTTCTTGCATTGACGTAAAAATTATTTTCCCACAAACATGTTCCCTACTCTCTCCTCTTACTCGTTAATTACCGGGAAGCTTTGAAAACGAAGCGCTTTAAGTCCAGAGATTCTTGTTGTCCATCACAATTATTGTTAGCATTGTTTCCTACGCGGTCTTCCCTCCCGGGGGGCTTCTCACTTCATTTTTTCATAACTAGTTGGGTCTGGTGACCTTCAACTGTCCCCAGTGACTCTCACTTGTGTTACCATCTATATCTTGTTATATGGGGAAGGGTAAAACTAACAGATTGTTTCCTCAGGAAAATGTGAAATATTCATACCCCCTGGCACCAGTGGTTTCCCACTGAGTCTTGGGATAAAGCAGCCGTGTGCATGCAGGCTCTGCTTTGACTCTTCCCTAAAGCAAATGCCCTCTCCCTGCCTTTGCTACGCCCTGCACCCTCAGGGCTCCATGACCAGGCTGCATGATCTCAGCTATGGTCACGCTCTCTTCCGCAATTTCAGCAAACGCGGCGCCCACATACAGGGGGAAGTTCAAGGCTGTCCCGAGATTGCTGTGGAGCGCGGGGGTCCTGGCAGGCACCGCTCGAGCTTGGCGCTGAGCCATCCGTCTCCCTCCTTCGCTCCTGCAGCTGGTCTCTTCCCTGTTCTTCGATGACCCAGACCCCACCTTTTCAGTTTCCCTTGAAACCACTCACACGAAGCACTTCCAAAGGTGAGAAATGCCGCTGCAGGTAAAAGTTAGAACTGCATCTTAAGCATCGCAGTTGCCCCGCCGGTGCCGCCCCTGACGTCCCTCCTCCCTCCCGTCGCTCGCCTCCCAGTCTCTTGCTTTGAACACACTGCGCAGTTCCGTTCTCCACTCTCCGCAGAGCCCCAGACCTTCCATCACATGTTCTAAGACTCATGAGCCGGCTCCTAGACACAACACATCGTCTGGGCGAGGTCTCCCTCTTTGCAGCAGAGACAAACAGGCAGCAGCTTAAACGTTTTGCTTCTTTTCTTCTCTTCCACGAAACAGCGTGTGCTGAGCTGTATAACTGGGTCTACAAGGTAACCACGTCAAAGTCAGTCACTTCCCCACCCACTGAAACGCCATCTTTGTTTGCTTTAAAAAAAAAAAAAGATCCTAGACTTCACTAATGGGCCTTGGTAGTAAATATCATGTTACGTTCTGTTACGTTCACGTGCCTCTGCACACAGGTCCTTCACTCCCCACCACCCACCACCCGCCCCCCCCACCCCATCCCTCCCACAACATACACACAGGGCCAACAGAGCCCCGGGTTCCATTCAATCTCTCATTCATTCATAAAACAATTACTGAGAGTTCAATGTGCCAGCCATTGCATTTCCCTCTGAAAGCAGGAGGGCTGCAGTCGAAGAGTGGAGATTCGTGTCTGATTCCAAGTCAGCTTTTGAGAAACTAAAGGCTGCTGTGTGAGTCTGGGATGGATGGTGCGGTAAGATTTCCACCACCGCCGACTGGGTCTAGAGTCTGGATTTCCCCACCTCACCGCACTGCCCACATTCCTTCGGGGTTCACAAACAGAATATTAGAGCTGAAAGGAGTCTCTGAGCTCACCTCATTCATCTGCCTCCTTTTGCAAATGAAGGCCCAGAGGCCTGGAAAGGCAAAGTGACTTTCCTCTGGGGTTAGTTCCACTTAGTAAGTCCCCAGCAGGCTCAGGCCCTGGAAGGCACTCAAGGAGGGGCTGTCGGAGAGGCAGCGCAGGGGAGGGGATTCTGCCTCCTCGCTGTGCTGTCAGAGACCGGAATTCACATCCCAATAATGCCGTCTGTTCGCCATTTAACCTTTGCCAGGTTAACTGGCCACTCTTGTCTATCTTGCTCTACTCATCTCTGAAAACGGGGCCTTGCTCACCTCAAAGAATTGCATGAAATAACCTTGATGGAAGAGCCTGACTGCTTTTCCTCCCGACACATTTAGTTTTCTTTGTTCCTTCCTTCAGAGACCCTGTCCCTTTACACAGGGGAAAGAAAAGGTACCCATTTATCGTTGTCATGACTCTTTTAATGTCCTTCCAACCCTTCCCCCACCCAGGCCCTACACAGGCCCCTGCACACTTGCACGCACACACACACACACACACACACACACACACGCAGGACACCGACTCCCTCGCTGTGGGCACGGGCCACCAGCCCGCTCACCAGCACTGACAGTGGTGGCAGTCGCCGATCCCATGAGGGGTCCTCTATGAACCCCAGAGTCTGCTTTAGGTTCCCAACCACCACCCGCCACATCGCCCCCTCCCCGTGGGCGCCTGCAGGCCCGACGGAGGGTTCAACGCCAGACACCACACAGGAGACGCTTCCTGTCTGGCTTTAATTAATTTCTTTGTTTCCCTTGAAAAAAGACATCTTTAGTTGTCTCATCCACACTGTGTTTTGGCTGCGGTACAAGCCTCTAATTCAGCTGCGGAAAGCGGTTAACTTCTAATTCAGCGACAGAGAGGTGAGAAACGGCTCCCTCCTCCCAGGATGCGAGGCAGGAACAGAGCGGCAGGTGGTGTTGGGACTCCTGAAGCCGTCAGGCAGGACTCGGAGGGGTTAACGTTTCGCCACTTCTGGTCCCTGACTCGTTTAGGGATATTTAGGAAACAAACTGCCGGAGTACAAAAAAAAGAGATCCTTCTCCGCCCAGAATCGCTCTTCTGATTTACTGCGTGAGCCCTTTAGACTACACAGCGCTGGGAACGGCGAGAAAGGACAGGGTAGGGTCTTCTGGAGGCTGGCCCTGGGAGCCACCAGGAGAACATTATGACAGCTGTAGAAAGCCAAAAAGGGCTTGTCCCCCTCACTGCTAAAGACGGAAAGACCAGCTCTATAGACAGAGCCGTCTCCTGGCAAGATTCAGTTAGTATTTGTAAAATGAAAAAATAAATGAATGAATGGCAATGGGGTTGCCATATTTCACCATTTTCTTTCCAGTTATGTGTATTCACGTCACTCCAACTTATGAAAGTATCTGTTTAAAAACCTGAGTTAGATTCCTAGTCTATAACTCAGACCACTACTTCCTAACTGAACATCAACTCTTACCTAATTCTCTCGCAGACTCCCTGGACGGTAGCTCTCTGCAGGGCTCAGAAGTGATGGAGGTGGGGGGTCTGCTCTTTCCCTCTTCTTATCCAAATCTGCTTGTCTTGCTTTCCCTCTACTTGCTACTTTAGGTGACTCCAGGGTTTGGGGAGAGTGCAAGCACAGGAAAGGAAGGTGGAAAGAAAAGATGTGAAACACCTTTAACCTGGAGGTTCAGTCTCTCTGTCATTGCAGGCGTCCAAATTCTGGCTCTTTGACGGGGAGAATCAGGGGACATGCACACTGGAGGCAACCTCTCATTCTGACCTCAGTCCCCGCCCCCTGGTGCTACCCCACAGTCTCACGCAGGCTGAGGGAGGATCCCGGTGGGCAGGTCTCCAGGAATGGGCTCTTTCTAAATGGTGATCTCGGGTGCCTGTGGGTGCACCCACGTCCCTGTCCCACCCAGCAGTGCAAGTCCAGCCACTGTCTCTCTCCACATCTGCTCTCCCTGATATCGCCCCCTTGCCTCCCAGGTTCCAGTCATCAAGATCATGTAACAGGAAAGAACAAATCTAACTCCGTATTTGATCTGTTCCTTTATGTCTAACCCTGTGCTCTGTTTCCTGTGCTTAGTCTTTTGTAAAAGAATGTTGCCTATAGCCTGAGATATACAGGATAACACATTCTCAAGGCTCTGACCTTAAAGGTAAAGCACTCCTCCATTCATATAGAGATAAAAAGTTGCAGGACAGAGAATAACATTTGTCTTGTGGGAGGTTTACAAGATCGTCATGACCTGACCCACGTGGACAGCTGCCAGAACAAAGGTTTCTGAAAACAAGAAGTTTGCAACAACCAACCGCACCCCCTCCCCTTTTTAGAATAAAAGGACCCTGAATTCTGACTTGGGGAAGATGGTTCTCCAGGACATTAGTCCCCCATCTTCTCAGTCTGCCACATTTCTGAATAAAGTCATTACTCCTTGCCCCAGCACCTTATCCCCCAGTTATTGGCCTGTCGTGTGGCGAGCAGAACAAGTTTGGACTCGATAACAATCAGGAACACATCCTGACTCTGGGGGATGATGTCAATTCCTCCCAGGACCTGTCACTGCGTTGACCCCCCACACCCCCTGGCTGTGCTGAGATGAGTGTCTGAGGATCTGCCCCTCTGCCAGCCTCCAGCCACAGTGGGTCTGTCTTTGAGTATCCCCGCAAAATTATAATAATGCAGAAAGAGGGAAAAGTGGCTGTCCTGTCTGCTTCTCTGCAACCAGCATGAGGACCACCACAGAATTGGAGTCAGCTAGCCTCGCCCTTGGTGGCTCTCTTGTCATCCAATGTGCTGGTTCCAGCCTCTCAGCCAGATACACGGAGGGTGATCCCTTAAGCCAGACCTTGCTCTTCCCAAGTGGCTGGATTTCATTTTGCTTACTCACTTTGGACCAATATCACAGTGAAATTTAGCAATAATGACTAGCCCTCTCTATCTCCGGTCCTCTGAACAGGAAACAGACACTCCCAGAGAACAAAGCAGTCAGTGTAGCTCATCTCTGCCTTGAGCACTGACTAGCATTAACACACGCATGCCAGGATACCGGACAGGCATTGTGGGAGAGTGGTCAAACATCACTGTTGCAAATGCACCCATCTCCCAGGCGATGGTCCCTGAAGGCTGTTCTCCACGCTTGTTCTGTCTGCCCACATAGCCGTGGCTGGGAAGCCCTCAGAAGCAGCTTGTGCGCCAGCAAGACGAATTAGAAATTGGCTGAAAAGTTCCATCTGGGTTGGAGTTTAGATTTGCAGCATTCAGGGTGCTATAACAGGAGGACAATCTCAAAAAGAATCAAAGTGACTCTTAAAATCTCATTTTCTAACTCACCCTGGCAACTGGGCCCAATCTTATACCAGTGTATTTTTTTTAATTGAAGTACCGTCAGTTACAATGCATCAATTTCTCGTGTACAGCACAATGTCCCAGTCATGCTACAATATGTCAGTTTCTGGTGTTCAGCACAATGTCCCAGTCATACATATACATACGTATATTCGTTTTGATATTCTACACCAGTCTAAATTGATGTGGCGTACCTTCTATACAGCAAGTTAACAAACGAAAAGGCAGCCAAGAGGAGGTGAAGGGGCCAGAGAGAAAAAGCAAGATAGATGGATTAGAAGACACTGGGCATTTTTTGGCTACCTAGCTACCAGTCATTCCACTCCCACAAACCACATTTGTTGGGGTCTGTCCTTCCTCGTAGATTTTTTATTGTGAATAGGGGGCTAGATGGGAAACCAAGCTGAGGGAGGGGCCAGATTCTTCCCAGCTAAGGGCTTGTATACCTGACCAACAGACCAAGCAGAACTTTGACTCTCCACCTAGCAACCCAAAGATGGAGAGAACAATCTGAAGTCATATACTGTACAGAAACAGGGGCTGCACGATGTTCCGGACATTTCTGCAGCAACCCCTTGTGTGTGTCCCCAGCTCTGAGGCCCCCGTGCTCCCTTGCTTTCTGATAGCCCTCCAGCCCAGACATCATCACCCTAGCCAATCTCTGTGTCCTCCAGATCCTCCCAAGGCAGAATCAGCTCCCCTCGGTCGCCACCAGGAGTCCTGATGGACACAGTAGGAATCACATCCTCAGTTCACTCTTCCCACCTGCAAGGTGAAAGAGAGTTGAAACTAAAACCTGCTAAGTTTTTTCTGAAAACACCCTGAGAATATCAGTCTCCCAGCTCTGGGGACTCATGGAAGTGTTTGCTCTCATCTGTCTTTCAGTGACACGGTGACTCTGAGCCCAAGCATTGGCTCTGTTGTTATAGTCGCACAGGTCTTTTCAGTCCTATGTGTTAATTTATTTTTAAGCCCCAATCTAAATAAGCTGGAGATAAGCCCCATCTCCTTTTCACAGAATCGGAGAAGTTAGGATGGAGAAATCTTGAGAGATGGCCTAGTCCGACAGCCCCGTTGTACAAACCAAGCAAACCTTCTTCTTGGGAAAAGTAAGGAAATGCTGCATGAAGACTTTGCCTCTGCTCCACAGATGTTCCTGCGTTAAACCAGGATTAAAAAACAATTTCCTCTTCTCCTTACTCTGGGGTGTGTCTCGAACTTAATTAGATTAATTTTTTTCTAAGAATCCTAGGGTTACATTCCCTAGAGTGCATGTGTACAGGCCCTCATCATTTTTCACTTAATTACTGAACTGGTCTCTTAACTGGGCTTTTTACTCATAGTCTCTGCACCCTAGCTCCACCCCATCTTGCCACACCTCCCCGCACCCCCAGCCCAGTCTCCACACGACTGTAGAGGCTGTTCCTCTGAATGCAAATCCGATCACATGGCTTCTCTGCTTACAATATCCTTCTGGAGCTCCCCATCTCTGATAGGCAGAAAGATGCCCCCCCCAAAAAATGTCCGTGTCTCAATCCCCACAACCTGTGAATATGTAAAGCTCACATGTCAAGGGGGAATTAAGATGGCAGGTGAAATTAAAACTGCTAATCAGCTGACCCTGAGCTGCAGAGATTATCCTGTATTCTTCACGTGGGCCCAATCAAACCACAGGGCCAGTGAAAGCACAGAGAGGTTCGGAGATGCTAGGCTGCCTGCTTTGAAGATGCAGAAGAGGCCACAAGACGAAGAATGCCATGGCCTCTAGAAGCTGGAAAAAAAGTGAGGAAATGGGTTCTTCACTAGAGTCTCTGGAAAGGAATGCAGCCCTGTGGGCACCTTGACGTTAGACCAGTGAGGCCGTTCCAGACTTTTGACCTCCAGAACTATAAATCTGTGTTTGGGTAATGTGTTGTAGCAGCAATAAGAAAATATTAGACCATCAAATACCAGAGCCACGCTGGGGTAGTCCCCCAGGCCTCTGCACCTACGACTGTCCCTCTGCCTCACTTTCTCACCTACTTAACTCACTTGAAGGAGTTCAGGCCAGGCCACCCCAAAATATACTGTTTGGCATATTATTTTGAGTGAAAGACACTTGAAAAACGGCAGATGCAGGGAAGGCACTCTGACCTCCCCTTTTCCTCCTAAAAGCAGGAGAGAAAATTTCCACGTGAATGGTGCCCTCACTCCTAGGAGGAAGAAACTTTCTCATCATCAGAGGCAGGGAAGGAAGGCCTAGAAAAATCTGTGCAAACAGACCTTGTTAAAATGACTCTTATCTTCCTTTGGTTCCCCCATATATTTTAGTTACTTTCTTACAATCGCTACTCTTTGTTCAACCCAGTATATAAATACTTAGGCCTAGTCATTTCTTTGAGTCTTCATTTTTCCTGTGGCTCCCATGTCCACGTAAATAAAACGTGTATGTATTTCCTTTGTTAATCTGTCTTATGTCAGTCCCCGCTGAAGCCCCTAAGAAGATGGAGGAAAATTTTACCTTTCTTCCATGCTTGTCCTACTCAAGGCCAACACCACTTGCAGGAAGCCCTCCCTGATTCCCTAAGACATGCTCACCAATTCTACCATAACCTGCACTTACCTCCATTAGGGCATTTATCATGACATGTGGTTATTTTCTCCTTCCAGTGATGCTATGAAATCAGCCCCAAGTCCTGGTACAAAAGAAATAGTTTACTATATAAACTCTATGAAGATAAATATTTTTGTCTTTTTTATTTGTTGCTGAATCCCCAGTACTTAAAACAATGCTTGGCATATAGTAGGTTCTCAAAAATTGTTTTAAATTAATGAGTGAATAAATGAATGAATGAATAGATGAACTATCTGGGCATAGTCTCAGATGCGGAGTTAAAATGACCAGAGGGCACAGGGAAGTCCCCGATGCAAACTCTCAGAGAAGCTCTTCCCCAAGCAGGTGGAAAACAGACCAGCAAATGTGACATTTGGGATTGTGGAATTGCCGTCAATCTTACGCTGACGAGCCCTCTGCAAAATTGCACGTGTGTCCATTTCTCAACACTGCTATGAACGCAAAAGGTGAGACAGGCAGGTGCAGGCTTCGTTGCCACATGTGAATTCCAGATGTTAGTTGGAGTGGCCGGGCCCTTGAGTTATGGGCAAGGTCAGTTTGACCTCCTTCTCCAAGCCCTGTAGAGCTCCCAAGTCTGCCACACTTTTTCCTTTATTCTCCTGAACACTGCTGGCTCCTGCTCATGCCTCGGCAATCAACCATACACATCATTTATGTTTTTTAATATAATAGACTTCATTTAAGTTTCTGTGATGTGGGGAGTGTTTGCAGAGTTTGTGGGGAAAGGGAGGAGAGAGATGTGGATTCTCTGCCAGCTGCTTAGTTTTGAATTACCTGTCAGTCCTGCTATCTCATTAAATCCTCATTAAATTAAATTCCTTTTCTCTCTCTCTTTCTCTCCCACCGCCCCCACC
This sequence comes from Camelus bactrianus, assembly GCF_048773025.1. Classification (NCBI taxonomy): domain Eukaryota; kingdom Metazoa; phylum Chordata; class Mammalia; order Artiodactyla; family Camelidae; genus Camelus; species Camelus bactrianus. Next base: position 19,863,399 of record NC_133567.1, on the reverse strand, counting down.
CCACACACATATCACCAGAAAAAACAAAATAAAATTTCCTCTTTGTTTAGAGTCTGGTTACCTTTTATCCCAAGTGGCTCACTAAGGATTACTTGCCTTTAAAGATGTTGTTAGGTGGGATCAAGATGCAGGAGTAGGAGGATGCTGAGCTCCCCTTCCTTCACAAACACATCAAAACTACAGCTCCATATAGAACCACTCTCGCTGAAACAGGCCTGAAGACTAGCAGGATGGCTCTTCTAAAACCAAGGCTGTAAAAGACCCACATGGAGTCTGGTAGAGGGGAAGAGAAGCGATCCAGTTGGGGCCTACACCCTTTGGGGGGCACCCAGGAGATGAGACGGGCATTATAGCTTGGGGAACCTCACCGAGGAGCGAGGAGTTTGAGCCACTCATTAGGCTTCCCAGCCCGGGGCCTGACACCGGGAAGATGAGCACCCTGAGCTGGTGTGAAAACCAGTGGGACTCACTGGAGGGCTGTCAGAACCTGAGACTCTGCTCTCAAAGATCTAGCACATAGAATTGATTCCTCCTAGTCACAGCACGGAGGTGGCAAAGGAATAGTGCCTGGGGCTCTGTCCAGCCAGGCACCTGGCCCCCAGGGCCCTCAGCCCTCAGCCCTCACCAGCTCCTGCTCCAGCCCCTCTTGCTCCTGCACTGCTCCCCACTAAGGCAGAGGGAATGGAACCGACTCGGCCCCAGCCCTGCCCCTGACCAGGGTGGAGGCAGCCACGGCCAGTACACATCAGTGCACTCACTCAACGGGGAGCAAAACAGCTCCAGAGCTGAGCCCACCGCTGGCAGAGCACTTGTCCGTGAGCATACTTGGGACGGAGGGAAATCTGCTTAGTAGTGTGGCTCCAACCCCCTCCAGCCCTGATCTGACCTCTAACCAAGGCAGAGACTGTCATCCTACCCAGGAGAAACCTGGTTCCCTCAGGGATCCTGCTCCAGCCAGTGGTGTTGGAACAACCCTGCCTGGCTCATACCCAGCTCAGGCTCTAGCCCCTCCCACTCCAGCTCTGCTTCCCACCACGGCTGAGCCGCCAGCACATCCCGGGGGAGACATGGCCAGTGCTCACTTCAGAGCCAGCTCTTCCACCAAAGCCACCGGGCACAGGCAGATGGCATAGGGACACTTCCACACAAGGACACCCCTTCAAGAAAGGGACAGGTAACTGTTTCACCTAATTTCATAGAGACACAGAAAGGGATGCAAAGGGAGAAGACAGAGGATTATGTTTCAAATGAAAGAACAAGAGAAAAAAAACCCTAGAAAAAACCCTAATGAAACACAAATAAATAATTTACCTGATAAAGAGTTCAAAGAAATAGAAATAAGAATGATATCTGCACTTAGGAAAAGACTAGATGAATGCAGTGAGAATTTCAGCAAAGAAATAAAAAATATAAAAAAGAACCAGTAAGAGCAGAAGAATACAATAACTGAAATGAAAAATATACTAGAAGGAATTAATAGCAGATTAGGTGACACAGAATAATGTATACACAATCTGAAAGACAGAATAATGGAAGTCACCCAATCAGAACAGCGAAAAGAAAATAAATTTGAAAAAGTGAGAATTGCTTAAGGGACCTCTTGGGACAACATCAAGCATACTAACATTCACAATATAAGGGGTCCCAGAAGGAGAAGAGAGAGAGAAAAGGGTAGAAAATATATCTAATGAAATTACAGCTGAAAAATTTCCAAACCTGAAGAAGGAAACAGATATTCAGGTACAAGAAGCACAGAGAGTCCCAAACAAGATGAACACAAAGAGAACCACACCAAGACATATCACCACTTAAATGGCAAAAGTTAAAGATAAAGAGAGAATTTTAAAGACAGCAAGAAAAAACAGATACCTCCCCATTGGAAGGGGTTCCCAAAGGACCCTCCCATAAAGCTGATTTTTCAGCAGAAGCTTGGCAGACCAGAAGGGAGTGGCATGATATATTTAAAGTGCTGAAAGGAAAAACTCACAACTTAGGACACTCTACCCAGCAAGATTATCATTCAGGATTGAAGGAGAGAGAAAGAGCTTCTCAAGCAAGCACAAAGTAAAAGAGCTCATCAGTGTTACACCAACCTTACAAGAAGTGTTAAAAGGTCTCCTTTAACTGGAAAAGAAAAGGCTCACAACAAAAAAAGAAACTGTAGAAAGGGGGAAAATCCTACTGCTAAAGGCAAACATATAGTAAAGGTGGTGAGTCAGTCACTTAAATAAGCTAGCACAAAGATTGAAAGATAAAAATTGTGAAATCAACTATAATAACAATAAACAGTTGAGGGGCAGGCATGAGATATAAAATATGGCATCAAAACCACAAAACGTTGGGGGAGGAGGAGTAAAAAATGTAGATCTTTTAGAACGTGTTTGAGGTCAAATGACTATGAGTTTAAAACAAATAGATATGGTTATAGGTCCACATATATGAACTCCATAGTAACCCCAAATCAAACCCTGCAATCGATGCACAAAAACTAGAGAGAAAGGAACACAAACACAACACTAAAGAAAATCATCAAACCACAAGGGAAGGGACCATGAGAAGGAAAGAACAGAGAAGAACCACAAAAAATAACCAGAACACAAGGAGCAAAATGGCATTAAGTACATACCTAGCAATAATCACCTTAAAAATCAACGGACTAAATGCTTCAGTCAAAAAACATAGGGCAGCTGACTGGATCAGAAAGATGATCCATCTGTATGCTGCCTACGAGAGACTCACTTCAGACCTAAACACACATACATCTTGAAAAAGAGGTGATTAAAAGGCACCCCATGCAAATGGAAATGGAAAGAAACCAGGGGAAGCAATACTCATGTCAGACAAACTCTATAATCCCTCACACCTGTCAAAACAGCTATCATCAGAGTGTCTACAAATAGCAAATGCTGACAAGGATGTGGAGGAAGGAGCCCCAGTACACTGTTGGTGGGAATGTAAATTGGTGCAGCCACTATGGAGAACAGCCTGGAAGCGCCTCAAAAAACTAAAAATAGAACTACCATACAATCCAGCAGTTCCACTCCTGGGTATGTATCCAAAGAAAACAAAAATACTAATTTGAAAAGATCTATACACCCCAACGTTCATAGCAGCATTATTTACAATTGTCAAGGCATGGGTGCATCCTAAGTGTCCACCAACAGAGGAATGGATAAAGCATACATGGTATATGGGCATAATGGAATATTTCTCAGCCATAGAAAAGAATGAAATTTTGCTATTGGCAACAACATGGATAGACCTGGAGGGTATTATACTTAGCAAAATAAGTTACACAGAGAAAGACAAATACTGTATGTCTTCACCTATATATGAAATTCAAAAAATATATAAAAACAGAAACAGACTCACAGATACAGAGAATAGACTAGTGGTAACCAGTAGGGAGAGATGTGGAGGGAGGGACAAGATAGGGGAAGTGGATTAAGAGGTACAAACTACTAGGTATAAAATAAATAAGATACAAGGATGTAATGTACAGCACAGGGACTATAACCAATATTTTATAACTTTAAATGGAGTTTAATCTACAAAAACATAGAATTGCTATGTCGTATACCAGAAATTGACATAACATTGTAAATAATCTATACTTCAATTTTTTTTAAAGGTTTTAGTGAAATAGCTTTTTTAGGGTCTTTATTGCAAATAAAGATCTTGCCTCGCGTAGGTTTCTCCATTCCAAAAATTCATAATCCTTGAAGCAAACATGACTCGTCTGTAGGCTGTTTAGGATGAGGACCTTCCCAGGAGGATGCTTGTTTTCATGTGTACCCAGCCCCCTCTACAGAGCCTCCAGACGTTCTCAGATGTGCTGAACCCTGAGCACCACTGCTTGCCTCTTGCCTTCAACTTCAGTTGCAAACATATAAGACTGTGTGTTCAACTAATATCTTTTCTAATCCATTTCAAACAAGCAAAACCTAGTACAATGAATAAGTAAATTTAGCAAGATTGCAGAATACTAGGTCAACATATTCAAAATCAATAGGATTGCTACATATGGCCAATAAAAATCAGAAAATAAACCTTAGAAAGTTTATATATGATAACATTAAAACATGAAATGTTTAGAAACACATTTAACAAAATATATGAGACATGTAAACAAAAAAGTTTAAAACATTGATTAGAGAAATTTAAAAAGGCCCAAATAAATGGAGAGATATACAGTGCTCACAGATCAGAAGACTCAACATTGCTGAGATGTCAGTTCTCCACAAATTGATTTATAGATTAAATGCAATTTCCATCAAAACCCCAGCAGGTTTTTTTGTAGAAATTGATACTTTGGTTCTAAAATTCAAATAATCAAGACAGTATGGCAGTAATAAAAATAGAGACATATAGATCAATGGTTCAAAATAGAAACAGAGATATACACATAGAGTCAATTGATTTTTAACAGTGATGTCAAGGTAATTCAATGGAGAAAGGACAGTCTTTTCAACAACTGATTCAACAAGTAAATACCTTTGGGGAAAAAGTAAACATTGACCTTTATCTTAAACACAAACATGAACTCAAAGTAGATCACAGACCTAAATGTAAAAGCTAAAACTATAAAACTCTTAAAAGAAAACCAGAGAAAAATGTATGAGATCTTGGAGTAAGCAAAAGTGAATACACAGGTCAGCATTCAATGAGTTTTAGTCTTAAACGACATGCATTTTGTTTTAAAGTAAATTATACTTCAGTAAAGTTGACAAAAAAGAGGAAAAAATGCATCGAAATTTGGTGCTTACGTGGATAACCTTCCGATTTCTTTTTTTTTTTTTTTTTTTTTTCTGTTTTAGGCACACTTGCCTTCTTTCTAGTCTTGACCTCAAAGTCTTTGCTCTCGCTGTTTGTTCTTCTGCTGAAAATGTTCCACTGCCCCCCTTCACAGGGCTGGCTGTTTCTCATCACTCAGCTCTGGTTCAGATGCTTCCAAAAAGAGTTCTTGTCCAACTGTCCTGGGCAGTCCTCACCTCGTCCACACCCAACTCCTACCACTATCAATTTCTCTGTTCATTTTCTTAATAAAATAAGAATTACTGCCAATAAGAAAAAAAATTAATCTATTTAGTTTACATAAATTGTCTCCTACTGGAACTTAAACTGCACTAGGGTAGGGGCTATCTCTTTCTGCCTGGGATATAGTAGAAATTTAATTATTTTCTTAATAAATGAATAAATGGATGTTATCTAAACATTGTACCTGTGTGAAGTTTCCATTTTTCCATAATGATTTCAGATCACTGGGGGTGTTAACTGTACCTGTTTATGCTATAGATTTCCTTTGAGTCACCAATGTCCTGCTTTTTCATATAAAGTGCATCATTTTAACATCCTGCTTGATCCAGTCTTGGTCTGGGAAGCTTCTGTGTCAGTGACAAATCTTTTCTTTCCCTGCATACATCGTCAAGTCAGAACCAAGGCCTTCCTTGTGCCCTAATACAAATGCGTGAAGGGCAAACTTTTCTGAGACCTTTAAAAAATATATCTAAGATGGCAACTGTGTCTACTTTCTGTTTACTCTGGCACTGAAACCTTTCAACATTTCCAAACATCAAAAAAGTCATGGTCGTCTCGTCCTAAATCCTAGTGAGTTTTATTGAAACAAGTTGGGCTCATCTACCATCCTCTCTATTACAGTGTCTACCACTCCCGGCAGTGAAAATCAGAGCTATTCTGTTGGATCATTTGCATTTCCTTTACATTTTACTTTGAGGGATAAAAACCTTCTTAATGGAGAAGTGATTTTATTCTCACTACTCTATTAGTGTTAGTATCTGACGTCATGAAAAAATATATGAGACTCACCTAAAAGTACATATGATTTTGAATAAACTCCTCTCATCCAAGTGAAAGCATTTAAATGTAAAGTGAAGTGTGGATGACGGTACAATTGTAAAAGAAAGATCAACATCTTGGGACCAAATTTCCTCAGGTAAAACTCGTCTTCTGAGATGAGCTCTAAGCCATATTCCAAACAGAGAGGACTAGAGAATGGAGATTTCTTTTGTTTTGGTTTGTTTTGAAAGAAATCCAGGAACAGAAGGAAGAATTACTTTACTCTAGACTTGGAAGAGCTGCAGGAGCTTCAAAAGGAAAATCAAATAAAAATACTTGAAAGCTCACTGAGGCTTGCAAACCAAGACCTTTAACCCTAGAAAATACAAAAGCAGATTTCTGCGGGCAGAATACCAAGATAATACTATTTTTCTCTTGGAATAATATTGAAGCTGCCAGGGTGCCATCTGATCTGAACTTATGGGTATGCCCTGAAGAAGCCAGAAAGAAAAGAGAAAATAAGAGTTAACAAATATTCAAAGACAATAAGAGTTGCGTGGGCGGGGGTGTGTACCCTGTAATTTACATTGCAATGAAATGCTTTCGCAAGTCTATCACTGATTGAGGAGATACTGTATGCTAGATCTAGTCATCTTTCATGTGTTTTAGTTTTAGTCCCAGCAATATGACATGTACTGTCTAGGACCTGTATGAAGGATCCTAAAAAATAAAAAGATTTTGCTCCCTAGGACAAAATCATCAGAGAAGAATCCCATGCAGTTGGGTAGCAGAAGAATTTATAAACAGAAAAATGATATAGAAGGTTGAAGAACAGAGTAACATGCTATTATTCTACCACATGGGGATACGATGGCTCTTGTACACTCAAGTACGCAAAATAGATTTCAGGAAATTGTTCCCGAAAGGAAAATCAGGGTGTTTTACCAGAAAAGAAAATAAATGCTGAACATGCAAAAACAATAGCCTTGTTCTAGACCCCCAGCCTCTGAGCTCTGCTCATCTGATTGGAACCCCCGCCCACCGATGGCTGGCCACTGAGAATCGGGAATGACACCCTGCTGTCCCTCAGACACTGACCAGGATGCAACAATGGGTCTCGACTTTTTCTATTCATGGAACCCTTTCAAATATTAGAATTTGGGGCAGCCGTCTGAAAAGGATTAATAGTTCAAAACAACACTAAACAAGTTAGCAATAATAACATCGCCACTATGACAGTTTGACAATATCTCACGGTGTTTATAAAACAATCCACCAGTTACAGAGTCACGAGGATTTATGAGTCTAGCCATCGGTCTTTTTCTATTCTTGAAGTGGCATTTTGGGTGTTTTAGTAAATGTTCAATCGGTGTCTCTCCCCTTTTGCCTCCTGCTAGGAGCGTTGGACCCTGCTCTGTATCATTTCTGGCTCAGCTCAGTGTTCCATTTGAAAGATTCATTGTCACACCATGTAAACTCATTAGTAGCCAAAAACACACTGTATGCCTTGACCCTAATGACTGCAAAACCATACAAACCATCTCCGATCTATAGTCCAATAGAGCCCTTTCCAAACTGCCGTCTCTTGCAGGATGTCAATGTGTGTGGTATGCTATATGAGAGAAAAGGGGTTTTATCTGTCAAATGTGTTTGAGAAATACTGTATTGAACAAAGTTAAACCAATTCCTATCCTATGAGCCTTTGCTATGCCAATGTGCACACAAATCTCCAAGATGTAATTATCAGTGTTTACCAAAGTTATCTGACCATGAAATCCTTTGATTTACAAAAATATCTGAGGGCCAGTGTACCATGGAATACATATACTTTGGCCTCCTCACTCTTCCCAGTCTGGTATCCCGTTGTTCACGCAATATGCTTGCCACTCCCTAAAACATGCAAAAAAAAAAAGAAAAAAGAAAGGAAAGAAAGCTCAGCTTGGAATATGTCACCCTTACATTTCTGCCTTGGGAATCTTCCTAGCTCTCTTAGGAAAAAAAAAATTAATCACTACCTCCTCTGTACTCCTGCAATTAAAGCGTGCATTTATTACTACAATTTTATTTAGTTGTAATTATTTATTTGTATGTCTTTTTCTCCATTGTATTTGGAACTACCCACAAGCAGACGATAAATTACTTCTACATGTATTTCCAGTGCCTAGCACAATGCTAGCTGCAGCAGAAGGAGAAAGTATTCTGAATTTTATTCAATTGAGATAATCGTGCAAATATCCATCTGTAGAAGAAAAGCATCTAGAGGGTGGCATTATTAGCATGCTTGATATGGGTGTGTTCAATATAATAGTACAATGGTTGGTTTATTGACTCTTTCATTCATTTACAGATTTTTTTTCAGTGAGCACATGTTTTGTGCAGGACACTTTGGAGGTATGCAAAGTTTAATCAAGCAAGCATAGTTATCATCTAAAAGGTTTGGGGAAGTCAGAAAAGTAGACCTCAGCCTTGACAGTGTCCTCGCCTGGCTGCTTGTATCCAATCCATCATCAGGGGTCATCCATCTGAGATATTTCTCAACTCTGACACTTTCCCTCATCACCACTGCTACCTACCCAGTCCAAGGAACCAGCTTCTCCCATCTGGACCACTGTAATGGCCTGGTTTCCCCACAACCACTCTAACCCCATCCAGTCCCTTCTCCCCACACATCAGCAGAATGATCTTTTCTAAATGCCAAGCCGAGTTTGTCACCCCACTGCTTAAAACCTTTCAATGGCTCCTCATTGCTTTAGCATAAAGACCCAAATCATTAAAATACCTGCAAGATTTTGGGTGTTGTGTCCCCTGCAAATAGCCAATTTCATCTTGCAACAACGCCCCCTTGCTACCCATATCCTAGACAAACTGACCTTCTTTTCATCCATCCAACCTGTGTTTATTTTATCTGAAATGACCTTCACTATGTGTGTACTTAAGTCATCATCTTTTAGAATTAAACCCTGGTATCTCTTCCTCAAGGAAGACTCTCTGACCCCCACCGCTGGTCTAGGTCAGTTTCTTTTTCAATTTACCCTCAATAGAACTGTGTTTCTTTCTTTCATAGCAGATAATTCAGTGTGTAATTATACATTTATATGATTGTGTAATTAATATCTGTCCCTTCCACTTAATTGTAAGTTTCATGAAAGCAGTTAGTTTGATGGGTGTTGTGCTTGTCACTGTATACTCAGCCTCTAGCACAAATAATATGTATAACAATATAAATAACACAGAAATAAACAGGAGCCATAACAAAAGTTCATTAAAATGCCAACTGAGCTCAGAGAAGGAAGACGTTACATTTAGTTGAAGGATTCAGGCAAGGCTCTACTGTAGTGAAAGTCAACTGGGCTGCACCCTGGAGTCATGTGGGGAACTTCAAGGCATACCGATGTAGGTGCCTCAAAATATTAAACACAGAATTACCATATGATCCACCAATTCCACTTCTGGGTATATACACAAAAGAACTGAAAGCCGGGACTCAAACACATACTTGTACATCAATGTTCGTAGAAGCATATTCATAATAGCCAAAGATTGAAACAACCCATGTGTCCATTGACAGTTGAGCAGATAAACAAAGTGTGGTATATGCATACAATGGAATATTGTGCACCCGTAGAAAGTAAGGAAATTCTGACACGTGTTACAACATGGATGAAACTTGAAGACATGCTAAGTGAATAAGGCAGACACAAAAGGACAAATGTATGATTCCCCTTATACAAGGTACCTAGAATAGGTAAACTCCTAGAGACAGGAAGTAGAATAGTGGTTACCAGGGGTTGCAGGGGAAGAGGGGAGGAAGAGTCAGTGTTTGGTGGGCACAAAGTTTCTGTTGGGGATGATGAAGTTCTGGAGACGGGTGGTGATGGTGGTTGCACAACATATTAATGTACTGAAGTAAATGATTTGATAGACTCTACCCTAAAGAATGGTTAAAACAGTAAATTTTATGTATCAAAAAAGAAAAAATCCTGATGGCCAGGTTCAACTTCTGTAAGTTCTGATGAATTTATCTGGGATGTGGCTTGGACATTAGGATTTTTTTTTTTTTAAACTCCCCAGGTGACCTATTGTGCAGCCAAGGGTGAGAAACACTGTTGCCGGAGCCCAGGGAATACATACAGCTGTGAGAGACTTGAAGATGGCATAACAGGGCAGTGATGCCAGCCAGATGGCAGACTAGGAAGCTCCAGGCTGTTGTTCTCTCGCCAAAACACCAAGAAAGCAACACAGAGACCAAAGCAGTTTTGTGGGAACTATAGACACCAGGTGGGATCTGCCACAACCAAGCAAATCCCTAAACAAGAAGCCACCCTCAAAGCAGTGGAAAATTTTGGTATTTTTGCTCACCTTGCCCCATCCCCACCCCGTCACTGTAAAATAAGGAGGAAGCCACCCAAATACCAGTTCCTTTCTCAGGATGGCTTGTCTGAGGGTTACCCCCGTGACTGGTTTCTGTCACGCCTGACTCAGAGCTCAGCTGGGAATGGTGACATAGTTGGAGGTGGCTGAAAGCACTGGCTTCAGGGAGAGCTGGGGAATGATTGCAGACCCATGGGTACCTGGGACCAAGAGATTACAGGCAAATGAGTGCAATAGAACATCTAAGGCTTCCTCTAGAGAAGAAGCAGAGGTGAGACTCCAGGGGAAATTATGACATCTAAAAGCAGTCATGTAAATGGAAGAATTAGGATGGGAGGGTAGGGAGGAACAGGACACACACAAGCCCAGGGAAGAGGCATTGACAACTACTGTAAGAACAGACATATAGCTCAATGGAACAGAACTGAGAGATCGGGGGAGGAAAAAACGCCTCATATTTATGATCAATTGATTTTTGGCAAGGATACAAAGACAATGAAACAGGGAAATAATAGACATTTCAACAAATGGTGCTGAAGCAACCAAAATCCACATGCAAAAGAATGAAATTGGATCCCTACCTAACCCCATATATAAAAATAACTCAGAAAAGTTTAGAAAAAACAGGCATAAATCTTCATGACTTTGGATTAGATGGTGATTTCTTAGATATGATGAAAACACAGGCAACAAAATTAAAAAATAGATAAATTGGACTTCATTAAAATTAAAACCTTTTAGGCTTTAAAGGACACCATCAAGAAAGTGAAAAAATAACTCACAAAATTAGAGAAATTATTTTTAAATCACGTATCTGACATGGGACTTGTATCTACAATATATAAAGAACTCTTAGAATTCAATGATAAGAAAATAGCCCAATTAAAAAATGAGCAAAAATTTGAATAAATATTTGGGCAAAGAAGATAATGTCAAAAAGCACATTAAAAAATGCTCAACATCATTAACTGAAATGCAAATTAAAACCACAATGAGATACTACTTCACATACAATAGGATGTCTCTAATTAAAAAAAAAAAGATAATACCAAATTCTGTGATAATATGGAGACATTAGAAGCCTCATAAATTACCAGTGAGGATATAAATTGGTACAGCCGCTTTGTAACACAATTTGGCAATTTCTCAAATAGTTAAACCATATGACCAGCAAGCCACTTAATAGACTACAGTGTGATATAAACATAACAATTTTATATACACTGAAAAAACAAAAAATTCATATGACTTGCTTTATTGCAATATTCACTTCATTGCAGTTATCTGGAACCAAACCCAAAATAGCTCTGAGATATGCCTGTACAAATAAAACTGCAGAAATCTGAATAAGAGTGGTTATAGTAATATCAATATCCTAGGTGTCATATTGTACTATAGTTTTTACAAGATGTTATTACTGAAAGAAACTAACAAAGGATACCTTAAATTTCCCTGCATTATTTCTCACAATTGCATGTGCATCTACAATTAATTCAAATTAAAAATTTTAATTTAAAATACATAAAAGAATACAAGAAAATAAGTACACAATAAAATAAAAAATTTGACTTAAAAACATTAAGCAGAAGAAAATAAAGTGGAGAGAAGACATCACAGCAAGCAAAAGACAAAAATTCTAATCTAAATAAAAATAAAACTCAAGCAACAGAAGTATATTACTCACCCTCCCTTCTCCCTATAGTACAATCAAATAAAAACATCAAATCAGTAAGACAGAAAGGCAAGGAGACTTTTTTTTTAAAAGATGATTCCTAGATGAAGTAAACAAATTGAAAGGCAAAGCAGCAACATTTAGAGCTAATAAAATTAAACCAGAATAAAAACTGCTGAAAATTAAATTACTGACCCAGTGAATACAAATCTAAAAAAACAAAGCCATTATACAGAAGACAATGTATATGGTAGATAAACATAATCCAATAAAAGAATAATTCATACATCTGAGTTAAAAAAAAAAGCCTCAAAATAGAAGATGTATTCAAAGATATAAGAGAATTATTTGAATTTTAAGATATGATTGAAACTATGGATGAAAGTGAATACCATATGCCAGGAACATTTAAATTAGAATATCAATGTCAAAGTTTATCTTAAGTATACCACTGAACTTGAAAATCTTCAGGCATCTACCAGGCAAAATTAATCACCTATAAGGAAGAAAAACAAGTTGGTCTCAGACTTGCCCCAACATTATTTATTGCCAAAAATAATGGAGTGATGGAATCAGACTTGCTGACTCTAAAACACGACTCTGTATATTTCCTCTTCCAGACAAGTGTAAGCAATAGAAACAAGAACCAGAATCCTGAAGCCATAAATTCACGTCACAGCAATATAGGGAAGAACGAAGTTTGAGACCAATTAAACAAGCTCATGTTCTGACGTTTTGTACCACTAGGTGGTACAAAATTAATAATGAGCTATGATCAGTAGTTGAGGGGATAAAATACAGACATTATCAATCAGCAAATATTTTTGTGCTCAAAACTTTTCCACAATCTTCTAACACTCCTCTAACACAGGTGTTTCACTTTGCAAAGAGAAAATAAATGCATTGGTAAGTCAACTTGCCCAGAAGCATATCATTAAACCCATAATTTGAGTTTGTTCTACCTAACTCAAAGCCAACTCTTACCTAACAGAACAGTGTGGACTTCTATCTAGATAGAAGAAGATACATGATTTTAATTTTCTTCTTTTTGCTTTTTTCTAAAGTTTCAACACTGACATGTGTTGCTTTTGCTATTTTAAAGAAGGAGACTTTTTAAAGATCCACACAAGGTTCTTTTTTTTTTTTTTTTAAAGTATAGTCAGTTTACAATATGTCAATTTCTGGTGTACAGCATAATGTTTCAGTCATACATATACATACATATGTTTATTTTCATATTCTTTTTCATTATACGTTACTATAAGATATTGAATATAGTTCCCTGTGCTATACAGAAGAAACTTGCTGTTTATTTCATATAGTACTTAATATTTGCAAATCTTGAACTCGCAATTTATCCCTTCCCATCCCCTTTCTCCCCAGCAATCATAAGTTTGTTTACTAAGTCTGTGAGTCTGTTTCTGTTTCATAGATTAGTTCATTAGTGCCTTCTTTTTTCTCTTTTTAGATTCCACATATGAATAATATCATATGGTATTTTTCTTTCTCTTTCTGGCTTACTTCACTTAAAATGATGATCTCCAGATCCATCCATGTTGCTGCAAATTGCATTATTTTATTATTTTTTACGGCTGAATAGTATTCCATTGTATAAATATACCACAGCTTCTTTATCTAGTCATCTGTCAATGGACACTTAGGTTGTTTCCATGTCTTGGCTATTGTAAATAGTGCTGCTATGAACATTGAGGATGTGTTTTCAAATTAGAATTCCCTCCAGATACATGCACAGGAGTGGGATTGCTGGATCATATGGTAAGTCTTTTTTTAGTTTTTTGAGGAATCTCCATACTGTTTTCCATAATAGCTACATCAAACTACATTCCTACCAATAGTGTAGGAGGGTTCCCTTTTCTCCACACCCTCGATACAAGGCTTTTTCCCCATAGGAACAATATATAAAGCTAATCCTTGGAATATTAACTCTCTTGATGCCATTATAGCAGTTGAAATTGGTCATTTGAAAGCTTAGTGCACACAGTGTTTCTCACTTTTTAACTCTTTTTTTAGGAAATAATGATCACAAATTCAGAAATTAAATTGGCTGGATTATACTAGTCTAGACTAACACAATCTGTTTCCTGGAAATCTGTCTAAGCCTTCTGTCTTTTTTTTTTTTTAACTGTTTAGATAAAACACGCATACACGCTACCGCTACTCCTGTGGGACAGGATGAGGCTGTACGGAGTGGGATACTGAGAGGTCCAGTGCTCACCCCAGTGAGGGACCGATGCCACCCTCCCTGGACAAAGATCTCCTCACATAGAACACGGCATTGTGAGCCTGGTCAGAAACAAGCTTCCCTGGAAGGAGACAGAAGGTGCCGGCATGAGGTGGCAGGCTCCACCCAGCTAGTTCACATCTCTCACCAGACAAAGAGCCTCTGTCTGTCAAGTTCCTTGAACTTTGAGTAACTGGCTTGGGCGCCAAGCTAAGAATGCCGCCAAGTCCCGAGCAGAACTCCCTTCTCCCCGAAGAGCCAGCGAGGAATTGGTGATGAGGAAGCTGCCAATTTTCTGTCACTTGGAAGGCTTCCAAACTCAGGATCATACTCAGGGAACCAAAGTCCAAGAGGCCTGTGTGTGGAAGCAAACAGGACACTTTTTTCTCCTTCAAAATCTTGCTACCAAGTATGACCAAAATGCTGTGAGGAAATAGCATATCTTTAATTTGTCAGATCAGCAAAAACAGGCAGTTAGTAGAGAAAAAGTGGTCTTGTGAGCTGGCAAGTTCTTCCTTCCCTCTCCCTCACATTTATTTGTGTTGGAGTAAATCGTTTTAAACAATTTCCTCTGCACTGGAAATTTTGAAACGTAAAAGAATTCAAAGCACAGTTTTGGGTTTGGTTTGGTTTGGTTTGGTGGTTGTTCCTCAGAGTTCATGGGGGGAGGTGGCAGTGGGAAGCTGAGAGATTTAATGTCCCAAACTGATTTTAAAACTAAGGTTTAAGAAATATTAACTCATACATAAATAAGAATTTTCAGTTATACCCAGACTGTTCTATTATACCAGGGCCTTATAAAGAGTCCTTGGTCTGAGGCTGTTTGTGGTTCTCTCTTGGGGAAAGGAAGAAGTAAAACTGTCACTGTTTGCAGATGACATGATACTAAATATAGAAAACCCTAAAGATATCACCAGAAAAGTATTAGGACTCACCAATCAATTTGGTAAAGTTGCAGGATACAAAATTAATTTACAGAAATCTGTTCCATTTCTATACCCTAACAATTAAGTATCAGAAAGAGAAATTAAGAAAACAATCCCATTTATCATCATATCAAAAAGAATAAAATACCTAGGAACAAAGCTACCTAAAGAGGCAAATGAACTATACTCTGAAAACTGTAAGACACCAGTGAAAGAAATTGAAGACAACACAAACAGAAGGAAAGACGTATCGTGTTCTTGGATTGGAAAAATCAATATTGTTAAAATGTCCATACTACCCAAGGCAATCTACAGATTCAGTACAATCCCACATGCAATACCAATGGCATTTTTCACAGAACTAGAACAAATAATTTTAAAATTTGTATAGAAACATAAAAAGACCCTGAGTAGCCAAAACAACCTTGAGAAAGAACAGAGCTGGAGAACTGACACTCTCTGACTTCAGACTATACTACAAAACTACAGTAATCAAAACAATATGGTACTGGCACAAAACCAGATACATAGATCTATGGAACAAGATGGAGAGCCCTGAAATAAACCCATGCACATATGATTAATTAGTCTCTGACAAAGGAGGCAAGAATATATAATGGAGAAAAGACAGTCTCTTCAATAAGTAGTGCTGGGAAAACTGGACAGCTACACGCCAAAGAATGAAATTAGAACATTCTCTAACACCATATACAAAAATAGACTCAAGATGGATTAAAGGCTTAAATGTAAGACCAGATACTCTAATAAAATTCCTAGAGTAAACCATAGGCAAATCACTCTTTGACATAAATCACAGCAATATCTTTTGGATCCATCTCCTAAAGTAAAGGAAATAAAAGCGAAAGGAGACCTAATTAAACTTAAAAGCTTTTGCTCAGCAGAGAAAAGCATAAACAAAAGGAAAAGATAACCTGCTGAATGGGAGAAGATATTTGCATATGATATGACCCATAAGGGGTTAATATCCATCAAATAAATAAATAAATAAAATTACCTTCCCCCTAAACAAACATAAACAAACTAATTAATTAATTAATTAACTAAATGTCCAGAATATTGGAGGGTGAAGGTGATGTGGAAATCCTTTTACTAAAGGACAGTCAGAGCCACCTGGGGTTGCAGCCCTGGCCACGGGCTCAATATTCATTCCCTCTAGAGTCACACGCTGATTGAGAACATTCTATAATCAGAGCTGTTGCTCCACAGAAGTGCGGCCAAATATTAGTGCCTCATGTCCTGAAATCTGTTGTACTGCCTAGTAAATGCGTCCATACTCTCCAAAAGGCCCTGATTATTCTTTTTTTATTGCACCCAGTAATGTTAATACATGAGGCCCCTTGATGTGAACATTCTCTGTAAAACTGAAACGTGAATTACCTCACAAGTCAGGGCTTGCAAAGCTATGCATGCAGCATTAAGTTCATTGACTCCCTTCACCCCACAAAGTATTAACCACACCATTGGCTTTAAGATGGCTTTGTGTAAACTAGTCCATTGCTTAGAATTTCATGGAAAAGTTGCTATGTCTCCCTCTCATTTAATACACGCACATATACATTTTTTTTTTGCATTCACATTGCTTCTTCCATGGTCTCCCGCACAATTCCTGTGCCCATCTCTTTGCCCTCGCCACCCACGTCTCAACGTATTTCTCCCCTCTCCTACCTAGTCAATCCTGAATTATCTGACAACCACCCTTTCTATCTTGTCCCACTCTTTATCCCTGTTAATACCATCACTGACAGCAATTATTCGGTGTTCACTAAGTGTGCTTTGCACAGCTCTGTTCGTTTAGAGAAACACTAATCAGAGATTTCCACAGAGCAGCAGCACACCCTGAAAATAAAGATCAGTAACAGGCAGTCTTGTGTCTATGCTGTGTAAATCCAGATCTCTCGGACCTCATTGCTAACTAACCTTGGGTGAAACAAGAATTCAGGCTCTGATTCAAGTCAGCAAATGTTAAAAGTAAACTAAGCGAATGGGTGCAGGTCCAGAGATTAAGCTGCATTACTTTCTACGGAAGAGTTCCCACCCTGTGACTCCACCCTGATACCCCTTTGCCGGCTGGCACAGGCAGTGGACAGGTTGTTTTCTTTGTTTGTTTGATTGTTTTGACCATCATATATTTCACTCTTTCAGACCAGGGTTCCCTAAGGCACTAAGGAAAATCAGGCACTGATTTCCACAAGGGCTGGTGTGCAACAGGGAGAAAGGGGCTTTAATGGGGAGATAGACACCCAGAGACCTGAGTTCATCAAATTGCTTAAACCTTGCTGGCTCTCAGTTTTGCCCATAAAATGAGGAAGTCACATTAAGCAACCTCTTAGATTCCTTGCAGAGCTGCTGATCTGTGATTCTTATTGGTTAAGAACTGGAGCGCTGTTTGCTAGCAAATATAAACTATGTAAAGTGATGCATTGTATTTTGATAAGTAGTGAGGGCCAGGCTTGAGAAAAGCAAATGCAGAAGGTCTACAGGATTTTGGCCTCTTTAGAAGAAAATTAATACACTCAAAGCCCTAGCCTCACATAGGAAAGGAATGCTACAAAAATGATCATTTATTTAGTTATAAGACAGAGCTAGATTAGCACAAATTGGGAATGAATTAGCTCTTTAGGTGGTGACTGTGATTGGTGAGGGGAAAAAGCTTTAAAATGCTTTGGAGGGATCAAATTTGAAAGAAACAAATGGATTACATTTTCCTAATTTAGTAGTCAGTTAACTGTGACTCATCCTCCTGTCTCCGCTCACGTGACCAGGATAGTAAATGCGGTATTGACAAGAAAATCTAGCCAGCCCTCCTCAGACTCAAGCCACAATGAAAATGTGCTTGTTTCCTGTTTTCTTTGCATAACCAAATTGCAGGGGCTGTGCAGTGTTTATTATAGTGCCCTACGTGAAAAGGGGCTGATTGCTTATTTCTAACTTATGAACTGCAAATATTGTGGCAAACCCTCGTGCCTTCCACATCCTGCTTTTAGAGAGCCCTGAGTCTAAATGAATAGGGATAAAAAGGTGCTTGTCTGCCTCCAATTCCTGAGGTGATCTGCCCAAGCTCTGGAATATATCCTTCTCCTTCAAGGTTTGTGGTTTTTGTGTGTGTGTGTGTGTGTGTGTGTGTTTTTCCAGCAGTAAGGGCTTTGAGACAGATGAGTGCTGGTTCATATCCCAGCTCTGCCTCCTACAGTCTATGTGGCTTTGAGAAAGTTACTGACACTCTCATTGTCTGGTTTTCCCATCTACAATGAAAATAAAAGGACATTTCTTTTGTACCATTGTTGAAAGTAAATGGCAATATTTTAAAAGTATTTACAAACATGGTATCTTAAGGGTAAATATTGAAGAGACAGTAACTATTATGGGCATTATTGTAGCTAACATTCATTGGTATGAGTTGTAACAGAGATAATAATATAAATATAGCACCATCATTTCAAGGGACAGCAATACAGAGACACGGAGGGAAACCACCGCACTTCCTGCAGGATGGCAAGCAGGGTTTTTTGTTTCCTCAAGGAGAAAATGTGGATCCACTTACTGTGTTTTGAACCACAGTGTTACCAGAGAATAGGTTCTTGTCTCACACAGGAAAGAATTCAAAAGCAGGGCACAGTGAAGTGAAAGTAAGTTTATTCAGGGAGATACACACTCCGTAGACAGAACGTGGCCTGTCTCACTCAGAAGGGAGAGAGGCCACGAAGTGTGCAGGTGGTTAGTGTTTATGGGCCGGGTAATTTCATCTGCTAATGAGTGGGAGGATTATTCCAACTATGGTGGGGAAGGGATGGGGATTTCCAGAAATTGGATCCCGCCCACTTTTTGGCCTTTTATGATGAGCCTGGGAACTGTCATGGTGCCTGTGAGTGGTCCACTGGAAGTTCAAGGTCCACTGGAAGTCAACTCTTCCGCCATCTGGGTTCTAACCAGTTTATGTTCTGTCCTCAATTGCTGTGTCATTCCTTCATGGTCCTGCCTGGCCCCCTTCCCTTCTGTCTCAAAAGGACTCCAAGGTGAGATGATATTGTTGCATTTGAGTGATCATTGGTAATGCTACACTAGGACCAGGAAAATGTCTGTCTTGTGCTTGGACCAAATATGAAAGCACAACAGGGAGCCCCTCCTTACCAGGCTGGTGTGGTGGTTGGGGTCTTTGCATCCTTAGTCTAATGAGAGAAGGAATTGGTTATGGAGTTGCAATAGCCAGAAAGCCTGAACTGTAACATTTGAGATACCTCTCCTCTCTTCTCCTTCCTTTCTCTCTCACCCCCAACCAAGCAAACCCAAAATATTTGTCCTTTTAGCCTGTCATAAAGCTTAATTTTCTGATAGTTATGATATGTTGGCTTGGAATTCAAGAGTTTGAAAATTTCAAGAGTCTTCTACTAAAATGCAAATACCGATGGAACCTGTAACATCCAAGTTGTAGTACTGAAAGAACATACTGAAAATCTGAAGTAATGCCTTATTTTTCCACTCACAAAAAGTGAAACCCAAAAAGTTCAGTGATTCATTCAAAACTACACGGTGGGGTGGTGGCAGAGATGGGAAGAGGCTGTCCAGTCAAATACGCTTTCTGCTGCCCATTCAGAGCCATCATCAGCTCGGAAGGTTCTTGGGGAGTGAGGAGTATTCCTGGACTGGCTTATAGCCCTGGTTTTCAAACTCACTGTGGGCCAGAGCAGTTGCTCTTTTATCTAATACCCATGTCATTCCTCTAAGGCTTTGTCTCAAGAGTATTCTGTAATTTAAAATACATGGTTTTATGAAATCCCTTTACAACCATAAAAACGGCTGCTGGACAGCAGTTCTTGCTGAAGAAAACACAAAATATGTTGTCATGTGAATTGTGGTAAAAAGTGGAAAAAGAAATCCAGACCTCTAAGTCGTGGAGAGGGTAAGCTTAGTAAAATTAGCCCCATGAGAGGGCCTGTGCAGTGGGGGCAGCACCAGATCCATGAGGATTTGGAAGCAGAGGAGAAGATGAGGGGAGGTGGATGAAAGGGAGAGAACAAAAAAAAAAGGCCACAAAGATGTTCTTTGCTACATTTACGTTGTAATCCCATATGCAGTTCAGTCTGACTCCTTAATGGTGTGCAACAGAAATGCACCATGGTTATTTTACATAAAAGACCGTTTATTGAAAGGATGCAGCTCAGAGCATCAGCTAGAGGCTTGGAAACCACAGACGTTTAGGGCAGTGTGAGGGCCAGGCCTCAGGACCCACGGCAGGAGCTGTACTGTCAGCGGGCAGCATTTCTACTGGGACGACCAACCTAAGGCCTCCCCACCCCTATTGTCTTTGTACCACTCACTCAGAGTTCACAGTTTCAGGGGAGACCATTGATCGGTCAAACGAGATCACATGCTCACTCCTTGGCTGTGGAGGAGGAGGCTCTGGCCCCTCAGTTCCCCTAGTAAGAGGCAGGTCTTACCCTCCACCCAGGCCACATAGACTGGGGAAAAGGAATTTCCCCAGACAGGAATTAGGGGCTCTTTGGTACAGGCCCACTTAGTCGGTGGACTGGAGGATGATTCTGAACACAGAATGGCACCTGTCACGAGGTCCTGATCCTTGCCCTGGTCCCCATGCACTCAGACAGCAGACAGACTGTAAATGAAAAGCAGGAGAGCTTTTCTTACATTTTTAGGGGAACACTAAAACGGGAGCTCTAGACATCAGGGCACGAGGGCACAAGCAGCTCTGTTTGAGTTAAGGCTGCTTTGAGTCCTTCTCCCCATTTGTCACAGACCACTGGACAATATGCATCCTGGGGGAGGAGGGCCCCATGGAGGCAGCAGTGCCCCCACAGAGCAGAAGCAGCTCCCAGCATGAGGGGACATGTGTGAGCCATGACACCAGCCATTGAGTTATTGTCTGAGTTATTGTCATCCATGTGACCTCATTAGATTCTACAAGCTAATGAGGAAAAATTCAATACATCCTCCAAAGAAAAGTCTGAAGAGGGGTGAAAGGGGGCAGGGGCTAGCCGGAGCGCTAAGGCCAGTCCTTCTTATTAGCTGAGTGATCTTGGGCAATTTACAGAATGTCTTTGAGATTCTGTTGCCTTGAGTGTAAAATGGAAATCATAATTCCATGGGTTATTGTGAAAATTAAATGAGATTGCCAACTAAAATTTGACACTTGCCATCTGCCTCTACAAGGATGAAGTCACAAGCCACTGCAGTCGCTGACCTTCAGCACACGCTAAAAGGAGTTCAGGGCGGAGGTCAGGAATGAGGCACCCTGTGCTCTGGGAAAAACTGGCAGAACAGGTCTTCAGAGAGATATTTTCACGAGAGGATTTTATGAGCTCAGATTCTCATGACTAGCAGTAACCTTCAAGAGACCAGCAGCAACCTTCTGCAAAAATGTGTGCTTGACTGCACGTAACCCCCTTCACCAAAATCTCATATATACTGACCGCCCCTCCACCTCTTCAGAGCGGTTCCTCAGAGCTATCTGAGACACTGTCTCCCGGGCTATAGTCCTCATTTTCCCCCAAATAAAGCTTAACTCACAACTCTCATATTGTGCTTTCTCTTCTTCTTCTTTTTTTTTTTAGTTGACAAGATGAGAGAGTCAAACGCCACCTAACATACAGTAGTGCTCAATACACGGGAGATAAATATCCGGGTAATAATCACCATAGCATGCCAATAATTCACTAAGGCCCCCCCCCCGGCACTGGCATGGTGCAGTTCCAGTCAGACACCCCAGGTTCACATCCTGCACCTGCTACTCAGTAGCTAGCTGGGGGGCCTTAGCATGTTCCTCAACCGCTCTGAGTTATCAGGACCCACATTCATGCTATTACTTATCTCATGGGATGGTTGAGAAGATGAACTGAGATAAAACACGTACAGCAGATGGAGCAGCAGCTGGGACGTGCTAAGCTCTCAGTAATGTGAGATATTATTGCTGCTGAGAGTATCTTCATTTTCCACAATGCTACTGAGACAGGAGGGACGTGAGCAGGACGCAACCACTGCAGGGATGACACAGCAATTGAAGACGAGACAAATTGGCTAGAACCAAGATGGCACAGGACTCAGCTTCCAGTAGACCTTAAGCCTCATTATACTCTCATTGTAATACATTAGCATGGTAAATGACACTCCCCCAGGTGCCATGTCAGTTCCCAGGCTGATTGTAAAAGGCCCCAAAGTGGGTGGGGCCCAATTCCTGGCAATCTCTGCCCCTTCCCCAACATAGCTGGAGTAATCCTCCTACTCATTAGCATATGAAATTACCCAGCCCATGAACACTAACAACCCCACGCTTCATGGCCTCTTTCCCTCTCACCTTTTGAGAGGGTACGCATTCTGTCTATGGAGTGTGTATCTCTCTGAATAAACGTACTTCGCTTTATGATGCCCCTCTCTTGAATTTGTTTTTGCATGAGACAAGAACCTATTCTCCAGCAACGCTACCTACCCAGTATGAAAAAGGGGACCTCATCTATCCTCTCCTCAGCACAGCTGAGTTAAAGCAATGAGGGGTGACTGAAGATGGAGGAGGGGGAAAATAAGGCAAGAGAAGATGAGGGGAAAGAAGGTTAAGAGAACTCCGTACATTGATGTCTAATCGTGGAAGATGAGCCTCCAAGTCAGTCATGCACCTGTTTTTGTTCCAGCATCTTCCACCAAACCCTGTGGTCTAGAAGAGCCCTCTGAATGTGGTTCTTTCTAAATTTTGTAAGCAGACAGATAGGGTAGGGGGTCCCTGGAAAAAGAGATCCAGGCATAGCCTTCTTGACACAAGAGAAGTTATTTTCCATCTAAGCCATTTTGTGATCTAAACCTGGCCATAATGCTTATCCTTGAACAAGTCTCAGTAATTTATGACCTTAAGGCAAGTGAGGGAGTGCAGGAACAAAGGAAAAGCAATCAAGAAACAACAGTTCAGTGATAAAACGGAGTCCTAGTTCCTCCTCCTGGGATGTACAATCAACTCGTGACTTCAGTCCACTAAAGCTTGGACTCTGGCGACCTTTGCCCCAACTGTATGCTGAATTGTTCTCTGTTCAAGCCCCTTCATGAATATGCATGTACCCTTAGCTTAAAACTTCCCCAATTTTGATCCTCCAAGAGATACTGCTTTGGGAAAGATCCTGGTGTGGTGTTCTTACAGCTGCAAGTAATAAATCCTTCCTTCTTTGGCTTGGTTGGCTTTTTGGTTTGGGGTTTTTTTGTTTTTGTTTTTGTTTTTTTGGTCTTGGGGGGGTTTTTTGGCTCACCACCCACCAAGAGGCGAACCCACTTTTCAAGTAACAATAAGACTGGTCTTAGGAGACAAATATTTAATTAGTACCTTCTCAGTGTGGGAACTACTGCAGGGGTATTATATTGGGTGGACATCCAGGTAAGATTTAAGAAGAAAGAGCCTGATTTGGGGAAACAGTGATTCCAGTGCAATGATTAACAAATGAATTAGAAATATACAGTGGTCAAGGAAAACCATCTGTATATTCGAAATGCCTCAAAGTGACTGGTATCAAGACTGCTTACAAAATATTGTAAAACCTTAAGAGATGTGTGTATGAGGAAAAAGGAAAACTGAAAAAATGAAAAGAGAAAGGAGCTTAAAAACAGCAAGATTACCAAACCCAACTGCCTGAATATTTTCTGTCTTTTAAGTAGTGAGTGAAGGAGGCATTTAGAATCAGACAATTGAAAACAAGAGAAAAAAGTTCCAGACGATGGTAAAATTACTAAACACATAACAAATTCAAAAGGGAGAACACACAAAAAAACATGTTATTTCAGAATACATGGGTGTCTGTTGTTGAACATCTTTGAGATCAGGAAAGCAGAGAGATTCAAGGAGACAGCAGGGCTCAAAATCAACTCATCTCCAAGAGCAGACTGATATTCAAAGAGGACTGGAGCTGAAGTCTTTGTTAATCATAATAAAGAATTTGCTGCATTCAAATGAAATAACAGCAAAGTGGAAGTATGCCAGGGCAATACCAGTTTTCCAAGCAGGAATAAAGGGAACGCTAGGAAATTACAGAGCCTTCATCTCAATGTCTGTAATTTGCAAAATAATGGAAACAATAGCAGGGTAAGTTTGCCAAATGCATTTACAAATGAGTATCATTCCCTTTAATCAAGCTAGAGATAACCAACAAGGCAGGATAGAGGATTGGAGGTTTTGAATCTCTCTCTCTCTCTCTCTCTCTTTTTTTTTTTTTTTTTTTGATGGGGCTATGACACAATTAATAATTACATATGATTTATTTAACTTTAATGTCCAGATTATTTTTACATAGTAGCTACTTGTAATGCACCCATTAGAGAAGAGAATAAGATAAAAAGTAAAGCAAAGATAAACAACGTACCATGTGCTGTCTCCATTGTATGGGGTGTGCTAACTATATATTATTTTTTGCTTAACATCAAACTCTGGCATAGAGCTAAAAGGAAATGCAGAAAATCCAAATAAACCATTCTGAGGACGGAGTCAGAACCACTTGAGGCAGATTTATTCCTAAGAATCGATCCCAAAGGCAGGTTACTCTCTGCCCTCTCTTAGAGCCCTTACTTAGAACATCATTCTTTCCTGACACTTGGCTGCAATTTAAGCCCATTTTCTATTGTCTTGCCTTCAATGAAGCCCGAACAGCTAGACAGCATTCGTCTAATGCTGGAAAACCTGCCTTCTGTCACCACTGGCAGAGTCCACGGATTCAGTGATTTTTACCTTCCTCTTTTTGCATTAGTTTTATATTAATTTATTAACTTGAGTACTTAACACATAAAATCTCTCTGAGCTTCTATGAATTAGGTGACCTGCTCAAAGGTGTGTCAGACCTGGGTTTGGCAGTGGGAGATGAACAAGGCATTTGAACCTCTGGATGGCTGTCTCCACTAACCTATGCTCTCTCCAGTGGTTTCAATGCCCAGTGAGCTCCACCTTGTAAGTTCCATCACTCCAATGTCCACAGCAGATAAAAAAAATATTGTCTGCGCTTCAGTGCCTATCTCCTTTCCTGATCCTTCAGCCTTGAAAATGGCTTTCTTCTTACTCGAGTAATGGAAGCCATCAGGCTGAAAGTTTCTAAAATTTCCTTGCACACACACACACACACGCACACGTATGCGTGCACGCACGCGCAAAACCTTCTTACATCCATTGTCATTCTGACAATTTCAAAGGAAGATGCGTTTTTCCTTTTGTTGAAGATTAATGTCTCCAACTGTGTTTCAGAATCCATCCCCTTCTGTCCCTCTGGGAGCCTCTCCCTTTTCAGTTTCCCCTTCAGCAGGCTCTTTCTCCTCAATCTATAAACATGTTCAAGATTCTGAAGCATAAAACCCTTCCCAAAACCCAGTGCCCCTTTCTAACTACTGACCTTTTTCTTCTCCGTGCCTTCACAGTCAAGCTTCTTGATGGAGTCATCTCGACTCACACCCCACTTCTTCACCTCCAACCCTGGCTTCCCATTCCCAACAACGCAGGCAAAGATTTCCAGCAGTTTCCTAATTGCCAAATCCTCACCGAGGCTTTCTTAGTCCCTCTGTAATAGCAACTGATACTTTTGCCCACTTTTTCTTTGAAATCCTCTCCATTTTAGGAACCCCTCTCCCTCCTAGTTTACAAATCTTTCCCATAACCGTTTTATCTACCGATCCTGTGAGAGACTGAGTCCTGCCTTGGGTTTTCCTATCTTCTTTGCTTAGGAGATTTCAACCTCTCCATTGGTTCTGACATCTCCATTCCAGAAGATTTCATATTTACATTTCACTTCTGCTTTTTCCTCCTGCTCCAGACATGTATACCCAACTTTTTTTTTCTCTGAAAATCTCCACTTCAATCTTTCTTAATTACCTCCAACTTAAATAATGTCCTTTTCTCTTCTTCCCATGGTCCCTTGTCTTTCTAGAATCTCTCTCTGCCGGTAGCATCATCATCTATACAGTTTTCCTGCATGTGTGTGTAGCCTCTCTACTCCATCCCCAATGCCATGGATTTGCCTTAAGCCCTCATCACCTCTTGTCTGGAATCTGGTCATAGCCTTCCAGATTGTCCCTCTGCCTCTAGCACGGCCCTCCATCCTCCATGCTCCTGCACCATTCAACATTTCTCTACCTGCTGTGGTCTTTTGGAGCTCCCCATAACTTGTATAATTCCTGATCAGGGTACATAAAGCCTCTCACATTGCTGCCTTCCGTACCTTCTCATCCACTCACCCCCACCGTCGTCACTTCATCCTCCAGCAACATCAGGCTATGTCTTTGTGCCCCAACCCACTGCCCGAGCAACCTCCAAAGCACAGAGTAGGTGTCACCTCTTCCCCGACTACTTTAGCAATTACTCTGTCCAGGTGGGGGTGGGGATTTGGAGGATGGGGATAACCACTCCCTTCTCTTTCCTGCCTGTGAAGTTTTCACATACTTCAAGCGCTGACTTATCACTCTGCACTGTTATATTTGTTGATATGTCTGTTTTCCCTCCTAGACTCTGAACTCCTTGGGGCTAGAGTCCAGGCATTTATCTTTGTATTCCCTCTCATGGTGCCTGTAATCTGGTAACTGAATTGAGTTAAATTGAACTGAAGACAAGAAGTATTCTGCAAAGTGCTCAAGGATGTAAAGTTCTGTTGGTTAATGTGCCTGCCTCCCACCTAGGTTATGAGCAGCTTGAGGTCCCGGACTGTTTTTGTTTCCCCAAGACCAGTCACAGTGCCTAGTACATATTACCTAGTACACAGTTAATACGTTTGTCAAGTGAATGATGGTTGTTCTGTCAGGGTAATGGACTGCCACCCCTCATATCTGTTTTTAAAATCTGTTTGGTCACTGCAGAAGAACATGGAGTTGGGCCATTACATATTAGTGAAAATTCCCTTCCCTGAGCACTCTGGGGGTGAGACACTAAATCCACATGTGACACACCCACATGCTTCTGCGCCTCAACTAACTCAGCAAGGAATCCACAAGGGAGGGGCAGGGGGTGCACAGAGCTTCTAGGCAATCTCCTTGGTCTCCCCTGGGTCTTTGAACTGGAAGATCAGGTAAAGTCCAATCTGGGGTGCAGGGACAGCAAAGAGGAATGCAGGCACGGGAAGGAGCAGGGAAAGAATGTGAAGGAGAGAGAGACACAGAGACAGACAGAGAGAGAGAAGCTTTCTAGGCCAGGCTCCAGGCTCCCCTGAGGCCCAGCTGTGCTTCCAGACTTGGGGTCCTGTGAGCCATCCCATGTCCTCCCGAAGAATTCTCTCCATCAACGTTGGCTCCTGTCTCTAGGCAACCAGAGTGATTTCTTAAAAACTCAAATCTTGTCATGGCCACACTGGCCTTCTTTTAATCTTACCAACTGGCCGTGTCCTCTGGCTGCAGGGCTTTGGCTTGGGAGGTCCTCTTTACCTAAGAGTGCCTCCACCCCACCCCACCCACCCCACTCCAGCCCTAACTTCTCTTCTGAGCACACAGTGACACTTTACATTTACTTGCACGATTCTTTGAGTCTCCCTCCTTTGGGTACTTATCCATCAGTGTCATTCAAATGCTTAGCCCAGTGCCAGCCACATAGCCCACACTCAGTGGTTTGCTGAAGGAAGGAAAAAAGGAACAAAGTGTCAAAGTCACTTATTTTGCTGTGGTTTGAGATTTTCTGTTAAATACCCAAAATACTTCCCTTGGTTCATCTCATGATTTATATTTAGTCCCCCCATTAAAGAGCAGTTCTTCCGGAACAGAGAGTATCTTCTCCTCTTGGTACGTCATCCTTCATACTCTCAGGCAGAGTCAAGTCCTCCCGAAGTGTCTCTGCGGTGCTTGGGTGCTGGGCACAGGCAGGCTTTGGGTCGCGAGCAAGAAAGGAAGGGGAAAAGCATCCGAGCAAGCCTTCCAAAGCAGACTCATCACAGAGAGAGAGAAAAGAAGAAAGCCGAAGACATTAAGATAAATTAAAATATGCGTAGTAAGTAAGCCACATGCCTCCCCAAGGAGCTTACAAATCTCCTTTGCGTCAGCGTACCAGAAGAGAGGTGACTTTCCCCTCCTCCTCCCACACAAAGAAATAGAGTAAGTTTGTCTTGTTTTTTGCAGTCTTCTGGGAATTCTAGTCCAGCAAAACAAGGTGAGGAAGGTGTCTTCTACTTTCTCCTAACCCATCACTGAGTCCTTGGCAAAGCCCTGCCTGCCACCTCCCCTGGGAGGAAAACGAAATGCGCTTCCTTTTATTTTGGTTCCACAAATGGACTCAGTGTACCTAGCTGGGTCCCCATTTCCCTCTCCCTTGCAAAATGATGTTGCCGTTTGGCGGGAGGGAACCTTCACTGGGGTCGTAAAAGTTCTTAAATTCCTGTATGTCTTTCATCTCAGTACAAGAAGATCATACACCCAAAGAAAATGCTAAATTACTCAAATGCATCCCACCGGGATCAAATAATTCCCTTGTCTCCCCTTGAAAATCTTAAAATTCTCTCCCTGCGTTAGGAGTCTCAAGGTTCTTCACCTCCCATTTCACTGGCCTGCAGTATAGTGCTTGACACTGAGTTATAATACTAGTAGCCTTCATTGTGCTCGTGCGCTTGTTTCTTTATTCGATATCTAAAGTCCTTAAGGAAAAGAACTATTAAATACACACACATGTATATAGATACTTGTAATTCAGTTACATTCAGAAAGCATTTACTCCATGATATCAATGCCTGGCACGTGGGTAAGTGCATACTGTATGCAGAAAATGCAGTAACTACCAAGGAAAATATTTTTTAAATAGATAAGATGCTATCCCTGCCTTAGGTATGTTGATAGACCCCTAATTCTTTAGGAAACAAATTTAAAACATTTGTATGTTTTATATACATACAGTAATATATATATTATATATACATAATACACACACACAAACACAGAGACACACACACACACATATATAGGGAAATAGTTCAAAATGTTGAGGTGATTTGTAAACAGGTGAATGCGTAGAATGCATGTGTATCTGTACCAGTAAGTACAAACAGAGATGAGAAAAGCCGCAGAGGGCACTGGGAAACCTTGTAGAAACAACACCTGAGCTAAGTACAGACAGATGAAGAACTCCCCGAGAAGAGGAGGGAGGTTACCCTGGGCGGGAGAAGAACTGCACAGGAGATAAGAAGAGACATGGAAAACTTGGGAGTTTGGAGAACAGGGAAGAGTTGGGCATGAGTCGTGATGCAGAGACATGTTTTAATGAGGGAAAGACTATGAGATGGGTCTGGAAAGACAGGCTGGGGCCTGTTCAGGAATGTGTTCTTTATCCTACAGATAAAGAACCTTGGAAGGCTTCTCGGTAGAGATGAGAAGGGAAGAAAGGAGAGAATATGTGTTTCGGCTAGATTTTCCCTGGCAGCCATTTGGAGGACGATTGGAGGCAGTGGTTTGTGAAACTGGAGAACAGGTAGGTGATTGCCAGAGTCTGCCTGGCTCTATAAATCCGGATGAAGGCAGTGGCGGTGTAAGTGATGGGGACAGAAGGGCATCCCCGGAGAGTGAGGGACCAATGGGTCAGGGTAGAGAGATGTGGAGGAGTCGGCAGTGACTCCCCTGGAAACTGCACAGCTTGCTTGGTGACAGAATTCCTTAATCTTGTAGAGCAACGGGGGGCTGAGTTTCTGGTTTTGTGGGACCTGAAGTTTAATTAACTTCAAGAGCCTTCTTAGGAAAGAGGAAAAAAACAGAAAATAGATACCAAAATAAATACTCATTTGGAGTGAGAGAAGACATCACAACAAACTACAAATAATAAAAAGCTGAAAAGCGGGCAGGGGGACAGCTCAAGTGGTAGAATACATGCTTTGTGTGCACGAGGTCCTGGGTTCAATCCTCAGTGCTTCTGTTAAAATAAACAAATAAGAAGCCTAATTACCTCCCCTGATCAAAGAAATAAATAAAAAAAAAATTTTAAAAGCTGGAAAGCATCACAAAATTCAGAAAAATGGCATAATAATTTTATAATCACTGTTATGAATTAACTGGCTGACACACCTCTACAACTCTTTTCCCCTATGTCTGTTCTCTGATACTTTTTAAAAATTGAGACAAAAGTTATATACCATAAAGTTCACAGTTTGAAAGCATACAGTTCAGTATTTTCTTGTATATTCACTATGTCGTGCAACCATCACTATCTAATTGCAAAACATTTCTATCAGTCCCCTAAAATCTCTGTCACCATTAGTAGTCAGTCCCAATTCCCGGTGTCCCTCTCCCCTGCAAACACTAATCTGCTTTCTGTCCCTATGGATTTGCCTATCCTGGGCATTTCATATAAATTTTATCATACAGTATGTGTGGTCTTTTGTGTCCGCTTTCTTTCACTTAGCACAACACTTTAAAGATTCATTCATGTTGTAAGCTTGTAACAGTTCTGTATTTCTTTTTAAAAAAATTATTTCAGTGAAACTCAAATCACATGAAATTAACCACTTTAAAGTGAACAGTTCAAGTGGGACTTAGTACATTCTCAATGTTGTGCAACCATCACTTCTATCTAGTTCCAGAACATATTCATCACCCCACAAAGAAACCCCATACCCATTAAGCAATTATTTTCCACTTTCCCCTCCACAAGTCTGCTCTGGCAATCTCCTCTCTGTCTCTGTAGGTTTACCTTTTCAACCTATTTGTAATCTTTGAATCTAAAATGAGTCTTGTAAGACATTGTATAATTGGATCTTTTTAAATCCATTTTATCAATTTGGTTTTTTTTTTAATTGGAAGGTTGAATTCATTTACATTGTAAGGAAGAATTCCTGCCATTTTGCTATTTGCTTTCTATATGTCTTATATATATTTTTGGCCCTCAATTCCTGCATTACTGCCCTTTTTTTTGGTTAAATATATATTTTTTAGTGTGCCATTTTAATTCTTTGTCATTCCTTCCACTACATATTTTTGAGTTCTTTTCCTAATGGTGCCCTGGGGATTACAATTAACCTCTAAATGTATAACAATCTAGTTCAGATTAATACCAGCTTAATTACAGTATGCCAAATATTCGCTCCCGCATTGCTCAGTTTTCCTTCCTCTGTTGCTCTTACTGTTAACTGCTGTTACCACTACATGTTATATCCGTGTACACTGTGTGTCCATCGGGATGGATTGATAAATACCGCTTTATGCAGTTGTCTTTAAATCAGATAGAAAAAAATTTAGTTGCAAACAAAAAATGTAGCCATACTGTCTTTTATGTTTACTCATTTAGTTAACTTTATTGGAGAACTTTTTGCTTCATATGGCTACGAATTAGCATCTAGTGTCCTTTTGTTTCAGCCTAAGGACTTTCTTCAGCATTTCTTGTAAGATGAGTCTGGTAGCAACAAACTCTCTTTTTGTTTACCTGGGAATATCTTTATTTCTCTTCATTTTTAAAAGATACTTTTATCAGACATTTTTCATTGACTTTTTTTCTCCTTGAGCACTTCAAGTGCCTTGTTCTGCTACTTCCTGGCCTCCATGGTTTCTGATAAAAAAAAATCAGCTGTTTATCTTATTAAGGTGCCCTTGGAGGTGATGAGTCATTTTTCTCTCTGTGCACTCAAGATTCTTTGTTTTTGTCTTTCGATAGTTTGATTATAATGTGGATCATTGTGGATCTCTTTGAGTTTATCCTACTTGGAGTTTATTGAGATTCTTGGATGTGTAGAGTATGCTTTTTATCAAATTTTAGTTTTCTGCCATTAGTTCTTCAAACATTTCTCTCCTCCTTCCTCTTTTTCCTCTCCTTCTAGGACTGGCCTTATGCCTATGATGGTGTCCCACAGGTTCCTAAGACTTTATTCATTTTTTACTTCATTCTTTTTTCTTTTTTTCCTCAGGCTGGATAATCTCAGTTGACCTTTCTGCAAGTTGTTGATTCTTCTACCTGCTCAAATCTGCTGTTGAACAACTCTGGTAAATTTTTAATTTTAGTTATTGTACTTTTCAGCTCTAGAATTTCTATTTGACCCCTTAAAAATATACTTTCTTTTTATTGATATTCTTTATTTGGTAAGACATCATTCTGATACTTTCCTTTAGTCCTTCAGATATGGTTTGCCTTAGCTCTTTGAACATATTTCATGTGGTTCATTTAAAGTCTTTTACTAGTAAGTCCAATGTCTGGACCTCCTCAGGGACAGCTTCTACTAACTTTTATTTTTCCTGTGTTTGCATCATATATTCTTTTTTTTCTTTGCATTTTCATAATTTTTAGTTGAAAAGCAAACACTTTGAATATTATAATGTGGCCAACTCTGGAAATTAGGTTGTCTTCTCTTTTCAAGGTTTATTGTTTGCTGTTTATTTTAATTATTGTTGTTTATTTATATAATGACTTTCATGAACTAATTCTGAAAAGCCTGTATTCTTTGCCATACTTGGCCATTGAAGTCACTGTTCTGTTAGATTAGTGGTCAGCTAATGATTGGACAGATTATTTCCGTAAAAATGCCTGATACCAAAAATATTTCAAAATTTTGGTCAAGGGGCTCTGTGTATGTGGGGTGGGCGTGTCGTCATCACTCAGCCTGGCAGTTCACAGCTCTGCCTTAGCCTTCGCCCTCTCCTGATGCAGAGTCTCAAGGTCAGCCAGAGGTCAGATCCTAGAGCTTTCTCATGTTGTTCCTGAGCACCCATGGCATTCTAGATTCCCAGGAATATGTGTGTGTTTTCAGAGCCTTTAAGGACATCTCACTTCCCAGCCTTTCGTCCCAAGCTTTGTGGTTTATACTGACTGTTATCTATAGCCTCAGGCAGCAACAACTAAAATATTTGCCTGTAAATACTTTGGACAAATGCCCCACTCCTTCCCAGTAGCTTTTGAACTGGTCCACTTCCAAATCAGGGCAAATAAAGACAAATGTTTTGATATCTTCCATGGAGTCACCAGATAAAAAGAAAAAAATTACAGTTCTTTGTAAATAAGGTCCATTCTGTCCCTCTGGTACTGGAAAAGCAGGCTGTCTTTTCAAGGCTACCTCTGAGCTGGGATGTGGGATTGGGGCCCAGGCTAGATTAAAATGCTGCAAAGCTGACTGTTCTTACTGAGATGCACTATTTTCCTTGAATAAGCACTCCCCGATTACTGCAAGCCCTTAGTTAGTTTCCAGAGTTGTGAAAAAGTTGATTCTGACCATTTTTGCCAGGTTTTTCTTTGCTTTTATGGAGAAGCATGTTGGCACTCTTTACCAGTTTCACTGACATCACTCCTCTCTCTGTACTCTTATTATTTCTTCTTATGAAAATAATTTTGTAATGTGTTTCTATTGAAAAAGTAGAAGGATAATCCAGCCTTTCCTTTAGCACAGTTGACCACACTTTAAAAAAAAAAAAATTGACAGTTTAGAAAAATGTCTTACAGCTATGAGGAAAGCCGCAGTTACATCTTCCTCCAGTTTCTTGCTCAGGCAGGGTTTCTTGCTAGAGCAAGCCCTCGGAGAACTTTGGCGTTTTGATCAGAGTTGGCGTGGCTCCCTAGCAGCTGGCTGGGTTAGGTCAGGTCCTTTCACTCTCCCTCAATGTCCTATCCACATTGGGCTGGTCCTGGGGTAGAGGGAAGCCACCTGGAAGCCTGGGTCTTAGTGTACCCTGACCAGGGCACAGAGCAGCCTCAGTTTCAGATCCTTCTCCAGGGATCAAAACAAAAGCCCTCATGCTCCCTGACAACTTCCGGAGGCAAGTTGTTACAAGAGGCCAGGTGGATACGAAGCTAGTCTGGCATTCTGCCAATCCCGCCCACAACTCTGGGACCACTGGCAGGGTGTATACTAAATAGACACAAAAGTAAATACAATCAATCCAAATGCCCAATGAGTGATGACCGCATAAAGAAAATGTGGTATAGCCATACCACGGACTATTATTCATCAGTGAAAAGAAGTAAGCTTCTGAAGCATGCCGCAACATAGGTGAACCTTGACAACTTTACGCTAAATGACAAAAGCCAGTCACAAAAAAAGCATATGTTATATGACTCCTGTTACGTGAAATGCCCAGAATGGACAAGTCTATAGAAACAGAAAGTAGATTTGTGGTTGCCTGCGTTAAGGGTGTTGGGTCAGGAATAGGGAGAGACTGAATGCTAATGGGTTCAGGGTTTCTTTTGATGAAAACGTACGGAAGTTAGATGTGGTGATGGTTGCACAACTCTGTGAATATACTAAATTCACATTTAAATTAATGCGTTTGTTTCATGTTCTGTGTATCATATCTCAATAAAGCTGTTAAAAATTCTGTATCACAGAGGAAGCCCAGACTAGTAGGGCAGGACTCCCAGCCTTGAGCATGTGCTGGAGCAGCTGCTTCTCTGGCTTCTGGCTGGAGGAGCGCCCTCAGCCTCGGAGGAGCCTGAGCGCCATTAGCACCCGGGAAATCTGCCTTCAGATATGCCCCATACATTCTTCTCTTTCTTTTCATTCTTTCTTTTTATTTTTTTTTTAATTTCTTTCTTTGTTTTAACCTCCTTCCCTTTCTTCCTTCTTTCCTTCCTTCCTTTCTTTCTTTCTTGGTTATGTGACTACTTCAGTTAACAACCTCATCTTCACTGACTCAGTTGTTGGGGACAAGCTACCAGGTTAAGGGGGAGGTAGGTGGAAGGGTGCAGGGAGGTGAGAGGAGGGGTGATATTTTTTTAAAAATGTATTGATACAAGAGTGACAGCTCCTCAATTTAAAGCCGCAGAAATCAGGCAGAGGGTATAGCTCAGTGGTAGAGTGCATGCTTAGCAACACATGAGATCCTGGGTTCAATCCCCAGTCCCTCCATCTAAAAATAAATAAATAAATCTAATTACCTTCCCCCACAAAATAAATAAAATTGTACAAAAAAAATATGTTCTAAAGCCACAAAAATCAATCAAAGTCATCTTTTCTTTCCTTTCCTTTATCTATACCCCTTAGGACTGATGGTCACATTGGGAGCAGCAGCCGGAAAATCCGAGCTGGTCTCAGAAGCAATGAGAGACTTGACAGTACCTTTGGAATCACATCTGAGGAATGCCTCAGCTCATGGAATTCCATCCCGGCTCCCACTCTGGAGTTCGGAAATCCCCTCTGAACATGCACCGACGTGTTTTCCATCATCATTTCCAAAATTGTGGCCTGGCCTTCCTAGAAACCATTTTGATTCGGTTAACTTTGGGCTAACTCATGGACACTTAGAGGACTAGAACATTCTGACAACTTCGTGAGCTAGGGAGCACAATCAGTCTCTTTCCCATTCTGTCATCACCATGCCCTGTTGTGTGTGAAGAGGTCTTGTCTGCACCATCATGGGGTCTGGCCAGGCATGAAAAGGCTTGTTTTGGTCAAGGAGCTTACCACCCTAAAGCATGCTGTGTCGTGCCAAAGGTCCCCGAACCTGCTCCTCCTTCACCCTGGACACAGATCAGGCCTCCCAGTCTGACTGATGGTTCAGTGGGATCATTTGACTGAGGTCTGGCCAGCAGAACAGGGGCAGAACCGGTATGCGTCATCTCCAGGGCTGTTCTCCCACCAAAACATCTCACCCATGGCTCCACTCTGCAATTTTCGTCTTTTAGTTGGCTGGAATAAAAACAGATTTCTAAGTTAAAAATGGTAGAGTCAAAACTGAAAAGGTGCTGAGCCCCAAAATGACCATCAGAAGACCACCCACATTGGGCTTTTAAAAGAACAGAAATTTTATTGCATTAGACACTGATATTTGGAGGTTTCCTGGATCTAATGATCCCCTAACCAGTACAAATGTATTTAAAAAAAATTTTTTTTTTTAGTGGAGGTACTGGGACCTAGGACCTCATGCATGCTAAGCAAATGCTCTACCACTGAGCTATGTATTTTAAATAGGCCTAACCATATTACAGTCTATTGCTGTGTAATAAATTTCCCCCAAATGTAGTGACTTAAGACAACACACATTTGTTAGCTCACTTTTTCGGGGGTGGGTCAGGAATTCATCATGGCTTAGTTGGGTGACTTTAGCTCCAAGACTCACAAGGCTGCACTCTAGGTGTCGGCCAGGGCTGCAGTCACCTCGAGGCTCTAATGGCAGAGAAGCCACTCCCCAGCTCTCTCTTGTGGCTGCTGACAGCAGTTAGTCCCTTGAGGAGTATTGGACCTCAGGCCTCAGCCACTTGTTGGCTGTTGACTGGGGACATCACTTACTTTCCAGAGGGACCTCCCATAGGGCGGCTGATGACAGTGGCAACTGGCTGTCCTCAGATCAGAGGAGTGAGAGAGCCATAGAGTGTGCTCCAGACCAGAGTCACAGTCTCTTTTTCACCTGACCTTGGAAGTGACACCCCACTACTTTTGCCATATTCTCTTTTTTTTCCTTTATCATCAAAACATTTATGAAATGCATTGCTGCACGTGGCCGGAGCTGTGTATGGGCTGTTAAAAGCTTGAGTGCCTGGATAAAACCAGGAAAAGTGTTCCCCCTTTTCATGTTCGCAGAGCAGCTACTGCTCATAGGTGGGCCAGTCCTGTGGCCTGCAAACGAGGGGCAAATACCCCAGAGCAGGGTTCTGCTGGACTGGAATGGAGCCGGGGATGAGGGCACTGAGCCAGCCCTTCCAAGCAGTGATCTTACAGGTGTCTATCCTTTCGGCTCTGAAGACAGATGGGGCACGTTTTATGAAGGCTTTCTTCTGGCTGGGATGATGCATCTAGGTGATAGAAAAGAAAGCCGGAGAGAGGCTGGGGAAGGGAGCCAGAGCTTTTTACTGACTTGGCTGTGGGTTCTGCAGTAGAGGCCCTGTGGGGTTTAAGAGCATTCTTCTGCCTCCTTTCTTCTTCCTGCACCTTCTCCTGCTGCCTGAGCTGCCATGCCTGTAATCCAGCGTCCATTTCCTGTGACAGCAGCACAACTCATCTTGCAGACTTTTCCCTGTGGGCTTTCCTTCCAAGCTGGCCTTTCACTGGAGGAGCAGGGCGGCCATTCACTTAAGCCCAGTCTGGGAGTTCCTGAAGGGGCCCATAGCTGAAGGGTGCTGGCAGCAGGGCCTTGATGGAGTCACCACCGGCTGCCCGCCCTAACCCCTGTGGAGAGCAGTGTACCCAAAGCAGCCATGCCGAGGAGAGAAGCCAGAAGTGGGCCGCCATATTCTCTTGTTAGAAGCATGCTGGCAGGTCTAGCCTCTGCTCAAAAGGAGGCTGTCTCCTCAGGGAGGCAGGGTCACTGGGGGGCCATCTGAGAAGCTGCCATCACACTAACTTCATGTAATTCTTTATTCCTGAAGATTTGTGGGCAAATTCAATGTTTCAAATGCTCCAAAGCTGCATGGCCTAATAGAGGTGCCGTTACCCACACACAACTGTTAAAATGAAAAAAAATTTAAAATTCAATTCCTCAGTCACAGTAATCATATTTCAAGTGCTCAGTAACCATATCTGGCTCGTAGCTACCACATTGGAACAGTGTGGCTATAGAACGCTTCCACTGCCACAGAA
Organism: Camelus bactrianus; assembly: GCF_048773025.1. NCBI lineage: Eukaryota > Metazoa > Chordata > Mammalia > Artiodactyla > Camelidae > Camelus > Camelus bactrianus. The sequence continues at coordinate 19,825,965 of NC_133567.1, read as the reverse complement.
AGTTCTATCAGACAGATAGAAAAACAAAAGCCAAACAAAATACCAAAAAAAAACCCAAAAAATCCAAAACCAAAAAACTACTCTCTTTAAAAAGCTACCTTTTCCTAGAATTGTGAAGCCCCAAACATCAATGTTCTGAGGCCCCCAGACTCTTTTTTTGCCTTTATTACCATTCCTATTGTTCCTCTGTCTCTTTTCAGGAACCCAGTTGCAACTAGTCTCTTCCCTTCTTGACAATCTGCTCTCAAGAAGGAAGTGATTAAACTCATTTACACTGAGGTGTAAATGACTACCTTTTAACCTCATCATTTCCTCAAAAGCATTTTCATTCCAACAAGACTGAGTCTACAGTAGAAGGAATACATTTTTAATTGTGATGCTTTATGAATCAGCACCACTGACTGAGGTAGATATTGCCCCTACCCCGGAGGCTGGCAGGGGGTGGGCGTAGGGGAGTGTTCAAGTCTTTTAAATGCTTTTGGAGTTTGAAGGATCCTTTCTGAGATAAGAATATTCACCCCTAAATCTGTCTGGTTTGTGATTCAGATTTTCCCATAAGAATTTTCTCAAAAGTAGGTAACAACTTGGATCTGGATGTGTTCTAACTTAGCAAAAAGCAAACAAATCATATGCTAGAGACTGACTGTCTGTATTTTTAACCAGAGAGCACAAATCAGGCGAACCGCATTATGACATTCAATGCCTTGCTTGTCTTCCTGGAATAAATGAATCCATCATTTAACTTGTTTCAGCCAGAAGGCCAGCCTTTCCAGTTGCAGAGGGAAAACAGAAGTTCTTCGACAGAGGAGGCAAAAAGTGCTGGAAAAGACACTGTGGATTACCACCCAGGTGCGTTCCCACCTGAGCTCACAGGCTGGTTATTAGAGCCTGGTGTCTAACAGTCACCTCGGTGGCTTGAGCAGGGTGGTGGTGGTGGGGACAAACATAATTTGCCACCTTGCCTCCACGTGATCATTTAGAAGCAGAGGGAGCTGTCTCTAATGACAGGTCACAAACACTCACCAGGCAGCTCCTTTATGCCCGCCTCGCCAGGCTGGGCGCTGGCAGCCCTGCCATTCAGGCGCTTGTTTTTGTTTTGGAACAAAAGCCTCACTCCCAGCTGTGGCGCCAAAATCTAGCCCGCACTGTACGCGTAACTGACAGCTCGGCGGCCCTGCGGCGGGGAGGCCAGGCGCCGCTCCTCCAATCACCGCGGCCCTGCGCGCAGCCCGGCGTGTTTACACGCAGCCGGCTGCCGCCGGGAGGGAGCCCGGGGAAAACCAGGACGCGGAGTCGCTCGGAGTGGGCGGGCGCCCCAGGAGAAAAGTGAAAGTGTGCGAGGCCCACAGGAAGCGTGGAGGCAGCCACGTGGTCACCTGGGGCCTGCGGCAGGGTGCTGTGAATTTCTTTGCTTAACTTCGGCAATTCCTTCTGACTCCGCGTGTCTAGTCTCTGGGATTATAGGGCAATGGAGAAATAGAATGTTCCCCCCTCGCTTAGGGGGCCTGAGAGATAACCAGTTAAGTCCTCAGTACCCCACCAGGTGCTCTGCAGTGACACGGGGGTGAGAGAAACTGGACGAGTTGATAGCTTATATGTTTGAGATGCTGATTGCTTCCTGCAGACCCTCAACGCAAAATGTCACTGCCATCATCGTGATGATGTTATTAAACATTAAATAGTGCATTGCCGCTGTGTGTACTGAACCATGTAAGTGAAAAAAAAAAAAAAAACTTGTCCAAGCCTTGAGTAGTGACTAGATTAACATAGCAAAGAAAGTTCCCAGAGTGTGCTTTGCAAAATAAATAGGCAAGATCTGTATCTGTCACACAGCCCAGCAAAATAAAGCAGATTCACGCCTAGTCAGTGGACACCAGGAGACTGAAAAACATTTAGCATCAGAGAGAAATTAAATGATTGTTTGAGTCTGGAGTTTCCGCGTTGGGGGCAGCAGAGCTCAGAGGCTGGGTAGTAGCTTTGGGCTCCACCCATCTAAGCATCTCCACTGGTTCTGCTCACGATGGTTATATGATTTTGGACAAGACCTCTCTGCGCCTCCATTTTCTTATCAATAAAGTGGAGATAATACATCCAGACTTGCTGTGAAGGTTTAATGGAATGATTTGTGAAAAGTGGCTGGCCACTTAGAAAGCGCACAATAAACAGATGTGGTTATTTGATGCCAATGTATAATGGAGAATTTTCCAGAAACCATGGAGTGATGATAGGCACATTCTTCCTTAGGAAGAGAAGAGCATTTAGGACGGTCTACCTGGCACAGGTGAACACCCAGGTAGGGTTGGTGACGCTGCTGCTGAAATCGTTTTTTTAAAATGGTTATTATGAGATCATTGTAAGTTCACATGCAGTTGTAAGAAATAACACAGAGAGATCCCATGTACCCTTCGCCTAGTTTCCCAGTGGTGACATCTAGTACCATGTGTAAATATCACAACCAGGATATTGGCATTCATACACTCCAACTTACTCAGATTTTACCAGTTTTACATGCAGTTGTGTGTGTGTGGCTTTAGTTCTATGCAATACTGTCATACGTGTAGATTTGTGTCCTCACCATAACAGTCAAGATTAACAACAATTCTGTCACAAGGGTCACTTGTCTGCCACTCTTTTTACCCTAGACCTTCTCTGATCCCACCTCCCCACCATTTTCCCACAAAACTTTTCTTTCCTGAGTTCAAAGACCTGCTAAGAGCATGCTTAGCCCATCACAGACAAATTCTGGCTAGGGTATTAATGGATGATAACTTTTGAATGGGTCCCCTTGCACCCACCCCAGCCATTACATTCTCAGAAAGAGCTTTAGTCATTTTGCTCTGGGGAATGAGCTGTAGGAGATTATCAGGGAGCAAGCAGAAGGACTATGGAGTTCAGAATTATCACTCAAGTTTAAATGTGCATGAAAAAGGTTGGGGTGGGGAAGAAACAGAGAAGCCTCTTAGAGGACCGGAAGTGCTCCAGGATGATCCATCTAAGTGGAAGCTGAAACACACACACACACACACAAAACAAATCCACACTGTCTTAGTCTGTTCGGGCTTCTATAACAAAGCACCATAGACTGAGTGGCTTACAAATGACAAACGTTTGTTTTTCACTGTTCTGCAGGCTGGAAAGTGCAAGATCATGACACCGGCAAATTCAGCGTCCATTGAGGACCCACGTCCTCATAGACAGTGGTCTTCTCATTGCAACTTCACATAGTAGACAAGGTGAGGGGGCCCTCCCAGGCCTCTCTTGTAACGGCACTAATCCCATTCATGAGGATTCTGCCCTTATGTCCTAGTCACCGCCCCAAAGCTCCACCTCCTAATGCCGTCCCCTTGGGGGGTCAGGTTTCAACATCTGAACTTTGGGGAGGACACAAACATTCAGACCATCACACACACCTTTAAAATGAGAAAACCTCCAGAAGCTTCTCCCCTTCACCACCACCCCCATGACCCACTGGAGTAAATAAGAAGTCTCAGCCACAGCTCAAGAATGGAATCTTGCTCCTGTTCCCCTTGAATAGCACAGGGCAGAAGTTAAACAATCTGTCATGCCTAGACTTGCGATCGCCACCACAGAGCCCTGTTTGATTGTCTGTGGCCAGCCACAGCCTTGTGGAAGTGCTGGTGACCCTGGCGTATTCTGCAAGACACAGAAAGCACTGACCTAAAGCCTGACATGAAGGGCATGAAAGTGAAAAGCATTCCCTTTACACATTTTGACATAACTAGAATGCATAATGTTCCACAAGCATTTTTTCCCACGGACTTTTTTCAGAATCTGACTACAACACAAAATCCGAAGAGTGAGAAATGGAAACTTTGTGCTTCATCTCACAAGAATGCCCTTCTCTCAAGGAACAGAGTCCAGGCACAAGTCCTCCTGGCTTTCTGTGATGCTACTGGCAATTGCAGAAGGGGTGATGGGGTTGGGAGAGACAGGTGAGGAGGAGGGACCCTGCTGGAAGTGATGTTTGTCGCAGGTGTTTCTTATGTTCTCGGAGTATGGTACCAGGATCAGAGGTACCTGGCAACTTGTTCATGGCTCCGTTTTCCGGCCCCACCTCACGTCTTCGGAATCAGAGACTTTGAGGCTGTGTGCCATTAACCTGTGTTTAATAAGCCCTCCGGGTGATTCTGAGACATGTTAAAGTTTGAGAAACATTGGCGCTTGCAGCAGAAAGATGCAAAAGTCAGTTTGTTGGCTCACTAGACTAGATAAACATTCTTATGGGGATAGAGATGGAAGAGCCAAATATTACTTTATTTTTCATTTTTTTAAATTGAAATGTAGTTGATTTACAATGTTTCAGGTGTACAGCAAAGTGATTCAGTTATACACACGTGTGTGTGTGTGTATATATATATAGATATATATATATATTTATATTTTCCATTATAGGTTATTACAAGATATTGTAATAATCTTTATAGTTTCCATTATAAGTTATAAGTACAAGATATTGAATACAGTTCCCTGTGCTATACAGGAAGTAGATACCTGTTGCTTATCTATTTTATATATGTTAATTCCAAACTCCTAATTTATCCCTCAATCCTTTTCCCCTTTGGTAACCATTAGTTTGTTTTCAATGTCTATGAGACTATTTATGTTTTGTAAGTAATTTCACCTGTATCTTTTTTTTAGATTCCACATATAAGTGATATCATGTGCTATTTGACTTTCTTTGTCTGGCTTAACTTAGTATGATAATCCTTAGGTCCATCCATATTGCTGAAAATGGCATTATTTCATTCCTTTTTATGGCTGAGTAATATTCCATTGTATAGATAGATACCACATCTTCTTTATCCAATCATCTGTGGACGGACATTTAGGTTACTTTCAGGTCTTGGCTATTCTAAATAGCATTGCTTTGAACACTGGGGTGCATATATCTTTTTGAATTAGAATTTTTTCCAGATATATGCCCAGGAGTGGGACTGCTGGATCCTATGGTAAGTCTATTTTCAGTTTTTTACGAAACCTCCATAATGTTCTCCATAGTGGCTGCACCAAATTGCATCCCCACCAACAGTGTAGGAGGGCTCCCTTTTCTCCACACCCTCTCCAGAACTTATTATTTGTAGACTTTTTAATGATGGCCATTCTGACCTGTGTGAGGTGATACCTCACTGTGGTTTTGATTAGCATTTCTCTGATAATTAGTGACGTTGAGCATCTTTTCATGTGCCTATTGGCCATCTGGATGTCTTCACTGGAGAAATGTCTGTTTAGATTTGAGTATTACTTTAAATTAAGGAAAGAAATGTTTGAGTATCTACAAATGCTAGGCACTATTCTTGCAAGACAGACGATGTATCAGCCTCTGGAGCTTATATTTTAGCTGCTAGTAATAGGTGCTCTAAAGAAGAAAAAAGCATCAGATTTGGAGTGCAGTTTTAGCAGGGTCAGGAGGAAAGGCCTCTTTCAGAACATGAACCCTGAGCAAGATGCTTGAGTGGAGTGCAGGAGCCAGCAGCAGCACCCTGGCAGGAGGGACTAGAAGTGTGGCAGCCTGACATGAACACGAGTTTGGTGTGATCAAAAAAGACTGGGAAGGCGATGTGGACAGAGCAGAAGGAGGGGAGAGCAGGTCACTGAGAGGTGGGATGGGGCTAGATGGTACGGGGTCCTTTAGGTCTCGTAAGGACATTTCTATTTCTTCTGAATGTGGCGGGAAATTATTGGAGGCTCTTGGAGAGGGGCGTACTTTGTTTTCTGTATGTAAGACCATTGGCTGCTATGTAAAGGTTTGCCTGCAGACAGACAAAAGTGAAAGCAATCAGCCTAGTTAGGAGTCGAGCATGGGAGTCCAACTTAGAGATGATGAGTGCAAGATAAAAGCAAAGTGATTGAGATGGTGGAATTGGTTGGATTCAAGATATTTGTCTAAGATAAAGCTGGGATATAGGAGAAAAAGGTCCACCAAGGAACCCATCACTGGTTGAGATTGTCAAACTGGAGAGCATCACAGTAGAAACACCATTTGCAGGAGCCAACTTCAACCGCTCTTTAATCTTGCCATGACTTGGCCCTGACCTGTATCTGCTATTTCTCCCATTCCCCTTAGGGACCAGTGCTGATTTCCACCACTCTCTGGAAACCCACGAGCACACCCTCTGCTATTACACAGAGAAAATAGAAGCCCTTGAGTTTGTACTAAATCAAATTCTTATCTGACCTTCCACCTACAAAAGTATCTTCATCTACATCATTCTTGAGGTTTTTTCCTTTTATCTGAGACAAACAAATGACCCTCTGCCAATGCAGTCAATTTATCTACTGGGCTCTTAGCATCTCTCTTTCTCATTTACCCCTTCTTTTTCTTCTCTATTTTATTTTAATCATATCCAAGTCTTTCCCATCTTCAAAAATTCTCTCTATCCTCTTTCCTTCCCCACTTCCTTTAACAGTTAAATTTCTAGAAAAAAAAAAATAAAACTGAAATATGCACTCATTACTTCCTTAATTCTCAGCCGTTTTTAAAATTCACTGCAATCTGGCTTTCATGCTCATGAGTCCCCTGAAAAACGCTCTTGTTAATATCACCAACTTGTTACCAAACTCAGTCGACAATTTTCAGTCCTCATCTGCCATCTCAAAACATTCACTTACTTTAACAAACATCAATGTGTGCTCATGAGTCCTGTATCAGGTAGGATCCAAGCAGAAAAAAAGAAAACACTCTACATTTTAAAATATAAGAAATTTTATCCCCACCGGTGATGGGAAAGAGGGAAAAAAACAAACAAGAAGGTGTTGAGACAACGCAAAAATTAATGACAGGAAGCTACTACCCACTAGGCTGGAGGGATGACAGGAAGAGGTGGGGCTATGCCCTGGCCAGTGGCTCTAGTGATCTGGGGGAAACTGGAGCCACTGGTCTATGTGGAGGAACAGCGCCTTGGAGGAGACGAGCCCAGTGGGAGGACACTCCTAGAGCAGAGACGGGGAGATATTTCCTGGCTTCTGCCTTACTCCCTCTAATCTCCCACCAGTTTCTCTTTGGCTAAACCAAGCAAGCAGCCCCAGAAAAGAGACTCTGAAAGAAACAGCCTGCAAAGATTGACAACGTGCAATAAAGAGCAAATTGAGGGAAGAGCAAGGAATGGATCCAATGGAAAATTGGCCAAGGACCAGCACAGCTCCTAAATCAGTACACTCAAGAAAGTGATTACATGACTTGCCCCAGATGTCCATGAGCATTTCAAATGCAACATTTTCCCAAATGGTCCCATCTTCCCCACTAAGCCTGCTTCCCTCTGCTTTCGTTTCCCCTGTGACTCTCGCTAAGTTCAACTTAGTCCCGTGAGTCTGAGTTTAAAAAAAGGGTTTTTTTGTTCCTTCTTCTCTCGTGCTGCCTGATCTTATTGGTCACACGGTTTTGTTGATTTCTGCTTTGTATATTCCTCAAGTCTACTCTCTCCTCACTTTACCCTCTGTTGTAGCTTTAGTTCAGACTCTCTTCATTTCTCACTGGACTGAGGCAGAACTCCTTGACCCTACAACATTCCCTTCAAGTCTATCTTCCCGGCTGCTTTCAGAATAATCCTCCTAACATGCCCACTGAGCCACATTCCTCACCTGCTCAAAAAATTCTTCCATGACCCCAACAAGATCCTCAGTCCTTCTAGAACAGATAGGTTCTGAGTCTGCCATGAGCCCAAGCACAAAATAACTCTCAGTTCCTAACATGGAATTCTCCTTCTCTAAGGAAAGAGAAGAATCTGGGGAAAAGGAAGTGGAAGAAACCAATAGTGTGTTGTTCCCACCCTTTCCAGTGTCAATGACAAAGCTGGAAATGGGGCTTGCTTCATGGGGGTGTCATCTGTCACCCAGGACACCATGCTTAGAAGAGCCCATGTTTGGTTTAATGCTCTGCTGTCTGTCTTGAAATTTATGGTCATTTTGAGCAAGTAGCGCTGTGTGTTCATCTTTCTTTGGGCTCTGCAAATTAGGCAGCCAGTTCCAGCCAGGAGTATGTATAGTCCTAAGTAACAAGCTGAATGCCATTCTGAAAGGTGGCAGCTCATATACTCAGGGTGACATTAGATTTTAGGTTCTAGAAGATAGGGAATGAGTGATGGCTTGTAAGATACTGATAGGGATGCAGAGGTCATTGAGAACAAGGAGCTGAACATGGAGTGAGCATGGGGGGAAGTATTTAAAACTAACAGGAAAACAGTATCACTAATAGTAGAATAATAGAGAAGAAGCTGGGGCGGTGGGGGGAACGCATAAAACAACATGGGTGAAATGACTATGGTATCGTGGCCGATAGTCTGTATTGAAAACCTATCAGGAAAGATTTAAAAAATAGTGAAGATCATGATTTTTATATCCAAGATCACAACTAGCTATTTTTCATTTTCACTGAGAATTGAATAAAGGAAAATAGCCCTAATTTTCTGAAGGACACACTTAGGCTAAATAGAAGAAAACTTCTTATGTGTGGAGTATTATTTATAACCTAGTAAATTACCGAAGACCCAAGACCATCCTTCTATTTGTTGCTGCTCGCCCTTCTTGTCCTCTTTCTTCTCCTTCCTTTTCTGTTTTCTCTTCATTTTTCTCCTCTTCCCTTCCCTTAACTTCTGGAAAAGAGCAGTATTTGGACTGGGTCATGTTTGAAATTTCAGTTTAGACCAAGGGTCTTGAAAGTCAGCCTTACCTGCAATGTGGCAAAGGGAAGCAAGACGTCCATCAAGTGGAGCTGTGGCTGTGATGACGCTACCAGGGGTGTGCGGATAGTGGGTTTATATACAAGAGGTGGTGGAACAAGCAGCTCCACCATCACTTTTAAAGAAATGAGAGAAAAAGCTTGCAAGAAATCTCTGCATCCCTAATGACAGAAATGGAAGATGATCAGGGCTTCTACTGCCCACCCTCTGCCCTCCTTCCTTCCAGGCATGTGGGCCAGATGGACGGTCTGTATCTACACTGGTTAAGGGAAAATTCTATCCCCTAGTATAAAGGAATTTTTAGACACTCTGCCAAATTCTGTCTCTCTTTTTAAAAATATTAACAGGCATAATAACAACAACAACAAAAGAAAATTTACAACTAGCTTTTAAGAAATCCCAGGGGCATTTATATCAGCATGTGCTAATGTCTCATTATATTTTATGGCTTTTAAGACTCTTGTAATAGGTTGCTGGGTTAATTCAGGTACTTTTTTCCCTAGAATAGCTGGAGAATAAAATAACAAACAGAGGAACTGAAATGGCATAGATAAAAATAGTACTGGAGGCAGAGGGGATAGATGAGGTACTTATCATGTCTCACCACCCACGAACCTGGAAATAGCCTAATTGGAAGCCTGATGAAGGTAATAAATGAGAACTGATAAATATAAGCTAATAATTCAAAAAACATTAGGTTCTTAAAATTAGGAAGGCAGATGAGAAAACACAGTTATGACAGTTTGGATTTCGGATTTACAGCAAAGCATCACGAGTGTAATCTCTGTTTCCTGAGGTAGCTCAGCTACGTTCACCTAAAAATGGATCTGGGAGGTAGAAAAGGACCCTTGGAAGGTCTGAGCCTGCACTGTCCAATCCTATAGCCACTAGCTAAGAGGCTATTTAAACTTAGTTAAAATTAAATACAATTTAAGGGGGCATAGCTCAAGTGGTAGAACGCATGCTTAGCATGTACGATGTCATGGGTTCAGACCCCAGTACCTCCTCTAAGAATAAACAAATACTAAATAAACCTAATTACCTCTCCCCCACCAAAAAAATTAATAAACTTTAAAAAGCATTAAATACAATTTAAACTTTGGTTCTTCATCTGTACTAGCCATCTTTCAAGTCCTCCATAGCTACATGGGCTAGCGGCTACTGTATTGGACAATGCAGAAATAGACCAAGTCCATTATTACAGAATGTGCCCACAGATGAGCTATTTGTATGTTCACATTTGTATTCATGTCCAATACTTTAAAGGGATTAAGTTTGGTATTTTGAAAAACATTACTTATTAGAAATATGATCATTTTTATGATAATTATTTAAGCTTAAAAATATTTCTGTTAGAAGGAAAGGATGAACCAAGGGTTATTTACTGAAATACAGACAGGAAGGCAAATAATCAATGCTAAGTAAATGAGAATTGAATCTGAAAACTTAATTTTAAGAATTCATCCCAGCAATGGCACATTCTGTAGTATAAGGAAATTAATCTGTTGGATAACATATGAAGAAAATTGAAAGGAAGCCTGGAGGCAAAAAAAAATTTTCTTTTTAAGAAAAAAGAATTGAAGGAAAATGATAAAGGATGAAGTTTAGTAGAGATTATTATTAAAAACCTCAGGGGAAAAAACAGTGATAAGAATTCGTAAATAAAATCAGCAAAGAAAGGCAAAGAAAGACCCACAGATAAATCTAAAACATGAAGAAATTTAAAAAGAAACAACGAAACTAGGGAAGTATTTGCAAAAACTATACAAGAGGACTTTTAATGTCGAGAGCTCATATAAGTGCAGAGCAAAACTCAGCCTCTTGTAGGCATATGGGCAAAGGATAAGAAAAGAATTCGCAGAAGGGAAAATAAAACTTGAACACATGGGGAAATACTTTTCTTCGTTAATGATCAAAGAAATAAATTAAAACAAAATGAGATTTGATGGAACATTTATCAAAGTAGCAAAGGAAGGGAAAGATGGAAAGAATGAGATATGATATGATCAAAGCCACAGAGAGCACAGGAAATCAGCCACTTTCCCATGGTTGTCAGATTGTAAACTGCAGCAACTCCTTCAGAAAGCCGCACACCCTTGGACCACTGATTCCACTTCTGGCTCTGATCCTAAGGAAGGAATCCAAAAGATACATAGTGTTTTCTGTACAAAGGTTGGCAGCGCCCTGTTTAAAATAGCAAGACACGGTGAAATTTTGGCACAATGGTTGGACAGAAGAGTCTGTAGTAAAAATTATGCTATGAACGGTTTTTACTTGTTATTTTAAGGTGACCTATGTAATATCTGAATACAGTTTTTTAAAAGCAAAAGGTACAGAAAGTAGGAGACCTCCTTTATCTTCCCTCAATTCACTCACCTGCCTCGAGGTTAGGAAGTATCTTTCAGACACTTTCTCATCTGTCTATCCACCTTTCCATCTGAAATCACACTATTTAGAGTGTACAGTCTATTTTGTGGGGTTTTACTTTAAACACAAATGAGAGCATGTTTAAATATAATTTTACAACTTGCCTTTTCCATTGAAAACTTTGAACCTTTTCCCTTTTAGTACACAGCGACCTCCCTCCTTCCTTTTAGCTGTTGCATGGTGGTTCCCATGTTGTCAAAGGCTTCTTTTTAAACCATTCTCCTTTCGATGAATATTTACGCTGCTTTCAATATTCTACTATTAAAACCAGTGCTGCGACCAAGACCCTCTCTGTGTTCCTTTGTGTTCATGAACTGATGTTTCTCTAGAGTCCACAGCTAGAGGTGGACTCACTGACTTCCAGTGGCAAAAGTGAATTTTAGAATTATGAAAGATATTGCAGTAGTATATACAGAGCGCCCATTTCTCCCTACTCTCAGTCACCCTGAATATTATCAACACTTTAACATTTTTACCAGTCTGATAGGTAAATATTATATCTAATTGTTTTAATAATACTGAATTATTTGTTTTTGTCTGTATCTTAATCCTTGGTTTTATGTTGAAAACCAACCACCTTCTACCTTTAAAAACTCTTTAAAGGTGTCTTTGCCATAAAGTTTAAAGGCTTTTTTCCTCTGGTCAAATTGATCAGCTTTTTGCTATGGCTCCAACCTGATATCCTGTTTATAACAGTTGTCATTCCCTGGGGCTTATAAAAATATTCATGCATGTTTTCTTGCAATATTTGCATGACTTATTTCTTCTCCTACTAGCTCATGATCCATCTACAAGTTATATGACCATTTGTGAGTGAAAGCTTAAATTATAAAACCAGGTGGAAAAACAATATGAAACAAAAAAATGCATAGAAAACAAATTGAAATAAATATATCAAAACAATATTGGTGGTTGTCCTTGGGTAGGGAGATTAGATCTGATGTGATTTTTTTTTCCTTTGAATTGATTTTGTGCTTCAGATTTTAGATCATATTGGTTATATTTATAAGACATGATGGCCTTTTATGTTCTTTTTCTGCTCAGGACAGTAACCATCCTTAAGCCACGTGCTTTGGTGAAGGCCGCCAGCCACAGCACTCCACTCTTGGCCACAGATGTGGACTCATAATTCAGAGGGCATCCAGGCTCCTGTACTGGGGTTTCTTTAACTGCTGCACGTGGCAAAGAACTCCTCTGCTCCGAGTCACAGGGTTGAGAGGTGTGTGGCCAGAGCTGCCCCCCGTCTCTGGTTCTAGCTGACCACATAATGAAGCAACATTTCCGCCCCCCACCGGCCCCCACACATACACACACAGAGACAGAGGACCACACATCTTATGGGCCCCAAATCTAACTTTCCCCAAACTCGTAGATGAGTTACCCAAATTGATAAATCCCTTTCCCCGTTTTTTTTTTTTCTTTAGGGTGGGTAGGATTTCAGTTACTTGTACCAGAAAGGTCTCAGATTTAAAAAAGCAATAGGAAACGAAAGATGAGAACAAAGCTTCAGAGATACGAAAATATCATTAGTAGGAAGTAAGTATACATCTTGGGTGGGGGTAATCCTCACTTTGTGGAAAGAGATGTTAATACAAATAATATAAGATAGCAGCTACTTGGTTTGTAGCTGTTACAGCATCTTATTATTACTAAGAAGATAACTAGTAAAATAAGATGCCAGCAAGTGTTTGCAAAATTTCATAATTTTTGCATTCCCAGCAAAGCAGGGAGGGCCCATGAAATTAAAGGTGATATTGCTAGGAACAGGGAAGGCAGTTCTAAGACACAGCACGTCACGTTGGCTTAGAGACGATGTCTATAAGAGAGCCTATACATTTGTAGCTGTACATATTAGACCCCATTTGTGGACTTTAATCATGGGCATTTGGCTTAATCTTAAACTTAAAACATACTCAGGTCAGTCATCATGGAACCCAAGAGTTGAAAGACCTTAAAGAGTACAATGCATTCACCTCAGAGCTGTGAACCCTGCAGAGATTAGAAGACTTAACAGGTGTCATATGGTAAGTAATCCCCAGATCAGGATTTGAACTCAAGCCTCTGAGATCCCAGTTCAGTGTTCTTTCTGTTGCCTTTCAAGTGTCAATATGAGATGACTAAAATGATCAGGAAGCAAAGAAAATCTCTTTCTCTCCATACACACACACATACCACCCCAAAATAGCAAATACATGTTACATAATAAAAAAGAAAGTAATACTATCAGTTTTATACTCACTAAATTAATAATAATAATAAACTGGAAAGAAATCTTTGGGAGGTATTTTAAAGAACCATGTAGACAGTACATTGTGTTGTTAAACAGGGTTTGAGTTAATTGCTCATGGGAGAAACATTTATCTGGGTGGAGGTTTATGCTTGACTTACACAGGCTTTCAGCCTGAAGGGTGTAATAGATGAGTGATTCTCTTAACCTTAATCTATTTTTCATACGGTGGGATGACAGTCATCATCTGAAATCATTTTTAAGTTTCCCAGAAGTGTGGAAAAACTAACTTAATCTTCCTTTTATAACCTGTTTAAAGGGCAAATTTTCACTTTTAGTTTTAAAATAGTTTTTAAAAGGAGCTACCATTCTCAAGGAATCCATCTAATTAAGGTTCTTAAGGACATAAACGAGCTCTTGCGAGAGGGTAAAAATTCGTTATATTTCTGCCCTGGTTATGGTTACACCTCATGATTTGGGATGTGTAATTATTATTTTTCTGAATCTTAAATTTAAAAAAAATTGAACAATATGTTAAATTGAGCCTGATGTTCTTCGTACAACTTCTCAGTACATGCAAAAAAAAAAAAAAAAAAAAAAAGCTTTGGGTATTGTTGGGGCTCAGAATTCAAAGGCTTAAAAATGATTTAAGATCAAAATAAACCAGGCAAAAGGCATCCAGTTGCTCTGTGATTGAAAGGTGGCACTTTCTCCGCAGCCAATCCTTGGTCTTCCCTCATCAGCGCTTCTCAAACTGTTCAGCCAAGTGCATGGAATGCAGAGGAGAACACATCCTATCCAAGGGAAGAAGACCGAGTCCACTGCAATGCTTGAAATGGCCCACTGCTGCCAGTTTCATTCAAATCGCATTACAATCCATACTGTTCTTAGGCTTGCTTTAATATATTTATTCATGTTAAATATATTACAAAATATGATATATTTAAAAATATATTTCAGTAAATATAATTATAGATCATTATAAATAAATATAATAAATAATTACAAATCATAATAAATAAGAAATTAAATACACTAAAGAAATGTTAAACATAAATATTTATTTCTTGTATAGCTCAGTGGTAGAGCGCGTGCTTAGCATGCACAAGGTCCTGGGTTCAAGCCCCAAGACCTCCATTTAAAAAAAAGATAAATAAATAAACCTAATTACCTCCCTCCCTCCCCCACCAAAAAATAAATAAATAAATATTTACTTCTTTAGGTTAAACCTCCGGCACTCCCTACCTCCTCTTCTGCTCTATTTTTCTCTATAGAGCTTGTGGCAACTATGAAATCATACAGTTCACTTATTTTCTTTGGTGGTTGTCCACTCACCTCCCCCGAGGGGCTTATTTTGCTGGCTGCTGCACACCAGTGCCAAGAACCAGGACTGGCATTGAGCAGGGGTCAATAAATACATATTGAATGAATGGTGGCATGTTTTAAACGATGAGGTGTTAAACCGGACTGTCTGGAAGACGTGCCTTCCGTATCCGGTGACTTAGCAGCACACCTCATCCTCCATAGCAAGCATTTCCAGCATCAGAAGTAAAAACTTGTTATGTTTAGGGAACGTGGAAGAAGGAAGGAGCACTGACTCCTCCCCATGTGTTTGGCATCATGAGCTATTTCTTGACTCCGGAGCCTACGAGTGCCAAGAGCCGTGTGCCATGAGCCCATGTCATGACATATTTCTTGATTCCTGATGAATTAGGTAACTTGATTTTACTTCTTGCTGTAGCTACACGTGCTCTGATTTCATGAGGTTGGTCTGTACTTGCCTGGATAACGCTGCTCTCCCTGCCAATCAAGATCCTTCTCACCCCTCAAAGCTACCTTCGGCCAAACCTCTTTTGTGCCATTAGCCTTAACTTAATGGTCCCAATACAACGGTCAGTCTTTTTCTCCCGTTCAGAGCTCAGCCTCTCGGGCCTAGTGGGGCCAGAAAATGGGTGTGTGTGGGCTCCACTGAGGTGGCCTGAGAGAAAGAACAAGCTGATTTCAAAGCACATGAAGCAATTTTGAAAGAAAGTACAGTGGTGTAAATTAGTCTTTCTTCCACTAAATCACAAATACTAATCACTAACTCACTGTACTCTGTCTTTTCTCTCAGTTTTCAGGAAAATACTTGCTTTTCATCACGTATGTCAATTTCAGACATAAAATACTTATCTTTGGTCTGCCCATAGCCCCTTAATAAGATGTAGCCGGGCTTTACAAACAGGTCCTTGCTAGTTATTGACAGTTCTGAGCTTGCTAAGAGGGAGTACCTTGTTATTCTTTGACAGTATCCCCAGCCACCTTGTTTATACACTGCCATCAATACATTTACTATAACAAGGCCTTATATAGACCTTCTTGGTGCCAGGCACTCTTCTAAGATGATTACACTTGTTAACTCATTATTCTACAAAACAACTTTACCATTAGATAGGTACTACTGTTATCCCCATTTTACAGATGAGGAAACTGAGGCACAGAGAGACGGTGAGTAAAGGCACATAGCTGGTAAGTTCCAGAGCCCGGATTCAGACCCAGGTACTCTGGCTCCTGAGACCATGTGTTTAACCACTAGCCCAATTGTCTTACACCTTTGTGCCCCTCCACCACCCTCCCTGTACCTGTTAGCCACCCCATTCTCTCTGATCTTTATTCTTCCTGGTCAGAGAAGGACCCCGCTGACTTTCTCTAAAATCATCTCCCAAATCGACCAAGGTAAATTTCTTGCCATTGAGATGAACCATTTCAGTGACCCTTTCCCATTCTTCCCATTCTTTGCAAACACTCACTGATTACTTTACTCCTTGGCAGACCCCTGTCATTCCATGCTTTGATCAAATACATCCATCTCTTAAAATGCTCAAACCATTGTGTTTTCTGTCTCTGAATTCTCGAATGAAATATTTACAAATGAAAAGTTCAACCAGAAAAATGCCTCGATCTGAACGAAGTTCAGGGAAGATGAATCTGGTGCTGGTGTCTGAAGGGGGTCAGGGAGGGTGTGTTGTTGAGAAACTGGGTGCAGAGAGCTTGTTAGAAACTTTCACTTTTGTAGTCACGAAATTCTGTAGGAGCTTTGGGAATGGAAAAGAAGAGGTGGATTTGAGAGGCATTTCAAAAAGTACAATGGATTGGACTTGTGGGCAACTGCCTCTAGGAATAAGGTAGCAGCCGGAGGTAAAACGATACCACTATTCTGGACCTGAATGATTCTAATGAGAGTGTCATTACCTGAAATAGGTACATCAGGAAGCTAATCTGATTCAGGGAGAACAAAAAGTTCATTTTAGAATCTTTGTCATCATCCCAGTGGAAATGTTCAACAGTTGGAAGACACCATAAGCGAGCATTTAATGAGCTGCCTTCAAGTGTCTAACAGGGCACGTGATGTTAGATCTCCTACAGTAATTACCATGAAAGGGAGCTGAGAGCGAGGACATCTACACGGGCTTCATGAAGGCCCTGCCAGAGTATTTGATAAGTGAGATCCTCTCCAGCCCTCACCTACAGAGGTGGAACTTGGCTGACGATTTGAACGTAAGGCACAGGGCTTACCATAGAGCCTAATCCCAAACCGTAGCAAATGACACTTCTTTGTCACACCTAACAATCTTTAGAAAGTGACAATGTCATTAGTTATGTGGCAAACTAGTTGTGTGCTTGGTTTCCACACTTGATCTCACTTCAGGTTAATTTTTAAAATGTCTCAAAAATAAATAAATAAATACAATAAAATAACTGTCTCCCTCGCGCCCGGTTTGTTTCTCCAAAGGCCTCGGCAGTGCCAGTAGTGGACACATTGGTGCGCGCCGAAGGCTTCCTGGAAATTGGTCGTTATAATCAGGCACTCCACGTAAAAATAAATAAAATACTGCAGAAATAAAAGCTGCAATACTTAGCACAACGCCAAAAGAGCTCAAGGCTGTGCCTAGGACGGTGTGTTCAGGGAGACAGAGATGGGCCGGCAATGTCATTAAACAGAACCTCCAAAATCCAAACGAGTCTGATGATTGATGCGAGGAATTGCCCCCAAATCTCGGGTTGGTCCACCTCCCCCGATTTCACGGAAGCTCAAGAGTAGCCGCCTTGCCAGGCAAAGACTTGCGGCAAATCTCTCCCTTCCAAGTCCGACTTGGACTTCCAGCCCTACTTCCAGCGAAGTCGACCCTCCTCCCTCCAAAGGGAATGGGCAGCCCCGGGTTAGCGAGGGCCCCCGCGGCTGGGCCGACGGCTCGGCAGCACCGGATTTTCGGAGGCTGTGGATAGGCGAAGTAAATCCAGTCCGGGTTTTGTCGGCACGGGGGGACCGGAGGGCTGCGAGGAATGGCTGGCGAAGAGGGGGGCGGCGGTGGAAAATACACAACACAAACAGCTCGCGCCGGGGGACGGCAGCTGTAGGCCCGGAGCGCGCGGGCCCGGCCGCCGGCCGCATGGAGCGCAGCGCGGCCCGCGGCTCCGGGGCGGCGGCGGCGGCGGCGGCAGCAGCGGCGGCGGCGGAGGCGGCAGCGCGCCGCTCGCTCACACCCACCCCCGCCCGCGGCCGCCGCGCCGCCCCGCCGTAGCCGCCGGCCGCCGGCGTCCCCGCGGGCCGGTCCAGCGAAGGCGGCGCCCGCGCCTCTGCAGCCAGTGGCAGTCGCCGGCGCGGGGAGGCGGCTCCCGCAGCCCCCCGCAGCCCCGCGCCCCGGGCGCCTGCGACCACAGCGGCCGCCCGGGGAGGAAGAGGAGGAAGAGGAGGAGGGGGAGGTGACAAACTCTCCGGCTCGGCGCGGCGGCCGGCAGCCCGCGGTCAGGCATGCAGGCGCGGCGTCTAGCCAAGCGCTCCAGCCTGGGCAGCCGCCGGGGGAGCGCCGCGCTGCAGCCGCCCGGCCCCGCGCCCGCGCCGGCCCGGGAAGGCGCGCTGCCCGGGCTCCCGCCCCCCGCCCCGGGCCCGGGCCCTGGCCCGGGCCCGGCCCCAGAGAGCTGGAGGCCACCGCTGCCGCTGCCGCGCAGCACCGGGACCGGCCCCCCTCGGGCCGCCGGGGCCGCCGCCGCCGCCGCCGCCTCGTCTCCGGTGCTGCTGCTTCTCGGGGAGGAAGACGAGGAAGAGGAGGGCGGGAGCAGGCGGCGGAGGGGGCTCGGGCGAGTGCAGGCGAAGCCCCGAGGGGGCGCGGAGGAGGAGGATGACGACGAGGAAGACGAGGACGAGGAGGTGGTCGTCGAGGTGGTGGACGGCGACGACGACGACGAGGACGGCGAGGAGCGCTTCGTGGCCCTGGGCCCCGGCCGCGCGCTCCCCAAGGGCCCGGCCCGGGGCGCGTTGAAGGTGCGTGCCGGGTGCGGGGGCGCGCGCGGGTCCCGCGGGCTTGGGGAGGGGACGGGCCCGGGGCCCCGGCGCGGCGCGGGCTCAGGCCGGGGCCGGCGATCGCAGAGGCCGGGCCGGGAGGGGTGTGTCCGGCGGCGCGGGCCGCCGCGCGCGGGGCAGAGCGAAGGGACCGATGAGCTCACCGCCCGGGCCCCAGCACCTTTCCCGGGCGGCCGCTCCCCCTTTACTCCGAGGCCGGGGCGGGTGTGCTGTCTAGCGTGGGTGCTGGTAAGGGACGCTTTTCCCCGCTGAGGCGGGGAACTTGGAGATGGGACGAGGTAGGCGCCGGTCTGCGCCCGGTGGGGACGGGCGACATAGGAGGCAGTGAAATAGGATTCTACTCGGAGGAAGCAAGACTGTCCCCTTCTCCTTTTCTGAGGACTAGTCAAGCTCATAGAAACTAGAAAACGGCTTCTCTTGTCAATCCCTCAGTCCCTTCTGCATCCAAGAACAATTGTCGATGAGTTTCCATTCCAGGCGCCTGTGAGGGAACCGGTAAGCCCAGGACAGCAAAACCCAAGCCCTGGGTTTCTACATGCATTTTGCTGGCAGCTTTTGGCAGTGCCCGCCTCCCCTCCCCTGCTTAAACTCGACATTGTTTAACATTTTGGGTTTATTTGCCTCCTCAAAATTGCAGATGAGAAGAAAAAGGTGGGGAGGGGGGGATTTGGCATTTTAAATGGTTGTGTTTCTGCTGAGAATTCTGGCGAAGTCCCCTGTGCACTGCAGCGCCAAGAGATCTTTTCGTTTGTGTATCTTCAGGAGATAAGGGGTTTATTATTACACAACTGACTGGCTGGGCTTTCAGGCATGTGATTGGACAAAGCAAACCACGTTGAGGTTCATGCACAGTGTATGTTGCTAAGAAGTTTTGAGGGCAGCAAGTGGTAAGCGATGGAGTGAGTGATTTTTCTCAAGAGTGTTGCTTATAATCAACTGAATAGCTATTTACTGGAGTTTTCAGAAGATATTGGTATAACTGGAAGGAAAATAAGTAAACAGATGAACTTAATAGAGACTATTTTATAAAAAAATCTTTAGGGGCTTGCAGAAGCAAGTTAACTCCTCAAAGCATGAAATTGCAGTTCCAAAGAAATGTTAAACATCAACATAGAATAGCCCAGAATAGACATGGGCACAAACTTATTTCCTAGACCACCCTGGAAGTACCAGTTCTGGGAGTGAGAAGTTTTCAGCAAATGGTCACTTGGGATGATAGTTTTTGACAGTTGCTTGTTGGAATCCAGACCATGACCACCCTCATTACCATGGTCTACTAAAAGGCCTGCATTGTATGGTTACAGGATGTAGCTGGGTTTGGAATTAAGTCACTTGGCATCAGTGACATTAAGTAACAAGAGTAGTGACTCCTTAGCATTTTTGTCTAGAAATACTGAAAAGGTGTCTTGTGGTTTGAACAGCGGTTGCACAATTTGTGATAGAAAAATTAATTATAATTTATGCTCCGTGATCAAAGCAAATCCAATGCATGAAAAAAATTAAATCTATAAAAACAAAATAACTGGTGTGTGATAATTCACATTATTTAAAAAAGATTTTTCACACCTCTAAACAAATTTCTGTTCAATTCTTTCAAAATGAGCTTCATTTTATAATGTTTTGACTTGCCCATAACTCTTCAGGAATTTATATATTGAGTGATTTGAAGTATAATTTTTATAATCTTTTACTGCTTTAAAGCCGAATGTCTTGACATAGCATCTGAAGAGGTTTTCTAATGGATAAAATCAGATCATTTTATTTTAATGTGTACGAGAATGTTATCATACATGTTGATGCATTCATTTATTCAGATATTTATTGAGCACCTACTGTGTGCCAGGTACTATTCCAGAACACAGCAGTGAGCACTTTCCAGATGCCCACATCTAGTAAGAAGAGCCAGAGCAACAATCAAGCAAGCAAACAAATAAACGTGGCGCTTGGGACGCATGCCATGAGGGAAATGAGACTGGTAACTCAGAGTCTAAGAGGAAGAGGAGAAAGCAGCTAGAGGGAAGACCTCCCTGAGGAGGGGGCATTGGATCTGAGATCCAAGACATGCAGCTTTAGGAAGATCTTTTCCGGCAGAGGGAGTAAGAATTGCAAAAGTCTTGAGGTGGGAAGGGGAAAAGGGTGGGTGTGGCTGGAACTTGACAGGTACGAGTATGTTAGGGAGGCAGGTAGAGGCCAGCAGCGTAGAGCCTGTGGGCCTTTTAGAGTACGAAGTCTTTGGAAAGTTTTACAGGCATACAAGGTGTATTGTGTTTTTGGAGAGGTTAGACTGAAGCGTACAGGACAGCAGGGTGATCAAGGGGGCCGGTTAGATGGCAGTCACTGCAGTCCATGTGAGAGGTAAGGGCAGTGTGGACTAGGAGTGGAGGTAGACAGGAGTGGGCAAGTTCAGGATCGATTGTGAAGACCCACCTGTGGTAACTTGCCGATGAATTGGGGGAGGGTTCGTGTTAAGTCTGAGATTGATGCTCAGATATCTGCATGGAAACTGCACGTAGGCACATGGCTATAGGATGTGGAGCTGAGGGGAGATCAGGGCTAGAGAGAAAAATTGGGAAGACATGTTGATGTCATTTAAAGCTGGGATGAGGAAGTGAGTGCACACCAGAGGACAGCCTTGGGCCAGACTCCGGGGTCCAGCACTGTTTAAGTTTGGGTGTAGGAGGAGAAGCCAGCAAAGACGATTGAGAAGCAGCAGCCAAACAGGTTGAAGGAAAACTAGAAAATGAAAAGTCCTTCCTGGACTTTGCAAGAGAAGAAATAGTTCCAAAAGTGGGAAGTAGTGAACTGTGTTGAATACCCCTGGGATATTGAGGAAGATAAGGATAGAGATGTGTACGTTTGGATTAGATAACAGGGAATGGATTGGTATCCTTAACAAAAGAATGTGAAGTCAGTGATGAGACCCAAGCAGTGAGTGGAGGTGAGGATGTAGTGAGACATGAAAAATTCTTTTAAACTCTTTTGTTGGAAAGAAGAATAGAGAGAAGGGGGAGAATCTGGAGGGCATATGGTCTAGATTATTTTTTTTAGACAGGATTCTGTAGACTCTAATGTAGTGACCACAGCATGATAGGAATGATCTGGTGTGTAGGGGGTGAGGTGTATTTGTTTTCTATTGCTGTGTAACAAAATACCACACACTTTTTGGCTTACAACCGTTCTCCCAGTATCTGTGGGTTAGGAGTCTGGGCCAGGCTTAGCTCGGTCTGCTGCTGAGTCTCACAAGGCTGCAATCAAGGTGTTAGGTGGGCTGCATTCTCATCTGGAGGCTTGACTGGGGCAGGATTCACTTCTAGCCTCACTCAGGTTGTTAGCAGAACTCACTCTCTTGCATCTCTAGTCCGAGGATCCAGCTTCTTTGCTGCCTGTTACTCATGGGCTGCCCTCAGCGCCTACAGCCCCACCCCACCCCCACCTCCACTCCTTCAGGGTGTTGTTACGTCGTTCCCTCAACATGGCCTCTTTCTGCATCAAGTCAGCAAGGAGAATCTTAGCCTTGTCTGCTAGCAAGATGGAGACTCATATAAGGCACTCTAATCATGGGGGCAGGACCCTATCATCTTTGCCACATTCTATTGGTTAGAGGTGAATGATGGGTTCTACTCACACTGAAAGCAAGAAGATATGCAAGAGCATGAATACCAGGAGGTGAGGATCTTTGAGGGTCACCTTAGGGAGGAACCGAAGATGCAGAGAAAAGAGAGCAAACTGCAGGAGGAAGTCCTTGGAAAAAGTCATAGGAGAGGGGACCTGGGACCCAAATATAAGGATTGGCCTTTGACAGAGCAAGGCTCCTTCTTCCACTGAATTAGAGAGAAGGCAGAGACAGTGAGTCCAGATGTGGGTAGTTGTATATTGGATGGTGGTCAGATGAAGCAGTACTTGTCTGAAGGCTTCTGTTTTCCCCATGGAGCTGGAGGGAAGGCCATCAGCTGAGAGTGCAGGAGATCTGAAGTCAGAGCTGAAGTCAGGAGACAGTGTTGTGGGAGAGCAGGAGAGCAAATGAACCATCCGACGGAGCTGCCTGACTGTCGCGAGGACCCACCTGATGCCGCGGTTCCACACTGACAGTGTAAGCAGTCTGCCTGGGTGTGTGATTACCCCAGCCTCGTTCCACTGGCTCAAGCACAGAGTAATAATAACAAAAGGGATCCTAGCTAGTGCTTATTAAGTTATTTAATTACTGTGGCTAGTACAAATCGAAATGTGTCGTTTCATTTAAACTTCATTACATCCCTGGTCAGGCATTCTTACTATCATCATCCTCATTTTACAGAAGTGATAAGCACTTGAAGATACACTGGCGTTAGGTGGCAGAGCAGGTGTTTGAACCCTGGGCCATCTAACTCCAGAGCTAGTACCCTTATGCCTCACACTCTGCCGTCTCTTGTAGACAAAGCAGAGAGCTAGATTCAGCAGAGATGCAGTTTAGGCAGGTGAGCTGTGGAACGAGAGAGAGAGCATTGTGCTGATCAAGTTGGCCCTGCTGTGACTGTAATGATGAGATCTAAGAAAAGTAAGGACAGGAAGGGGCCAGGGGCTGGCGAAAAAGTCGTGGGTTAGTGGAGTGGAGAAAACAAAGAGGAATCCAATAAAATCAATAAAAGAACGGGAAGGAAATGCAGGACAACTTGGGTTCCAAGATCACGTTAACCTGAATGAATATTTGCTAAATCCTTAAAGCCAGGAACGGTACTAACTGCTTTATATGAAGGAGGAAGGATCTCATGAGAAGTTCTGACTTGGGAATCAACATGACCCCATTCGCCAGCTGAGTATACTGACTTGGAAGTGACGTAGTGCACCTGAGGCCACGTGGTCACCAGTGGCGCCACAGTTCACGCCCATACGCTGTACTGTTCATCTCCCTGTATTTATTTGTGATGTTTGTGCCCATTTATACCTGGGAGGATTTGCCACAGCTGAGGAAAGAGAGGAATACATGCTGCTAAGTATCTGAGATCTTGATTACTATAAGGGACACTAATTTAGGCTCTGAAAGAGACAAGAAGAAAAACTTTGTTTCACACAGTTTTCAGTTTCTGATCAAAGAAGCTTACACATTTATTGGCAGTGGTAAGATTCCACCATCCCCTAAAAAAAAAAAAACAAAAAAAGCCCATCACCTCTTGGACCCTTGAATGAGGAACACTAGGTAAACAATATCTTCAACCAGAGTTAAAAAAAAAAAAATACAAGGACACTGTCAAACGGAGGAAGGATTCTAAAATAAACTGTTACTCAGTGAAGGCAGAACAGTAGGGGGCTGAGATAACAAGGCCCAGGACTGTGCTCCACGATGCGTGTATTCGTTTAGGGACAAGAGCAGGAGAATCTGACAGAATTGATAATGTACTGTCATAATCAGTTGAGGTAAAAGCTGGACACGAAAGACTGCTAGGAGTTCTATCAAGAGTCCACCTGCTGGAAAACCAGGAAGAAAGGCTTCTAAGTGAGATAGTATGTGTCAAAACACCCACTTTCGGGGCTCAATCAATATTAATCGAGTGGGATCTACTCCGTGTGTGCCAGCTCTTTGGGGATGGTTAACACGTCTATTAGACTATCTCTTGACTATCAGATGACTTTTAAGAAGCCTTTGGCAGGGACCGTGCAGCAAGCGCCGAATTCCAATTTGCTAACAAGTATGTGTCTTGCAAATGGTCTATGTTGGCTGGAGGGAGAGGCATGTGCTTATGATACCAGACCAAGTTGTCATTCGCTGAATTGTCAACTGCCAGACTTGGAAGGGAAACAGAGATTATCTAGTAACTCAATATCCTCCTTTGACGGCTCAGGACACTGGGACCATGCAAGGTGAAGTGCCTTGTCCGGCTCGAGCTGCTGAGCAAGTTAGGAGGGGCCGGGATTAGCGCTCTGGTCTGCCAACCCCAAATCGTCACCCTCCTTCCTGGGTTAGTCTTTTGTGCCTGGAATGATCTGCAGTTCGCGCCTTTGGAGTTGTGGTTAGAGAAATCACAATTTCCTGAAGTGATCTACTACTCACTGCTTATCAGCTTCTATTTCTGGAATGTTCTTCCTTCCTAAAGTACCTCAGGCGGAGGTGGTCTCACCTGTGGCTTTGGGGGATAGGCGGTCCCTCTGTGAATCCTGCCCGGGCCGGCCCCCCTCCCTCTGCAGTTTCCGAGGGACATGTATACTCAGAGGATGATAATAAATGGCGAATCGGCCCCATTTCATTGTGAACTGGTTCCCTTACTCTCCGGTGCGGGGCTTCTAGTAAACTGGCCTAGAACATGTCATTTATACTCAGCCCTTAACCAGGGCCTCGCCTCCTTCCCCAGATTTTACTACTAGTTGACCATGGAGTGCTCTGCAGCACAAGCATTAAGACAGAGAGGAGGAAAAGCAAGAAGTCAGGTCTTAACCTGGAATCCGCTGACCCATGCCTCTTGGTGAGAAGGAGCAGAGGGCTTCAGCCAGGATGTCCTTGACCTCTGCGAGCGCTTGGACCGTGTCCTCCCACCCCAGGTGGGGGTTGGCGGGGCAAGGAGCGGGAGCTTTCCCTCCCCGCTGCCAAGTGCACTGTCAGAACTTCTGATCTGCACGGAACAACCAGTCTTGTACCAGGACTCGATGTGAGGTCTGCTGAGGTGGAGGCACCTTGACCTCTGAGTTGCCCTGTGCCGGCTCATATTAAGGTAAATACACGGTTTCCGCTGGACTTCCTGGAATATTCGGGATTGCTTAGAGGCCCTCATCGCCAACCTTCCAGCCTAGCTGAACCTCTGTTGTTGAAATAAGGATGATTTTCTTTAGGTTTGCTGCCCGCATTTCTGTTCGTTCCCTCAAGAGATGTTTCTCTTGGGCCACTGCTTCCCATGCTCCTGATAATCAGGCAGGAAATAACAGTGAATAAGGCCAACTTTCACTTCTGGGGAGCCCATAGCCTGGCAGATTCCTGCCAAGTTGTCTATAAAGAGGTTCTAAGCCCCTTTTCCTCTTTATCCCTAAGATCAAGATTAGATCTGCCAAGCGGGAGAGGGTGGGTCAGGGGTAGAGTACATGCTTGGCATGCACAAGGTCCTGAGTTCAGTCCCCAGTATCTCCATTAAAAATAAATAAATAAAACCATAATCACCTCCCCACTCAAAAAATTTTTTAAAAATTAATTAAAAATCCTAAAAAAAGAATAATTGAAAAAATTTTTTAAAAGATTAGATCCGCCAAGAGACCTTACTTGGCTACCACAGTGTGAGATGTAATTTTGACGTCATTCCGTGAAACGATTGTAGCCAATCTATTTGAAGAAGATTATTTGTCCAGGAGGTAATTCCTGAAGACTGGTCAAAGAATGAGTTTAGATCACCAAATCTGGCAAATAACCTTTGTTGCTCTCATTTACTGGATGAAATGGAACAGAATATAACTGTGAGATTTGTGTAGTGGAATTAGAGTGATTAAATTCTCACACTTCGTTGATGATACTATTTGGAAAATCCAGTGTTAACAATTTATATGTAGGGGAAATAGACTCGACTCTAGAGTTTTGAGGGGGAGTCTATAATTTTAGGGTAAGAACCTTGCAGTAACATAACAGAAGGGTTCGTTCATCTTGCAGGAGACCAAGGAGGCTTAAGAGGCAAAGAATTAAGAAGGTCCTGCCTGTGCATTGCCCCGAGATGACTGACCCAGAGTGCGTGGTCTCCTTGTTACAGATGACAGTTACCAGTGACACGCTTGCTTTCCTTATGTTCTTGATTTGATGGAAGGTTGAGTGAAAATAAAATCACCCTGATGCAGATGTATTGGGAATGGGTAGTCTAAATAAATGAATGTCAAAAGTGCTCTGACATTTTAAATTAAATCCAATTTTTTAAAAGTTTGTGTTCCTTGAGATATGATTTGATAAAGCCTACAGGCAGGATAATTTGGGTCCATTAATAGGACCTCTGGGGGTAAGGGTATAGCTAAAGTGGTAGAGCGCATGCTTAGCATGCACAAGGTCCTGGGTTCAATCCTCAGTACCTCCATCAAAAAACAAAACAAAACAAAAAAAGAAAAAAGAAAAGAAAGAAAGAAGGAAAGAAAGAAAGAAAATACACCTTTGTTGTGGGCTCGTTAGTAAGATGGGAGGGAACAAGACTGAATCAAAGCAGATGATCCTGCCCCCTGCCCTTCTCCGCGCCGTTACCCCTGTGTAAATCAAGAGGCGATGTAACACAGGCTCTCGGTTCAGATTCTGGCTTCTCCCCTTGCTAGTTGCATGACCTTATCTAGTTACTTAATGTCTCGGTGCTTCAGAGTTATTAAAATAAAATTGGGATAATATTGTTCTGTCATTGCCTGTTGTTATTAAATATGGCCCAGAGAGATCCTGAAATTAGACATGGATGGCAGTTTGTTTATTTCCTTTATGGTTCAAGGATCCAAAATCTCACGGTTATTTTGACTATTACGACCTCCTCCTTGTCCCATGCTTTGAAGGTGCTTCAGAGAACTGCTTCCTGAAGTGACTCCATTCATCTGAACTCTGTGGTTGTCCGTCGTATCCGCGGTGAGCTTGACTCTTCCTTTCCAGCTCAGGGAAGTCAGCTGGAATCATTCATCTACTTGTGCAAAGAGGACAGAAACATTCTAGCTCTTAGGTTCATCAGACCGTTCGGGCCTTATATTGGGAAAAAACCTGGCTAGAAGCCAGAGGGGCGGGACGAGGCTTACCACACACGTTGAATGTGTGTCGTTAAAAGCTGCAGTGGAAATACAGTGATGTCACCTTTCACCTGTAACTTGCATGCGGCTGGGAACCTCTGAGGCATGGATTTGCCCTTTCTATCCTCCCTGCACTGGTGTCTAGGACCTGTGGCACTTTTGTTTGGTGAGGAAGTCAATTGTAGATAAACAACAAGGTCCATACTGTATAACACAGGGAACTATACTCAGTAACTTGTAACATAACCTATAATGAAAAAGAATATATATCTATGTATGTATAAGCGAATCACTATGCTATGCACCAGAAATCAACACAACACTGTAAATCAACTATATGTCAAACAAACAAACAAACAAATAAATGGCTGAGCATGCAAACCCCTCCTCCCCCCAGAAAGAAGTCATTCTTTGTTCTTTGGGTAGATGGGGAGAAAAGGACTCTGTGGTTGAACAGCTTGGAGAAATACCAGTTAAAAAGACAGAATTTTTTTGTTATAAAGTGTTTTAAACGTAGAGGAAAGTGAAAGAGGAGTACAACACCCGTATGCCTATGAAGAAGGTACTGAGCAGGGACGCCAAGGGCCATTTTGAGCTTCTGCGGAGGTGCCTATGGACTGTGGCATGTACATATTTATTGGACTACAGAGCGTTTTTTTCCACCTCTTTCCCTTGGGATACCTTTTGGGAAATACTGGGATATAATTATTTTTCTAAATGGGAAATCCATGGATAAGTGACTTATACTTGAGATAAGTAAAACCGCATTATTAAAGAAAGAAATTGTCACACGCACAGGGAGAAGGGTTAAAATATTGTTAGTGGGTCATGCAAGCTTTGAAATATTTTTCCTCATAAAGCCGCTAATGTCTTCAGTATCAAAGTTCTAAACAAAAAAAAAAAAAGGAGTATTTTATGTGGTGAATTTCACTTGTACATCTGTGAATACCACTCTTGTGTGTGAAGTTTAAAAGCCGGTAGAAAACACTACTTCTCTTGGTAAACCAGGCCCCATGACGAGTCCACTGGGGGAGACAGGAAAGATGAGCGGTGCTGTCACGACAGAATTCAAAGCTGCCAGGGAGCAGAAAATCATGAGGCGCTGAGGTCCAGGCAGGTGTATTTAATGATATGTTTTTCATCTTCAAAGAGAAGAAAGATTGAAAATATCAGAATAGTTTAAATGTAAAGAACATATAAGTTCACTAGGATTGACATGTGTTCTGTCAACAGCAGTATGAAAACTGCAAATAAAAGGGGTAAGCATTTGTGAACGCTCAGTTCCTTTATTGGATGTTGTTCAATATTTATTTCAGTATTATTCAACATTTAATGCATTATAATTTATAAAGGGCTCTCATAGCTAACTTGGCAATCTTGGAAAGTGGAAAAGAAGCCCCAGAGAATGGGGCAGTTTCTGAAAAAAAAATTTATATATACATATATATTTATATAAGGTAATTTTTCACCAAATGATATATTTATCAAACATTTCAGAAAACATTAGGGACCAACAGATTTAAAAAATAATTGAAATTGTTACCTAAGCAACAGTGGAAATTTAAGAAGAGAATGGCTTTGTTTTGGAGTAAATTTTAAATTAAAACAATGTGAAATACAATTTTCATGGTTTGTCATAAACACTTTCATGTAGTTTCAACATGATGTTTTACAAGTCGGCGAAAAGTGCTTGCTGAAGAACAAACCTCACTAATATCTATTAATTTGGGTTAGGATCCCGAGTTTAATATTTTTCATGTTTTTTTTAACATTTTTTATTGATTTATAATCATTTTACAATGTTGTGTCATAAGTAATATCTTTTAAATGTAAGCTTTTGACAGTGTTTTCAATTAGCAGGTTCATGTACAACTCAAAACTAGTTTAATGAAATGTTAGAAAAGTAGTAGCAATATTAGAATAAAGATCTTAGAACTTACAAAAATGAACACGGGAAGAATATCTAAAGGAAAAAGTCTTCAAATATTACTTGTAGTAAAAATTATCTCAGAAAAGGGAGGAAAATGGACCCCTGACCCTACATGAGCGCTGAGCACGGTAGCATCTTAGCGTGGGAAAGAGGTGGTTGACAATAAGGGAGGAGCCGCTGGAAGGTTTGGAATGACCCAAGGTAGGGTTTATGGAAAGGGAGCAGGGCCTGCTGTTTGCATTTCCGGTACGTGAGTGTCTGGTAGGTGTTTAAGGGGTTCTGAAAATGTGCTCTTAGCCATCTGTTGGTGACTGCAATTTTTTTCCAGCTGTTTATTCTTCGTCTAAAGGAGATTTCTATTCAAATAGGTCTTTCTCTCAACTCCCTGTATTGATTTTTGTCACTTGAATTTTTCTTTCTAGCAGAGGTGATTTGAGAAAATTATTTTTACTTTGAAAACCGTAATAGAAACAATGTACTTTTCATTGTCAGTAAACTATACCTATCTTTATGTGTTAAAATTGAGATACCTCCAAATTCCGTGACAAGTTAAGGGTTTGATTGTTTAAAAAGTTTGCTGGGGGGCGGAGGGGGGCACTATTTCATTCAATCCTGTGGTGGTTTCATTCAACAACTATTCACTCAGCTCCCACTCTTTGTCAGCTCCAAGGACACAGGAGAGAAAAGACTTGGGAAGCGCTCCCGCTCACACTCTAGTTAGAGAGACAGACAGTAAGCTTTGCGGATGGTTGCGCGTTGCTGAAACAAGAATGCATGGAGGAAGAAAAGATTTGGGTTGGAGAGGGGGGATCAAGAGTTCTGTCTTAACTATGTCAAGTTTGAGGTGCCTGTTGGACCCCTGTATGGAGATGTCAAGTTGTCTGGAGGTCAGTGGAGAAGACGGAACTGGAGACAGAAATCAGAGGTCCTGGGCACATGGACAGTACTTAGGTAGGGGGACTGGGTGGGAGCACCCAGGGAGCAGTGTAGGTAGAGAAGGGCACGTGCCTAGGACTGAGCCCTGGGACACTTCAAATGTAATGCTCCGACTCTGTTTCTGTGTCTCAGCAGCTTTATTATGGTATAATTCACGTAATGTACCATGTAACACTCCCTTTTATAGCACACAAGTCAGTGTTTGTTAGTATGTTCACAGAGTTGTATAGCCATCACCATAATCTAATTTTGGAGCATTTTTGTCACCCTCTAAAAGAAACCCTGTCCCCATGAGCAGTCACCCCTCCATACTCCTTTGCATGCGGCTGTATTAGTGTTGTTACACTTTATTTTTCAGGACCAGTAAGTCTCCATACATTCATTGTGCTTTTTCAGGAAGAAAAGGAGGCAGGAGGAAGAGGAGGGTTAACATGTGTTAGAAAACAGCCAGAGGAGGGAGGAAGAATCCAGGACAGCCAAATCAACTGTCTAACGAATGTGGCCCAAAGATGAGGTCACCACGGCCCCAGGGAGTCCGGTCTCCTGCAGTTCAGGAAAAAGGGGAAAGGAATCAGAGGAAGGACACAGACAGGTCTCATTTTCCACCTGTATTCGCTCCCTTCTTGTAAATTCCAGTTACAACTTTGCTCTCTGGCAGTCAACATGGAGTTGAATTAACATCCAGTCTACATCCTGTTAGATAATCTTGTGTCCACTCTGATATCAGCAGAAGAGTCCCTGAGTGAACTGGATAGACGTTCTTTCCTTTCTCAGTCTCCCACTCCTGAGTTGATCCTTGGAAGCCCCTCCCCCTGCTGTCCAGCCCTTATTTTTCTCTTAGGATTTGAGGCTCATACACATATTTGGTCCACACAAAGATGGCAGCGTCAGTGTTTGACATGATCGCAACCTCAACCGTAGGGATACGGGTTGGAAATGAGGTCTAGAGAGCTCCTAGTTCATTCAGGTTTTACACAAGTCTTCTAGGATTTAGAGTCATCCCAAGAATTAAATCTGTGTATGTGTCTTGTTGCTTGTTTTGGCTAAAGGTGGGAAGGAGTCAAGTTTTCAGGACAGAAGATCTTGTCCAACATAGGAAGTAAGGGAAGGAGCGGGATGAGGGTGTGGGTAAGGAACTCCCGCTTTGTGCAGAGTGGCACTGAGCTTAAGATCCTCTTGCCTGGTGCAGACTCTTTTGTCCAAAAAAAAAAAAAAATGCTTTGGTTATTTTTCTTTCAATACAAAAAGAAATGTATAAACAGTAAACACCCCAAAACAACATGAGAAAGACCCACACGTTATATTTACACAAACTAGATCACATAGCAGACACCCAGCCAGCAACTTGTGAAGTCCTCCAAAGCTTGGATAAAGCTGAAAACCGGAGGGAGGAGGATCTGGGAGGACGGGGCCCAGGATCATACACCTCACCCACTGTGTTCTGTTACATGTGCTGTATTTCAGCGCACGGTGCTCAGCGAGGTAGGTTTGTGTTGCTCTCACACATTGTCAGTAGAATCCCCATTTCTCCATTAGTTACCCGGACACTATTATTACCCCTGCAGCAGGGGACACTGGCCCTGGAACCACAAAGAAGCTCTTGTTTAGAGGACCATCTGGAAGCCGCACAGAAGTACAGAGCTTTGAAAGGTTAAGGATTCTAATTTTGTTCCAAGTATACATCCCCGGCAGCAGGAGAGGAGTACAGAGGTTTCATTCTTAAAATCTTGCTTACCTAACACTGTCTTGAGATTTTTATACATGCAAGAGTGTGTATGCTTACACACGCGCGCGCGCGCACACACACACACACACACACACACACACACACACACACACACAAGCCTGACTCTCTGTTTTCACTCAGGCCTTTTTGCCAACTGAGACCTTTTTTAACCTCTTTGTGTCACATTCCTGTTCAGGGCTCATTTCCATTCGTCCAGTTGAGAGGTAAGTCAAAGTTGTTCTTTAGGGTAAAATTATTCCTGCTCTGCAGACCTGGAGCTGCTGACTTACCCCTGAGGACACAGTGCAGAGATGAGGGCCCCTGCGAATAATGTATTCAAAAACACAAAATCAAAAGAGCTATATTAAGAAAAATGAAGGAAAAAATTTACTTAACAAACATCATTCATACGCAGCTAGTACTGTTGGCCTCCGGAGGGGAAGCGTGACCCAAGTTAGAGTTATGAGCAAGTGAAGCTGTAATAGATCAGAATGGCTGGGGCGCGAGCCTCGGGTAGCAGACCTGCAGCTGTTACCCCAGCACCCTTTTTTCTACTATCATTATCCATAGCTTAGGGTAGTTCCTAGCACCCTGCACTAACAGTGGGTCACGGAGGAGACAAGACAGGGGAGAACTCTGCCCTGCCTTGAGAGAGTCCCTACCACGCAAAGTAGTGGCTTCTTGAGCTTATAAACCTGGTCTTATGTTTTATCATTTTACTTTAGCAAAGGAAATTTATCCCTTTTCGAAAGGAAAACGGCTTCCCTATCCAGACCACTTTCTAGCCCTTGAACCTAAACTCTGTGATCAGAGATAAAGAATAGCATCTCATAGTGTTAAAGGAGTCAATTTGTTAAGAAAACATAAAATCCTAACTATTTATACATATATAATGCAGCTTCAAAATGTATGAAGCAAAAGCCTACAGAACCAAAGGGAGAAATAGACAAATCTACAATTATAGCTGAATATTGCAATTACTCTCTCAATTATTGATGGTTGGTAGCAAAAAATGTAAGAATATGGAATACGTGAACAATATTGTCAACCAACTTAACCTAGTTAACATTTCTAGAACACTACACTGAATAATTGAAAAATAAATACTCCTTTTAATTGTATAATAAATATTTATGGAGATAGACTATATACTGGGGAGGGGGGAGCTAAGTCTCAGTGAATTTCAAAGGATTGAAATCAAACAGAGTATATTATTTGACCACAATGGAATTAAATTTAAAAATCAGTTTAAGAAGGTAACTAGAAAATCCCCAAATATCTGAAAATCAATCAGTATTCTTCTAAATAATCACTTGGAAGAAAGAAGAAATCACAATGGCAATTAGAAAAGAGATTTAATTGAAAATTAAAATGCATCCTATTAGAGTTTGTGGAAGTTAAATCATTGCTTAGGGGGAAATGTATACCTTTGAATCGGTGATTTAATCTTCCATCCAAAGAAGCTAGAAAAAAAAGAGGAAGGAAATAAAAAAGATATGATGGGAAATCAATGAAATAAAAAATAGTAAACAATAGAGAAAATCTGTGGAACCAAAAGCTGATTTTTTTTTAGAAGATCAAATTGATTAACTCCTAGCTATACTGATTTTAAAAAGAGAAAGAAAGCACAGATCACCAATATCCAGAATGAAAGAGGATGTCACTACAGATCTACAGATAATTAGGATAATTTTAAAAAAGGATACTTAGGACATATTACTTTATGTTAATAGAGAACTTTATGCCAGTGCACTTGACAGCTTGGCTGAAATGGGCAAATCCCTTGAAAAACATATAATTAACAAAACTGACTGCTAGAAGTAACAGGATGTTTGAATAACCTACTATCTGTTAAAGGAATGGAATTTATAATTGAGAACTTTTGCACATGGAAACCTCCAGGCCTGGATGCGTCCCCCAGTGAAATCTATCAAATCCTTAAGGAAGAAAGATGTAACACTAATCCTACAAAAATCTTTATCAAAAAAGAGGAAATCTCCCCAATAAATTTTATGGGGCCAACATAGCCCTGGTACTAAAACCATATAATGACATTACACATAAAGAATGTTACAGACTTTCATGTGTACATAGACACGAAAAATACTAAAGAAGATATTAGCAAATCAGATCTGTGTAAAAATGGATAATACATTATAACCAAAATTTCTCTTTTTTTCCTTCCAGGAATGTAATTTTGGTTAAATACTTGAAAATAAATTGGTATGATTAACTATATTAGTTACGTTGAAAGGGAAAAGCCACATGATTATCTCAATAGATGCAGAGAAAACAAAGTTTAACACCTATTCATGATTTTAAAAAAACGAAACCTCTCCACAGATTAGAAGTAGGATGGGAATTCTCAAACTGACAGAGTGCATATGTGAGAAACCTATAACTAACATCGCACTTAGTAGCGAAAGATCATTTCTCCCACCAGTATCAGGAGCAAGACAAGGATGTGTGTTCTAACCCCTTTATTCAACATTGTGGTTGATGTTTTGCCAGTGTGATAAGGCAAGAAAAGTAAGTGAAGGCATAAAGATTAGACAAAAAGAAAGTAAAACTGCCTCTATGTGCAGATAATATGATCGTCTACAGAGATACTCCTAAGGAATAGCAAAACTGCTAGAAGTGATCAGTGCACTTAGCAAGGTTGCAGTGTACAAGGTCAGTTTACAAAAATCAGTTGCATGTACTACATTAAAAAAAAAAGAAATTAAAAAAAATGTTTACAGTGGCATCAAAAACTAAATACTCTGGGATAAAATTAATGAAAATGTATTTTAAAAAAAAGTGTGAAATCTATTAGACATTGATGGGAGTAAGTAAAGAAGACCTAAATAAATTAACTGATAAACCATGTTTATTTGAAAACTCAGTATGGTTAGGATGTCAGTTCTCCACAATTGTTGTACAGATTTAACACCATCCCAATGAAAATCTGAATGGGACTCTCTGTAATTCACAAGCTAATAGAAAATGTCTATGGAAATGCAAAATAACTATAATACAAAAATAAGAACAAAATTGGAAGACTTTCTCTGCTTGATTTCAGGACTTACTATATAGGTGGGAGTTATCCAGGCAGCGTGCTGCTGGCGCTACAGACAGAAAGGTAGATTCCTGCAACAGAAACAAAGAAACAAAAAGTAGACCTACACACAGATGGTTCAACAAAGGCACCAAAGAAATTAAATGGAAAAGTCTTTTCAGCGAATGGTCCTACAAAGATTATCCATATAGAATGAAAAGAAAAAAAAACCTCTACCCCTACCATACACCATACACAAAAATTAATTCAAAACGGATCATAGGTATAAATATAAAAGCTAACAGTTATAAATCTTCTTAAAGAAAACAGAGGAGAAGAATCTTTGCAATGTTAGGACAGGCAAAGACTTTTTAGACAAGAAGACACTAACTATAAAAGAAAAAATAATTGATGAATTAGACTTTATCAGATTTAAGTATGTATGACCATCAAAAGACACAATTAAGTAGATCAGTAACAATAAATTTTCTCTGCCATTACTTTTATCTGGGAATATCCAAACATTGCGTTCATTTCATGGCTACCCTGTACCAGCCACTTTGCTGAGTGCAGAGATTATACTGTTGAACAAGAACGATGTAGTCCTCAAGGAACATTCCATTTAGTGGGAGAAATAGACAAATAAATAATAACAATATGAAATGACCACTGCAAGGATGGTGAAAGCATAAAGCTAATATTACAATTTTAATTTTATAAATGTGGAAACCTGGCACTGGTTAATAATTTGCTAAGTTGCAAAGCCAGTCTAATCTCATATTTGCTGACTCCTATTCTCCCCACTGCCCTCCACCTTTTTTTTTTCCTCTTGTTGTTCTAAGCAAAGAGAGTAGAATTTTAAACTTTAAGCTTTGTTGGCCAGGATCAATTAGCAAGTGATATTCATGCTTTTAGTTTACTAAGAAGAGAAGTGGAATCGAATTGTATCTATGTAAAGAAATTCCATTTCAGTGTTGCTGTTTCAAAGCCTTGTTTTAAGGTTAGTTTTTCAGACTATGATACCAACATCGAAGTTAGGTAAAGTTTCTCTAATGGCTCTCTTGCTGTGCAGCACCCAGTGAGTTGCAAAGGAGAGCTCTGTTCAGGCAGCCCCTCTTATCCTTCCTTTGCTCAGTAGTTTGGCGTTTCTTTTTTAAAAAGAAACGCCAGTGTTGGCAGTGTTGACAGGAAGGTACTGGGAAGTAGAAATAGAGAAAAATATAGGACTTGGAGCATATCACTTGGGAGAGAAGACTTTACTGTTTAAAATAAATGTGTATTGGGAAATGAATGTTTTTGCCCCTTTTTGTCCACTTGGGTTTGGTGACAGCAGAACATTGACTGTGTCTCGGGTTCTTACAGTGCTTGCACTCTCTACAGTCATTTCACATACGGTCATTTCCATTTAATCATGAGGCAACCATGGCCAGAGGTTAAATGGCTATTTCAAGATGGCTTAATAAATGACTTTGAATCCTTTCGTTGCGATTTCCCCCGTTTTTTATCTCACCTGCCATGTGTTGGTCGATTTTCATGTTGATATTTTCCGTTATGACTCATTCTTTATTTAGTCTTCTGTTTGCCCATGTCAAACTCGCAATACTCATCTTGTTTCCCAGTGACTTCCAAGCCTTCATCATTGTCTCCCCTTCCTCTCCAAAACACCCATTGATTCTGATTTTCTCCATTAGCAAGTAGGACCAGTACCCAATAAAAATACTGGAGTAGGAGCAGGTGCTCCATACATGTTTAAATACATAGAAAATGAAAGAACAAGCATGCCATTGTATAAACATAATGTTGACTTTCCTCTATCACCTTCCTTCTCTGTATCTCATTTACTACCAAGTCATATTTATTTATTTTTATTTTTTTCTACCACTTTTTTCTTCCCTAATAATTACTCTCCTCATTCTTATGTCCTATAGTATAGCCTACTATAGTATCCTCATTGCTTACTTTTTGCTTCCATTCCCTCCTCGTTAAAGTCTGTTTTCCACAAAACTGCTAAAATAACCTTGGTTTTATGTAGCTTTTTCATATCATAGAAGCAGTACTTGTCCTGGTAACTCAGAAGTCCCCATAAGAAAGACGGAGCTAATAATCATCTAGAATTCCGTTCATTTTTCACGTTGCATTGCATGTCCTTCCAGACCCCAAGAGTGATACCATTCATAGGGGGATCACTTATCTGGCAAACTCTATTCTTGGTGACCGATCTTAAAACAAAAATGTAAGCTAACAACACTTGAGGAGCTGAAATAGATGTAAAAATACAATTCACACTTGTATAATTCAAATCAGAAAACATTTACTTAGTGCTGTGGCATACAAAACCCCATGCGAGGCATCTGGGGACACAAAAGTAGCAATGATTATTTTTTATTTTCTAGGAGTACTTAGTCCAATGGGAAACCCGAACCTGTTGCCGTATTCCCTCTTAACACTCAGTCCCAACAAATGTGGTTGTGTAATCTCTTGGCCCACAGCAAATTAAAAGTTGGGAATTAGCAGAAGAGATTACATCTGTTCACATTAACAATGTCCTAAGAGCAGCAAGCATGAAACTGATGTTGACCGAGTATATGGAATCGATATTTAAAACACTGTGCCAGTGAGCATATCAAATGAGAAGTTTTAAAACTCTGGGTCCATTTAATATGGTGGCAAGGAGTCCCTGAGGGCACATCTCTCTCTGTTACAGTTTAATAACCATTTCGTGACATTGTACTATCAAGAAAAGTTTGTTGTGCTCATTAGAGAAGCAAGAAAGCAACTAACACATTTCAGAGAAATTTACAATAAAGTGTTTTTACATTTATCAGTCAAAGCAGTAGAAACTTCCTTTATTAAAAATTGATTTATGTGGCATATGTGTACTAACATTTTGGGGATGATTATTTTTAGCCTGAGTACAACAATACGGAAGTACATCTCCAGATAATTTCATTCACCCCCAACAACTGTCGAAGGGTTCTTGTCAGCAAAGCCCCACGTTGTTTCCCTGCCCTTCCTTTCCGGGTGCGGATCTTCCAGGAGATGATGTTCTAACCTTAGTGTCCTAGTACATTGGATGTATAACATAGAGTGTGTTTTTCAGGGGGTTCCCAGTTGCCTGAGGGCACTGGATTCCTTGCCCAGCTGTTGCTCTGCAAGTGGGATTGCCCTCTGGTTCATTCACCCCCTAAGGAAAGTAAGCCCCACCCTTACGTGGCTAGTTACATACAGAATCCTGAGCAAGCATGGATTTTTCCTCTCTCAGCTCTATCTTTTTGTTTGTTTGTTTTGGAGGGGGAAGTAATTAGGTTTATTTAGTTGGTTTTTTGGAGGTACTGGGGATTGAACCCAGGACCTCGTGCATACTAGGCACACACTCTACCACTGAGCTATACCCTCCCCCCTCAGCTCTTACTTCTAAATGGGAGTCCTGAGAGATCCCTGCCCGGGTCAGCTGGAAAAACAAAAAAAAATGTCCTAGCCTGTGTACTTGGCTCCTGCCTTTTTTATAGATCATGAGAGTAAACTTGCTCCTGTTTTCCAAAAACGGAACAGTAGCCCAACCTAGCAGGCCAATGGCCGGGGCCGATCAGGAAGCAAGCCTGCTCCGTCTGTCACCTGCTTTACGTCAGGCGCTTTCCCATGGTCCCCACCTGAGGTGTTCCTGTCAAATAGGGGAAACAAACATGTTTGCCAGTATTCACGGTCCAGCCTTTTGAGTTCTGTAGGAACGAGCTCAGAAGTGTTCCGGGAACCCAGCAAGGGGAAAGTTAACTACTTAGTGGAGTCCTCGTGGGCTTTGGAGTAAATGATGTTGGAACCAAGGCTCAGGGCTGAGAAGCAGATTGTAAAGTGGCGAATGAGGAGAATGACACTCTAGGCAAAAAGCAAAGCAAGAGGATACAACAGCGAGAAGCACGTAGCAAGTGCAGAGACCAGGGGACCAGAGGGAGCCTCGTGGCAGGACGGGGTGACGGCGACAAGCCTTAGTGCCAGACTGCGTCAGCTTTGCTGACTTTGCCGGTGACATGCCGTCACGTAGGAAGCATTGTCATTTTATAAGGAGGTTTTTGTTTTTTTGTAATTTTGGAGGGAAGGAGGCCATTAAGTACTTTTTATCCCAGGCATGTGTTATACATGACTTTTAAGTTGTGTTCCTATAAATACAGAAATAACAAGCTATGAAGAGATTGTAATAGCCTATCCATTCTGAGAAAAACAGTGTGCAGACAGGGAAGTTTCTACATTAGAGAATACAAGTCGAAAGCAAAAAAAGACAACTTTCTGGTGAATTTAACTCCATATCATGCATGTGATATATATAAAGCAAATAATGGGGCTGTAATTTAAAAGCAAGCCATGAGGCGGGGCAGAGATCAAGATGGCAGAGTAAAGGACGTGGAGCTCCCCTCCATCCACAAATACATCAACATGTGGAATGGTTCTCACAGAAGACCTCCTGAACGCCGGCAGAAGATCTCATACAACCAAAGCTGCAAGAAAGATCACCATGTAACTGGGTAGGACAAAAGGGAAACAAACAAAAAAAAGGAATCAGGACGGGTTCTGCGCCCCTGGCGGGCAGCTATGAAACAAGAAAGATTCCCTCTCCCTGGGAACCCCCTTCACAGGCTGGGAGATCCGCCTGGACAGATGGGGAGCCTCCGAGGCTCAGGGGAGACCTTACTGTCTGGCGGCAGCAGGACAGAGAAAGCCCAGCACAGACGGTCCTCGCCACCACCTTGCCTCACTTCCCAGCTTGAGACACGCACCTGCTGGTGTGTGCAGCCGCTGGTGCTGAAACTCGGGCTTCAGCAGACAGACCCGGGGACAGGACTCAGTCTGGGTGTCCGGAGATAGCCTGAAGGGTCTGCGGTGTGGTTAGAACACTCCCTCACACCATGTTCAAAACTGAAACTCAGAATGGCTTAAAAACTTTTTAAAAAGACAGGACTCCATGAATCTCCTAGAAGAGAACATAGGCAAAACATTCTCTGACATAAAATCTTAGCGATGTTTTCTTAGGTGAGTCTCCAAAGGCAAAAGAAATAAAAGCAAAAATAAAAGTGGGACTAATTAAACTTACTAGTTTTTGCACAACAAAGGAAACCATAAACAAAATGAAAAAAAAACTTACAGAATAGGAGAAAATATTTGCAAACAGTACGACAGATGAGGGCTTAATTTCTGAAATACATAAACAGCTCACGCGGTTCAATATCAAAAAAAAAAAAACCCAATCAAAAAAATGGGCAGAAGACCTAAATAGACATTTCTCCAAAGAAAACATCCAGATGGCCAACAGATACATGAAAAGATGCTCAACATCGCTAATTATTACAGAAATGCAAATCAAAACTACAATGAAGTATCACCTCACACAGGTCGGAATGGCCATCATCAATAAGTCTACAAATAATAAATGCTGGAGAGGGTGTGGAGAAAAAGGAATCTTCCTACCCTGGTGGTGGGAATGTAAGTTGGTGCAGTCACTATGGAGAACAGTATGGAGATTCCTTCAGAAACTAAAAATAAGAGTTACCGTATGATCCAGCAATACCACACCTGGGCATATATTTAGAAAAGATGAAAACTCTAATTCTAAAAAATACGTGCACCCCAGTGTTCATAGCTCAGCACTATTTACAATGGCTAAGACATGGAAGCAACCTTACATGTGTCCATCGACAGAGGATTGGATAAAGAAGATGGGATATATATATTTAATGGAGTATTACTCAGCCGTAAAAGGAATGAAATAATGCCATTTGCAGCAACATGGATGGACCTAGACTTAAGCTTAGTGATGTAAGTCAGACAGAGAAAGACAAATATCATGATATCACTTATATGTGGAATCTTAAAAAAAATGATAACAAGTGAATTTATTTACGAAACAGAAACAGACTCACAGACATGGAAAACAAACTTACAGTTACCAAGGGAAAAGGGGAGAGGGAGGGATAAATTAGGAGTTTGGGATTAACAGATACACACTAATATATATAAAATAGATAAACAACAAGGATCTACTGTGTAACACAGGGAGCTATATTCGATATCTTATAATAACCTATAATGGAAAAGAATCTGAAAAGGAATATATATATATATATATCAATATATATATATATATATCAATAATAGTCACAATTAAGAATGAATTTCTATCCAGTACATGATTAAAAAGCAAATATAAATAAAGGTACAAAATCAGCCAAGTTAAAAAAAAATTTGAGTAAAGTCCTAAGAAGTGACCATTGAATATGAATACAAAAAAAATTTCAGGAAAAACTGATATGAAATATAGCCAAACGAACTGAATGGAATCCCAGTGTTATAGTGCAATAATAGCACATATTTGACTGGGAGAGCAAGAAAAATTGATTTCTAAAAAAGAAACATATTTCATTGAACGTTAAGCTTTATAACAAGTTCCCAAGATGTTACAAAACTATTGTAAAAGTTTTAATCTTTATCCTCAGACCTTAAAAATCCATCATCTTCAGAGAAAGGTAAACAGTGCCTAAAAATCCACTTTCATTGCCAGAATCCAAATGATGTTCCTCGTTACTGGAACTCACCGCAGTGCAGACTGAGTCAGCCCCACGTGCAGAACCCCGCTTTCCAGCCCTTCACAGGGTTTTGTTGCGAAGTGTATGCTAGCAAGATGGAACTGAGTATGACAGTAATGCCTTTGTCATTGCTGAGCTGCAGATTACAATAGTAATAAATTTAAATCTTGTGTCTGAGGGAAATAATGAATTCCACCTCAGATAGGCTAGATGTATTTGCCATGTGTGGCTTATTTCTGTGAAGAAAAGGGCTTGGTCTCTCCTGGGATGTTTTGTGTGGTGGGCTTGCTGCGGAGCAGGTGGGGAGCAGGGTAGCGCAGGTATCTGGTAGCCATTAGCCGGTCATCCCTGTGGTGGTCCACCTTGTGCCCATAACATAGTATCCTAAGCGTGGAATGTATCTGGAGGTGGATCTGGGCATCTGGATAAGAAGTCTCTTTCTTATGGATTATTCTGTATAAATGAGGTTATTTGCCTTGGATTTGTTCAGATTTGCAGAATTGTGTGACAAACAGAAGTCTGTACCTTTTTTCTCTGGGTTTTTATTATATTTAAGTTAGAACCACATAATACTTACATTTAATATTCCCTTATTTTCTTAATATTATTCCATGTATCTTCAACTACATTTTTCACTGAAGTTAATTACTATATTAATTATTAATTATATATATAATTAAATTTAATTATATAACCTTAATTATTTTGATCACCCAGAATGGGATGGGACAATAATAAAATTGCTTAGTTTATTATTTGTGTTAAGAATTATGGTATAGTGGAAAATGCACAGGCCTGAGTCTTATTTTTGACCCAGCTCTTACCTAGCAGTGTAATCTTACTGCTTGCTCCTTTCTTCACCTGTAAATGGAAATAGACTATATATTCTTTTTTTTATTTTTACCTTTTTCTTAATTCTTGGAAAAAACTTTTAAAAGATAATTGTAAATTCACCCAGAGTTGTAAGAAATAGTACAGAAAGATCCTGTATATTCTTCACCCAGTTGCCTCCAGTGGGAACGTCTTGCATAATTCTAGCACAATATCACAACCAGGAAATTGGCACTAATGCAATTCATTGACTTCACGCAGATTTTACCGTTCTACATGCACCCGTGTATGTGCACAGCATTATCTGATGTGCAGATTCATGTGACCAACACCACAGTGAAGATGCAGAACAGTCCCACCGCAGAGACCCTTCGGGTTGCCTTTGTACAGCCACAGCTCCCTCCTTCCCACCTTGGCATCCCTCATCTCTAGAAACCACTCATCTGTTTTCCGTATCTGTATTTTGGTCATTCAAGAATGTTATACAAATGGAATCATACAGTCTTAACTCTTTGAGATTGGCTTTTTTCATGCAACATGATTCCCTTGAGATTCTTCCAAGTGTTGGAGGAGGTTGTGGAGAATGTGACCACCAGTTGACGTGTGGGTTGGAACTGGGCAATTGGAGGCTCCTCCCTGCTTGCCTTCTCTTGGGAATGTTCGTTCTGCCCACTGTTCCCACACTAGGAGCTGCTTCATGGATGTAGCCTTAAGAAAGTAAGGGGTTGCTAAGACCATCTACACTAAATAGTGGCTGAACCCTGTATAAACTCTTTTTTTAAGATTCTGTTGGGTGTATGTGGAGATCCACTCATTTTGCAGTCACCCAAGACAAGCCTAGTGTGTAACTTCCCTTGCTTACTAAAACCACCACCCACCAATCCGGAGTGGCTGCCTCTTTCTTCCGTCTCTTTTTGCTCTCCGTGTATGAGGACCAGTTCCAGATTTCACCTGGGGAGCTCCCATGGTTTCAAACCAACACCAAGTTGTTGCATGCATCAGCAGTTTGTTCCTTTTAATTACCGGGTAGTATTCCATGGTTTGGTGTTACCACCGCTGGTGTAACTAATTGAAGGACATTGGGTTTGTTTCCTGTTTGGGGCTATTATGAATAAAGCTACTGTGAACATTCATGTACACATTTTTGTACATGAATGTACATTTCTGTACGTTTTCTTTTCTCTCAGAAAAATGTCCACGAGTACAGTTGCTGGTTCAGTTATGGGAAGGGCATACTTCACCTCGTCTTACAAGAAGATGCCATCGTTTCTCCTACAGTGACGGTATCATTTTACACTCACACCAGCGGTGTGTTGTGAGTTACTTTCTGTGAGGTGTAGGTTGACTGGTTCGTGTTTTTGCCTGTGGATGTCCAACACTTCAGCACCATTTGTTTAAAAAAACTGTCTCTCCTCCATCAAACCGTATTTCCACCTTTGACAGAAATCAGTTGGACATGTTTGTGTGGGTCTTTTTTGGGCTCTCTGTTGTGTTCCCTTGAGCCCTGCATCTCTCCCTCTGCCAACGTCACACTGTCCTGAGTACAGTAGCTACAGAAGAAGCCTTTATACGGGGTGCGGTGACTCCTTTCACTTGATTCTTTTCTATCAAAATTGTCTTAGTTTCTAGGTCCTATGCCTTTCCATATACATTTTAGAATGAGCATATCTGTGTGTATAAAAACCTTGCTGAGATTTTGACGCCTTTATTATGTGGAGTCTTTCAGTCCATTG
This sequence comes from Camelus bactrianus, assembly GCF_048773025.1. NCBI lineage: Eukaryota > Metazoa > Chordata > Mammalia > Artiodactyla > Camelidae > Camelus > Camelus bactrianus. The sequence continues at coordinate 19,781,818 of NC_133567.1, read as the reverse complement.
CCATGATGTGTCTTTCCATGTATTTCTTCCTTCGTTTCTTTCAGTGGTGCTTTTGAATTTTCTGGAAACAGGTTATTCTATATATGTTTTTGCTAAACGTATACCTAAGTATTTTATTTTATTTGGAGTAATTGTAAGTGTAACTGTGTTTTAAATTTCAGTTTCTGTGTGTTTGTTGTAAGTATATAGAAATGTGATTTTTTTTTTTGCATTGTTAAATCTTGTATTCTGTGATCTTGGTGAGGTAGACTTGGCATCTTGTTACCTCTGAAAATCTAAAAGGATATTGACCAATTGTCTTTTATGTCCAATGAAGATGGAGTGAGTGGAAACCAGGTTAAGTCCAACCAAAAGAAAACCCAAAAAACTTCAGTAAACTGGCTAGAAATGCCTCCTTTGAGAGCTCTGATGATGCTATAGTTATAGCATTTTTCATGGAAGACTTACTACTTGGTTTAGATAACCTATTTAGTTCCCCAGCAAACCCCAAAGACCTCTTGATTCATTTAAAAATGTACTGGTAACAGTATCTTCCAAGTAGAAGTGTTAGGACCTGAATGTCTGTGTGTCTGTGTGTGTGTGTGTGTGTGTGTGTGTGTCTGTCTGTCTGTCTGTCTGTATGTGTGTGTTATTAAGTGTCTGCTTTAAAAGCTGGGTTACTCAGTAAGTCTGGTATGCCTTTTAGTTTGTACCCTCCAAGATAAAATATCTATTATATTTAAAGTTTCTGCTTGGGAAATGAATAGATGCTGCTGGAAACTACATGTCAGTTTCACTTAAGAGCCCACTGCTACACCAGTGAAGAGTGTGTAAGTCACTGTCAATGAATTGAGTACATCAGTGAGATCATGGTGGCCCTGGATTGCCTAGGCAGGGATGCAAATCTCTGCAAAACCGAAAGGTTGATTTAGTCATGCATGATTCACGAACAGTGTTTCCGGATAACAATCCAAGGTAGCTGCTTCAAACTCTTCAACATTCAGCACAAAACCCAACGGTATAGAAAACAACAAGACAGTCTTCATTTTATTTATTGTATTAGTAGAAGTGAATGGTGCAACATAGCTTTTGGTGTCACAGAGGTTAGGGGCTTAGCCATTTTACTTTAGCAATTTTTATTAAAATCTTCTAAAATTAAAGCACGTACTTCCTTCCCCACTGAAGATGAACCACTGGGGTTTCATGTGGAGAACTTCATGTCATTCAGGGCCATTAGCACCTGAGTGAAACTGCCCCAGATTGCTGTAATTTTGCAGATTTTTGTGTGTTCTTCTTCTCTTTGTGGTATTTGGGTGTGCCTCTGCTGTTTCAAAATCTTGCTTTATAAGCAAGTCTGAATTCATGATCCTGAAGGAAGTTTCTTACCATTTTACTAACAGTAAAGCCCACAGTTTTTAAGATAGAGAGTTTCTTTCTCCACACTGAAAGATCTTTCAAATTCTTGGCAATGTTTGCAGAAGTTTGCTATGTAGACGAGTGGAGTACTTCTACCCTTGGAAGAGGAAGGCAGAGTATTGGAGTAGACTCACTCTTCTTCGTTCTGATGGAAGCCAGAACAACATTAGTGTGAGAAAGGTAAATAGCACAAGTCACATCAACACCACTTTTAATCAAATGCTTGAACTTCCGAAATGTAGCCAAGACTCTTCTTATCGGCAGGGTCAGCTTCCGGTGTGAGGAAGCTGAAGTGCAAGTGCAGGAAATGACCTGCATTGGGTTTGGCATCAAGAAGGCCCTGCTGATGACTGTGTTTGTGTGGAGCCCCGTGGGAGCAGAACCAGCACAGAAGTGAGGAAGGGTGTGACGTAGATGCTGCAGGGCCGTATGTTACTAAGTGTATGTTCTTCTGTGTGAGTTAGGTTTTGGTGGTCGTAAGAGGCCAAACATGTATTGAGGAGAGCATACATATATAATAAGCAAATAGAACAGAGAAGAAGAGAATAGGTCCCCTCTGCCTTCCATTTGTAAATCTTCACCGTAAGCATCCCAGGGACTCCAGGCTTTCTTGAAGTCCAAGTCAAGAAATATTTCACATTTGCAACTATTTTTTAAAACCAAGAGTTTTGATCATCTCCACATAAAATTTTAACAGCTTATTTAGTTTGGAGATAGATTTTTTAAATGTAGAAGCTTCAAGGTGAAGTAAAATGAGGACAGCAGCTTTTTGTTTCCTGCCTTCAGATCTCTAAATGCCTGGTCAGATCCCAGACTCCCAAAGTGGGACGGTAAATCCGTTGCTCTGGCCGACTCTGCTGGTGGTGCTAGGGAAGTAGAGAACACAAATGCTTCTCATTGGCTCCCTCTCCTTCGCTTCTCCCCGAGTCAAATCCAGCCTCCCCTCCTGTTGCTTTCACTTCCTGTTTCTCAGGTCCCCTCCTCACCACGTGCCGCCACCATCCCACCATCTCTCCACAAGGCTTACAGTCTCCTGGCTGGTCTCCTCGTGTCTCAGGGTCCTGTTGTCACTGTAACAAATGACTATAAATTTAGTAGCTTAAACCAGCACAGATATATACCTTTACTACTTTGGATATCAGAGGTCCAGGATGGTTCTTGCTGGGCTAAAGTCAAGGTGTTGGCAGGCGTGGTTCCTTCTGGAGGCTCTAGGGGTGAGTCCATTTCCTTGCCTTTTCTGACTTCTCGTGGCCACGGATATTTCTTGTGTTGCAGGCTCTTCCTCCATTTTCAGAGCACATTTCTCCGTTCGCTGCTTCCATTGTTACATACCCTTCTCTTCCACTGTGAAATCTCCCTCTGCCTCCCTCTCGTAAGTACACTTGTGATTACGTTTAGGGCTCACCTGGATAAGTCAGGATAATCTCTGTATCTGAAGCTCCTTAACTTAATCACACCTGCAGAGTTACTTTTGCCACATAAGTAACACTGCCAGGTCCCGGGGATGAGGATGTGGATGCCTTTGGAGGATGTTATTCAGCCTTCCGTGCCCTGCATCCACTCAGCCTCTCCGTGGTTCACCTTGACGCTGCAGCCAGAGCAAATGGCACATCTGCTCTGTAACCCTTGCTCCCCCCAGTTTAAACCCCACCCGTGGATTCTCTGATCTTAGGATCAGGACCGTAGTTTTTACCACTCCTTGTGTGGCCTTCGTTTGCTAAGGCTGCCATAACAAAATACCAGACTCTGTTGGCTAGACAGCAGAAATTTATATTCTCACACTTTTGGAGGCTCCGAAACCATGACCAAGATGCTGGCAGGTTTGATTTCTCCTGGGCTCTCTCTCCTTGGCTTGAAGATGGCCACCTCCTTTCTGTGTCCTCACATGGTTGTCCCCTGGTGTTTGTGTAATATGTTCCTAATCTGCTTTTCTTATGAGGACGCTAGCCATATTGGATTAGGGCCCACCTATATGACCTCATTTTATCTAATCACCTCTTAGAGGCTCTGTCTCCAAATACAGTAACATTCTGAGGTACTAGGAGTGAGGATTTTAGCATACAAATTTGGGTGTGGAGGGGGATACAGTTCAGCCCATAGCATGTGGTCCAGCCCCCTCTATCTCTTTGTCCTGGTCTCATGCCCTGTGCCATCCCTCACTCTGTTCTGCAGCCTTGCTGGCTTTCTTTCAAGCTCTTAAACTTGCCAGGCTTTCCTGCCACAACCACCCTTCATCTAACCAGCTCCTCCTCACCTCAGATCTCAGTCCAGCCATCACTTCCTGCTGTGGACTGATTTGTGTCCTTCCCCCGGCCCTAATTCATATGTCGAAGCCTAATCCCCAGTATGATTGGTATTTGGGGGTGAGACCTTTGGGAGGTAATTAGATTTGGATGAGGTCTTGGGAGTAGAGCCCCATGGTGGAATTGATATCCTTATAAAGCCCAGAGCCCTAACTCTGCCATGTGAGGACACCGCTGTCTGTGAACCACGAAGCAAACCCTCACCAGATACCAAGCCTGCCAGCAACTTGATCTTGGACTTCTCAGCCTCCAGAACTGTGAGGAACAAATGTGTGTTGTGGAAGCCAGCTGTCTACGGTAGTTTTGTTGTAGCTGTGCAAACTGACAAAGACTCTCAGAGTTGCGCTTCCCAGACCTCTGATTGTTTTTCCCCTTTCATGTGCTCATAGCTTCTCCATATACTTCCCTCTCAGAGCATTTGTTGCAGTTATAGTATTACTTACATTTGTGTGATTCATTTACTTATGTGCCTCCTTTCCACTGATCTGCAAACTCCATGAGTGTAGGGACTTACATATTTTTAGTATACACACACGTGCACATACATATACACACAGATATGCATATGTATATGTATTTACCACTATTCTCCCTTATGCCTACAATACCTAGTAAAATATTCGTTAAATGAATGCCTGCTTTTCAAGCAAACACTTTTCAAAGATCTACTAAAATGCCTTTATTTCTTATCATCACTGGGAAAAGGGAGATTGGTGTATGTGTGGGCTGGAATAAGTATTCAAGTTTTAGAATTTTTATCTCCTTTGAAATCTTTTCTACAACCTCTTTTATAAAGAGTCCCCTGAAAATGATCTTTAAATAAGAAAATTAAGAGATGTTTTAGTTGGAAATTAATGTATTAACATATACTTGACAATTGTGTGTCATGCAGAGATACAGAAGGTGTTTATATAGTGTCTGTCACTTGTCTGCTGTTTTCCTGGAAGAATGTACATGCTTCTGGCTGTAAACAATTTATTTGCCTTTTGAAGGTAGTGAATAAATTGTGGCTTATTCATATTTTACCTTCTTTTTATAGAATGTCCTTTATAGCTAACATATGAACAAAAGACTTCAACTTCTAAAAAATCGAATGTGTGATCTTTGACATTCATAAGCACATAGTAATCATTTGCTCTGTGTAGGTTCCGTGGTAAGTACTCTTGGCTGCTAGCCAAGTTTCATTTCTTATACCAGGGAGGTCAGGGTCACATAGTTGTGTTTATAAGGAGGATTTCAGTCTGCAGAGCCTGTGAAACTACTTGCAGAATTCCACCTCTTACAGATTCTCTCTTTGAAAGTAGTAAATTAAATGCCACCATTCTCGAACATACAAACTAATACAGAAGTTCGTACTTTACTTAGTAAAGTTTATACCAATTGAATTTCTGTTTTTAAAAAACTGTAAGTTGAATTAATCCATAGACTAAATATATTTTTAAAAAATTAATGGAAATTATTTCTTCTATGTGATTTGCAGTGGGAAATGATCATAGGTACATTCTGGCAACAGCCAAAGGAGAATTGCCTTTTGGCTCATTTCTTGAATTGAAGATGAAAGGGGTCAGCAGGTGAGGAGGTAAACATCTATTTGGCGTGTGTTCCAGCTTGCAGGCTCGCCCTCTATCTCTGTTAAGGAGACTCATGTAGGATCCCATCGATGTAACAAAGATTGCTACTGTTGTTGGACAAGCTTTGGGATACAGAGCAAAACAAGAAGTGATGCGCTATCACTGAACACTTCCTCTTCCTGCTTCCTGCCCATCTTCCACTGTGGTTCCTGTTTCCTGTGTTTTTCTGAGCGAGGTTAGAACTCAGGAAGCGGGATGATTTGGACAGTGGTCAGAGGCATTGATGGCACCCCACTGGGCTCACTCCAGGCAAAAGCTTTTAAGAGAGAGATGGGTTTCATTATCTCTATAATATAATAGCAATAGTTGTATTGCTATTTCTGTTTTTCTTGTGACCCACTTCCCACCCAAGGCTCCGAGAAGCTTTACCTGCCTCTGGCTGCCCCTGGTGACCAATACCATTCTCCCTGAGCACAGCCCCATTTTCCCCACGAGAGCCTCTTTTTCTGTATGTCTGTGGGCTCCCTTTGATACACGAAGCCTGTGTCTGATTCTACAGCACTTTGTTTTTCATTTACCATCAAGTGGATATTAACTACTCTGACAAACTAATTCCCAGTAAGGTATTGCCAGAGAGAAAGGGCTACAGTTCATTGCCTATTTATCAATCACTTTACTAGATGTTTCCATTTGATCATTTCCACCAGGCTATCATCGCCATTTTGTAGATGAGAACCAGACCTTGAAGTGCAGAGAGGTTAATAAACTTTCCCCACACCAATCACCTAACAAATGGCAGGGCTGGGATTTGATTCCAGTTTTATATGCTTGCACAGAAAACATAGACTCCCTTTCGTAGGATATTTATAGTTTAACCAAGGATGCTGGGTCAATGATATAAATATGATTTAACCTTATTGATATAATTTCTGGCATCATTCTTAGTCATTGGAATATATACCTCAACCAGGGAGGGATCTTTCTGGCACCTTCAAGTGGCATAGTAACTATCACATAGATAGTTAACTACTTAAATGATGTTTTAAAGAGTTTATTAATTATAACTAAGAACAGCAGTTTATTAGCCTTAATTTGTATATGCTGTGTTAAAGCTATGAGATCTTCTTCTTTCCTATTTGAATCTCTCAGTAACATTCTTGGGAGTTAAGAGTAGAAGTGGGTAGATTTGACCACAAGTTATTTTAATAGTCCAAGACAACAATGATGGTGGCAATAGAAATAGAGAAAAGTACATAGATTAAGAATATGTTTTGTGGGTAGCAGACAGAGGAGGCTGCAAAGAAAAAAATATAGAAATCCAGAAATGTGTGGTGATGCTGTAGACTGGCTCATTCAGCATCTCTGCATTCCCTTCTATATTATTTTCCTATGCTGCTGTGGCTGGAATTTCCCAGGATACCTTGTAGCTTAAATTCTGTGTGACTTAGGTCCATCAAGGCTGTGCACCCATATGAGGCACCTGACGAGGCACAAGTAAGGCAGTGAAGGGTAGCCATGTGCAAAATCAACCTTCTGGCAAAACACAGTGTCAGAATTTCCTGGTGCTGCTGGGGCATCTGTCGTGGAAGTTCTAGCTTTTAGTACCCGTCGTGGGCTTTGAGTGGTGGGAGGCAGTGCTATGGTACTTCTGCTAGTGCAGACTTGTGATGTGCTTGGACCTTCCTCCTGTGGCTCTGTGTAGTTGTCCTGTTGAACATCCCAGCCTGATTCTCCAGGCTTCTTAGAGATTTAGGAACCACCAATAACTCTCTGTCTGCTTAAAGTAGCTAGAGAATTCTGTCGTCTTGCTCTGCAAATAGGAATTGAAATTGGTCTTGTTATCATAAAGCCAAGAGAAGAGGATGCTTCAAGGATGTTAATTGTGTTTTGTATTAAGAGAATGGAAAGTAAATTGAGAATAGAAATTTAAAAGTATGCATTTATTAAATTTAGTGATACAGAGTTCACTGTGACTCTAGCAAAAACATGATTTTTCTTTTTGTTTTGGTGGAGGTAGAAATCAATGACAGTATGTTGGAGAGTAAATAGGAGGTGGGGAGTGAAGACAGCTCATGTAAATGTCTTTATCAATAACTCGACTGTGATAGGATAGAGCAGAGGTATAGTGGTTGAGCAGGATCAGAGATCAAAAGAAGATTTTTTTTTTTAAAGATAAGAGATACTGGAACATGTTTACTAATGGGAAGTATCCAGTAGAGAGGAGAAAGTAATGACGGAAAAGATCTGTAAGACCTTGCAGGAGTCAATTACGTAACTTCTTTGTGCCTTAGTTTCCTTACCTATGAAGTTTGGTTAATAAGATCTTCCTCTTAGAAACAACAAGTTTATACTGTATAGCACAGGGAACCATATTCAGTATCTTGTAGTGACCTATGGTGAAGAAGAGTATGAGAACGGATGTATGTATGTTCCTATGTGACTGAAGCATTGTGCTGTACACCAGAAATTGACACGACATTGTAAACTGACTGCACTTCAATAAAAATGTATTTTTAAAAAAGACACATGCACCCCAATGTTAGAAAAATAAAAAGGTCTTCCTCTTAGGATTTTTTGAGATTGGAGTGAAATATTGTGTATGAGGAAACTGTAATGCAGTGTCTGGTACTTAGCAAGGGCTTAATAAATGTATCCATTATTATTACTGCTACTACTGCTGCTGTTATTGTTATTGTCTTCTGTATACTTTAGAGTATTGTGAATATGGAATGCCAATCAAAATGTCTCCTGATTTTACAAATCTTCCTTTCAGTTCTTACAAGCTGGCCCCATTGCCATATTACCATCCCTTAATTAAGTTAATTAAATAAACATTTACCAAGTACCCAGCATGTGCCAAGTATGCATATATCAGGTGTCTGGGATGTAAAACTGAGTAAAGCTTGTTCTCTGCCTCCAGCTAGCATCTGGACCACTAGGGGAGAGGGATGGAGAAGCATAGTGACTTTATACCGGGCTTTATATTGTACCAGAAAGGGTTCTAGCAGGAGCAGAAGCTCTAGGAGATTTGTGTGTGTGTGTGTGTGTGTGTGTGTGTGTGTGTGTTGTATTTATTCATTTGTGCATACATACACTTGCAGGCACACACACACACACACACATTTGTGTATTTATTATAGCTGGCTAAGCAAGCCTGAAGTCCGCAGGCTGCGAGGCAGGTAGGAGGATGGTGACCAGGCTGTCACCCCAGGAGCACACCTTTTATCTTAAGGTCCTCCTATACTCATTATCAAGGGCGGGCGCAGTCCTGCTGTCAAGCCATCTACCTTCTTAGGAAAGACTGTGTCGAAGTGGAAGGTATTTCTCTCATATTCCCATCTACTCTCTTATGTATCTGTCGGACCTTTATTCTAAAGAATTCAACTTATGATAAGGAGCTATACAAATTTATTCTAAATATGTACTGTTTGATTTCTTGAATGCACTCTAGCTGCATTTATTAGCAGATTTTATTCAGTCATCTGTGCAGCTAGTAGAAGTAATTGGCTGTCTGTGAATTCAGAGCACAGCTCAAGCTAAAATGTGAATTCATTAGTTTTCAACTTCAATTTTTAATTTCACCTGCTGTTTACTGCTCAGAGGAATGGCAAACTGTATTTAAATAAAATGTATATTTAAGGAAGAACCCTTAACAACTGAGATGCTTTTTTTTTTTAAACTGAAAATCTGCTTCTTAATCTGCTCTGAAAATTAAAGAAGTTGTGTTAGCCTGTGGCAACCACTGATGAATTGGAAAAGCTGTATTTATAGTCCTTATTGCCAAAGGAATTCAAGGCATTGCGTTAGTTAGTCTAACTTTTCTTGTTGCAAGAAGTTGAACCAGCTCAGGTTTTGCAAAAAAGAAAGGTGGGGGGAGGTGGGTGGGGTGGGAATTCTGATTATGAGGGGGGAGGTGCGAGGACCCTCCTGCCTCTGTTCCTGTTTCTCTCCAGAATCTGCTCCACCCCACTCCTCCTCTCTCTGCCCTGCTTTCCTCTACTTTCTCACGTGCCCATGGCCAGGCCTGGTCACCTGTCCCGTCACTTCAAGCCACCAGTTTGTCATCAGTTTCTGGTCTCTCAGATCAGACTCCAGAAAGAAAGGATTTTCTTGGTCCTGTTTGTGTCCAGAGAAATTGTGCATTTTCCTTTTCGAGAACTGATTTATCTTTTATTTACACCTATCAGAACTACGTTCTCCAACTTACCAAAAAGTTTTGGTCTAACCACTTTTGTGAAATGTGTGGTTTGGTCAGGTCAATGGCAAATAACCATAAAACCCACAAGGAACATGAACTCTAGCACACTGCTTGAATTGCCACAAATCTCCTCTATTTTGCTATGTGTGTTTGTGGCTAGGGTCCAGGCCAGGTGGGGACAAGGCTGCTCCGAGGCTGTCTGTTCAGTAGAGGAAAAAAGGAGGCTTCAGGGAGATGGGGATGGGATCCAGTAGGGGGCATAGAAAGGCTCTGTGAAGTATGTTATCTCCGGAGTAGCCCCTCTGTTTGGTGGGATGGACGAGTAAGGTTCTGGTAAGAGGGGACTGGGAGATCCCTTGGGGAGAAGCTGCAATGAGGAAAGGTCAGAGACAGCGAAGGCCTGTTCTGTGCCCAGGGGCCCCAGCTCCCCTAGGCAGTGGCAGTCTGTGGTCTCTATGTGGCAGTTACAGCCACTGATATGGACAAGTCTTCTACAGGGCAGCTGCCCCTCAGCAAAACAGCTGCCTGTTCTTCAGGAAGAAACTTCTAAGGGAAGACTTCAGGTGAGGCTCAAATCCCATTCCTCCCAAATGTGCTAAAGATGACATTGATTATCATCGTCGTTATTCTTGACTGTAAGTGTTAGAATTCATTGGGAGAGTGAGTGGGCTGGATTTGCTGTGAGCCCCAGACAGATGGGTGGAAGTGTTCCCGAGCGTCCCTGGGGACCAGGTTGCTTCATGCCCTGCTCTTAGAGGAATCTTCACTCCCCAGGAGTTTTGAAAATTATAGAACTTGAACTGTGATTTGCTTCTGAAATTCCACCTTCTTGTCTCTCTGCAGATTTGTCCTGGATTAACCTGGTGATATTTGTAGAAGGGAGGTTCAGAGTCCCTGAATTTAAAAGTAAAACAAACCCTATTTTCTCTACAGATTTTTTTTTTATAAAATAAGGATTGCATTCCTAAAAATAAAGTCCTCCATGAAATAAAATTGAGTACTTGATCAGACAGAGAAAGCCAAATATCGTATGATATCACTTATATGTGGAATCTTAAAAAAAATGATACAAATGAGCTTATTTACAAACCAGAAATAGACTCACAGACATAGAAGACAAACTATGGTTACCAAAGGGGACAGGGGTGGAGAGGAGGCATAAGTTAGCTGTTTGAGATTAACATATACACACTACTGTATATACAGTAGGTAAACAACAAGGACATGCTGTATAGCACAGGGAACTATAGTCAGTATCTTTTAATACCTATCATGGAAGAGTCTGAAAAAGTATATAAATAAAACTAAATCACTTTACTGTTCACCTGAAACTAAAACATTGTAAATCAGCTCTACTTCAATAAAAATCAATTTTAAAAAATGAGAACTTGATAAGGAAGGGATTAATGTGGTGGCCATCCTGTATTTATTTTTCATCTATTCCCCATATTATAGCACAGTTCACTATTTCCTTCTTGGTAGCTTAGGAAATTTTCTTTTGAACTGAGGGCTTCTGTGACCCCCACCCTTTGCAGCTCCTGGAACTTGGCATCCATCCTCTTTAGACTATTATTAGTAGGTGCTACCATATAACACATATAATCACCTGAAAATTCATTTATTTACTTCCTTAATACTTACTGAGGGCCCACTCTGTTTCAGATGCTCTTCTAGGTACGGGGAAACATCAGTATGCAAAACAAAAAATGTTTCCTCTCATAGACCAAGATTCTGGTGGTGCAGCCCAGACAGTAAATACAATAAATAATAAATTATGCAGTTGATTATAAGCGCTGTAGAACAACAACAGAGAACACAATATGGAAGATAGGGAGTGGGAGGGGAGCACTGCAATTTTAAATTAAATGGCCATAGTTGGCTTCACTGAGAAAGAGACGTTTGAGCAGAGACTAAAAGGGTGAAGAAGCAAGCAGTGTGGATAAATGAAGGGAGAACATTCCTGGAAGATGAGACAGCCAGTGTAGAGGCCCTGAGGCAGGGGTGTGCCTGGCCTGTTCAGGGCCAGCAAGGGTCAGGGGAGAGGTAAGAGTGGGAGGAGGAAGTAGGGAGAGGAAGAAAAAGACGTTAGAAGGAGGCCAAATTAAATGGGACCTTGGAGGCCACTGCACGAACTTTGGGTTTTATCCTATGTGGAATGGGGAGACACTGGAGGGTTCTGGGCTGAGGAGGGACATGAATGATCTGACTCTGTTTTTTTTCCCCCCTGGGTTTAAGGAGGTAATTAGGTTTACTTCTTATTTATTTTTAATGGTGTTGCTGAGAATTGAACCCAGGGTCTTGCGTATGTTAGGCAGGCACTCTACCACTGAGCTATACACTCCCCCCGACTTGGCTCTGGTTTTTAAGGGACAAGGCTGGCTGCTGTTATTGAGAAGGAACTTGGGAGTGGAGGAGGTGGGGCAGGGACATAGACAGGGATCCAGGGAGGAGACTATTGTGCAAATCCAGGCAAGAGATGATGGTGGCTTGACCAAGATGGAAACTGTGGAGGGAGTGAGAACTGATTGGATTCCGGTGTATTCTGAAGGTAAAGGCCACATGGTTTTTGTTTTTGTTTTTTTGTTTTGTTTTTTTTAAACAAAAACACCAACGTTTATTTCTAGGTTTTGAGGTTAGATGAATAAAAGCTATTTGGAGCATAATATAGACCGAAAAAACGAAACAAAACAATTCAGAGGTGGAGTGTGCAAATTCAGCCCTGAAGTTTTCTACCTTGAGAATTCCTATGGTTAATGCTTAAACCCAGGCTAACATCTCCCCGCCACCTGCATTCTGTCCACCTGTATCCAGAAGGAAGAATAGCATACTGCACTTCAGTGCACTATTTTTCAAACGATGGGTCCCATAATGAGTTATGAAATAAATTTAGTAGGAAAAGATCCATCTTTTCCCCCCTTCCTTTCCCTTTTCTTTCTTTTTATTCAATGAAAAAGAATAGAGTGAAAAATATTAGAGTGCACTGCCCCCCAGTAATGATAGTATTATTTTATGAAATCTTTACATCAATTATGTGATCATAGTCTGTGTACATTGCTTGGATATCTACCTAGCTACCATGTATGTGTTGTGTGTGTGTGTTTATACTGTGGGTCATATGTAAAATATATTTCATACTGAGGCCTGTGGTCAAAAAAGTTTGAAAGACATTGCTCTGGTGGAAGACGCATGAATTTGACAGTCAGACAAATCTGTTTTCTGGAAGTGTACCCAGGGTTGGAGGTGGGAGGAAGATTGGTAGGAATGATTCTCCCAGGTAGGAAGAGAAATTATTTAGAATGAGATAATTCTAAATGATTAGAATTGCTAACTCATGTTCGTAATAAAAAAAAAGAACTACTAAAGTTAGTGTTGTTATTAAATTCTTTCCTGATGATACTCTTCCTTATTGCTGTACCCAGGATATAGTGCCTGATACATGGTATTTTGGGGTAAATAAACCTAATATTTCTTTGGGCTTTTGAACAGTCATGCCATAATTTGGGCTTATATTGACATTGTGGTCAACACATAACTTCCATTCTTTTTGTGTGTGACTCTCTGGAAATTCTTCTCTCAGTTTGCCTTTGTTCACTAGATTTTTTAATATATAGTTGACCCTTAGACAACAAGGGAGTTAGGGACACTGACCCTTTGAGCAGTAGAAAATCTGCGTAAAACTTAAAGTCAAAAGGCCACATGGTTTTCATGTGGACTGGGTGTGGCTGGTTGAATTAAACTTTGACTTATATAATAAAATAAATGGAATACCTAGTTAATGTGTCAATTTCAAAATTCTCTACAGTAAAAGTTAACTCCAGTGAGGTCGACCCATATTGATACTGATTTCCTCTCTCTCCTTACATTTGGTTGGAACAGATATACAGGTGACTTTAGCTGAGCTTGAATGCAATACTGGACTTTATAGAAGTAAATATTTCCTAATTTGGGGTTTTTTAAAATTGAATTATAGTCGATTTACAATGTTGTGTCAATTTCTGGTGTGCAGCACAATACTTTAGTCATACAGGAACATATATATATTCATTTTCATATTTCCACCATAAGTTACTACAAGATATTGAATATAGTTCCCTGTGCTATACAGTACAAACTTGTTTATCTATTTTATATATAGTAGTTAGTATCTGAAAATCTCAAATTCCCAATTTATCCCTTCCCACCCCCTTCCCCCCCTGGTAACCATAAATTTGTTTATTTGTTTTGTCTGTGAGTCTGTTTCTGTTTTGTAAATAAGTTCGTTTGTCATTTTTTTTAGATTCCACATATGAGTGATATCATATGGTATTTTTCTTTCTCTTTCTGGCTTACTTCACTTAGAGTGACATTCTCCAGGTCTATCCATGTTGCTGCAAATGGCATTGTTTTATTATTTTTTATGGCTGAGTAGTATTCCATTGTCTATGCTACTTTCTTAACTACACAGAAAGACAAATGGGTTGGCTTTCTGCAGATTTTTCCTGGAAATCCAGTTAATCTCCAGAGCCAACTCCCCAAGTCTTAATTGGGTTGAGATGAGTAAGTGAGGACAGTTTCTAAGAGTGAGTGTTTACACGTGCATTTTGGCATCTCTTATTACTGTATATTCGTGAGGAGGGTATCGGGATTAAGGTGGCCTGGAACACACTTGAGTGTGGAAAGAAAGAAGGATTGATCAAGTAAGTGGGCTGATGTTAGAAGCCATTCTCTTTTCTGATGTGCTGTTAGAAAATGCTTATGGAAACCAGATGTTTTTATACTGAGAAAAGCTGATGAGCTTCAGTCCCTGTCTTAGAAAGTGGCATCCAGTTTACAAAGGACACCATTTAGAGAAATCCGCGATTTAAATAGATACTGTTAACTTCTTGTTTAAAAAATTGCAATCTTCCCAAATATATCATATTTATAGATATGCTGTTTATCTTCTTCTAAGAAAACAAAAGCTGTTCACTGGAATAAAAATTTTGAGTTTTATTTGTCAGTTAACTGGGTAATTGGTGGTATTCTCATATGATTGAACACTGAAGCTCTGTTCCCTTGCAAGAAAATCACACTGGAAAAAGCATGTGTCTGTGATGTGCTGTAAGAAGGGCTTCTGTGTTGAGTAGGAAGAAGGAATTCAATGGTAGTTATTGTAGTACAGTATGATTGAGAGGTACTGATAATTAATGAAAGTAATAGTGCAATTGGATGGATAATTTTAAGTAATTCATTTTCCCCTTTAATATATGCATAGGTACTAATAACTGAAAACTAGTAGAAGAAAAAAGTATTAGTTAAACAAATTTATATATAAATGCCATATTCTTGAGAAATTTAATTATGTAAAAATGTAGTGTATTTTTTGAGATGAATAATTTTATAGGTTCTAAAATACCAAACTATACAAGAATATTATAAAAATTATAAACAGGGTAAAAAGCAAAATTGGACCATACATCTGCTCCTGAGGAAAACCATTCTTAACATTTTGGAATGTCCTTTCAGCATTAGTTTTCTCTTTATACATACATACATACATACTCACTCACACACATCGCTCCTCCCCAAAATTGTATTTCATAAACTCATTTGGATTTCCTTTTTTCAATTAATGTATTAAATGTTTTTCCATTTCAATAAATAAAGAGAGATGTTTTTGTTTTTAACCATACATTTTATGTATTCTTAGTTAACCCTGAATTTACTGCTGGATGTTTAGGGAATTAGCATTTTCAATATTGTAGGAAGTTCTGAGATAAATATCCTTGTGTGCTTTTTTTAGATTTTTTTTCTCCTTAGGTGTAGAATTGCTGAAACAAAGGGGTGCACAGTGAAATTCTCTGCCTTTCCCTAGGCTGGCCTCCTGCAACGTGTGTCTTCCCATCCATAGTGGTTGAAAGTCCCCTTCTATGTTGACCAGCACAGAGCATTATTCTTCGTAATTTTTGTGAATCTCTAAAAAAAATTGTTTATTTTAATTTTCAAAATTTGAAAACTTTAGAAAAGTAAAAATCTCCCATAATCTCTCCAATGAAAAATTGTATGTGTGTGTTGTAGATCTAACTATATAAGAAAAGCAGTGCAAGAGCTCTCTTAGCCCATCCAGTCTTCTGTTCTTAAAGTGTGTCGCTTTTTAGCAAACTACTTTGTTTTTTTAAAGTGGTGAAGTCATGCCTACCATATTAGTCTGCAGCTTGCCTGTTTCTTGTAATACATTACAATCAAATGTGTTCCTCTTAATGGATTGTGGGTTTCCTCTGATGCTCTTCTTTTTAGTGACTTTATGGTACGTCATTATATGGGGGTTCCATAGTTTGTTCCCCCACAAAGAAAATTCTGATTGGTTATTCAGCAGTTCTAGTCCCCAGGAATTTTTCATACAGAAATGCTCACACAGCTGTATAAAGTTATATACATACATAAAACAAAGGTATTCATTGTGGCCTTAAGTTTAATGATGAAAAATTGAGAAGTACCTCAATGTCTATGAGGACGGGATGGGTTAAAAAATTAGATCTTGTGAAATGTTATAGTATTCAAACATCTTAAATTTAATTTAAATTAAATTTAAATAACACATTAAATATTATATTAATATACAGATATTATTTAATATATTTATAATATATATTAATTTATAATATATATATTATATAATACTATGTAAATATTATATAAATAAATTTTTTAATAAAATAAAATAGTTAAAAGCTGTTCTTCGTAGAGGTTGGACCTAACTGCGCAGGGTTGAGAGGAGAGTGGGGAGGAATAGGAAGCTTTCCCTGTTTTATTTTATACACATTTTTATTGAAATTCACCAACAAGCATATATTTTGTGATAAATGAACATTTTAAAAAATGAAAAGTACATCATTCAGTCTCTACAGATACATTGAAAAATGAAATTTTTAAGTGAGACTAGGTAGTCTCTGAGATTCCACCTGCTTAACAGGTTAGGAGCCCATGAAATCAGTGACATCACAGGCAAGTAAAAAGTAGTAAATATTTCTGATAGACACAAAATGTTTCGTTCACAATGTGGTAGAGGCGAGAGAAGAGGAGGAGAGTGAACCGTACGGTCAGAATGGAGTTAGCCGGAAGTGGAAGGGGGCACCACTGATCCTGGCTCTAGAGGAACACAGACAAACTCAGATTCCTCTTCTTCAAGCGGGCCGTACACAGATTTAAGAGAAGCTATATGAACTTCTGTGTTTCTAGACAAAATATTCCCAGTTCCTCCCAGTAAGATCCTTTGTCCTCCTGATCACTCTGTGGTGTTTGTTCCAATTTGTCAATGTCCATCTTGAGATTTGACAACCAGAATCAGATACTATTGCCTTCCAGCTTCCAGTCTCATCACTGTGGGCACAGTCAGATCAACCCTTCCTTGTGCAGGAGACACTTTTTAAAAATCCAGGCTATGATTATTCCTAAACCCCTGCCTTGTGTTTTCTCCTTGAAATTCCTAGTCAACAGTCTTGCTGTTTGTCTTCATTATTTGTCACCCAGGGCTTCTAGACTTTTTGTTTGTTTGTTTCTTACCGGCTGTCTTCTATTGTGGAACCCTTTGCCTTTTTATGAGCTGCAGCCCAGAGTGATTTCTCGGATTTCCTCAACTTTTCTGCTAACAAAAATATCTGCTCGTATGAGTCACATAATTAATTGATACCAGCTTCAAGGAAGGAAGCTAACTTGGGGCAGGTCCTGCAGATCACCAGAAGGGTTTCCTTTTGTCACCAAGGCCTTATGGAAATTGGGAAAAAATAAGTGAGTGCCCTCTTTGGGCAGATGAAGTGCAAAAAGCTCTTCTCCAGGTGGATAAGTTAGAAAGATATCCCTCTTGCATGGGTGCAGAGGCTTGGGAACCTGGCTTGAGTAGGGACTGGACGTCATCCCCATCGTACTTGTGCACAGGATGTAACAGCACAACTACTGTAGCAGCCTGGATAGTCGCACCACTGCGTGGCTGCCCCTTTGTGGCACAGTTTCCTAATTTCTGGCCTGAGGGTTCTTGGGAATACACCTTCCACACTAGTTACTCCTGACCTGGTTCGTTCTTCCTTAATCAACAGTACTATTGAGGTATAGTTTTACATACGATAGATAATATTCATCCCATTGTATCACAGTTCAGTGACTTTTTGATAAATTCATAGCATTGTACAAATCACTTCAGTCTAGTTCTAGAACATTTCCATCACTGCCAAAAGTTCTCAGGTTCCCATTTGCCGTCAGTTTCTGTTCTCAATCCCAGCCCCAGGCGATCACTGATCTGCTTTCTGTCTTCATAGATTTGCCTTCTCTGGAAATCTCATATAAATGGGATCCTGTCTTCCTTCAGCTGCTTTCATCTGCTAATCTAATAGGAGTTCAAATTTAATTGGGGTTTATATCTTCTTTTTGCTGCTTTCTTCTGCTAATCTGCTAGGGGTATAATAGCTGGATGTTGGCGCTGCCTCCATGTACTGCTGCCACAAGCCCTTCTTCATCCCTTTCTTTCCGTCCTGCCTCCACCTTCAGACAAGCTCTGTTACCTCCCACCTTAGAACATTCTCCCTCGTCCAAAATCCTCTCCAGCCACCGCCCTGTTTGTCTGGGTCATTTCTGAGCCCACGTCTCGAGATTTGACTTCAGCTACTCTCTCCACTCTCTTCTCCCCTGTGAACTCTCCTTTTAAAAATCTTTTAAATATAATATCTGATATGAGTAAAAGAACATTAAAAAGAACATGTTCTATATGTGTGTGTAAACTTTAAAGCATAGGGATATAATGAATATCTACACCAGTCACCCATTCCTTCCACCAGTCTTACAAACATCCCAACAGATGACTCAGAGTCTCTCAAATCTACTCATCCTCACGTTTATTTCATCCTCTTTGGTTGTTTCCAACTTATTTTAATTCCGCTTTAAAAAAATAGTCTTTGTAATTCATTACATTGCTAAAATTTCTTGATTACTATTGAGAGATTAATTTTACGTTTAGAATATATTAGGGGTGATTTATAGTTTACTTTGTTGAATATTATTGTAATTTATTTTATTATGAAGTCTTGGCTAAGAGCATGACTTACAATTATAACATTTCTATAGGAAATTTATTCTACTTTGTATGAATTTGCTTTAGATGCTGGGTTTCTGTCTGAAATTTTTGAATCTAAAAGCTAAATTTCCTATAATATTCTCCCCCAACCCCACCTCTCTTTGGATTGAATTCATTTAAGCAGTAAAGTTGGCCCCAAGGGAGGTGTGGATGTGAGTTATTGCTACAACTTAATACTAACGACTACTTAAATATTTAATTAATGTAATACTTGACACTTAGGGAGAAACTATTTATAATCATCAGACCAGATCTTTGTTTTTATCTTTAATGCCTGGTGTTTAGCATATGCCTGTTGTAACACAGGCTGGGACCGAGCTGTTACGGAAGTGAGAAAATCCCTTCTTTTCACTTCCACCTCCAGACAGAAAATGTTACATTGAAAGTGATTAGGGATGGATATTTAAAATATTTATAATTACATCAGTCAATTTTCCAAACTATATTTTTTATTAAAAACGTGTTGCATTTTAGAAATGTGAGACATTTTCTTACTCATTTCTATTGAGATTGATGTCATTGGAACAGTTAGCTCTTCAGAGCACTCAGTTTTCTTGGACTCTCTCTAATTGTACTTCATTAATTCATGCATTCTAAGAAATATGGTAACTTTTGAATGAGTTACGAGCAGACCAGAGTGGCTGACCATTTTCCGGTGGAGCCGGGCCAAGGTCTGGCAGGAACTCCATGGAAGATCTTCTCTCCGCCCTAACAAGTGCAGGTCGTGGAGACCCAGGAGCTCGGTATAGAGTTCTGTGTTCACGTGAAAGATACATTCCAGCCAAGGTGACCCCAAAGCGCGAGTCATCCCTGGGCTTGGGGAAGATACTTTGTGAGCAGATTCTGTGACTCCAACACACACACACCACAGACTTTTCTTTTAATCTGAGAATTTCTAATCATTGATATCATGCTTTGCCCATCTCTATTACTGAACACACATGTTTTATTCTGAAACTACACTATGTTTGTGACCCTAACTACTATAATTCTATTTGATGGAATTCTTTGTGCTTTTCCTCCTACCTAAAATTAAAATGAAACAAACAAGTGTATCTTCTATACAAGTGGGTGAAATGAAGACTTGCTGACTCCACACACTAACTCCACAAAAGGGAGAGGCTGTCGTGTGGACCTGTGAAATGTCTTACAGACGTGCATATTTTCAAATGTGCTCCACTGATAAATGAGGCTCCAGGTTACCAGATTGACTGGTTCTTCTTGGTACACCTAGGACTTTAACACGTTCGCTCCAAATGTCACTTACAATACCCATCGCCTTACAAAAACCTTTTTTTTAAACTTTAGTCTCCTTTTTCAGTCATTATAATTCTGAAATAACCAGATTTAATTCCCTGAGGTTTAATTTTATATTCATCTTAAACTTTAATCATCATTGCATTTCATCAAAAATGTTAAGAAAAATTAATATGACTTTTTAATTGTCAAACTAATGAAAGGATTTCACTAAGATCTTAACTGCTATAGCTAGATTAAGGATAAAAAATTCTTGGTGAACTAAAGAGTGTGGTGAAGATCAGTATTCATAGTCAAAGACATAAGGCTTGATTGAACATGAGCATTAGTTCTCTTCTATTAAGCATAATCAGCATGAAATATTTAAGAATTTATTTGCTTTATTGAGTTTTCTCAGTTGTAGAAGAGAGACAATAATGTTTTAAATTTTTAGATTTTTTTTGGAAGTCTTATGCTTTCAAGCCTTCAAAGCTTTTGCTCATCTGAAAGGCTTCTCTTGGGTGTGTGATGTCTGTTTGCATTATATAACAGGTGGGCATCGGATGTATATTACTTTATAATGTCAGTTATTTTATTTCTATGATACATTTTTCCCTTTTAAACTATGAAATCTTCAAGATGAACAAGGACAGCAGAGTCTGTGATCTCTCCTCACAGCCGTCTGCACTTAGTTGGGCAAAGCTGATATTTTGGGTGAGTGAGAATTTTTGTCTTTCACTTCACAGGTGGGGAGTGTTAAGCGGGAAATGACCTTCACATTTCAACCAGAGGACTTAAAACGTGACTCTAGTAAAAAGATGTCTCATCAGCACCTGTTCCCCTTGGCCATGGAGGAAGATGTGAAAACAGCAGACACCAAAAAAGCCAACCGAGTGCTTGACCATGAGAAAGAAAACACTCGCTCCATCTGTCTCCTTGAGCAAAAACGTAAAGTTGTTTCTTCCAACATCGATGTTCCTCCAGCAAGGTAAGGGGATGTTAGACCTTGTATGTGTCTGCCCAGGAAGTCAGGGGAGAGCGCGTGCTATCTCCGCT
Source organism: Camelus bactrianus (assembly GCF_048773025.1). Classification (NCBI taxonomy): domain Eukaryota; kingdom Metazoa; phylum Chordata; class Mammalia; order Artiodactyla; family Camelidae; genus Camelus; species Camelus bactrianus. The sequence goes on along the minus strand of NC_133567.1, from coordinate 19,760,977 downwards.
GTGTCTCTCTCAAGCATATAGACTTAAGAAGGGTTTTCTGCCAAGAACTTTCTTCTGTTGCTTGTGTGAAATAGAGCAGGTGGCCGTGTTCTTCAGAGCTGACTTCGAGGCTACAGCAGTTGGAACTGCTGTAGCCCTAGAAAAGAATGTTTTATTCGATTTTGGCAAATGAATAACAAAGAGCAAAAGAATAAATATAAAAAAATATAAAAGAAACATGAAATGTAGGACTGAGCATAGCCACTTAAAAGCAAGGGTACTCAGATCTTTTGGTTGAACCGGTTGGAGAGATTCAGCCTCTGGCCTGTTTTTGTTTGGCCTGCCGGATGAGAGTAGTTTTACATTTTTAAAGGGTTAAAAAAAAAATGAAGAATATGGGACATAGATCATAGGTGCCCTGCAAAGCCTAAAATATTTATATGTGACTCATCACAGAAGAAGTTTGATGATCCCTGGTTTATATCATGGTAATCCTTTTAAGACAGTTACAGCTTAGAACTGGGCCCAGTGGGTTTGTTTGAAATATCAAAAGGCTTCTACCACATCATAATTTTACTTAAACCCTATCTGGCAGCACTGAACCAAAGGAGAATATTATGGCCAAATGACAGTGGACTCATAGTAGAATTTGCATGCTAGTCCTTGATATGTTTTCTTGCCTGTCATTTTTCTCCTCTAGAAAGTCAGTTCCACGTTGGCTGTGATTTTAGTTCATCTCATTCATGCTGTGTCCCTAGCACTGGAACAATGTTTGTTTACATACTAGGGGCTCAGTAAATATTTGTTGAATGAAGAAAAGAAAGGAAATGCTGTAGCACGAGAGCTTGCTTGTTTTTAATGTGTGAAATGTATTTTGTTACCAAAACCCATTTCTAATGCAACTTCATAAGCAATTGTTTGAAAAGTTCTGCATTTGTTCGAGCGGTTTCTGACAGCTACCTAGGAAAACAGTATCTCTGAAAAAGGAATAAATGTTCCTTTTTTACCTATTCACTTTTCGTAATTAGAATTTCATTTCCTTCTGTGTGAAATCAAAAGCATCTTCTCTGGAAAATTACGTATTTTTCTATTCTGCTACCAAATTTGTCAGACTTTGTAAAATTATAGACCTCTTTACTTTCCTTAGTTTTTTAATCGAAAATTTTCATATATTCATTACTTCTGTTTCACTACTTAGGATTATTTGCTTTTCTAATTTTTTCTTGTCTTTACTATTGTGTCTAAAAAGGCATCACCTTCAGAGTGCAAGTTTTGTACTATAAAAAAATTTATTCATATTTTATTATTTTTGTTGCTACCGTAAATGAAATTTTCTTAATTTATTTTCAGATTTTTTTCATTGCTGCTGAATAGAAATAAAACTGATTTTTGTATACTGATTTTGGATCCTACTAGCCTTGATGGATTTACTTATTAGTTCTAATAGGTTTTGTGGATTCCTTAGGATTTTCTACATACAAGATCGTGTCATCTGTGAATAGAGATAGTTTTACTTCTTCCTTTTCAATCTAGATGCCTTTCATTTCTTTCTTACCCAGTTACCCTGACTAAAACCTCTAGTACCGTGTTGAATATCCGTGGACATCTTGTCTTGCTCCTGATTTGTGAGAGAAGCAGTCAGTCTTTGGTATTAGGTATGACAATAACTGTGGGACTTTGGTTACTGCCCTATGTCAGGTTAAGAAAATTTCCTTCCATTCTCAGTTTGTTGAGTGTTTTTCTAGTGAAATGGTGTTGAATTCATGTCAAATGCTTTTTGTGTCTGTTGAGATGATCGAGTGCTTTTTGCCCTTTACTCTATCCTTCATTTTATATTATATTAATTGATTGTCAGAATTAAACCAATCTTGCATTCTTAGGATAAATAGCACTGTGGAGTATCATCTTTTTTATCTATTGCATGATTTGGTTTGCTAGTACTTTTTTAAAATAAATAAGCCACAAGGATATATTGTACAGCACAGGGAGCATCAACAATATTTATAATAACTATAAATGGAGAATAACCTTTAAATTTTGTGAATCACTGTGTTGTACACCTGAAACTTATATACTATTGTAAATCAACTATACCTTAATTAAAAAAAACCCACATACCTACACAAACATGCACACACATGCATACATACACATGCACGCACACAGATATTTGTTCTTTGCTCTGGTTTGCTAGAATTTTGTTGAGATTTTGCATCTATATTCATAGGCAATTCAGACCTGTAGTTTTCTTTTCTTATAATATCTTTCTCTGGCTTTAGAGTCTAAGTCGGGAAGTGTTCCCTTCTCTTCTGTTTGTTTTTTTTTTTTTTTTTTGAAGAGTTTGGAAATAATCAGTATTAACTCTTCTTTAAAGCTTTGATAGTATAGTCAGTTATCCTTTGAAAAATTTAAATAAAAATTTGTACGTATCTACATATTGATTTCATTAAGTCTTTCTCCTTGCCCACCCCCTACTCTCTTAGCATTATGAATGGCTTTCTCTACCTGGTAGAGAAGATGAACAGAGGAGGTACCAGATTTTTTTTTTTTTTTTAACCTTTTAGCACCTAAGCAGAAGCAAGAGGTTCAGTGGGAGCCACAAAGCAAGCGGTTATCTTCCATTCTCTCTTCACCAAAAATTTTCCAGTAAGGACTCTGATGATCCCAGCTTTTGTCAGAGCCATTCGGGGACCAACCAGTATGGCCGGGTTATAGAGCACTGTGACCAGCCTGGATCATATGCCTTTGCCTGTTCTCATGAAGAAAGGGAGGAAATCTTTGGAACAGTCAAAAACAATAGCTGGAACCCCACAGCTTTAAAAATAAGCTTTAGTAATTGCTTGTAGGTTCCACAGGGTTATTGAACCACCATCAGCAACTATGGATCCACTTTGGATAGAATCGAGAAAAATGGGATGAATGGTAACCTGTTTTCTTTTCCTTCTTCCTGTTTCTAAGGGTTATCATTCTAAGTATTTAGAAAAAAAGTTTCTTGCTTAACATTATGAGAACATTCATGAATACTGAGTTCTCATTACAGACTCAGTAGAAGATGAGTTATGTCTTTTTGAGTCTAATTCCATTAATTGACTAACAACCAACAACAAGCCAGTTATATGCCTTGCCAATAGTTTGTGGATGACATCTATTAACAAGAACTACATACACAGATAGGACTTTTAATGAGAACAAACAGTGCCTTGTTATTCAATTCCAACAAGACCAGGAAGATGATATGAATGAGAATGACCTGATGAAATTTCTACTAGTATTCAATCACCAAAAGACCATTTCAGTTTTTAATTTATTCAATAAATCTATTAATTAAGTGGATTTTATGTGCCAGATACTGGAATACAAGGTAGAATAAATTACACATATTTCTCACCCTCGTAGAATTGAGGGGAGAGAGAGAGAAAGAGAGAGAGAAAGAGATTCTAAACAACCCCCAAATAAATACATAATTATAAATTCTAATAATTTTAATAGATGGAATGTACAGGGTATCATGAGGGTCATAAATAGGAAGACTTATTTTAGATTGGGGCATAAAGAAAGGTCTTTCTGAGGAAGCACATTTTAACTGACACCTCAAGAGTGAAGAAGAGCTAGGCAGGTGGACCACGGAGGAAAGGAAGCGTTCCACGTAGGGCAGCGCATGCAGGGAAGCCCCGGGGTGAGAAGAAGGCTGGGTGGCTGAGCCCAGAGAATGGGGGAGAGCCGCAGGGCACGAGGTTGGGGAGGGAAGCAGGCGCCACATCCTGTCGAGCTGTACTGACTGCGTTAAAGAGTTTTTAATTATATATTTAGGTCAGTGAGAATAATTTTTTGGAGAAGAATGATCGTGACTTCTTTTGGGTTTAGGAATGGGCACGTGAACTGTTACGTGTAGACTGGGTTGGAAGAGGACAAGGATGGATTCAGGGAGACCAGTCGGGAAGCTACGGTCTTGGTGCAGAAAGGATGTCATGGGAGTCTGGGCTAGAGTGGTGACAGCTGAGACGAAAAGTGGACAGACTTGAGATACATTTTTGAAGTAGATGTGAGGTTTCTTGGGCGTAAGCAACAGAAAATGACTGGCTGATTTAACAAAGGGTGGAATTTTCTGAAAAACTGACAAAGTTCCTAGGAAGGCTGAAGAACCAGGTCAGAAAGTGGACAGGAGGGTGGGCAGCTGGCAACCTAGCTATGTTCGTTGACCCTACAGAGCCAGGGCCTACAACTGAGCTTTTTGGCTTCTAGAGCAAGACATGTGTATGCCTGGAAATTCTCTGGGCGCTGGAAACAAATTCAGCCACTAGAGCACAAATTGAACAAGGGACAGACTTAAAACCTGTAGGTTTCTGACCCCAAGTGAATTTTTGTTTCTTATTACCACCATTAGTGTTTGTCAGAGCACATTCATTTATTGTCAGTTACAACTATGATGCCTTAAAATACATTGACAATTCCAGTATCGCTTCCTATCCAGCCTCAAAAAAAAAAAAAAAAAAAAAAAGAAAAGAAAAGAAAAAAACCTCAACCATTAGACAAACATTATTAGATAACCTGGATCATTAGAGCATGGCATTTGTTATTCTCTTTTTGCCAGGCATTGTTTTTTTGGAAGTACTGATGCTTAAACTGGTTGGATTTCACCCAAATAGCAATTACAGTTTGATTATGCAAAGTGGTAACTGTCTCCTAATTATAACTCTACAACTAAAGAAATCTATTAGCAAACCAGCAGCGACAGAGAAAGAAAAATTTGGCCAAAAAGGTTCCTAGACCTAACAGCAGTTTATTAGAATACTCCAGATTGTTAGTTTGCTTTTGGGGAAAAAAAAAAGAGAGAAAACTGAGCCATACACTGTTTGTTTTGCAGGGTTTTAAAATATAGTGATGTCACATATATCACTTGTGTGGTAAAATGAAATCGCCTTTCTGAGAATTGTTTAATTTTTTATAAAAAACTTAAGAAACTTGTTAACGTTGGAGTTTAAAGTTAGGAAAGGATCCGAGCTACCAGCAGTATCTTCTGGGTACAACAGAAAATTGTGAATTAATTTGGCTACCATTTTCAATGGCCTTCTCGACATTTTCTCCTTTGTCTTTAATGTTCTATATATCATTTAGAGCAAAGTCTTTTATGTCAAACTTGCAGTTACATGAGAGATAAGGCAAGCTTGGTATCATTATTTCTGAATCTCCAAAAACATAGCAGTTTCTGGAGCAAGTGTTTAATATTTACATGTATTAAAAACTTTTTCAGGTCACAAACACTGTAACCAATATGAAACTACTGAAAGGGGAAAAAGGTTAAAAGATCTCTTTAAGCTTACTTATTGAACATTTTCTTTTCGGGGGAAAAAAAAAACGTATTGGGAGGGGAATATAAATGTACCAAACTGAAGCAATCTCCACAAAGTAGCTTAGAAAGACCATCTTTTCCAGGAAACCTTTATCTGCTTCCATCCCTTCCCATCATTTTAGTAATTCGGGGCAGCAAGTAACTGTTGTTCCCGTTTTCTTGCTGCAGTCTGTCTGTTTGTTACACAGCAGCCAAAATGATCTTTCCAAAGCACAAGTGTAATCATGTGGATAGAGGGACAGAGACAGGAAATTGCTAGGAACCGATGTAATTGACATTGTGACTTAATGAGCACTTTGTGCCATCGGTACCCAGTCCAGTCACACCTTGCTGGGGATTTAGATCCTGAAGTCAACAATTAAGTCAAGGTTAAGTAACAATGAAGTTACCATTTACAAAGTCTTCAATCACCTGTGAGACCAGTACCCACCATGAAAGCCCTGGGATCTGAAACCAGTTGAAAAACAGACAATTATTCTCTCCCTTCCTACTCAAAATTTCATTGAACAGAGTAGTAGGATTTCTGTCTGTTGTTGTTGTTGTTGTTTTAAGCTCTCTCTTCCTGCCAGACGCTTATAGTTGAATTTCTGTAATTTAAATGCACATACGCTGCAACTCCACTGTCATAATATTCTATAAAACTATGAAAGAAGTTAATAAGATAAATTAGAGAACCAGCAGTTCTCTTTCCTGTACTAACACTGATAACACTGATTGACGCTAACTTTATTTTCTTAGCCATAACTTAGAAAAGCGTGTGTTTTGTGACATAAATTTGGCTCAGGTTGTGTATGTGTGTCTGTTTGAAAGGAAACTTTACACATTTCTTATTTGTGTTGACTTTAGATATGGCATTTAAAATTCACCAAAGTCCAATAATTTTGTTTTATATCCCTATGTTATAAGCACATATTAGTGCCAAATTAGAATGTGCCACCTGTTTATAATTGCATTGTGAATTTTGAATTTTGGGTATTAATATGAATTTTTCAAATGATTAATAATTTATGTCACTTTGCTATTAACAAAGGATATGCTCTCTGCATCATTTGCGTACTACTGAATAAAATACTGAAAGTGTAACCTAGAGAATATTAGGCTTATTCAAAAGTCAAACAGAGAAAGACAAATACTATATGATATCATTTATATGTGGAATCTAAAAAATTATACTATTGAACGTATATGCAAAACAGAAATAGACTCACAGGCATAGACAGCAAACATATGGTTACCAAAGGGAAGAGGGAAGCGGGAAGAGACAAATTAGGAGCTGGGGATTAACAGATACAAACTACTGTACATAAAATAGATACACAGTAAGGATTTACTGTATTGCACAGGAAACTATACCCAATATCTCATAATAAGCTATCATGAAATATAATCTGCAAAAAAAAAAAAAAACCCTGAATCACTATGCTGTACACCTGAAACCAACACAGTATTGTAAACCAACTATAGTTTATTACTCTATACTTTAACTTTTTTTTTTTAAGTGTGAGATTCACCACTTCCAAAGAGTCCTTGAATAATTGATAAGTGCTTTTCTGTATGAATCACTTCTGGCAGCAAAATGGAGAGCATTTAACAACCGAAACTTCAGGTGGACCGGTAGCAGCATTGTGCCAAGTGGACCACTGACTCTGTTGCACAGGTTGGGTGTGTGGGAATACCCCATAACGCTTAGGAGCGCCGTTATTCTGCTTTCGTGGTGCCCCTGGTTGCCTCTGAAGAATTGGCTTATGTTTAGATTTTATGCAACATCTTTTTTTCTCCCTACTTCTGTTCAAAATTAAACAATCGGGTGGTAGAAATAATTGGATTCCCACTACCTCCCACTGCCAAAATGGATTCTGTATTCTGCTTTTATCACAGAAAGGCAAATAATGAAACAAGATGGTGGTCATTTATTTGTTTAAAAAGAATCAGGTTTGAGCAGCATTGTCCAGTAGACACTTAATATGAGTGACATATGTCATTCAAAAAATGTTAATAGCTGCATTACAAACAGGATAAAGGAACAGGTGAAAAAATTTTAATACTATATAGTATTTAACTCAGCATATCCCAACATATCCCAAATACCACTATTTCAAATACTTGTTATATTAGTTAATCAATATGAAATGTTACTAATGAGATATTTTACATTCTTTTTTATATACTAAGTTTTCAGAATCCCGTGTGTATTTTACTCCTATGGCACATCTCGGTTTGGACTGGGCACCCTTCAGGGGCTCCGTGGGCACAGTGGCTAATGACGACCATTGGAGGTTGCGGGTTCAGAGTAAAGCGTCGGTTAATTACACATCTCAGTCCAACTTGCCATTTATCCCTAAGCCAGTGCTTTCTCTTTTCTTCTGCCTTGACACACATGAAGAAGGTGCCTCAGTCACAATGACGGCGTGGAAAAGTAGCTGCCTATGACAGCGTTTCTTAAGGGTTAGTGGGGGAGGAAGAAGTACCCCATGTAAGGAGAGGGACACCGCAGCATGTACGGCTCAGGGAATACTGAGCTGGAAAAAATCTGCAGCACAACTCCAGTCAGTCTCCTAAAGGGAAAATGATTCTCAGTTGTGAATAACTGATGTGTTTGTACAATTACAATCATTATGGAGATCTTTAAATTCTGTCTAGGTAAAAGGTTGTATCGACATAGCCACAATTCTGGTTTTTTGAAAAATAGGACAGCAGCTTCATTTCCAGAGTCTGAGAGAGCCTTTTTAGCTGCTACCAGATACTCTGACATTGCCTGTGGTGACCGCCATTAGCAGTTCTGGCAGGCCAAGCCAAGCGCTGGGGAGTTAGGCTTAACTCAGAATACTTTCAGAATTTGATTTTTATCTGTTAGGTTATGGAGAGCCATTCAAGTGATAGCGTAGATTGACATTTCAGGAAAGTCACCTGGTGTGCCCTGGAGATGAGGAGGTAGGGAGGACATGCATACAGGTTTCAACACTGAAGGCAGAAAGAGTAAGAGACTGGTGGAGAAATCTGAGAGGGATCATTGTGAAACCTTTGGCCAGGACAGAAGCATCCAGGAAGAGGGCTGCGTTCAAGAGAGCGTGAGGTGCAGACCCTGCCAAACTTGGGGGATAAAGGAGGCGGGAAGCCTGGTAAGGATGAAAGGGGACTCAGGATGGTTCCAGAAATTCTGGCTTGGGCATCTGGATGGAGAAAGTGGTTGGTGGTGCTATTCAAAAGAAAAAAAAAAAAAAGTAATACGAAAGAAGATCGACTGAGTGGAGGGAAATAAGTGGTTTGGTTTTAGACATGATCAATCCAAGTTACCTTTAGCAATAAAGCTGTAATAACAAACGCAAAAGTCGAATGCACAGTAATTGTACTTACGAATGGTCTACAGACCAACCTGAATAGTCAAAACATAATCATAGTGTGAGCACATTACTAGAAGTGCTTTCCCCTTTAAAACATTTTGTTTTAAAGTAAATACCACCCCTTTACATCTTGATTTTCATAGACTGGCTTTTCTTGAGGTGAGCTTTACCTGTACGGCTTCATCCCTAAATGATGAAAGGATTTGGATGGCCCTGCCCCACTCAGCATCTGTTTTGACTGGATTTGGCAAACAGTCACTTCTTCATGGAAAAGATACATGCACCCCAGTGTTCACTGCAGCATTATCTACAGTAGCCAAGATACGGAAGCAACCTCAGTGTCCATCAATGGGTGAATGAATAAAGAAAATGCAGCATATATATATATATATATATATATATATATATATATACACACACACACACACACACACACACACACACAATGGAATTCATTAAAAAAATGAAGTTTTGACTTTTGTGACAACATGGATGGATCTAGAGGGTATCATGCTAAGTGAAATAAATCAGACAAAGACAGATACTACATGATAATACTTACATGTGTCTCTAAACAAACAAAGGGATAAAAACATAAACAGACTCATAGATACAGAGAGTAAAAGGCCTGGGAGAGTAGGGGAAATAGGCATAGGGGATTAAGAAACACAAACCTCCAGTTCTGTAATAAATAAGTCACAGGGCTGTGGTATTCAGCATAAAGAATATGGTCAATAATGTTGCGGTAACTTTGGATGGGGATAGTTACTAGCCTCAGCATGGTGATCATTTTATAATGTATGCAAATGTCAAATCAGTAAGTAGTACACTTAAAACTAACATAATATTGTCTATCAACTAATATGTTTCAATTGAAAAGAAAACCCACACACTGTTCTCCACTGAGGACGTAGGAACCTGAGTACATGAGCTCTCATCCATTGCTCTCGGCCATGAGGGCTCCGTACTTCATTCATCACATCATGGCAAACTCTGCTGAGCAGTGCTGAAGGGCCACCACCACTGGACCCACCTGACCGTGTCACCCAGGGACAAGGTTCCCGCCTACCCTCTGCACCAGCAAGAGGCCAGAGCAGCACATCCAGAAAGGAACAGGTGTCCACAGATCTTCATTGCTGTGTTTGATGTGTCCAGGCTCAGAATTTTCTCTACAAACTGAATCCCCCCTTCTGTTAACCACCTCTGTAAAGAGAGGGAGTCGTCATTATGTTGGAATTAGGCTCCTTGCATTTCCTTCGGATTCGTGCCCAGCAGAGCTGACTGAGTCTGATGTTGGCTTCTTCTGATATCACATGTGAAACCACACCAGTTTGCAAATTTGCTCCAGCATCTGTGGCAAAAATGGAGCTTCTGCTTCAGCCATTCCTTCGATGAGTGGTAAAACCGTGTGCAAAAGTGAGAAACGATTTCTTTGTGTAGCTATGGCATCAGCCCGAGGACAGCATGGCCCTGAACAGCAGTTGTCACGTCGAGAAGTTACCCATTGGCAGAGGAGTTTGCCATGAAGCACATCTCTCTGTTTCGTATCAATCTTCCTCCTTATTAGCCCCAGTCAGAACTGGGCAGAGTTCTCTGCATTTGCAAGGATCTGTCAATGGCATAGGGGTGGCTCCACTCTTGGTTAGGGTGTTTGGTTTTCACATCATTGAAACTCCACGTGTCCTATTTGGCTTCAGAGGAAACAGCCTTAATAGGGGGGAAAACCTTCTTCCAAGAACAGAAATGAAAAAGCACTGAGTTTTTCTGAACCTACAGCTGAAACTTCAAAGTCCGAATATGATTGTTGCTTTCTCTTTGTTTCCCAGGTTCTAAGTAATTTAATTATATAAATTCTAATTGATACGTATGACTGAAACATTTTGCTGCACACCAGAAATTGACACAACATTGGAAACTGACTGTACTTCAATAAAACAGAACACAAAAAAATTCTAATTGTCCACATAAAGCAGAAACGCAAGCCTTTTCTTCTGTCTGCCTGGGCTAGAAATGAAATATGGTATTTCGTCCACATGATGCCTCTGAAACGTGTCAGGCATCTACACGGTACGTGCCAGGGTAATGCTGAGTGTGGTGGCCATTGTTTTATGCCAGTGTCAGATTTTACATCTCCCAGAACAAGAAAAATTATGAGCATCTTGAAAATCATCTGGTCTATCTGCATTATTTGAAAGATGGGAAAATCATTTTTTGTTTTTATTTTTTTTTTAAAGCTCAGAGTTTGGGTTGGAATAATGGACCTGAACACTTTCTAAAAGCTGATTTTTCAGACTTTACCACATTTTCAGTTGTGAGGCGGCACTTAGAATTCATCGAGCACGACTTCATTTGCTGATGTGCTGATGGTCGCCTCCTTGTTTGAGAGGAAGAGATATCACTTTCTCTTCCATCCTACGAAGCACACACCACCTGCTTCACCGAGCTGGAATGTGGTATTTTTCCACTGAGGAGCGCACTTGTTGTTGCAGTTAGAACACAGCAGTGCTGTTTGAAGACTACACTGATGATGGCAAAGGATCAAAGGTGGGAGGCGATAGCAGGTGGCAGCTTAGGGGGTGATCTGTGCCACGAGTGTGATGCAGGGCTGCGGGCAGACGCGAGAACCGTAGAGTGAGGGAGAAAAGCTGAAAAGCAAAGCCAGGCAATGGTTTCATGTAAATCTGACCATTCAGGGAAAAATTAAAAAGACCACTGTTACTCTAGTCAAAATTATAATCAACCTTTTGGAAAAGGGATGTTTAATTCATTGGATCAAATACCTTATCTTTGTTCTCTTATTCCTGTACCTTTGGACTCTAAAATCAAACAAACACATTTTTTTTAATTTAGTAAGGAAAAAAAGTAATAATCCTACAGGGAGAAAGATGGGGTATCTAGTTTTAATGTTCATTCCTTGAGTCTCAGGGGCTTTATTTCTCTCAGTTGACTGACATTACTGCCAAGGAACATTTCGTGTGTTATCTAAGAGGAGATGTTAGACCAAGGCTGGGTCCCCTGTGTCGGTGTTGGTTCCAGATTGTGGACTCAGGAACGCAGTGCAGTGTCTTATCAGAGAGCGGGGAGTTCCTTGCTCCACTTTGTTCTCCACGTTCGCCAGAGCTGCAGCATCACAAGGCGAAAGTGCTGGAAAAGCGTGGGATGCCTGCTTTAAGGCAGTGATAGTTCCTTTCCATGACTGCGTAGATTCCCCAAGCTTGAAACTTCCAAAGCAAGCAACTGGTCCACTGAGGAAGGATGAAGTTGTATATATTAGTCTTTGTCTACGTCAGTGGTAAGATATTTAATTTCTGCAGTGTGACCATACTACTGATAGTTCCATCCCAGTAGCATTTTAAAAAGACCTCATAAACCTTAGTAGACACTGACTGCATGCCTGCAGTGGTGATAGGAAATAAAGAATCGGTAAAATAGTCAAGTGGTATATTGGATCCTCCACACTCTGCTCCATGATGAAGTTCTCCACCTAAAGGCAGTCTTTCGTGTAGTTCCTACATTTTTGGTGTTACAATGGCTTTATTTTGGCTGGGGAGGGTATAGCTCAAGTGGTGGAGCACATGCTTAGTATGCATGAGGTCCTGGGCTCAATCCCCAGGACTTCCTCTAAGAATAAATAAATAAGTACACCTAATTACCTCCCCCACCAAATAAATAAATACACACATCAATTTTTTTTTTTAAAAAGAATGGCTTTACTTTTATGAAATCATGGTGATAGATGATAGGTTGTTTTTAATATTCAAATTGTGGGCAACTTACAATGTTAGCGACCTCTTGGTTAGTTTTCAATTTTTTGTTAATATCATGGGGTCTCAAAATCCCCAAATTTGTAAACTAGAGGAAAAAAAATGTCCCCTAAAAGTTAAGAGACTTGGATTCTTCCATTCTGTTGATTGCATACCCCGGGCATACAAAAACCTGGATTTTGTCACCTGTTTTTACAGATGTTTTAGGCCACTGGGCCAGTTGAGCTCATAAAATCTCTTTCCAGCATGGACAGTCAGGAAACATCAGAATTCATCATCAATTGTTGTCTTGTTTGAGGAGAAGTCAGCCTTTACCTTAGGGTTCAGGTCTACAAGTTAAAAGATAAATACAATTCAACTCTAAAACATCTTGTGATTTAATACTTCAGCATGGTGCATGATTACAATTATTCCTTGCAACTTTTTATGTGTATTATCGGGGAGAATCCTACAATTTGGAATTTCAACAGTATTTCCAGGTTTTATTTGGTTTCTAAATAAGGATCTATTTTTCAAAGGAGCAAATGGTTATGCCATTTAAAGGACACAGATTTTGCCACAGTCAAAATCAGTTGTTTGCATTGGGTGATTAGTGTCATCGTGTCATCACTGTCACAAAACCCCATTTCACTCATGAAGCATTTGGAAATGTGTGGGAGGCAATTTTGGTTGTGCAGAACAGTCCAGTACAAGAAGGCATTCTCCTGCCCCCAGTACCAGCACACCCTCACTGAGAACCATTGGTTGATTTCATATTTATGACAAAATGGTGAAATAACAGCAGAATATAATTTGATTAGAAAATTAACTGCACAAAATACTGAATATAAAGCAAAGTGTATCCTCAAGGGAGCCTTGCTGTGAATCAGAACACTGTTCAAATAGTGTTTTGAGACACTTCATTTCATTTTTTCACTCAACATAATGTAAAAGTGTACTTCCATGTTCCAGTCAGTCCTGGATATATTTGGCTGATAGTTTGAAGAAATAAAATCTTCCTGCAGCCTTCGGTTATTAAAATAGAACCAACCACCCACTCATTTTATTACATTCGGTGGAATATTTTTGAATGACAGTCTAAGTATTTTAATTGGTCTCCCGCTGATTTATAACCCCTTGTTTTATGTTTCACATTTTATATCCCGAAATTACAAGTTACAGTGCCATTTTTATACTCTGCCATTTAAACAGAATGAACAGCATTTTTTTTTAAAAGAAAAAGTTCCATTCAGAAGCCCAAGGGTCATTCATTTGCATCGTCTACATTTTGGGATGCGGGCGCTTCTTGGCTATTCATGAGGTTCTCTGTGTGTGTTGGGAGTTGAGAGAAAGGCAGCTGGGTCCTCTCTGCATCCTGGAAATAAGATATGTCACTCATTTCCTGGTTTTGAATGCGGACTTGCTCAGCTCTGTGTTCACGCTCTGCACTGTTCTATCCCCATGTGATGCTTCATGCAGCATACACTCATGCTGTGGCTCCTCACTTCTGTTCTCATAAACTTACATTTAGAAGTTCCTTGGAGCTCTACTCATTGGACCACATAGGCCAGACAGGGAAAATAATCCTGAGAGTTTTTCCTCCAGCCCTAAGCCTCAAGTTTAGTTGCAGTTTCGTCATTTTACACATTTACTATCGCGCACATCCACTTGTAGGTTTGCACCCAGGCACAGCTTTGTGTGTTTCCAGACGGAAGCAGAATTTGTAATGAACGGCGCAGCTGTTTGCATGGACCTCGGTAGTTCTGCTGTTTGAGCTCCTTGGTCTAGGAGCTGTTACTTCATGTTGCATAGCTTTCTCCCTGGGAATCAGTGAGACCTGTTGAGAAATTAAAATAACTTTTTAGTTTTTTTTTCAGCATGATATCTTGCTGCCCCAAGGAATTAATTTGTCTTCTGAAGAGTATTTTTATATTGGGTGGCTATCTTTTTTATGGGCTGTTTCCTAGAAAGCTTAGCTGAGTCCTCTGCTTCAGGATGTCTTACAGATCTGCAGTTAAGGTGTCGGTCAGGACTGGGTCTCATCTGAAGGCTCAAACAAGGGCGCAGCCACTTCTGAGCTCATGTGACTGTTGCACAGTTCACTTCCTCGAGGGCTGCTGGACTGAGGGCCTCGGTTCCTAGCCGGCTGCTGGCTGGAGGTGGCTCTCAGTTCCTGGCCATATGGGCCTCCACAACAAGCCAGTTTGCTTCAGCAAAGCCAGCAAGAGGAATCCTTCCTTACTCCAGACGCGTTAAAAGGATCGCATGCACTTACTATGCCAGGGAGAGTGTCCGCCAGCAGGACAGAAGTCGCCGTCTTATGTAACCTCATCAAAGGAGTGACATCCCGACACCTTTGCCACATTCTGTTTGTAGAAGCAAGTCCCCAGGCCAGCCCCCACTCAGGGAGGGTATTCTGCAAGGGAATGAATTCCAGGAGGCAGGCATCGCTGGGGTTCATCTCAGAGAACTGCAGGCATGTGAACTATCTTGGCGCTAAGCCTTCTCTCATATCTCCAAATGATAAACCCGAGAAAAAATATTCCTGATGAAAGAGTATGCATACTTTGGGGAGGTTTTGATGTCTGTTGCCAAATTGCTTTGCAGAAGGTGCTCGAGCTTGCATCCCCAGCAGCAACTGCTCTCCCAGAAAACCTGAGCAGTTCTCTCCGTTTAAAATCCTTATCAGTCCAATAGGTGAAAATGGGACTACCCTGAATCTCTTGCCTTTGACTTTCATGGTGTCGAACTTGCCAGTATTCCTACCCACCGACCCTCTCCTTTCTGTCTCTTTTCTTTACTCTTCTTTCTACTCCCCCCACCCCCATAAGATGTGCCCCAAGCCTCTGCTTTCAGCGCTGTTTTTCTTTCCCCAATCACTCAGCAAATTTTGGGAGGCTCACAATGGGCTGTCCCCTTAGGAAGCTCACCCACCCACTCACCGGTCAGGCGCCCCCCCCACCAGTGAGAGCGGATTCCCAAGCGGAAGTCCAGCCTGGCCCTTCTCCTGGGCTCTGCCGTGCTTGCATGGATGTCCTGGAAATACTTCAAACTTAACCTCTCCAACTATAATGCATCGCTTCCTGGGCCCTTTCTTCCTCCGCACGAAACCCACTTCCTTCCCTGGCTGTGCCTTGCTCCCGTGCTGACCTTGCTGCTGTCGTGCTGTGAGCCCAGCTGACTGTGCCCGGAGAGAAGCCTTGTCAGCGGGAGCCTCAGCTGGTTCTCCCTGCACAGAGGAAGGAAGTGTTTTGGAAGTGAAGGTAGGAGTCCCTTTCGGAGTAAGGGAGTTGGGTGAGCTATGCACGCCCACGGATCAGTCTGCTAATAAGATAACAAGCCAGGGTTCCCAGAGCTAGGATTCAGTGGTCATCTCCCCACAGGGAATGCCCCTGTGTGAGCCTCCAAGCTCCCAGTCATTTCCTGCACCTGGGAAAGCCTTCGCCTCTGATCATTCGCCTCCTATCATTCGGATCATTCGTAACTCGGAGCCCTGCACTCACCACCTGCTCTGACAGGAGGTGGCGCTCTCTTTACCCTCATCTAGGACGATTCTGCGTCTATTTCTGCTTAAGGATCTCCAGGGACAGGGGCTGCTCTAGCTACTGATACACCATTATCCCGCTTTCCCTGCTCATGGGCTTCTCCCCCGAGGGCAGAGCGTGAACAGAAGGTCCTTGTTAATGATCCCATTCCGCCCGAAAGCGCACGTCGGTCTGCACATGGAAAATACTCTTTTACACCTTGACTTCTTATCTCAATTCCATTTCACTTGAATATACTGGCCAGCAGAGCAGTCCTTTTTCACTTGGATGAAAGTAGGATCTCATGCCTTTACTAAACCAGCTCCGCTCTGACCTGGATGCTTTGCCAGAGTGCCCACTCTCCCCTCCCCACCCTAGCCTCACACTGCATCTTAAAATACTGTGCGGGCTGTGTTCCATCATTCACCCTCCCTCCCCACTGGGACACGAGCCCTGCCACGGACCTTCTCTGTACCCTTTTCACAAAGTTCTCTCAAGCTGGATTATTGGTTACGTCTCCCTTAGTTGTCCTGAGCTCCTTTGACATTCCCTCTTCTCATTTGCTCCTCCCCCTTTTCCTTTGATATCCCTCAGCATCCTCCAGTGATCCCGGTTCCACGCCCTCAGAGGTTTTTCTCCCCCCTCAAGGTCGCCCACTCTGCCCGGTTTGTCGCCACTCAGTTTGGCACCTCCTCATTCCACCTGGGACGTCTGCATCTGCCTTCTAGCTGCTGTTCCCGCGTCTGTTTCTCTGCGCTGGCACTGATCCATCAGGCTCCTGCCACACTGGTCTTGCCCCCGTATTGTTGTCACCTGGTCACTTCCTTACCCGTAGTTTCCCCTTTCCTACCACCATTTAAAGAAACGTCTATAATCTGGCCCCGTCTTACGTCTGTACGTGTCACATGTAGGTAATTTTTATTTCCCACAATTTTCTAACAGCCTGTCTCCACTGTGCTTCACTGTCTTTTGCCCTTGGCCATTCCTTTCTCCATCCCTTTTTGTTTTTCCTTCTAGAATACTCATCTTTCTTCTCTCCACTGATCTATTGTCCTGCCCATCCCCAGGGTCCAGCTCAAGGCCCATCCCCTATCACTCCCGCCCAGGGAATCTCAACCCTAACTGGCTTCAGAATCACCTGAAGTATTTCTTAAATAATATTTTACCTGGGCTGGGTCCTGAAACCATTGAAACCTGAGTTCTTGGGTGGGATTCAGGCATCATAGTTTTTGTTCCACATCCCTCCCACGTGGGACTGACGCACACTCGAGGGTGAGAACAGCAGCTTCTGGCTGAGCCAGCATGCTGGCAAGGCTGTGGCATTTCTGACCAGCTCCCCACAGCCCCACGCTGATCTTCCCACCTCGTTTACCTTTATTCTCTTACCAGATGCTGAAGTGCAAGCTCATCAGGAAATACCTGTTGATTGAGAAGTCACTTGATCTTAACATACAAGTAACACATTTGTGAAGACCTTCCCTTCCCCTGACTATTTCTTCTTGACAGCCTTTCTTGAGTCGAATAGTCTATCCCCATCAAACAGAAGCACAACCTTGGGGTAATGGCAGATGCTTTGGGGACACTTACTTTGCTGTATTCATCTAGTGTTCGTTGTTGAAGCTGAACCACAAGGTTTGGTTTGAGTTATTATTCATGTTCTTGGTGTTTTCCATCTTTACCAATCAGTTTAATTTAGCCTATTATAATACTTCACCTAAATTTACCATATAGTCTGTCTTTGCTGATATATCAACCTAAAATATGATGATTAAAATTAGACATGATAATCAACAGCTAGTTCCCGTACCACCAGGGCCTGGCACCATTACACCAAGGCATTCTCATAAACTGGGAGTTCAAGATATGCAGATACACACTACTATACATAAAATAGATAAACAACAAGGACCTCCTGTATAGCACAGGGAACTCTATTCAATATCTTGTAACCACCTATAACGAAAAAGAATATGAAAAGGAATATATGTGTGTATATGCATGACTGTCTGTACACCAGACATGGACACAACACGGTAAACTGATTATAATTTTAAAAAAGAAGCACATGTTGATGTAGGTGCTGTACATCAAAGCTCCTCAGAACGTTAGGCCAGTTTTTAATCATCTCATCCCTTTAAAACTATCACTAAAAGTGCCGTCTGTGTCTTTCACAGTCACTCTGGCTTCTTCCTAATGAGTGTTCTTGGAGGATGTGTACCGCCATTTTCCCTTGGGTCCAGCCGTGTGTCCTCGTCTAGGGAAGCTCAGTAACTGAAACTAATTGAGACGCATCTAATAGCATCTCATTTGACTGTAACACTTTGTAATGCTTTGGCATCCAGTGTCCCCCAAACAATGGCCACTTTAATTTTAAACTATTCTTGATGAAAACGGTACGTTAACTTTCAGGAGCACGTATGTATTCAAACTCAGACAGCAGTATTTCAGAGTGGAGGTCCTTAGGAGACCTGCTGTAAGAATAGTTAGGTAGTGGTTAGTCTATTTGCTGTTTTCAAGTGGGTATTTTTAAATTACTTAAGGGTGCTCAACATTATTTTTCTAGGTAAAATTGGTTTGGCAACATGTAGTAGAAACATGTAGAGTGGCTTAAGCAAATTAGTTTTTTTCCCCTCGTCATGTAACAAGAAGCCTCAAAGAACCACTTCACAGTTGATATGGCAGGTCCGGATGTCATAGGAAGCCCACGCTTCTTGTGACATCTCTCTCCATGTTCTTTCATTGGTGGCTGTCATCCAGGATCCTTTTCTGTAGCTTCCGATATAACACCTTTCTCCAGGCAGAGATGAGAGGAAAGGCAAAGGGCAAAAGGTGAAAAGTTGAGTTTCCCCTTTTAAAGAGCTTTCCCTGAATGTGCCTTTCCTCAAGACTGCCTCACGCCTTCCCAACATCTCTTTGGACAGAACTGTCACAACATACGGGTGGCACTCGTTGGTCATTTTCAGGCGCAAGCTCCGTTGTGGACCACAGACTCCAGAAATGGGAGGGATGGAGAATGGGACTGAGTTGGGATTGCTATTACTGGAAAATTTCCTGGAAAGGGATGAACACAAGGCAGTAAATATGTGCCTTGCTATTAAAAAAAAATTTGTTTTTAATGAGATGAGTCAGCCATTCTCATTGACTCAGTTGAAATACATCTTTTTCATTTAAATTCCTGATGGTTTCATTCTGCATGTTTAAATACGGCGACCTGTCACAGGATGCCACGGCTGTGTTTATTAAAAGCTTACCTTAGAGAGCTCTTTCATCTCCTAATCGTTGTGGGGTTTGTGTTATGCTTTTCTTGAGTAGGAACATCTGGGTTGCCAGTGATGAGTCGGTGAGATGATTAGATCTTTATCACTTATTTAAGGAGAGTGAAAGCGTATGTGTGTATGTACCTACCCGTGCTCCCGTGCGCACACTTTTTTGAGGAAAAGGAGAGGTAAAGAGAAAAAAAAAAAAAAATCTGGCAGCACTTCTGAAAAAGGTGTTCAGAATTGCCTGACTTCCTTGGATGCAATCCCAGAAGCTTCTCATCAGATGAACTGGCACACAGAGTGCAGCAGGTGTAAAACTGCGCTTTAAATCTTCTCTCTGTGAGAGGTTATTGCAATGGTTCAAATATTTGCTGTAATCTTAACAATTAGAGTGGATACTGTCCACCTCTCCTTCAGTCACACTTATTCAATGAAAACAAGACTCTTCTGTTCTTTCGTATATTTTACTTCTGTATTTTACAACTAAAGGCGACTTACGAAAATATGTTCTTTTCGTCTGATAGTAATCGGGAGTCTTATTTATCCATTTCTTGATGATAAATTCTAATCTTTTGGGATTAGATTGTGGTCTTGGAATTTAAGATCTTTTTTTTTTTTTTTAAGCAGCTCTTATTATAGGTTAAGACGTTTTTGTGTTAGGAGACATGGCTATCAGTGAGTCCAGTATATGACCCCGTGAAAATCTCCACCACAACATCCCGGTGGACTGGACAAGCTGATGGTGACCCAATCTCTGAGCACATCTATCTATACAGAGTTTATGACTTTTTGGAACCAGCTCGTTCCTTTTTAAAATAAAGGTCTGATTTTTACAGATTTTTTTCTTAATGTTAACTTCAAATTGTCTTCCGTAAAACTTAATGGTTGGTTCTGGTTCTGCCCTGTGGAGCAACCCCAAATTATCTCTCTTTCATGTGACACATACTCAAATATTTGATTGCAACTATTATATCTTTCCAAATATTTTATTCTCCAGACGAAAAATCCCCATGGATGTCTGAAGCGAGGGAGGGGTAGTGCATGGCAGTGTAGCAGGGCGGTGGGCTTCAGGCAGATGCAAAAGCTGGATACCTCTCAGAGGTGACCAGATACCTGCGTGTGACTCAGCACCTAGGCAACTCACATGAGCAGGGGCTTTAAATGCAGGTGTCACATCTATAGATATGCTTGGATCCGCGGGTTAGTGGACACACGTAGATTTCCTTCCTCTGTCAGCTGAGATGGCCTGGAAGCAACAGCACGCCAGCAGCAGCAAGCACACCTCGCGCTCATATCTGGGTTTTCCATTTGGTTCTCTAGTAAAAGGAACCGAGGGTTGGAAGAAATGACTGATTCTAGGACTGAGACAAGAAATATACAAGATGAGCCTGGAGAATCTCATCATGCCAGAAAGTAAGGAAGTAAAAAAAAGACACAAACAAAGGAAACAAAACCAAATCACATTGCTGGGTGCACATCAAAGGGGCCCAGGTTCAACAGAAAGAGCTTCCAGTGTACAAAGCAGAAACAATTAAAGCAACAAAATAAAGCAGAATTGGATGATAATCCAAAATGTGCAATAAATATCCACGAGTCCATGTATGTATATAAATAAACAATTTGATAAATCAGTTACAAGGGAGAAAGTAAACAAATCTCTTGGCAGAAGAATTCAAAGGAATTTATGTAAATACTCCCACCTCAAGGACATAGAGGATAATTCTCCACTCCTTCAGTAGAGGCTGCTCAGAAAATGACGTCCTTCCAAAGAGTACAGTATAGAAATGAGGACAGATTGGTAACTTTACAGTGAAGCCTAGCAAATACAGTTCAGCCAGGGAATCAGGGTCATCATCAGCACTGACAAGCCATGTTACTAGTGTGATGGACTTGTGCTAGTACTTGATATGATGTGACGAAAATGTCATTTTTCTTCCGTGATCTTCTTCCCCAAATCCAATAACCCCAGGATAACCATGCAAAAAACATCATACAAATCCCAGATGTGAAGTTCTATGAAATACTTGACCTGCACTCCTTAAAACTGTAAGGTCTTGAAGCAAGGAAAGTCTGAGAAACTGTCACAGCCAAGAGGAGCCTAAGGAGACATCATGACTGAATTTAGCGTTGGTGTCCTGGCGAGGATACCAGAACAGAGAAAGGACGTTAGAAAAACTAAGAAATTCTGAATCAGTTATGGACTTCAGTAAATGAGAATGTATCGATACTCAATTATTAAATGTTTCATAAGTATCGTATTAATTTAAGTAGGGGAAACTGGATGCTGGGCTTTAGAAGACCTCTGTACTATCTTTTCAGTTTTTCTGTAAATCTCAAACTGTTCTAAAAAGCAAAGTTTATTTTTTTTTAAAGATTCCTAGGAGAAAAGCTGGAAGACCTTAGGTATGGTGCTGCCTTTTAGGTACAAAACCAAAGGGCACAATACGTGAAAGAAGTAATTGATAAGCTAGACCTCATTAAAATGGAAAACTTCTGCACTGTGAAAGGCGATGATAAGAGAATGAGAAGACAAATCACAGACTGGGGAAAAATATTTGCAAAGGCATATCTGATAAAGGACTTTTATCCAAAATACACAAAGAACTTTTAAAACTCAATACTAAGAAAAGAAACAACCCAATTTAAAAATGGGCAAAAGACCTTAGCAGACACCTCACTAAAGAAGATACATAGATGGCAAATAAGCATATGAAAAGATGTTCCACATTGCACTGGGGAATTGCAAATTGGGAAATTGAAAATTAAAACAACGAGATACCACTATACACACTTGTTAGAATGGCCAGAATCTGGGACCCTGGCAACACCAAATGCTGGTGAGGATGTGGAGCAACAGGAACGCTCATTCACTGCTGGGAATGCAAAATGATACAGCCACTTTGCAACACAGTTTGGCAGTTTGTTACAGAAATAAACATACTCTTACCATATGATCCAGCAATCATACTCCTTGGTATTCACCCAAAGTAGTTCAGAACTTGTGTTCACCCAGAAACATGCACACAGATGTTTATAGCAACTTTATTTGTGATTTCTAAAACTTGGAAGCAACCAAGGTGTCGTTCAATCGATGAATGGGTGAATAAACTGTGATTCATCCAGACAGTGGAATGTTATTCAGCACTGAGGAGAAATGAGCTATCAAGCCATGAAAAGATGTGGAGGAAACTGAATGCATGTTACTACGTGAAAGAAGCCAAAGGCTACATGCTCAATGGTTCTAACTATAGGACAGTCTGGAAAAGGCAAAACCATGGGGCAGTAGGAAGATCAGTGGTTTCAAGGGATAAGGGACAGATGAATAGGTGAGGCATAGAAGATTTTTAGGAGCAAACCTATACTGAACGATACTACAAGAGTGAATACAGGTCATCGTGCTGTTGTGAAAATCCATGGAATGTACAATGCCAAGAATGAACCCTAATATAAACTATGGACTTTGTGGTGATAATTATGTGTGAATGTTGATTCATTGAGTGTTACAGATGCACCACTGTGGTGGGGGATGTGGTTAGCAGGTGAGGTTGTCCACGTGTGGGGGGCAGAGGGTGTGTGTGAACTCCGTACTTTTCACTCAATTTGGCTGTGAACCTGAAACTATTTTTTTAAATAAAGCTTATTAATTTTTAAAATAAGAAATATACTACATCGTCTCCCAGTAGGCAAGCTGAATAGAGGTCAGATTACCCCAAGGTTAACCATGTTGCTAGAACATGGGGTAAGAACAAGCAGAGACTGAAGTTGTGTGGTTTAAATGTGGGATGGCTTCAAAACCCAGTTTGAATAGACTGTGCTCACTCCTCTGAGATGGACGGGCCCCTCTCCCTGGGCAGTGCCAGACGGACAGTCGTCTGCTTCTGTCACTCTCGCTTTTGTCCCCGTTTCCTGGTAGACATCCACGCCTCTGTTGGAGCACACATTACGTTCCATCTGATACCTTCAGGTCTGCTTTCCAAATGTACAGACTTTGTACATGTATAGCTTTGACCCATTTTGCTTTAATTGTGCAGTTTAACCTTCAAAATGTGATACTTCTTTCATTTCTAAATATTTCCAAGTCCTTCCTCAAAAGCACTGCTGACATCTCCAGCCCCTTCAGATATTCTCAGTGAAATGTATTTTTCAGTCTCTCTCTTACCCCCGTCTTCCTCCCCTTTACACACCCGTTACTAAATAACCTTTCCTACTATTTTATTTTAACGTCCCTTTACAAACTGAAAGCCCAGAATTGCTGAGGGACTCTACACGTCATCTGATTATTTCAGAGTACCGTGGACTCTTATTCATCTCGACATTGTAATTGCGTTAATGCGGCCAAAAAATTATATTAAGTACTTTAGCAGCTCCATCTCACTAGCTCTTGTGGAGACTGTGGTTAAAAACATCCCTGAGGCCTTTATTCTGTGAACTTGTGCATCGCACAGCTGCTCATAAAGTCTCTCCTCCGACTTGTGCTTTTATAATCGAATCTCTTTAAATGTAAATGCAGACAATTACATTTGTCCTAGTTAAATTTCATCTTATTATTTTGAGCTGAGAGTTCCAGCCTGTTGAGGTCTTGTTGAAACTTGGTTCTGTCGTGGATTTCTGTTATGTGTCCTTGCTTGTGTCTGTGACCCACACAGAGGAAGCTTGCAAATAAATCTACCCCAGCTGCACTAACTCGAAGCCAGAGGTACAGACAGGAGACAGCAGTGATGGTTGGCCAGGAATGGAGAAGGCAACCTGCTTTCTCTGAGTCACAATTCTCTAATAATTTTGGTGGCAGGTCACAAGCCACCATTGTGAAATACATTGAAATTTATTTGTTGCTAATTGCATTTAACACATTGGAATTTATGAAGGGCTTAAAAATTAGAGTGAATTTGAGACTGTCTTCCCTCTCCCTCCCTTGCCTCCATCCTCTGAGACATTCTTCAATGGGAGAAAAAGCGGCGGCGTGAAAGCAGAGGAAACCAGGCTTTCTCGCATAGGCTACAGTCCCTACACTGGGACTGCCCATCACTGCTCCAACACGATGGCTTTCCGTTGATTTTTAAGTGCACAGCATGCCTGGAGGGTCACGTTCCCATGAGTGGCACCCTTTTACACTGTGGTTGCACATCATGGGCTGCTGCTTTGGAAGAGGCTGCCAGCACGCTGGGCATGGTCCTGGTTCATCAGCTGTTCAGTCCTCCTCTCTCTCCTGCTGCTTCATGACATGCCACTGGCTTGGGAAAAACAAAAAAACAAAAAAACTCAGCTCTAACATTTAAAGCAGCAATTTGCAAACCACAGCATGTGAACGCTAGGATTGGCAAACTACGGCCCGTGGACCAAATCTGGCTCACCACCTGTTTTCGTAGATTGTTAAATAGTTGAGGGGAGGACATGTTTTTACAGAATAATATTTCATGACACATGGAAAATTCTATGAAATTCAAATTTCGGTGTGCGTCACAAACCTTTCCTTCTCATTTGTCGTATGTCGTCCAAGGCTGCTTTTCTGCCACAGTAGCAGATTCCGGTACTTGCAACAGACACTTCATGGCACGTAAATCCTAAAATATTTACAATCCAGCCCTTCATAGAAAAAGCTTGCTGACCCCTGTGTTAAAGGATCGCTTGTGTCAGACTCTCCTGGGATGCTTTCGAAACCACTTCTGAGCCCATCCCAGACCAAAGGAATCAGAACCTGGAGACAGGGGTCCACGCGCACGTAACATACACCTAGACAGACAAGCTTGCGTCTCCAGATTATTCAAGCAGACGGCACCTGAAAGGTTCTTCTCTCCTAACATACTGTTTTCATTTGCGACACAACAGCTCCTTTGTAAGTACCAGGTCACATCCATCCCTTGGTACATATCTGTATTTGCTTTTAGACCATTTCTTTTGTTTTAAAATAATAATAATAAAGCTAGTTCTATTGAAATGCAAAAAAAAAAAAAAAAACTAACAGGTTTTAACCAAACTAATGATAATAAGCTGGGATGTAGGAAAGGAAAAGATTCTGCCCTGTTTTTTCTGCCCAACTTACTGTCTTAGCCTACGTGCCAAATTTTTTCTGCAAACTGTATACATTATAATGGTCAGTTTCTAAGCATTTCTCTAAATCAGCTCTCTTCCAGACTTTTCTACCTCATAGTAAGAATGCTTCTGTACGTTCCCAGAGCTGCTGTAACAAATGACCACAAATTGGGTGGCTTAAAACTACAGAAATGTATTCTTGCATAGTTCTGGAGGCCAGAAGTCCAGAATCCAGCAGAGCTCTATTCCCTCGGGAGACCCTGGAGACGAGGCCACACTTGGCCCCTTGCTGTCTCCCATGCCTCTTGTCAGTCCTTGACTTGTGGCCTCGTCACTCCAGGCTCTGCCTTCACG
This sequence comes from Camelus bactrianus, assembly GCF_048773025.1. Lineage (NCBI taxonomy): Eukaryota > Metazoa > Chordata > Mammalia > Artiodactyla > Camelidae > Camelus > Camelus bactrianus. The sequence goes on along the minus strand of NC_133567.1, from coordinate 19,735,396 downwards.
GCCACGTTGCCTTGTCTTCTTCTCCATGTCTTCTCTCCTCTCTCAGATCTTCCCCTGACTTTCTCTTGTGAAGACACTTATCGTTAGATTTAGGGCCCACACGGATAATCCAAGATGATCTCATCTCAAGATCCTCAACTTAACTGCATCTGCAAAGACATTTTTTTCCAAATAAGGTCAGGGAGTAGGGCATGGATGTCTCTTTTGGGGATGTGACCATTCAGCCCGGGGCCCATGCCATCGTCCTCCTTTTCCCCCAGCAACCATTCTGCTTCCAAGTCTGGCAGCTCCCATCCCTCCCTCTCCAGTACTGTTACGATTCCATGCCATCAGTGGGGATTCCTTACTTAGAAATGGATGATGGTATCCCTCTCTTTGAAAAATTTCGGATACATTTCTGAGCCTGGAATTAGGCGCTTTCTGCAGTCATGTTGCCAGCGGTATTTTCCACCTCCTCCTCCCTCCTCTTCTCCACGTGTCCCTCACCTTCCAGCCAAACTGTGCGATTTGCCGTTACCCTCCCTGCTCCTGCCGTCTTCCTGAACTCACCCACACTGTTCCTTCCTGGAAGACTGGAAGACTGGCTGTTCCTCCATCATCATCACCATCCTTGCATCACCTAAGACCCAAACATCATTCAAAGCCCATCCAAGGTCCTGTCTCCCCATGAGCGCTTCACCACTCCTTCCCATCGGATGTGAATCTCAGAGCCGTCTGCACCTTTTGGGGTATTTACCTTATCCTGCCTCATGCCTTAATGTCTGTACTTGCATTATCGTGGCTCTAGATGTCAACTGCTTCTAGATTAAAGTCCTCGGGTCAAGGACTGTGAGAGACAGTGTTACTCGGTGGTTAACAGCCAGGGCTCTGCGTCAGCCTGCCGTGTAGCCCTCCAGCCACTTGCCAGCCCTGGACCCTTGGGCGGGTTATTTAAGGTCTCCTCGCTGCAGTTCTTTCCTCATAAACGGGGGTGATGATAATAATAACTCCTTCCTGGGGTTATTGTAAGGCTCAAATGAGAAAGTGCCTGTGAAGTACCTGGAATATAGTTAAGCGTACAGAAGTTAGCCATTTATTCATTGTTGTCTTACTTTATTCTATTTCCTGATGGCTAATACAAGGACTTCTGTAAGTAAATATTGAATAACCACTGACAGAGTTTAACTCATCAAATTCAAACCTGAGACCAGAAACAGCGACCTGAGTTTTTCCGTTTGGACCCCGTCTCTAGAGATGACATGTCTTTAGCAAGAACCATCCTAAATAAACCAACCTTCTGTCTTTTGCTGGATGTGAGTATTGTTAGAAATTCAAATTTCAGTGTTCTTTGTGATGCTGTTCCTTTTAATCAAATGGAGAGTTGGTGGTGAAACAGGGTTTTCATTTGTTAGTGATTTCTGTCTTACAACCTAGTTTGCAGCCAAACACCGAGTAGCCTGAAGGAACCAAAGGGTAGAGACTTCCGCTTTTCTAAAGTTCATGGCTGGGAGAAAGTGTTGGGAAAAGGAAAGGTACCGTGCGCCTCTGACACCTGCCAGTCACTAGTAATTTACAGATTTCTTTTCAAACTACAGTGGTGCTCAGAAGGAAGGGTGCCCTTGTAGCAGCTCCCACTAAAAATGGCCCCAGGAGACTGCACTTGCCTCGTGAGTCATGATCTAACAGACTCTTCTGTAAGGCAGGGGTTCCAGGCAGAGGACTCTCTTGGTGGCTGCAGGCGGCACCCAGCTCTGGCAGTCCCTGAGGCTGGATGAGTTTAGAAGGTGGCCGGTCTTTCAGCCTTTCAGCGCAGTCAGTGAACATGGTTCTAAAGAGGATTTAAAATGTGTTTTTCCAAACATCAAGTCTGAGTTTCGCAGTTGGAAGTAGTAAAGGGTGTGGGCTGAGCGCTGGCTGAGAACCAGATTTTGAGCAAACTTTGGAGGCGCTGCTATGATCGTAGGACTTGGCGATACAGCTGGATGGCCGGGATTAACCTGCCCCGATACAGAGGCTGCAGCGGAGCAAGTAGGGACCTGATTAAGCTGATACTGGGCTGGGTGTCAGGCTTTCTGGTCTCACAGGGTTTTGCTCTTTGAAAGTTCCCTGGGATTTCTACCAAGCAATCCTATTGCAGGCCCTTTTAGAATATTGCTAAATGTCTTCCAGACATACATAAATTCCCCAACAAATGAATTGTCCTTAGTTATAAGTCATTTATTAATGGAATTCAGTGTACATTTTCCTCATGGAAGCAAAGCTATTAAGTTCACTTGAAAGGCTAGTAAATAAACAAAGCGAATTTAACCCATAATGTGGCCAAAATGTAATACATTGGCAATAAAATGTATTCTTAAAAACATACTGTTTGTCAGTCTTTTCCCCACCCCACCTGTCCACACGGAGAGCCCTGCCACCTGGCAGGAAGCACATCCTTCAAAGAAATGGAAAAAGAAAAGCCAGCTAGATAATTTTCATCTTTCTCTCCAAGTCTCTCCTTGTGTTGGGGTTTGGAAAGTCTGTTCATTGAAAACTAAAGCTGTCTGGATTTTAGGAATACGGTCAGGTGCTAGTGTCCTTTGCAAGACACCAAGTTTGTGTCCAGATCTGGCATATGGGGTTTCTCATTCAACCTGGAAACTCTGCTGCCTAAAGAATAATAATGATAATGATTTTAGAAGTAATAACTAATGCACGTGTAGCAGTATACACCAAACATGGTTCCAAACGCTTTACATATGTGGATTCAGTCTTTACAATAATCCTATGAGATTCGTTATAACTATTTTCTGGATAAAGGAGACCAAAGCACCAGAGAAGTGAAGAAAGATGCTAAGATCCAATAGCTAACAAAACGAGATTCAGGATTCCAACCCAGGCAGTCCATCCCAGTGGCCAAGATCTAGACACTGTCTGACCACCACTCATTCTTCCCTGTGCAATCCCAGATGCATTTTTTAGTTGCTACTGAACTCTGCATTATAGTACTGTTATGACCCCAAAGGAGTGAGCTGGACACATGTCGCACTCCCCGGGAATGCCCCACTGCCCACCACTGCATGCCCTGGAGCTGCCATTGGCCTTTGCTTTGTCCTGGCCCTCGTTCGGACTTGATAGGTGATGTTGACCATTCCTCAGAGCTGCTGCTTTTGCCAGTTTCCAAGACCCCAGCTTCTCCCCTTTGTCCTTCATCCGCCTCCACTGTCCTCCCCTCCAGGACTGCATCATACAGGTGATGGTGCTGTGTCCCCTTCTGATAGCAAAAGCTGAAACCAGTCCAGTACCACTCATTCAAACCAAGTAAAACAGCACAAAAAGCCAATAAGATGAGCCTCCTTACTCTTGATGCTGATGAGGAGAGAAAAACAAGTTTAATCAGAGGAACCCACAGGGTGAGAATGGGCGTGGAGATTTGTGAGTGTCTACAGGAAACTTAGGTCTTTTCGATGACACAGACGCTCAAAGACCTGAAGCTATATTAAGTCTCATTTGACTTCAGCTCTTATAGTGCAGTCTTACTGATGCCTGTCTTGCCTTTCAGCTGGCAGAGGGAGTGAAGTGAGGAATGATTTTCCTGAGATATGTAGGAAAGAGTGTCAGACTATGGCAAGGGAGCCTGGGTAAAGGCACTCGTGCACTGAGTAACAGTCTCTTGTGATGACTTTGACGCTTTGTGATGGTTGGGAAGGGAAAACACGGCTTGTACATGATCTTTTGAAGGGAGGAAAAATGGTGATGTAAGGAAAAGAGGTGAGGTCGCTTGTGTGGGGATCTGAGACAGCAGTCCCAGGGAAGTAGGGCTAGGGTGGAGCGGGAAGGGAGGTAGAGACGGCTGGGTGCTAGGCAGCTGCTAACACCTGTTTTGTGGTCAACTTGCCCACATTATTTAGAAGTACCTGGGCATTATTTAGAGGTACATACGTCTGATTATAGACACCAAGTAAGACAAAATACTTTCTGTTTTCTGCATGCATAACTTTTATTTAAAAATTGCTTTTAAAAAAAGATATTGTGCTGGATTTGGCCTAAAATAGATATATGAAGTGCATCAAAAATTAAACTTTTTATAGCTCAGGGGTGGAGTGCGTGCTTAGCATGGGTTCAATACCCAGTACCTCCACTGAAGTAAATAAGTAAACCTAATTACCTCCCCCAAAACAAAAACAAAAAACAAACAATAAACAGAATATTTAAAAATAGAGAACACAAAAATAATTTTTTTAAAGATATAAAAAATTAAATGTTTAAACAACAAAACTACAAGAATTGATTCCATCAAACAAGAGTTGTAAATTCAAATACTTGTATGGCTGTTAAGTTATTGTATTTCCTGGCTTTCAGCAGAAGTTCAAGTGGCTTGCGTTCAGAATATTTTGGGAATTCTTTTGGAAGCATCTTTTCTCAGTGTCTTTAAGAAAAAAGAACGATCACTGTCATCTTTCATATTCAGTGTTGTTTAATAAAATCTTGGTCAGATCAGTAAGATATTATGTATAAGTGCTGGGAAAGAAGAGATAAAAGTATTATATTTTGATCACATACCTAGAAATTTTAAATAATGAGAAATTAATAGAAGTAATTCTAGAGTTTAGTAAAGTGATGGCCAGGTTCTGTTTTCATTTGACCAGTCATTGACCACATGCAATATTCTGTATTGCTGCAGTGGTTAAAACAGTAATTACACAAAGCTAGGTAGGGACCAGTGGGCTGAAACAGACAGCCAAACGTCCTGGCATAAGTAAGAATTTCTCACGTGGTAGGTAATAGTGAGGTGCAGGGTTATTCATGAAATCAGAGTGAGAAAAATTCTTAGGAATTTTCAAAAAAAAAAAAATCACCTTTGCCTTTCCACTCAAAACAAACACTGAACTAAATCGTATTGACTAGAAAGTAAAAAATATACACAGGTATAAAAAGAAGAAGAAAAGCAATTATAGTGAATGACATTCTAAGCCTAGAATAAACTGAATGAATCACAAAGGAAAGAATCAGACATTTTAACTACATAGAAGTGAAAACCGTATTACATTAAAAAATATTAAAGTACTGGTGAAACAATTTGCACATTAATATTTTGATTATTATATTTTTTAAAGTCATTCTAATTGATTTAAGATAATCTCTAAATCCGAAGAGATGAATGGCAAAGGTCCACCACAGACATTTCATAAAAGAAGTCAAACTAGTAAACAACTGTCCAATAAATCAGTGCAGATTAAGCAATTCATATTTCAACTCTAAAGTCATTTTCTTTTCTTTTCAATAACAGTGACTAGCTGGAGAGGATGCAGACAAGTTCCCATCCTCTTACGTTGCTGGTGGCTTTATAAAGTCGTACAAGTCTGTTGGGAAATAATTTAGCAGTTCTTATAATGAGTCATAAGAATCATCATACCATTGATTCAGTCATTTTATTTCACAGGCTTTAGCTTAAGAAAATAATCCAAAGTCGAGGGTAGGGTGGAAAACTATGTGCAAAAACTTGTCACATATTATTTTTTTGTCACATATTATTATTTATAAAAGTGAAACACTGCAAGTGAGTTAACTGTTTGTTAGCAATAATGGACTGTTTAATGAATTATAATATAGTGCCCCAAGGAATATTGTGCAGCTATTAAAAATAATGATTATGAAGAGTGCATGAAAAAAATTATTTTGAAATGCGAAGTTTTAAAATGTTGAAAAATTACGTGTGTAATACGAATGACATTCTTAAAGCCAACTTTACGAGCTGCTCTTTAGCATGAAGATAAATATTCGTTCATCTTACCAAAGTGTTTACCGTTTATAGTAGAATTTTTCCCCCATCAAGGAAGAAAAATAATTCAGTGAAGTCTCCCATGTAAGGAAGCATTTATCTACGTATTAGAGCAAATGTTCATCACTTGCCATTTCACTCTAGAATTGTCTGGAAAGATAAATATTCAAACAACTGTGTTTTATTGTTGTCCTTGCTGTATAATTTTCTCTTTTTTTCCACCCTATCATTTTTCACCACACTTGAAGTAAATCAACAATTAGACTGAGGAAAGATATTCCTAGAGAATGATATATTTGGGATATTCCACTAAGTAAGGGGTTACTATTCTAAAATTTTTACCTACCATAGACTTGGCCCCACCTGTGTTCAGACTACACGGGTCTTACCTATGCAGATGGGTGTTCTGTACCAGGCTACTCTATAAACGCTGAAAAATAACTCGTTGCAAATAGCTTTATAATTTGTTTTACCTTCAAGCACTTTTCGTGGCTTCTCAGATCCACAATTATAAATTTAGAAAGGCAGACTGATAGGACAGCCAAATCATTAGCATCCATGCTTTCATCCAACTGAAGAGAGAGAAGTTGATATGCTAATTCAAAAACGATTCTATGTCGTGTAAATAGAGAATGAAACAGACCCACAGCCTTCGCTACATAGATTATCAGCAAATTCTTTGCAGTTAATCTAAGCAAAATCATGTTTTTATAAGCAAGATATTTGATGCTCCATAATTATGGCAAGAATATCAACTGATTTGTTGGGATCCAGTGGTGCTCTTTTATTTTTATCCCTAAAGTGATAAAGTAATTTAAAAAAAAATAGCTGAGTGTAGCTTTCCAGAAGACTGAGTAAATATACTTTTCCCTATTCCTTCCCCTAAGAAGAATTAAAAACTCTGGACATTTTATATAAAACAAACACAGAGGTGAAAAGTGGAGAGAAGAAGGCCGACCGACTAGAGACCTCGGGACCAGAGGGACACCTAGGGGGTGGGTGGGGGGAGTCCCCTAGGTTTTCTTTGTCCTTCATATACCCCTGACTTGCTGCTGATGGAGCAGGCACACAGGAAACGCCAATGGCACAGACAAAAAAAGCTCCAGAAACAACACCAAAAAGCCTGCTCTCTCTTAGCCCAGAGACAGGAAAGGGGCAACCTAGGAGGGCAGAAAACCCTTAAACATAACCATTCTACTTCAGTCAAACACCACAGGAAACACTGTGGGCCTGACCCCACCCACACCAGCCCAGGCACAGTTGGAAGCCTAGACTTCCACCCTTGTGAATCAGTGGGGCCTCAACACTCCCAGCGGCCAATGGGGAGCTTAGATTTTCATCTCCACTGGCCAGTAATGACCCCCCTCAGTGGAGACCATGTGGAGAACTGGAACTCCCATCCCCACCCAATAGGAGCCCCCCATCTGATGTCAACAGATGCAGGTGGGGAATCTGGACTTCTGCCTCCACTTTGCACTTTAACAAGACCTCCCCACTTCCCTTGCCAGAGGCGTGTCAGAGAAGACCAGTTAAAACAGAAGGGTCACGTGATATCCAGAGTTTCATCACATAATAAAAAATGTTCAGGTTTCAATTGAAAAATTGCTCATAATACAAAACAAAACAAAAAAACCAGAAGATCTCAAACTGAATGAAAAAGGCAATCAGTAGAGGCCAACACCCAAGACAACAGAGATGTTAGGGTTATCTGACAAAGATTTAAAAGCAGTCATGATAAAAATGCTTCAACTGAAAATTATGAACATGCTTGAAACAAAAGAAAAACAGAAAGCCTCAGCAGAGACATAGAAGATATACTGAAAAAACCAAATAGAAATTTCAGAACTGAAAAAATCCAGTAACCTAAATAAAAGCTCAGTGTATGGACAGAGCAGAACAGAGGGGTCAGAGGAGGAATTAGTGAACTGGGAGACAAAACAATAGAAAGTACTGAGTCTGAACAACAGAGAGGAAATTAGGCTAAAAAGAAATGAACAGAGCCTCAGGGACCTGTGGGACTGTAACAGAAGATCTAGCATTTGTGTCATCAGATCCCTGGAAGGAGAAAAGAAAGAGAGGGGGCAGAAAAGGTACTTGAAGAAATAATGGCTGAAAACATCACAAATTTGGCAAGATACTTAGACCTACAGATTTAAGACACCCATCAAACCTCAAATGGAATAAACCTAAAGAATTTCATGCCAAATGGATTTGTCAGGGTTCTTCTCACTCTCCCTCTCTCTCTCTCTGTCTCTCACACACACACACACACACACATGTCCTATTGGCTCTATCCACCTTGCAGATTTTGGACTTACCAGCTTCCCCAATAATGTGAGGCAATTCCTTAAAAAAAAAACTCTCTCTCAAAGATACAGAACTAATAGAAAGTGTGTGCATTTATACCTATATATGTATATATACATGTGTCTATAAAACAAAAATATATCCACATGTGTGTATTGTATATACAGTGCACACATATATACATGCATATATACATGTATAGATACATATATACATGTATGTATAGAATACACACACACATATGGGATACACACACATATACAGAATACGTACACACATACACAGACATTCTGTTGGTTCTGTCTCTCTGAGAGGAAGATTTATTTTAAGGAATTAGCTCACATGATTGTGTAGGCTGACAAGTCCAAAACTGGCGCAGCAGGCTGGTAGGGGGTAGACCTAGGGGAGAGTTGGTGTAGTTCAAGTCTGAAGGCAGTCTGCTGGCAGAATTTCCTTTTCCTTAGGGGAGGAAGGTCATTTTTCTATGAAGGCATTTAATTGATTGGATGAGGTCCACCCACATGATGGAGGCTAATCTGATTTACTCGAAGTCTGCTGATTTAAATGTTAATCTCATCTTTAAAAACCTTCACAGAAGTATCGAGAATAATTTTGACCAGATATCTTGGTAGTGTGGCCTAGGTAGGTTAACAGATACAGTTAACCATCACAGTAAGATACAGCATAATTACACTTCTGGAAGTCTTCTTTGTCTGAGACAAAGAAAAGGTCTTGGAAGCAGCCAGAGAAAAATGACCCTACCTACATGGAAAAAACAACTTGAATGACAGTAGGTTTCTCAGCAGAAACCATTAAGAAAAAACATGACAACATTTTTCATGTGTTGAAAGGAAAGAACTATCAATCCAGCATTTATATTTAGCAAAAATATCCTTCAGTAATGAGTTGAAAATCAAGGCATTCTTAAGTGAAGGAAAACTAAGAGAATTTGTCACCAGCAGATCTACCCTAAAATAATAGCTGAAAGAAGTTCTCTAAACAATAGAAGAAAGAAACTTGAAACATCAGGAAAGGAAAAAGAACATGGTAAACAAAAGTACGTGTAACTACAACAGGATTTTCTTCTCTTGAATTTAATATTACCCTGATACCGAAACCAGACAAAGATAGTACAAAAAAAGAAAACTACAGAGCACTATCTCCCGTGAATATAAATTCAAAAATCCTCGGCAAAATATCAGCAAATAGACTTCAGCAATATATAAAACAGACACTTCAGGAAGGAGGACATGCATATAGAAAATAAGCACACAGACAGATGTTCAACATCATTAGCCATCAGGGAAGTGCGAATCAAGACCGCAGTCAAAGACTGCACGCCTGTCAGAATGGCTAAAATAAAAAACAATGACAACACTGAGTGCTGGCGAAGATGCAGAAAAACTGGATCACTCGTATATTTGCTGATGGAAATGTAAAATATCACAGCCACTCTGTAAAACTATTTCTTAAAAAACTAAACATGCAAATACCATATGACCCAGCAATTGCACTCACGGGCATTCATCCCCGAGAAATGAAGACCTATGTTGACACAAAAACCTATACCTGAATGTTTTAGAGCAGTTTTATTCATAATAGCCAAAACTTGGAAGCAGGCTAAATGACCTTCAGTGGACAAATGCTGAAATAAACTGTGATACACTGACACTGTGGGATACTACTCAGCGACACAAACAAACTGGCAGTGAGGTATGGTGAGTGGGGGGAAAAAAAAAGCTGTTCCCAGATATTACTGTCTGTGCAATTCTATTTAACATTTTTGAGATGATAACACTACAGAAATGGAAAACAGATACATAGTGGCTGCCGGGGGTTGAGGAGAGGGTGGGAGGTGGGAGGCAAGGGGGTGTGGCTGTCATAGGACAACACGAGGGATCCTTGAGGTGGTGGAAATGTTCCCTTCCTTGACTGTGTTGGTGTTGGTGTCCTGGTGGGGATATTGCACTACAGTTGTGCACAATACAATAAAGAGGTTAAGGGCAGTGGGTACAATAGGTGGGTTACTTCTGTATTATTTCTTACCACTTCATGTGACTCTACAATGATCTCAAAATAAAAAGTTTAATTTTTAAAAAAGCTTAGTGAGTGTGCCAGGCCCCTGTAAAATCACCAAATCAAATATTTCAACAATTAGTCTTTGTTCTCTCCAAAAAAAAAAAGTTTAATTTAAAAAGTGAGGTTCCCCTTCATTGTCTAATAGTCTACTAGAGTTTTTTTTAGGATTTCTCAAGATGCTAACACCATCGAGGACCGTCTAACTCAGCTGGGATAGACTAGGATTTTAACTGGTCCACACATTCTAGTAAACTAAACTCTAAGCTGATTAATGGCACAGACTGTAGGTTTGTCTTCAAACCTTCAAAGTTTATTACCATAGTCAATAGCTTGTAATAGCCTATAATGAAAAAGAATACATGTATGTATAACTGAATCACTGTGCTGTACATCGGAGACTAACACAACATTGTAAATCGACTATACGTCAATAAAAAAAAATGAAACCAAAAAAAAAAAAGTTTATCACAACGTCCACTAGCCCATATTAGATTTCAATAAACATTTGTTAGATGATTGAATGGATGGATGGAAGCAGTGTTTTTCTGGTAAATATTTAATAATTAGCTCCCCAGAAGAAAAGGGAAGCCCTGATTTTGATCATTAGCTGATTTCTCTGGTGTAAATACTCCTACTTGACCATTTTCAAGCAACTTAACATTTCTAAACACGGAGTCAGAAGAGGTGTTCCTGATCGCCCTTCATGAACCAGTATGAGCGGGTGGAACGGAGTTGAATAGTGTGTGATGTTAAGTGCCCTTATTTTCTGATGTCACCTTTATGTCATCCAGTTAAAATTAGAAAGAAAACTGGGTGTCAGATTATTGCCTAGTTTCTTCCACGAGGACGTTATATTGGTTTAAGAGCTCCAGTGAGAATTAGTAAGTAGTTGGCTCAGAGTAAACCCATGACCTCCACCTAGAAAAGAAAAATTTAAAAGGAGCATGGCTTATTGTTGGTGAATACAAACCTTTTCATGATGGATAGGACGTCAGCGGGAGAGCTGAGAAAGATGTGAATTATGGTGTCCAACTCAAGGTGGGAGCTGGCTAATTTTTCCTGATGAGCCTTTTTATTTCTACTTAGGGGCGATTACGTATGGGAGATGTACTCAGAAGGACATACAACATAAAGTTTCCTGTTTTTAAGGAGTCTGAAAGGAGAAATCCCCAGTTGGCTTGTTTCTCAGTATTAAAGCCTCTCTTCTAACATCTGAGTAATCACACTTACCCTCTGCTTGTTTTCAGTCTTGTTGAGTGTTTCTGAAAACTGTCTCAAAAACAACATTTCCTCTTCATTCTGTCCTGCAGCTGCCACATAATCTACACGCAAACTTGTGTTGCAACACACATGCCCTTGAGCCACCATCTCTGCTTGCTTTGGCCTGGTTTATCTCTTCCAAAGATATCCGTACATTTGGGTTGTTACAGAGATTTCAAGTCAGCTAAACTGTCCAAGAAGACCCCAGAGAAGCCAGTTTTGTAGCTTCTGAAGCTCACAGTGATTAGTAGGCCTGGATGTGCTCAAAATGATAAGATGCCGGCGTAAGAGGGCAATTTTGAAAGCAGCAAAAAAAGCTGAGAGGAGGAAAGTGGGAGAATTTCCTTGTAAACATGGTTATGGGAGAACAGCCAGGGTGTTGATTAACATCTTAAGGTCTATTTATTTGAGACATTCGCTTTTAGCTGCTTGGATTAAAAAGTGTATAAAAACTAGCCTAAGAATCACATAATTCAAGATCCTTGCTTCTACCAGCTTCACACATAAGACATGAGTACTTGTTTTCTATCTGGTTTTCTGTATTTTCATATTTTCTTTAGTATATATTATCTCATGGTTAAAAATCATACATGGTTAGAAAATGAAACAGCATTGTTGAACATATAATAAGTTGAATTATTCTTATTATTTGTGTAGCAAATATTACCTGGTCTAGAAGTGAAATAGTTAAAGTAAATCATAATATAGATTAGTAAACACAGAGTTCCTTTCATTTAAACAATTTGAACTGTGGTGATCATGTGTTTCTCCTATGGTTAGAATGAGGAAGGAGTACTTTTATGCGTGAGGTCAAATAAACTTTTGAATGTTTGTTTTCTTAACTAACCAAGTTAATTACAAGTCTTTGAAAGATGACAGGTACCTGATCCTGAATCCATACTGAACTCGCGTTCAGAGTCCTGTATCCCTGACTGGTGGAGAGAGTCACCTCCTGTGGTGCTGGTGTTAGAGCTGTTGCTGCTGGTGACTCCAGGGATAGAATAAGAGTATGAGATGACCAACAAACCACGAACTGGGAATGAGTTCTACTGCTGGACGAAGGGAAAACTGGTAACCCCAGTATCCAAGGACACTCATTTCATGTAACACGAACATGCTACTTAAGGGTACTGTTTGGTGCGTTTCTTTTTTCCTATAATATTTAATGTCCCAGGATTGAGTTTTGGAAAATAACAGAGCCCAGTCATGCGACGCCACGGTTCTTAAGCTTGGCTGCACACTGAAACCACAGAGGGAGCCTGGGAAGCAGGACAGATGCCTGGTGTCTACCTGGAACCAAGTTAATCTGAATTTTGGGGCTGGGCCCAGGTGAGCACTCATGTTGAGAATCACGGAGTCAGAGATTCTGGGAATCACTTTGTTTCTCAGCAATCATATCTGTTTTCCTTAGCTGGACTCTTTCTATGCTGCTTTTTCTTACATGTTTTATTTGCTTTGGGTTTTGGTAGAGCTGCTAGGAGGTATCATAGAAGTTGACTGGCTATGCATCTTAAGCTGTGGGGGATGGGGGACCTTTGTAAGGCTGGACTTGAGTGCTTTCTTGGTACCAGGACCTGTGACACAATTATCTTCTGCTAATTATTGTTCATTGTTTACTAATATAGTGTATTGGTCAGTTAGACTTGGTTTGCTGTGGTAACAAGCAAGCCCCTCAAATCTCACTGGATTTAAACATTTAAGCAGCAAGGGCTTATTTCTGGCTTGTGCTTCTTGTCCATCTAGGGCTCAGGTAAATGTGGCGAGGAAGAGGACACAGAGGTCTGAGCACCAGCATTAGAAAGATGACACGTGTCACGTCCACTGACATTCCTCTAACCTGAGCAAATCGAGAGGCCATTCTCAGTATCAGGGGAGCAGGGCCTGCAATCCACCCTGGGCCTGGAGGAAGGAAGCCTTGGGAACAGTCCCAAAGGCCTGGACACTGAGCATGTTCTTCTGTTTGACAGCAAGTCAGTTTCCTTTGCCGTTGTCCATTTGTGAAATCCCAAATTAGAAGAGGTTTTGCACAGCACTGTTCTCCAACTTTCAGGGTGTTCATACTTCACATCCTGTGAACCTATTTTGCATCCGTATCATTTAGTACTTTTAAGAAATTTTGTGCAGGGTTTTTTTTTTTTTAATTTAATTCTTATTTTAGTTTTTTTGTCATAGTATTAATTTTAGCATGGAAGAATGACCGCCAAACTGAAGATATTTTTATTCTTTCCTTTAATATGTTTGTTGAAGTCATTAGAGGTGACCTGTGGAGGAAATATTCATCCAAACCACTGAAAGACTGTCCTGCTGGAGGCTCCATTTATGGATGAGATCGGTTGTCCAGCTACCACTTTTCTAGGCAGTGAGTGCCATGGCAGGGTCTTGTGCGAACAGAATTGTTGAGATAAACTCTGTAAAGATGATTATAAGAAGAGACACACTGGAAGGAAAAAGTAGGGAAGGGCCCACTAAGTTGGGGCAAGCTGTTTGCCTTGCTCATTTCTGAGACAGCCCGGCATTCCACGGTTTGGAACTGGTATGAGTAAGACTTGGAGCTGCTTGCTCAGGGTGTGTGTCTCAAGGTCTCTTCTCCTGGTGAAGAACCTGGTGTTCTCAAATGCCAGCTGTTCCCTGGCAAAGCAGCAAAATGCTAGGGAGTGTTTCTCCCCAGGTCTGCATTTGAGGCTTGGAGGGGCCTGGCGATCTAACATCGCATGTTCTTTTTCCATCAGCTCCACAGCGAGCTTTGGGGTTTAACTTTTCCCAGGGACTCCAGCGTCTATGGGGAAGTCTACCACCCCAGACTTGAAAAATTTCCAGAGATTCTGCCCTTCTCCTAGAAATTTGCTCCACCGCTCCCTTCTTTACTAAATATCCCTTTAGAGAGTGGAACACATTTTACTCATTAGAATGAGGAGAAAAAAGCATTCTTCAGAGCCACATCCCGTGCTCACTGCTTTTGAAGGAGGAGTGATGTTTGACACCAAAATGCATCAATGGGGAAGGCCACATTTAACGTTTGTTGTTTGGGTTCAGCACTGGAACCAAACCAGTTTTTCCTGTCCTTTTTTTTGTCTGAGTGGCAGAAAGCCCAGAAATATACGTTTGCACGCCAAGAGATGGCTCTAAATATAGTGCTGGGTGGGCAGGAAGATTGTTTCCTCATGAATGTAACCCGTGTGTGCGCACTGAGTGCTCCTCAGCGCCTTCTAGCGGGAAGGGGCGACTTGGGCTGTGCTGCCCTCCAGCCCCAGGCTCTCCTGACAGAAGAACCCAGAAGCATGAGCCTGGGCGGGTTTGTTGTGCACTCCGGTCTCCAGCCAAGGTGTGTGGATCAAACAGTCACCACCTAGCTGGCTTCTTTACTCTTCGGGATTCATTAAACACCCAACAGTGGCCAGCTTTTAGAAGGTATTGTGTATGCCTGATTTAAACACAGATTGTTTACAGAAGGTAGGAAAAACGTTGCTTTGCCTGTGTTTGCTCAGAAATACCGAAGGGTGTTTGTTGCTGGCTACTGTCTACCAGCTGTTGTTTTGTTTTGTTTTATGATAGACTTATGCTCAGACCCTGTATTTTTGTTATTTTATATTATTTAATTATTTTTTAATAGAGACATTGGGGAATTGAACCCGGGACTTTGTGCATATTAGGGTTGCGTTCTACCACTGAGCCATACCCTCCCCGCTACCAGCCAGCTTTGAAACCTAACTACTTTCGCTTGTTCACAGGGGAGGCTCTTTATCTTCCCTACCTGTTTACTCTTGATGCAGTTGAAAGGAAATAGAGCTAGTAGGCTGAGTAGACCAGCTTGGAAATGCTAGCTTTAAAAGGTTGTTTTTCAGTTTCCCCAGAAGCAGAGCAGGTCAGTACAATAAAGAGCTTAACTCAGAAACACCTACTGAAGCTCTCGCCCTCAGCAATTAAATAAAATGTACTTTGGAACCTCAGCTTACAAATCAGATTGCCTAAAGGGGATGAAGAGAACAGGTTTGATAATTGGTTCCAATTCCTTGATAAAGGTTTACTTTATCTCACTTTGTTGTTTTTTTTTTTCTTTTTTTTTTTCTTGGCAGTGGACGTAAAATGACAGCTTTGCAGATTAATGTTGGTTTGGTTTTTACGGTAAAAGCTTATTATGCCTAAGGAGATACTGCAGAGTAGCTGGTACGTGTTATATAATGCAATCATCTGTGTTGAATGTATTAACATTAAGCAATTAATCTCAGCATGTAGTTGGTTCAAAACCAGTGTTTCTTAACCAGAGACATGAACTCAGCAACAAAGAAGCAGTGGGAGGTTCTCAACTTTAGAGAATCCTGGCTGACAATGAGCCAGACCACTGGAAGGAAAGCAGAACAGTGGTGACCAACTTGGTAGATAGTGACATGTGATGCCGAAAGACCACACTTTAACATCAGGCAACTTCACAAATCCTCACGTGTACTTTCAGATTCCACTGATTGGGGAAGATGCAAGGACGAGGTAACTACTAGTAATTCATTAATACTTTTACATTAATTTTTATTTTACTCATTATGATATCTTCTATGTATATTTGGGAAATAGTAACAAATAGAAGGGGGACAATGTGTAGCCCCAGAAACAGTGCTTACCTCGTAATTAGCAGTCAATAGACAGGGTCTCTATCTTTAATTTCTTATTGAAGTGTAGTTAGTGTAGTCAATTTACAATGTTAGTTTCAGGTATACAGCAAAGTGATTCAGTTTTATATATATAAATATATATATATATTCTTTTCAGATTCTTTTCCATTATATGTTAACTAGCAGTCGATAGATAGTTTTGACTGAAAATTAAATATTATTTTGTCGAGGGACAATCGTTAGTGTCCATGCGGACCACAAAACCATCATGGTCCACAGGTTGGAAACCAAGATGCAGTCTGTTTCTTTGCCGCTCTGCAGGGCTCTTGTCCTGTCGCTGTAAACAAAGACCCAGAAAGATGCAGTGGGCAGACCCCAGGAAGCATCCTTTGGTCAGGGCAGAACGCCCCAGCGGTGAGAAGCATCTTGGCTCCCTCTTCACTTCACGGTGTGATCATTATGGTGATCACCGGATGAAAGTGTGAAAAGTGTCCTCAGCTTTGTCACTTCTCAGATGTGTCCAGATATTAAGATTCCAATGGCTGAAATGGAGCAGAAGTGTCACTTTAACATTCTTTTGTCAAAATTAAGTTAGTATGTAGTCTGTTCCAAAAGTAAACATTTTCCCACATCATTTGTTAGTGCTGATAGTTTCTGAACCGTTTGTTTTTCTTAAACTGATATTAAGGCAAAAAGACATGTCTGCGAACAACCACCCTGAGATGTCCTCAGAGATTTCCCTATACTCCTTAGAGCTGAGTGATCTGGTCCAGTCGCCACGTTGAGCTTTGAGATGCAACTGGTCCGAATTGAGATGTGCTCTAAGTTTAAAATACACAGTGGGTTTGGAAGACTTTGTATGGGGTTGGGGAAAAGGATAAAAGAGATCTCACTAATAATTTCTATATTGATGACATGCTGAAATGACAATATTTTACATGTGATGCTAAATAAATACATTATTAAAGTTAATTTCTCCTTTCCTTTTTTTAAATGTGGTGACTAGAAAATTCAAAATGACATATGAGCTGGTATTGTATTTCTATTGGACAAATGCTTACTGAATGCTGCCTGAGGATGTGAGGAGTCCCCACCCCTCTGAGTGAGCGAGAGTGAGGAGTAACAGCTGGCCCCCAGTTCTAGCACATCCGGCCCTCGTTGACTCTTTTAGGAGTAGACTGGATGGATCTAAGTGAACCCCCAGGATCACTCCCTGTGCCAGCCCTGATCAGCGTCGCAGCTGCCTGAGGGGGTGTGCTGGAAGGAATGAGGGACCATCCCTTTGCTGAGTGGGAAAGAGTCCTCTGAACTCCCGGCCTGAACTCACTTGCCCACCCAGGAGGAGTCCTGATCGACCTAAAGGACAGGTGACTAGAAGCTTCCTGGGTACTAAATTCAAGCCAAAGTTAAAGTAGTTCTGTTTGAACAAACACCTAAAAGGAGTCAGCACAGACCTGGAGAGAGAAGGTCTACACTCCTGGAAAAATCCAAATGGACCAAATCCAGCTTGAAAAATCACCTCGGGTAAAGAAAGAAGGAACGGAAGAGGGATGGAGGATGGGTCCCCCCTTGGATGGGTGACTGACTCCCCCGGGGCGGCGTCACAAGGGCTCACTTCTTGCTGCTCCCCACAGGGACAGTTTTCCTCAGAAGCTATTTGCCGAACGCTAACTACATGCTAATTAAATGCATCAGGCTCTACATTAAATGATAACATAAGAAAATAAGATACAGTCCTTGACTTCAATGGATTGTAATCTCCTAGGGAGGTAAAGGCTGTTGGTCATTTGAAGATAGTTTAAATTTATTTAGTCCTTAGGAGGCGGAAGGGACCATTCTTTTGTGGGCAGAGGGGCTGAAAGCACACCTCGCTAGTTGGGGGAGGAGCCTGCATCTCCAGCTGCTTTAGACCTTCCCACAGTCTAAGCTCCACGAGAGCGAGGGCTTGGTTTGCTGCTGGATCCCCAGCAGGCACAGCAAAGATTAGACAGTTCGATGCTGAATAAACACATATTAAAGGAACAGGGGTTGAAGTGAAATTCTCCCCGCCTTCCTCTCCAGGCTCCATGTGGCTCCTAGAGGACTAGAATTGGAGAAGACACCTTCAGACCAGTTAACTGCCTTCTTTATTTTCTTTCCAAAATTTGCTGTCTTTCCTGGTTCTAAGCCAAGTCTCCCCTGCCCTGGTCAGTCTTTTTCTTTCCAGAACTTTCTCCTACTCTTTCCTCTTCCCACTCAAAAACAAGTTGCTTTTCCATTTTTCTTCTTCTTTTTCTTTTTTTTTTAATTGATGTATAGTTGATTTACAATGTTGTGTTAGTTTCTGGTGTACAGCATAGTGATTCAGTTATACACATATGTTTTTTTTCATATTCTTTTTCATTATAGGTTATTACCAGTTATTGAATATAATTGTTCCCTGTGCTGTACAGCAGGACCTTGTTGTTTACCTATTTTATGTTTAGTAGTTTGTATCTGCTAATCCCAAAGTCTTAATTTATCCCTCCCCCCCTCCTTTCCCCTTTGGTAACCGTAAGTTTATTTTCTGTATCTGTGAATCTGTTTCTGTTTTGTAAATAAGTTCATTTGGGTCCTTTTTTTCGATGCCACATATAAGTGATATCATGTGATATTACAAGTTGCTTTTTCTCCTGCCATTTCCTACAATCATTACCCATTCATTCCTTGACCATTTCCACTAATCTAAGATGTGGATTTTATATAGTGGTTTAAAAAAGAGCAGGATATTGCTGAAACATTGGTTTGGGTCACCACGCTGTGAGAGAAGCCTGTGAGGCTCTTCCAGGACAGAGTTAGAACTCCAAGGTCGGGAGTAGAAGGCATTGATGGCAGGGCTGGCAGGACTAACGATGGCCTTAACCCAGATGCCTCGGGCACCTTTTATTGTTGATCAGCTTGTCCTTTCCAAGGAATAAGGAAATCTTTCATTCTTCTTTCATCATAACACTTTCCCTGTTCACAAGAGGGCTCTGAGTATACTCAGATTGGGGAAAGCGTTCCATTAAACTTTGCACGGCGCTCACTTTTGTTACGTATACTACTGATTTGGTTTCTGGGTGTACACTTGCCGTTATCTGGGGGAGGGGCATCTTTTTATCACACCCCCCTTTTTTGCTGGCAATCCAGAAAACACCTCTAACATCTGACCATAATACAGCTGTTTCTGAAGATGGAATATAACATTTCCATAAACATTTCCCATTAATAGAAGTATTACTCTATTTAACAACTGTTGCAGCCTCCTAAGAGGAGAATGAAGTACTTTAAACTTTTTTTTTTTTAAAGCTACTTAAATAGTTCAAGGTTCATGTGGTTGGAGTGATTTTCATGCTAATTGCTGACGCGATCATGAAAACTTTCAGTCAGCCTCAGTGCATGCCATGGGGTGAGGATGTGCTGAACAGAGTCTGCATTTACCTAATGGCATCCTTTATCCAAGTTCATTTTAATGCCACAGTATTTGGAAAGAGGAATTTTCTAAACCTTTGTCCCCAGTCCCACTTCCTACTTCCATTTTTTTTTCCCTAGAGGTATGTAGAGCATATAAAACAAACAGTATATGCAGATCAAAAGTATTTCAGCAGCCTTAGTGTTTTTTGTGCCACTTTAAAGTTCTGGGTATTTATGGTATAAACCATATTGAAGTCCCATAAACAGAGCCTTTTAATTAAATTGAAAAAAAAAAAATGATTAAGTGTTCGATGAATTCCAGGAGAGCAAGAATCTTGGTTGTTTCCAAAGCCTGTTTCATGCTTAGAGGCCAGTGTGGCTGACCACAGAGCTACACCACAGACTGTAAATTTAGCCAATCCCTGAAACTTGACTGGAAGTCAGAATCGGCCCCGTATGATAATAAACAATGTATTCAGTTATTTGATTCCTTCAAGCAGAAAGCTCGAAGTTCTGGGGTCGAGGAAGCAGATGTGGAAAGCTCAGATTAAGCACAGGCATTGGGGAAGACAACATATTGTCAGAGAGGGTATAAACTGGATTCAGAACTACACACCAATTTTGCATTTTAATACTATTGCCCTTAAAGTGGAAATAGAGATGTTTTAAATTATAAAAGATTTTATGGACTGATTAGTGCTTTCACAACTATCTTCTCATTTTCTCTTCCAATAATACAGTGAATTTGTGAATACGTTTTTGCCTGGTTTACTCTGCAGATTGCATTTAAATGCTCTTCCTCCAGGAAGCCTTCCCTGACTCACTCCTCTGACCAGTCTCCTTGCCACCAAGCAGAGTTCAGAGCCCCCCACAGCACTGAGTCCTTATCCCTCTCACAGCACCTCCTATTCTCCATTGAATTTGTATCCATTTCTGCTGCCTCTCCTGGATTTGTAAAACACTTAAAAGTACAAGTTCTATTTGATTGGTTCGTGTGCCCCCCCCTTCAATTCAGTCCATCAAAGGTGCTGAAATGACCTGAATTATGGCAGTGGAAACAGAAGTTCAGAAAACTTCAATATCTTACCCAAGGCACTAGAAGTGAAACCCCATGAGAGTACAGCCTTGGACCAACACATTCAATATGATATCCCCGACACCTAAAAAAGTGCTTGACCCAGAGTAGGTGCTCAGAAGGGTTGGATGAATAGATACAACAGGTGAATAGCAGAGCCAGGACATAAGCCCAAGTCTGCAATATTGAAATCCTATACTCGATTACACCCCAAAACACAAAAGGAGATTGAAAATATTTAATAAGCTTCTACCACGCGCACAATTCTGTGCAAAGCACCTTCACCTACGGGATCGCATTTAATCTTCACGGCAGTTCTGAGGACATTCTCCTTGTGAGGTTGCATTTCTCTTGGGTAAATACCTGAAAGTATAGAGTAGGTATTTCTTTAAGTTTATAAGGAACTCTCACAGTTCTCCAAAATGATTGCACCATTTTGCAATCCTCACAGGACTCCTGAGAAAGTCGGAGTGGTACAAGGTAGGGAATTAAATCTACTTTCCCTTGGCAGAAATATGTTTAATCAGCTAAGAGCACTTGAGACGATTTTGATGTTTTCCTTATCTTTCCAAAGGGCCTGCTTGTTCCTGTTTCGTACACTCTGTCTGTCTTTAGAATCCGCTCGGTTCCAAGTTCGTGTTCCACTTCATCTTGAAGTGCATGTGTTTGCAGCTGTAATCTGATCTGTGGAATTTGACCGTGCTCAGAAAGAGGAATTGCAAAGTTTGCAAAGTAATTCTTTAATGGATACACTTATGCGTAGGAATCCTTCCTGTTGAGATACACATGTTTTCTAGAAAAACTAAATGGGAATTTTTTAGAGAATTCTATTTATTATAAGTTTAAGGTATTTCCCTGATTTAAAACTTTGGCTGGGTTAAGTGGCCGATGTATTAAGATACCAGACGTTATCAACACATAGTGTTACTTCTTCTGGAAGTTAGATTTCCTCTTAGAACATTTTTCTGGTGCTGGAACTTAGCTGCATAATTGTCACAGCCCCAGCAGCTGTAACTAAGGAATTTCCCTCTGTGCTCAAGGGATTCCTTGAATTGAAATTTCTCTTTTTATCTTGATTATCTTTAAAGTTTAGTACAGTAGATAATAACACTGAAGAAGGAAGGGCTGCCATCAAAAATATAATGTAACACGACTTTAAAATTCCAGAGGGGCTCAAAAAGAAGTAAAATTATTTAGTTCCCTAATTACGAATTTAGGAATTTTAAATTCTTTGTATTAAGTATGTTGAGATGACAATACCTATACTTAAGTTATATTATAGAAAAATTAAGGAAAAGAATGCTACATGATGTAACAGGAATGCAAAAGATAGGTCTCCCTTTTTTTTTAATTAATTTTTTTTGAGATGGGTTGCTTCTTTAAAAAAACCCACAATTTTCATTCTTATACATTTAAAAAGTTGACCATACCAAATGTAAATGTTTTTCTTAAATGATTAAACAGAGATTGCTCTAAAAGAAAGTTCATCAGTACACACAGGGGTTGTTTCTTTTTGTTTGTTTCATATTGTTTTGATTGCTTTTTATAGCAATTTACTGCCACAAGGGGATAAGTTAAAAGTTTATGATCTACTGAGCTTTGAAGATCAATCAAAAATGGAGATGCATCTGTTTTTCCTCTAGTTTAAATAAACCATGTAATTAGCTACATGAATGTTGAATATTGGTTAGTTATGTGTGTCTTGCCATTATCTGTGGCCTCCCCAACGGTAAAAGCAACAGTCCATTAGTTAAGCACATTATTTTAAGCAAAGATAACCCTTTCCCTGGCTCTGTACATAAATAAGTATATTTGTGCCAGTTGAGTGCACTTGCGGATTGTGGTAAAAATATCTGTATTAAATTGCAGTCAGATTAGATCAAGACAAATGTAGCAGGGATGACAAGAAGATTTCTCGAATGGATATTTGAAATTTTCCATGATTTGAAAGTCCCTAAGCTCTTTGCTCTCACAAGTGATTACACATTGCAACAGGGGAGACTATATTTAATGACGTGATTAGCAGTTTGTGACATATTTGGCTTCATGTTGTCTTGTGATTGAGTTACTTTCAAGCAGTGTCTTGGGGAGATGCATTAACTCTTTCATGGCATAGGGTGTAATTTAATGAAGTATTTCTCTTGCTGCTACTTCAGCATTCTTAGAATAGCATGGGCCAAAAAAATATATAGTGAAACACACGTGTAATTCTAAGTTTTCTAGTAGCCACATTTTAAAAAGTGAAAAGTAACTTTAATAAATTATATTTTGTCTAACCCAACATGTTCAAAACATTATTATTTCAACATGTAATCAACATTTTTAAATTATTAATAAGATATTTTAGATTTTTTTCCAAAATAAGTCTTCAAAATATGGCACTTAACTTACAGTTGCAACACACCTCAATTTACACTAACCTCATTTCGACTCTAGAAATGTCTTCCTTTTCCGCAGCCTCGAAGCCACACACTTGGTTTTATCATGAAAATTCCTAACTTTTTTTCTTAATTTAGAGCCACATTTCACTGTCCTTAAGGCTTAAGTTAACTAGAAAGGGACATTTGACAATTATAAAAGCCATCATGTACTGAAGCATCCATTGTGCAGTCAGGCATTGATGACTCTGTGTCACATGTGAGGAAACTGAGCTACAGAGGGAGTGATTCACCTGCTTAAGTCACGTGCGTAGTAGGTGGCAGAGTGGGGATTTGAATCCCAGTTTGCTGGGCCCTCCCCAGCTCACTGTGCCGACGGTGATGGGCTGGAGAAGAGACTCGGGACTGCCTGAGCTACCAGTCGCCCTCACAGATCAGCCAGAATGGGAAGTGTGCAGGATGGTACCGTGCAGCCGGGAGAGCTGCTTGGGCAGCTCTGAAACCTGCCTGCTTTTCTGAACATCCCCAGGCACATGCTTCTCTCTTTCCAGTGCACATTTTAGTTCATGTTTATTTAGTGGGACACGTAAGAATGTTTACCGACTAACATCACAGAGATGCATCCTTAAGCATAGTTATAAATTCTGAGTCCTTACGCCTCATATTGTTTTGTGGGAAGGCTTTTTCTTTTTCCCTGGAGTCTGTAAGTAAAGATCTAGACCTGAGAGTCTCTTAACTATTGACATAGGCGAGGAAGCAACCTTCCCCTCCTTTTCTGCTGCTCTAAGAGACTGCTTTGAATGGAGGAGAGAGAAACCAGATGTGGCTACCGAACATCCTTTCTTGCTAGAAGGCTGAAGGGAAGGAAAATGTTTTGCAGTGAATTGTCTGATGAACTATTTTCTTCCTAGGGAGGGCTTTGCTCAGCCCCTCCTAAGTTTGTTAGCATGTTAACATATCCTGAACTAGCCCCTTCCTTTGGACTCTTCCATTTATCCATCTACACAGTAAACAGGACAGGGTCAGGAAGGATGGGGAGAGAAGACTGGAGGTTTGCTGCCTCCCTTTGCATTAGAGAAGTTTGCTTCTGTATCCCAGGGAGACAGTGTTCCAATGAAACCAAAGTGTGAAACGTCCACCAGGGCCATCTGGATGTCTGTCTGCCATGTAAGAGAGGATGATGGAAAGACTAATGGATTCCTGGATTCTAGATTCCCAAATACCCAAGATTTGGAGAAAATGACTTATTACGTATGACCCAGAAGTGTGATTCCTAATCTTTGGTGGGATGACAATAACACACTATTTTTGAAATCCAAAAATTCTACCCATTGCCTGAGTGGACTGAGCATTTGTTAAATAACCCAAATTGATGTCTGCTCTCCAGTCACAATTGCTCATTAAAGTAGAAAGAGGGATTCAATGAACACTTCCTGCTTTTCCTACAGTTCTAGCCTACAGTTTCCCCAGGTTCTAGTCAGTCATTCTGATGTGAACCCTGTCATGCCCTCAGCTCTTAGCCCTGGGGCTGAGTACCAAGGGATCAACCATTCCAAGTTTTGGCATCCCCTGGTAGACATCCAGGACAGCGTGGGAAACTGTGAGGAGGAGTCATTTTCTCTCCCGCCAATAAGCATTTCCTGAGTGCCTGCGTATTAGGTGTTCAGGGGAAGCAAAATATATGAAACTCTGTCACTGCTTTCTAAGTCTGATTGGGAAAATCAGACATACATCTGGGAAACTATATGCCACAAGGTATAATCAAGCAAGCTCTGTATTGCCCTTTTTAACGAGTTCTTGGGAATTTTCTAGAATATTAAAACCACAGTTGAATGATGCTAAAAGCAAATTCTTATTTAGTGCAAAGGTTAAGGGGTTCAGTAAAAAGAATATAAACTCTGGAATCAGACTTGCTTCCTGTTAAATACCAGGTCCAGTCTACTGGCTGTGTCACCTCGGGCATATGACAACTTTTTGGAGCTGTAGATGTCTTATCTATAAAGGAGGAATAACAGTAGTCCTTATAGGATTGCTGTAAAAACTAAATGATAGAATTTATGTATGCAGCTTTAAAATACGTCTACCCAAATCTTCCCGACAAAAGAATCCCAAATAATTTGGGCAGAAACCCTTTCTGCAGGAGGTAGACCTTAATTCCCCTCATTCTGAGTATGGACTAGACTTAGTGATTCAATTCCAAAGAAGGGAGCATGGAAAAGGAAAAATACTAAATTTGTAGTGGAGAAACCTGATAGATACCCCTTTAATCTAGTGGTCCTGGTGAACCTGATGAGAGAGCCATTGTGTTGATATGATCTTCCTCCTGAGGTGGTGTGATGAGAAACGCACTCTACCCCTGTGCTAATCCTTCCAAAAACTCGTAACTGCAGTCTAGTCATGAGCAAGTACATCAGATAAACCTAAATTGAGGGACATGATACAAAATAAGTGACCAGTACTCCTTAAAACCAGTCAAGATCTCTCAACACTGTAAACTGACTCTACTTGAATAATTAAAAAAAAATCAAGATCTTGAAAAACTTATAAAAATTGAGAAATCTTCCCAGATCAAGGAAACATGGCAACTAAATGCAGTGTGGTATCCTGAATGGATCTTGGAGGAGAAAAAAGGACATTAATGAAAAAAGACTATATTTAGTGATTCACTGCTAGTGAGTAAAATGTAGCATAATTGATGATGTGTAATTTCCAAGACGAGGTCATAAAAGGCCAGTGACTTCCTCCTTGCTCTCTCTGGGATCGCTTATTCGGGGAGGGGGAAGCCAGCTGCCGTGTTGCGAAGTCACTCAAGCAGCTCGGAGGAGACCCACGTGGTAAGGAACTGAGCCCTTCTGCCAACAGTCAGTGAAGAACTCTATTTTCCTGCCAACCACTTTGCCACTGAGCTTTTTTATAAAAGGGGTATCCAGCCCCAGTCAAGCCTTCAGATGACTGAAGTCCTGGCTGTCTTGCCTACAACTTCAAGAGTAACCTTGAACCAGAACACCAGGCCAAGTGACTCCCAAATTCCTGAACCTGTGAGACACTAATGTTGTTTTAAGCTACTCAGCTTTAGGGTAATTTGTCACACAGCGATAGATAACTGACAGGGTATGATACATGGTTCACATACTGCCTGGTAGACATATATAAGCACTCAGTAAATTGTAGTTTTTATTATTACTGTTCAGAAACTTATTTTTCTTCCCCTGTTATTCTGGCCCTCCCATTTTGTCTCCACTTTTAACAGTGATTCTTAACCATGACTGCACATTAAAATCACCTGGTGAACTTTTAAGACAAAACAAAACCCTAGGGTCCAAAGCCTTAGTCCAGATTAATTAAATGAAAAGTTCTGTGATGGGCAAGTATCAATATGTTTTAAAACCTTCTTTAGTAATTTTCATGGACAGTCAGAGTAAAGGACCACTGGTATAGAATCAGTAAGTTTTAAATAAGAGCTACCAAAATTCTAAGACTTCTGAACTTAGGAGCAGAAGGTTGTATTTCTTGCTATTTCATCAAAATAGGCTTTATGCATTGGGGAAAATGTGTTGCAAAAAAAAAAAAAAAAGATTCAAAAACTGTCCACTGAAATAGCATGTGATCATACAGGCAGCCTCCTTTGAAAGGAATGAAGCAATCTTTAACTAAAGGAGTTTATCAACTAGGCAGAGAAACCACAGGATAATTCTGTTGACCTTGCAGCAGCAAAACAGACTATTTGTGGACTGTATTCCAAAGGACAGTTAATGTTTTCCTCGGTTAATGTACTAAACTGGAATTCCTTCTTTCCTGTTTATATTTTCTTTCTCTCTGTCAAATGTGAGTACCAAAGCAACATTTTCTGAATATGAGTCTAAAAGAATTACCTGCTTAAGTCATCTAGGAAATATTTACCAATTTGTTTAAATATCCTTTATTTGGCCAAGAAAAAAGGTCTGCATATTTTATACTGAAAACATGGAGCCATGAAGTAGAGAACCTATAATTAACATAGAAGAGCTTGTCATTTCATCCCCTTGCATAACCCAAGGAAGGAAATAATCCAGCAGGAGTCAGGTCTCTACCAAAATGAGTTCTAACCTTCCTGCTTTGTCATCTGGGCAGCTGGAAAAGGAGTGGAACAAATGGTAACTCCTAGGCTGAGCAGGCTGATCATGGTCCAATGAAAAGCCTGTTACTTAGATTTGGATACTAGGCTGAATATATTTCAAAGGCATTTGTTGAGCATGGATTTTGCAAGTGGCACTTTAGAGGGTTATAAAGATTCTATCCCCTGACTCAGCAGGTTTGCAACACCATTGATAAAATGAAAGCTGATATATAATGCACTTCAAATGTTTGCATGTTAGACCATGAATAAAATATAATTTCAAAGAAAAGGAATTACAAGCATGAATCAGGTTTAAGAGACAAGATATATAGGAGAAGGTAGTGATTGGTCCTTATAAATAAGAGTGCTTGGTCCTTGGTATTTGATGACCAAATCATGGATACAGTTTGCATAAATAAGGAGAAAGGAGAGCATCTAAGTTGGAAGAGAATCTCAGAAGCAAAAAGTAAGCACCGTGTGGGGAACACGGAAATGACTGACTTATGTAAAGTAGAGGTTTGTTTGAAAAGTAATGGGAAGTGATTTTTAATACGGAGACCAAGATCAGATGACGTTGAAGTCTTGAAGACCAGGCTGAGTCCCCAGAAGCCACTGAAGGTCCTTAAGCAGATAGAAACCGAGAGGATGTGTCCAGAGGGAGAGGGTAAGAGAAATAAACCATTTGCAAGATGATTTGGAAAGAGTAGAAAAGTTAGAGAGAGAGACAAATCCGAGACATGGTAGTGATGAATCGAGAAATTTGATTTTGATGATTAATTGGATACAGTCTGCCTTTAGTGGATATGTCATAGTGTGAGGACCAGCTTCAGGTGGCCGATAGCCACCAATAGATAATGATGGAGGCAAAAATACAATCAACAAATAACCTACTCTGAACATTTGAGTCCCAAATCTATAAATCAGGAGTGTGATTCTCTCATTCTGTAATTCTTCTAAAATTCCTGTTACTCAGTTGGGATACAGGGTAAAACTTGCAAAGGCATTGTGATTAAATGTTCATCTTTCTAGTTTAGATAAATTATATTTCAGCAGGAAAAAAGAGGTTTTGTCTGTAATACATACTTAATACATATTCCTTTTAAAATGACATTTTACACGTAAGGTTTGTTTCCTCCATTCCTAATCAAAGGTACCTGACAGGTTAAGTTCTAGTTTATCTTGTTCGATCTTATACTAGACAGCTAGTATTCTAAGTAGGAGGGTTGGTCTAAATTTTGACCTTTTCGAGAAGTGAATATTTACTAGTAGTCTTATTACTATAAAAATAAGATTTCCTTATGTGTTTGAAACATTTCTTTCTTTCTTTTGTTCAGTAACTAATTTTTAGGTAGGCTTTCCGATATAGTGATAGTATCAAATGATCCCGAAAACAGTAGGGGATATTCTACTGGGTTCTCCACAGAACCACAGCCTGGCCCTTTTCTGGAGGCTGACTCTGAGGAGCAGTGGCCTGCCTGTCCAGTGATTTGGCCTTAGAGGAATTTGCTTGACGTTCTCTCGAAACTGTTTATTTCTATCAAAAGTTTTCTTTTTTTCATATTCTGCTCTGCCCAGCTGACTTGTCATAAATGAGTGGATTGGCAGTTGTTCAAAACTTGATTTAAAGAATACGGATTCTTACAGTATGAGAGTGGTTTGTGGAAGTGATGCTATTAGACGAAAGAAAGAAAGAAAGAAAGAAAGAAAGAAAGAAAGAAAGAAAGAAAGAAAGAAAGAAAGAAAGAAAGAAAGAAAGAAAGAAAGAAAGAAAGAAAGAAAGAAAGAAAGAAAGAAAGAAAGAAAGAAAGAAAGAAAGAAAGAAAGAAAAAGAAAGAAAGAGAGAGAGAAAGAAAGAGAGAGAGAGAAAGAAAGAAAAAGAAAGAGAGGGAGGAAGGAAGAAAGAAAGGAAGGAAGGAAGGGGAAGGAAGGAAGGAAGAGAGACAGAGAAAGAAAGAAAGGGAAAGGAGAGGAAAGGAAAGGAAAGGAAAGGAAAGGAAAGGAAAGGAAAGGAAAGGAAAGGAAAGGAAAGGAAAGGAGTGAGCCTGCCATGAGGGGCCACTGGAAGACATACCTGAAAGGCTGAGAAGCTGAACAGGCCTCCTGACAGCCCTACAGAATAGAGGAATGGAACTGGAGTCTAGAATCTGCCAAAGCTGGAATGAGGCTAGTACATACTCCAGGCTTTGGACTAAGACACTAAATAGCTACCCACTAGGAGTAAGAATGAACTGAAAGTCGACTGTCCTCTAAAAGCCTGAAGCTCAATTTCAAATCATTTTTAATCCTTGAAATTGAATCAAGATGACCCCAGATTGCTGGTCTCTAAACCTGCCAACAGCAAAGTATCTCTCAAGGAAGAGGATGCCATCAAGGTTTCAGATTATTTCTACAGATTTTCACCTACCATGTCTACTACTTAATTAATAGTAATCAGGTCCCTGAGAAGATAAAACAGTATGAATGAAAAAAAAAAAAAAACAAGAAAAAGAACAAGTAATGGAAACGCAAGTCTCTACATAAAAATTTAGCACACGGTGACTTTTTAAAAAATATATTCTTAATATGTTCCATGAGATTTTTTAAAAGACTGGAAATTTTAGAAGAGAACTAGAAACTATAAAAGTGAACCAACTGAAAAAAACAAGAACTGAAATTTAAAACTTAATTGATGGGTGGATTAGCTATTTATTGCTATATAACAAATCATCCCAAGACTGAGTAACTTAAAACAGCAGTAATCACTTAATCTTTCTCATAGTTCCTGTGAGTCTGAAATTCAGGAGTGGCTAATTGGGTCTTCCTCGAAGTCTCTCATGAAGTTGCCATCAGATATTGGCTGGGGACAGCCATCAAAAGACTTGGCTGGGGCTGGAGCCATTTGAAGAGGGTTCACTTATATATAGATGGGAAATTGGTTCCTTTCAGTGTGGGCTTCTCCAAGGAGCTGCTTGAGTGTCCTCATGACATGGCAGCTTGTTTTCAAATGGCAAGTATTTATTCAAAAAGAGAGGCCAGTCTAAGAGATAATGGGTTAAACCCAAACTGTTTTTAAAGTAGTTGCTTCCTTCTGACAGCCACCAAATCACTAGTTGAAGCTGGAATGCTCCAGTTAGAAGAGCATTTAAAGTAAGTGTCTTAGAAGTCAGTTTCAGTTATCAGATTATACGATTCTATTTCTTTCTTCAAAATTTAATGAAAACGTGGGCATATGAAACATCTATATCACCCCTTTCATTTCTCACTTTGTAACAAATTCACCTCATGTTATTTGAGGGGTTTCTGTTTCATTACAGAGATTAACTTCCTCCTAGTTTGTACCGCCAGCTTTACTGTTTTGGGGCAAAGTTCAGAAGTAATGTCGTTTGCAAACATTCAGTTTAAAATAGTAGGGGATGCGGATGTTCCCACAGTTGGAGAAAATACATCTAGCTTCTTTATTAGAAATTTAAAAATATTTTTTACTGTTGATAATTATTTTACTTTGTCACCTGGGATTATGATTAGCTAAATCCACAACTACTGTGAAGGATTGCTAAACCAGCAGCATGATTTCAGATATAGTCATGAAGTGTACAGAGAATATTTTTCGGAAGTATATGTGCTTCTCCTTTTAAATGTGAGACGAAATCCTTTCATAGGAATTACTTTTTTAAAAATCTACTTCTTTGCCGTGTGACTGCAGCTTGAAGTCCCTTTCTTAGCGCGACTCCCCAGGAGTGTTCTGTTTCCAGTATCCTATAGCGTAGATTTTGGTGCTGTTAAAATCAATCTGCCTAATTAGTTTAATAGGTGTTAGAACTGGGCGTGTAATTGTATATACAGATATTTTAGGCACAGATAAGAAGCCATCATCCGGGTGATTCTCTGATAGGGCTTATCAGAAATTTGACCTTGGCCCTGGGGCGGGGGGGGGGCAGTTCCAGTAGTAATCAAAATCTATTCTCTGTGGGTGAGAGTTCGTTATACCTAATCAGCCCAGCACTAAGTTCAGAACTGTATGTGATCTTACTTGATCTTCACAACAATGCTATGAGAAGTGTTTTATCACCCCATTTTATGGATGAGGAAACCGAGAAAGCCTTTGAGTCTACAACTTTCGTAGTAGAGCTGGTACCCAAATCTAAATCCTTTGGACTGTAGAGCCACACGCGCGAGCATTTTGCCACATCACGTTTCCTCTCCTTTTAGTAGTTTTCTTCCCACCTTCTCTGTCTAGTCTTTCTTCTCCTCCACTGGCATCTGAAGTCGGGGAGAAGGCTCAGTCCCACAAGACTATCCCCCCTACTTCCGACACCAATCACAAGTCTGGGTTTTATCTGTATTTCTGACCAATCAACTGTAAATCTGAGGTTCCCACAACTCCTTCTTTTTGCTGGAGCAGTTCACAGGACTGGAAAAAAGAGTTTACTCACTGTTTACCAGTTTATTATAAAAGGATCTGATAAAGGATACAGATGGGAGATGCATAGGGCAAGGTGTGTGGGAAGGGGCGAGGAGCATCTCCGTGTGTTCATGAACCTGGAAGCTCTCCAGACTTTGGGAGATTTTTATGAAGGCTTCATCACAATAGGCATGATCAATTATTAACTCCATTTCCAGTCCCTGTTCCCTCTCTGGAGACTGGGAGGTAGGGCTGAAAATTCCAAGCTTCTAGTCATTGCTTGGTCTTGCTGATGACCAGCCCCAACGCAGAAGCCCACCAAGAGCCACCTCATTAGAACAAAAGACACTCCTCTCACCCAGAAAATCCCAAGGGATTCAGGAGCTCTGTGTCAGGAACCGGGGTCAAAGACTAAGTATTAGAACTAAAGATGCTCCTAGTTCTTATCATTTAGTAAATTATAATTTTAGGAGCTCTGTGTTAGGAACCAGGGGCAGAGACCTATATTTATATTTATATTTATGTTTATGTTTATGTTTATGTTTGTAATTTATATTTATATTTATGTTTTCTATTATCTCACAGTAGGTTCTTAATAAATACTACTCTCCTCGACTTTCTCCTTTACAAGATGGAGTGTCTAGTGAGGTGAGAAATGGCAAGCGTGGCAGACACCCCAGTTTTGGTAGTCTGTGATTTCTCAGTGGAAACAATCCTCCCTTTTATTGAGTAACTATCAAACGTGACCATGCATAGGCCTGTCCTGTGGCCTGCAGAGCAATGTAGCACAGCGATGATCAGTGAGGGCTTTGCGGGGAAGAGTTTACCCCTTAGTGGCTCGTGGTAGAGCCCATGCTTAGCATGCACGAGGTCCTGGGCTCAATCCCCAGTACCTTCATTAAAATAAATTTTTTTTTAAAAAAATGTAGGCTTTGGATCAGAGTCCAGCTGGCTTTGCCAATTGCTGCTGTCTGACCTTAGCAAATTACCTCCCTCTCCAGGCCTCAGTTTCCTCATCTGTGAAGTGTGCGTGTGAAGGGAGGGTAGAGGGGGAAGGTTATGACTACTTTGTAAGATTGTAATAGGGATTAAATTAGATAACATATGTAAAACATTTAGCATCATTCCTAGTATACAGCAAGAGCTAAAAATACACTGATCATTACGATTTAATATTATTTCTGTGGGTTTTTTTTATACTCTTCAGCTGCAATAACTTTGAAGAAGCACCGAGACTATCTCGTGCCATTGTAATTGGACCCTGTTTTCGAAGAACGTCGCTTACCTTCATAGTCTGATAAGGACAGTAATCAGTGACTTATTTACTGATAGGCTCTGTTTTTCTTTGGCGCAGAAACCGGTACTAATGCAGGCAGCGTGTTCAGTTTCCCACGACACCTTTGAATAAAATGCCATTTCCTCAGGAACAGCTAGAAATACCGAGGCTAATTTTTCCTGTCCTCGGGAAAAGCGAGAGCGCTCCCGCGGCGGCGGCGGCGGGCCGGCGGAGCCCTGCAGAAGCATGATGTCACCCTCCGCGGCGCTGCCAGGGGATGAGCTCATGGGGCGGGGTCTCGCAGGGCTGCAGCTGTGCGGTCGCTCACACGCAGGACGCGCTGCCCCAGCCCCCTCCTCCTGGCCCCCCGCCCCCGCCTCCTGCGCCAAACAAGAGGCTCCGCGTGATGAATGATTTAAAACGGAGGCGAAGCCCTGCAAAATACAACCAGGCATCAGAAGGCACAAAAAAGGCAAACTGTGCGTTTTAGTTATTTTGTATTATTGGGGAAAAGGAAAAAAAACAGTTGCAGAACTGTTGTCAGTGAGAAGAGACTTCTGTTGGTTGTCTTTGCTCCTCCTCTTTGTCTGAGAGCAGCATCTTTCCCCTTTTCTGCTTCAAACAACGGCTTGATCTGTGGCTGAACCCAGGCTGGATCTGAGGGGATCACAGGTCTGGCCCCGAGCCATGGCTGTGGCGAGGGAGAAACGGGCGAGCCATTTCCCACTTCCTTCTCACTATTATATATATTATAAGTACATCCGTAGTCCTGCTAATCCACCTGGCAGCATGGGCAAGGGTTAGACATACAGACTTTAGAGGCAGGCAGCCTGAGCCTGGATCCCAACACAGACAGGTGCTATCTTTACCTCGGTGAGAAATGTCAGCTCTCCAAGCCTCAATTTCTCCACCTGTAAAATGGGCATAGTAGTCAAGCCTAGATCAAAAGGTGGTTGCAGACATTAAATGAACAGTGCACAGTAGTCACTAAGTGCAGTGCCCGGTCTGTGGGGTGTACTTGATAAAAGTGAGTGATCGTTAGTAAGATACACATGCTCTGCTGCTTTATTAACCAGTCACTGCAAGAGAAATATGTAACACTGTGTCAGTATACATATTTAAAATCTGAATTGGAAGGAGGGTGTAAAATTTGAAGTGGAAGGAGGGTGTACTTTCAAGGAAATTATTCATTCACGAAAAACACCTATTTTGTTTTTTACCTTTTATGATGGAAATTTGCAAACATACACTGAAATAGAATCATGTACTGAACCCCCCCACATACCCGTCATCCTACTTCAACCATCAACATCTTGGCAGTTTTATTTCAGCTACTCCCTTTCTTTCTAAGTGGAGTATTTTAAGGGTCAATCCCAGACATATCATCGTGCCCATAATCCTTGAGTACGTACTAATGGAAAAGGATTTTATTTTTAATTTAACCCTACCACATTAAAATATTTCCTTATTAGCAGCTAATGTCCAGTCTGTATTCAGATTTACCCAGTTATTCAAAAATATCTTTTTATACCTTTAAAAAAAATAGCAGAAAATATTCCTTAATGCTTAGATTTTTTTTAAGGGATTTCTAAATATGTCATGTGAATTCTTGCTTTTTCAGAGCTAAATTTAAAACATCAATAAACACAAATATGGATATTTGCACAGCAGCAAAAACAACCAGATTGTTAATTTGTTTTTGTTGATTGTTAATCTGAATGATTTGTTTTAAAGTAAGACGTTCATACTAGTTAGAATAACTAATAAAAAATAAATACGTGTTAGTATTTTAGTCATTAGTTTTATATCTGTGATTTAGAGAGCCACTATTTTCATGTGCTCATTATCTAAACATATGACTTTAAAACCTTCCTTAAACCAACATTTAGTGTCTAAACAAGTTCATAATTTATTCTTTTTGCTGTAGATATTCATTAGCTTGTTTCATCTTAATTTAATATCTGTAAATTACCATACAGTAGAAATTTATTTAGAAAAATTTTGAATGTTCAGTATTGCCAAGAGCTGTTCTTGGTGAAATGTAAACATTTAATTTAACTTTCTGAAAATATATCTTTTTCCATTTAAGGGCAAGCTCTGTATGGCTTCTGATGTGTTTAGAATTCATATAATCAGTGTTACAGTAAGTCCCCAGGGAGATGAGTTATGTCCACAAAAATTTTTGTGTACGCTCTATTTTTCATAAAGGGTAAAGTCTCTGTTTCACTGCTGAACATAAATTCCCAGGACAACGACATATTCTTTGACAAGTCAAGATCACTCAAAGCCTCTATAATCTGGCCCCCTTCCTTTCCCTGACAGCATCCCTGTAACTTCCTCTTCCCCCATCCCCCATGTACCTGAGACTCCAATTTACGTGTTCAATAACTGGCCATTCTCTTTGTGCTTTTCCATCCCTGCTCTTCTTGTCCTCAAGCTGTTCCACAAACCAGAGATGGCGTTGCTGAATTTAATGAATAAAAATACGGGAGGCCCAGTTACATATGAATCTCAGGTAAACAAGGAGTACATTTTTCGTATATCCCCAATATTGCATAGGACATAATACTAAAAGTGTGTTCACTGTTTATCTGAAATTATCAGATTTAACTGAGTGCCCTGGGTCTTATCTGGTAAATTTTTCAAGGGCTGGGTTTTCTTCCAGGAAGCCTTCCAGAGTGGCTTCCTTACACCCTGCTGCCACCGCGTTTTGCTCGAACCTCTAATTACATACAGAAGCATGCCAGTATTTTTAACTAATCATATGTATATATGTCTCTTTACTCATAACACAAACACTGTGTCTTATTCCTAGAGTTCTAGAATTCTCATGCATATTCCACATCCCGTTCCCACTCCAGGGGTTGGATAATATTAACCCCTCACAGCATTTTTCCCAATGCTTTTGGATTTTTTGTTTGGTTGTGTTTTCTTCATGTAAGTCTGTGTGGCTATATTCACCACTTTTGATTGCTGACAGTGGAGCAGGCATTGTGATAAGCAGCGGAGGTAAAGAGCAAATTAGATAAGCATCTGACCCTTAGGAACTCGCAGCTCGTGGTCTCAAGGTAGAAACACGTAACTAGGTAGGTATTTTGGTAGGTATGATGTATTTGATAAGTATTTATTAAAAGTGCACTATATGCCAGGCCCTGTTCTAGGCATTGAGCGTGCAGCCATGCACAAGTCACGCCCAGGCCCTCCTGGAGTTCATTTCCTGAAGAAGGAATATCTAGCTGGTAGACGTGAGGGAGAGGTCCAGGCAGCCTTCCAGGATTTCTCATGAATAGGCTGAGTCCTAAAGTGAAGCAGGAGTTTGCTAGACAGGAGAGAGGGGTGGGAAATGACCTCTCCGGTGAGAAAACTGGACCAGTGTGAAGGAACGGGCCATGGAAAAGCCCAGAATGTAGCCTCTGTAAGGACAGGGACAGGGTCACGTCTGCACTGATGTGGCTCCAGGCATTAACTAGTGACCAGCACAGAGAAAGCACGTGACAGATAGTTGAATGAGTGGATGAAAGCAAGTATGGTGTACTCAGGGAAAAGTAAGAGGGGTGGAATGACCAGAGCTAAGGGTTGGGAAGTTTCACTGTAAAAGTACACAAAGGGCAGATTATAAAGGGCTTTATAAACCACCCTTAGAAATGTAAATTCAATGTTATTTTTCATAGCAAAAGGGACTTTGGCATGTAATTAAGGTAAGGATTTTGAGACATGGATTATCCAGTG
Organism: Camelus bactrianus; assembly: GCF_048773025.1. Classification (NCBI taxonomy): domain Eukaryota; kingdom Metazoa; phylum Chordata; class Mammalia; order Artiodactyla; family Camelidae; genus Camelus; species Camelus bactrianus. Next base: position 19,699,060 of record NC_133567.1, on the reverse strand, counting down.
TACCCAATGTAATTACAAGGTCCTTGTAAGAGGGAGGCAGGAGGGTCACAGTGATAGAAAGATGGAGTGATGCAAGGAAGGGGTTACAAGCCAAAGACTGCAAGTAGCCTCTAGAGGCTTGAAAAGGCAAGGAAACAGACTCTCCCCTAGAGCCTCAATACTACCCTATTGACACCTTGGCTTTAGAATTTCTGACCTCCAGGACTGTTTAGGTAATAAATTTGAGTTTTAAGCCAAAAAAAAAAAAAAATGAAAAAGGAAAAGAAAAGAAATGTGAATTCAAATTATAAACATTGGAGAGACATTAGAAATTTCTCAGACCTGGAATGGCACAATTTCCTTCAATCTCTGAAGAGGTTGCTTGAACGATGTAAAGGATGGAGTTAGTGGATTGGAGACCAGGGCAGGGAGACCAGTTAAGTGGCTGTTGTTTTGGGAGATGGACTCAGCAGAAGAAACAAGGGCCAGTATTGAGCAGTGGTGGTAAAATATCAAAATGGGAGAACGATCTTAGTGTTATTTCTGGAGTAAAATCAATAAAATTTTGGATCAATTGGGTATAGGGGTCAAGAAGTGGGGAGAGGGCTGGACAGCTCCCAGGTTTCTAGCTTCTGCAGCTGTCTGGACAAAGGCTCCATTACGGTGCACAGGAATGTAGTTTTAGACGTTCTGGATGGGAGATATTTAGGGGAATCATTGTGACCATTGAGAGTTAAAACCATGATGACGGATGAAGCCAGCCGGAGACAGTGTATAAAATTACATTAGAAGGCAGCCTAAGGAATGCCATGTTGCAGGTGCCTATTTGTCATGTACATACACACATGCATGTGTATTTGCATGTGGCTGAATGAGCCCAAACCTAGCATCAGCTTGGAAAGGGGATAGCGGGTCATTAATACGACCTTGCTATTCTGTATCCAGTATGTTTGTATAAATAGGAAGAGTCATTGGTTTTAGTTGATATATTGTTGACACCATCTTTGACTTCCTAAAGAAGTATCACTTAACCCCCTTCTGACTACCTCTTACATATTTCATCAGGCTTTGTTAAACACCAACTGAATACAGTCCACAAAGTGCTTTGAGTAGCATTGAAGAGAAATAACTGAAAATTCCAAAATCACAAGATAATTATTGGTAATAATAAAATATTATTTAAAGGTAATCCCTTCTAAGAATCTTCAAAGCAGTCCTATTTTTATATGCAGTTCCACCTAAAGGTTTGGAATGGCTTTGGAAGCATAAAAGCCAGTTAAGAATCAGGGTGTGAGTCACCACCAAATAGCACTTCCCTCATTAACTAAGCAATGGTGAGAAAGATCTTTTGAAACTTTAAAACAGTAGAATGTCTGTTAACTCGCTCCCTGGATTAACCAGTGTTTTTCATTGCGATGCTTAAAACTCAAAGCTGATAGGCTATTCTCTAGATGAGGGTCTTCAAAGCTCTTTGCTCACAAATGCTGAGCAAACTTCAGAGAATTTTGAAAACTATACACATTTCAAAGTTGACATCTTAGGTTCTCCTTTAGTTTTCTTGAAACCAAAGAATTGGAAATCACTTGAATTGCAAAAGATTTTTTTTTTAATCCAGTACTCAGAGTATTCACTTTTTACGACACCAATGCTAATTTTTCCGATTGGCTTGAGTTGCCACCCTGGAGGTCCTGCCACGCTGGAGCAATTTATAGAAAGATGGATGAAAAAGTGGCCATTTTTCATAAAGTGGGGGAAGCCTCTTTGGGGTACAGACAAAGAGAACCCACTTACCCCATAGCAAATATATTCTCAGATCAGTTGTAGAAAATGTACACACAAGTTACAAAGTGTAAGGACAAATAATTTCTATAAAAACTGAGTTGATTGCTTTGAAAAAGGCAAGATGCTTTAAAAATTAATGACACACTAGGTGCTACAAAACATTATAAAAGACTGGAAAAATCTTTAAACGATGCACTTCTCTTTCTTGATAAATGTCTACATTTTTGTTTCACTTTAAATCACAACTAAATATTTTATACAATCCATAATTTGTGCAACAATAATTAATACTTATTAAGAGGTTACTGTGAGCCAGGACTTGTCCTAATTAATTTGTTTGTATTTGTTAATTAATCCTCACAATGGCCCCGTGAGGTAGATAGCTTTTCATTCCCATTTTACAGATGAGGAAACTGAGGTGGAGAGAAAGTAACTTGCTCAAGATCACACAGCTAAGAGCAATACAACCAGGCAGTCTTGCTCCAGGGTCTATGTTCTTAATTAGTCAGCCTCTACTCAAAGATCTTGATTTTGAATTAAAAGTAAAAATATAAGGTCCATGTACAGCATTTTTATGATTTTTTCCTCTTTAATAAGCTTTTTGGGTTAACCAACCAAGCAAGCATGTTAAGAGGTTTTCCACTAGACCATCAATGCTAAATAATAACCATAGTTTTAGAAATTACAGGTCAGGAATGATACAGGGCATCTCTTAGTATCCAAAAGCTGCTTAATCAGTTTAGTTACAAAAACATAATAAACCATTGTATACATGGGGAAAATGGATATTAAAAAGTCTTATGCAACTCTGAACATGCTCTAATTTTTACCAAAAATGGTGTCTATTTCTCTCATTTTTGTGTGCCTTTGGGAAAAAAATTCTTAGAATACCTTTAAGCACATCACAGAGTATGGTTAACTATATAAATACCAGTATATTTTAATTAAACAGACAACCCCTGTGCAACTTCTAATACAGAGCCTCTGTGACCACTTCTGTCCTCTCCTGCTCAGCCTTCCATACCTTCCCCAGTTCCCTGCTCTCATGCAGCCTAAGCTATTCAGTTGTAGCATCTGCATATTTCCTTCCTTTTTATATTAAGGAACCTCAAGCTTCCTCCTCTTTCTCTTTCCTTAGCGTTACATCATTCCAAAGAAAATTTCATCTTCTCAACATTTAACACTTCATTTGCAAATCTCTGTTCACGCATCACCTACAGGCCAGACTGTGTTAGGCTCTGGATGCAGAGCAAGGATCAAAAAAAGGAAGTGCTTTGCCCTTCACAGAGCTTAGAGTCAAGAAGAAGGTGTGAGCAGCCGAGCCACAATCGAATACCGTGTGATAAGTGGTACAAGAGGAGTGAGGGTCGTACTCTGTAAAGATGCCCAGGCCCGGCCTAGAAGATGAGGCATTGAATATCAGCCTTTGTGTTGTGGACGCCTGACCTCTGCCTGGCCCGGGAGCATCTGACCACCTGGTCAGCTGACCGCCGACCTCACTGACTCCCTTGCTGACTGGCTGGTTGACTGGTATTGATGAGACTAAGCCAAGGGCAGGGGCTGATCAATAAGGCTTCGGTCCCAGCCTTTCTGTTTTCCCTTCTGGTTGAGAAAGTGGAGCCAGTGGAAGCTGTCCCTGTTTCCTGCTTCACCACTGGGGGAATGAGAAGAGCCTTCTGCTGGTTCCCCTCCTCCCTCACGGCTTTAGCAGCTCTTACTACTGCTGCTACACACATTTAAGGAAGAAAAAGACCATGGGCAGCAGAAGAATGACTCCTTTCCTGACCTGGACCCTCAGCCTCCTCCATGCCGAGTTGCTGAAATGGAACATTCTGGACTAATACAGGAAGGAGTGTATCTAGGAAGTTCCTATGGCCGCAACTAGTCTGGAAAATTCACCTGATGCTTTAGCACTTCCTGTGCACAAACACTTATAAAAAGAAAGTTCAGAAGTTCTCTCATAACCTGCATGGCGTTGGCCGTGAAACTTTGAGAACAGGTAGGAAAAAGGAAAGAAAGCAGAAAGCCTTGGGGGCTGACTTCCTTGGTGAGGAGGTGGGGCACAGAAATATAAATCTCCTTGTAGGGGCCTTGTCAACCTCAGATGTAACCGGGCTGAGGCTGATATCCAAGGAGTCACATCTGGTGATGGAAGGAGGCAGCAGGGATCCCCAGTGGGAGGCAGTGATGTCCTGAGAAAAGCATGGGTTTTTAGAGGCAGACGGACAGACTTGAAGTCAAAGCCGAGCTTTAGCATTTAATATCCGTGGGACCTGGACAAATTAACATCTCTAAAGCTCTTCCCTTTTCCCGTGGTATTACTGTGAGGATGAAATGAGATAGCAGCGTGTTTAGAATACTAGACAGATGACTGCATGCCATCAGTGTTAGTGTCTTCCATGTCAAGCACGCTAAGAGATTTCCTGCGTCGGTCAGTTATGTGGAAGCCAGTCTGGGCTGGAAGACAGACCCAGTTCTCAATCTGGAGTCGGCTCATTTCTCATGTGCTGAGTAACCTACTTCTCTCAGCTGCAACCGTGACCTGCTTTCTCCCAGCCCTCAGCTCCTAGCAGGTTTCCTAAAAGCAGAGTGATAAACAAACCTCTTTTGAGTTAAACAGCCATGAACAAGCCAAAACCCTTGGGGAGAAGCAAGAAAATGCCCCCAAAGAAGATTTGTGGAAGCTAGAAACCCCTTTGAGTGCATGTCAAAGACCCCAAATCTGCTATTTACAAGACACATAGGGGATCCTTTGTCCTAGCTCCTAAAAGCTTTGTGATAATTGACCTATGTCACATTTTGAAAAGAGTAACCCTGCCATTACTGGCCTAGCAACTAACAGTTATTTGTGTACTAATCAGTGGTTATTGTTGCTCTGATCTGTCCTGGAAGTATTCCACGGAGGCTTGTCAGATTGTTTTGGTACCGCCACACACATGGCGCACACTCGGTGGTCTTTGATGATAAGCAAGACATCACTCACCAGAAGCTCCCTCTGGTGATTTTAAACCTTAATAAAGTGCTTGTTATCCAATTGAAACCAACAACAATGTATATAGTATGCCCACTCTGGGCAAGAAGTGGATTTAAGTCTCTAAAGAACACAAAGATGAAGAGTATTGCTCCTGCCTATTGGACGGAACAGACCTGTGTATGTGAAAAGCCAAAATACAGAAACTGTACCAGCCGGCTGTTGGCATAACAATACCAAGGAGGAAACCACCCCAACGCCAGTGGCTTAAAGCAACCAGTTATATCTGCTTACTCATTCCCATGCAGGTTGCCCCGGGGTCAGGGGATCTAGACTGGGTTTGGCAGGGCTGGGCGTCAGTTGGACTGGAGGTTGGGTTCAGGTTTGCTCCACATGACTCTCATCTTCCCTGGCCAAGTAAGCTGGCCAGAGTGTGTTCTTCTCACAGTGATGGCAGAAGTGTGAGGGGACAACAGAAACCCGCCATGCGCCTTGAAGCCTCAGTTCCGAACTGACACCCCCAAACACCATGGGGTGAGGAAGGTGCTCTGCCTCTAGAGGAAGGAAAACAGTGTCAAGTCCTAAAGGGCATGGGTACAGGGGAAAGTGAGCTACTGGGAAGAATGATGCAAACTACCACAATAATATAATTAAAGTCCAAAGTGTGTGTGGGGGGCATAATATAGACCGTAATTAATTCTAACTGGGGACGTGATTGTCACTTTCTGGAGAACATGGAATTTGAGATAACATTAAAGAGCGGGTGGGATTTAGATGAGCCAAGCTGGGAGTCTCTGCACTTCAGGCAGAGAGAGCTCCATAGATACCTTCATAGACAACACCAACCTTAATAAGCAAATGAAAAAGTCTGTGGGGCTGGCTCGGGCAAGGGATCACTGGAAGGTAGAGACAAAAGACCACGCAGGCATAGTCCAGCAGTTCTTAAACACCCCAAACCCCAAGCTAATTGAGAATCTGTTGAATGGTCTGAAGCTTAGCCTAGAAAAATGCACGCATGCGTACTTGAACATTTACCTACTAGTTTGTTACCAACTCCAAACTCATTCTGCTCACCACATGACATAATTCAGTGATGAGGTGTTGGGGCAAGGAATAACAACTTTTATACAGAAAGCCAGCAGACTGAGAAGATGGGGGACCAATGTCCTGGAGAACTATCTTCCCCAAATCAGAATTCAAGCTCCTTCTATACTAAAAAGCAGAGGAGGTGTGGTTGGTTGTTGCAAACTTCCTGGTGTCAGAATCCTTTGTTCTTGCAGCTGTCCAAGAAGGTCAGGTCATGGTGTCCCTGTAAACCTCCAACAAGGCAAATGTTATTCCCTGTTCTGAAACTTTTTATCTTTATGTGAATGGGGAAGTATTATACCCTTTAAGATCAGAGCGTTGAGAATGGGCTGTCCTGTATATTTCAGGCCGCAGGCAACAGTCTTTTACAACAGGTGCAGAACCAGCAGGACTAAGCACAGGAGACAGAGCACAGGGCTAGAGCTAAAGGAGCAGACCTAATGTGGAGTCAGATTCATTCTTCCCTATTACAAGTTCAACCCTGTAAATATATGAGAAAGAAGGAGACAATTCTAGATTGGAATCAACTCATGAATGGCCCTGAATACCATGCCAAGGAGTCTGACCTTCATTCAGCAGGTGATACGGACTTATTAAGAATTTTTATTTGGAGAAGAGAAATATCACCATCAGAGGTCAACTTCAACCTGATCACAGATGAGGCAGTTTGAAAAATTGACTAAAGATGGTGACCAGGAGGGTGAGTAAAAAAAACTAAGCAGATGAGCTAGCCAACTGGTGATCATCCCAATAAGAGGACAGTGACTGGGAAAGAGGATATAAAAAGAAGGGAACAGACAGAAGAATTTGCAGAAACAGCGTCAAAAGAACCTAGAGTTCAGGTTGGCAAAGAGAACGAGGGAGGAGACAGAAGCTTTTGTGTTACTATTTCTCAAATCTCACAATGCCCTGAGAAGCAGGAATTACTATTTTCACTTATAGTTGAGAAAACTGAGTCACAGAGGAAGTAGCCAAACAGAAACTTTAAGCCAGTTTCGCAGGCTGCAAAGTCTCTGTTTTTCTTCATCCTCCTGCTAATGTGTAAATTTCATGAGTTACAGCTCTCTGGTTTTATCTTCTGTCCTCAGTGCCTGTCGCAAAGTTGCACATAGTAGGAACCAATGAATGTTTACCCAGAAAATAAGTGGATAAGTGGTGCTGTGTGCTTGGATGGTGTTGTGACAGAGCAACAGGGTATCTGACTGTCTTCTCACACTGATAAGTAACAGCTCTGCTGTTAATGCAAAAATTATAGAGCAATCGATGGACTATAGTTGGACTTAAGACGCTTCATCTATTTTTTTTTTTTAACTTAAAACTTTCCCTGTCAAGGAGGCTTTTATGTTAACTAAAAGTATTCAGAGAGGCTTTAAGTCCTGGAGTTATTTAGAGTATGGAATGTCTTTGCAACTTAAAAATGGAAGTGTGATAAAGTTTAAGCAGTGTTTTAATTGGTCTTTCTTAGTTTTCCCTGAGGCAGATAAGCCAAACCAGCAGAAGAAGCTGACAATGAATAACAGCCAGTAACAAGTCTTGCTGATCTGGCACTTAGGTATTGTTCCTGACAGCACATGCCTACTGTGTAGAATTTAATATAAAGCTCCCTCAGTAGATAAAACCGACAAATATTGTAATCCCAGTTTGAATAGACTCTTGAGCCCTCGTTTTCAGGGTTTAGGAGCAGACGTGCAATCTTAAGGATACTGAACAGACACCAGTGCCAACGATGTAACTATTTTGCTTGAAATTGCTAAGTTATGAAGAAAAACAGACTAAATGACTCAAAATGGATTCGTCGAAGTTTTCTGGACATGCAGTTAGACATCTGTCCAAAAACTTGTTCTGTGGATCAGATCCTGACATCGTAAGTTTCCTGTGAGCAATCAGTATCAGTGTTTGAGGATGGTAGGTGTCTTCTTGAATACTTAAGCACCTGTAGCTGGAAGGCTAAAGGAAGATGTCTTTGGGTGATCCAAGGATGGAGAGTCTCAGATGAACTAAGATGTCTTCTGTGAGTCATTGATTTTATTTTTCAAGTGATCGGATTTCCTTTGACCCTATCAAGGGAAAGAACTATTTTAGAAAGCATGCTGGACAGAAGGATATGGATCCTGTTAAGCGTTGAAGCGAATCCTAAAGTTTTGTGAACTATAAGCACCGACAAAGCCTTTGGAGTTAAACTCCCGTAATTCCAGTACATCGTGTAACTTCGTTTAATGCTCCTATTCCTGGTGTTTCTCATAAAAGAGGAAAGAAACTAAATGACACCGAGAGAGTCCCTCTGAAAGGAGTTGGTAGAAGTCTTCAACCCCTTGTCTGGAGGGGTTCCTCACCTGTTAAGCCCTGAATCAGACTCAGTAGTTCTTAACCTAGGCCACTCATTTAGAGTCTCCTGGGAGGTTTGCCCCAGGACCGCCCTAGGGATTCTGGTGTCATTAGTCTGGGGTGGAGCTGGGCTTGTCGGCAGAGGAGTCTAATGGGCAGGAAGCTAGAAGGAATGCAGAATTAGACCAACCTTATAAGCAAGTCTCTGAAAGGTGGGAGTGGAGGAGCCTCTGACCTCACCCCATTTCTTGGGGCTCATGCTTCCTTGTAGCCCCACATCCCCCAGTACAGAAGTCTGAAGCCACAGTAGTACAGAGAGCCTAGGAGTATGCCACTCTGACCCAAATAGCAAAATCACTGCGGTAAATGAAGTGTCACCCAGGAATATTGTCCCCAAACGGCTGTGCCCTCAAGAACCTGTTCTGAAGCTCGCAGAGCCCTCCTTTGGGGTCCCAGTGCCCCTCTCATGAGAAAAAATTAAAATGCTTATTTTGGGGGTACAGAAACAAACATCTCAGAGACTCTCAGTGAAAACAAAGGAGAAGGGCAGTTTAATTCTCATCTCATGTGGACTTAATAAATTAGCAGTAATCCTAGAAATGCAGCCTGTATTTCTGCCCATGGGAGCAGGGGAGTGAGAATTATTCTTTTGTGATATTATCTCATTCCCTGTCCTATCTGATAGACATCAGCACCTGAATGCAGGGTATACTTTTTTGGCCTGTATTTTAATGAGTAATTTAATTTGATGAGTCAGAATTTCGGTTTTGGCAGCCAAGAAGTATGATCAGCACGCATCCATAATTCTTTTTCATCTTAGAAATCACTATTGTTTCCGTGGAATCCGTTGAATTGATGAATATGAAATCTGACTTCTCCTTGTGTGCATGGAGGCAAAATGGCAGAGAAGAAAAATCAGTGGCAATAGAGAGATTTTGTGTTGAACAAAATAGAGACATATTGAAATATCACAGTCCTGGCCCTGTTAGGCTCTTGTACCGTCCCCTGTATGTGACCTAGAATGGGACCTGTATGTTACTCACAATTGCACTTAAGAGATGACTTATCAATCAAATGGAAGCCAGTGGTTGCTAAGAGAAACTCAATTCTGGAGCCCTCTTTTCTTGCAGAAAACTGCTGCTGTAAATATGTGAAGCCAGGAAGAAAAAGATCAGAGGTACTCAGAGGAGGCCATCCAGGGGAGATCATTAAGAGTGTCCAGTAATCTCATGGAATGAGATTGTGTAAAGGTACCAAGAGCTCCCAGTCGCTAATACCTCCTTAGAGCCTTGGGAACAGTCAATGGTTCATTGATCAAAAAAGGAATTTAGAAACAAAATTGAAAGAAAAAAAAAAACCAGAAATCTTGATACTCAGATGAACTTTGGAAAAGTCTTGTGGACAAGAACCTACAGAGGAGGCCAGAGTTTTGAACAGTGCAGAATTTTTCCTTAATTCCTTCATTTGTTCAGCACACATCTGTGGGATGCGTCGAGCACTGTTTTTGGCTCTGAGGACAAGGCTGCTTTTCTTCAGTGCTGATAGAGTTTCAACTCAGAGGTGATAGAGGTTCAGGAGAAGGTTTTCCCACTGGCACATCTCGTTTGCATTTGCTTCGGTAGGACTTCCTCCTAAGTCAAATATTATTTCTTTTGTCTCTACAAACTTCCCTCAAAATGGTGTTTTCTCAGACTGGAAGAATATGCATGTAGTGCTGCAGCTGCTGGTGAAAGGATTCGCACCCACACTCCAGATGGCTGGTGCTACGCATCCGGGGAAAAGAGGCAGCAGTGTTATCAGGCCCCCTCTAATGTAACGAGCTGGAGGAGTCATTTTAGGATTGAAATGTATTCTGCTGAACTGGTGACATTTAAGAGCAATAAAGATGAAGTCAGTTATCTGGGCCCCAATTTCCGTCACAGGATGGATGGGAGAAACTTAGCTTAACAATAACAACTGTGAAACACTTCAGAGGATTTAGGTGGTAATAAACTCAGTATGAGTCAACAGTATGAAAAGCAAATGTCCAGTATCGTTACTAGAAAGGAGTCCCCATTACAGTCGATTGATTTCCTACAAGGGGGCCAAAATAATTCAAGAATTGTCTTTTCAACAAATGGTGCTGAGACAATTAAAGTATCCACATGCAAAAGGATGAAGTTAAACCCATACCTCAACCATATTTAAAAAGTTAGCTTAAATGGATTAAAGACCAAATGTAAGAAGTAAAACTATGACACTCTTAGAAGAAAACATAAGGGTAGAGTTTATGAACTTGAGCTAGGCAATTGTTTCTTAGGTATAATGAGCTGAAGGAGTCATTTTAGGATTGCAACATATTCTTCTAGAATCCGAAGCAAGAGTCCATTGAATGAGGCTTGTGGTGACATGACAAAAGAAAGTTAGATAATTTGGGCTTCATCAAAGTTAAAACCTTCAGTGCTGCAAAAGACACTATCAAGGAAGTGAAAAGACAGCCCGCAGAATGGGAGAAAATATTTGCAAATCATATACCTAATATTAGTCTCATATCCAGAATATATATAGAAGCTCTTACAACTCAATAATGAAAAGGCAACCCAATTAAGAAGGGTGAAGGACTTAAGCAGCCATTTTTCCAAGGAAGATATACAAATGGAAAATGAGCACATGGAAGGATGTTCAACATTGTTAGTCATTAGAGCAATGCACATCCAAGTGATTTCACACCCACTGGAATGGCTGTTACCAAAAAAGATAGATAATAATGGCAAGTATTGAAGAGAACGTGGAGGAACTGGAACCTTCATGCATCACTGGTAGAATTGTAAATGGTGCAGCCACTGTGGAAAACAGTTTGCCAGTTCCTCAGAAGGTTAAACATGGAGTTACCATAGGACCCAGCAATTCCACCCCTAAGTATGTACCAGAGAGAATTGAAAACACATGGCCACACCAAGACTTGCATATGAATATTCATCCCCCAAAAAAGTGGAAACAACATAAAAGACCATCAGCTAACAAGAGGATAAATACAATATGATATATCCATCCAAGGGAATAGAGTTCAGCAATAAAGTTTTGACACAGGCTACAACATGGATGAAACTTGAAAATAGTGTGCTAAGTGAAAGAAGCCAGTTACCAAAATTCACGTATTGAATGAGCCCATTTATGTGAACGGTCTGGAACAGACAAATCTGTAGAGATGGAAAATAGATTGGTGGTTGTCAGAGGGTGGGGAATAAGTAGTGACTGCAAATGGTACGGGGTTTCTTTGGGGATGGTGCAAACATTCTGGAAGTGACAATGGCTGCATAACTCCGTAAACATACTAAAAACCACCCAAAAACCCCACACTGAATTGTGCACTTTTTTTTAAAGCATGAATTTTGTGATAAATTATATCTTAATAAATCTGTTATAAAAAGGGGGTCCTCCAGAACAAGGTCCCCTTCATAGAGCACTGGTCCCCTGATGCCTGAAATACTGCATTAGTCCTGGGCGTACAGAAGCAAATTAAAGCTATCGCACCAATGGAAAAACAGCTTGGACAATTAGGACATTTAGACTTGCTCCGAGCAAAACACTGAAGACACATGGGATGTTTAACCTGTTTAAAAAAGAAAAAGACCTAGGGCGCATACTGGCCCTTCAAATCTGTGTGACATTTATGTGGAAGAGGAATCAGAATTGTGCTCTGTCCTCCAGGAACACTGAACTGACTAAGGAAAAAGCTGATGTTGCCTCAACACGAGGGTGAACTTTCTAAACATTGAATTGTCTGAACGAAAAAGGGCCTCCCTCTGGGGTGAAGGGTTCCTCACAGTGGGAGCAGAGGGTCAGCGTTCACGTGGTCAGGATGCTGTGGAAGGCGGCAGTGGCGGCTTCAGATGACGGGTTCGACTGGCTGACCCCGAGGTAGTTTTCCCATTAGTGGAGTCTCTCATTTAATCCCAGTAAACTCTTCTGGGTTGTAACCGATCACTCAGATCTCCTGTGCCTGGAAGTTTGTGATATGTTATTTCTCTAGATGCATTTCCTACGTTGCACTGTCTCACATCCGTTGTATGGATGTTTTTGTCTATTTAACATACGCTTAAAATATCTTCTGAAATCCCTCCTCATCAACTGGAAGTCAGGATCATCAGCAAATCCAAATTTTTTTCTGTGCCCTCATCCAGATCATGTATAAAATGGTCTAAGGAGCAGCTTCACAGGAACGCAGTGGTTAACACTCTCCATCCAGAGAAGTGTCCATTCATTTCTACCTCGTTTTCTCTAGGCTGGTTCTCTATTCATGACAAGGCTCCCTCGATCCCCTGATAACTCCATTTTTGAAAAATAGTCCATAAGATGGAATCCTATTAAAGGCATTTTTAAAGGAGTCACCTTTGGTGCATTCCTGCTGCAATTTGAAGTGGTTTGGAAGCCGTGCGTGGTCCAACCTGCTAGACACTGCAGCAAAGCATCAGTAGGAAGGTGGAGGGCTGTGAGCCACTCCCTTCACGGCCTCCCCTCTACTCAGATGCATATTCATCTCCTCAAGGACTTACAACAGGCAAGGCATAATTTGCTTTTACAGAAGTCATGTCATTTGCTTGGTGTTCTGTGCCCCTGCCCCCTTTTACTTTCACCAACATAAGAGATTAAAAAAAAAATTGAGCCTCAGCAGCTGGTGGTTTCCACAATCCCCTGGGATGCCTTCTTATAAAACAAGCTTACTAGTGTTCTGTTCTTCAGCACAGGGCCATTGAAAGACAGGGTATGTATTTTGAGCTCCATAGTTTCTCTTTAAAACAGCGAGTTTTTAACCTGCTGGAGGCTATGGATCCATTTCAAGGATTCCATCGATTCACTGAAATAATGTTCAAAATCTTGCGAACATGTATTTACCCATTTTTCTTTCCCAATTCAGAGTTTACACCTGACCCATCATTCACAGTGGGTTTCTCTCTTCTTCTTTCTATGGGACCAAAACATCATTAGTCCCACTACCCACAAGACTGTTTGTTGCTGGTTTGCCACCATTCACTTCTGCTGCCACCGCTGCTCCTATCACAACTGTCACGGCCATCAGGACTGTTGTCAGTTTCCATCCTCCCAGCTGCTGCTTGGTTATAGTCTCTGACATCTGTCACCAGCAAGCTAGGGCATGCCCAGCTCTCGAAGCAATTCAGATTGTGGCCAGAAGTACGCTGGGAAGTACCGCCGGATGGAAGAGTGGTGTTAACCCTGGTCTAAGATTCTGGGTGCCTGCCCTGCAGTGCTGCAGGACACCCCAAGGTTTCCCCTCCCTGCTGCCAGGCTGGTCCAGTGAGTGTGGCACTGCGGTCTTCGGTGTATAGCAAACTGTATTCACATATCTGGCATCTTATCCACTTGCCTAAACTCTTGCCAACCTCTTTCCCTAGCACACCAGGTCAAAACACTGTCTTAGCTCAGGCTGTGCAAATATTGTGATTTGTAAGAAATACATATATTTGATCACCTGAATGACCAATATGTTTGGTCTTCATCCACAGTTCCTGGCTCACAACTCCCAGAACTCTTGGAATTTCTCAGCAATAAGAGCAATGGGATGGTATTTGCTTTCTTTGTCCTCAGTCCTGAAGATGCTTCAGGAAAGGTGACTTTGGGATCTTACCCAAGGATTGGGACTGGTGGCCGGGAGAACCAACCACGTGATTTGAGATTTGGAACTTTCAGTCTCACCCTCGTCCTCAGGGAGGGGAGAGAGGCTGCAGGCTGAATTAATCACGAAGGGGCAAAATATAATCAGTTGTGCTTATGTAATGAAGCCGCCTAAAACCCCAGAAGAATGGGATTCAGAGAGCTTCAGGGTTGGTGAACACGTGGAGACTGGGGCAAGTGGCACGCTCGGAGAGGGCGTGGAAGCCTGTGCCCCCTCCCCACCCCATGCCCGGCCCCGTGCGTCCCTTCACGTGGCTGTTGCTGCATACCCTGCAATGCCTTTGTCTAAGGAGGCAGTAGCGTGGTGAGCGATGCCGTCGTATAAGGAGACAGTAGTCTGGTTGAGTGGGTGGTTTTCCTGAGTTCTGTGAGCAGTTCCAGCAAATTAACTGAACCCAAGGAGGGGGTCATGGGACTCTCCAGCTTGGAGTCAGGCAGTCAGAAACACAGGTAACTACCTGGACTCACAGTTGGCAGCCTGCATTGGGGGGGTCTTGTGGGACTGAGCCCTTTACCTGTGGACTCTGATTCGAGCCCAGGTAGGTGGTGTCAGATCTGCGCTGAAATCTCAGACATCCAGGAATTGCTTGTTGGTGTGGGGAAGCCTCCACCTACACACACTGGAGTTGGGTCCAGGAATTCCTTTGCAGGCTGCTTTCGCAAAATACCATAAACTGGGAGGCTTAAATAGACATTTATCTCTCACAGTTCTGGAGACGAGGAAGTCCAAGATCCAGGTACCAACTGATTCAGTTCTTGGTGAGGGCCCTTTCCCTAGCTTGTGGATGGCTGCCTTCTGATTCTGGTGTCTCTTCCCTTCCTTATAAGGGCCCTCGTTCCATTATGGGACTCCATTATCATACCCTTATCGAAACCTAATTACCTCCCAAAGGCTGTACCTCCTAACACCATCACATTGAAGGTTAGGCCTTTAACGTAAGCATTTGAGGAGGACACAAACAGTGGTTCCAAAACACATGAGGTAGTGCCAAGATGGGAATCCAATAACCACACTTACTTTGCCTTACCTCTCTGTGCCACAGTTTCCTCATCCCTAAAAAATGGGAATAATGATAGTATTGACCTCGCAGACTTATTATAAGGTTTAATTGAGTTGAAAGTAAAGGCTAGAGTGGTGGCCGGCATATAGCAAATGCTGCGTTAATGTTAACTGTTACGATTTATTTAAGGAGGTAGGTTATACCCTGGGTTTGACCCAGTAGGACCACCAGCCAAAGGAATTATGATAAAGGTAAATATTGGAGCGGTCCTTGGACAGTTCTGGAGACAGGCATTCCTCTCAGATGCTTTATTTAACCTGCCCATCTTATTCCTCTGTACCATGACAGCAGATGTAACCCGGGCCTGATCAGGAAAAACACACAGGCAGACAGCTGGTTCTCAAGGAGTGTATCTCAGGGAAGCTGGTGAAGGTGTCCAGCCTGGGGATTTTTGAACTTGGTTGGAAAGAAACAAGATCCGTGCATTAAACTGCATGATTGCCGAAAAGAAACAGTACTTGGGGAGGGCATGGGGGTCCGCCACTCAGATCTCCTTGCAGAAGAAGCTGCAGCTTCAGGGAACACAGTGCTGGCCGGCCTCTTGCTGCCACTCCTTTGAATCCCCTGCAGCTGGTAAGACCTTCCCCTGGCTGCTCCCCTCCTGGGCCTAGCACAGCAGGGCTGATAGAGCCCACCATTCTCCCTGACCTGGGATTCCTCTGATGGGCACCCTTTGCTCAGGACACTCGTCAGCTGGAGCTGAGAGTTTCTTAGAACTGCTCCAGGGTACTTCCTACCCAGTACTTCCTGTCCTCTCTTCCTTCTCACGGGTGTCACGCCTGGCAGGCGACAGTCAGGCTCTCCCCGCCTTCTCGTGCTCCCACCCTCTCCGCGCTTCATAAGCATCTTCCCTGGTCAGTTACTGACGGAACTGATCTCGTCTTGGTGACTGCTTCTTGGGAGATTCAGACTGTTCAGCAGCTATGACTGTCTCCCTAAACTTCTAGAAGTTTTACCTGCCCACGAATGAAAGCAGGTGCTTATTTCTGTCTGTGCCAGACGAACCTTCATAGAAATACCAAGTGAGAAAAGAAATGTTCATGGAGTCAGTGACATGTCATACAGAAAAGCGTTTTTCCCTCCGTATTTTTATAATCATTTTAATTGGCTCATTTTCTCATCAGATTTCAAATAAATCCAGAGTCTTAGTCTATGCTCGTTAATTCCTCATCATAAGATTATTAGCTCATTTCAAGTATGTAGAAAAACAAATTTATAAGCCTTCCTAATGATTCAAAAAAAGGAAAAGAGGGGGAGGGTATAGCTCAGTGGTAAAGCACATGATTAGCATGCATGAGGTCCTGGGTTCAAGCCCCAGTACCTCCGTTAAAAAATAAATAAATAAATCAGTGAAACCTAATCGCCCCCCCCAAAAAAAAAAAAAGGAAAGAAGACAGACAGGTAACCACTGAGCTGTCAACTCATGGAGGCCTATTTGCATTTGAAATATTTAGAACTTCATAATAGCACAGAATTGTAAGATAGATTGAATGGGTAATTCCACCAGTTTAATCAACGTGCTGTTACAGTAAGTGCCCCTGTAAACTGCTGCCACACTAGGATGACAACCTAAATGAGTGCAAAATTACCAGCCGAGGTAGAAATTACTATTTATACCTGATAGCTATACAGTTGTTTCCAGTAATGCTTTTACATTAAATATTAATTCCAGCATCTGAGCCTTATAAGCCCGTGTATATTGTTTTCAGAAGAAATGTGAAGTAGTAACTACAATGCTTTGCTTTCCCTGGACTGTAGACCTCTCTCAGCTTTAGCCTAAGCCCTACTTGGCGTTTCTAACCTGTATTCATCCACCTCTTATTACAGGAAACTGGATATGCCCTGGCCAATAGCCATCCAGCCGTGTTGCTGATCGGCTATTATGTCCAGCAGTAACCTTTGCATTGTGTTCCTGACTGTATCAGTTTCTCCTGCCTATTCCTTTGGGAAGTCATGTTCCTTGTACGTGGAGCATACACAGCTAAATGTGCAATTGTTCAGCCTTTGGGTGTTCAATCTGTAGGTTTGATTTCATAGTGCTTAGATTGTACTGTTATAAACAAATTTAAGAATGATAGAATTACCATTTTCTAGGGACATGATACCTAATGGACAGTTTGAATTGACCTCTCACCAACTAACAGCTGTATGAATTGATGGAAACATATGGGTAACGTGGTTAAAATATAAATGAAAGAACCCAGGAAGTCGAGCCAGTGACGTTGTGTGTGTATGGAAATCCTCTAGAGGGCGACATAGGTGGTTCCACTCATTTCCCAGAATGGCGTCATTCCAAGTGTCTCATGGAGAACATTGACAAGCTGTGGGACAAGGAATTCTGCCCAGAGCAGTCCTTTGGACAAAGCAGATATTGAATTGACGCTTGTTTGAATTATATTAATTGGAGATTATCTTCAATAAAAGCCAACTCCAGAAATAAAATTACCCACAGTAGAGACCTCAGGAAAGAGACCCATTGTCTGGCTCATTGATCTGAAACAATCAATTTCAAGTGAGGACAAACTGGCTCACTTCTGGCCTTTAAAAGATAAATGCTTAAAAAGAGCAAATACCAGATTGAACCATATGAAACTGCCACTTTTGTAGGTTAAAAAAGAGTGAATATCGGCAATTTCATATGGTTCAACCCAACAGTATAAAACAGGTATTTGCGTAAGGGCTAGAATTCCGGTATATGAGTTGAATTAAAATTTAATCTTTCAAAGCATTTTAAGAACAGTATAAGAATTCTGTTTAAAGGAAATCCATACAGAACCCTTTTGAAAGCAAAACCCTTTTTAGTATGACTAATAAGCCTATAATTTAATCTACTTTTGTCGACTTGAGCTTTGATATGCTGTACTCTCATTAATGTGGAATCACCTATGTATATAAAAGAAATCCTTTTCACTTGAAGATAATTTCAAGTGTAATATAGAAAAAAATGTGTAATCTAAAACAAATTGTGTTCAGTTAACAAATATATTTTAATTGTAGAATGACAAGTATATCTCAAATTTAAAACAAAGTTATAGAGAAGATCATGAGAGTGGCATTAGTGTGTGGAGTGAAGACCCTTTTGGGCTGCTGGGATAAGTCAGGCCTAGCAGCCTGACCTAGTGCCCTTTGAAAATTACCGAAGTCTTCACATTTGTAAGATGGGGCAGTCATGTCAATAAATTTAAAGGATAATTTTAAATAATGCACATCATGCATCTGGCATTGGGAATACTCAACAAATATTAGCTATTATTAGAAGGAAGATGCAAGAAGATACAATTTTTGGAGGGAAAAAAAAAGATTACATGTTTTCTTTTTTAAGCCAAATCTGGAACTTGAGTAGCTTAAAAAGGGGTTAGTTCAGTTACATCACATAGCAGTTCATCCTTCTCTTCAAGGCATAAGACAGTGGAGACGTCATTCCTGCCACGAGTGTAGCCAGAAGTGGCTGAAATCTGCAAGCAGGTCCCAGACAGGCTAAACATGCAATAAGCCCAAATTTAAAAAATACAACAACAAGCAGCCCCAAATTCCCCTCAGCCTGGAGAAGGACAGCAAGTTAGCTCATCGACCTGCTGACAGTGCTCCTCTGCCCAGTTTGGATGGCCGCTCCTGGAGGGCAGGCCCTTCCCTCGTCAGGGAACCCCGGGGCCTGCAATACGTGGGCAGTGGTGGCTCCAAGTGGCCTTATCCCATGGAGGGGCTCCCTCTCTTGCTCCTGGAAAGCCTGTTGCAGGGTGGAGTTTGGTTGGCAACAATACGAGCCTTTTCTTTGGAAAAACAGTGAGGTAAGTTGGCTTCTAGCCCCACATTTAGACCTGTTGCCAACATAATGATGTCACTATCTCAGGAAAGAGAAGCAGCTGAAACAAGAAACAGAATCTTTTTTTCTTTCTTTATTTATTATTGTTTTATTTTGAAATAATTACAGATTCACAGTAAGTTTAAAAAGAAGTGCAAAGAGGTCCCATGTACTCTTCATGTCTTAATAACTTAATAACTGTAACAAAACCAGGACATTGACATTGGTCCAATCTACAAATCTTACTCAGATTTTGCCAGAAGAAACAGTCTTTTTTAACTTAATTTTTTTTAATCAAAAGGGGGAAAAAATCACCTTTTTTTCCCTTCATTGGCAAACCAGGAAACATTAGATTTGTTTTCTCCCGACTCTCCTCACAAAATAACTGTTATCACCATAAACGTAGCTAGAAGTTCTTTACATCACTGAGGTCTAAATGGATTTCAGGCCTCCAGGCAATAACGTAATTAACTCCGCCAGAAAGTCTGGAATGACCCCACCTGGACAGAAATATGGAAGTGAGAGATGCGATTGTGATTTGGTGACTGCAGTTTTCTTCTTGAGGACAACTGCGACGTTTAACCTGCAGACTGTTAACCTGCAAATGGCCTGAATGACTCAGGCTTCAACCCTATTTGCCTGCGCCCCACCGCCCCTGCACACATGACAGCCCCCGCCCGATGAGGTGCTCCCCCCAGGTTTGGAGACTGACCACCTAATAGCCTGGACAGACGGCAGCCCGGTGAGCAGCTCATTGAAACGTCCACGAGCCCCTTCCAGACAGTCTGACAGCCTTGCTTCGGCCGTTGCTGACTAGCAGGGAGATGCTGGTGGGATGGGGAGAGTCAGCAAGGACTTTGCCATCCCAGAGGGCCAGGAAGAAAGAGGCCGCTGTCCCCGGGCGGGAGACAGGGTCTGAGGCACCAACACCTGCGATTTCTTTCCAGTCCTCCTCTGAGCACGGAGCGCACACGAGTCTACATGTAGACACTCACACACAGACCCAGACACAGAAATACACATACACACACATTCACAGACACAGAGACACACCCCCACACAGGACATCAACCCACGTAGACCACACAGACAACTTACACAGACCCACACGGAACATCAACCCTCATAGACACAGACACACACAGGACACATGCACACAATCACACATTCACAGATACACAGAGAGACCCACACAGGACATCAACACACAGACACAAAGATAAACACACACACACACAACACACACTGTTCCAAGAGCAGAGTTGAGGTGCTCCCCCCACCCCGGTCTTCTATCATCTGGTGCCTAAAAGGCCATCCCAAAAGGGCTTCCTCGTTCACGGAAGGCTTTGTGTTCAGAGAAAACTGCGTGGATCTAAGACCAGCCTCGTGGCTCCTGGGAGAACATGTTCGCTGCAATCAGAAACGCCAAACGTACAAAGCAAAAAGGCCATCCTGGGATGTTCACGATGCCTCCCTGAGCTACACTTCGCAGCCCGCTCACATCAAGAAGTCCAGCTAATCACACAGAATTGTTTTCAGGGGATTTGGAACTTATTATTTAATAATGTTATTGCCGCCATTCCAGAGTTCACTGATGGGTCTGTGAGCTTTTGTGAATACAGAAGAATGATCCCAGACGCCGGCACAAAGTCAATTCTGCATCCATAGGCCAACGTCTTTTAGGGCCAGTAGGAAAACATTCCTGCGAATGATTTATTTACTAGCTGAGTTTTTGAGGGATTGTTTTCCACGGGAGAAACTGAATGAATTACCAGCTATAATGAGATGAGAAAGCGTGAGCAGAGGAAAACTGCAGAAGTCCTGCAGATACGTTTTCCGTGCCGGCCCCCTTGCCACTCCTCAGCCACTGTGGACCGCCACTACTTAATGCTGCTCTGTCCCAAAACCCTTCATTAAGAACTTTCCTTAAGCCAGGTTTTTGTGCTCGGTGTTGGAAATAGATGCCAGACTGAGTCCTGAGGACACAGCACTGGAGCGGGGCGCCTGGCACGGCTTGGCAGGTGTAGGCAGGCTTCCCAGGGGTGGGACTGCGCTGATGATGGGAAGGTGAGTAGAAACAGGCCAGGTGGAAAGAGAAGGATGCTTGTTCCAAAAGCAGAGGGTGTAGCTTGTGCAAAGATACAGGGAGGAGGCTGCATCTTCTTGTGGGGAGTGCACTGCTGAGCACTGGTGATGAAGTGGGGGCGAGATGGGGAGACCCAGCTAGAGAGGGCCCCCAGCGTCCTGCGCAGCGGCCTGAATCTTATCCTGAAGGCAGTAGGGAACCGCCCAAGAATGTACGTCTCCATGTCCCCATTTCTGTTAACGAGCTGTTACCTCCTCCACTCTTGTGTAAACCTCCACCTTCCACCTCTGCCCTTCTTGACTCTCCTGCCATCCTGGTCATTCACCCTTTGTTAAAGGCTTGAGCCACCCTGTCACAGCTTTCCTATCCTGAATGACATGAGTGACTATTATATATGCAGCCTCAATCTTCATGACCCAGCAACCTTCGCCCCGACTCCGCCTCTCCCAGAATGCCTCTCTGTATAGAAACTTCGCCTCCCATACTCCTCTCCTGCTCACTATCTCCCATTCTTCTAGCTCTTTCTCTCTTTTGCTCCCACCACATCTTTTTTTTTAGGGGGCAGTGCGTTTTATTTTATTTTTCTTATTTTTTACTGAAGTGTAGTTGATTTACAATGTTCATTGCAGGTTTATAGCAAAACGATTCAGTTATACATACTTATACAGTTTTTCTTTTCAGATTCTTTTCTATTATATGTTATTAAAAGAAATTGAATATAGCTCCCTGTGCTATACGGTAGGTCCTTGTTGTTTATCTCTTTTATATATAGTAATGTGTATCTCCACCACACTTATTTTTTGACTTCATTAAGATCTCCGGTTTTTCGCCATTTGCTCCCCCATCTTTCAGCTTCCTCCAGCCTTCACTCACTTCCTAATCCAGCCAAGCTCCCACCGATACCACTCCAAATGCAGTTTTACCAAAACCTTCCACGTTCTTGCACACTTCTTCATTGCATCCCCCCAGGAAAACCCAGCATGTTCTTTGTCCAGGAGTTACCCTCACACACTCCTGTGCCAACTATCAGACCCCCACCCCTGGTCACCACCAGGACAGAATCAAGGTTCCCAACCTCAGCAGAGCCTTCACTGCTGCCTGTCTTTTGGTGTCCAGTTCAGTTTTCTCTCCTGTGACCCTTAACAGCAATGTCAAACCTTCAGCTTTCCAGAGTCCCCTCTCCCACCACCCACTCTGGAGAAACGTATCTGCATCTGAGGAAGGAATTAAAGCAGGGACCTCCAAAAAGCAACACGGTCCACTTCCCGGGCCCCACACCTTCACATGTGCCTGCACCCAGGCCACCTCAGTCTTCCTCCCTCCAGCTGTGAGGGACAGACGCTCCTCCTTTCGTGTCAAGTGGGTTCCACCCGAGCCCAGGACTCCACTCTGTGTCGCTCAGTAAAGACCTTGTCCAGGCATCGTCACTTCTCTCCTGGCTCTTCAGCCTCCCCATTGAGACGGAACGTTCATCACGTTTAACAGTTACTGAGTCCAGTTTTCCAAACTCTTAGTAAAAGCTTGCCCAGAATTCTAAGACTGGGGATGTCACCTTGTCCTTTCGAGTGGAAGAGACTTTATTCTCAGACTTTAGGCCTAGTTTGAAGATTACCACAAGTAATGGAACTCAGTCTAGACAGCAGATTTCGGGAGTTGCTGAGGAACTGGATTAGTGCCAATCTAAGGAATGTATTATTCATTTTTATTTCCATTTGTTACTACAGCACTTTAATTGCAGATAAATGTCTTTTGCGGCTCTCGGGGGTATAAAACACTTCTGTCTTAGCTGGTGGGTTAGCCAGGGGAGACCATGTTTGGGTGCACCCTCCAAGCAGAGAGCATTCAGGCATGAAGTGATTCAAAAGAAGAAAAGTGCCTCTTGCAGCAGGAACACTAGCCGGGCGCTCGGGGCCAGACTGGCAGCGCCCCCCTGTGCGTGAGACCCCACGCCTGGGGCCGTGTCGCTGATGCCACACACACGCCTGCCCGCCCCTTCATGTCACAGGTGATGTCACTCTGCAACCTGCTGCCACAGTCACCAGGCAATCCATTCCTCAGATAAAAGATCAGTTGTTAAATCCCAGAAACTCATTTTCCACATGGCAGCCAGAGTGAGTTTTTGGAAAAGCAAATCTGATAGCATCACCCCAACCTGACCTGACCTCTCCCAACCTGATCCCGCTTGAAACACTTCAGTGCTCCCCAGAGCCTTTAAGATAAGGATGAGTAGCCTTACGGAACTTTGAAGACCCTACCCAGGCTGCCCCTCTCCAAGGGCACGCATGCTGCGCTCAGCCTCACCCTTCCTTTGAAGGTAGCCTTGCCTGTGTTCTTGAACTACCCGGCTCAGGGCTGGTCCACACCCTCAGGGAGGCAACACCAACACCTGCTTTCAGTCTCCCCAGCCAGGAACATCTGGGTAGGTCCTCATCAAATCCGTACCATGCCTTCCTGCCATTTGTCCCTTCTCTAAGTGGATGTTTATTTCTGTGTGTCTGAGGACAGTCTGGTTCTCCAACAGACTAGAGCTCAGGAGGGCAGCGACTCTGCCGAATTTTCTTGAGACTGTATTTCCAGTAACTAAAGGTGCCCCAAGCACACAGCACATAGACTCCAGGAGTGAGGACTGAAAATAGAAACTTTTTCAACATAAAATCCAAACGGGGTGGGGAGAGTCATAGCTCAGTGGTAGAGCACGTGCTTAGCATGCACAAGGTCCTGGGTTCAATCCCCAATACTTACATTAAAAAAGAATTTTTTTTTAATCCAAATGGACACTCTAGGCTTTGGCTCTCTGTGGACAGCCCTCAAGAGCCCTCAAGGATGTCAGGAGCTGTATCTTTGCCAAAGCCCGGATGTGACGCTCTAGGGAGGGACCCGGCAGCTGCTCCTCCCTGTGCCAGCTGCCACCTCTTACAGAGCACCTCCTGTGAAGTGATAACTGTTTTGGTCTTCGTGAAAAATACCACCACCACCACCACCACCACTGCAACCCCTCCCCCACAAAAGAGCAAAGTAACCACTGCTGGTGCTGGTGCTGAGGAGGAAGAGCCGGTGAAGTAACCTGACACTTTCCTCCCTCCTGGGGGCTGTGTGCGATGGGCGTGCTCTTGAACTTGAAGGTGGACAATAGCGAACAGTCACGGAACCCTGACCACGGGTGAGGCTGTGTGCTGGTGCTTGCGTTTGTCTTCCCATTTTGTTTTCTCATTTAATCTTCTCAACAAGTCTGTTTTTATCTTTTCTTTTCTCTAACAAAGAAACAGAGACTCCAAGATGATAAGTAATTTACCCAAGGTCACACAGCCAGTGCTGGCAGAGTGGATTTGAAGCCACATGATCCGACTCATTCCGGAGCGTGTGCTCTTAACCATTGTCTTCACCGCGTCTCCCAGAGACACGTCCTTAGCAGACAGCTGGGATTTCTGTACTCACTAAACACGGCCTGTTCAGAGAGGAGCAGTTGTCTCTTAGTCTATTACTTTGGGTTTGAATTAAGGTTTAATAAAAAATAGCCAAAGAACCTACCTTTAGCTTCTTCCCTTTCCATTAAATTTTCCATTTTGACTCGTTTCTAAAATACAGATTGATCATCTCTCGCTTCCCTAGGCTCGTGAAGGTTCAATGGCTTCTCTCCGCTTCCAAGAATACGACAAACCACTTAGCCTGGCACATGAGGCCCCACGAACTGGCCCAGGCGCTGTGTTCTCATCTCCCACCACATCCTTCAAGTAGGACTCCTAAGCAGATTACAAGCCAAGGACTTGCCTAATTCCTTGCCTGAAATGTGATTCTCCCATCCTGAAATCCTGTTCATCCATCAAAGCCAGGTCAACCTGAGGGACAAATCGCGTATAGAATAACAATGAATATTACTATTATTTAAAAAATAATTCTACATATTACTAGGTCCTATAATACTCCACTAAGTCTGAGAGAAAAGATTAACTGATAAAGGTCTCAGCCTTTTGTAAACAAGTGATTAGTAAGGTTTTCAACAGTAGATTCAAATTCAGTTTTAAATTAGGGAATACTTAACATCACCCCCAGTGGGCTTTTTCCCCGCTCAACAGCTCTGAATCTACCAGAAGGCCTTTGCAGAGATTTTTCTCAAAGTGTAACGAATTCTACTTTCTATATCATCTCTTTCTGTTTAATTATAAGGATTTGAATTTGCAGCACCAATTAATCAGTAATTAGATAGCACTGTACCAAAAGAAATTAAACAAAGATAAAAACAAAAACACAGCTCAGCACAAGGCCACATCATCTGGCAATGCTTCACGTGGTGTGGTAACAATACTTCCTGAGAAATACAGGTTAACTGAGGCATTAGCAGCGTGCTCCTTTGATTTGCTGCTGTTGTTAGTAACCTCCAATGCCAATGGGAAACTTAAAGGTAATGCAAGTCCCAGAACACTCGAGTTATACTATTAATTACTCCTCTTTTCACTCTTTGTCGGAAATCTGCTTTGTTATTACTCAACAATAATTTTGAAGCATCAGCTTTTAGAAATGCAAAATAAATGCATATTTAATCATGATACGTTCTCTATTGATCTTCATACTTAAAGAACACACAAATCAGCTCCAGAGTTAATTGTCAATGAGACCTCTGAAACAAAATGTTCACATTAAATGCGAAAAATCAAAAAAGGTGCAAAAAAGATTGAGGAAGGAAAAATGAAGGTCCCTGAAACCAAGATGTGGAAGAGGGAAAAGCCATGACTGAATAGCAAGTCTGTTCGGGGTGCAGGGCAGGTGGCCAGGGAACCTTCTCCCCACAAAGTCATGCCATTTCCCTGTGCCGGACTCATGGGCCTCTCATCCTGGTTCTTAAACCTTTTGTAAACAAAGAGAAAGAGAAGACTGACAGTTGGAAAGAGAAGTCAGCAACTCCTGTCATTCAGTCTTGGAAGAGATGGCAGTGTGGCCTGCTCGGGCGCGCCCCCTGCTGGCGTGGAGTGATCCTGACAGCTGGGCTCTGACAGGGCAGACACCCGGAGGAGCCGCACCATCTACATTGCGGTCTCTCTAGCACGCCTTTCTCCTTCAGGGCCCCCAAGTAACTCCTTCCCTCTGTGACCACGCCTACATGGGCATATTGAGTCAAAAAACGCTCCAAATTACCTTCAGGTGCTTTACATTCTTTCCCTGGTGTTGTTTCAGGAGGCCTCATTTCGAGGGGAAAAACAAAAAACAAAAAAAAACTGGCATCACCTTTGGTCCCAAGTGCGAGGATCTTGTAAATTGTGGCTATGTAAAATCTCCTGATGGTATGCCAGCTGAGAGAGTAGTTTTGTTCCCTAAGTGTATGAAATTATCTTGAAAACTTCTGTGGAGCGAATTTCATTGTGCACCCTTGGGCTTGCTTTTTAGAAGCATTTTTCTCTGAAACAAGTAATCTGTCTTTTGATGGATCAATTTGCCAAGAGAGAGCATAAGGAGCTTTGAAAACGACAGAAGAAAATTTCAAAGATTCCCATCTTTTGGTACCTTGGATTGCAAGAGTAACCTTTGCTTAGTAACTGAATTACTAACTGAATTACTACAGCGTGGTGAACACTGGAGGGCCAAAGTGTAATAATTTTTGTAACTACATGATGATATTAATTGACCAGCTCCCCAGCCCAACTAAACTGGGGACCATTTGGTTTTTCTCCAGTTCAAGAGTCTCCTTTCCCTTTGTGTTGTGAAGTGATGCTCTAAGAACTCTCTAAAAGTTCATTGCTTTTCCAAATTATACAGCATACCTGTGAGTGAAAGCCACATCTGTCGAAGTGTCAGTTCCTCCTTCGATATGGCTTATTAATCCTCTGTCGGACTTCTGTAACTGTTCCCTGATACGAAAATGCCCATCTCTCAGGAGGTGGTACTATTTATCTGATGTCACAGTACTACATGCATTTTGGCCTCTCGATATTAAGTTATTTATTGAAATAAACTTAAGCTGGCTCCAGTTCACAATTGTCTTTATCTTCTGAACCTTGATTCAGAGTTAACTGGCCAAAATTAATGAACCAGAGTAATCTCTTTGTCTCAGAGGCGCTTCACTGGAAGGGTAACTTGGTGACCACCTCTGGGAGGAACGGTCCTTCCTCTAGCAGAGGGCAGTAAAGCAGAGTTTAAACAGCCCAGGCTGCATTCCCCCCATTCTCTCCATCTCAGCAAATGGCTCTAGTTAATGTTCAGCCCAACACCTGGACACCTTCCCGGTTGCTCACCTCCCGCACCCAGGACAGCAGCCAGTCTGGCCAGGCCACCTGCCGCTGCCCCCACCCTCATCCACACCATGTTTTCTCTTGTCCAGACTCCCAGCAATTATCTCCTAAGTGGCTTCCCTGCTTCTGTTCTGCCTTCCCTAAAGTCCCTTCTCCGTATAGCTGCTCAGGTCATGATCTTAAAGATATTAATCATATTATGTCACTGGGACGGCTTAAAGCCTCCTGGTGACTTTCTGTTCCACTTGAAATAAAATCGGAGCACCTTCTGCGGCCACACTAGCCCCCTAGCCAGCTCAGCCTGCTCCCCTTCTCACACCAACGGGTCACCCTTCAACTGTCCGGTCCTCATTCTGGTGGCCTCTCCTTCACACAGTTGTCTGTTCTGCTTGGAGTCCATCTCCCCTTCTCCTCCTCCACACTTCACCTCCTCAGACAGACCTTTCCTGACCCCGCTGAATGCAGCTGCCCAGGGTCACTGTCATGTCAAACGGTCCATGCCCTGCCTAGCCCTTGTCACTATCAAATTCTCCTGTTCCTTGTGTTTCTTCACTGATAATTGTGTTTCTCCCCACCAGCCTTGTGCGTGGTTCACCACGCATTACCCACGCCTTGGAACAGTGTCTCGCCCAGTACAGTCTTCCCAGTAAACACCTGTTAGGCGAATGACCAATGAATGAACCCATCTCTTCCTAATACTGTATGTTTGACGGTCACTTCACCTCTAGACTTCAGCTTCCTCACCTGTACAATAAAACTGACAAAACACTGGATTTTCATGGGGATGAGCTCAAGGGGTGAGCGTGGGCAGCAGCGTGTGGTACAGGCACGGAGGATGCAGAGCGAGCCGGGTTAACAGTGCCCCTCCCTGTTTTCCAGGAAGTCTTCAGAGGAACTGGACATGGACAAGGTGACCGCGGCAATGGTACTCACCAGCCTGTCCACCAGCCCTTTGGTTCGAAGCCCTCCTGTGCGGCAGAACGGTAAGCCGGGGTACCCGGCACAGGGAAGGACCCCTGACACCAAGAACAGAGCTTGTCTTTGAGGGGCCCCATTCCTGCCAAATACGATGAACAATGAACCCTTGCCCATTAGCAGGGAGCAAGGGGAAATGTGGAAGAAATGGACCCCAGAGCTACCAGCCACCTCATCGTCCTGAAGACCCCACTGCATCTCATTCATACATCCATCCATTCAGCTCACATGTATGAATCCCCACCACCCTTCCCCATCACATCTTTGAGTAGTTGTGGTCCTTTTTTTTTCCCAGATAAATGGAGATTGGTCTAATGAAGTTTTTCCCCAGCATTTTTTTATTCTGTTTGATTGGAGAGAGAGCTGAATCAAGAACTCTGAAGATTAAATGTTTTGAAAAAACATTACCCCGGACCCCTTAATCTGTTCTTTCATTCAATACGTATTTAGTAGGTACTGTAATAGATGGCTTAAATGCAAAATTGAAACATGTCCATACTCCCAGGTAGTGAACAATCTCCCTGGGGACAAAAAAAAAAAAGACTATCACGGCTGTATTAATGGCGAGCATTTATTAAGCACTTCACTATGTGCCAAATCCTCAGCTTGCTTTATCTCATGTAATTCTCACAACAATTTTATGAGATGTTACCACTATTTTACAGATGGGTACACTGAGGCACCTGGGGATTAACAGACTGGAAAGAGCAGAGCTGAAATTCTATTCCATATCTTTCTGATTCCAGAGCTGCTATCTTAGTCACAGTACAGGACTGACTCGTGTAATTCAGTATGATAAATCAGGAGGGCAAGGGAGATGCGATGGGAGAGTCTGGCAGGAAACATACCACAAGGGTCCTGGCTAGGAATTTGGACATTGATTTGAGGCTATATAGGAGAGCTGTCAAGTGATTTACGCACTGAAAGTTATGATTGGGTTTACAGGCAAAAAGAAAAAACAAAAACCAGGTGGGTATCCTGAAACCTGGTGGTCACAGTGGGGACGAACAGGGCATAGCTGAGAAATGGGAAGCAGGCTGAAGCAACAGGACTTGGCGATGGACAGAGAGGATGAAGGAGAGCGGGTAACAAGGGTGACTTCCGGGCAGCTGCTGTGCTTCAGCAAGGAGGTCCCTTCCCTGAGACGGGGAATGAAGGCAGAGGAATACATCTCTCAGTGAATGATTGGAGCAAGAGGTGGGGATGCTGAAGACGATGACAGGTCCAGTCTGAAGCACGTTTAGTAGGGAGGACCTGAGGATCCTCCAAGGGGCAGCATCTGATGGAGATTTGGGTACAGCCCGGGAGAGCTGGGCTGCTGCGGAATGGGAAGGCAACATTTTTGAAGCCAGGAGAGAAGATGCGATCGCCCTGAGAGAGTAGTGGAGAAGTGGAGGGTGAAGAGAAGATGGCTGAGGGGGAAGTTATGAGGTTTCTCATCATGTATGGAAAAGAACCCAGGAAGAGGCTGAGGGGGTACTGGAGATGGAGGAGACTAGGAGAGTGGGATTTCATGGAAGCCAAGGAAAAGCATGTTTCAAGGAGTGACATCTGATGTTTCAGAAGGTCAAGCGTGGAAAGGACTGAATTCTACACACGAAGAACTTGGTGGTTTTGGCAAGAGCATCCACAATGGGCTGACTACCCGTGGAGCGGAAGCCACACTGTAGTTCACTGAAATGTAAGCCACCAAAACCACTGAGTGGAACTTACCAGCCAGGGAAGACATTCTCTCAAAAGCCAGCCTAGTCAATTATGAGATAGAGTATGGTTCACACATAATCCAGTTGTGAGCATGAGGCATTAAAATAAATCTGTTGGACATCCACTGAGTCCTCACCAAAACCGGCTCCAACCCATTTGTAAGTGGGAAGAGGGATCAAGATGCTGGGAATTCAGATTAACACCAGAAACCAGGAATGCCACCGTGATGATTCACCATGAGCTGGGGTAATGTCACCTCCTCCCACAGAGTCGATACGGTGCTCTTGAGATGAGTCTGATCTTTTCTGCTGTCTTTCTCAGCTTGGCCAAGCTGCTAAAGAAAGATTATAGTAAAAGCAAAACTGAAGTCATCCCCAAAACCTATTCCAGGAAAAAGAAATTACAGAATGTCATGGAATCTTCAGGGAGAAAAAAGTAATTGTGATGTAATCATAACTTTTACCATTCGATTTTTTTAATTGAGGACATTTTAAATATTCCTTTGCCTTAAAATGTTAGAATCAAGAAACTTTTTGCTTCTCCAGTACAAACTTTTCTTAGCATAGTTATAAAGTATTCATTATGTCTTAAAAAATAACTACCCAAATAGTAATCCCAAATTGTCTATCATTTATTTTGCAACAGGAAGCAAATTCTTAGAAGGGAAAAGCAACTTATGATAATGATGGCTTTTTTAAAGAAACAAGGATTATCTCCAGGATTTTTGTATATCAGTGAAATTCTGGAAACTCCTGTGATCCTTCACTTTACTGGAAAAGGATCATTTTGTTAGGATGTAGGTCTGCAAAGAGGGTGAGATTCCAGCAAAATGCCTGTCTGCATTTTTTGGTAAATACTTGTTTAAGATTAAGGAGACACTGTTCTCTAAAAACTATTATGAATGGGTTTTGACTTTTTTGCGAAATATTTTCTATATCCCATTGTCCTTCTGATGAAAATGTTTCTAAAGGAAATGTCATTCGCCAGTAAACAAATTAACTTTTGGCACTGGCTTGAAGCAGGGTAACCGCACAGGAACAATAGCTGGTTCTCAAAATAATTTCAGTTCCTCACACTTAACATGATTACACATCTAGCATCATGAACTTATTTTATTTTACGAGTGCACGCTGCGGGATATTTATAAGCCTCCTGGGCCTGCCAAGTGCGTCTGTCACACCAGGTAATATTACCGAGGCTTTACATGAGGCTCTTTTTGGAGTCGTGTTGTATTGAATGGAGCTTTCTTATTTATAATAGGCGGCTCAGGTCCAGGGAGTGAATCCGTCTCTGTGTAGACTGCCGGGAGGGTGATGCTAATTTGGTGGTGTTGTTGCTGTCAAGGTGTTAGCCTGCATAAATGGCCACTCCATTCTGTTAGAGCCTTGCTTTAATGAGATGGTTAACTTACTTCTGCTCTTCAACTTAAAACTTGGTTCATCTAACCAAACTTTTTGCTTGACATAGTTGAGGAGTATGCTAAAAATCTGTAATTAGGTGAAGGTAGTCAGGAAATTTTTCCATGAATGCTGGTCTCCCATTTGTCTTCACGTCATTACTAATGACACAGATGTTAACAGCATTTTTTTAATGAGGCATTTTGGGATTTTTTTTTTCCTCCTTGTAGTTAGAATATAGTTTTAATATATTCAAAATGCACATTAATATGGAGGAGATATGATTCAAAAAGAAAGGAGAATTTATACCAATGCTAATTAAGACTGGGCATTTTGAAAAGTAAAGCAAATCTTCAGTGATTAAAAGAGCCCCCTGAAGACATTCCAGCTGGGCAGAGATCTCTCTACATTAGCAAGCATTTCATCATGTTTTCCCCCACAAGTGGAAAGGTAAAATTTAACTCCAATCTTAGCAGTAATTATTACCAATAAATTCTTTTCTGCTCTCAGCTTTGCCAGATGAAAAGAAGGATGCTCACAGCACAGGGGCTGCTCTCACTGAAGGCCAACTGGTAGACCAGGGTTTGGGGCCAGGGCCCATCCGGGTTATGTAATTACTAGTCATAATTACGTGACAAGTCACTTAACTCCCTGGTGCCTCAAGGTTCTCGTCTGCAAAATGGGCGTGGTAATCCTTACTCTGAAAAAAAGATGTTGTGAGAATGCGTAAGATTGTGTGAATGAGCTTTGTAAGATATAAAACACACACCCAAAGTAAGACTATTATTTGTTATAATAAGCAGGATGGTAAATGGCTTTAGGTAACTAATTAGAAATTATGTCTCTTGGGTTCTTAAATCTTAGACTAACTTTACCTATGTCTTCCAAGGACCACAGTCCTGTAAGAAATTCCTTTTAAAAAGTTAAAAAGCAGGTGGGTGGGTGGTGGGGTTGAAGTTAGGGGGTAAAATACCACAAATGATTCTCCCCTTAGAAATATAGTCTGCAGAGGGAGGGTGTAGCTCGAGTGGAGCGCATGCTTAGCATGCACAAGGTCCTGGGTTCAATCCCCAATACCTCCACTGGAAAAAAAAAAAACTAATAATAAATAAGTAAAGCTAATGACCTCCCCCCCAAAAAAATAAATTTAAAAAGAAAAAGAAGAAAGAAATACAGTCCATAAATGCCAAGCTCCTCAAACTTAGTGACCCAGAACAGAACTTTTTTTTTTCTTGTTTTCATATCATCTCTACTTTCATCCTCAGGCAGTAGTGTTGCACAAAGCAACACACATCAGAAAATAGAAAAACCTGCTCTCGTGTGGTTAAAAATAACTAAATGTTTATAAACTCGAATGCAACTTTTTTTTTTTTGAGATCTACGTAGAGTAACACATACTCAGCTGGTGCGCATTGCCGAGTGGGCGGCAGGTGCCGCGTTCCGCCAGCGTAGCGTCCAGGCCCCCGCGCCGCCCCGCCGCCCCGCCCTCCCCGCCCCGCCCCCGCCCCCCCCCCCGCCCCCGCCCCCCCCGCCCCGGCCCCGCGGCCCCGGCGGCGCTGACGCTGTGCCTGTGTGGCCCGCAGAGGGCCTGAGCGGATCCTGGAAGGAGGCGGGCGGCGTGCCCTCCAGCAGCAGCAGCAGCGGCTACTGGAGCTGGAGCGCCCCCAGCGACCAGTCCAACCCGTCCACGCCGTCGCCGCCGCTGTCCGCCGACAGCTTCAAGCCCTTCCGCAGCCCCGCGCCCCCGGACGACGGCATCGACGAGGCGGAGGCCAGCAACCTCCTCTTTGATGAGCCCATTCCCAGGAAACGAAAGGTTGGTTTCGGGGATTTAGTTGCGGGAACGTGCTTTCCGTCCGCCTTCCAAGGGCCGGTTTGAGCCTGCGGTGGTGATTCCGGCACCCCACCTCCCCTCCTCGCCCCTTTTGATCGACAGAAGCAACCTCTGTTCCCCACCAACTTTCTTTAAAGTTTCCAAATGAATGAAGGGTCCTGATAGAAGACAAATAAAAATGACTAAAGTATTGATGCGCTTCTTCCAAGCACGCGTTCCCCCCACCCACCTCATCCCCACCCCCTCCCCTGGTTGTTAGTTGCTGCACTGGCTGAGAGTTAACACCGGGGAACGTGGGACTTAACCAGTATTTGGAAGTTAGAAAACTGGACTTCAGGCTTGCTTTGGTAATTAACTCGCTGTCTTTGCGGGACTTCACTTTGTCATCTGTAAAATAAAATGCATATGTTTCCCTCTTTTCTGCTTCGCTGAGCCCTGAAGCGTTGTTGGGAAGAATATTTTGCATCTTATTTTTATAAAACCAGATGTGAAACATACATGAAAGCGAACATCTGAACATAAGGAGTACTTACATACCCCAGATTATGTGGTTATTCAGTCAGAAGTGAAAAAGGAGATCTCATGTAATTGATTTAATAAATTCATTGATTACACTTTTATTTGATCCTCACAGCAGTCCTGTACGGTAAGTGTTCTTTTCCCATCTTGATATGAGGAGACTGAGGACTGGGGAGCTTGTACGCTTAACTGGCTGCTGTCATGGAGGCTAGAAAGGGATTCAGACCCAGGTCTGCAGAAATGAAGCGCGTATCCTTTTCATTCTCTTCGCATACGTTTAAATTATGATGTTCACTCACAATTGTTTGAAGCCTGTCTATTTCATAGAATAAAGAAATATTACTACTGTAGCTAGAAAACAGTTTAACATGAGTTTTTTAAATCTCCATGTAAACATGAAACCATTACTTTATTATATATTAGTCTTTTAATTTGTAATTGGTAGCTTCATTATTAATGACTATTCATAAACAAAAATCCAAAGAAAACGCGGAGGCCTGCAAGGCCTTTGTTTTTCCCCCCAATTCATTTCAAAGAGAAAAACAAAGAGATGGCACTGGTCCAACACCGTCCCTCCCTGCATCTCTCTTAGCATCCTGCAGCTTGTGTACTGGTGGTGGTGCCACAGCCACTCTCTCTGCCTGGAGCGCAGGGCGTTAATGTAGTCTGCGGTGGAATGAAGAGTCATTATTTCACACGCCAGTCCATCGGACAGGGGGCCTGGAGCTGTTGTGGCCTCCTGTGGGTCCCCAGACACACTGGGTCCTCGCTTGACTAGTCAGGGAGAAAGGCTGGCCCTTGTATCAGCAGGAACCCGCAGGCAAGCAGGCTGCGAGGACCCGGACTCATGTTCTGTCGTTTCATGCTGCACAGACTTCCTCTCTGGGGCCTTCGGAGCACGTGGTCGTGGCTCCATCAAGTGCAGCCCAGCCTCGTGGACGGGACTCGCAGCACAGGGAGCCAGCGACGCTGAGAGCCCGCCACAGCTTTTCATTTCTCATGTTGCCCCGAGCCAGGATTCACACTCTCACATTACAATTACGTTGCATTGGTCAGAATCCTGTAGGCTTCAGCTCGATTAGGGGATAGTCTAGTCACCAATGGAAAAGAAAATAAATTTCACTATAAAGTGGTATTTCCTTGAAGGGCACAGACCCACTCTGCAGGAGTCTGGACAGTAGGAGTGAATGAGTGAGTAAGAATTGTATTCCTCCTCCTTTCTTTATGACCTCTCCCTCTATTCAGACCTACGTTTCCCCAGACTAGTACCAACAGGATGACGCTCATAGTCTCCAATTTTTTTTTATTGAAGTGTAGGTGATTTACAATATTGTGTTAGTTTCTGGTATACCGCATAGTGATTCAGTTATACATATATATTCTTTCTCATTATACGTTATTACAGGATATTGAATCTAGTCCCCTGTGCTGTTCAGTAGGACCTTGTTGTTTATCTATTTTATACATAGTAGCTTCTACCTGCTGGTCCCAAACTCCTAATTTAACCTTCCCCCCCCCTCCCCTTTGGTAACCATAAGTTTGTTTTCTGTCTTTCTGTTTTGTAAATAAGTTCATTTGTGTCATTTTTTTAGATTCCACATGTAAGTGATATCATATGGTATTTGTCTTTCTCTGTCTGTCATAGTCCCTAATTTTTCATGT
This sequence comes from Camelus bactrianus, assembly GCF_048773025.1. Taxonomy (NCBI): domain Eukaryota; kingdom Metazoa; phylum Chordata; class Mammalia; order Artiodactyla; family Camelidae; genus Camelus; species Camelus bactrianus. The sequence goes on along the minus strand of NC_133567.1, from coordinate 19,663,983 downwards.
GTACCTTAGACCAAGCCATTGCCTTCTGAACGTTAAGTTACTTAGATTAGTGAGAGTAACAAGAAAGCAGGATGGTTGCAACTTATTTTTTTAATGTACTAAGTGTACCAATATTTATCGAGCAGCCAGCAGGCCCAGTGCTCAATGCCCTGAGGATAAGGCGTAACCCCTTCCTTTAAGGTTGAAAGTTGAGCGGGGGGACACTGATGTGTAAAGAGGCAACAATAATTATGAGTGATAAATACTGTGCTCACCATGGGGTAGAAACACAGTAACTGTAATACAGCTACTTTTGAGTTTTAAAAATCAGATTTCTCAAGATTTCTAAGAGTTAACTGCCTAATCCATTAGGCAATATGTACTAGTTGGTGAAACTCTGCAGTCATTTATTTTCCTCTTCATTCCCTCAGTTTCATAATATCCAATGGAGACCATGGGCAGTTGTGATGGTCACATGTCCTGTGGGGACTGTTTGAGAACCTTCTAGATCAGTATGTTCCAAACTGCAGGTCTCAGTCCACTAGTGGGTGATGAATCAGTTTAATGAGTTGATACACGTTAATGAATAGACAAGTATTATATCTTGATGCATTTGTTTCAATCGTACATTTATGTGTCCGCGGTACAAAATGTATCTCTTACTGTGGCTCATGGTCGAAAAGGTGTGGGAGCCCCTGTTCTGTATTATAAAGAGAAAACATGGTAAGTGTTCAACGAAGGAGCCCGGATCAGAAATCAGAAGATCCACATTCTAAACTCAGCTTTGCTACCCTGAGAACTCGAGGGAAGCATTTCACCCCTCTGCTCATCAGCTTCTTCATTTGACAAACAAATCAACAGGTATCATCAAGCCTCTCTCAGGACAATCGTGAAGATTAAATGTGACCAACCATATGTAGAAAGAGTTTAAAAGCCCTAAAACCCCATGTACTGGAATGTATCAACTTTGTTTTCTTTTTTTTAGAGGGGGAGGGGAGTTTATTTAAAATAAATTAGGCTTATTTGTATACTTTTTTATTGAAGTACAGCCAGTTACAATGTGTCAGTTTCTGATGTACTGCGTAATGTCCCAGTCATGCATGTACATACATATATTCATTTTCATATTCTTTGTCATTAAAGGTTATTACAAGATATTGACTATAGTTCCCTGTGCGGTACAGAAGAAACTTGGTTTTTTAATCTATTTTTATATATAGTAGCTAACATTTGCAAATCTCAAACTCCCAAATTTATCCCTTCCCACCCCCTTTCCCTAGTAACCATAAGATTGTGCATATATATATATATATATAATTTTTTTTAATGGAGGTGCTGGGGATTGAACCCAGAACCTTGTGCATGCTAAGCACACACTCTACCACTGAGCTATACCCTCCCCCCTGGAATGTGGCAGCTTTGTAACAGACAGTTTAGGACCCCAAAGCGGAGGAGGAGAAGGCACACCCTGTACTGATTATGAAGCAACGACCCTGATCTTCCTCCTCCGTGTGGAGACTCTCTTATCTCTCCCACCTCCATCCGGCCTGGACCCCTCTCTCTCACCTCTAAATGGTGATTCCTGTTCCGCTTTGTAAAGAAGAGAGATTCATTCCTAGACAAGGCATTATCTCCTGCTCTCAGGAGTAAGCAAGAAACATTTGCTGATAATAACCACATTTGCATATTTAGTAATAGTTTCCAAAATGCTTTTAAATGCAGCATGTCATTTAATTATCCCCCAGATCCTTGGCATGTTCATATGCCCATTGTGCAGAAGAGGCTCACTGAGGTTATGTGAATTGCCCAAGATTGTGTCGCTTCTAATACGGCAGATAAGATCAGCTTAGGTGAAACAGCATCGGTGAAACTCTTGAGGCAAATTAATTCAGAGGCTCCACACCACATTTCCCTCTACCACCCAGAAGAGAGTAACATGGAAAGAAAATATTGAGACCCAGCTACAGCCAATATTACATGGCAGAGTGGGGAGTGGGGTGCAGAGGCTTCACAAAGAAATCAAGACAGAGAGTGGGACTCCAGGCTGGAGGGCCGCTTCCCGCATGAAGCACGCATCGCTCTTAGCAAACCCTTCAGCCAAGGTAGCAGAGGATGCAAAGAGAATAAAATGAAACGTTTCTTTCTCCTGGCTCTGGAGGTCAGCCAGCCAAACTGCATCAAGCCCTGTGCTAGCAAAATTTTTCCTCTGGAATTTCAGACTGACTTCCTTGCTCAGAGAAAACCCTGGTAGTGTGAGCCAGGACTCTGGGATTACCGGGAAGGTGCAGTTCCCGTCCTGACCACGAGGTGATGCAATGACCCTAAATATAGCCACTCGAGGCCTTCTGGGAGAAAACAAGTCTATGAAGGCAGAGAGTTCAAACCATCAGTTCCTGAAGACGTCTAGAACATCAAGAAGCACTGATAACTATTAATGTGGTTTTTGTCCATGTCAGATCCCTGACTCTGTCAGATTTTGGATTTGTCCATGCCTCAGCAGGATCAAACAGCTCCAATACTCATGTGACCTTAAGCAAGTCAGCTGACATCTCTAAGCCTCAGTGTTCTCATCTGTAAAATGTGGAGATTAATAGCAGCCTATTGATCAAGTTGTTGTGAGGATTACAGGAGCCATACATGCTAGCTGCTAATTTTTTTTTTTCCTTTTTACCCACTTGACAACACATTGAATGGAAATTTGTGAAGCTTGGGTGTGGGCAGAGGAGGCCCCCTGCCTCCACCCTCCACCCTGACTCCACGTTTACCGCATCTTTGTCACTGCAGCACAGGACATTCTGGGCCCCTCGGCCATCCCAGCCACGTTGGGCTTGTTCAGGGTTATTGGGAGAGGTCAGGCTACATCAGGTGAGGGCAGCCATGACAGGAATTGGGGGCCCTGTGAGGAAATTTGACTCAGGACTCTGCACTTCAGAATATCAGCACAACTCAAAGGCAGTCAGGAAATTCCAGCCGTCATCATTTTCATTTATTTCACAGCTGTCTTGACCGTGAACCGTTTTTACCTGTGGACCAGGAAGATATCTCAAGTCGGAGCGAAAATTGCTCCGTTAACATAAGGTGCTTCAGTCAGAGCTGTGCAGTAGTAAACAGGGATCTAACCATGTGCTCCACCCTGCACGTCCAATCCTGCAGAGTCAGAAAGCAGTGAATCGCTTTCAGTTGTGAATGACTGAGCCCCAAGGCCCAGACGAGTACACTTGTTGCCGTCTCTGCTCTGACTTAATTCCTCACCCACTAATTTTGAGCAGAGAAGTGCCTTCTGTAAGAAGAACTGCCGACCCAGAAATAGAGCCATCTGCTGGGGAGGGCGGTGCTAAGAAAAGCAGCAGCTCGGGGTCACACTGGAGGATTTCACAGCGATGGCGCAGCATTGCCAGCCAGAGCTGGGGAGCCGATGGACCTCAGGGAGGATCGGGGCAAAGAAGAGTGGGGTCTAGGCAATCTAATGACAGCATCTCAGACTAGCCTGCCTGGCAGTGTCTGGCCCAGGCACTGGAGCTCGAAGGGCTTTGGAAATCATCCAGCCCAGCCCCCACCTCTCCAAGTTACGGGACTGCTTGATTGTGTCAGGAAATGTACACGTGTCCCCAAAGATGAGATGCCCTTTTAGAATTCACTGATTGAGCAAATATGTAATGTCGAGGGATTTCTATTAATTCAGGAATGCTTTTGTTGTTGTTCTAGAAATCATTTGAAATCTACTCTATAGTTAGGTATCATTTCCACACAACGAACTGAACCCATTTTCAATGTATAGTTCAGTGAGTTTTGACTAATATCTCCACCTGAGTCACCACCATGCAGATCCAGGCAAGCACTCCTTGTGTTCTCTGTGGTCAGATGCCGCCCTCCACCCCAGACAGACAGCCACTGCCCTGGGATCATACAGTGCGCACTTTTTATTAATGGAGGTACTGGGGATTGAACTCAGGACCTCGTGCATGCTAAGCACGCACTCTACCGCCGAGCCGTACCTGCCCCCACCCCCACAGTGTGCACTTTTTGGTGTACAGAATACCAAGCGTTGGCAACAGGAACTCTTCATTCGTTGCTCTTGGGAATGCAGAATGGTAGAACCACTTTGTAAAGCAGTTTGGCAGTTTCTTATAAAGTTAAATATATACTTACCATGTGACCCAGTAATTCCACTCTTAGGTATTTACTTAAGAGATATGAAACCATGCCCACAAAACACTTGTAGACACATGTTCATAGCAGTTTAATTCATTGTCACCCCAAACTGGAAACAATCCAGATCTCTGCAAACAGGTAAATGGATAAACAAATTGTGGTACATTCATACAGTGGAATATTATACCACAATAAAAGAGAACAAATGACTGCTGTACGAGACAGCAGACAAATCTCAAAAACATTACACTGAGGTGTAGGAGCCAGACACAAAAGAATCCATTTTGTATTATTTCATTTACAAAAATATCTTTTTGTTATTTTTAAGTTCTATTTATTACCACAGCATCTATACACAGCACATCTAGGTGGGAGGTGCTTAATCCCTGCTTGGTATACATTTGAATTTACCTATCACTTTGCATTAACCCCACATGCCTCATGGATCCAAAATCGCTCACCTTGTTCGGTCCTCCTGTTTTACAAATAAGGAAATAAAGCCCCAAAGTGGCGAAGTGACATGTGTAAGGCTGCCTTCCCAGTAAAGGAGAGAACTGGAACCCCTGTACCTTCTAAGCAGTTACTGATTTTTTTTAAGACACCACTTCTTGGTCTTTTGGAACCTGAGGGTCTGAGTGGACCTCTTGATCCTGAAAGAGACATTGGAGCCTCTGCTAAGAGGTGTGGGTTCCCACGAGGCAGGCTGAGGAAGCATGTGTAATGCAGCACCATCGCCTGTGCAGAATAATTGGTCCCTCTCCTCCCTGGGGAGCTTGATATGTGAGCGTCCATCCCCCCATCCCAACACACACACACACACCTCAATCCCAACTAAAGCACCCCTGAGGAGCTTCTCAACTGCCTCAGAAAAGGTGGCTTGACGTTAACCCCAGGCTGCTGTAAGGTAAACTGGATATGTGATGCTCACAGACCCTCTGGAACGTAGCTTTAATTGAACTTATCCCTGGGTGTGTTACATAAAACTTCAAAATCCAGCCATGTTTTCACTCTTGGAACTGAAGGTGACCGTCAGCAGTGCTGTGTACCAGTCTGGATTTGAGCAGGAAAATAGAAGCTACTCCACATACTCTTATCTATGAAACAATTCCAAGCCATCACGGAAGCTCGCCATGGAAAGGAAAGCAGAGAGAAGACGAGGGGAGCCTTGGCCAAAGATCTCAGCCTATAGCCCCAAAGCAGTTGATGTTGGAGACATTCTGGATGTTTCTGCAAGGGGGATGACCCTCCAGGAAGTTCTCTCCAACTGTCGTAGCCCACAGCACCAAAGTTGGGTAACTCTGGAGAGCTCTTCTGGGAGCTGCTGCGAATGTCACGTTGGGCACGTGTAGATTCCATGAATCCTGCTTGTAACCGCCAGGGGCTTCAGCTACGGAAGGCAGATGTGTGGAAGACCCTAGCACACTGTGGCTCCCAGCCGACAGTGGCCTCCCTCTAGCTCGGACACTCCAGCCTTGTGAGCATCTGTTCGGGCTGCGGCGGGGAGCCAGGGCAGAGCACAGATGGGCTGAAGTTCAGGCTTGGCGGCCGGGACTCTGCCAGCAGTTCTGCTTGGTTTGGGCTTCCTTGGGCGAGCTTGGACCCATGTGGCAATCTGGGCACTGTTGATTTGGCTATTTTTTCCTATTCTTCTCCTTCCATGGCTGGCTGTCCTTTAGCATAACAGTGAGTAGTCTGTAGACAAAGGATTTGTCTCCATGGGATGTAGTTAGCAGATCTTGAAAAGTACTTAACCACCATTTAAGGGACCTTGTGGTTTGACCCAAGGACGTCCTTCACCAGGGGAGGGTATAGCTCAGTGGTAGAGGGCGTGGTTAGCACGCACGAGGTCCTAGGTTCAATTCCCAGTACCCCCTATTTCAAAACAAAACCGCCCTTTGCCTAGGTGGAGGGAAAGTCGCTTGATTTCATTACAGTTGAGATGGCCGTGCTAGTAAGCTTTTGTTCTCCAAAATTAGTCAAGCAAGTATCATAGGGTGACTTCTGTCTTTCATTTAAAATAGGGTAATTTGTGGGGGGAGGGCATAGCTCAGTGATAGAGCAAGTGCTTAGCACGCAAGAGTCCTGGGTTCAATCCCTGGTACCTCCGCTAAAAAAATTAATTAAATAAATAAATAAATTTAATTACTTCCCCTAAAAAAAAAAAAAACAGCAACACAAACAAACAAACAAAAAGAGGCATAACACTTTGAGGGCCTCTTGGGGAAAAAAAAATCTGTATGATAAAAAATAAACAAATCAAATAAAATAGGGTAATTTTTACGTTTGGAAATTAATGTCAAAATAAGATACCCTTCGCTGGTATTTCCACTATGCAATAATTTCTATTTGTATTACCTACCCATCCCCAAATATATAATGTTGCTTATATTCTTGTATAACTACTTTCCCCCCATTTCAGTCAAGGTCCTCAAGGAAACTGGTGGTACTCAAATGGGTTAATTGAGAAGTTTAATAAAGAGGCTCTTTAAAAAGGTGTGACTAGGGTTGGGGACATCAGAAGGGGTGGTTCAGTACCCCCAGGGGCAAACAGTATTACCCCCTCCCGAAGCCTGAAGAGGCAAGTAAAGAGGGGTTTCCAGAACCCAGAGGATGACCAACACTTTGGAAATAGCCAGTAGAGGTAGAAACTTTTGGAGGAAAAAATGTAGCCGCTGCCCACCCGTGGCCAGGCAGAAAGGATGCTGAGAGAATCCACACCCTGCTGCCTTCCAGTCTCTCCTCCTCCCTGTCCTCCCACTGGCCAATGCCACCCAGGAGCCAGTGAGGGGCCCCTTGATACATAAAGGTCAACCTCCAGGGCACTGAGCAGGGTGGGGAAGGGAGCAGCGAGAAACCTGCAGGGCAAATGAGGAGTACCAGCAGCTCCCTTCCTAGCCTTGGAGCTTGTTTCTTCGCATCAGAGAAGCTTTTCTCAACTTCATTTTTAAGATTCCTTAATATACAGTTACATGGAATTAGTTTAACCAATCCCCCCTCCACTGTCAACCTTGAGATTATTTCTGATTTTTCACTAATCGAAATGTCAGTGTGGTTAATATCTTTATACACAGATCTTTGCAGACGTTTTGAATGATTTGCTTAGGTTAGATCCCTGAAGTTGAACTGGGTCAAAATGACAGGCATTTCCAAAGCTTTTCATCAGCATTGCCCCCAGATTTAGAGATGGCACATACTGGGCGTGAGTAGATTATGGGACGAGAGCTCTGACAGTTTGGGGTGATGGGGTAATAAACACAAGATGTGTTATTCAAAGGAAGTAAATGTGAGATGTCTTGTTCAAAAAGATGAGGTAGGGAGGAGGGTGTAGCTCAGTGGTAGAACGCGTGCTTAGCATGCGCGAGGTCCTGGGTTCAGTTCCCGGTACCTCCATTTAAAAATATAATAATAAAATAAATAAATAAATAAGTCTAATCCACCCCTCTCAAATTTTTTTAAATAAATAAAATAAGATTTTTTAAAAATAAATCTTTTAAAAAAGAAGAAGAGGTAGAGGAGAAAGCGAGCCTCCCCTCTGTGAGGGGGTTTGGGAATGCTCATCCTTAAGCACAGTTTCTGGTCTCCCCACTGGGTGTAATTACATTTCTGGGCCCACGTGTGCAGCCACCTTGCAGATCAACAAGAACTTTAACCATAAACCCAGACTGTAAAAAAAAGGCCCTCCAGTTGCTTATCCTAATGACCTGAGTCATTACAAATGAGACAGTCATTTTTCCTGCGGCAGATTTTCCATTCTCTTTTGGTGAACTTAGACCTCCCTCCAGTAGCTACCTGTGCAGAGTACACAGGGTTGGAAGAAAAAGTCATACGTAGAGTGAAGAGAAAACTGTCTAATTCAACCATCACCATGACCTCCACTGAAAACTAAATTTATAGCCAGTTAAGATAATGAAGTGGCGATCATGGTAACGGCTGAGATCCTTGTGGAAGAAGGTGGAATTGTGTCCTGGTGGAGAGGGTGGTTCCCGGAGCCGGACTCCCCGGATTCCTGCCCCAGCTTTGCTAGAAGCTGGCTCACTGACTGGGCTATGTTTTACTGAAGCTTTCCATGAATCTGTAAAATGTGATGATAATAATTAGACATCTTTTAGGATTACGTGAGATAAACTCTTAGCATAGCACCTGGCATGTGCCGAGCGCTCCGTGAACGTTAGATACTGCCATTAACACCTAACTGACCTTGTGGCCACCTTAATGACAGTGAACTAAATGCTCCTGCAGGTCTCAGTACTCAGGAAGGATGTAGAAAAACATCTGAGGCCACCACAGTCCCCGCCAGATAGAGGGTTTCCTAGAATGGCGTGCTGAGTTGTAGTCAAGAGAATGGGAACCTGTTACTTCTCTAATGAAGGAAAAAAGTACTTTGGGACGACATAAAAAAATTGCTGGGCTAGTTTTCATGTCACTTTCTCCCCTTTATAGAACTCCATGAAGGTGATGTTCAAATGCCTCTGGAAGAACTGCGGGAAGGTGCTGAGCACTGCAGCAGGTATCCAGAAACACATCCGGACCATTCACCTTGGGTAAGGCAGCCCTGCCTTCAGAGCCTGGTGTAGCCGCCGTCAGTTCAGTCCAGGACTGCCTGCACTCAGACTTACCCTCTGCCCTGTGCCTTGAAAAGTCTGAACACAGGAATAGGGGCTGGGCTTGCCTGGTCTTCCTAATCACTGTGGATGTGGCCACCACAGATGACAGAGGCCAGTATGGCAAGTGGGAAGAACGTGGACTTGAAGTTGTAAAGCCTTCCTGACATACTTACGAACTGATATTAAGGGAGTCACTGCTCTGAGCCTCTCAGTTCCCCCTGAAAATGAAGCTAATGGTATCATTCCTGCAGGGTCATGTGTGAGGGTCAAAAATAAAATGTATGTGAGAGTGACTTGTAAGAGATGAAACACTAGGGTAGGGGATCCTTGGACCCCCAAAATTGTCTGTCAAAGGGAATGTGCGCCTTTTTCCTGATGGAGAGCGGTCATGGCTTTGAGGTGCGGCCTGAAAAGGGTTTAGGAGCCATGGGGTCCATCAGCGCTCCTGCTGTGGTTCCTCTGATGTCTGATGACCTGCCCTCTCAGTTTCTGTTGCTCAAATAAGCCTTTCATTTGTACAACTGACCCTTCTCCTTGTGTTATAGAAAAACCTTTCTAAGGAAAGATAAAAGTCAGTTTTGAGCAACATGCCCTGGGGGGCAGTGGTGGTTCAGCTTGTCCTTTAGGCTCTGGGTCTCTCTTGTCCCGGGTTCTGGGACTTAGAAGGGACCTTGAGAAGATGTAAGTCATTGCCAGTGTGCATAATGTGAATCCAAACACATGATCAAGTCCCCAGACACTTGGACACAGAGGAGTCCTTTCAACAAGATGAGTGTTGAGAAATAAACACTGCAGTCACTTTGACCAGCAAGGGATAAATTTAGGAAATGCATGGTCCATAAAAACAAGTGGTATGAAAAGAAAACAAAAACCAGTCCTAAGGTGATTTTGCTGATTCGTGTGGGGGTCTCCTTCAGGGCCTGGAGAGAAGCAGGGCTCTAGCTCTCTAACCTGAAGGGCTGGGATGCCGGGGACACAGCCTGACCCTTCCAGGGTGCAGCACATGGAAATTCACCAAGCGCTGTGGGCGTGGCCCAGCAAAGTGGGCCTCCTGCTCCCTGGCCAGAGGGTCCACCTCATCCTCCAAGAAACACCACATGGGAAACACTGACGGGCGCAACTCGCTTCTATTCCTAAAGCCTTCGGGGCAGGAAATGCAGTGTCTCCCCTCAAACCTCGCTGTCAGGACAGCTCCCATTGTCAATAGCTCAGAGTTACTTAAACGTTTAGAAAGAACTTCCCGAAGCTATAATCAGGAGCTGCGGGGTTTGTTTTAAAGTCCATCCGCCCAGAAAAATCGAATCCTATTCCTCACCTTGCGGAAACACGTGCTGCATTGACGTATTTGTAGCCTGTAAGTGGCATTCACACCATTTTCCTTTGTGCTCCCTGGGTGCTCTCATGGTGGGTGAAATTCCAAGTGCAGCCACTGTATTCGCTTCCCTAAAATTCCCTTTTTACTCTGTGCGCTTCAAAGTGCCTTGGTGAATTAGGAGTCACAGCCCTGCCAGCCACTGCCTGGGAATGGGCCTGGATGAGCAGGACTGCAAGGCTGGGGTGTGTGTATAGAAGCTTGTGGTCTCAGCTCTCTTTTCTACTGGGAGAGGGAAACCGGCTTTGCCTCGATCCATGAGCTCAGTTATGTGACCGCCGGCAGATGGAGGGAGGGGGGTGGGAGCACACCAAAGCCCCGAGATAGGCATCTTGCATCTTACGTAGCTGCAGTGTGAACCATGCCAGTGCGAAAAGTACACAGTCTTTCTCTTAAATCTCACTCTATTCTTGTGCACCGGGGGCCGATCCTGACTTGCCCCCATGTAGGGTGCACAACTTCCCCCAGGCCTGTGTGTCTGTTAGTAATCCTTGGCAGCCAGTAGCAACTCGGCCTGCCCCATGCTGGAAAGGAAGTGGGGACAGGAATAGAACAGACGTGCATTCTTCAGCCCACTCTCTGGGGTCCTCAGTGGTATGCTTGTAAGAAAGCCAAGCCCAGCTGACCTGATACGGGACAGACACCTCCCCAGATGCCTCAGCCTGAGAGCTCAGGGGAAGTGGAACCAGGCTGGGAGAAGCCGCCCATCTGGCTGAACAGAAAGGCCAAGGAGAAGGGGAGATCTGAATCGTCAGTTTTCTACACAGGGATTGTAAGTGGGGAAAAAAGTTATTCCGAGTCAGTGCCCTGCTCCTGCCGGACATGGTCATGAAATCTGGGGCTGCCCCGTGGAAGGGAGAGGTCCAGAGGCCATCCCGTAAAGGCAGGTGGCTAGATGTGCATGATTTCGCTAGAAATTAACAGAGTGAATCAATGTCATCTTTTATTCGACTGTATTTTTCCACAGAAAGTTTTGCATAAAGTAAAATAACTGTTATGTCTCAGGGAGAACTGTGAAAGCACCAGAAGGTAGTTTTCCTGGTGATGCTAAAATCTGAGGCCTTCTAACATCAGCCTTATTTTAGAAATGCACCGTGTGTGGTGCATTTCTAAGCTCTGTATACAGTAGGCACTCCACATCTGCCGATGCAGAACCTGAGGGTATGGGGTGGGGGGCACTGTGCTATGCCATTTTATATGAGGGTGTAGGCTGCCAAAATCACACACACAGCTCAAAGGTGTCAGGATTTGAATCAGAAAATCTGACTCCAGGATCCAGGCTGGTAATCACTGTGTTCCAACAACGTCAGCTTCCTTTACTCACTCATTTAACGTTTAATAGGCACCTACTCTATGCCAGATGCACCACATGTGGCGTGACACAAGGGATGAACAAAACATAGCCCTAGAGAACCAGTCTTAGGGAGGCGACAGAGCTTTAAGAAAACATTACAGAGAGGTACCAAGTAATGAAATAAAGTGAACTAAATAAAATGAACGCACCTCGAAGGGAGCTCAGCGGATGTGACGTTCGGGGTTAAGTCCCAGTGCCTAACCTTTAAAATCAGGTCCCCAGTTTGACAACTCTGTCACTTCCACGCCCACCGCTCATCCAGCCACTGTCAGCCACTCAGCAGCCTCCTTGCGGCCTCCTACTCCTCCTCTTGCCCTCGTGTCCTCTGTTCTCCAGGCGATGGTAACTTTGAAAAAGTTGCTTAGATTCCTCAGTATCCCCAGAGGCTTCCATCACATTCGGAACAAAATCCAGTCTTTCCTGAGAGCTACAAGCCCTGTGCGATCTTGCCTCTGCCTTCAGCCCCACTCTCCTCCCGCCACTCTCTGGCTGGTGCCCTGAGCGCCTGCCACCGGCCTCTCTGCCCTTCTTGGAAAGTGCCAGCCCACCCCAGGGCACTGCATGTACGTCCCACGGTGCCCGCGTGGGTTTCTCCCTCAGCTCGTTCAAACTTCTGCTCAAATGTCACCTCCTCAGAGAACCTTCGTCTAAACACTCTACTTAAAAGAATGCCTCCCATCACATGCCCTGCTTAAGGACACTCTTAATGCTGCTTAATTTTTCTCTCTGGGATTTATCACTACTTGATGTATTAAATATCTATTTCCTTATGGGTTTCTTTTTTTTTAATTGAGTTACAGTTGATGTACAATATTATATAAGTTACAGGTTATAATATAGTGATTCACAATTTTTAAGGTTAAGTTCCATTTATAGTCATTACAAAATACTTGGCTGTGTTCCCTATATTGTACAATATATCCTTTTAGCCTATTTATTTATACGTAGTAGTTGGTACCTCTTCATTCCCTACCTCTATATTGTCCCTACTTCCATCCCTCTCCTTACTGATAACCACTAGCCTGTTCTCTGTGAGTCTGTTTCTTTTTCATTATATTCACTAGTTTGTTGTATTTTTTAGATTCCACATATACGCCATATCATACGTATTTGTCTTTCTCTGACTTATTTCACTGGCCCTCCAAGTTCATCCATGTTGCTGCAAATAGCAAAAGTTCATTCTTTTTTTATGTAGTATTCCATTGTGTGTGTGTGTGTGTGTGTGTACACCACATCTTTATCCATTTATCTGTTGATGGACACTTAGGTTGCTTCCTTATCTTGGCAACTGTAAATAATGCTGCTATGACATTGGGGTGCATGTATCTTTTTTCATTAGTATTTTGGGGGTTTTAGGGTATACACCCAGGAGTGGAATTGCTGCACCATATGGTAGTCCTAGTTTTAGTTTTTAAAAAAACCTCCATACTGTTTTCCACAGTGACTGCACCAATTTACGTTCCCACCAACAGTGTACAAGGGTTCCCTTTTCTCCACATCCTCTCCAATATTTGTTATTTGTGTTCTTTTCAATGATTGCTATTCTGACAGGTGTGAGGTGATACCTCCCTGTGCTTTTAATTTACATTTCCCTGATGATTAGCAATGTTGAACGTCTTTTAATGTGCCTGTTGGCCATCTGCATATCCTCTTTGGGAAATGTCTCTTCAGTTCTTCTGCCCATTTTTTAATAGAGTTGTTTGGGTCTTTTGTTTTTTGTTTTTTGTTTTTTGTTTTTTGTTTTTTTTTGATGTTGAGCTAATGAGCTACTTATATATTCTGGATAGTAACCTCTTATCAGTCATATCATTTGCAAATATTTTCTCCCATTCAGTAGATTTTTCATTTTGTCGATAGTTTCCTTTGTTGTGCAAAAGCTTTTAAGTTTAATTATGTCCCCTTGATTTATTTTTGCTTTTATTTCCTTTGCTGTAGGAGATAGATCCAAAAAAAATATTGCTACAGTTTATGTCAGAGTGTTTGCTTACATTTTCCTCTAGGAGTATTTTATGGTATCATATCTTACATTTAGATCTTTAACCCATTTTGAGTTTATTTTTTGTATATGATGTTAGAGAATGTTCCCGTTTCATTCCTGTACGTGTAGCTGTCCAGTTTTCCCAGCACCACTTACTTAAAAGGCTGTCTTTTTCTCCATTGTATATTCTTGCCTCCTTTGTTGTAGATTAACTGACCGTAAGTGCCGTGGGTCTATTTCTGGGCTGTCTGTTCTGTTCCATTGACCTATGTGTCTGTTTTCATGCCAGTTCCATACTGCATTGATTACTGTAGCATTGTAGTATAGTCTGAAGTCAAGGGCTGATTTCTCCAGCTCTGTTCTTTCTCAAGATTGCTTCGGCTATCTGGGATCTTTTGTGTTTTCATACAAATTTTAAAATGATTTGTTCTAGTTCAGTGAAAAATGCCATTGGTAATTTGATAGGAATTGCATTGAATCTGTAGATTGCCTTGGGTCGTATGGTCATTTAAAAAATATTAATTCTTCTAATGAAGGAACACAGTGTATCTTTCCATGTGTTTGTGTCATCTTCAGTTTCTTTCATCGGTGTCTTACAGTTTTCTTAGGTAAGTTTATTCCTAGGTATTTACTGTTTTTGATGCATTCCATTGTGAGCTTCTTGTCTGCCTCTCTCACTAGACTATATGTTCCATCAGGGCAGAGTCTCTTTATGTTTTGTTCACTATAATATTAGGAGACACCAAAAAAAAAAGTGCCTGTCCAGTAGGCTCTCAATAAATCATTTTTGAATAATTGATGAAGAAATTGCTTTAAGAGGTTAAGGAAGGCTTCCCTGAAGGGGGCAGTTGAGTGTTGCAGGCTAAGTGAGAGTTTGCCAGGCAGACAGGACAGAGGAAGAGAATTCCTGACAGAAGGAACAGCACGCACAAGAATTCAAGGCAAGAAAATGGCTTGGGTTAGTAGGAGTTTTGCTCTCTTTTGCATTAGGCGTGCTGGGGACTCTGACTACAGCGATGGAGAGGAAGACTTTTACTACACTGAGATCAAGCTCAACACGGACTCGGTGGCAGATGGACTAAGCAGCCTGGCCCCGGTTTCGCCCTCCCAGTCCCTGGCTTCGCCTCCCACTTTCCCCATCCCAGATTCAAGCCGAACAGAAGCTCCTTGTGCCAAAACTGAGACAAAATTGATGACACCGTTGAGCCGCTCCGCTCCCACCACGCTCTACCTCGTGCACACCGACCACGCTTACCAGGTGACTGGCAAGGCCATGAGAGTAATCACTTTGCCTCCTGACCAAAACCAGTAGCATTCTGACCTGTGAGTAAAGGATAACCCAGTGGAAAAAGTGCATCCGAGGTAGCCTAGTAGCAGAGTTCGCTTTTTCTTTTTCTCCTTTTAAAGCCAAGATCTCACACAGAACCTATGGATTCTTGGACTCCCCAGTACTGACTGAAGTTCTGATCCCTGAGAGGTTGTTATGAGGATTAACACCCTTAATATTGTAAAACCCTCAGAAGGGTGCCTGGCATGGTGATATAAGTACCTGCTAAATAAAAAGTAAAATGAATGAAAAGGTGAGCACTGAAAAGCAATGGCACAATGACAGCTTTGTCCTGCACCCCAAATCTGGAACTCCATGCCCTGCCTTCTAAACTGGTAGCTAACTCAGACTAGAGCCGTGGTTGTCAGTGTTTCCCAAATCAACCGAGTCAGCATCACTTAGGAACTCGTTACAACTGTGACTTTCCTGGGTCTGCCCTAGACTGGAAGCTAGGGGTGGGGCCAAGAAGTCTGTGTTTAACGGACCCTCCAGGAGATTTTGCTTCACTCTAAAGTCTGGGAAGACCTTAGAGACAAGTCCTGCTCCCACAGGACATGGCTGAAGATCCTTTTCCCCCAGAAATGATTAACTCTTTTAAGTGTTGAGTTAAATAAAATTTCCATACATTCAAATCTTAAGAAAATATTTTCCCCATAATTCTCAACTACCCTATGTAACTTTTTAAAAGAAAAATCTCCTTATGTATTTGCAATTGTTTTCCCATCTTTGCTTTATAAGCACTTTCCATGTAACTGAATTCAAATGAATCAAAACATCAAATTGTTTTAATCATTCTCTTATTGTTAAATGTCTGCTTTTTAGTCCGTCCAGCTTTTTAATTATCATTAATAACTCTACTAGGATACCTCTGTGCCACTGGCAGTTTTTTTTTTTAATTTGAATTCCCAGAAGAGTAATTTTTGAGTCATAGGATAGAACATGAACAGATGTGTATTGCCAAAATATTTTCCAGTGGTTGCCAGTTACAAAACCAGTGTCACTAACAACTATATTTATAAGTAGAAAACCTAAAAGGACTTGTAGAGGAAGAATTCAGCCATTTATTTACTGGACTTCAACTCAAGAGCCATGGAATAGAGCTAATTATTAAATTAGTTGATGCAATAAATTTCATTCCTGACTCTTTCTGTGCTGGTCAAACAGAGTAACTTGTTCTTGTTTATCAGTGTTGCATTTAGGTCCAAGATCATGGGCTTGATCCAACTGAATTGAATTATTTTGCTTATCAATATAATGAGAGGTGGAACACACATTGAGTGATCTAGAAGTTTCTTCCCGAACGATATATTCAGAATCCTGGGATATTTCTGTTATAGGCATTATAAATGTTCAGCATAAAAATATTAAAAACATAAGCAAAGAAAGAAAATCTGTCCCTAGTCCCAACAACAAGAAAGCCCATTGGTTAGTGTTTTTGGTATGTCCTTCGAGACTGTTCTAGGTGCATAAATATGCTCATTTTTTTTAAATGGAATCTATCATAGTACTCTTTTCACTATGCTTTGTTCTTCCCACTTAATATCTCATGAACATTTTCCCATGCCAATGAGTATTCTTCAACAGCATCATTTTTTTTTGATGAGTTAAAAAAGAGATTATTAGTTAGCACTTAACTTGTCTAACTCCAAGCTGAATGGTCTCGCAGACCACAGTTTGTCTTACTGACAAGAGATTGTTCTAAATGCAAATTTAACCTGCTTTCTCTATTATGCAAAACCTATTATAGAAAACCTATTTCTCTATGTTGAACAACATCATTTTTAGTGGCTCTGTGGGCATATCATCATTTACTTACCCTTTTCCCTATTTCCGGGTATTTGTGTCCAGGTTTTTTAGTATAATACGTAGTTCTGCAATGAACAGCTTTGTATCCATTTCTCTAGAATAAATTCTAGACGTGAAATAGCCACTACGCTAAGAACTTGGATGTGTACTGCCAGATTACCCTCCCAAAGTGCTGTAATTTACAGCCCACCGCCACTGTATTAAAAAAGTGTTTATTTCCCAACTTGATCCCGAGGAATTGTATCTCACAGATGTCCTAAAATAGGTATATGGATGTATAATCAAATTTCTTTTCAGAAATTGACAGTCCAAAGCTTTCTCCCTCTACACCTCAGAATGCTTGGATGTCTAAAAAGTTTCTCTCTAGGGACTCGTCTTTGACTGGGTTTAATCTCCTCCTGTTAGAATTCAGTCTAAGTTATTAATATAGCGGAGGTCGTTTCTGAGGCCCTACCTGGGTAATGACAGCATAAGACTGAGGAGACAAGTTCTTTCCTAACGACTTTGTTTTCTGTTTGACAGGCCACACCCCCTGTGACCATTCCGGGGTCCGCCAAGTTCACCCCCAACAGCAGCAGCTTTAGCATTTCTTGGCAATCTCCTCCAGTTACCTTCACAGGCATTCCAGTAAGTAGAAAAACCAAAAGCCAGAAATCTGGGCAAAGGAACGTAAATGTAGAGGACTAATTGTAGAAAAAGACAAAAATCAGAATGCCAGAAGGAATTTTTTTTTTTTTAAGTGATATTTGTAAACTCAGCAAGGGATCTCGTGGCCCAGACAAGCTCAGCTTCTCTGTAGAAAGGTGTCTTGACTGGAATTTTAGAAACTAAAAGACAGTTTCAGCTGTTGATCTACAACTTGTTGGAAATAGACCGAGATTTTGTGTGTGGGTGATGTATTTGTATGTTTCTCAAAGGCTTGATAAAATTAATAGCTGAACTTAGACCCTGAACGTAAAAGAAAGACACCCTGTCCGCAAACAGCGTTCATCATTAGGAGTGACTTGATAAGAATCTGGCTTTGAAATTATTGTTCGTGGGTATGTCATTCTGAAGGTTCAAATAATAGAAACTGAAGTCACTTTTTTTCTTCCAAACCTGAATAATCCACGCTGATGGGTGATTTGCAAATAAATGAGTGCTGAAGTATGCCGTCGGGTTTAAGTAGTGGATATCGATTTGATGTATTAAATAATTGGTGTCTGAAAATGCACCATGAATTTACTTGATTCTTAACAATTTATTTAAAAAGATATTGGGTCTTTTACAGCTTATCACAGAATATCCACAGACCCCACACTGCTGATGCTCATGCGGGTTTATAACTCCTGATAAGGTTCAGAAAGGGGCTTATGATAATAGATATTAACCTTATTTTCTCCTCTTCACCCCTCTCCCTAAGGACCTCACAAAAGCTTCTTACTGCAACCGCTGGCGATTCCCAGAGGTCTCCAGCCAATACTAAGGCTTCCCGTGGAGCTGATAAAAATGAAAATGGCTCAGTCAATTTTGCTGTGTTCTGTCAGTGAATATTTATTAAATTCCCTAGAGGAACGGCCAGCAAGAGAAAGTATCCTGCTGGCAGGCGATTTGGGAATTTGCGGCTTCCAGAAAATACTCCTGGAATTGGACTTTTTTTTTAAAAACAGTATCATGGATCTGGAGTAATTATGGAAGGTGCCTGCTTCACAGACAGCGGTCACTGCTGGTCATTTTCAAAGAGCAAGAATACAATGGGTGACCTCATCAGTAAACGTTAAAAGAGAACAGCTTACTTCACAGACTAGTGATTAGCAGTATCAATAGGGAATAAGTCAAAGAAAAATTTTAATATAATCAAAATTCAGAGACTTAAACACAAGTGAAAACATGTTTTTACTTCATCTTTTAATATTTTACCTGAGTATTTGAAAAGAATTTTACCCCTCATAGGACATAGCTTTATTGATTTTCCTTAATTTTAATTTTCTTTATAATGGCCAGAAACCCTGGCAGCATGGCAGCGATATCCAAGGGCTTGGAGTCATAGACTCTGAATGTATGATATTCGTAGGGTTCTGGTGCCTAATTAATAATACAGAAGTCAATGGGCTTTTATATTTTAGTGAATGTCAAATGAGAGAATATATGCAAATGTGTATTAAAATTATAGCTGCTTTATACACTTGTGGTGTGCTTTGCTTAGATGGGATGTTTATATTGTATATATTCAAGGAAACATCTATTAAAGGAATTTACAAAAATGGAAAAAAAAAAGAGAGAGAACCGTTTAGACATGTAGGTGTTCGTTTTGTTTGTGGCAGAACAACGATTCCCCAAGGTGGGTGCCGGAGGTAAACAATCAGTCCTTTGGGTGACCTTCTGTTTTTTTGATAGACATAATGAGACCCAGAGTGGCTCTCAATATGACATGTGAGACAACCTTTGTGACCTAGAGAGGCAGCTACAATTACAGAATTGTGGAGACCTGCTGTTCTGAATTCTGTTCATTCCTGTCTTTGATTTGAGAAGGATTTTCAAGAGCAGACCCCATACTGCTCATCTGGTGTGAAAACAAGTATAATGTGTAGATGGAACAGCCCAGTTCAGACTTCTTTTCAAATTACCTCTCTGACTAGCCAAAATTGAGTGTTTTCTCCTTTGTTTTATTAATTGCGTCATTTCCTTCTGTCGTATAGTGAATCACTCCGAGTGCTTTTGCACTGGCTACTTTTCCTCCTAAGTTCCTGAATGTCTTACACGGTAGGATGCCAGCCACGATGCCTCGTATTGTTCGGTTTTCAACAGTTAAATTTTAAAGTGCTTCTCCCTGGGGACACTGTGGACATCTCTGGTCTCTGGTCTCATCTCAAGCCCCTGGACTTTTCACAGAGTCCCTAATTTCACTATCTGTTGGTTATCAGGGATGTTCTAGACTACAGCTTTGGACAGAAAGTATGTAGAGTAGCTGCATTAACTAGGTTTCCCACATTTAAAATCCTGTGTGAGCTTCTGATTTATCCTTTCACTAGAGAATTCCCCATCTGTGTGGTTTTACACTGTATTAGCAGTCCATTGCTATTTAAAGATAAAGGTGAGGGCAGGAGAGGGTATAACTCAGTCATAGAATGCATGCTTAACACGCACAAGAGCCTGGGTTCAATCCCCAGTACCTCGATTAAAATAAATAAATAAATAAACCTAATTACCCTCCCCCCCCAAAAAAAATAAATGCAACCTGCTTTATCTTTAATAAATAAATAAATAAAAGTAAAGGGACGGGGGAAGCTGCCGTTTTCCAAGGCTTTTGTTTTATTTCAGAACAAAGACAAGAAGGCTTATTACAAAAAATGTTCTTCACCTAGCTCTACTCTCTCTCAATGCTTTAAAATTTTTTTAAAAATTTAGAAATCCAAGAGGAATGGAGAACAAGAGGGACCTGAGAGGCAGGGGGCCAGGGGAGGTTAAACACATGCCCTGGCCATCATACGTTCCATGACCTTGGGCAAGTTATTAACCTCCCTGTGCTTAGTTTCCTCATCTGTAAAATGGGGCCAGTCAGAGTACTTATCACATGGGGTAGTGTGAAAAATAAAGCTGTTGTCAGAGAGCCTGGCACATAGTGAGTACTGAAAGGATGACATTCATTCTGTCCAGGCTCTTTGCTTCTTGCCTTTATCCCTGTTCAGACCCCAGAGTCTGCCATGTGGGCATCTCATGCAAGAAGCCATCTATTATTTGGCTATGGATGATCTAACTGAGAAGGCAGAGGCCCACCCTGGGTGTTGCCACTGACTAGCTGTTAACTTGAGACAATTCTCTTAACCTCTCTAGATATTTTTCTTCTTTAAAAGAGAGATCGGTGAGGCTTGGAATAGGAATATATATGCTTGACGGCTTAAAATATTACTCAAGTGAAACTATGTTACCATGGACAACTTGGAAAGCAGAGACGTGAAGTCATGGAGATTTGTAAAGTATTCATTGTTGCTGGGTCTTTCCGGGTTGGGGATGTGTTTGAATTCTGCTGTGAGCGTCACCCCATCCATTTTAACATGTGGTCTCTGGGAAGGAAGTACCTCACCTCCGTGTCTAAGGGTCGGGTACCACTGCCCGCACAGCAGAGGTGAACGAGATGCATGAGGAGGAGAGCCTGCCCAGTCAACTCTGTTTTCCTTGTGTTTACCAGGTGTCCCCAACCCACAGTCATCCAGTGGGCACTGGAGAGCAGAGACAGCACACTCACACCGTCTTGTCCTCCCCACCCAGAGGGACGGTCAGCCTAAGGTATGACTGCTTGAAACTCCACGTGCCTCATTTCTAGGGAATTAGCCAAAAAACAGAAGGACAGAGAGGAAAAGAGAAACCAGAGATACAGTCTTTCATAAAATTTCCCTGGAATGGACGAAACACTCTTTCATTCTTATGGCTTTTCCCATCCATTATCTATTAATGAAGATTTGTTGTTTTTTCAGGGTAACGGTAGTAAGTTTTCTTGCAGAATAGGTAATGCTGACTACTGGGTCCCTTTAAAGCCATGTTGCATTAACCTGTGTGTAAAATGAACTACAAGATACAGTTTTTAACCCAGATCAAGGACAACCTCCCCAGGATTCCCTTAACCAGAATGCTAGAAATTCCTGAAGCAAGAGAGCATTTGAAAGTACATGTTTTAAAACTTGAAAGAGTAATGCTCTCTACTGGTATTTCTTGTATTCCCTTTTTAAATTCAGTGTTGTGAAGCTGCCCAAATGGACACATGCACAAATGGACAAGGGGTCAGCGCTTCAATGTGTGAATTTTGGGAGAACGCGGTGCTGTTCCCAGCTCTTGTCTCTTAGCCCCTGCTCGGTCCTGAGTCCTCTATACTCTGTGTTTGGAGTAGCTGACTGTCTCCTTTTTTGGCTCTAATGCCACTATTTTGTTCTCCTATTTTTTTGACTCTGTTTCCATCACTGGTTCTTCTATCATGGGGTACAGTGGCATTCCCTACAGATCATTTCCTTTTCCCTATGAACATTAAAAAAAAAAAAAAACTAACATTCCTTGATAAGATTTAAAAAAAAACCTAACATTCCTTGAATACCTATTAGGTGCTAGGTAATTTCTCTGTTCATTCAGTTGGTTACCAAATTTGTACGGAGTGCTAACTCTGTGCCTAAAAACTACTGGAGGCACTAAGAAGACCAAGTTTCTTTCAAGGAGCAAATGTTAATATTTCAGCGGCTGTGAAAACACCCAGCACAGGTTAAAGACTGAACCTAGAGGGATCTCCTACTACATTTCCTGACTTTTTTTTCCCTAGATCTTTCTTTTGAGCCCTCCAGAGCCTGCCCTTTGGATTCCTCGCACTGAACCCCTTGTCCTCACCTGTCTTCCAGGAAGCCCCGGGGAGAGGGCAAGAAGTGCCGGAAGGTGTACGGCATGGAGAACCGGGACATGTGGTGCACGGCCTGCCGCTGGAAGAAGGCCTGCCAGAGGTTCACTGACTGACGACGCCGCCCTGGCCGGCGCCCGCCGGAGATGCTCCTGCCTTCGCCTTCCACGCAGGGCCTCAGAAAGCGCTTTTCCTTCCGAACAGAACACGCCTGAAGCCCAGGAAAAGCACTTCTGGGAACCTTGGTGGAATTACAGCAAAAAAAGAAAAAGAAAAAAAGGAAAACCCACGAAAGGTCACTACCCTCCCTGTTCTTGCTGCGAACCCAGCCTACAGCAGCTGTAACTATTTTTTTCCCGTGAAAAGCCACCTTTTGGGGGGCTGTATGTCTAGGTCTGAAAACTGTGGACTTGTGTAGCAATTGAACCAACCAAGCCCGTTTGACCTAGAAAGGTCTATTTTGATAAGCTTTCTGAATAATGCCGTTTCTGAGATTTTTTTTTTTTTGACACTTAAGAAAGGAGGCTACACATTATTCAGTAGCGTTTGTACAAAAAACAATCCCTGCATTCGTTGTGAATAGTCTTTTCCCTGTTCTCCACTGGACTTCTGGGAGCAGTACACATCGTGATCTTTTCTATGTCTTTTTGGTTTGTTTGTTTTGTTTTGAAGAATGGCCCCAGATGGAACCATGGTAGAGCTGTTAGCTTGAAGGGCCCTGGATGGCAGAAGCTCGAAAAAAGATTGACATTTGACTGACATCACCAGCAGACTTCAGCCCCAGCTGAGTTCAAGACGTGCCGCTGTCACTGAGGGGAAACATCTGAGAGTCTTCCTCGGAAGCCCTTCCTCGAGAGGCAGCCCGGCTCATCCACTCCCTGTCACAACGCAGCCAGGACCTGGCCCACGTTGCCATCTGGGAAAGCCTCGAAGCTTCCTCATGCGATGCGATGCCAGCCACAACTCAGATCTGCTCATCGCCGCTCGTCTGACAGCTGTTGCCAGGTCAATGGCTCATCAGGCCCTCCCTCAAAACGCCACCGCGACTGGTTTCAGAAAAGGTAGAGAACTCCAGACTCTCCTGGCAGGTTGGCTTCAGGCAGCAGAGCACAGCCTGCCTACACGTCCCCGTCTGTTCAGAAAGTCACGTGGGGTCAGCATCCATTCTGAGTGCACTTTTATATAGGTTTTATGCTTTAGCGTGTCTGGGAGATGGGTTAATGGACAATATAAAGACTATATGGGAAAAGGGAAGGTCCAAACCTTTATTTTTCTTATCAGAATATTGGAGCTAGTCATTAAGAATTTGCTCGGAAGGGAACATACAGAACACCAAAAGGAAAATGCGTGTTGGTATAGGAATTTCTCAGTTTAGTAGGACCAGGGCTTGCACTGTGTTCCATTTAATTGGACTTTCGAGCCTGGTGTGTTTATTGTTTGTCTTGGTGGCAGTGGTGCGGGGACAGCGGAGTAGTTGTCAAGCCCTACAAATAAGCTCATTCTCTGTCTACCCTACTCTTGATTGCCCTGCTAAAGTTACTCCTCCTGTACCTATGCAAAGAAGTAAGAGCACCTTAGAGGATGCACTGTGTTGGGCTGGGGGCCTAGAATCAGCCATAGGGATGTTAAATGAAATTGCACAGAGCAAAGTTTAATATACTTAGCGATTGTACATACACTTTTTTTAAAGAGTAGAAAGAAGTCATCTAGTCGTAACAGATACGCTGTTTTCAAATAAGAGGAACAGAAGGAGGCTCGTTGGTGTAACATCTACAATTTGTGCATTCACACATTTTGGCAATTTTATTTTTTAAACTCTCATATGATGTTTTAAACATTCTTCCTTGTAAGAGATACTGTTTTCTCCTTCATTAATTAAAAAAAAAAAAAAAGAGAGCAGAGAAAGTGCTGTAGTGCACCTTGATCACCAGCCACCCAGCACCAGCTATAATGGATGTCTCAGTACTGACAAGGCGAGCCAGGAAAGGGTTTTTTCAGACATAGTTGCATCCTCTACCCCAGCCAGGCATCCTGTCATTTCACCCACAGGCGCCTCTGCTGTGAGGTCCAGGAGGCCCTGAGCTGGGGCTGGATTGCCCAGCGGCTGCAGTGAAGCCAGTGCTGGTCAACCATTTGAGCAGGTGCACCATGTGCTTCAGTGATGGCTGGGGTGCAGTCCTGGAGTATAGGGGTTTTTTTCCTTCAGCAAAGCTCCCTGGCCCTTGATCTTTGGATTAAGTCACTAATCCAGAGGGGGTACAGCTCAGCAGTAGAGCATGTGCTTGGTGTGCACAAGGTCCTGGGTTCAATTCCCAGTGCCTCCGTTAAGAGAAAGAAAGAAATAAAGGTGGTTTTTATTTAAAAAAAAAAAAAAGAGAGAGCGAGAGATTAAAGTGATAAGGTGCTCAGTCTATCCCCCATCCCCTGGACTTTGGGACAGAAGTGGGGAGAGAGGGTTGCTGTGGAGCAATCCTGGAGTGAGGGTTTTGTGGGGGCTCTGTGACTTTGCCCCCAGAAGTACAGCCCATGACTAGTTCTGAGCTCTGGCCTGGCTGAGCCCAGCTCAGTCCTTACCTCGGTATTAGCCAATGCACAGGTGTAAGCAGAAGTGTAGAACTGAATGCCAGTTCCCTGGGATTTCTTCTCCTTTCTAAAACCGTCTTTACATACACTCTTCTGCGTCTCCCCACCACTCGGGGGCTCCTTTCTGCTGGTCAGCCCAGGGCTGTCTTCTCTAGCTCCCAAGTGGCACAGACCCTCAGTACCTCCTGCATATAGACCCCTGCACCCTGTACCAAGGCATGTAATGACTAGGGGACTACCAAGCTTCACCTGGCTGGCCTTGAAGAAAATGGACGAAACTTCTTGCAAGGCACCCAGAAGGCTACAAGTTGCAAGATACAGCACTGATTGTAAACACTAAAATTAAAAAAAAAAAAGAGCTATTTTGTTATATTTTGGAACTAAATGAAGTGCCAAATTAAGCCCAAGATTTTTTTAATGCCTTCTCTGTGGTACCACATTCTTTTCTGTCTCTTTTCTGCAGGAGGAGGAGGAGGGAGATGGGTGGGAAGGAAGGTCCCAGGGCACGTGGCTAGTTACCGGGAGCCCCACCCCTCACGGGCATCTCAGAGACCTGTCTGTGCAAAAGAATGGCGGTGCAGTGGGTTCTGGTCCCAAAGTCTTTCTAAAGAAGGCATGTTGTAGCCTTTAACTTTTCTCTCCCTGATACCCTTCCCTTCAGACAAGATGTCTCACCTCTCTCCAAAGAAGGCATTTCCTGGTGATGGACAGGCATTCTCCAGATAGCTCCACAGCAGAGAGAGCTCATCAGGCAGTCGTTTAAACCTTAGTTCTTCCCAGAGGATGTCCATCCCATTTATAGGAGGGCAGTGTGAGCGCCTGGAGGAAGTACCCACGTAGCAAGTGATTCGGGGGCCGGAGAAGAGACACCAGAGGACTGTGGAGGCCTGGCTCAGGCTCACCTCCCTCATGCTGACTGGCCGATGGTGACCATCCCTGGGCACCTCCAAGGGAGCTGCCAGGTTCCCACCCGAGCGGCTCCGCCCAGGGATGCAGGACTGCCGTGCACATCTTGAGTGGGACTTCTCTCCACCTTGTTTGCTAAAAAGTTTCCTCCCTCATTTGGCAAAAGCCAGTGTCAGGAAGAGGGCAGTGGGTTTCTGGGCAGGAATGTGCGTGCCTGTCCACAGCTCCGGCACCAGCAGGGTGGGTGCCCTTCATGAGACGATTCCTTGTCCAGTCCTAACCGCGTTGCAGATGAGAACTTACAAGAGAGAATGATGCGGGTTACAGTTCTTGGGCTTTCCAACAAGAAATAGTTACATGGATGTTGCAAGATTTCTGAAACAGACGTGCCCGCTATCAAACTGCAGGAGCACTTGAGTTGAAGTCAGCTGTCGCTGGTGTCACACTAAGCCACACTGAAAGCAGCCCTGGGTTCCGAATTAGCTGTCACTACTGGAACCCATTACCGCCTTCATCAGACTTCACTGGAAAAGGAAAGCGCAGCATTCACTTGGGAATGTTTAGAGAAAAGTGGCAAGAACTGTACATATGGGAGAGGATTCCTTGACAAAAGTAGCAAAATACTGTTAAAAAAAAAAAAAACATTTCCTCAGGGAAAACTAAAGGGTATGTGAAAAAATAGATCTGGAGGATCCTAAGACTAGAAAGGCTTCTATTGTCTCCAGCATCTTTTCTAGTCAGAACAGTTTTTTTGGTTTTGGGGTTTTTTTAATGAACATGATATCATTTCAAGATAAATTGACATGAACTGGACAGTTCTGACTTCTGGGGGTGCGGACGAATGCTCTGTGAAACAGAGCTGTGTCTTTGTTTCATAGACCTGCATTCTGAGGCTGGCATCTGAACCACAGCGCAGTCCCTGGTGGGTTTTCGCAGACTCATGTAAGGCTGTTTCTGAATGTAATTATGAATCTGACACCTTGGTGTTCCTTTTTATAATTAGCCAGTTGGATGACTGGTTGTTAGTTACACGCAGAATTCTGTAGGTGAAGGGCGTTATAAATGTTCATTTTGCTTTAATGGCATGTTAAGGAGCAAACTTCCATGGACTTTTGTGGACAAGGTGCTGCTTTTTCACAAGACCCTGTAGAATTTCTCTCGACCATGTCAACTGTAGCTTTGACCTGTATGAACGCAGGGAAGAATTTGTGCATACAAATGAGTGGAAACAGAGCAGGATTCATGAATATGGATCATTTTGGGGAATGCGCTGGGCACACGGGTCAACTGGAAAACTCATTTCTCTAAGAAAATAACCCAACCAGCAGCACACACGCTCTCCCCGTTCCCCGTACCTGTGGGGATTTCTCCAGATCGGAACTGCTTCCTTACGTCTTTTGCATTGTAACTAGTCAAACCAGAAGTCAGTAAATAAAATGAGATTAGCACTTTTAGGTACCAACTGTATCACTAAGTAACGCGCACCAATAAAGCAAGAAAGTATAAAAGGTATTTAAGGCCAACTGGTTTGCTTATGGTGACTGACTTTGAAAAAAGCCCAGATCCAATGAGATATACATGCTTTAAAAGGTGTATCTGTCATAGGACCAGAAACCAAAATGGGAATTTTACATCTGGTCCTGTTTTGTAAATAGTTCCTTTTTTTTGAAGACAATCTCATGTTTTATAACTTTTCTTGTGAGTCTGAGAATCACAATGGTAATGTGTTGTGTCAAAATGTAATCTTAAATACAATAATTATAACTTAATTTTCCAAATAAGACAAGAAATATACTGCTTAGGCTTCTGCAGTTCTGAGAAATGTGACACTTTTATAATAAGCATTAGTACTTAACTTCTCGAGTTAACAGAACTGGAAATATTTTACAAGATGCAGTGTTTTGTAATCACAAAGAACATGAACATTTTGTGGGAAATGACCTTGGTTTTATACATTGTAGCTTATTTTTTAAAATACAATATTTTACCAGACAGGAAGTGTTAACGTTATAAGCAATTCCTGCTCTCCAAAGGGCTATGCCTCTTTTAAGCAAGTGTTTCGATGCATATCTTTTCACTTAACCCTCTGCAGCAAGAGTAGAAATGCAGATCCGATGGAAAGATTATTACAAGAGAATCAAGATGGCAGCAGCTACTCCTTTTATCATTACCAGTGTGTTTTCAAAGTATTTGGGGGGGAGATATTTTAAGAATCATCAAGTATATTTTAAATCTTAAAAATGTCAATAGATATGCTTACTGGCAGTGGGAGAAATATACTTGTACATTCTTTAGTGTAAAAATGACAAGATTCTGTCACAAGGACAAGCTTATTGCTCAGCCTACCAGAAGCACAAAGCTGCATTTAACTAGTAAGTATCACTTGATGGAAATTTCTAAAATCATGGCATGTGAGCCCAAAGACAGGATTCTTAGGGGATCAGTGACATTTAAAATAACTTCGTCCTCAGCACTAACTAAAGAACTTTAATTTCCTTATCAGAACAAGTGCTTGATTTTGCACATGAAGAATTCACAGACTCGCGAGTCTGAGATCAGGAAGTCACTGTATTCCCAAGAGTCGGAAGACAAGGAAGGGCGCTATGTGGAGAGTTTATTAACCACACAAACAATTCGGAGCTTGGCCAAAACCATTTCATAATGCTGTACAGTGTTTTCTAGCCCACTCACTGTTAAAACAAGAAAGCACCTTCTTCTAAGATTTTAGTAATTCAGAAGCTAGACTGATTAGTCAAGTTTGCAGATAACATCAAAAAAAAAAAAGCTGGGACAGAATGGTTGTACACCCATTGGGCACCTCCTATGAGGTGGTCAGAGGGTCACTCAGACTTTGTTTTCAAATGAGCTTTAGTATCTGCACATATGAGGACTAGAAATGCACAGAGTTAGGGGAAGATGTGTACGGCCTCATCTCTGAGACCAGGCAGTGTGCAAATCTCTACCTTCATTCTCTTGGAATCTCTCTGTTGTTGGCATTAAAGTTCCCAAGAAGTGTTTACTGCTGCATGGTTTTGAACCAAACGAGTTTTGCTTCGTATTTCAATAGAAGCTTCCTAATGGTAAATAGCAGATGCCTTAGAAAGACCAGGCAGATACTGTCACTGAATGATGCAGATCAGGCAAAAGAAGGGCACTAGAGAATAGCAGAGATTGTGGTGAACCAGAGAACACATGCCCCTTTGAAGGGGGCCCCAGCTCTAGACAATCAGAACCATGCAGAAATCAGGCCCAGGGCTGCTAGATCTTCCGACTGGGAAATAGGATGTTACCTGATACTTCAGCTAAATTCAAATTCTTGGCCAACACTGTGCAGGCCAAAGAAAACCTGTACATGGGCGGATGCAGCCTTTGGCCATCAGTTTCAACTGCTGGGAACAGCAGATTTCGCATTCCATAGCCATCAGGTCAAGTTCTTCCATCAGCCCCACAAACTCACCATTGGCACTCTCTGGGCAACTATCATCCAAGAAGGGAAAGAGGTCATTTCTTCCCCAGGAATCCTTCTCATGGAAGACTTGAATATCAAAAGACAATATCCTTAAGCTAGCCTTGCCTCTGATCGAAATATACTGAAGTATTATCCAGCTCTCACTCTGCGTCCTGGCATGCCCAGGCCAGGCCCCAAAGCATTGAATGACTGTAATCCTAACTTTCTGACTGTTTTCATTACCGTGACCACTGTGACAAGGGGCTGGCAAAGAGCCACTGCAGTCTGATAGCACACGCTGCCTCCTTGTGCCAAAGCCTTTTGCCAGCCCCTCCACACCCCTTCCCACTCCATCCTGTCCCATGCATTTTCATCCCAGGGTGAAAGTTCCATTAAGTTTCACCTCCAACATGGCAAAATCCTTGCTTCAGAACTGGTAGGTAGGTACTTAGGTAGTTTAGATTGTCCACTAACCTTAAAAATGGGGTTTTTCCACATAGAAAACCTTAACATCTTTGTCTGAGGTCAAAGACAAAATGGGAAGAAACGTGTTATGGAAAAAAAAATAGAAGTTGCTTCCTTCGTTTGGATGAACTAAGTTAAGTTTAGCCTGTATCTTACACCAGAGTCCTGATGGTGTCGGCATAATCACTAACCCTTTCCCATATGTAATAAAGTATGTCTCTTTCAGATACTTGACTTCATTTGACCTTGCCTAGAGCCCAGTGTAGAATAACAGTATTTAGGGTCACCATCACCACCTCCAAGGTCAACCTGGTTCAAGTGGTCTTGAACCTGTGAGCCAGCCTTGTTACTGCCTGCAGGGAGGAGGGGAAGAGCTGGCTCAGAACAGTCTCCCAGGATGACTCTAAACCTGAGAAGACCCAGGGATCCATGTTCTCCACCCATCCTTGCAATCCAGGTCTTTAGCATAGAAGTAAAGAGCCCACGCATTCACATGGTCAAATGCAGACTTAATCACCCCCAAATTTATCGCTTTAGGGTACCTACCATGCCCCTAGTTCCTAAATTCCAACCATCTAAGTTGTCAATTATAGTTTATTAGCTACTACAGTGTTCTGAGTGAAAGTTTTGACTCCTTGGAAAAAAGTTATTTTGCTGTTAACATTCAGCATTTGTTATCCATGTAAACTTACATTGATGCCAAAAAACAAAAATGTGAAAACAGCTCAGATTTACGATTTGTAATGATCAAATTGAAAAGTACTGACCACTCAGGTTGGAAACACTTGGTAATATGGTTAAGTCATGTTTCAGTACAAATGCAATTTAAACAGCTTTGGTAGGGCCTGAGATTTCTGCCATCATGAGTGATTACAAGGTTGACCAGTGCATGAATGGATTTCATCTTACCCTTCTCCCATGAGGTCACCAGGCTTCACATCCTGAGTTTAGGGTAAAGCCTAAAATTCCCAAGTTCAGTCTTGGAGCTTTCTAGAAGGGGCCTAACCCATGGTGGCCTGTCACCTACTTCATTCACGGGCTTTTTGATAAATGATACTTTGATTCTGTTTCTAAAGCAATACAACACTGGGGGAGGAGACAGGTGGGCATTGTCCTCCTCTGCTGGAGAAGCCCGTTTTGCAGTGGTTGGCACCAATGCTTGACAGTGCCAGGACTTAAAGGGACCCAAGCTCTAGGAAACAAGAAAAAGCTGTCATTCCAAAAGAAAGTTAAGTACAGATTTTTAAAGAAGGAGGAGATTCTGAATTCAATGCTTAAACTGTAGTCCTTGGTTTAAAAAAAAAAATCCTTTCATATTGAATGTCATCCACATAATTAACTACCAGCTTCCAAAGAAAAGATCCCCTTTATTTGTATTATGAAAGTGTTAAAAATTAATTCTCAAGTCTCATTAACTGTTAACATTTACATACTTACTAGGATCAAGTCCATAAATTTTTAATTCAGAAAATTAACCAGGGGAGCAAGTAGCAATGCCTGAAAAAGGCAAGAGAGCTGTCATTAAAGAACAAAATTTTCAGTTAAAAAAAAAAAAAGCTGCAGGGGGAGGGTATAGCTCAGTGGTAGAGTGCCTGCTCAGCATGCACGAGGTCCTGGGTTCAATCCCCAGTGCCTCCATTAAAAAATAAATAAATAATTACCTCCCTCCAAAAAAATAATAAATTTTTTTAAATATATATATATTTAAAAAATTTTTTAAATTGCTCATCTATTTTCTTCTGAATTCTCGGTACATCTCTGACTGAAGAGGGAAAACCAGCACTCTGGAGAAGAAATTAAGAGAGAGAGGACAGTCCCCATTCTGGTTATTAGTCATTTTACCGCAACCACCTTGAATTTGCTAGTGAAATGTTCCTCTCCCCTCTTTGCCTTCACTTCCCCGAGGAAGAGGCCATGCTGTTATTACGTGCGTTTGCTTCCAAAAGCTCTGGATTGAACATTTTTGCTTCCATGCTCCTGATTCCTCCCTGTTAAACTAAGGTCCAAGGGGCTAAGTGTTACTGTGACTGGCATGTTAGGCTCAGTCGATGAAGCTACTCCCCCTGTGCTTCAGGGAAATGTTTCCATTTATCTGAAGAGTTTTTGGTCATCGTTCAGACAGAGTAGTAAGGCATACAACGGGCCATACTCCTCACAAAGGATGCAGTCAGACTCCCTCATAAAGAATGGTGAGGCAGGTGTCTAATCCTTTCACTTTGACTCAAAGCCTCCTTCGCAAGTCCTCTACCCAACCCTTCCCTTCCAGTGCAAAGCCAATGGAGCGATGGGGCAGAGGAAGAGGGCTTCACACTTCATTGCTCCGGGCCCTGACCTCTGCCTAGGGTTACAGAGCAGGAGAAAGCTCAATTGGCCTTTATTAGGTGAAAAGGACATGGCTTCTGCAGGCTATAATTGTTTCCACATTCTATTTCTGCAAAGAGAAAACTATTCCAATCTGCTCATGTTGTGGAGCATGTGTCCCTCACCCCGGTGGCGCCCCCTTCCCATGTTTTGGGCACAGATGGCCAAGACAGAGAGGAAAGAGGCAGAGCTTTGGAGGCCAGTGGCTCCAGAGTTGGGATTACCCCTCAGGGATCTATAGTGTAGCATAATCATAAACTACCCCTACCCAAGGGGGACCAGAAAAAAAAAAAAAAAGGATGCATCAATTTGCAGATTACAAACCCTTGCTTTGCTTTTTACGCCTTTTCGCCTACACTCTGCTAATTAGAAATCAATGACTGTGACTTGACCAAGCCCTGTGATGAGAGCAAAGCTTCTTCTTCCAAAGTATCCCGACTGTTTGGGGAACCTCTGTGATCACTGGTAGAAAGCTTTAGAATATATTTAGATTTTAGGGAAGAACTCAAAACCCCCAAAACATACTTCTTCCATAACTTCAATAACTGAAAATGTCCTGGGTGTAAAATAATCCAGGCATGTGGATCATATATGTTTTTAAAAAATGCCATTAATCAATATTTTCCTACAATGTGACCTGAAATTCCTATTTTTATAATTAATGGTTGGACGATGGTCAACCATTGAAACATATGCTCTCTGGAATAACCAGATACTAGTGTAGTTTCCAAAGTGTTTCGTGTATCAAAATCTATATACTTGGAGGAAGAACTCAGGATAAGAAAAAATCGCTAGGTCCCAAAGGGTTTGTGACTATCATCAAATACCACTGCCGAGTGGCCTGCGGTAATCTTTTGCAAATGAGGGGGCCGAGGAGTGAGAGCACCACGGTCATCACAAAACCTCTGTTGCCCTTAGCCCATGATGAGGTTTAAAAACACTCTACCTTTCAAAATTAAGCCATCTTTCAAATTGTTTTCTACACCAAATCTAACATGTTAAGACAAAACTATAAAATGGCTTAAATGGGGTATTTATTGGAAATGCTGTCAGTAGAAAACGTTGCTTTTTAGTGCCTGCCAAGGAAGTAAAGAGAAAGACAGACAAGAAATAGCTCTTCCTGTACAATGTTAGTGTTAACTGACAGGCGTTCACTTGGAATTAGGCACCAATTCAAAAGCAATGTGACAATGCTCTCCAATTTTTAGAGATCTTTCAAAATACAACGTTACCACCATTTGGAGGTAAGTACTTGCTTACAAAAGTCTTTAATATCAGTGAATGAATGTAAAAAATTACCAACTATGCATTTTCAAAGAATAACGAGTATTTTGTATCAAATCCAAGTCAAATTTTTTCCCTAGAGAATAACCACAACCACAAATTATTCAAAACAGACCTGAATGCCTGTCATGATGGGGATGTAGAACTTCCATCTGCATACTTCTAGCTGACATTTCTAAAGACAGTACATTGAAACTTCAGGCTCTAAATTCAGCCACTAAGGTGAACAGATGAGAAATGGTTTATAGTTTAAGTGTACTTCTTCAGCAGAAATGGAAACTGTTGGCTGTTACAAAATGTGCCCAGTTTTTTTAGAGGTGGATGTTCTAGTGACACTGGATTAGCAAGTGAACAAAACTGCATGAATTAGTGAATACTGCCTTGGATAAATATAGCATAGGTTGTGTCTATCGTGTTTAATTCTCAATCTAAGGAAAAAGCTATTCTCCAAAGGGGTTGGATTATATAGTTTCAAAGGACAAAGTATAAAAATAGTGTCCAGCAAAGCAAAACCATTGATCATCTTTTTTTTTTTCAAAATTACACAGAGAGCATTACTTATATTTTTTGGAAAGTCCATATAGGATATACACACATTTCTTCAGCCATCATGTTGATTTTGTGTTTCCATGAAACCCTTTTCCCTAATAATTTATCTGCTCCTTAATCAGCACTTTCCTACGTTATTCGGCATGGAAAAAAAAATTTCTTTCCTTCATCTGACGATGTTAAAACAAAGAACTCTGTCTCTCTGCCATCGCGGTTCTCTTCTATGTCCATTGAGAAAGTTTCTCAACTGTGTGTATGTAAAATACGGAAAAACACACTTCTCAACCTGGTTACTTGTGGTTATACTGGATATGTTTGCTACCTATTTAGAAGTTATTAGGGTCGGGGATGTGTCTTTTTCTAGGATTTTTAGCCAAATTCAGATGTTCTGATACTACATTTCTGAAAACCTATCCGACTGTAAATACACAGCCTGTGGGGGGTTCAGGTTAATAAACCTTTTCCGTGACTGTTCCTCAGCCATCCTCCTCGCCAGCTTTGGGCACCTTGTACATAGATTTGTCAAATGTTTAAATGATGTTGTTTTTCTAAATGCTGTTCTCTGAAACAACTTTTTGAATGTGTTTAGTTTCCATTGTTTGGGACTTTGTGTGTTGGTTTCAAAACAAAACAAAACAAAAAAATGTTTCCTAAATATATAACACCAGGAAAAATATTTCAGATAAACTGGTGCTAACTGAAATAGAAGAAAAATTTCAGATGGAAGATTTACCATATAAAATGTTCACACCAGTTAAACTGAACTGCACTTTCCCAAGGGGACAGCTGGCATCTACCTGCAATGGACATCAGGAGGGCCACAGAACGTTTACAGTTTCTGTGGCCCATTTAAGGGTAAAATATAGAAACGGTGCTGTCCCCCCAGAGTTGAGGGTTTGCTGCATTGGTCCGATGGAAGCATTTACGTAGAAGTAAAGGTCTAGAGTAAGAATCACTTTAGTAATAGTCTTCTGGTCTTTGGACTTTCATGTTCTGTAATGCTTAGCTGTAACAGTGGATATGGTGTTGCCAATCTAGTCTGACGTCCTCGTTGACCTGTGTTTACTGCGTGTATGTTTCTACCTTGGGGTGCACTGGCACGTGCCGAGCCAGAACACTGGACTTTCAGGAAGACCATTCTGACTTCTGCGGTGTCCACACACATGCATTTTAATGCATTTGTAAGTGGTTAATTACCATGAAGTCTAACTTCCACTTAATAAAAGTTTTTGTGTATCTGCTTCTATTTGGAGGCTGTTTATTTACATAAAGGATGACCAACTATACCCAAGAAAGGCTCACAGGGGTTAGAGGGACTGAGGTTTTACCTACAGTTAAAAATAATTTAAAACCAAAGGGGTATCTTCCCCGTATCAACTGCTCACAATCCATGTTATTTTTAGAAACACATGGAAGGCACAGCTCTCTTCTAGACTTCAGCCCTGATGATTACAGCTCCCACCCATTCCCTTGGCAATGACTGCCCGGCTGTGTTAGCCGCTCACCCATGCAGCTGGTCCTGCTGTCCAGCAAACAGAGGAAAAGAGACGTCTATTCTGGTGCAAGCCAGCCTGCAGAGACCCTCCTCTAGGCCAAGGCTAGGATCGCTGGAATTTGGTATATTCACCTGCAAAGGCCAAGAATATGTATTGTGCAGCAAAGCAGCAGGTGTGGAGTTCAACAGACTTGGGGACAAATCTGAGTTTTGCCTCTTGCAAGATAGACAGCTGGACATGTGATTTAACCTTTATATGCCCTGTTCTTATAATGGGAATGATTATAAAAGAGAAGAAAAGTAATTAGCCTGGCTTGGGCACTATCTTTATCTACTCCTAGTCCAATAAGCCTTCGCTGGGGTTGGGAGGGCTGTGACTCTTGGTGTACCACTTGGTTCAGGGAAGTTTCTTACATCATGAGACTGTTGTGAGAATTACCTAAAATAACATGTCATCCCGCACAGAGAAGTAGTCCCCAAATGGAAGGCAAAATACTCAAACACTGGAATCAGATATCTGGATGAGTGCCTTCAAATACCAGAATTTTCTCTTTTCAATTTCTGAAGAAGATTCTAAAATAAAAATGTCTGGCCTTAGTAAATAGCTTACACACCACATCCAAATGTTTTCTCGGTTACTCTTGGCCATCATTATTTCATCTATTAGTAGACTGAGCAGTGGAGACACAGTTTTATAGCTCAGCCTGTTTGAGAACTAGAAGGTCGTGCCGTTGGACACCCACTGCTTTCTCCCACGCCAGCCGCAGCCCCGCTCCTCAGCAGTGAACCTCTATGATTCCCTTGTATTGGGCACAGGGGACCCTGAGCCCTTTGACTTTTCCTGAGACGCAGTGGGATAGGAGATGGGACTCACTTTGCTCCCTCTATGTGCCAGGCAA
The DNA here is from genome assembly GCF_048773025.1 of Camelus bactrianus. Taxonomy (NCBI): domain Eukaryota; kingdom Metazoa; phylum Chordata; class Mammalia; order Artiodactyla; family Camelidae; genus Camelus; species Camelus bactrianus. The sequence continues at coordinate 19,628,065 of NC_133567.1, read as the reverse complement.
TGTGCTGGATGCTTCCATATGATTGTCTCATTAACTCTCACAATAGCTGTGTGTGGAAACCATCACCCCCATTTTATCCAGAATGAAAGGTCTTCATAAAGGTTAAGTAACTGTCCTGAGGCCACAGAGTGTAGGTAGACTTGGGCGTCCCCACAGCCCTGACGCTCCCCAGTGGATGTTCTGCACAGTGGATGTTTTAAGGGGCTATTAGTCTGTGGATCCATTGTGATCCTAAGGCAGCACCTCTCTCCTCTCTGCTGGTTGGTTTACTCTGCCTTTTAACCAGATGCATGGCCCTCAGTGGGGGGAGCAGGAGAAAATACTGAGAATCTGGAGATGTTGTCCTGCAAAGCTGTGTGCCAATCACATACTTGCAAAAATAGTTTTGACCAAATGCCCACCATCTACAGGGATGCTGCAGCAAACACCTAATGAAGTAATGGAGTCTTCTCATGTAAAAAAAATGAAAGCTACCTTCCCCTCAAAAAATACTCTCCAAGACCTTACACTTCTTGAGGGCGCAGCTGTGTCCTGCTTGCAGCATCCACCTCGTGTAGTACACTACCCGGCACGTAATAGGTGCTCAATAAATTTTTCAGTGAATGAATGAAAAACTGTTCAGACAGAGCATTTCCTCAGGCTGAATCGCTCTTTGCTCTCCATCTATCATTGCCCAAGTAAAGAGAGAAGGAAATGAATATTCTGAAGCCTGGCATGGACATTTATTCAGTCTAAGGAGCATCTTTATTATTTTTTTGTTTGTTTGCTTTTTGTGTTTTTTAAAATGTTTTTGGTGGGGGGGGATAATTAGGTTTGTTTGTTTATTTATTTATTTACAGGGAGGTACTGGGGACTGAACCCAGGACCTTGTGGATGCTAGGCACGCGCTCTCCCTCTAAGCTATACCCTGCCCACTAAGTAGCATTTTTTAAAGTTCCTTTGGAATATGTACATTCTCAAAATCACCAACACCAAATGACTCTACTGATCACCTAATAATTACCTAGTGTAGGACAAAGTGTTCAGTAACATACAGTTTCTACATAGAAATTCTCTGCATGTAGCAAGAATTCAATAAATGTGTAAGTGAAAAAAAATGAATATTTCTAAATGAAATAAATTACAGCATAGGTCTGTGCTATAAAGAGCATGCAGAGTGACTGGAAGGAAGCCACAAGGGTTTGAGTCAACATCCCAGGAGAGAGGATCTAAGCTGACACTAAACATAACAGACACTATTTTACAATGGGGATCTGGGCGTTACAGTGATTGTCTCTGTCTAGGTAATATACGTACACAGTGAAAAAAATCAGGGCAACAAAAAGCTTATATGGAAAGCAGGTCCTCTGCTCTGCCCCTTTCCACCCCTTCATCACACTCCCAGAAGCAGCCACTTCTAATTCGTTTAATTGGATCCCATTTTCTCTAAATTATATGCAAGGATTGCCTGGCAAACAGAAAGACCAAGGATAAGACACCAACAATAACAGGAGCAAGAGAGACAGGACCCAGGATGATGCTGCAGGGGACGCGCAGGGGCTGGCGAAGTGCCCGGCAGGTAAGTGCCTCCACTCTGAGGGGGACCCTGCACACAGGTCGGTCAAGATCTATGGTCTGAGTAGCACACAACTCTCTCTCCCTGGGCATCAGGACACAGGCCTACTGACTGATCCAGGGGTCTCTCACTAGATGGCTGACTATGAATCAACCCCCCAAAGCACGGTAAGCCTTAGGTAACCTGAAAACAATCAAGTGTCCAAGTTAAACCTGCAAGCTAACCTTGGACCCCAGAATGAAGCCTCCAGCCAGCTGGCTAGCAGGTCCTTCACCATCTCTTTTGGTATCATCCTCATTGCCACTTCTGGTTCTCAGTACTTTCCTTACTCTAGCTGACTTCATGATAATGCCCAGATCATCACAGGAAAACATCTCAAGTCAGATTTTGCAAAGGGGCTCGATATAAAAGTGTCTCACTGTTCACCATGTTGGTCAAACCGGACATGCTGGAGACCAGCTGCACATGAGTCCTACATGGGTGGTAGCAAGTATTAATCCCAAACTAGATGAAGCAAACACAAGCAGCGGGTTTATTGAGGGGACACGGGGTGTATTGTAGGGTCCAGGGTCAGACAGCTTTGCCAGACGTTGTGGAATCCTAGACCCAAGATCAAGAAAGCCACACTCCCCACCTTTTCAGTCCCGTCCCCTCACCCGGCCTCTGGGGGACGGCAGGATCGGGACTCCTCTCTTCCCTGTGCGTGTCTTTTCTCCTCTCTCTACATAGCTGCTTTCTTTGCTTCCCAGCACATGGTGAAAAGTGGCCACGAGAGGCCCACGTTGAACTCACAGCATGTGTGGTCAAGACTGGGCTAGACTCCCGGAGCACCAATTCCAAACTCAGAAATCATTGGCCGGATTTGGGTGATATATTTTCCCCTGAGCCAATCAACTGGGCTATGGGGAGGGACGGTGTCAAGGGCCATGTGGGAGGGTCTCCAATAGAAAAGGGTGAGGTTGGAAAGGCAGTGATGGGCAGAGAAAATAACTGTAAATGAAGTACAGTAAATGAAGGTCAATTTTTCTTACTAGTAAATACAGTCATAGAACTTACATCCGAGGGGTATTAAAGGTCATCTAATTTAATTCTCATATTTCATAGGTAAGATTCATGACCCAAGAATGTCATTTTACATTTATTAATGTTGTCTGGTGTTAGTTTGTTTTCATAAGGTTTTACTATTGCCTGGTTTTCTGAAAGACAGGGTTGTTGATTCTCTTAAATATAACCAGATGGCGTGTAGAGGATAGGACCACTGAAGCAACACTACCTGAGTTCAAATCCCAGCTCCACCATTTGCTAGCAATGTGACCTTTGTAAGATTAATTAACCTCTCTGTGCCTTAATTTCCTGCTCCATAAAATGTGGATAATAATATGACCTACCTCATATGAGTACGATGAGTTCTAAATGAGTTTAATATGGCCCCTGACACAGACTGAGGGCCATAAAAGTATCATCTGAATCATCAGCAGTGTCCATTTCAATAGCTTGAGACAAATGCATTGGCCAACAAAATCATCTGGAACCATTAGAACTAGAAGCCATTAGTTAAGCTACAGTAAAGCTAAAAGTACATATTTACCTCTAACAAAGATTATTTTCTAGTTTTTCCAACTTAGAATTCTTCTGCATGACAGAAGTGCAGAAAGGTAGGAAGGAAATAAAATCACTGATAACTACAACACTCAAAAATAAGTACGGGTAGATTGCTACATTTTTTTCCAACTATTTCCTTGCGTATTTATTTGCATGGCTGTGATCATGCTGTATATATAATTCAGCATGTTGCTCTTAACCACTTAATGCTACAGCATATGCACTCTCCAATGTCATTAAATATTTTCTACTTTAATGGCCAAGGATAATCGTACAACATGTAGATAGATACTGATTTCCTAAAATATTCCCCTATTTGGAAAACATAGGTTATTTCCAATTTTAAACTCCTTAAACCCTTAGTACAGATTGCCAAATTACTCTCCAAATGATCTGGCTCAATTTACAATCCCAACAACAAACAAAAATCCCAACAACAATGTCTTCCTGTATGCTCAACTGAAATGAGTATTATCATTTTTAAAATCTCTCCTAAGTTGATAGACATTAAAAGACATGTCATTCTTAAAGTATATTTCTTGAATATAGCTAATAACATTAAACATTTTTTATGTTAATCATTTACAACATGTCAGTTCATGTCCTTTGCCTATTTATGGTTTGAAATCTTAACCTTTCCTTATGAATTAGTAGGAATTGTTAAGATGTAAACTTCTGCCTTATTTGCTATAATAGTTTCCCCAATGTATGTGCATTTTTATTAAAGTATAACTGATTTACAATGTTGTGTTAATTTCAAATGTACAGCATAGAAATTCAGTATTTTTGCAGATTACATTCCATTAGACATTATTACAAAATAATGGGTATAATTCCCTGTGCTATACTGTGTATCCTTTTTGTGTATCTATTTTATACAAAGTGGTTTGTATTTGCTAATCCCATACCCCTAATTTGTCCCTCCCCTCTTCCCTCTTCCCTTTGGTAACCACAAGTTTGTTTTCTATGCCTGTGAGTCTATTTCTGTTTTGCATATACATTCATTTGTATTATTTTTTAGATTCCACACATAAGTGATATCATACAGTATTTGTCTTTCTCTGTCTGATTTATCTCACTAAGCATAATATTCTCTAGGTCCATCTATGTTGCTGAAAATGGCACTATTCATTCTTTTTTATGGCTGATTAATACCCATTTTGTGTGCCTTTTAAATTCAGTCATGAGATATTTTTGCATGCAAATTTTAAAATCTTTTTATCATTAAATATGTCAATGTTTCTCTTTAAAATTTCACATCTTACTTATAGCTTAGAAGGGGCCCTCACACTCAAGTATTAGAAAATACTGCCTTATGCTTTCTTTCAGATTTTATTTATTTTATTTTTTATTTATTTATTTATTTATTTATTTATTTATTTATTTATTTATTTATTTATTTACTATCTAGAACATTTGGTACAGGTAAAGGTTAAAATCTACTTTTTCCTTCCAAATAGCTAGCTAACTATCCCAATCTCATTTATGATTAACCCAGCTATTCTCCAGATTTGATTGCCATTAGTCACTGAATTGTTATAATATTAGAATCTTCTCAAGGCTCTTTTGTTCCTGATGAAACTCAGTTATCCCAAGTTATCCCCCATCTCCTTTTTCTTTGGGCATTTGCCCATGATCAGACATGGAGTTGGTGAGGTGGACAGTCTCCTGTCCCGGAAGGTCATGAGCTGTCTGTCATCTGCTGAGGAGAACTTTATTCCGTCTGGTGTCTGGACTCCTGTCTCTACCATCCCATCATCCACTCTTGACTCATCATCCCATCACGACTCTCCTGTGCTCTCTAGTTGGCCTAGTCCACAGCTCATCTACTGATAACGTCCCACATTCTTCCTCCAGGACCCTCCCAGCCTCCTGGCCTTGTCTCAACTCTTCTGCCTCTCCCCTGGGGTCCTGGGAGATTGGAGGCTGCTCAAGCCATCCTAGACCTTGACATGCCACACTACCTCCCTTACATGGCCTCTCTGGTGCCATGATGGCCTCTCCCTGCAGCCTCCTCTGGAGAGCAGGGCACAAGCCCGCTCGACTTTGCAATCTCCCAGAATGTATTTGGCACTGCTCCCACCTCCCACTCCTAGAGGACCTCTGGTGAGACCACACCAGAGCTTTGCTCCTCACTCTCCTTCTGGCCTCTTTGGAACTATTCCTCCTCCTGTCCCCAGTCAGTCTCCACCTTTAGTGTGATGTGCTCCTCCCAGCCCAGTGTCATCTTCAACACCACCTTCTCTTTTACTCCTTGTGGCAAATCTATTATGAAGTCCATTGGACTTTACCTCCTAAATATCTCATACATATACTCAACTCTGTTTCCACTGCTCCTACCCAGGTGGAAGCCCCCATCCTCTATCACCTCTACTTGCTCAGCGGTACCTAGCAGATCTCCCTCGGCCACTTTTGCATCCTTTCAATGCATCCTCCTGGCAGAAACCACTGGGCTCTTAAAAACACAAATCTGATCATATAATTCCTACTTTATGCACTTTGACCCAACTTCCTTTGCTCTCAGGATACAACTCTAGATCCTGCCAAGGCTGACATATGTGAGTCCCTTCCCGCTTCGGCCATGTTCAAAGGCACTCCTGCCCCACCTGCTGGCCCTCCAGCCCCTTACACACACATCCTGAATCCCACCCCAGTGCCTTTGCCCTTGGTCTTCCCTCTGCCTAGAGAGCTCCCCCTGCGTTTCACTGTCCCTTTCCCTGCCCCCACCTCCACCCCCACCCCTTCATCTGTCTAACTCCTCACCACCTCCTCAGAGAGGAGGTGAGGTCTCCCTTAGTCACCGCCCAGGAGCTGGGTGAAGGCAGGGGCCGTGCTGCTGTTCCCTGCTACTCCTCTAGTGCGGAGCATACAGTGGGTCATGAATGAATGAATACAAAGGAAGGATGCAGGAGAGCCAGGTGGGAGACATGAACTAAGCCTTAGGTACCTAAAGTGTTTATCTCTATTCAATATCCATCATCCTTTCGTACTATTTTCCCAAATCATGCGCCTTAGTTTATGACCCTTAGCTGGTGGTTGACCAGAATCTCCAGTAGTGAGTTGGGCACACCCCTTTCCTTGCACATAATTTCCTGGCTTCTGTCTACCTATTCTACCAAAGGCAGAAATGGAAGAGTAAATTCCAAACCAACCTGGAAGGAAAAGACATCAAAATGCACTCTAAAGTTTATTAGATGAATAAACAGGATAAACCTGCAAGGCTATTTCAGCACACAGAGTCTGATCCTCCCTTTGGGGAGAAAAAAAAAAACGGGTTACCAAGAAAGAAACCACAAAGAGCAGTGTCTCCCCTTTCAGCTTTTTGAGGGGGGGAGCAATGGAAGAAAGTTTTGTGACAAAATTCAAGCAATCCATGTTTCCAATCAGAGGCTTATGCCCCAATCTGATGCTCATTTGGAAAAACTGGATTATAAGCCCACACCCTTGGCATTGACTAGACAAAATGAGCACCTCTTTTCTCAGGCAAGTGTTCACCACCTTCTGCAATACAGCTGCTTTCCAGCATATCTCACAACCCCGAATTGTTATGTAAACCACACCTTAACATGAAATTATTCACTTTTAATAATAGAAAAGTTATTTTTGACTGCAGTGAAACCATAAATCTGGCCTGTTTTGCTTCAGTTCATTTGTTTGGACGGCCATCTGGCAAGATTATTTAACACAGTGCAGACTCTTCCCCAGTACAAGTCAAATACTTTCTGTTTCAAAGTTGACGCTGTGCCAAAGGCTGAGCTGTAATTCTTTTTTCATTTTCTTCCCTTTGCTTTTTATAGCCAAATAAACAAAGGATTTGACTTAGAACGTCTTATACTTCTTTATTCACCATATAATGATAAAGTAATAAAACTTTATGTGGAATGTGGCTTCCAAACATCACATTTGAAAATCAGTGTCATAACTTTAGAAAAACCAGAACCGACGGCAGATACTTCTGCCTTCTAGGAGTGAGGGACCGCTCCTCTCCAGGCAGATAGGTCTCTGGTTTTGAGGGAAACACCTCAGAGTTCTGATAGTTCTTTTTAGTAGAAAAGAAAGAGGCTGTTTGGGCAAGCCTGAATGGCCCATTTTTCTGCATAATAAACAGAAGAATCCACACAGTTGAAGTGTGTGTGTGTGTGTGTGTGTGTGTAAGTGTGTGTGTGTGTGTGTGTGTAAGTGTGCGTGTGTGTGTGTGTGTGTGTGCGCGTGCGGAGGGCAGGGAGGATGAAAGACCTGGGACTAAGAATGGAAGTGGACCATCTGAGGAGAGTATAGTGCTGAACAGGACTTTCTGAGATCCTGGACATGCTGTGGTAGCCACTGGCCACATGGAGCCACAGAGCACTTGAAATGTGGTGAAATTACTGGGGAACTGAAGTTTTTCATTTATTTAGTTTAAATTTAAATTTCCACTTGTGGCTACATGGCTACCCTACTGGACCCTGCAGCAAAGAGGACCCTTCACACCAATCCCTCTCTCCCCAAACCTGAGCCACAGGCAGCAGGGAGAGGCCTGAGGAAACCGGAAAGCTCCTAAGAATCTCCCAGGGTAGGGACTCTGAGGGACTTTCAAGGAGACCATGAGTGAGTGATAATCAAGTCTAAGTTGTTGCTTGCCCTATGTCTCCCTCCTGTTATCCACAAACCTTCAGTAAATGTCTCCTGTACTAAGGTGACCTTCATTTCAGCTTGCCTGGGACTGCCACTCTGTGTCTGTCTGATGTTCTGGTGTAATTGCTAATAGTCCCTACTTCACTCTCAAAGCCTCCCACTTGGACAACATAGCATATAGACTCCCTACCAAAGCACACAGCCTTGCAGAGACTTAGGGAGAGGAATATGAAGAGAGGCTCAAACTTCCTGTCACCTCCCCCAGCAGCCTCGCACAGGAGTTGGGGGAAGTGGAGGCAGAACCCGGAGCAGAGGAGCCAAGCAACATGATGGAGCAGTACATGCGCGGGCCTGGCCAGGGCAGGAGATCAAACAGTCCTTCCCCAAGTAAACCAGAGGAGGGTGAAAGAAGGGAGGGGAGGAAGGGGGAGTCAGTTACAAAAATAGGAAAGAGAAATAGTCTTTCAGGCATTTTCAAGCATTACCAATACAAATTGGACAGATTAAAGTCTTTCCAGTTCCCTGTGCTCAATAAAATTCAGTATTAGTATGCAGAGCGCTCTACTACAGTTAAACCCATAACAACACTTGTAAAATTCTTCAAGGCATAATTAAAGTTTAAAATAAAATTATCTGAGATTTCCACAAGTATAGAATAAAACTAAACTAGCACATGTACGGTAAAGTAAAACCCAAAAGTCCTGTAGCCTGAGCTTTCATCTGAACTATACTAGACATTAATTTCTAACTTTAGATCCAACATTTTGTGTGTTCACATGTGTTTTTGCCTTGTTTGCATGTGCGTATATGTGGTGAGAATGCTTAAGATCGACTCTTAGCAAATTTCAAGTAAATTTCAAGTCTACAATACAGTATTATCCTCTCACTTCCCTACGAACCAGCCCCTGGCAGCCACACTATTCCCTTCCTGAGTTCTCCTTTCCCTCCCCCTTCCCCTCCTCCTCCTCCTTCTTCTTTTTAGATTCCACACATAAGTGAGATCTTCCAGTATTTATCTTTCTCTGGCTTATCTCATCTAGCGTAATGCCCTCCAGTTTCAAACACATTGTCTCGTGGCTAATATCCCATAGTATATACACATCACACCTTTATCCATTCATCCATCCACGACACTTAAGTTGTTTCTGTATCTTGGCTATTATAAATAAACCTGCAATGAACACAGGAGTGCAGATCTCTCCTAAAATACTGATTTCGTTTACTTCAGATGTATACTCAGAAGTGGTGAGTGCTGAATAATGTGGTAGTTTTATTTTTAAATTTTTGAGGTGTGAAGTAATATCTCATTGTGATTTTGACTCACATTTCCCTGATGTTAATGATATTTGAACATCTTTTCATACACCTGTTGGTCACTTGTTTATCTTCTTTGGAAGAATGTCTATTAGGTCTTTTATCCATTTTTAAATCGGATTTTTTTGTTTTTGTTTTTGTTGTTTTTTTTCGTGTTTTTTTTTTCTTTATGTGTTTTTAAAGCCCTCCCTAGGATTTTAAATGATTTCTCACTCAGCAGTTTTGCAAATGAGAACTAGACATTTTTGCTACATCAGTCCTAAATCCACTGCACGTCTGAAACATCTGAAGAGTAACTGGCTTTAATTTACTTCTAGACATACACAAGATGCAGTTTTGTCCTTTTTATGGCCCAAGCAGATAAATGCCTGAAACATATTTCACCTAAGTATCACTGAGATGATGGCAGCAAGAAGCAGAAGGGTAGAGTAACTGAGAAGGTGGGCTCTGGAGTCAGACTTTGGATTTTGAATCCTGGTTCCACTGACTTAGTTTTCTCATCTGTAAAGTGGGGATACTTTTAGTAATTACCTCATAGGGCTGCTATGAGGACTCAGATAATCTGCATAAAGCCCAAACTCAGTTCCTGGCAAATAATATGTGCTCAATAAATGCTAAATATGATGAGGAGAAGGATGACAATGATAATTAAGTGATTGGTTGGTAGAGAGAGAGGGAAATTTGAGAATTTAAATATAACCTTCTGTCTGATAGAAAATGAAGTTCTTGAGGAAAGGGCTATATTGACATGTGTCTGTATCTTGGCAACTAACAGAGTCCTTGAAATATGGAAAGTCATCAATAAATATGTACTGATATCAGTTATGCAACAATTACTGGCTGAGCATCTGTTAATGACCAGCACTGACTGTGCTAGATGCTAAGGACATACACCTGGCCCACTGCTGGGGTTCAGTGGAGGAAAATGGTCACACAAAGCCAGAATATTCTCTTTTATGGGCAGAAAAAAGAAATTCAGTTTTTTCCCTGTCATGCATAAGTAAATCCAATATTCGCTTCTAGCCATGTCAATCCTTTGGAGTCTTAGGCTCAGCTAGGGGAACTTACAGAACCCAGGAAGCCTCACCTGGTGATGGGTTCACGAGAGGCCGCAAGCAGTGCACCAGTAGGGATGCTCCAAGCTGACTGGAGGCTGGTTTTAAGGGTGTGCACCAACAGGTCAGAGATGAGAGCCTGAGAACATGCAGGACAGTGCAGAAGCCTCCCTGGCTTAGCCGTCCCAAACATCGGGAAGCACTTCTATGGTAACAGTCTCAGACCCAGAGCTCCCCAGGCCTGGGGACGGCAAAGCCCTGCTATGTCAGGAAGCCCAGACTTGTACCTTCTCACAGGGCAGTTCTCTTCACTCACAGACCTGCCAGTCCACATGCAGCTTCCCATTTGTGGGTCATTCTTGCCATAAGCAGTGTTGCCTGGTAACGCAGCTAGCATTCACTTCTGTCAGATTTCCAGGCAAGCAGAGGTAGAAAGTTAACCCAAGGTCATTTTTTTCATAAAGAAGAAGAAAATGCTTTGTTAATCTTTCACTCGAACATCCGCTTTCTTGGCCCCTCTGAGCTCCCAAATTCTTATCAGAAATCACCAATGAAAAGTCCCTGATGCACCCTATGCTCGGTATGTACAAGACCCACCCACACAATTCTCTCCTCTCCCTGGACACCTTATGTTCTCTGTTTTGATTAACACAATCTTCATCCATCCAATTATGCCCTACATGAGATTCTCCCATGGTTTCCATCCCAAATTCCTGAGCATGACAATCAGAGCTCTTCAGAATCTAGACATGGTCTGTCTCCAGCCTCTTCCACACACCTGACCCTCTAGACACAGTCGGTTTGTCATTCTCCCACACGCCACCATTAGAAAACACCTACAGCCTTTGTTCAGACCTGGGGTCTCCTTCCACTGACTGCAGCTGTTCAACCAGAACCTTCAAGCCCTTGAAAAGAACCAACGCAAGCAACAAGTTTATACTGTGTAGCACAGGGAACTATACTCAATATCTTGTCGTAACCTATGGAGAAGAAGAATACGGAAACGAATATATGATGTTCCTATATGACTGAAGTATTGCGCTGTGCACCAGAAATTGACACAACATTGTAAACTGACTATACTTCAATAAAAAAAGAAAAGAAAAGAAAAATAACCAACGCAAGCATCACTTCTGTGAAACCACAGTGGCATCCCCAGGATGAACTTACCACTTCTGCTGTCTTCTCCTGAAGCACACCTGCAACCTCCTTTGCAGCACTGCACACGTGGCTGCAGTCCCCATCACCTACAGAGCTGCTCAGAGAAGGCAACAAGCCTTAACCGTGCTGTCTTCCCCAGAGCCACGGGTCCATGGACACACCTGGGCATGCAGAGGACCCTCTAAGTCTGCTGGCCTTATGCAAATGGCAGCACTGAAGCCTTAAGAAATCAGTAGAACTTCTGAGGACAAACAAGGAGAAAAAAGTCCAGAAGCAAGAAAGTGGGAGCACATTCGGGAAACAGTCCAATTCGCTGACACGTGGGTCCTTAGAAGAAAACAGACATTTCAGATTCACTTAATCTTTATTGAGTAGAAAATGGTTGTAGATCCCTATTTTTACTTTTATTTTTGAAGCAGTACCGGAATACTTTCCTTTGTTTTTTCTTCCAGCATGACTGAGATAGAATCAACATACAGCACTGTAAGTCCAAGGTATCCTGCATAATGATTTCACTCACATACATCATGAAATGACGATCACAAAAAGTTCAGTGAACATCCATCATTTCATAGAGGCACAAAATTACAGACATAGAAAAAATATTTTCTTTGTGATGAGAACTCTTAGGATTTACTATCTTAACAACTTTCACATATAACATACAGCAGTGTTAACTGTATTCACCACGTTGTATGTTATATCCCTAGTACTTATTTATCTTATAACTAGAAGTTTGTTCCTTTTGACTGCCTTTATCCAATTCTCCCTCCCACACCCCGATCTCTGGTAACCACAAATCTGATCTCTCTTTCCTGTAAGTTTGTTTGGCTTTTTTGAAGTATAATTAACCCACTATGTTAGTTCCTGTTACACAACATAATAATTCAGTATGTCTATTCATTTCAAAGTGATCACCACCCTAAGTCTAATTACAATCGCCACCATACAGAGGTATTGCTTACTGGCTACGTTCCCCATGCTGTACATTTCACACCCATGGCTCATTGATTTGGCAGCTGGCAGTCTGTACCTCTTATTCTCCCTCACCTCTTTCTTTCCTCCCTGCAACCCTCTCCTCTCTGGCAACCCCCTGTTTGTTCTCTGTATCTATAGCTGTTTCTGTTTTATTATGTTTGTTCATTTTTTTCTATTTTAGACTCCACATATAAGTGGTACCACACAGTATTTGTTTTTCTCTGTTTGACATATTTCACTTAGCCTAACATCCTTTAGTTCCCTATGCAAGGACTTGAAAAAAAAAAATTCAGAGGTAACACCACAATCAAGTCTCCAGGTGTGACGATTTCTAAATGATAAAATTCATACAGCTTTTGGGAACCAAAAAAAAATTTCCTCAAATCAAGGTTATAAAAGCTAGACATAGCTATAAAAGCTCTGATAGGCTAGAGGGTAAAGAGTACTCAGATTTTCTGCATAAGATTTCAACTACCCCCACACACAGACTTTAAGATGCAGGGCCATGATCAGTGCTACATAACGTGGAAACATTAGACCTATATGAATAGTCATCTTTGACTTCTGAGGATCCCTTAATACCCCGTCATCACAGAGCATCCAGTCGTAATAATGAGATTACGAACACCTGCTAATTCAAAGGCACAGCTCACTGTTGAATAACAAAGGGAAGGAACTGGGACAACACCCAGACCAAAATAATGCACGGCTTTTGCAGTCAACGTCAAGCGTTAGAAGCTGAGAAAAACACTAGACAAGATGACCCAATGTACTGTTTCCAGTTCTTGTTTTTTGGAAATGAACGAAACAAATTCCTTAATGTGCTTATAACCCTTCCTTCTTCTTCCTCACCAGGAGCAGACTAACACTCCAGCCAATCAATCCCAGAACGGCTATTAAACACCTAGAATGTTGACAGCACTCCCTCTGACACTGTAAAGCAAAAAAGAAAGGGGGGTGGGGTGGGGTGGAAATGAAGCTTCTGCCATTGAGAAGTATGTCTCACTGAGGAAATAAAATTGAAAAAAAACAAGCAATAAGATACGGAAGATTTCCAAGAAGCATTGCTGAACAGAAAAAACAAGGTATAGAGAATGTCTATATAACTTGCTCCTATCGGTATGATACATACATATGCCTATATAAGCATCTTTCTGCATGAATTTTTTCTACAGGAGATGCCAAAAAATCATTGCTGATGGTTACTTCTGGAGAGTGGGTCTGGTGTGTAGGACTGGAAAGACATTTTTAATCATGCACCACCTTATCTTGTTTGTTTACCATGTGCATGTGTTTCTTTAATTTTAAAAACTGTAGTAAGTCAAGCAGCCCCACAAGACAGGAAAAAAATTGCATAGCAAGTGAACAGGAGAGAAACCGCCTTCACTGACTGACAAGTATGAGCCAGGCATACCGCCTCCCGATCACTACCGCCCCACGGGTGTGGCGGTGATGCTTCTGGCCCCTGGGAACCAGCCTGCAACCTCTCCTCATGCTGTTCTGCCACCTCAGTCAAACCCACATTTGGCTCTGGCTCCAAACTTTTTCTAGCATATGGAATGCGGCCAAATTTGGATGGTTTCCCAGGGAGGGTAAACAGTGTGTTGGAGATTGAGTTAAAACAACTAAACTCCTTTTTAGAAAGCCAATGGGATCAATCCAGCCCTTGTAAAGTACAACCTAAATTGTTTTTAGTTCCTTTGATTGCTTTTCCATCTTGAAAACTATAAAACAAACACACCCTGTTCAAACTTAGGATGTGCTGCTTTAAGAATTATTTACCCCTTGTAGAAACCAAGCATGCATAGCTTCATCACTTCAGTCATGCTGATGAAAGCAAGGTACGTACTTTCTAACATCATTGTTTAAAAAACAAATTAAATCTATAAAACTATAAATTACACTGTGAATGTCAATTTCTATCAAACTCTTATTAAATGCTGCCCTCTGGTGGAATATTCAGCAAAACCTTCTGCTAAAAACGGATTTTTAATTAAGGCTTAGGATGTGTTTTAAACCAGAGAGGAGTAGATGCATATCTTTTGAAATTAAATATTCAACATCCAATAATAATTACCTCAATCTTTCATAAAATGTTGACATTGTCATCATTTCCTTAAATATTTTAAATATTTACCTTGCTGAGAAATTTCTATCTTAACACATAAATATGGCCTGTTTTCCAACACAGATCTAAGTAGATCTAAGTTGACTTCACATACTCCCACAAAATGTTTAGATGTATATTATTTCATAAAAGTTACTTCTACAACTATGTAGATACGCACAATAATTTAAAAATTATATATCAGCCACCCTGTCCCGAGTCTTAATATTATTAAAGCAGAGTGAAAGAGGAACAATTTTTAGTCTAAGGGAATTTTAGCAAGAAAGCAGTAAGGGCACCTGGATTTAGTGTCCTTGCTCTAGATTTATTGGCAGCCACTTGGAAACTTCTGTCTTGCCTTTCTGCCTCATTGCCTAGAAGTCATTCATCACTTAGTTTTATAAAACTCAGGACCCAAACACACACACACACACCGCCAAGTTTTCTAAGCTTTAAAAATTATTCTTTTCCTGCCAAGTCATACTTTGTATTTACAGAATATTCTTCCCTCCCTGAGAAGCCTAGAATGGTCTGTCCAGACCTCCACAGAGTGATTCTTAATCCAATTACCTACAAGCAAAGGTGGGGGGAAGAGAAACAACAGGGAGCAGAGCATCATTTCAGCGCCTGGGGCAGAATCCCTGTCTGATAACAACTCCTGTTCCTGGACCTCATCTATCACATGGCTTTAACATCTATCCATCCAAAGACAGGAAGAAAAAATACGTTTTAAATCTCAAAGAGCCTACGTTTTTCACAGCAGGCCCTACTCCACCTACCTTTTCTAAATGGTGGTGCCCGGGCGCCCTGCTGCCCTGAACAGCTCAGACAACGATGGAAGAGATGATTGCTGCTTGGTGGCTTTGTTCAGGTGAGGCTGGGGGAGAATGCGGTCCCCTACCCCGACCTCCACCCCCATGGGCGAGAATAGACCTCTCCCTCCTGGGAAACTGGCCCCCTCTGGATCCCGTCAGGAGGCGCGGTCAGGGTGAGAACACAGCTGAACTCAGTGAGTTCCTGAAGGTCACCTTTACAACCTTACGCTCAGCTCAGCCTCCCGGTTTCACACTCCAAATTCAGCCTTACCTACCCTCTCTCAGCTAACCATCCCCTGTCCTCCTCATGGTCCACATTTAAAACGACAAAAGCACAAGTAAATAGCACAGTAAAACACCCTTTTGTTTGAAAAAAAAGCTTGATTTTAACATCCAAGAGGAAAAATAGAAATAACTTGGTAAGAATTAAAATTCGCACAGAAGAGATTAGTCAGTGGATCCCCTCCAGGCCACCACCCACCCTGCCCAACTTTAACTCTCCCTCAGTTTCACAGATAAGTGCCTGTGATTCTCACCTCTATTATGAAACTCTCTCAGCTTACAATTATCACCCCTTTCATCTTCCCGGAGGTTTTTCCCTTTGATCGAGAGTTATGTGTGGCTTCACCCCTGTGGAGACTCCCAGCTGGTATTTCTACCACTTTCTTAAACTTCTTTAACCACCTTCTCTCCTCCTTCTCATTCTTTTCCTTACTGGGAGAAACACATTCAGGGGGGAGATGCTGCATTTGAACCAAGTTCAGCTTTTTATACATTAACGTGTGTATAAGACAGTGTGGCCTTTTAAAAAATTAATGGGTAAAGAAATACCTTGCATAGGTTTTGCTTAACTAGAAAGAGGAGAGGAAGGAGAGTGGGAGAGTGGCAGAGGGAGGAGAGAAAGCCCGTCTTCATCTCTCACCAGAACACATAGAAATAAAAACAGAAACCCCAGCTCCCTTCCTACATAATTTTCAGACTGGCTACAAAACCTGTAGGACTTAGTACAAAATAAAAATGAGGAACTTTTCAAACATTATTAAGACTTTCAAGTGATGACAGCAGAGTGTTGTACCAAGCACGGGTCCTTCTGAGTGCCGGGCCGTGTGTGTCACACGCCTTGGAAGCCAGACCTGTGCCCTACCATAAATCAAAACAGCGGTCTCACTGTGCTGGCTATATTTTGGGTTTTTTCCCCCACAATACTCAGCCCCTGCTAGGATGGTCAAATTCTCCTGGTTTGTCCTAGACTGTCAGAGGTTTAGGCCTAAAAATCCCACATGCCAGGCACCTCCTTGGGCCCAGGCAAATCGGGACAACTGGTGACCACTCTCTTCTCTGAGGACCCATTCTAGTGGCACAGCTGTCCTCTGAGTTTCTGCTGGTCTTAATTTCTTGCTCTTAGAGACAGTGGCCATCTTAAGCCAGTGCCCACCTCTGTGGTGGAGTGTGGACCTATTCCAAATGCCTCCAGATTTACTCTGCTATTTGTCATGTCCCCAGAGAGAAGGCATGATTCTGACTGCTCGTGTCCCTCAGAAGGAAGCTGGAACATGCTCATACGTAGCACCACCTGTCGGAATTTCTTCTCATTCTTCTTTTGAAAGAAGGCTGCATTTCAGGATTTGGTCATTGTACACCTGCAGTCTTTTTTTTTTTTTTTAAGTTGTGGTACTCTAACAATGTATGAAGCATCATTTTTATTAAGATAGTTACACATTATACAACACCTGTCCATGAACCACAGTCTTTAATTCATTAAAAGTCATAAAAAAATATACTCATGTAAAAACTGACCATCATTTTGTTGCAGGGGGATGAGCTGAACTACAGACTGAACTTCACGTGCACATTTACTGTTAAACGTGAACTGACCTTTCACTGAGCACTTTTCTGGGCCTGGAGACATCTTGGCAAATTGAGCGCCGTATCCTCCCTGGAACTGCGTAAAGTGTAATATTTACTCTTAGCAATGTACTAGCACAAAGACTAGTCATGTAACTCCTTAAGCAGGTGTCCCCCCTGCTTGAGTTCTATGTGTCATTCCCTAGTGTGCACTGCACTCCCCTCGGATACGGGACATGCCAAGGGTGTTTCACAGTTTCTCCTCACACAGCTCACATCCCTCTCTTCAGTTAATGCTCCTGCGTATTCTTCACTGGGAAAACAGAAGACCCCAGACAGAAGCTCCCACAGCCTCCTCAAAGCAAATGGACCATCTGCCTTCATCTGCGCCCAGTCTTGCCGGCCTCCTAATAAGCCGCAAGGCAGTGCGCGTGTCCGATCAGAGCCCAGCCCTCCCTGATATACTGCAGTCCATCCCCTTTTGTCTCCTCTAAGACTTGCTTTCCATAGCCAAACAACTTTTAAATGTTCATTCCCTTTTATAGTTCACTTTCCAGCGGAAAGATCATAGCCTAGAATAATGGTTCTCGAAGTGTGGTCCCTGGACCGTAGGTATCAGCATCACTTGAGATTTGTGAGAAACACAAATAGTTGAGCCTCACCCCAGACGTACTGACCCAGGAACTCTGGTGATAAGGCCCAGCACCTGTGTTTCATCAAGCCCTCCAGGTGGTCTGACGCTCACTGAAGTCTGAGTCTCACTGATCTATAGTTGACATGCCTCAGCTTCCCTACACACCAGCTCACGCCTGTGTCCAAAGACAAGGTGAACAGATCACCAGGACCCCAGTGAAAGAGCTCTGGAGTAGGCCGGAGGCTGCAGTCCTTGGCCCTCTCCTGATCCTATTTTTATTAATGGCGGGTGGAAGCCCAGATGGCACACTGCTCTCATTAATCGATGACAGAGAGCTGGATGAGGTAGAGATGTTGAATGATGACATTAGTACCCAAAGACACAAAGTGATGGTCCAAATCTCTCAAGATGAAGCTTAATATGGTATGTTAGTTAGGATTAGATTCAGCTTTGAGTGACAGAAAATCCGAAATAGCATCGGCTTAATAAGAGAGAAATGTATTTCTCATTCACATAAATGAACTCTGGAAGTGTCAGGCCAGACTCAATGGGGTGGCTCTGCTCCCTGGAATCCCCAGGACTTAAGCTCCCCGTCTGTCCCAGTCCTAAGGTATGGCCTCATCCTCAAGTCAAAGATGGTGACTTCCACATATTTCAGATAGCAAAATAAAGGAAGGATGAAGAAAAGCACTCATTTTTGCTGTCTTTTAAGGATTCTGGATGCTAGCACATTATCTTTCTGCTTGCATCCTACTGGCCAAAACTTTGTCTTATGGCCATAGCTGCAATGAAGGCTAAGAATTATAGTGTTTGTTTTTCTAGGCAGCTCAGCTAAAAATGCTATTACATCGAAGAAAGGGAGAACAAATATCAGGACACCATGAGTAGCTTCTGCCAACCAAAGCAAAAACAAAGTCCTTTCTAGAAGGCCTAAAATGTGAATGTCCCTTGAAAATTCTGGCAGAGAAGGGGGAGGTAAGGAGAAACAGCCGCAGAAGCAGCCCTCTGCTTTCCAATACGAAGGCGGAAAACCCAATTCATACTGGTTTAAGTTGAAAAAAGAAGGTATGAGATACAAAACTGAAATTCCCTGACACAGTGCTAGCTTTAGAAATGTCTCAAACGATGTCATCAAGATTTGACTCTTCTCCATACCTCAGATTCACAGTCTTCATGATGGGTTTATTCCTAGTCTTCACGTAGTGGAAAGATGTTTGCCCACAGGTCCAGGTCTTCATTGAAATAGGGAAGAACAATTCTGACTCCATATTAGATCTGTTCCTTTGGTCCTAACCCTGCACTCTGTTTCCTGGGCTTAGTCATGCTGGTTCTGCACCTTTTGTAAAAGAATGTTGCCTAGAACCTTAAATATACAGGAGAGCCTATTCTCAAGGCTCTGACCTTTAAGGGTGTAACACTTTTCCATTTACATAGAGATAAAAATTTGCAGAACAGAGAATACATTTGTGTTGTTGGAGGTTTACGGGGACACCATGACCTGACCTACCCAGACAGCTGCAAGAACAAAGGATTCCGATGAGAAGTCTGCAACAACCAATCACACCCTCTCCCCTTTTCACTATAAAAGGAGCCTGAATTCTGGCTTAGGGAAGATGGTTCTCTAGGACATCAGTCCCCCATCTTCTTGGTCTGTCAACTTTCCAAATAAAGTCATTACTCCTTGCCCCAACACCTCATTTCCCGATTTACTGGCCTATACGTGCAGTGAGCAGAATGAGTTTGGACTTGGTAACACTACCCCCAGAACCTGCTGGCGGACCAGGAGCGATTCACGTTCACTCTGCCCCACCCACATCTCTGCTTGCTTCTCAGGTCCGCTTCCTCTAGAAAAGTGGTTCTCACCCTGCCTACTCATTGGAATCCCCTCAGATGCTTTTCTAAATCCCTAATACACAAGCTTCTCTTCCTAAATCTGATTTTGTTGGTCAGGGTGGGACTTTGGCATTTTTTAAATTTCCCCAGTTGATTCTCTTTTATATCCAGAATGAAAAATTCCTGATCTAGCATACTGTGGGGAAGTGGAAGCTTTGCCTTTCAAGTGTCTCTGGAGTTGTCTCCCCAGACACTGTGTGTGCATGTCATGTGTCTCCTCCATCAGACCCTGTTTCGCCATGGGCCCCCCTCACTGCACTACTGGGTACCACCTGAACCTCCACACCTGTGTTCCCTTCATGGGATCCAGTGTCTCTTTATGGGGCCTGAGGGAGGGACCCCTTGACTGCCCTGCTTTTCTGTCTCCCCAAGATCTCTACAAGTGGCTGCCAAGGTTGACTCTCCTTTACTAAAGGACTGAGGTGATTTTAAAGGGGAAATAACAGTAGGAAGGAAAAAAATTAAAGGTTTGGAGAGCCATCTGCTCATAGACTATAATTGAAACTAAGACCAAGACTTGAAAAATGTCAACAATTAGAAACTCCATAGCAGGGATTAGCGGATCAAAGAAGCTGGGAAGGATTATCCAGAGTGGTCACAGGAAACCCACAGGAGCAGGGACTCTGGAAGCCGAGAGAACAGAAGCTGCAAGAACCAGGAACTAGCTCACCCACTTCATTCTTTTGTCTAGTGACCTCCCCTGGTGTCATCTACTCTGGTGACTTCTCCTTTCAGTGAAATGCGAAATATTCAGAGCAATGGCCACAATGCTCCAAATTTCCATGAGGCTCAAGTTACTATCCTTTGATAGATTGCTAGTACATACTCAGACTTCTCTACAAAAAAAACATAAGTTAATGAAAGGCTAGGAACTTTTCAGAAGATCTTCTCCAAAGACAGTGCTCCTCACATCCTCCCAGATATCAAGTCAGAGACCTAGAGGTCCAAAACTACATGTGCTGAGGTACCCAGGGTCATCACAGGGAACCCGATGAACCCTGCAGGAGGTTTTAAATTTCTGAGGGGAAACACAGGAGCATCTGCCAAGCACCATATAAGTTACTATCAGTACATTATTTAGGCCTAACAACTTAAAAATCTAAAATATATATTAGGGGGCCCAGGCCCATGAATAAATTACTGAGTTGACTATGACCCTGAGCCCAGAACATTTGGGAATGTCTGAAACAGGTAAATGATGGGCTTCAGCAAACCAGCACTCTCGCTTCCTCATACTTACCATCACTGCAGCTGTCAGCCTAAACATATGACACCCAAGAGTACAAATATTTGTTCCTTACTCCACCTCTAAGGGAATTAATTATTCCTGCTCAGAAATTATAAACCACCTATGGGCTAGGTGAAATAAGAATCTGCATTAGAAACAATCTAGATAGCATACTAAACTAAAATATTTTATTTCAAATCCATGAAACAGCTGAAGAAATCTAATTTATATTCAGAGCATTTTCAAGCTTTATATCCTTTGCTTTCAGCCAAGAACTTCAGAGTAGGTGTTATACTAACAAACAAGCAAATAAAACTATTAGGTCAAAATCACAGGCTAAAATCTAGTTTATGTTGATTAAATTTGTTCAAGTCCATGGCCAAAGAGCAAGTTTCTAATTCTGGTTTTATATCTGTATTAGTCAGGATAGTCTTGCTTATGTTACAGTAAATCCTAAAAAGGCAAACTCTAAAAATCAATGGCTTCTGTGGAAAACAGTATTGAGATTCCTCAAAAGACTAGGAATAGACTTACCATATGACCCAGGAATCCAGCTCCTGGGTGTATATCCAGAAGGAATCCTACTTCAAAAAGACACCTGCACCCCAATGTTCAGAGCAGCACTATTTACAATAGCCAAGACATGGAAACAGCTTAAATGTCCATCAACAGATGACTGGATAAAGAAGATGTGGTATATTTATACAATGGAATACTATTCAGCCATAGAAACTGACAACATAACACCATTTGCAGAAACATGGATGTTCCTGGAGAATGTCATTCTAAGTGAAGTCAGCCAGAAAGAGAAAGAAAAATACCATATGAAATCACTCATATGTGGAATCTAAAAAAAAAAAAACCATAAATACAAAACAGAAACAGACTGATAGACACAGAATACAAACTTGTGGTTGCAAGGGGGAGGGGGCTGGGAAGGGACAGACTAAGATTTCAAAATGTAGAATAGATAAACAAGACTGTACTGTATAGCACAGGGAAATATATACAAGATCTAGTGGTAGCTCACAGCGAAAAAAATGTGACAATGAATATATGTATGTTCATGTATAACTGAAAAATTGTGCTCTACACAGGAATTTGACACAACATTGTAAAATGACTATAACTCAATAAAAAAATGTTAAAAAAAAATTTTCTTTAAAAATCAGCGGCTTGACCCCAAAGTAAGCTTTATCCTCACTTACCTCGAAGTCTGACATGGTATGGGTGTCTTTTTCCCACCTATGGCTATGTTGGCTGAAATACCTGGCCTCCAAGGTCCTGAGTCCAGGAAAGAAAGAGATGTGGGAGGCACGCTGGCTCCTAACTGCCTCATCCTCGGGGTAACACAGATTACTTCCTCTCACAATCCACAGACTGGCCAGAACTTGTCACATGGCTACACTTCTTTCCAAAGGATGCTGGGAAACGTAGGGGAGAACATGGACATTCAGTAAGCACACTCTCTGACACAATCCACCTGGTTATAGTAACATCAACTGAAGATAGGAATTTACTAATTCACTCATTCATTCATCAGAAAGTATCTACTGAGGACCTACCATGTGCTGGGCGTTGTGCTTATACTCTCATGGAGAATGCTAGGCAATAAACAAGATGACAAGGAAATGAACGAGAAGGTAATCACAGACTGTGATGTGAATCTTCATTCATTCATTCATTCATTCATTCATTCATTCATGTGGTGTTTATTCATCAATGTATTCAACGAACTTGGGGTCTGTGCTGACTTTTCACCAGATGTAGTTCTAGTTCTAGGGATATAACAATAAACAAAACAAAGCTTATATTTTTGTGGAGAGGACAGACAGCCTGCAAACAACACATTAAAAAGTAGTCAGGTGAGGACAAGAGCTACGAAGAACAATGAGGCAAGAGACGTGGTGCCTCTGTTACAGTGATACATGCATTCCTGAGTTCCACGTGGATGCTAATGAACCAACAGTAAGACTATTTGCTATTTACCATGTTTCCCCTCCCTTCCATTACTGGACCTCAATGCTGGGATTTCACTGGGTTTTATTTATTACTATGCAAAGGTTTTCAAATATATCCACTTAAAATGTTAAAAGTCAAGTTAAAAATGGTATGTATATAATGATCCCATCGCAAGGACTAGACTATATGAGACAATATGGAAGTCCACACATTAATATGCCACCAGAGCAAATCCTGGCTATTGAAACCACACGTGATTTTGTTTTCTTTCTTCATATATGGAAATATTTTCTAATTTATCTGCAATAAGCATTGGTTATTAATAGAATAATGAAAATAAAATGTATGAAGCCTGTATATGGGTTAAGAGGCTAAATAATTCATAGGTTATATAAAATTTCCTGGAAGAACAAATGTATAATTTGTTAATTGACTCTTGGGAAAGTCAAGAAGGCAGTCACATTTGGAACTTGTGGAGTATTCTCAGAGTTACAATTTGTTTTTCTCTTGAGGGATGGGAAAAGTGGGCTTACTTGAAAGAGAGTTAAAAGGGGTAATTAGTGCTATGATCTATGAAGAGGGAATATGACGACTCTTCTGGGATAAATTAGGGAGGTTTTTCTACCTCTAAGACAAAATCATCAGTCCTGGGAGGTGGTATGCCAGTCACCTGGATGAAGACCCAATCCAGGATAAGACCTAGAGATGACTATTCCTGCTCCATGAGATTCCAAGAAAATGGAAAAGCCACATTTGCTTTGGCCCAAGCAACAAGCATCAGAAAGCACAAGATGAGCTCAGGGTCACCAGTAAGGGAAATGAACATAGGACAATGACAAGGCTGACAAGAGATGCTGGGTACTAAAATAATAGCTACTGTCGTCATCGTCATCATCATCATCATCATCATCATCTTAAGGATGATGCACAGTTACAGAGTCTTAGCAGAATGCCAGAAAATGTGTTCCATGTGTTATTTGCATTATCTCACTCAATATATTGTGTACAAATTCATTTATGTTTGTATTCTATCTTATATTCTATTATTTTAACATCTTGACATATTCTGTGCTGGAGTACTCACAGGGAAGTTCATGTTCAAGTTCAAGAACACTTCAAGGCTCAAGAGCGAGAAAGGCCCAACGTGCCAACTCAAACAATTTTAGGAATATAAGGCAGGCAGAGCAGAAAGTAACAAAAGGCTTTTCTGGGAGAAGTGTCTCTTATAGACAAAATCAAAGGGGAAGTGGGGCACAAGCAACTTGCTTCAACCTTGGTTTCTTCAAGGACGAGATAGTCATCAGAAGCCCATTTACCTTGAAAATTGTGTAATGCTTAAGAGTTCTAAGCTCTTTCATGCTCCTTCTGGCCACACAGTAGTCTAGCAATGCCCCTTCCACAATTCCAAATGCCTGCTGTGCTTCCCCCACGCTTTATGATTTTCTGTTACGACAAAGGCCCAGGAAGCAGTTCTTTCTACAATGACTTCTGATGTCTTCTCCCTTCAAAGAAACCTTCTGTCCATGATGAGGGACTTCCCAGAAAGTGGTGCCAGAGCCTAAAAAGGGTGAAAAGGGCACCCACATGTGGGGGTGGTAAGGGCAGTTTTCAGAGCGGCTTTGGAGCCCAGGCAGGGTGGAGTGGGTGTCCACACTGGGGGATGGACGCAGTACAGATGGTCGGAAAACTGGCTGGATGAGGAGGTGTCTGCGCTGAGGAGGCAGCAGAGAGGATGGGAGACTGGTTACACATAGGGAGATTGAGCAAGTAACTACACGAAGGATAATGGGAGCCAGCCTGCACTCCGTGGTGGTGTGAGTGTCAGTGCGACCTTATGGTTTTTGGTAGATAGATAATGTTTAGATACAGAAACAAATACTCATGGGGGTGCATCTGTGTGCGCATCTCCTAGCTGTGTCTACTGAAAGGGCTAGGGAGCAACGAGCACACCCCGAAAAGAACAGCCCAATAGCAATGAGCATGTCTAGCCCCCAGATCCTGTTTCAAATACCACTGTCCTCCGAAATAAACCAGGGTTCCTTGCAGAAATGGCTGATTCCAACGCTGATACAGAGAAAGTACCAGACGAGCCTGAACATCCTGTCAGACCAGTAATCAGGGAAATGCTTGAAGAATGACAGGGTTGTGTCAAAAGGACACAGGGTCTAACTTGAAGAGGCCAATTCTGGGACAATTTGAACATTAAAATAAATAATGATAGTAATTTATTATAACCCATTGAGTGAAATAAGAAACCATGAGTCTATACTGATATAAATAAACTTTAAATTTGATGAAGAACAGGGTATTTATCTAGTTTTAAAATGCCCCCTCCCAAACACTTACTAACTACAAATGGTAAAAGAATAACTTTGTAATGAAGACACTGGCGGACACAGTCTTAAACCAAGTAATCAAGTGAACAGCACAGTAAATGGAATGAATCCAAATCTTGTGCTACCTGGTGGAGTGTGAGGAGAACACAGCATCACTTCTATGATAGTAAAATGACTACCGTGTATTCTTCAAAAATACCAAAGGCGTGAAAACCAAGGAAAGACTGTGGAACTGTTTAGGTGTAAGGAGAAAAGAAACTGACAAGTAAATGCAACATTTAATTCCAAACTGGATCTTTTTACTGTAAAGGACAATTGGTAGGATGTAAATGGTTCTGAAGATTAGATGGTAGAAATGTATCAGTGTTAGTTTCCTCCTTTGATGCATGCACTATGATTATGTAGAATATTCTTGTTCATAGGATGTGAAAACTGAAGCATTCAGCAGTGATGAGTATTAGGTTGTCAACTTACTCTCAAATGGTTAAAGGGAAAAGAAGAAGTTTTTCTGTGGCTGCAACTTTTCAGGAGATTGCTTTAAAATAAAAACTTGCATTAAAAAGAAACTTTCATGAACCGAGATAACCTGAGAAATGTCTGTGTTGCTCAAAATCTAAAGAACCTGGCACAGTCACGAATGGGATCTCTCCCTTGATGGCTCCTCTCAAAATATTATTCAATAATATTGTTCCTTCATCTCTTAACTTTAATTATTATTCTCTCTCTTCTTGTATTCTTTACAAAACATGACTGACAAAATCAAGGCCTGATACTTTGATTTTATTTGCCCTTTTTTTTAAGATCATATTTTTAAATTTTTTCTTAGGGGGATTACGTGTATGTATGTATGTATTTAAATGGAGGTACTGGGGATTGAACCCAGGACCATGCATGCTAAGCACACACTTTACTACTGAGCTATAACCTCTCCCTATTTGTACTCTCTTGAATATCTTTGCTGTCATTTGTTTTCAGTTTAGAATTGAAATTGTGAGGCCATTTACAGGATCATCTCCTTTGATCTGTTCATTCCACTCCTGGAAATTTTACCTCAGAAAATAACCCAGAAGATGAAACAAATACAAAAGATCTTTGTTATAATATTACTCCTCTAACCCCACAGTTTTGCCTGTTTCAGAGCACAGCCTGACAAGAAATAAAGAATCCTATTCCTGACCCACCACAGAGATAAATGGATGCCAGGAGACCATGAACATGTTCCCTCACTTCCCATCTAGACATTGGAGAGGGCAGCTGCTGCTTTTGCCTGGTCAGCAGCCTTTCCCCTTTCTTCTGGTACAAACGCTTGGAGTTTGCTTTGAGAAGTGCCCTTCCACCACTGTTCCCAGACTTGGTGTGACTGTCCAGGCATCCTGACCTCCCTGGCCAAGCCCAGCTAACCAGCGACTAAAGCTAAGTCATCCTGGGAGCCCAGCACGGGAGACTGTCCATGAGTGCCTGCTCCCTAGGTCTCTGGAGCTGCTCTCCTATGTAAGCTCTCTGAGTCTAATTTCTGAATTTATTTTTAAATCTTGTGACCTACTTGTACCTCTCCAATGCTTAGGTTATCCACAGTTGGTTTCTATTGCTTGTATCTATATAAGCCTTATTGTCCATCTAGATTCTTCCATGGTTAGGTTTTCAGGAATCTCTTTTTCCCATGTTCCTCATTTCTTTGTCTTAAAAAAAATCCTCTTTTTTTCCCCCTTAGCATACTTGTTCCTTCTTGCACTGTCCATAAAGCCCTTAGCATCTCCCATCTGAGAGGTCAGCATCGGGTTCTCACCATGCTTCCTGGGAGAAGCACTGGGCTTTAATATTCTTTAGAGGAAAACATCTACTGGAGAAATGAAACTTTCTGCTCCTAATACTGACCACCTCTCATAGCCAAACTTGGAGGCTTTATTCAAAAGAGTCTCTCTTCACTCTCTCTATAGAGTACCTTCTCTCACAAAAGAGGAAGAGAGAAAGAGAAGATGGGTTTGAAGATAAAAGATAACCCCATTTTGCCACATTTATGAGAGAAAAATAGAAATAATTGAGGTTAAAAAAAAACAATTTCAGGGGATTTTAGGAGATTACTTCCATAGCAACTCTAATATTTTGTACTAAAGTCGATACTGTTCTCAATATCTCTGAAAATATACTTGCTACTCCTTGGGAAAAAAGATAGTTTATGTGTCCAACAGAGCTGGTTAAGTAAAGAACAAAAGTATCTACTTACTCAATGAAGCCATTAAAAATAATTATTATACCATATGTCAGATGGCTATTAGACCATAACCAAACAGAACCCCAGCACAGGCCAGATAGAACATCTTGCTATTTTTCCCCAAGGAAAATAAATAAACATGAGATGGAGCGTGAAAAACCTTGCATGAGCACAACTGGCTGCCGTGGGTAGCACAGGATAGAAAACTAAAACCCTTTTTACAGACGGGCAGGAGACCCTTCCCACGGAAGGGGGCTGCCCACAGAGCTGTCAAAGCCTATGAATAAGCACGTTCGCTCTCGGTTAGCCCATGGCGCCTTTTGCTTTTACCTGCCCAGCACACTTGTCTCTACTTTTTCTAGAAACAAACAAAATGTACAAACATAACCCCAGGTTGAGAGTCACAGAACCGTCTTCCCACCTGTTGTGACTGGTCCAGGGTTGGGCATGTGACACAACCGGGGCCAAGTGAAGCCCTCCGTGGGAAAGCCTGTTCCCTCTTTGACCTTGAGCGATACTCAGGTAACCTCAGCGCAGTCACATCAGGCCCCACCTTAACTCACAAGGAGCCGGAGAGGACGATAAGGGATAATCCAGCCTCAAGTGCCTGGAGCTGCCCTCAGCCCTGTAGTCAGTCTTCAATTCTGTGGTATCTTCCAACAAAGCCTCCTTTTTCCTTAAATCAGATCGAGTGTCTGTCGCAGAGTCCCACCTGGAACTATCATTCACCTTAACAAACATGACCAAAGGCATCTGTGGACTCGCTGTCATCTGCAGAACGTTTTGCATGACTTTTGGTAGCCAGCAGTCCCTACCTGGGCAGCGGTCTCAAGCGGTCCCATAGCAGTTAAGACACGTCAAAACCAAACTCCAGGGCGCTATTAGGGATCACACACAGAGACCCTCTTTTCTCTCTTTGGGTCGTGCAAAACCACAGTATCTTCAGAGTCTTGCCTACACAAAATCACCTCCACACTATCATAAATCTATCTTATTTAAGAAATAAGGCACTAAAGGAAAAGACTTCAAAATTAATAGGTGTCAATCTGCAAGACAGCTGTCCCATTGTCTTAGCCTGGTCTGAATTTGTCCTTTCATATAACAGGTGCCACAACTAAACATCCTTCCTCGACACAGAAGCAGAGGCAGATGGAGAAGTGACGGAGTTAGTCTGGCAACTCGAAAAGAGAGTAAAAGGGACTTTTTACTGGCCCAGGCCTTGAAACATGGGTTCAGGCCAAGTTGACTTAAACCCCAAAAGGGAGCAATATGGACAATAAATAGAGATCCACAATCTGTTTTAAATTGCAACTGTCAGAAATCATTTATTCAGTTCAGATTTGTTATTCACAGAGCAGAGTCTGAGGAATTGTAACAGCTCTCTGGAACACCATAGGTTGCACTAAGAGTTTATATTGTCTGAATACAAGTTTAATGTAGAGTTTAGGGGAGGGGGGCGGGCAGAAGAGAAAGCCAAAAAGTTCAGTTAATTTAAAACAAGTAACAAAAGGTACACTTTATGAATTATCACTAGCTCCAATTCTAGCCACATTGTATGACTTTATGGAACTTTCAAAGATATGTTTTATAAATACAAATGGTTAATTTTATGTGTCAACTTGCCTTAGCTATGGTTCCTAGTTGCTTGGTCAAACACCAATCCAGATGTTTCTGTGCAGATTTTATGTCACTAACATTTAAATCAGTAGATTTTTAGTAGATTAGTCTCCATAATGTGGATAGGTCTCATCCAACCAGTTTAAGGCCTAAAGATAAAACAGACTGACATCCTCCAAGAAGAAAGGAATTCTGCTTCCAGACTGTCTTTGGAGACAAGACTGCAATATTGACTCTTGCTGGAATTTTTGGGCGGTCAGCCTGCCCTACAGATTTTGGACTTGCCAGTCTCACAATTCTGTAAATTCCTTAATGTATCTCTCTCTCCTCTCTCTCTTCTCTCTCTCTCTCTATATATATATATGGAGAAACATGATCAATGGGATATATACATATAGAGATGCATACCCTAATACACTGGAGAACCCTAATGCACTTGAGTGTGTTTGTGTGTGTGTGTGTGTGTGTGTGTGTGTGTGTGAGTGTGCGCGCGCGCACAAATTTATATTCCAAAAGAGTAAAGTCAGGCTCTGGAGTAAAATTATTTGACAGACTCTATATGGAATTAGGAAACACTACGGAAATAAAAAGTAATACAGGAAAGGGTTAGACGATCTTTACATTTAAATTTACTTGAATCCTGTACTTCAGAATAATTAATAACACAAGGCTAGGATTTACATATTAAATTAGTATGGTTCCAAATGATCTGCTTCATAGTTTCTCTTTAATTAAAGCTACTTCTGTTCTTAAAGGGAGACGTTACTAATTTTGGATTCTGTTTCTCATTAAACGAGCTTACATTTTTCTATTTCCACGGCAAAAGGATATTTATTTGGGTCATAACCAAGGGTTCTCAAACTTTAATGTGCATACGAATCACCGGGGATCTTTTAAAAATGTAGATTGTGACTTACTAAGTCGGGGGGGGGGGGGGGGGCCGCTGAGAGTCTGCATTTTTAACAAGTTCCCAGGTGATACCAAAGACTGGGTCCCACACCTTGAGAAACAGGAACCTAGAGCATCGGAATCCCCTGCAGGGCTTGTGAAATAGCAAAGCGCTGGGTCCCACCCCCAAGGAATCTGATTCGGGAGGTCTAGTTGGGGCCCTGGAATCCGCATTTCTAACAAGCAACCACGTGGTACTGACGCTGCAGGTCTAGGGGCCACACATGAAGAAACACTGAGCGAATACTGTTTCCCTAAACGTGGGGGTCACCTCAAGCACTTTCAAACCTACCGAGGCCCATGTCCCTCTGGTAGAGTCTGAGCCCGTAGGTGCAGGAGGACCCAGAAACGGGGTCCTAACAAGCACCTCGGACTGTTCGCCGAACCGTGAAACCCTGAGCCAAAGAGTTTTCTCAGCCCTCGATGTCCTTCAAAACCTGGTGTCTAGACAGAAGTGTGAGCCCAACCTGGACCCCCGAACCCCACCGCCGAACCTTCACGCTGAACCTTCACAAGTGACTCCAATACTCGAAAAGCTCGGAACCACTGCACTTGAAGCCGTGGCCCAACTCTGGCTGCACATTAACAGATTTTTCACGTATTCATTCCCCAGCTTCTGATTTAACTAGTCTGGGGTGGGATCCCGGTATTAAAAGAAAAAAGGAAAAAAAAAAAAACTTACATTAAAAAAAATAACACCAGACACTTCGACGCAGCGAACAGTGCCCAGAAGCGCGGCCAGCTACACGTCAATTCAAGATGGCGGGGGTGGGCGGGCCGTGTGCGGGCACGTGTAGGGGGCGCTGTTCAGCTGCGCTGTGCACAACTCGCGAGAGCTGCGCCAGATCGCGAGAACTCCGCCCCTCCCTCCCCAGAGAGAACCCTGCAAAGCAGCCCCGCCCACCGCCCTTCCAGCGAGCGGGTACTCTAGAGTGGGAGCGGCAGGGCTCAGATTTTTAATCAAAGATAAAAGCTTTCATTTGCTTCTGGAGAAAAAAAAAAAGTAGATTATAAAGTTCAGTGAGGTTGAGGACTCTGAACTGGAGTTTCAGCTCTAGATGGGCTTTAGGGTAGATTTGAAACTTCAAGAACCTCTTCTCCTCTAAGCCCTGGAGCAGTGAGCAAAGCAGACGTTTCCACACCTGCTTCCCCCGTGTGCCCACATAAGACACACTTGATCTCCTAAGGGTGAGATTCTATCCCAGCAAGAGGCACCCCTGGACCCTGTCTGATGGATTCATCCTCAAAAAAGAGTGAAAAAAGTGGCCTCTTCCCTTTTAAAGTCAAGCCTAAACTCACTCATTCACAATATTTATTATGTTCCTATTGGGAGCCAACACTAAACTAGAAGTTAAGCATATAATTAAACAGGCCGTGTCCCTGCTTTTAAGGAGCTTAGGATCTAGTGAAAGATCCAAACAAATACGGCCAACAGACACGTGAAAAGATGCTCAACATCACTAATTACCTCACACCTGTCAGAATGGCAATTATCAAAAAGACAACAAATAACAAGTGCTGGCAAGGATGTTCAGAAAATGAAACCCTCATGCACTGTTGATGGGATTGTAAATTGGTGTAACCACTATGGAAAATGGTCTGGCGATTCCTCCAAAAATTAAAAACAGAATGACCATACAATCTAGAATTTCCACTCCTAGGTATTTATTGAAAGAAAACTAAAACACTAATTAGAAAATATATGTGCACTCCTATGTTCATTGAAGCATAATCTACCATAGCCAAGCTATGAAGCAACTTAAGTGCCCAAAGATAAATGAATAAAGATGTGGTGTGTATATATATATATATATATATATATATATATATATATATACACACACACACACACACATATACACAATGGAATATTACTCAACCATAAAAATAGAATGCAGTCTTGCCATTTGCAATAAGATGGATGGATCTAGAGGGTATTATGCTAAGTGAATTAAGTCAGACAGAGAAAGACAAATACTGTATGATTTCACTTATATGGAATCTAAAAAACAAAACAAACAAAATAAAACAAATCAAAACCAGACTCATTTATGCAGAGAACAGGGATTGCCAGAGGGAAGGAGGGTTGAGGGGGAGGAAAGAAATAGGTAAGGGAGATTAAGAGGTACAAAGTTTCAGTTGCAAAATAAATGAATCAGGGGTATGAAATGCACAATGTGGGGAACATAGTTAATAACTATGTAGTATCTTTGCATGGTGACATATTGTAATGAGACTTATTACGGTGATCATTTTGAAATGTATAGAAACATTGAATCACTACATTGTGCAACAGAAACTAACGTAGTGTTTTAGGTCAATTATACTTCAAAAAGTAAACAACAAATTTCTACTCTATAGCACAGGGAACTATATTCAGTATCTTGTTGTAACCTATAATGAAACAGAATATGAAAGGGTGTACATGTATGTATATGGATGACTGAAATATATGCTGTATGCCAGAAATTGATGAAACATTGTAAACTGACTATACCTCACAACAGAAACAACAAAAGACTAACTCATAGAAAAAGAGATCAGAGGAGGGGGTGGGGCAGGGTAGAATTGGATGAAGGCAGTCAAAACGTGCAAACTTTCAGTTATAAGATATCAGTTCTAGGATGTAATGTACAACATGATAAATATAACTGACACTGATATATATTATATATAAAAGTTGTTAAGAGAGTAGATCCTGAGCATTCTCATTACAAGGAAAACATTTTTTCCTATTTCTGTAATTTTATATCTATATGAGATGATGGATGTTCACTAAACTTATTGCAATCATTTCATGATGGATACAAGTCAAATCATTATTCTGTAAATCTTAAACTTCCAGAGTGCTGTATGTGAATTCTATTTTAATTAAAGTAGAAGGAAAAATTAAAATTTTTTAAAAGATTCGAGCCAATAAATGGTACTTTGACTCACAGCAACACTCCTACTGGCTGGGATTCAGGTGACAGAAGGGGAAACTCTAAACTCCCTCTCAGAATTAGATGAAATACAAGATGTGTGACCTACACTGTCTTCTTCCGGGAGCAGATTCCCACTTGCCACACTGGGCAGGGCTGCATCCTTTATCAGCTCCAATAATTGGATGTGTCCTTTGAGTGCTCTCTCAAAAAATAATGAAACAGCAGAACTGGAAGTGTATTTTTGTTTGACAGGGACAGTTCAGTTTTCTACCATTTTCCATGAACTGAAATGCCCACCGGAGGAGCTGTTGCTGTATCCCAGAGCACAGACAACCCTGGGGATCAGCCTAGAAAAGGCCACAATTCACCAAAGGGGCTGACACTCCCTAAGCCAACTGCTCCTCCCCGCTGCTGCTCTCTAAACCATCTTTTCATCATGTACGTAAGTCAGGAAATAACAGCATCGCGCTGGAGCAAGAACCACCACAGCTGAACTCCCAAGCAATTGCCTCTCATAATGAGAGCATTGCCTTGTCTCCTTACAGATTCCTGATCCAAGAAGTCATCATCAGTCAGTCAGCTGTTTTCGTCATTTTTGGTTAAAAGTAAATAAAATATTTCTCAGTGCTTCTTGCCATCCTCTTATTAGAATGTTATGAAACATTTCCAATGATTACCCACAGTCATGCTGTCAACCGGGCCACAGTCTGTTGTTAACATCTGGAGGGGAGGATGTTGGCAAGGAGAGTTTTAATTTAGGTAAGAGTTTTCTTTAATGAATCTCATTTTGACGGGAGGAAGTCATGACGGGCATCATAACGCCATCTAATCTGCCACAACCTTTTTCAAGTTGCTGGTTTTCCCTTTCTTCAATCAATCCTATTATTCCTTTCCTTTCAACATCCCCAAAGGGTCAAGCCCCTGTAGCTAGGAAAAATAATATATTGAGCAGCTAGCTTTTCTTTAAATGAAAAATGTTTCATGTTCCTTCATCTTAATTTACTGGGTTTTTTTTCTCTCTCTAAATTATATGACTTGTAACTGGCTAAAGGTAGACTGGGTCTAGCTTAGTTGTAATATTTAATATACATACAAAGCAAATTAATTTTCTAGGGAAACTGACAAGATGAACAAGTCTCCATTGAATGCAATTTCCAATAAGCCAGCTGAAATTTGTTACATAGGTCTCTTGGTTTCTTTAGCTCATTTCTGGATTGCTTGCATTTTTTTTTTTTTTTTTTTTTTTTTTTTGTGGAAAACATTTTCTTCCAGAAATGAGGTTTCCTCAGGTAGAAGAGTAAAAACGGTGGTGTGTTGTAAAAACCACTCAGCTGATCGTTTGCTGTAAAACTTGTTCAAATTACACAAGCTCTGTAAACCTCAGTTCCTCACCAGTAAAGTGGAGCTAAAATAGTACTAACGTCATGGGGTTATTGTAACATTAAATGACAACAAATAGGTATCAGGCTGTGTCATGCTTGACCTCAGTAGAGTCATTCAGTAAATGGTTGCAGCTAATAGTTTTTTATTATTATTCTCTTTGGAACTGATAAGGAAGGGTTTGGATTAAGTAATATACAGGCAACTATTTACTTTTCTTTCAGTATTTTTTATCCTAAGTTGTCAGATCCCAGCTGTCTGCTCATATGTAGGCTCTTTTCAGCAACTAGACTTTTGGGTAAATTTTGTAGGGTGGTTCACAGAGACACAGGCTGGCTTTGCCCATGTAAGAAACAGAGCTATTATTCAGGGAAATGTAGCAATTCATGCATTGGTAGCATACCATCTTACTTTACATCAAAACAGAAACATTTTTCTTTAATCCTTTCTAAAGAAGCAAAATAATAGTATTGAATGTTAAAAGTGTATATGAAATGTCACGCCTTAATCATTTAACAATGTCTCCTAAATGAAAGGAGGAGGGGGATGGTCAGGGAGCATGAAGTCCTGAGTTTGAATTCCATTTCTGCTACTAATTGGTGACCTTGAGCAAGACTCAGGACCTCAGCATTTGGGGGTCAGAAATTATATTATGTTATCTGAAAGACCTTTATAAATTTTAAGTTATAATATCTGAAAGAAATGTGACTTTATTAACAAATATAACAATGTGCCATTGACTGTAAAGAGAATAAATGTTTTTTTCCATGTTGATGTTGTCCCAGACTTTTTCCTATATTTCAAGAGGAAGATGGCTCTGCTGTGCACAAGACAGGAATGCCCAGGGTTGCCTAAGCCATCGATCCAAGCAGATGGAGAAGAATCAATGGATTCTCAAAGCTGAGGTCACAATTGCAGGTGTCACCAGAAAATTCCTCCCTGCTGCCTAAAGACAGGGACAAAGATAATAAAATAGAGAGAGAGAAGCAGTCAATCCTCTTAGGTCACCTCCTGGGGTCAGATAACCTAAGATGAGCACAAGCTGTTAATAACATCCCTGAGGTAGTATGACTGAATTTGTGGATTTGTAAAGGGTGTTAAAATGGAACTCCCCCCAGCCCAATTTAAATTTAACTGTAATAAAAATAGTCTCTCTCTCTTTTTTTTTTTTTTGCATCATTTAGACTCAGTTATCTGTGCTTCTATAGCAGTTTCTCTATTGTTTCTTTCCTTTTATGTATATATATATATTTTTTTTTAATTGAAGTACAGTCAGTTTGCAATGTTGTGTCAATTTCTGGTGTACAGCATAATGCTTCAATCATACATGAACATACATATATTTGTTTTCATATTCTTTTTCACCTTAAGTTACTACAAGATATTGAATATAGTTCCCTGTACTGTATGGTATGAACCTGTTGTTTATCTATTTTATATATATTAGTATCTGCAAATCTCAAACTCCCAGTTTATCCCTTCCCACCCCCTTCCCCCACCCCCGTAATCATAAGTTTGTTTTCTATGTCTGTGAATCTGTTTCTGTTTTGTAAATAAGTTCATTTGTCTTTTTTTAGATTCCACATACAAGTGGTATCATATGGTAATTTTCTTTCTCTTTCTGGCTTATTTCTCTTAGAATGACAATCTCCAGGTCCATCCATGTTGCTGCAAATGGCATTATTTCATTATTTCTTATGGCTGAGTAGCATTCCATTATATAAATATACCACAACTTCTTTATCCAGTCATCTGTTGATGGACATTTAGGTTGTTTCCATGTCTTGGCTATTGTAAATAGTGCTGCTTTGAACATTGGGGTTCATGTATGTTTTTGAATTAAAGTTCCCTCTGGATATATGTCCAGGAGTGGGATTGCTAGATCATACAGTATGTCTATTTTTAGTCTTTTGAAGAATCTTCATACTGTTTCCCATAATGGCTGCACTAAACTGCATTCCCACCAACAGTGTAGGAGGGTCCCCTTTTCTCCACAGCCTCTCCAGCATTTATCGTTTGTGGGCTTTGAAAGATGGCCATTCTGACTGGTGTGAGGTGATATCTCATTGTAGTTTTGCTTGCATTTCTCTGATAATTAGCAATATTGAGCATTTTTTCATGTGCTTATTGGCCATTTGTATGTCTTCACTGAAGAATTGCTTGTTAGGTCTTCTGCCCATTTTTGGATTGGATTGTTTACTTTTTTATTAAGTTGTATGAGCTGTTTATATATTCTGGAAATTAAGCTCTTGTCAGTCTCATTTTTGCAAATTTTTTCTCCCATCCTGTAGGTTGTCTTTTTGTTTTGCTTATGGTTTCCTTTTCTGTGCAGAAGTATTATTTCTTCCTTTAGAACACTCTTCACTCACTATCAAACATCCCTTGGGAGTATATGTTGACTTTTTTTTCTTACTAAGTGATTTTTTTAAATATTTTTTTTTAGTTGTTGCTGTTTTTTTCTTTTTTTTCCTGAGGTGGGAGGGTGGGTAACTAGGTTTATTTATGTATTTATTTTTAATGGAGGTACTGGGGATTGAACACAGGACCTCATGCATGCTAAGCATGCGATCTACCACTAAGCTATTCCCTCCCCACCATGTTGGCTTCTTAAAGCCATTTCACAGACGAGGTCAATGTAGTTTGGCAAACTGCCTCCCAAACTCCCACCCCAAAAGAAAATTTTTTTCAGAAAAAAGAAAAATAAAGGAAAATTGGCCCTGTAATGAAGTCTAGAAATTACGGTGATTTTTGAAATAGTATCAAACATTTTGGTTTGCTGCCTCAAAAAATGAAGACTTCATGCATTCAGTTTGCCTGCTAAAGAAAATATACACCAATCCATACAGCCAGATAATATCATCTATGTGCACCTGTAACTTACATCACATTGTACACCAACTATTCTTCAATTTAAAAAATAGGGTTTAAAAGGGTAGTTTATGTGAGAAAATGACAGAGCATAAAGAGGATGCTCAGTCAGAAAGATCAATAGGTTCAGACTGTAACCAGTGGGCAGCCGGGCCTCAGGCCCTGCTGAACCAAAGCGGCTCACTAATTATGTGACTCACTGTCCTCTGCCTCCCAAGCCTGAATATCCCTGTGAGGTCCTATTAATATTAATTCCAGAGGATAGTGGCTCTTAGCACTCCCAGTGTAACACCAGGATGTTACTGCTCCTCCCAAATCTTCCCTGGTTATTTCTGGGAGTCTCCAGACAGATGTCTCAGCCATGTGCAGTCACAAATCTACCCTTGTTTCCCTGCTCTTGCTGTCCCTTCAGGGTGTCATATTTGCCTTTGCTGCTCTCCTGTGTGAAAATATCAAAGTATAGAAAAAATGGCGCCATGTCAAGACTTTCCCCAAACCAGTGTCCATGAGATGCCGCAGCCATGCTGCGTCCTGGGAGTAAGGAGAAGGCATGGCCCTCTCCTGATTTCAGGGCACCTCTTTGTCACTTAGGCCTGAAAACCTACAGCAAGGCTCTGAAACCCACCCATGAAAAGCGTCCCTTCAGCCTCCAGCTCACCTTCTTTCTCCAGTGAGGCCTCCAACTAGACCAAGGGCCTAGACGAAGAATAGACACAGGCCAGTGACAACTCCTTCCACTGTCCTTGTTTTCATCTTCTCCTTTTCCCTCCATAAAAAAAAAAAAAAAAGCAAGAGAAACAAACAAAATCCCTCTCCTTCTTCAGTTAAAAAAAGGCTCTAGGAGTAGAAGGAACAGCTCAGTGGAAAAGTGTACACTTAGCACGCACGAGGTCCTGGGTTCAATCCCCAGTACCTCCATTAAAATAAATATATAAATAAACCTCCCCCCTTTAAAAACAAACAAACAACCCCCCCAAAAGAAGGCTCTGGAATCAACTCTATCAATCAGGATAGGCCACCTTATTATGCAGCAGTCACAAACAAAATTGACAGTTGTGTGGCAGCAAGAGAGTACCTCTTGGGCTTCCTGTGTGCTTCATGCAGGTTGTCAGGGAGGGTCTCTGCCCACCTGAGTCACCTGGGAAGCCAAGCTGATGGAGGCTCCATCTTGACAGGCTCCCGCGGCTCCCGTGGCCGGGCGGCTACTTGATGTGATACGGGTCACCTCTTGATGCATTTCATCAGCCAGAGAAAGTCCCACGGGTGTACTTGAACTCAAGGCAACAGGGAAGCACAATCTTACCATGTGCTCGGAAGGAAGAGAAGCAGAGCAGTTGTGAACAGCCTGGTGCCATTAAATACACCCATGCAAATAGCTGTTCACCACCTGCCAGGTGCACACACAGCCAGACTCTGAACCCAGTTTGCGGCTCAGCCAGAACCCTTGCTGTAATTATGAGAATGGTACAGTCACTTACTTTGGAAATTCAAGGTGTCACCCTGACTGTGTAGGTGCCTATTTTGTGGGCCCTAGATAACCACAGAGGGACCAAGAGGCCCACATGTAACTGGAAAGAGGAACTCTGCCATTTTCAAAAGCTCATTTTCAAGGCCCCACAAAGTAAGGATGTTTTATTTTAAAAATTGAATTTTATCCAGAAAAAAAAAAGATTTTTTTTTTTTTTTAATTCCTAGAGCATGTAGTAAAGCTGCCACACCTAGACTTAAGAGCTACCACACTGTCCTCTATCATCTATCAAAGGCCAGGCGCTGCGGTACAGTCTTTAATTATATTGCTTCTTATCCTCTCTACCACCCTC
This sequence comes from Camelus bactrianus, assembly GCF_048773025.1. Taxonomy (NCBI): domain Eukaryota; kingdom Metazoa; phylum Chordata; class Mammalia; order Artiodactyla; family Camelidae; genus Camelus; species Camelus bactrianus. Next base: position 19,589,197 of record NC_133567.1, on the reverse strand, counting down.
CAAGAAAGATGCCCCATTTGGGGGATGAGAATCTAGGAGATTAATCATTTGTTCATGTTCGCCATTTCATGTATTCCTTCAGGTTGCCCTTATTGGCGGGCACACTCTGTCCTTCAATGAGCCATATTGTTGTTCCTCCTTTCTTTCTCCTTTGGTCTGCTCATTTTATTTGTTGTTGTTACCGTTCTTTGTTTGTTGTCCAGAGAACAAATATCCCAGCCAATCCCAAACCTCTCTCCTGATTGGTGTTTTATTCCCAGGCCTCAAGCGTCTCCTGTTTGACTCCACCCACCGTCATCCCAATACTGCAGGTGAAAGTTATCTTCTGGCCATCAGCTGCCTCAGAGCTGGTTGGCCCCAGGTCCACCAGTCTCCCTTCTGTGTGGGTGGGACACCTAAGGTACAAATAGTTGAGGTGAGCAGATACAAACACAAATGTCTAAAGGAGCTAACCAGGGAATTAAACAACTCATCAAGCTGTCAGTGGTGCGGACTTGGGAGTGGGGGTCGGGGGAGGTCTGGAGAGCCCGCAGTCTGCCAAAAGAAGGTAAGATTGGTGACATAATAGGAAATCTGGGCTAATATTGCCAGATCTTGATTTTCATGAAAAGTCATAAATCCAGGTTTTTATATAAGAAATCCCTCAATCGTTTAATGTCAGCTTAAATTTTAAAAATCTGGGTTGAGGGGCGGCTATAGCTCAAGTGGTAGAGCGCATGCTTAGCATGCACAAGGTCCTGGATTCAATTCCCAGTACTCCTTCTAAACATACGTAAATACATAAACCTAATTACCTCCTCCCCTAATTAAAAAAAAAAAAAGAAAGAGAGAGTTTAAGATAAATAAATTTTTAAAAAACTTTTAAATTTTGTACAGGTCATTTTGGAATTTGTACCATTTTCAAAGGTTATTTGTTCAAAAGAAATAAAAGGATATTTTTAAATATATCTGCAAGTAAATGCTTGGCTCTCCAACTTTCAGTCTGCAACCTCCTTTTTTAATAATGAGCAAATTATGGAATACATGCGCGCACACACTTTAAAACATAGAGCAAGAGGTCGCTTAGGACATTTAATAACAGAACAGAGTTTTAAGCACTACCCATTAGAAAAGGAAGTAAAATAAAAGTTAGGAGGTACGCAGAGAGCCATTTCACACAGAGGGGTAAGAGATCAGAAACTTGGGAGCCAGAAGCGTGAATGCTGACCCCGCCAGGACACTGTGGGGCCACAGAGAAGTGGCAGGATCCTGTTCCTCAATGTCTTCATCTTGAAACAGGTATTTTTAAAAAAATTAAAACCAACCTGCCACAAAGGGTTCTGCAAAAAATGAATAAAAACTTACATACTTTCACATCAAGCTTCCTCAGATTGACTACAAAAGCAACCGTTTTGGGAATTATAGACTGTTGGGGTGCAAGGTCATCAGAATCATCCTGAACCATGTTCTCATTTTACACTTGAGGGATGGAAGGAAGGCCTGGGAAGACCTGGACCAGACCACAGTGCAGGAAACCATGCACAGCTGGCAGAGACAGGGATCAGTGGCTGGCCCAGGATGGAAATAGCCCTGCAAGAGAGCATCAGGAGACCCAGTGTGAATGCCGGTTCCACCCTTGACAAAGTGTATGCCCCTCAGCTCTCTCTTCTTCTAGATGTCATGGGAATAACACCCTGCCGGAGCCTGAGGGTAGGAAAACTGCCAGGATGTGAGGAGGTGATGAATGCAAAAGGATTTCTGCAAATTGGAAGGCATTACACAGTTAGCAGTGTTAGTTTGCTTCCTTCATCTCCCCAGATGTCCCAGGGACCTCTCCTCTGAGCTCCCAGCCCACCCTTTCCCCAACCATAGCCTTTATCCCCTTGTGCTGAAATTGCACATCGCTGTGCACATCTTCCCCAAGATTCTGAGCTCCTTTGGGCCAACGGCTTCATCTAATTGCATTTGATGCACCTGGTAGCCCCTCTATTAATGTATGAACCTCTAAATCTCCAAACACCCAACCCCAAAAGGCAACTCTTAAACTAAACAAATTGCACACTTTTAGAATCTCACTAATGATAAGGCAAATACGTTCATGTAAAGTTGTAACTAAAACAAATTTCTGAGAAATGTTCACAACATTTTACGTTTATAACTTGCCATGGTCATTTTGTGGGGACTCTGTTGAGTGTCATGTGGTGGGGAGGGGCGTGAACAGGGGGACTGGGGATTGGGAGAGAGAGAAAGAAATGACTGTAATTCAGGATTTCTCTAGGCCCCTAACTTTCCAGGTTCCTCACTTATACAAAATAATAGATCCATCTGGAATCAAGCTTTGAGTCTAAAAGTTTGTGGAGTTAATCACTTGGCATAATCAAACTTCAGATACTCATTCCACTGTCCAAGACCTGGGTTTCTTGTGAGAGTCCCCAGTTAGCCCGCTGCTAAGTATGGACATTTGCAAAGCTTCCCTTTATGTAACAGAGAATTAACACCTACTTTATCTCCTATCTCCTTATCTGTCACAGTCAGAAAGTGGCAGGATAAATGCAAATTTCAAGGAAATTAAAAAAAAAGTATTGCACAGAAATTCCCCTTTAAAGTATAACCTTAAAGAAATTCCTTTGCTCTTAGTCTTCTGGACTGGGTAAACTGGGGTGGCAAGGAGAGAGATATGACTGAATTTCTATGGACCCAAAAGCCCAACAGATGTAATTTGGCTAGATACTGTCCTGTATTCCACATGTTTTGGAACTGTTCAAATCCAAAGATCTTGATAATTTTTCAGATTTAAATTCTGGAAGTTTGAGATTTGTGTTAGAATTATTCCCTTATAGGAGGAAGCGTTATATTCCCTGCCAAAATATATGTAAAATTCCTCCTCTCCCTACTGCTAATTTTCTGTCCCTTTATTTATTTTTTTTAAATTTGGGGGTGGGGTGGTAATTAGGTCTATTTATTTATTTATTTTTTAGAGGAGGTACTGGGGATTGAACCCAGGACCTTGTGCATGCTAAGCCACTTGAGCTATACCTCCCCTTTCTGTCCCTTTAAATTTTAAATTTTTGTTTGTTTTGGGGGGGAGGTAATTAGGTTTATTTATTTGTTTGTTTATTTTAAGGGAGGTAGGGGAATGATCCCAGGACCTTGTGCATGCTAGGCACGTGCTCTACCACTGAGCTATATCCTCCTGCACTGCCCATTTAATAATTGACTTTTATGTGGCCTGTTTATATGTTCTAGAAAAATGTTAAATTATTCTGAAATCGGGAAATATTTTTGAAAGTTTCAGAAACACTGTTTATTCCAAATAGTCAGCAGCTTCTATATGGAGCAAACATGAACAAGGATCTTTAAATCAGAAAAATGAAGATAAACTCCCAAAATTACATTGTCTCAGGGAATTGGACTTTATACATAAGCCAAAATAATTCACATAATCTTACTCATTGATTCATCCAATATTTGTTAAACATCTATAATGTGCCACTGTTCTGGATCTTGAAGATTAAGCAATAAACAAAAAAGACCAAAAGTCTTGCCCATAAGGAGCTCACATTCTAGCAGGAAGAGAAGCAAACTTCTATATAGGTAAGATATATGATATAGCAGATGTTGGCAAGCACTGTGTTTGATGGCATTCATGGCCCCAGTTCTTTACCCTCCCTCCATCCATTCCCTTTGTCATGTTTTCTGCAGTAAGCTGGGCTTCTTCCCTTCTCCTTGATTTTGAGCCTGACTATATGACCTGATTTGACCAATAGAATGAGGTGAAATGACAATGTGCCAGCTCCTGACCCTCATGAAATAAAGACCTCAAGAGCCCTTCATGATTCCAATGCCCTTCTTGCTCCTTTGTCATTGCCATGGGAAGAAGATGCCCAAGCTAGTCTGCTGGTCCCAGGAGAAAGATAAAAGATGTGAGCAGACCTGTTCCAGCTAAGCTTCTTCAGCCAAACTGAGTCTAAAGTAAGGCCCCAGAAGACCCTTAGATGCATGTATAAGCTGAGTCAGCATCAGCAGGGCCGCCCAATATGCCCAGCCTAAAGAAGCTGACCTCCCGCTAACCCACAGATGCCCGAGCTATGATGATAAATGGTGTTGCTTTGGTGTTGAGTTTTGGGTTGTTTGTTACACCTCAATAAGTAACCAATACAAGTACTAAAAAGTAGTCAAAGTAAAGCAGTAAAGGGAAATAAGGGGGTATGTAGATGGTAGTGGGGGGAGTCAATTTCAAATAATTTCCTTGTGTACAATAATCTAACACATTATTAGTGATTCTAAAAGCACTCTCTTTCTGAGAATTGAGAGGTTCTTATGTTCATTACCTAACATCCTCATCACATATTTGGCACTCTCATCCTAATACTATGTGGCCCCAAGCAAATGGGAAGCAGAAAAACAAAATTGCTACCCTGTCCTGGTATGAGAAGCAGAGCAGAAATTAACACCCATTTCCAGTCCCAATCCAGTTGTACATCCTTGCTCTTTCTCATGCTTAACGTATAGTGTGTGAATTCATATTCTCTTTTTCTGTGGCATCCTGTGGTTTGCTACAGCTCTACTAAAATCTTCCCCAGAAGCACTCTTTCCTAACTTTTCACAAAGTCACTTCAGGTTTAAAGGCAGAGGTTTTAGCCAGTACAAGTCTACTGGCAAGTTCAGCCAACAGAATTCTTCCAACACACTCCCCAAAGTAAAGTGACCACATTTCAAGGATTCTTTTCAATGGTTATGAAAGTAACTAGTGTTGTTGTTCTGTGGAAATCCTAATTTGGAAAGCCTTTCCAAGTTAGCCACCCTACCTTCTAGCAAGGTGAACAGGGGTTTCACTGTAGACCCTTTGTCCTCCAGCCTGAAAAGGAGATCAGAGGGTTCCAGCCCAGCTTTGATGTCCCATTTCATGCAAATCCTAACCATGCCCTTTCCATCTCCTCACAAAATGAGTGCTCTGAAGGAAAGTAAGTCACAAGTTCTTCAAGGTTCAGGAAGATTCTAGTGGCTGGAATTGGCTCCAGGGCAGGGAAGGTACCTAGCTCAGTGGTAGAGTGCTCAGTATGCATGAGGTCCAAGGTTCAATTCCCAGTATCTCCATTAAAAAAAAAAAAAAAAAGGCTCCATATAGACAGGAGCTAAAGTTGATGAATGTATAGAGAGGGAGGGAAAAAAATTCCTCTCAGTCTCTTGTCTTCTAAGGAGTTACCTGTTGGTGGCTCCAGCGGACTGGTGGAAAGGTTTGAGAGCGTCTTGATTAAGGTATTTTCAAGGGCTCTCTGAATCTTCAAAGTTTCCCTTTATCTTTTGTGGATTTGAGAATGATTGAGATCATACTCCAAGAGCTGTAGGATCTTGGGAAAAATCACTTAACCTCTTTAAGATTCAAATTCCTCACTGGTAAAATAAGAATTGAAGGAGTTCCTTCCTGTTCTTAAGTCTATCATTTAAGTATATACATGTTTAAGTTACTGATTCCAAACTAATGATAACTTTCAGCCTGCTATAGGCTACAGCACCCGGCGCAAACCAGCTGAGTTAAAGCAGTTGAGTAAAATAAATTAGATTAGATCTTTCATTGATAACTTTTTTAAATTCCTAGGAGTCCTGCATATGCCTTTTTATGTTCAGCCTTACAACTTTGACAAGCAATGACCAAAATGTAAATAGTAAGGATTTCAAAATCCTCCTCAGATCTGAACTATTTGGCTTTTTAGATTTCTACACAAAATGGTAAGTGGTAACTTCTGGAAGAGAGCATCAGAAGTCTTCAAAACTTTTTTCATTCTATGATCTTACGCTGCGACCAAGGTTGATAAAATTACCTCTGTGAACTCGGAGTTTCTCCAAACCAGACCTAATAGCTACCGGTTTCCAATCAATTGCTATTCACACTCACACATCTGCACACATAAAGCCAATTTAAACATCACGCTGTGGGGTCCTGACATGATGACAGAACCACCAGCTGTCAGGGCACTACACTGAATTGGGGACACAAACCCCATTTTCCTATGTAAATTGGCCTGGACGCTGCCTCGGCCCCCAACAAAAGGGGACAGTCCTGTTAAATGGGGCCATCTGGCCGTCCCCCGGCCCCAGTGACACCTCCGCGACGGGTGTGGGGACGGGGCGAGAGAGAATGATCTTCGGGGGGCCGCAAGGTAGCTCGGTAGCGCGCAGCTGTCACCCCGACCCCAGGGGTCCCGTCCACAGAGGTTGGGGGCCAGCAGATTCGCGGTGGTCTTAAGCCTCCGGGCCTGGGGCGCCTGAAGATCTCACAGCGCACTCCCGAGATGGGGGAGGGCGCGCTTTGTTCCTGGGCCCCAAGGGGGCGAGGCGCCAGCGCCTTGGGCAGAGTCAACGCTCCGTCCCCGGGGCCTCAGGGCAGCTCCCGCCGGGAGGCGAGCCGCCGCGGGCGCCTCCATAGCAACCGCGTGGGAGCTCCGCGAAATGGGAAGAGGAGCAGGGGACGAAGGCGGGGAGCAGGAGAGAGGCGTAAGGGAGAGGAGGGAGGAGGGGTTCCAGGGAGGGAGGAGGGAGGAGGGGTTCCAGGGAGGAAGGAGGGAGGTGAGCTGGAGAAAAGGGTGGGGGAGAAGCGGGGATCTGGTGGAGCTGGGAGGAAGAAATGAGGGGAACGGGAGCGGGGAGGAGGGGGAAGCAGGGAGAAAGGGGAGCAGGGAGAAGGAGCACAGGGGAGGAAAGAAGGAAGGGAGCAGCAGCGTGGGTGGGGGGCAGGGAGAGGGAGTGCAGGGAAGTGGGGGAACGGGAGGAGCCGGGAGCAGCAGAGGAGAAGGGGCGGGGAGAGAGTGAGAGGGGGAGGAGGGGAGGAGGGGAGCGGGAGCCGAGGAGGGGAGCGGGAGCCGGGGAGGGGTAGAGCGGATCCGAGCCGGAGCAGGGGAGGAGGGCGAGGCCCTGGCCGCTTGGCCCAGCCCTCCGGGGCACGGTTCCCCGGCGCAGCTCTGCGGCCGAATTCCTGCCCCCACGCCTCGGGGAGGGAGGAGGGGCGGGAGCCGGCGGCCTAGCGCTGGCGCGGGCGGGGACAGCGGCGGGCGGGCGGGCGGGAGGCCGCGCGCGGGGCGGGGCCCGGGGAGCTCGGGAAGGCTGGGGTCCGCCCGCCCACCCTAGCCCGTGGGAGCGGCCGGGGGCTGTGCCCCTCCCTCTCGGCGAGATGACCCCCTCCCTCTCGGCGAGATGACCCCCTCTCCAGCTGCGCCGACCCTCCCAGCCCCAGAGCCGGCTCCCCAGAACCAGAGCAGCCCTCATCCTCCCAGTCCTCCCAGTCCTCCCAGTCCTCCAGGGATGTGCGAACCATCGTTCCCAAGGGCTGCAAGCCTGGCTCAGAAGAGGACGCGCTCTTCCGAGAGGAGAATTCTTAGCTAAGACTTGCTCTCGCCCAGAGTGTTTCCACTAGAGAATATTACAAAACTATTAGAAAGGTGATGTAGGGCTTTGTTTTAAGCCCACCCCCTTTACCCCCCTCAAAAAAAAAAAAAAAAAAAAGAAACCTCTTGGCGAGAACGTCTTGCCAGTATTCAGCTTGGGAAATTGACGATTTGGATGGAATTCTGACATCCAGCTGAGAAGTTTTGGGACAAGCCAAGTCGCAAACACATCATTCTTAAGTACTCTTTGCTGAGCAGCAGCTTGCACAAGACATTTTACAAACTTGGCGGAAGGGACTTGATCCTTGCTCTCGAAGAGCTGACCACAAAAATGGACCATGATTATACTTTGAAAAGCATTTCTGAATAGCTCTCGTGACGGGGTGTTAAATGTGTAGGGAAAAAAATGTTCAGACTTTGTATTTCAAAAGAAAATCAGTAGATATAAGTGCTGTATGTTTTACCTTAAAACCACTATACAAAGTAAAGGAAAGAAAAACTTTGGGACGCTTTCAGCTAACGTGGCCTATGGGAAAATGAAAATAAACCTAATTGAAAAAACAGTGCTCACCATAAATAGGTTTAGCTTGCAGACAAGGAACATGGTTTAAAAAAAAACAGCAGAAAATTCACCAATCAAATGTAAGATTGTCCATGTTTCATAAAGCAAAGGTCAAGGAATCCTCTCAAGATTTAAAGAACACTTTCTGTGTAGATAGCCAGGGCTTTGGTTTTGTTGTTCCTTCTGAAAACCCTAATCTGTAACTAACTCCTGTTTTCAGGTATTACTCAAAGGAATACTTTTTTGGTTTCTTCTACCCACACATTCCCAAATTAGGTACCAAACTAAAAGAAACAGGAAAACTTGTAGGTTTGTAATTGTGCGATATCCCATCTGGTTTCAACTCTCTCTCTGACTAAAAAGAAAATATGAAAATGTAGGCAAGCATCCAACTATATGTATAAAACTCTAAATGTTCACTTATTTTGACATAAAATGAATGACTTCTAGTCTTTGCTTCCCAACCAGTTGGTATGTAACATTTTTTGAGGGCTCATTGCATTCCAAGTATTATTCTCAGCAACTTATAGATGTTAGCATTTTATTTAATCTTCTTAAATTTAGAAAGCGAATATTGACATTACCTCATTTTATAGGTGAAGAAACTGAGGCTTAGAGAGGGCATACATCAGGTTCAGATTCTGACAACAGTAGTCAGAAGGGTTGGGATGAAGCCCCCAAACCAACTATCACTAAGCAGTATGTTTGCTCCCTGACCACACACTCCACAAGGGAGGGACTTCCCTTGCGTCTCATCTAGAATAATACTGAACATAACCATGGGTCAAATATATGTATAGATTAACCGAATTTCTCAATTTCATCCAGTTTTTCTGACATTAGGTAGACACGTAAATTCACGTAAATTTTTTAAAGTATTCCTCTAATAAATCTTGGTACAATGTTGTAAACTTCAGAAATATAGAAAGCAGCAACCTGCCAGGCCCAAATCTACTAAGCACAAATTGTTAACGTAGCTTCACATGAGCACTTACAACTATGGCAGTATTTGCTAACATATATTCTGAAGTCAATGATAAACCATATTATTTTTAAACTTGTTTATGTCCTGTTGCTTATACTTTTTTTTTAGGTAAAGAGTTTGATGTCCTTTATTCAAGAGAAAACAATCCATGGATTGGGGAATAGTGTGCCGCACGAGCAGTGGAGTTCTGCTCTCTAGGGGCTTGGGGCAGGAGGGAGTTAGAGGAGGCAACATGGAAACAGGGCATGATTAGCTACGAGGTCAGGGATTTCCTTATAAAGCCAGCAGGTCCTGTTCTCTAGGGTAAGGTGAGCTAGCTAAAGCTGACTTGGTGGGTTGTGATTGGTATAATGTTAGGTTTCCTTGACAGAAATTTCTCATAAGTGCAGGCTGACTTGGGTTTAAATTTGTGACATGGGCTGGGCCACTTGGGCAGCCTCCATTTTGTGGGCGTCAATATTCAAATTAACTTTATCAGTCCCCCCTTTTGAGCAATACTCTGAGTTGTACTCAAAATTTAAGGTATTAGTGCCACTCTGAACTACCGCTTCTTGTTGATGTTGGATCTCCAGCTGGAATACAAAGACGGGGCTATCAGACTCTCGAGGTCCCTTAGTTGACTGTTTTTTTCATCCCATTTTTAGCATTCTAGGCAAAGAGAGCTCATTTGTCCGGCCACCAGCAGCTGCATGCATGCATGTAAAGCTTTTGAGAGAACACAGCAAACCAGGGAGACAATTAGAATGACTATAAACAGAATAATAAGTTGGAGTACGCTCTGAAGCCTTGATCCCCGTGACCCAAAACAACTTAGATCAAGTAGATCAAAGAAAGAGCCCGCTGAAGTAGTCAGTTTCTTAAACCAAGTGGCTTGTTCAGTGATTTTATATAGCCGAGTCTCAACTTCCTCAGAAGTGTTAATCCAAGGGCAGCAAGTGGTATTGGCCACAGCACAGACACCTCCTTGCTCAGCTAAAAGATAATCAAAGGCTACCCTATTATCAAGAACAATGTTGGTCAGAAACTCTAGGGATTTTTGTTGGGCCAGATTCTGCAGTATCTTCAAGAGTTAAGGAGAGATAGCTAGTTACAATCTCATTGACACTTACTTCTATTCAGGGGAGTAGGGAATCTGCCAAAAGAAGTAAATTTTGTATCATGAATGCCTCCTGGTAGTTCCAGTTTGAGTCTATGGCTGCGGGCTGGAAAGTTGATAGCCATGGAAACCAGTAAAATGTAAGGGTCTGCAGACCACACAGGTGGTTTTATTTTGATTACCCTTACCTTGTGTCCCTTTCCTTGTCCAGACGTGGATGCAAGTTTCCCCAGGCTTGGGGTTGTACTGTTACTTATCCTTTGGCTTGTTTCTTTGTTTTCTAAGGTTTGACAACCAACTTAAATTCTTCGGCACTTGAAAATTAGGAGGAATGGACTGTCACTTGGTGTTTGTTTGCACATTCAAAGTCAAGTGGGGGTTGAGAGTTTTCTCTTGAATTTGGCCTCTGTCAATAGGTAGTGAGACTATACCCACCCCTAGAATGTTTTGCCTCTGCATCTTTTCTTTTCTTCTGTATGAATCACTCCTACAGTCTTCACTTGACTCAGCTAGGGAAAGAAAGGAGAAGGAAAGGAAAGGAATTTGGAAGAAACAAAAGTGGAACATTTGAGACAAAAGTGAGCAAAGGCTTAACTTTTTCCTGTGCAGAATCAGCAAGGCTGGGAGCTAAAAATGGGCAAGACCCAGGATGGGGGAGAGATGAGAAGATGGGGTGAGAACCAGTAAGAACCATTGTTTAGGCTAACTAGCCAGGAAGAGCTTTCCGGGGGGGGGGCTTCGCTTAGGAGTCAAACTTGAATTTCAGTTGACCCACTGGGGATGAGGTGAGACCCTATGCCCAAGAGGCCAGGCCTCCAAGAAGTGTCAGAGGATCAGGACCTACTCTTCCTTCTTCCTCCTTATTCCCACTGCAAAACTGCCTGAGCAGATACTGAGGGCCAGTCCTGTCCTGCTGAGTGACTGCAGTTCCAAATCTTTTTCTTTTACTTTTCTAAAATGATTTTCCCCTTAGGCAGACACTCCACCATTAACTTCAGTTCAGAGGTGATTTTTTTTTTTCCTTTTACAGAATTGAGGGGGAAAAAATACACTGTGACTATTTTTAACACATGTGAGAGAGAAGAGATTTTTTTTTTCTTTGCTTAAATATTCTGATATTCCCACCACTTGTAACTGACATTTCCCAAAACCAAAAGTGAAATTTCCCACTAGGGTCTCAAGTCTGAAGAAGATTTATTAGAAAAGAAGAATGAAGGAATGGGGGAGGGAGAGAAAGAGAGATGACAAGAATTTTTCACAGGATTCTAGTTTTTGTCTCAACAGAAGTTCATTTTAATTGAATTTATGGACAGCCTTTTGTCATAAAGTTATTGCATAACTTGCTTTTTTTTTATACCCACAGCTGATTTTTAGGTCTAAAAGTTAAGAGAATATAACAGAAGGATTTCTTTCCCCCTTTTAAGGAGGTCAAACAAACAAACCAAAAAAAAAAAAAAACAATTTAATCAATATGGAGTGTGGGTTAACCAATTCAAAGTAACTAGATGAACGTCTAGAATTAAAGCATTAAACACCCACTGAACAGAATACCTAATTAGTATTGATCACCAAATAATTCTAAGCACATGGGCTATTTACATAGAAAGGAAGCAATATATTTTCTTAGAAAAATAAAAGCAACCACACTATATCTGGACCTCATTACCATGAGGAAAAGGAAAAAAGCCTTATAAAACGTGACTTGTGACATGGCCACATTAGGAAACAACTTTATTGGACAGCACACATTATTTAGCGGAAGCTGTAATGATGTCCAGGGACAGAAGACAAGATGAGGGCAGGGCTAGTAGAGAAGTCTGAATGGGGACAAGAGTGATAGGCTAAGGTGACCAACTGGGCTTCTTGGCCTGGATAAAAAGAGCAGCTGACATTTCTTTGTGTGTAAGATGCTAGGCAGTTAAGTTACACACATTATCTACATTGACACAACTAGGCCCCCCTACCAACTGTATTATTAGTGCCCTGGTTGTACAGGTAAGGAGGCTGAGGGTTGGAGAGGCTGAATAACCGACCCAAGGTCACCCAGATCGTAGATGGCAAAGGTGGACCCCATCTTCATCCTTCCATCCCAGTGATTAGCGAGTGGGGGATGGAGACTCCCAAGGAAAAGTACACATGGACAAGCACTTTTCAGCCATTTAGAGCTCCCCGTCTTCTACTTTGCGTTACTGTGACACTCTGTCGCTGGAAGAAGCCTCAGAGCTGAGGGTATTGCTGGCTTTCCTTGCGGAGAGAAGTTTTAGATAATATCATCTCTTTTTACCTAGAATCGGGTGGAAAGCAGAGGTTATCTGTTAGGCATCCAGATGTGCTTAAAAATATCTGGAGGACTGACTACAGTTTTCAGTTTTGAACCAAAAGTTTTGGCCTAATAGAATCGAGGGGATGATCATTGCTTATAAGGTGAATTGAAGAATAGGAGAGAAAAATTCTTAGCTAACTGACTAGTTTAAACTTGAAATAAAGATGGAAGACTAATACTGTTAATATTAAATCAAATTGAAGGATCCTTATTTTTTGAAATTTGCTAATTTGGAAATCATTCTTCTATTTCTTTCTGGTGTGAGGTAAAATCAGGGATAGAAAGGCTGGGATTGTGGAGGAAAGGCCTCCCGAGGTGGTGAGTCAACCTTGGGGAGTGCTGGGGAGGAAGAGAGATGGCGGGGAGGTACGGGGCCGCTTGTGCAAAGACCCTGTGAAGCTGACAGATTCAGTTTTGCTGGGATCACTCTTTCCTCTGCTGTCTAAGAACCAGACTTCCAGACCAAGGACATGTTTTACCTTTACTGATCTCCCCCCTTAGCCTAAACTATACAAGAATGTTCCTGGCCTTTTTTATATGATGCATTAACAATGTTTACCCAGGGAGTTTACTGTAGGGATTCAGGGCCATAGACGTATTTCATGGCGCCCAAGAGGCAGGTGCACCCTGGTCCCAGAAAGGACTTGGTCCCAAACCTGAAAGTCATCAGGAGTAAGACAGAATGCCCTCCTCGTATCTGCCTTTTGCCTCTATTTCTCTCCACGAAGCACCTAACTTTTCACCTCTGTGGACTAGTTTTGCTGCTCCTCTAAACATGTGCTCAATGAGGGCAAAAAAATGTGACTGATCCAACTCAGCCAAGGGTTCACCTCTGATCTAATCATCTGGAGTTGAGAATGTTGATTTTAAATAGGGTGAAATGTCCCTGTCCAAGAAAGGGGTTTGTTATGAGCTAGGAAGGTAATCTCCTACAGAATCCCTGTGCTTCCCACATCATGTTTCAACTCCTCATATCTTGACTTCCAGATTCTCCAAAATATACTTTCTTCCTTGTTCCATGTTAACTGCTACTCATTCCCATTATTTTAAAAATAATAATAAATGTGTTCTCTGCTTTCTGCAGCCCCAATTTCACAACTCTTTCATGCTGTTGTGGGATAGAACATTACTCTTCCATGAATTCCTCTTCCATTCTTCATGCTTCTGGCTTAAGGGGCTGGAAGGAAGGCTGAATTACTGCAATGCAATCAAGTACAGTATCTTCTTTCAAAAACAGAAGTTTAAAAAAAATTGTCTCCTTTTTAGGATTAAATTAAGCATCTGTGGGGTTTTTTTTTTTTTTTCTCGTTTATCTTAGAGATCATCTAATCCAGTCCAGTAAAGATGTTAATAAGTGCCTTGCCTGGGGTCACACACCTCATCTGCAGCAGAACTCTCTGTACAGGAGTTTTCAGTTGTAACACGCTGCATGCCATCCAAGTGTATCAGGGACCAAGGCACAGAGTGAAAAAAGGAAGAGCGGGCAATATTGCTAATTATCAGAGAAATGCAAATCAAAACTACAATGAGATATCACCTCACACCAGTCAGAATGGCCATCATTCAAAAGTCTACAAGTCATAAATGCTGGAGAGGGTGTGGGAAAAAAGGAACCCTCCTACTTTGTTGGTGGGAATGTAAATCAGTGCAGCCTCTGTGGAGAACAGTATGGAGGTTCCTTAAAAAACTAAAAATAGAATTATCATATGATCCAGCAATCCCACTCCTGGGCATATATTTGGAGAAAACACTAATTTGAAAAGATACAAGCACCCCAATGTTCATAGCAGCACTGTTTACAATAGCCAAGACATGGAAGCAACCTAAATATCCATCGACAGAAGAATGGATAAAAAAGTTGTGGTATATATACACAATGGAATATTACTCAGTCATAAAAAGAATGAAATAATGCCATTTGCAGCAACATGGATCTAGAGATGAACATACTAAGTGAAAAAAGTCAGACAGAGAAAGATAAATAGCATATTTTATCACTTTTATGGGGAATATTTTTTAAAATGATACAAATGAATTTATTTACAAACTGGAAATAAACTTACAGACATAGAAAACAAACTATGGTTACTAAAGAGGAAAGAGCTGGGGTGGGGGAGGAATAAATTAGGAGTTTGGGATTAACATATACACACCATTATATATAAAATAGATAAACAACAAGGACCTACTGTATAGCATAGGGAACTATATTCAATATCTTGTAATAAGCTATAATGGAAAAGAATCTGGAAAAGTGTATATATATGTGTGTATATATGTGTGTGTGTGTGTGTATGTGTATAACTGAATCCCTTTGCTGTACACCTGAAACTAACACAACATTGTAAATCAACTACATTGATTAATTTCTTTTTAAAAGGAAAGCAGGAATCTCACCACCAGTCTACATCTCAGCTCAGAGTGGGAAGCCTTTACTGATGGGTGCACACCATTACACAGATGCTTCGAGGGGCAGGACTTTGGATGACCAGGTCCTAGTGGGTAGATTTTGTCTAAATCTTTCTGCATTCTAGAGAAGGTTTACTAGTAAGAAAGTCCAGTGATGGTGTCCAGGCTGTTGCTCACCTTTAGGGCATAGTGAAACTTCCTCTGCTGAAAGAACTGCTACATCATAAGAAATGGGATCTTTTTGAGAAATCATATGCAAAAATGACTCACTCTGGGCCACCATTACCAAATGGAATGATTGGTTAAGAACTAAGTGATTTCCATGACTGCTCACAGCTCTAAAATTCCACAATTCCATGGTAAGTATATAAAAAAAGAAGAAATTCATCATACAATAAAACACAAATGGGGTAGATACTCCTCAGACTAAACACAATTTTAGTATTTTTAAAAAACAGCCCAAATAATGAATTGCTTGAGAATAAGAAAATGCTCGTGTAACCACTATGTAAGGGAAGAAACAGTCTCATGAATAAATAATTTTTTAAGTTATGAAATGAAACTCTACATGTTAAATCTTTAGGACACAGCCAAGCTATTCCCCTCTGCCTGTCTAATTGTGATGGGGCCACGTGTGACTGCCACATGGAGCAATGAAGGAAGATCTGGGTTTCATTAAGTAAGAAAATATATCTCAGTTTTTAAAAGATGAGAAAATCCCTATGTGTTTACTTTCTCATGAAGAAATTCTTCAGAAGGAGCCACAAGATATAAAAAGGGTGTTATTTCTAGACAGTATTTCCAAAAGTGTAGTAGGGTAGTTTCGTGCAGCATATGAATAAACATTTTTATGTGAATTATCAGGCATTTATTTTATCATTTCTCCCCACCCCATCCCCACATCTGACACTCTGCCTTGGTCATTGGTGTTTTTACTTTCTTTTATTTCTTAATTGAAGTACAGCCACCCCCTCAATGTATCTAAGCAAATAAAGGACATAGTATAAATTAACCTTGCATGGGAACCCTTCCTGGTTTTTTTTTTTTTCCTGGTTTAATTTAATCTCATCTTCCTCTGAAAAAATTTCCCATAGTAGGAAGATACTATCAGGATAGGAGCCTCTATTTCTGTTCATTTCACAACCTACCTTTTCTCTCCTCCTTATTTCATCAAAATGCATACATTTCTTTAAGATAATTCAAGAGAATCTACAGTGAGAACAATTCAAAGATCACTCACATTCAATTTGGTAAATATGTTGTACTTCTATTTTGAATGGCTGGCTGTATGAAGGTGCTTTTCAAATCCAATCTTTCAGCTGTGTGGGGAACACTGCCAATTTTGCTTAACTGCTCCTGAGCAGTGCCTCCCTGCAATTCTGCTTATGCTAGAAGTAGATGCTGAGAGAGTTGCCTTCCCTGTGGCCTCTTCTGTGACTTGTCTGGTTCTGGGGTCAATAAATGTTTGGGTTCAAAGGGCTTTTCTCTTTGCAAAGTAAATAGAAGGAATGGAGATGTGAAGAGCGTAAGTAACCAAATAGGAATATATTGTCAGTTTACTGGAATTTACCAATTTGCTGGTGATTTTCTACCCATGTCATCATTCATTGACTATATACGTTACTGCAGGTGTTGTAGCACCAAGGAAAACAGACTGAAAAACAACTTCCTGGTTACTTACAGTGATATGGGAGTTTCGCCAGCCCAGACCTGTTTCTATAAAAACATGGTAGGAGTTCTTTGCATCAGAGCTTCATAAAGATAACGAAAGAAAGTAACTGATGTTATGATTGAGCCGACACTGCAGAATAAGAACTATAAGCATTTTACAATACCTGGTTGATATATGATTGCAAATATATTAATTTCCAATCTCTCCTCACTCTCGTAAAAATCTTAGCCACGTGTGCAACAGAATAATCCCCATCACTGAGTGGATTCTTCTTCCCATCCAAATTCTCCTGGGCCCTCCACGGGCGATGGCTCCAGGGTAGTCCCTGGGAGGAGGCAGCTTTCTTACTTTAGTTTAGGGCTGCTTGCTTGAAGGAGGAAACTCTCCCAGACTTCGATACTCCTGGGAATGATAGACGAATTCCCGCCCCTTATTTCCAGCGCCGAGGGAGCGGCTTCCTGTTGGCCCCAGGCTCTATCAGCCTGCTGCCCCTACTCTTTCTGAAACTGTTCAGCTGCGCAGATGGAAGGGGAGTTTTATTTCTTCCTTGAGCACAACTTTGGGCCAGGCTGAAAAGAGATTTCCCCCATAGGCAGAAAAGTGGATGCCCGACACTGGTGTGAAATCCAGACTCTCCATCCCTGACCCACCCACCCACACCCGCCAGGCCCGGAGGCGGTAGCTCGGAGGTAACCATCCCACTGGCCGGAGCGTCTGGGCGTGACGTCATCAACGCCCGCCCACCGCGCGCGGGGGGTCGACGAGGTCACGGCGGGCAGCGCTGTGACTGTTCAGCGCGGCAGCGTCCCGGCAGAGCGCCTCTCCCTCGACGGCAGGGCTTTGTAGGTAAGCCTAACCTCCCGAAAAGAAAGAAAAAACTAGACCACGCACACCGGCCAAAGAGAAAACGGTTAAAAACAAAATCTGTACATGGCCTCTCTAGGGGGAAGGAGCCTGAAAGTTTCCAAGTATCCTGGGAAGTGGGAGGGGGGAATCTTAAATGCTGAGCAAACATTGGGTATGGTTTCAGGTGACAAATGAAAATAGAATACAAGTTAAATTTTCGTAAATTAGCTAATTACTAAAGTCCATCCTAAAAAGGTTTGAGATGTATAAGCTAAAATGAACGCTTAAGTTCCTTTAAAAATATAGTGAGACTAAAAATGGACAAGGGCCATTTCTCAAAACTAGACAGACTGTCTCAAAATTAGACAGAATACAAACCCTTACAAAGAGGAAGGCGGTGCTTTACATTCTGAATCCTGTCCTAGATATGGCTGCAGTTTCACAAGAAAATAAATTTTCTGCTACAAATTTTGTTTGGCATAATAGAATATCCAGAAGTATTATTGTTATCTATTTGGAAACTTAGGTATGCAATCACTTCTTATATATAAGGAGAAACATAATGCCATCTTAGATCGTCAAAAAAAAACAATAGTAGGTTTTTAAAAAGAACTCTAGATCACTAGCAGAAGGGAGGCATGGTTAGAAAATCAACACGTCGGTTAGGACTCTGAATGCACTTCCGCCTACGCTGGAAGAACACCTACATACTTGGCTTACACTGTCATTTTCTGTGGGTTTCTAGAACCTCAGGCGTTCCCTGGAGTCGTCTGCCTGTCAGTCGGTCAGCGACATTCACCAGGCTCTGTGTTTAGAGCACTGACAAAGGCCTTTTGGCCTACTTTTCAAGATTTATGATGACGCATTCTCTCCATCAAAGTGTACATTTTCTTCCCTCTCATCATTGATCTCTATCTATAGTCTTCTGTTCTACAGAGAAATACAAGGTGATAAAGACACACTCATTTTAATTTCACTTTTTATTTTTGTACTTTTTTTGTTTGCTTTAATAATATAATGCTAAAATAGCATTGTCATTCTAACAAGGTCGTTTAAGCAATTATCCAACATTTTGCATTATAGTGGGTTAAATAAGAACATTAAGACAGAATCTACTAGTTTTTTTCTTTCTTTCTTTCTTTTTTGGTGGGGGGAGGTAATTAGGTTTTACTTATTTTTTAGAGGAGGTACTGGGGATTGAACCCAGGCGTTGTGCATGCTAGGCATGCACTCTACCGCTTGAGCTATACCCACCCCCCTTAAAATCTACTAGTTTTTAAAAGGAAAAAAATACACCCCCAACATATGTGTGTATATATATATATATGTGTGTGTGTATATATATATGTATATATATATATGATAAAGTATATGCAAATAAGTCTTTAATACCTTACTAATGATATGTACTCCTGTCAGATATCATGATCAAGCAAGATGCATTACCCCAAAAATGTAAAAACACGGTAGCAGAATCCTCCATACTTCAAAGTTTCATCCATTATGCCTGTGAGAAACCCCCTTTTCTTTCTAAATATGTGTAAAATATGGATCTAATTCAATAACAAGTATTTTCAACAGCCTTTACATGCATTTCTGCGTAGTGCAATGTCTTATCGTACTTACGTAAGCGTATTACTAGAAATGATGCCTTTGGTTTTGCAGCTTCAAATACAATGCTCAGCCTCCTAGCCACTAAAAACAAGCAACGAAGTTAGTTGCAAGTAAAAGTTAGAGCCCTGAGCACCTTAGAGAAGCATTCCCTGAAGTTTGTTGTGTGGTCAGCAGTGAGGACCTGTGTGAAAGCCTGTGTTTAAAAAAAGGGGGGGGGGGATGTTGGGGGGATGTGGGAGGGATGGAGGAAAATTCCTTGTTAAAAAAATTTTGGGAAACATTTTATATCCTCCCTGTTGGAGATTCACAACATACATTAACATATTAAAGACTCTTACATTTATGCTCAATTGCTTTTCAACAAAGGTGCCAAGGCAATTCAATAGGGAAAGGATAGTCTTTTCAACAAACGGTGCTGGGACAGTTGGATATCCACATGCAAAAAGATATACTTAAACCTTTACTGCTCATCATACTCAAAATTTAACACCAAATGAATTATCCATCCAGAGCTAAAATTACAAAAGTTTTAGAAGAAAACATAGGAGCAAATCTTCATGACTTTCTTGGAAATAACAAAAAAGCACAAGCAATAAAAGAAAAAAATTGATATGTTGAACTCAATAAAAATTTTAAATGTTTGTGTTTAAAAAGATACCAAAAGAAAGTGAAAAGAGAAGAGGGGAAAATATTTGCAAGTCATATTTGATTCAGATCTTATATCCAGAATACAAGGAACTTTTGCAATGCAATAATAAGAAAAGAACCTGATTTTAAATGGGCAAGAAATTTGAAAGACATTTTGAACAAAGAAAAATGAATGGCCAACAGACACACAAAGATTCTCAACTTTGTTAGCCACCAGGTAATCCAAATCAAAACCACAATTGAAATAGCACAACACATCCACTAAGATGACCAGTTGGTGAGGATGTGGAGAAATTGGAGCTCTCATACACTGCTGGTGGGAGTGCAAAATAGTGCAGCCATTTTGGAAAAGCACTTTGGAAGTTTTTTTTTTAATTAAACATAAAGTCACCATATGATTCACAACTTCAATCCTAAATATATACCCAAGAGAAATGAAAATGTATGTTCATACATAGACTTGGACATATGAATGTTCAGCAGCGTCATTCACAGCCAAAAAGTGGGCAATCCAAATGCCCATAAACTCATGAGTGGATTTTAAAGAATGTGGTGTATCTATATGGAATACTATTTGTCAATAAAAAGAAGTACTGGTACATACTACAAAGTGAACCTCAAAAATGTGCTTAGTGAAAGAAGCTAGACTCAGAATACAAGTACTGTATGAGTCCATTTATGTAAAATTTCCAGAAGAGGCAAATCTATTATGACAAAGTAGATTAGTGGCTGCCTAGGGCTGGAGGTGGGAATTCAGAGTAATGGCAAATGGGAACAAGAGATGTTTTTGAGGTAATGAAAATGTTCTAAACTTGGATTTTAGTGATGGTTGTACAACCCTATAAATTCACTGAAAAATCATTTAATTGTACCTGTGAAACAAGTGAATTTCATGGCATGTAAATTATACTTCCATAAAGTTGCTATTGCTGTTGTTTAAAGGAGAGGGTGTTCTCTGTTCAAAGAGTTTAGGAAACATTTTATATCTCCCATCTCGGAGATTCTCAACATATATTAACATATCAAAGACCAAGGAACTCTATAGTACAGAAAGTTATTTAATTTTTAAATCCAGCATAAATCAAATTTATGTGACTAAAGAAACCTTAAAAAAATTCATTGATTAAACCTTTTCAAAATGAATGTTAAGGGGAACATAATTAGAAATTACTGAAAGTAGTTCCCTTCACTCTCTGTACCTTAACTTCTCCAAGCCCTCAGTTCCAAATAAATGGCATGCACTTGACTAATCCCTGAGAGATTTTTTAGCAAATAAATACAATTTATATAATTAGTGGGCGCCTATGAACCAGTAGGCTGAAGGAGTCTCACCATCCACCCTGACTGCCATTGTGTGCGCCAGATTTCTGTGGGGTGTCAGGCTGAGAGGCTGAGATTAAACAGTAATTATAATTGAAGCTGAATGTAATTAATTATATAATTTTGAGGTGTTCCAGGTTAATTCCACTACTAAAATTACATCATAAAATTAGAGCTTGAAGGATTACTGACTGTCAGAGGAAGAGTAGGTGTGAATCAAGCACCTGACTCAAGCGTGAATCACCTCCAAAGCACTTGGCTCGTGATGTATTTGAATCGTGTACAACAGCTGAATGACAGACATGTACTCCCTAGATTCTCCATGGTCATTAGTAAAATAATTGATGTAGACTGTACCCATAGAGTCCTGATCATGGGAACTACCGTTGGAAAAGACCAGGAAGCCCCCAGTGTGCACGTCTGTTGTCTTCTATCAGGGAAGGATGATGCTTGCACAGAAGGTGTGAGGGAAATTTGATTGAAATTGTTTCTATAAGGAAGAAGAGGAGTTTTTTTTAAGAACCATTAACAAGATATATTCTGCAAACAACTATCTAGTACTTTTTTTTTTGAAGTATAGTTCATTTGCAATGTTGTGTTAGTTTCGGATGTACAGCAAAGTGGTTCAGTTATACATACATATATTCTTTTTCAGATTCCTTTCCATTATAAGTTATTACAAGATATTGAATATAGTTCCCTGTACTATACAGTAAGTCCTTGTTTATCTGTCTTATATATAGTAATATAATCCCAAACTCTCCATTTATTCCTCCCCCTCACCTCTCCTATACTTTTTTTGGTCAAAGAGAGAAATGCTTGTGGGATGAGAAATTGATAAACGATGTTATACCCAATAGGTTACTTTGTGAAGAGTTTCTTATAGCCATATTAACAAAGAACTATTACAGCCACATATCAGGCCTAGTAAATGGATTTGCCCAGAGAACAATACTTTTTAATGATACTCTTCAGAAAAAGTTGGCTTCAGGCAGAGCACACATAGTATTATTTGCCATTTGTCTTTATTCCAAATGTATGCAAATAATAATTGATGACTCCAAATGATATCAGCCAGAATTTCAGGAATATTGGTTTTCATATGTGGGAAATGAATATAATTTTAATGAAATTATTTTGGATGCTTGCAGGGTAGAAGGCAAAATGAACATTTTAAAACACCATTTTATATAAATTTTGCATCAGCCTATTATTTTTTACTTGTATCTAGAATAATCTTTTTAAACAAGTGTGTGTTCAACAGGTAAATCAAAATCATCCAGGATTAAACTTGTTTAAGCAGGAGGAGAAAGCAAGAACTGTTTTTTGACAGTCTCTAAAATCTGAGTTCATAGCCCAAGTACACATGTAAATTACAGCTCAAGAACACGCTTATGACAGAAGAACAAGCCAAAAAGCCCGCAGATGTGTAAGCCCAGACCACTCTGGAAACCCACAATACCCCCCTGTCCCAGCCACCCCAGGTGAATTTGATTTTTATTCATAGTCTGTTTGTACCAACACTTGTCTGAAAAGTTTGTGGTTCAACTCCATCTATTTTGCAAATTCCACTTCTACTTCTTACTAGCTTTCCTACACTAGCTTTCAGTTTTTTCTCTCAAAACCGAGCTTACTTCTGATGTTATCATATCTTCGTATTTTCTTCATGTTTCTTTATGTAGACTGAATCTCATATTCTCAAAAACAGCTTTGCAACTCCTGATGTGCATTTGCTATTTCCTAAATTAAAGTAAAACATGATTTATTCCCACTTATAAACAGAAGGCCTTTTTTAAACTCCAGTTTGTGTGAAGAGTTTGAGAATGTGAAGGAATTCGATGAAGTCAAGCAAAGACTGTTTTGAGGAAAATTAGGAATGGGAATACAGTTTATTTGTAAGGGGACTGTGTCCAGTGATGGAAGTCACCTCTGTGTCCCTTTTGAATTTGGCTAACATGACATAGGGAGGACCTCTGTCAAGACTTTCTCCATATTTCTGTGTCACTTCATTTTAGCCAGTAGCTCAAGATGGTCTCTATTCTCTCCTGCTGGATTTAAGCATTGTTGAGTACTTAAAAATTGTTTTTTTCTTTCTGTTTCTTCCAGTTTTATTAACTGGAACAGTTAACAGTTGTATTATATAATTTTTATAATAATAATGTAATGACCTTTACAGAATGTAGGGGAAAATAAGAAAAAAATATTCCACTACCATAATGCAAATCCATCTCATAGTCCTGCTTTGTGGCTGTAATAGTTCTTTGTTAATGTGGTTATAAGGAACTTTTTTTTTGGCAGGGTGGGAGATAATTAAATTTGTGTATTTATTTTTAGAGGAGATACTGGGGATTGAACCCAGGACCTCATGCACACTAAACATGCACTCTACGTCTTAAGCTATACCCTCTCCAGAAGAGACTATTCACAAAGTAACTGACAGGGTGTAACAAATCATTTATCCATTTGTCATCCTGTATATAATCATTCCTTTCTTTGACAAAAAAAAGTATAGAATAGTTGTTTACACAATACATCTTATTAATGCTTCTTAACCATTGTTAACATTTTTATGTTTCCTTCCTCTTTCAACTTTTTTACATTGTTGTAATCACAGTCTACTTAGAGCTTGAAGTACTGTTCTGTATAAAAAGATCTCCCCACTTGCTAAATGTTCTTCATAATCATAATATGTAACCTCTGCATAATACAATATTCTTGAAAATCTTTAATTTTTTGTTTGAAAATCACAATATCATGATGAACATTTTCCTACGCGTATTCTATCAATATATTTTGGGCTTCACAGTTATCCTGAATGGGTCTTAGCCCTACAAGACTCAAGCAGTGGGGCAGACAGGCATTCCAGGAGGGAGTCCACAGTGACCATGGATGCTGGCCTTCTCCTTTTAGAAATTTGCAGTGATTTTAAAACTTAAAAAACATATGTGACTAGGAATCAGATCTGTAGTTTGTTTAAATCAGCAACCACCCGGAATTAAAGACAAAAGAGAAAAAAGGGGAAAAAATGTAAAAGGGAGGAGCGGAGGGTCTTGGTGTCCATTTCTTCTGACATTATCAGAGAAGGTACCCCACCCCTAGAGAGCAAGTATTTGTTCACATTTGTTCAGCTGAAGTCTAAAAAAATGCACCTCTGTTAGCCAGAGTCAGACTCCTGTGAGCTTGACAACTGCCATTTTCAAAGTCAAAAATAAGTAGCTTGACTTAAATGGGAATGAAAGGAGAATTAGAGTCTAGTGGCCTTTTGTTCTTAATAAAAAATAGTTTATATTTTATCTTCACTAAGGAGGCAAGGCAGTGCTACTCAAGGTTAAATGCTGCAGTGTTTTCATAGATTGAAATGGTTGATAAGCCCCAAGTTGGTTTCTTCAATCTCATTCTCCAGTGCTTCCTCCCAAATAATGTATTTCATTGTTAATATAAAAATGCACTGTTGTACTCTCCAAAGAACTTGGCAGTTCATAAATAAAGAATGAAAAAAATATGCAAATCTTTGCCAACCTCCAAGTCCCTTAAGGTTAATTTAACTGTCACACGTAATTTCCCAGGAAAGAAAGCAGCCTATGTCCGTGAACCGGCCAGTTAACTCATCTATGCTTGCATCGCACGTTTCACTCACTCCTGTGTAATTTTTTCAGCACAACATGATTTACTGTGTCAGAGGCATTGATGAGGTCGGTAACCACATTCTGTTCACACTGATTATGCAGTAACTTCAGGCAAATCTTAAAGCATCCCGCAGCAAGTTAACAGCTCCTTTATTACAAGATCACAGAATACCAGCATTAGATAATTTAACTTCCCATGCCTATAACATGATTCTTAACACATCAATAAGACATGAGAAGAGTTTGTCACAATCATTCTGTAGTCATTAAAAATATTTTTTTCTGCCTCCTCAAAAAAAAAAAAAAATCCAGGCATCACAAATGCATGTTTAATGCTTGCAATTTAATGGGCTCAAATTAATTTTTCAAGGACTCTTTGTCCTAGTTAGGGCTCACCCTGCGGGTTCTAACCCTACTTCCATTTGACCATGTTGCTTCTCGCTGCACCTGGATTAAGAACAGGAAATAGAAGAGAGGGCTCTGGGGCGCCAGCCCTTCCCTCCGTTTCCACCGGAGTGTGAACTAGAAGTAGCTGTTCTGGTTGTCTCTTGCTGCATAACAACCTATCAGTTAGTATAGGCAGGGGTAAGTGGCTTAAAACAACCATCATTTATTTTGTCCATGAATCTGCAGTTTGGACAGGGCTCTGCAGGGACAGCTTTTTTCCTTTTCCCTGCAGCATCAGCTGGTGACAACAGCTAGGGGCTGGAACCGTCATGCAAAGACTCACTCACCCATCTAGCAGCTGATGTTGGCTGAAAGCTGGAACTTCAGCTGGGGCTGCTGGCTGAGACACCTGCCTGTGGCCTCTGTGAGCCAGCCTGGCTTCCTTACATAGTGGTTGGGTTCCAAGAGCAAGTGTCCCCAGAGGACAAGGCAGAAGTCCATGGCATTTTTATGACCTACCTTTGGAAGTCGTATAACACCACTTGCAACTGTACTACATTGATGGAGGCAGTCACAGAGGTCCGCCCAGTTTCAAGAGGAGGGGACATCGACCACACTACTTGGTGGGAAGAGTGTCACTTTCTCACTGTACCAGGAGCTTGGAGGATGGGATATATTGTGGTGGCCATCTTTGGAAAAATAAAATCTTCCCCAGTTGCTAGTTAAATCATTCTGATGGAAATACTCATTTTTTTTTAAAAGTACCTGCTTTTGAAAATATTTAGGTACTACCATTGATAACTAGGTACAGTTGTCTAAACATTGGCTCAGGTATAGTGCTGAGCACTATGCTAGGGACTAGGGTTTTAAAGAGGAATAGGGCATTATCCTTACCTTTAAGGAATGTGTAATCCATTGGGAGAGACCCGAAGTAAATAATTACAATTATATTTGATAAATGCAATAATGCAGATGAGAATTTATAAATATATGTGAAAAGAAAACTTCATCCCATTCTATCTGAATGAAACGTAGATGCCTTCACTATGGTGGCTCTTAAAAACTGTGGGAATAAAAAGAGGGGCGAGGGGATTATTTATAGTGGTGGGAACAGGATGCTTCATCAGCTCTATTTCTAATGAGGACACTAACCTCAAAGCAATTGGAAATAAATGACCTTGCACTTGGATGATTCTAGTTGCATCTTTTTTTTTTTTTTTTTTTACTGAGGTATAGTTGATGTACAATATTAAGTAAATTTCAGTGCACAACACAGTTAATCACAATTTTTAAAGTTATACTCCATTTATAATTATTGTAAAATATTGGCTATATTCCCTATGCTGTACAATATATTCTTGTAGCTTATTTATTTTATATGTAGTAGTTTATACCTTTTCATCCCCTGCCCCTATCTTGCCCCTCCTCTTCCCTCTCCCCACTGGTAACCACTCAAGTTGCATCTTGAGTTTAACTTCTCACTTAATGTATCTGAATAAGTCATACTTGATTTACTGCCACTTAATTACAAAAGAGAATGACATGCTAAAAATCATGAATTAGTACATAATAGGAAATATTATAAATGTAATAACTACATTTCCATAAGACACTTGAGTATTGGCTTCCAAACCATTATTTACCAATAAATATGCATTGAATAAATGAATAAATAGCCATTTGTCATTGTTCTCAAATAGCATTGTCTCTCAA
Organism: Camelus bactrianus; assembly: GCF_048773025.1. NCBI lineage: Eukaryota > Metazoa > Chordata > Mammalia > Artiodactyla > Camelidae > Camelus > Camelus bactrianus. Next base: position 19,562,635 of record NC_133567.1, on the reverse strand, counting down.
AGTATGTAAGTGTTTCTTAATTACTGCTAAAAAAAACTTCAGTCATGTTTATGTGAAACCAAAGAAGATGGTTTTGGAATTTTTAAAAAATCCTAATTCTTTTTCATCTATGCCTTTATAACATAAATGAGAGTTTTATGCAAATAGTTCTGAGACTTTTTCACTTACAAATTGATTGACGTTAATGTGTTACTACTTATGGACATTAAAGATGTTTCCTTTGTTTCATTATTACAGTGGCACCACTGGGTAATGAACTGTGGATTATATTGACTTCTGTATTTTCCAAAATTTTATTTTGGAAGTAGCGTGAAAAATATATCTTGGGTTTTAGAAAGATACCAATGCATCAAATGCATACAATAGCTAGAGACAGGTTACTTATTATATAAATAGGTAGTTCACATTTGGTTTTAATTCTGCCTCCCATTTCATTTCAAAATGTTTGTTTCTAAGGGGAGTCTTCCAGAAAAAAGCCTTCTGATTGGTCTACTCTTCAGTTTTACTCCAACTAGGCAAACAATATAGGAGTGAGGTAAACAGTTAAGAACAGGTTGGAAATAGTGCCCTTATTTGGACAGCTTTTAAAGAAATACCTTCTTGCATGTGGATTTATCTGTTGGAGCGCTTAGATTATTTTCTTGTTTAAAAATGCCCCCCCACCCGCCTTGTTAGAAATCAGGACAGTGGTCACCCTCGGATGGAGAGAGAATAACTGGTAGGGGCCTCTGGGGGTGGCAGCGTTTTGGGGGTGCAGGTGATGTTTCTTAGAAGGGCTACAAGTTGCACACAGATGTCCCCACTTTGTGAAAATTCATCAAGCTGAACAACACTTTTGTTTCCTGTGCTTTTCTTTATAAATGTTATTCTTCAAGTGCAAGTTAAAAAATAAAGGTCCATGAGTGAAAGATGATGTCATTTTGGCAGGCCCAAAGAAAAAAAATCAATGAAATAAAGGGATGAGGCAAGAGGGCTTGTAACTTGGGGAGTAATTTCAGGACAAAATGCTATCTATTATATCATTCAAGAAAAGGAGAAAACGTAGCTAATGAAAAATGTTCTCCATATCAAATAATATTTTTTTAGTCTTCATAATAAATTTAATAATATTGCAGGCTTTGACTGTTACTCCTTTGTTTTGTCCATAAAGTGGTCACCATGCTTGTTATTCTTTCCCAGGTGAATTCCTTCCCACTGCACTTGCTCCTCACCCCCAGATCCCCCACTGCATCACCTGATCATGCCCTGTCTTGGCCTCTCCACTGGTTCCTTTCCCTCAACTTGTAAAAAATATCAAAATCTCTCCATATCCTGGAAACTATCCCTACAACCAGGCTCATTTCCCAGTGTTTGCCCTCATCTTCTGTCCTTTCCTCCCCTGCTTGCAGTCTCCGTTTCCTCTATTTTTAACTATCCTTTGACTCTGTGCAACTCAAAATGGTTATGTTGGTCTGTGGCGTTACTGAATTGTATTGTAATTATTAATGTTACCCACCCCACACTATCAGACTAGCAGCAGTGAAAAGACCATATTTATTCATCATCGTATTAGCAAAACCAAAATCAGTGTCTTCCTTTCTGAAAACTGCAGATGAATGAGTTGTTACCACCAGGAAACTACTGAGTAAATGACTCCCCTAGATGCCACAATTTCACCTCCTTTCTCACGTCACCACTGCCCCCACCTTGGTGTTTAGATCTCCCGACACAACTTTCCTTCGAGTTGAGTCCAGTGAGCGCCGGAATCCGTGCTGCCCACCTCTGTATTCCCCATAGCTGGCCAAGTGCCCAGCTCGTGGGAGGGGCTTCATAGCTATTCCTCTAATAAATGAAATGAAGGAATAAATGAATGAATGAAAAAGAAGTGTCAAATAATCTGAAGTAGACTGGCAAAATTCTTGGGGCTGAGCCACAAAAAGAGACATTTCTAGTTTTCATCCTTTGCTGTACCCTAGACTAAAGCAATGTTTTTCAAACTACTCGTTAAGATCAATTAGTAAGTTGTGAAATCAACTTTGTGAGTCACAATTGACATTTTAAAATGAAATAGAATAGGATGGGAAAAAAACAAATAGAGGAAAAGAATAGAAAGGAATAGAAAACAAAACATTAGTGAATTGCAGATGGTAAAGGAAAGCAATATTTCAGAACACTTTTTCTCATTTATATATGTATATATATACATGTAAATGCTATTCTAAACTTCCATTTAAAATATTTCTTATGTATGTCAGTGTCAAAAAAATTGGAAGGCTACTTTTCTAGTAGCCTGTGCAGGACAGAGTTAATGGAGCCTCAAAAGGTAGACAGCCACGAGAGAAATGAGGTTATCATAAAGATCAGCAAAGTTTGAGCTGCTTATTTCTTTATTATTTTTGGTTATCGTTTGGTATTTTTGGCAGCACAAAGTCTTCTAAACAAGTTAATCTTCAACTGAAAGGCACAGTTCACTTTGAAATGTCCACAGATACTTCTTGAAATAGGGGATGGATGAATCAACCATCTGTATAGGATATATTCCTGTACCAATGTTGCAAAAACACACCGTGCAGGGCTCAATGCAGAAATAGCATGTATTACTTCTTTTTGGTCAAAAAATAAACATTTCATATATATATATATGACATTTAATATGGTTTAGGAATATTTTTACTTGATTCTCAATTCTCCAAAAATGTTCTCAGGGTTGGATCTGCCTTTACATTTTCTTAATTCACTAGCAGTTTCTTAATAAAATCTCACTTTATTTTTATATTATTGAATAGATCTAATTATTGAGTAGCTGTCCTTCCAATCAGAGTGAGCCAGTGACCCTCGCTGCAGCCTGTTCACTCTGCTTGTCTGTGACCATGACCCTGTATTTATGAGTTACATTATTGCACCTGTTCTTGGATCTTGCTCTGGACACCCATGTCAGGCAGGAGGCAATTCCCAAAGCCTTAGCCAGAAGTGAGGGCTAGTGCAGTGGCTTCCAGCATCACCATGGTGAGGATGACGCGCTTGCCTGGAAAGGTAGGTGTGGGTCAACTCTGGCTGAACCATATGGACTAAGAATGGGAGGAAGGCATCAGAGATTTTGGGAAGACAAAAGACCGAATGAAACAAAGGTACCTGTCTCATAGGGCTCCTGGCTTCCAGGCTCCATGCCACCTCACACTGTTCTCTAGACTGCTTCTGTTGAATGTATGAATGAGCTACACTCATGTGGAAATCTCGTTGTCAAATATCAATACTCTGTTTATTTAAAATACTTTCTTTTACTATTTCCTAAATCCAGATTGCATCTAGGCAGAAAGAAAGCAAGCCTGAAGCAGGCAAGACACAGAACCAGACCAGACAGGTCAACTCCAAATACTTTCAGCTATGCAGGAGAGCAGTTTTGTGACGTTTTCTCGAAACCTGTAGGAATCATATAGGGAAGACAAGGAAGGAACACTGCCCTCGGGTGTGGTGAGACTTCCATCACTGGAACTATTTAAGTGCAAGCCACGTGATTATTGTCTGAGACATGAGAGGAAGAACACCAGCACTGCGGTGTGGAGGGTGAGCCCACAGCTCTGAGGCCCTTTTTTTTTTTTTTAAAAATTGAAGTATAGTTGATTTACAGTGTTGTGTTAGCTCTGGTGTACAGCACAGTGATTCAGTTATACATCTATGTGTATATTCTTTTTCATATTCTTTTTCATTATGTTATTACAAGTTATTGAATATAATTCCCCGTGCTATAGTAGGACCTTGTTGTTTATCTATTCTGTATATAGTAGTTTGTATCTGCTAATCTGAGACCCTTTTATCTTCTAGAACCTGTTTCTGGAAGTTCTCCCAAAGCACACAAATAGGCAAAAGGCATTTCAACTCCCTGGCACTACTAAGGGCCAGAGTTCCGTGTTACAGCCCTGAAGGCACTCAGGGAGCTCTCCGACAGCCGCTGATTCTCACAGATGGTGAACGTGACTCACAGGGAAACACGGACAGCAGTTCTTCTGCCTTCCCTGTCTTCTTCTCATGCTTTTAGAGACATAGACAAGAAAAAGGATGGAACTCTGTAAGCTTTGTATACGAAAGCCCTATGAAAACCGCCAGGGAGGGATAAGAGGTCAGTTGTCGTTTAACGAGTTCAGAGTTTGAGATCTGCAGGACGATAAAGTTCAGGAGATCTGTTTGACCAACGTTTTCTCACTGAACACTACTGAACTGAATACTTCAGAATGGTTAAGATGGTAGATTTTATGTTGTCTTTTTTACCACAGTAAAACAATGTTTTATTGTGTTTTAAAATACTACTTAAGTAGGAAAATTAGATAAACAATTTGTTCATTACTCTTCAATAGTCCCCAGAGTCAACAAGGGATTATAAATCAGACCATGTGCTTCAAAGTTCTGTGCCATGTGGTTGTCACCCTAATAATAACAACAGTTAAGAGAACCCAGGCACATAGGACCTTTAACAGTCTTATCCAGGGTGCTGCCTGGGTGCAAAATACTATTAATCACCTCACCCAGTAAACACACACAGCTGGATGGAGCCCACACGCTAGGGTGCTGTTCTCACAAGTGTCTACTCAGTGCTAAATGATGAAGACCTATGAGCCAGAAAAAGAACTTCGTAAATTGCATAATTTATAAAGGGATGTGGCATAGCTAGTGATAAATTGGTGGTCCCTTTTCCCACTCAAAATAGACTTAAAAGAGATTAATGTAAATTAGGAATTTTCCCCAGTTCTTTAAGTTGAAATGCCCCATGACACTTGGAAGGTTAATTTTCACAACATGTGACTTAGTGAGATGATATAGGCAGAAAACATCTAGCCCAGAGCCAGACACAGAGCACAGAGTTTTGTCTCTTCTATTTTATAACATACCTAGAATAGCACTTGGCATATAGCAGGGCCTCAATACATATTTGGTGAATAGTAAGGACTTAGGAAACATTAGCTAACAGTGTCTTACATTTCCAACATGAAAGAGAAAAAACGCTCTCTATGGAAGATGTGACCAAAGCTGACAAAACTGGAACAAACTGCAGCTCAAGACATTGTGCATGAGGAAACTGTAGCTAAAAATTCAGACCCAATAAGAAAGTCAGTGAAACCTATGAAAGATGGTCTAAAAGAAGCAGCTTTTGGAAGCTGCTTGGAACATGACAATAAGTGGTCACACAGCACATCGATGGATGATATTCTCACACTAAGGCATGCGGGTTTCAGACTTTCCCTTTTCTCTTGGTGACTCAATTTGTTCAATATTCATTTAACACACATTTAATAAGTTCCAGGTGCTGTGCTTGCCCTAAAGATATGAACACGTATAAAACCTAGGTCCTGTCACTTAAGGAGCTCACGAGGGGGAAATGCAGACACACAACTAAATATCATGATGTAATAATGTAACATAACACAACACAGCATTACATGACTTAATGGGGCCACACAGAGGAAGGGTGTGATTAATGTTGTCTAGTTGGTGTGAGGAATGGAAGAGGAGGAAGCTCAGGACAACATTTCTGACCTGAGGGTATCAGAATCCCCTGCTACAACCCACATTTTGGGGCCCCACCCTCCTGCACCCTTGCCCCCCATGGACCCAGTGGATTCTGGGGGGGGGGGGTCATAAGAATTGGCATATGAAGCTTCAGGTAATAATGCATTCTTTGAAAATCACTGGCTTAGGATAATTAAATTTAGTTGGCATTTAAACCAGGGCAGGGAAAACAAGATGTTTGGCTTTTTCAGTGAGGACAGCTGATTCAGATGTCAGGGTACCCAGAAATCCAACTTAGAGACCACAGTTCTGCCTGTGCTTTCTTGGCTGTGAGAAACACCTCAACCACCCTCCTTGTCAGAATGTCTGGCAAAGGAACTACAGTAGAGCTTTCAGAAATACCACTTCATCAGTGAGAAAATACTATTCGCTGTTAATAAAACAGAGAAGAGGGGTGGGGCCGGCTGGTGGGGGATTTGGTTGGAGGGTGATGATCTGAATCTGAGTGCAGTTAGTGTCCTGAGATGCGCCGTCTTGTCTGCCTGCCCTGGGCCTCGGCCACCGGTGGCCTGAGAGGGCAGAGGCTCCCTCTCCATCCTCGTACTGGTGCAGAGTGGGACTCAATCCAATGTGATGGTGGGTGTCAAAGGTTATATTTTGTCATTTAGCAGCATTTCTCCACTCTGCACCCCCCACATCCACCCCAAGAAATCTTACCTGGACCCCAGAACTCTGAGACTGGGCCACAGGTGGGGTCGATGTTAGGTGAGCTAATGCTGAGCTCAGAAAAACCCAGAAATCCCAGAATCTGAGACACCTCAAGAAAATTCCAGGGAAGACAGCAGGAAAACCACCAGCTTAAGAGGTTTAAGGAACAGGCACTGGAGGCAGACAGACCCGAGTCTGAACTCAGCCCTGCACTTTATCTGCTGTGAGTTTGGAAAATTTGCTTTTAAATTTAGCCTCAGTTTTCTTTACTTGTGATTGTTAGACATGCAGGGTTTTATTTTTCACAGTTGTGGACGATACTGCGATCAGTATCACCAGTACGTACATGCTGGAATTAGTGTGTGATAATTTAGAAGCGATTCCTAGAAGCCCTATCACTTGGTCAGAGGTGTTAATTTGATGCATGTGGTCAAATTGCTTTCCTGACAATTTCCAGCATTTTACATACATTGACAGCATATGGGAATGCTTGTTTCCCAGCATCCTAGATGTCATGGGATAGTTAATTTTTAAAAAATCTTGATTTTATTGATTTTATGTGAAAATATGCATCCTATTGTGTAATGTGGCAATGCTGTAATCACTAATGAAATTGGATGTTTTTCACACATTTATTGGCCATTTACATTTCTTTGGTGAATTGCCAGTTTCTGGCCCATACCCATTTTTCTATTAGTCTGTTTGTATTTTCCATATAGCTTTAAAGAATTCTTTATACACAAAGAATAGCACATTTTTATCTGACATAAATTTGCAATCTTTGTCTTTTTATTTTTTATGATCGCTTTTCATATTTGGAAGCTTTAAGTTTTATGTGAACTAAATAATTTCTGATGCTCTTTGAAATTATTTATGGCATGCATTTCTAATGATTTGGGGGGAAATGCATTTATATGTGCACAGAATTACTCTGGATAAATGGAGGGTTAGATGTGCAGATATTAGAAAGACATACAGAATAAAGAAAAGCCATAAATGAAATCACTAATATATTTAGTTATAGGATTAAATGTTTAATGTTTAATGTAGAGACATAAATATGAATCAATACAATTCTTATTTTTTAGTAATTTCAGATTTTGAATATGCTCCTTTATACATGTATCAGGTATTTTGGGGTTTACATGTTTAAACAAAACATTCCTTAATAGAGATAATATAATGTACTTTTCCCTGGAACTAGCAAATACACAATATATCAACAAATGTTACACCCTTATATTTATTCGAGCCATCACAACAAGGGAAATATGAGTGAAGACTAAGAAATTTATAAAAATTTGTCCAATACCAGGTAGGATGCTAATGTGTAGGTGGAAATAGTATTAAATACAACTGAGATAAGTAAAATTAGATGCACATAGCACCGTGTCTGTCATCTTCTTTTCCTTACTCCCTTTTGTTTTCCCTCTGGCTCAAGCGATCAGAACTGAGTAAATAATGTATTGTTTGATATATTTTTAAAAAATCTTTTGGAGAGGATCCAGAGAAGCACAAAAGAACAACGCAGATTAATCAGTCCATCCCCAGACCTAAAGGACCACAGCCGAACTGTCCTTCCTGACCAATGGGCTCCTTGCATAAATCACTCCCAGGCTGACCATCACCACGTCGAGAATAGGATTAAAAGGTTAGAAAGGAAGGCTTCAGAAAAGGTTAAAGGCTGGGTTGGAGGGACAAAGTCTTCAGAATTGGCTCAGACCTGTTATTTAATTTCATTCTGCCTAAGGCAGATGATTCTGCAAGTACAGATGACATATAGCTAAGAGTATTTGTTATTTGAGTGCTTGATAATGGAACAGTAGAAAATCTTTTTTCTTTCTTTCTTTCTTTTTTCTTTACAGTTTTGCTCTTTTTTTGTTGCAAGACTCATCTGTTACATGGATCTCAGGAAAGAAAAGGGGTCACAGAGAACATTTTCCTTATTCTCAAGTTAAAGAACCTGATGTTTTAACCAAGAAAAGAATCATGAGAACTTAAGGACTTGAAAGACTATCGACTTTCCACCCCACAGAGGACTGAGCAGAGGCAAGATTGAGAAAGCGATGAATAGTGCCCTGACTCTCCAGATGGTTAAATTTGTAAATAGAACAGTATTTTAATTAATTAATTAAAAAAGGAAAATCTAGGGAGATATTAAAATATACCAGCCCTAGCTCCATATTAAAAAAAAAAAAATCCCCTTAACTTGGAGAGTAGCTCCAGGAGGGACACTGATGGTCCTGCTTGAGATGTGTCCCCACCAGTCTTCTGAGCCCAGGAGCTGGGCTGCTGTGATTGGCCGGGTCCAGAGTTGCGGGCACAGAGGAAATGTTCTGGGGAACCAAACGCAGGGGTTACCAGATGCACTGCAGGAGGACAGAAGCAGAGCGTGCTGAGATTTTTTTTTCCAAGTAAAAAATTTTAATCGAAGTGTAACATACAGAAATGTACACAAACTGTAGGTATAGAATTATATTCACAACACCAGTATAGAGTTTGAGGAATATTTACAAAGTGAAAACACCCATATAACTGTCGCCAAGATCAAGAAATGAAACGTAAGGTTTGAAGTTATGGTGAGTTCACTTAGGTCTTGACTGGCCTCATCTGAGTCCCCTTCAGGACCAGTTTCTGCTTGCTAACTCAGTGTTTCCTCAAGATGGATGAATTATGATCGCCAGTGTTTATAATCAGAGTTAATTCAGTGTTCTAAGTAATAAACACAGAAAACTTTTGATTTTCATGATTTTTCTCTCATTCCAAGAAATACTCCTTTAAAAAGAAAAAGAAAGAGGAGGAAAAGGATGTGAAATAGTCCTTCCCACCATTTGTCAATCACCTGTCTGCTTCCAGTCCCGTGTTTTGGGGTTTTATTCATCACCTTATTCTCTATAGTGTTACAGAATAAAGCCAATGGCTTAATCATTTTTAAAAAATATTTTGCTGTATTTTTATTTCTATGCTTTTACTCAGAAATAAAGTTATTACAACTATATCAAATAATGTCTATTCCAATGTGTTTTAGTAAAAGGGAAGAGGTCTATGTTTTTTTCCCCAAATACAGGCATACCTCAGAAATACCGTGGGTTCAGTTCCAGGCCACCACAATAAACAAATACAAATATTGCAATAAAGTGGGTGGCATGAATTTTGCGGTTTCCCAATGCATATGAAAGTTACATTTACACCATTCTGCAGTCTATTAAGTGTGAATAGCATTATGTCTGAAAAAAAGTGTATATATCTTAATTTTAAAATATTTATTGCTAAAAAATGCTAGCCATCATCTGAGCCTTCAGCAAGTCATAGAAGTAACATCAAAGATCACTAATCACAGATCACCGTAACAAATAAAGTAATAGTGAAAAAATTTGAATTATTCCAAGAACTACCAAAATGTGACAGAGACACGAATTGACCAAATGCTGTTGAAAAAATGGTGCTGATAGAACTTGCTTCCTGCAGGGTTGCCACAAACCTTTCACTTGTAAAAAATGCAGTATCTTCATCACCACACAGCTTGGTCAGGTCCCTCATATCCACACATAAAACCGTCACTGGATCATGATGTGCCTTCCCTCTCCCTGTAAGCCTGGCAGGTCAGCACACTCCTTGGGCAGCTCTGCCCCCAGGCTGAGACTTCTCACTCCACAACATTACTAAAATCGATTTCTGCCTTGATTGGCCCATGTAGGTCATTAAAATGATTCTAGTATAGGAAGAAAAAAAACCAGTATCTGTGAAATGCAATAAAACGAGGTGTACCTGTAATTATTTTCTAACGTAATATATGTTCATGTTAAAATTTTGAAAATAACAAAAGAAAGTGCAAAGAAACTGAAAATCATTGATCCCACCAAGCAGAAAAACCACTTCAAACTTTATGATTTTTCCAGGTTTTTTTCTGTGTATACATTTCTTTTTCACAAAATTTATGGCCTCTGTCAGTTATGTGTACTGCTTTTTTCTCACTTTATTTTAGTTTTTTTTTTATATTCCAACATATTTTCTTTTTTTCTTTTTTTTTTTTAATTGAAGTACAGTCAATTACAATGTGTCTTTCTCTGGTGTACAGCACAATATCCCAGTCTTGCATATACATACATATACTCATTTTCATATTTTTTTCCATTAAAGGTTATTATAAGATATTGAACATAGTTCCCTGTGCTATACGAAATAAACTTTTTTTTAAAATCTATTTTTATATATAGTGGCTAACATTTGTAAATCTCAAACTCCCAAATTTATCCCTTCCCACCCCATTTCCCCGGTAACAAGATTGTTTACTAAGTCTGTGAGTCTGTTTCTGTTTTGTAGATGAGTGCATAGTGTCTCCCCTCCACCGCCTTTTTTTTTTTAGATACCACATCTGAGTGATATCATATAGTATTTTTCTTTCTCTTTCTGGCTTACTTCACTTAGAATGACGATCTCTATGTCCATCCATATTGCTGCAAATGGCATTATTTTATTCTTTTTTATGGCAGAGTAGTATTCCATTGCGTAATATACAGTCATCTGTCAATGGACATTTAAGTTGTTTCCATGTCTTGGCTATTGTAAATAGTGCTGCTGTGAACATTGGGGTGCATGTATCTTTTTGACTTAGAGTTCCCTCTGTATATATGTCCAGGAGTGGGATTGCTGGATCATATGGTATGTCTATTTTTAATCTTTTGAGAAATCTCCATACTGTTTTCCATAATGGCTGCACCAAACTACATTCCCACCAACAGCATAGGAGGGTTCCTCTTTCTCCACTTCTCACTTACTTTAAAATCTTATGGCTTTGTACTTCTAATCAGAAAAAAACACTAACAAGAAATGTAAATGAGATTAACTGCATATGCCACTCAGTAGCATTTCACCTTGAGCAGAATAGGAAGGCTGTGGAACCCAGAGGAATTCTGTGGAATCAAAAAACATTAAAAAAAAATACTGTGACGTTCTAATGGCCAGTTCCTAGCTACAAACAAATAGAGCTCATTTGGTGGACTATAAATCTCAATCACAAGAAAAGATAAAGAACATAGTGGATCTTTCAGAGAGATTGAAATTTAGCCAGTGCTCCACAAGCAAGAAATACATTATCCATTTGTGTGTCACAGTTTTACAAATAAGCAATACAATGGGCAGTTTCTGGATTAAATTTAATCTTTTGTGGGAAATTAATAAGAGACCATTTAAGAAATCATTTAAGATTTGAGCTAATTTAGAGAGTAATCTGAGATTAATCTCAAGGAAAAGGAACACTCTTCCACAGTTTATGGGTTTCTCTGCAACTGATGAAGCACAATTTCAAAGATAACTGAAATCTGTTCAGACATGAATTTGAATTTGAGCATGATCAATTCAGGTATCAAGACTTGTAACCAGGAAGAGAATGTGATTGTAAAATTGTTATCTAAATTGTTGGGATAAAATGAAGGCAAAAGCATGCTAAACTTGGATCCTCTGACATGGAATTCTTTTAAAGAAATCACCAAGCAATCTCACAAATAACTTAGAGGCTGGTTTACTTTAAGAGAAATATTGAAAGAAAACTGATGACTATTTGAATAAATAGGGAAAGGCAGAAACCATAAAGAAAATAAAAATGATATATTTGACCATGTTGAAATTGGTCTGTACATTTATGTTAAAAATCTACAAAGCAAAAAGGTAAGGTAATAAATAAAACAATGTTTTAAAGTGTTTGTGTATTTATTGTATCACAGAAAAACATTCCTCTATGCACTGATGGGTTTTTTTTTTTAATGTAATTAATTTGCTGGGCTTAATTCATTCGACGCCTCTGACCTTGATGGCCAACCAACTTGTAATTCGTTTCTGGGTGGGAGATGGATCTTAGAGAGGCAGGCCTGTACAGTTACATCAAACAACCACTAACAAGGTTTTTTTTAACAGGATTTTTATTGAATACCAAAAATATGCTTCATCAGGGTGGCAAATAAACTACAAGAATGCAGGCCAGTACTGCTCTAGAGCGTTTGTGGCTTTAAAAACTCAAAAATCTAAGTTTAAATTCTGATCCTGCCCTTGCTAGCTGGCAGGTTATTTACCTTTACTGAGCTGTAGTTTTTTAATCTGTGAAATGGACCTAAATCCCTACCCCACAAAGATTTATGTGATGATTAAATGAGATAATGTCTATTAGGTCCTTAGGAGAGTACCTGGCAAACAAAGCATTTCTAAATACATAGTGACTACCAATACGCGGCATTTCTTTGTGGCAGTCAGTTAAGAATTAGCAGTACTTATGCAGTGCGGACTATAAAAAAGAAGCCTATATAACAAAGCCACAGATTGTGGCTTCGACGGGACAACACTGAGGTAAGTCTTCTTCAGTATCATCTCAGTTTTGTCTCAGTAAAAGGATAAAATCAATGGGAAATTTTTACAAAGAAAGAAAAGGAATTTATAAAATACACTAGTGCATTCAGTGAACATGTTCAGTTTCCGGAAAAAGTGGAATAGTTGTTATTTTAAAATAGAAATGAAGATTTTCATTCTCTCTCTGAATTTTGTGATTTTAGGTTTTGGACAGAAACAGCAAGCTAAGTCAGAGTTATGATTTTTTTGCTTTATTCCTTATGGATTCTCTGTACCATCAAAAGAACATTTTCCAAGAAGATTAGCATCTAACTAAAGAAAATTTTGGTGTGACACTGATACACTTCATAGCAGGAGATGAAAGCTGTGGAGCAGAAGATTCAGCTAGAGAGGATTTAGCAGATGCAGATCTGGACCTGCCACCTGTTTCTGCAGGACTGGCAATTGAAGAAGCAGGAGAATGATTTTACAGTTTTAAATGGTTGAAAAAGAATTTTTCATGACATATGAAAATTCTATGAAGTCTCAATTCAGTGTGCATAAATTAAAATTTAGTGGTTGAAAAAAAATGTTTTCATGACATATGAAAGTGATATGAAATCACATTTCAGTGTGCATAAATAAAATTTTAGTGGCACACACCCATTAGTTTGTCTATGTGTGCTTTCCCACTACAAGGCAGAGATGAGCAGTTGTGACAGGACAGTATGTCTGGCTCACAAAGCCAAAGATCTTTACTGTCTGACCCTTTACGGAAAATGTTTGCTGACCACTAAGCTTCAGATAAGCTTAACTGGAAAGCAATGGAGATGGATATTTTAATGATTTTGAAGTGGAGAGGTCTTTCTAAGCATACAATCAAATAATGCAGTTGCTAAAGTGATGAAGTAGTCCCACATGTTTATTAACATAAAAAGGTGTTACTATATTGTTAAGTGAAAAAAGGGCAGATTTTAAAAGAGGACACGTGATATGACCACATTTTTTTAAACATGGATCAACCAAGTTGATTGATTGATTGATTGATAGACTGCAAAAGAGTGATAGTCAACATATTTTGCCACTTGTAGGCATGGACAGAGAACCACCAGAACCGTTGCCAGTTGTAAATAACTGATATGGTTATCCATCAGTGTATATCCCTGAAAACCAGCCCAGGACATAGACATATCTGCATAAACATTATTTGGAAGAACATACAATAAATGTTAACAATGACTATCTCTGGTTGGTAGGACAATGGATTAAAAAATTTTTTCATATTACTTTTATTTACTCCTACTTTTCCATATTTTCATATATTTTTAATATTAATGTTATTACTCTTATAATCAGAAAAAAGATTATTTGGAAAAAGAAATAAAGCAAAGGAGAAGACATCAACCAACTAATCAACCAAATAATACCATTTTCATAAATCATGAAATGTAAATGATATTTATTTCCTAAAATAATAAGAAATGCTTTGATTCTTCAATTTTTACCACATAATTTTCTGATAAAAATAAATGTTTATTGAAGAAAATTTGGAAAATATAATAAAGGGTAAAAAACTTCCTAAAAAAAAACATTTTGGTGTGTTTATTTTTTACATAAAATTGGAAGCATTTTACAGTTTGTGTCTTTTTTCCTAATATTTAGACAAGACAATCTATCATATCATATATTCTTTGAAAATATTATTAATGAATACCTAACAGTGAGAAGCTACCACAATTTATTTATTTTTATGTTATTAGAAACATAGCTTATTTTTATTTTGCTCTTATAAATAACACTTTGAAAACACAAATTTGCATACAAATCATCTCTGCCATGGAATGGTTTTCTAGGAGTGCGTTTTGAGGGCATGGACATTTTTCAGTGACTCCTGACACATGCTACTAAATTGCTTTCCAGAGAGCCTCTTCTACTTGTCCCAGGCATCTCAATTCACCTCATACTTAGGGTTTTATAATTTTTGAAAATAACAACAATTGTCTAGAATGTTTTAATTTCTGTTTGAAAACTAGTTACATTACGTTATTTTTGTATGTTTATTTCCCATGTAAATGACATTTTGATGGCAAGTGCTACTATCATAGCACTATACTGATGACAGCTATCCAATAAATAAATTGTGGGCCAGAATTTTTACTGGAAGGTTTAAAAAAATTTTTTTAGTAATAGCATTTTTTTTTACAGGTGTTATTTATTTTTGAAATATATTTTTATTGAAGTATAGTCAGTTTACAATGTTGGGTCACTTTCTGGTCATATAGGAACATACATATATTCATCTTCATATTCTTTTTAGCTGTAAGTTACTGTAAGATATTGACTATAGTTCCCTAGCAATAGCTTTTTAAAGAAGAACTTTATCTATGACTCTTTTTTCTGTATATATTATATTTTTTCCCAAAAAAGTAATGGCCTTCTATTAATCCACAAGATGAAAGTATTCTGATCTTACCAGTACATTTTAATTTCAGTTGTTAAAGTAGTATAGAGTTTTTAGTGTTCATATTAAGCCTAGATCATAAACATCCTAATAAATCATTAAGGAAAAAATAGAACTGTATTCAATTTATAGCTCATGGTATTTGCCATTGACATATATGTTTGCAAATTAACATTCAAAAGGACTTTTTATTTCTGTGGAACATTTTTCATGCAGTTAGTATGTGGTAGCATCAGGTAAGTGCAATTATCTGTTTACTTTAAAAAAAAAACCTGTAACTTTTAATGTTTAGGCTTAGATGCTTTAATAGTGACTTAGAAATATCAAGGGGAACAAGCTTTTGAAAGAAACACACATAACTAAACCTTACTCACCAAACCCTAACTGCTACCAATCACCACTTAATACAACCCTGATATCATCTCCAGTCTTAGTTATAATGTTCCTTTCCACATTTCTGGGAATCTTAGAATCACATAGTTGTTTGGTCAGCTTTTTATCTCTGCTTCACATGGGCTACTATTCCTAATTAGAACTCTTTCATGTAATGGTATCAATGGCTTTGGTTGTCTCTTTTAGCAAGCCCCGATCAGTTAGGAATAGGGCAACTTACACTGGCTATTTCATTTTCTCATTTGACAAAAGCAAAAACCAGGAGAGAGAGGCACATGGAGCTCACCATACACGGCAACCATAGAATTTTCCAACACCCTCATCAGGACTTTTTCAAGTAACTTCCTAGTTAGTGGCATCATCCAAAGGTCACTGAACCCAGTCACTCTGATTCATTCCCCATAGCACTGCCCCGCAATTTCTAATTTTACAAATAAGTGGAAAGAGAATGCATCAGAAATAGCTTTTAGGAAGAAACTTTTTATTCATATAGAGAACATTTTAAGACATATTCAAACATTTTCATGAACAAGGATGTAATGGGTTCCATCACAATGGTCACATGAAGATCATTCCAGTACACTAAGGTGTATGTTAAATGAATGTTAAATAATTTCCCAGAAGAGATGTCCATCCATATAAGGAAATCTAGATTTCAATACCAGTTTAGGACAACAAAAACGACTTAAGATTTTTTGTGTGTATTGAAAATTATAAATTACTTGCTTCTGACTCTCCATATATACTGTATCGGAAAAGTTGGTTGGTACTGACAGGTAATTCATAGCAAGTTCCTAAACATAGCCTTGGGCCTCTTTGACATGCCTTGAGCAGAAACTACTATGAGTCATTTAAAAAGTCTTGCACCTAAAAGGGAAAAAAGGTTTAATTGCACCTAGCTTTCCTTGGTAAGAATGGGCACAGCACAGGAACTACTGGTTACCTCCTGGCAAGAACAACTGAGAAATTGGCTGGGGGTTGGGTGTGTGTGTTCTTTTTTTAAATGTTTGGGCATTCACCCAGTCCTGTGGCTATGACATTCCTGGGCAGAGCATGCTGGGAGTGGAAATAGTGAAGGTTATTCAAACCACTGAATTCTGCACTCTACAATATGGAAACTGGCAGAATTACCTCAAGCGTAAGTTCTCCACCCTCTCCCTCACCACCTCCACCCCACACCTAAAATATTAGGCTCAGAATATAAATTACTTTAGGTCTCTGTTCTAGTAGGCACTCAAAAGAGAAGCTTAAAAAACCTAACTGTTCTGCTTATGAGGGTTGTATAATGTTTATAATTATCAACTTATAAATTTTTACAAACTACAAATATATAAACACAGAAACAAGCATCCTCTATTAGAAGTGGCGAGAATGAGGAGGATACAGTTAGGGAATTTTGTTCATAAAATGGCTTGCTCCATCATGAAAAATTACATCTAGGATTAAAGATAAGTTGGGGTTTTTCTACTGCCAATATCCAAACGAGCAATTGGCAACACTTTGAGACTTGGGGGAGGCTTTCTAATCAGAAGTGTGAGGTCATGGATCTCTCACCTTAAAGTAGGGCAAGAAGAGTGGTCTCACCTAGGATGTGAACCCCAGTGGGTTAGGAGTGGCTGCCCACAGTGGGGAGGATTCTAAGGCTGTGTTGGTGATCAGTGAGAAATGCTATTTTTAGCTGTTAGCTCAGTCTACCTCAAATGTGGGCGTACAGGATGGTGGCACACTTACCTTGAATTTGCCAGTCCTGGCTCAAACTGAGACATTAATTGGCACACCCAGATTTGAGTCAGTCTGTCAGTAGCTATGACCCCATGGGCAAGTTATTTAATCTCTTTAAGTCTCAGCTTCCCCATTTGTAAAATTGGAATAATAAAAATGCTTAATCTTATAGGGTTCTTTTTTTTAAGGATTAATGGATTAATGTTAGAAAATACTTAAAAGCAGAATCTGGCACTCTGGAAACAAAAACGACTATTACTATTATTATTATACATAAATGTTCTTAAATTAAGTCTGTGTTTAATTTTTTTTTTTAAGTACTGGGCCCTGAAAGCATAACAAATAAGACAAAAGTGAAGCTGTTGTAGAGGTTTGGCCAAGGCCCAGGCCCCACCTACTCTGTGCCAGCTAACCCCACACCCAGAGAGGCATCTTCAAAGACTCCTAGGATCACAGAGCACAGTTTGAAAATCCCTGAAGAAGGTTATTTAGAAGTGAAAACAATGCTTCTCTTTTGAGGTTTGCTCTGCATTTGTTAGCCAGTTAGGCTTAAATAAGAAAGGTCATAGTTAGGGCAAAATGGCCAAATTTAAGGCAGAGAGAAAGACACGAGGCAGAAACTGTTCCTGGAACTAAGGTATTCAAAATCAAGTAGTAAATGTACCTGGTTACTATTAAAATTTTTTAATTGATTTTTTTGGCAAATAAAATAGGATTAAAATTCATTTTAAGTTAGTTTGAGGATAAATTGGATCCTTAGCTTTGTATTTATATCTAAAACATGGCTGGTGGGGAGGGTATAGCTTGAGTGGTAGAGTGCATGCTTAGCATGCACAAGGTCCTGGGTTCAATCCCCAGTACCTCCTCTAAAAATAAATAAGCCTAATTACTTCCCCACTGCCAAAATAAAAAAATAATAATGAATAAATTTTTTAAAAATAACAAAAAACATGGCTAATTTGGCTAGATCTAGTTAAACGAATTTAGCTAGATAAAAATGAAGCCCCAGAGTCAGCCAAAGAAGGTTAGCAAGGGGCAAAAAGTAGGAACTCTAAAGAGTGAAGGTGGAGAGAGTGTGGAATCCCTGTCAAGCACAAATGTGAACAGGGAAAGAAATGTTCAAACAAGACGCTCACTATTATAATTCATATTATAAATAAGTTAATTAGATTATTTATTAAAAATGAATATTGTTTCTAGCAATTATCCTCTAAAGTATATTTTCTCTTTAAGGATGGAATGGATTTTAAAATAAAAATGCCTTGAAGTGTTTGAATAGCTTGCACTATTTAGTCACTGTAGAAAACACAGCATATATAGTAATTTGGATCAGTGCTTACTGAAGAAGGAACAAAGCATCTCTAATAAGAGCTAAAGAAATATACATGATCTGAATGATGGTAATTATCTAATACACCAAATGGACTGGACGTATTAAAGGAAATCATTAATTATCCACCAAGTTTACCTACTCAAACAAGTGAAGTTCATATGAAATTCTGTAGTTTATTCTGAAACCTTTCTAAATCACACCTACAGATCATGAAAACTTTTGCTTGAGGAATCCTCTTTTCAATGTATTTTGCCTCATAAGACTTACATAAGTCCCTTCTCCAATGTCCATAAATGAGAGAGCTGCATAAATGAGTTATAACTTTACTTTTTTAGAAGCTTTGGAAAGCTTTCAACTCTAAAATTAAAATATTAAAGGCCTTAAATATATACCAGATTCTAATACTAATCCCACAATGAAAATATTTTGAACACACTTAAATTATTACAATGAGACTCAATTACACAGTACATTAATCTTTAGTTTCAATTGCTTACAGTTTCTCTTTAATGGCTTAATGAAGGTTTGCTTTCTGTGTGTACACGTGGCTAAAAAATAAACCTGACAGTGTTTTTCAGGATGTTCAAAATGCCAGATTTTGCCTATGCAGTTGCCTCAATCATCTCTTAATGATGAATTATGTTAATAAAGGTGGGAATATAAGAAAAAAATTCTATTAAAAAGCAGAACATTAATGGCAGTATGATATACTGGAAACATTCTCAAATCTAATTTTTCAAGTCACTTCACTTCCACTATATATGCAGAAGATGGACTTTCACAGTGGCAAACCAGCTAATGCAAATTTATTCATTTTTTTGCTTGCAAAAAATATTACATCTGTATCATTTAAGCTTAGTTTCCAAAATAAAAAAAAAAAAGACTATTCTGAGGTCTAGATTAGTCACAATACTATAAAGAGATTGCTCACATAACACATAAAATTATAACAAACTGGCATGATGCAATAAATGTGTGAAGAGTAACAACATCCCTCTCTTTTCTTCTCATATCCATAAGTGGCTGAAAATGGCAATGAAATTCATCACCTACACAGGCAAAATGTCCTGGGATTCTCAGCTCGCAAATTCTCGGATTTTGTGCTGAGACAAGATGAAGGATATGCTGGTAACATTCAAATAGCATGCAATCAATGTTACAAAATGCGTTCGGGGTAACTATTTTTATGGAATTTCCCGACATATTTTGAAAGCTCAAATATCAAGACTTATTATGCCAATGAGCAGTCCATAATTTTTAGGACTTAAACTGGCTACCTAATGAAGACAATATGTTCGTTCTTCTCTCTTAGAGACATAAATGCACTAGGACTGTACTCAAGAATCTTTGCAAACAAAGTATGGAAATAACAAAGCAGGCATAATTGTAAATCTATCCTGCTGCTTAAGGAGAGGAATGGTTTGAGCCTGAGGGACCTGAAATTTTATAAGAATTTAATAAAGATGAAATATTTCACTTCTTTTACAGTATGATCTAAAATGCAATTAAAGGAAAAAATAACTCACATCTTCCTTGTAATACATTTTCTAAAGGGAGGTGAATCATTAAATTTATACATGTTAAAATTATACTGCATTAAGAAATCAATTAATTATGAAATTCTTGAAAGCCTAGGATTAAGCAAATTTAAATTTTTATATCAAGCTGCAAACTTAATCTAATCTTGGAGAAGCAAATTTAATCTTATGTTAAGTATTATATAGCAGTGCCAGCAAATTAATATTCTACTTTAAAAAAAGTATTTCTAGGTGATTTCTATGTTTTGGGCATCAGTTTTTCATATTAAATATTTGATTCTCAGACTTAGAATGAAGAGTGAAACATTAAACAGGAAAAGGGTGAACAGTATGGATTTCTGATATTATACTTGCAGGAATGAAAACATAGAATACTCTTTTCTAGAAATAGAAAAAATTTAAGGCCCTAAGTACTCCTCAAATACAGTGTACCCCCCTTTCCAATTCCCACAGTTCCGTGGACCATTATGTGGGAGGATGCGAATCTGTGTGACACTTGAGAGATGGAATAAGCAGATTTCAACTCAACTCAGTTTAGCAGAAGGATTTCAAGCGAATACAGCTGCCATATGAGCTGGAGATGGACACTGATGGGATGAGTTCAAGCAGAAATTGGATAAACACATGTAGTTGTCCTTCAGTTTCCTTTAGTTCGAAGATTTTATTAATCTGTACAGTGAACAGAGATACAGACATGCTGACAGGACACAGTAAAGCCAGCTAGACACCACTTCATCCAGTAGTGGTGGCATGCATTAGATAGCTGATAAAAATCAAGATTGATTTTTGTGAAGGTAACTTTGCTATGCAATATCAGCTCACAGTGAGGCTCCATACACTAAAATGTAAATCCAAAGACCCTTGAGGTCGTCCATGAGGAATTAAAGAACAAGGACTCCAATTAGGATGTGATCATAAATCGTTTGTGCGTCAAACAATGCGTGGTGCCATTACAACAAATATTTGTAAGCTCTGGAGAGGTCAGGGATGATATTCACCAAGGGTTAAGTCACTGTGATCATTTGGGACTGACTAAGGACACCAAGGGAAAGAACACCGGGACAGTGCCCAGTAAAGAATTGAAAGAAAACCGATGTTTACAGGGTCAAGTAAGAGGAGGGTTGTGTGAAGGAAGTGAGTCACTAACAGTATGAAATGCTAGAGGTGAGGATTTGGCAACTAGTCATTAGTGACCTTAAAAGGGTAGTTTCATTCAAATATTGAAGTGGCAATTCTAGGGGGCAATGGGTTGAAGAATGAATGGGGTGTGCAGAGGAACCTTGCTGTATTCTCAAGTGACTGTCTTCTCAGAGTTCCATCACACATCCTTTCTGAATATATATGACACTCCTGATGGAACAGTACCACCTTAGAGACAAAAGCAACAAAACTTTTTCTAAGTCCCTTAGAATCAGACCATCTGCTTTGATTAATTTTAACCTTAATTATAAGGAACAACTCTTGGAAGTATTTTAGATCAATGTTGAAATTGTGTTTTAATAGAAACTTTGTGAAGAATCGTGCTCAGTATTTTGTTCATTTGACATGTACTTGAGTCCACTACTGTGAGAGGCTGAGCAACCCAAAGACCACAAGATTGTCGTCAGTGGGGCTTACAATGAGGAATCAAGTGTGTTTGAAACAATGACGTAGGCTTCTGATTCAGTTTGGGGAATTTTCTTCAGGGGCTTGACAGAAAGTCTCTTTCAGGTCAGAGACCTGAAATTTACCTCAAATTACTCACAAGTTTAGCATTTTCAAGCTGTGTCCAAGATGACCAACAGGTCTCATTTACTGACACCTTTTATAAATGTTGATATTAATGAAAGACTCCCAGATAGTTTACATTCTAAAGGTTGTGGAAAGAAAATGTCATAGCGTTCAATTAAGGTTGAGGTCTGATATAAAATATTTTTATCATAGGATAGATAGGAGGAAGTGGCAAAGAAGGGTCTAAAATTAGAAAGGCACATCTTTTTCATCAGCAAGTTGAAGTCTTCCCTTAAAGTTCTGAATGTATTTCTGAATTGGTTGTATTCTTTATTTCCCTCATTTAGGAACTGGGGAACGGGGGAGGGAACACTGTGTACTGGAATACGGTATTTAGTTGAATTCCTCCTGTTAAGTTCTTATTGTTAAATCACAGCCAAGATGGTATCCTTCTCAGCTAAAATGGCGCCACCAAAGTGTCATATCTTGTTGCTACTCAAGATTTGTCGTCCTGGAAAGGAAGTACTTCATTGTTGGTAAGAAGGCACATCATACTTCAATGTATGTATTGGAAAAACGAAAGTCGTGCGCACGCATAAATTGGGGGTGGGCGGTGGGAGGGACAGAGTGAGAACTTACAGATCTGGAGTTCACCAGCTACAGCCTGCTGCTTCATTTTTTGAGCTTTACCATAACACAGCCACACTGTTTACATTTTGTGTATGGCTGTTTTAGTGTTCAAACAGCAAACCTGACTAATTGTGATGGAGACCTTACGTGGCCCACAAAGCCAAAATCATTTACTATTTGTCCTATTCAGAAAAAGTTTGCTGACTTTTATTATAATTAGAATCCTGACTGAAAAGCAAATTGTAAAAAACATGTAAAATACATATGTATGTGGAGCATGAATGAGATGATTGGAATTTTGAACGCTGACTATATATTTGATATTGAGATTTTTAGTGAGATGTAAATGCACTATGTTAAAAAATGCACATCAAAATTGAGCAAAGATCTTAGGCTATCATTTCCCTTCAGAATAACTGGGGATAGGGGTTACATTACAGAAAGATGTTGACTTCATCCTTTGAGGTGTTTTTCTTTCCCTATTCAAAAAATATGTGAATGAACATTAGCTCGTGTTCCTGCAAGTCTACTGAACTGCTTTATTGGCTAGGTAGGCCCCTCTAGGTCAATGTCCCTTCATTACCTAGGCCCCCCAAACAGGAGGTAGACGCTATTAAGGTGTCAGCTTCCGTGAGTACACAAGAGTCTAAGAAGGGCTCCTCTAACCCTAAGACCTGCCTGATACAGCTGACAGAGAACTGAGAGGCATCTAGGAGGCAATACGTTTTCAAGGTGAAAGTATTCCTTCTCCTTTTATTACGTTGAAGAGGGACAATGTAAAGTGCTGTGTATGCATTATTCTAACTTAATCTGTGCCATTTTATATATTTTAAAATATTTTTAGCCATCCTACCCCTCTACCTCTCTTGCTTTTTAAAACTGCTGAAATGGAAGGACTTTTCTGATAAAGCTCCCTGATTGTCTAACTCTGCATCTTTTCCCATCCCAAATGGATTGTAGTCGAGTAAGAAAGAATAGAACATACAGCATGATCCCACCATCCATCACAGACTGGTATTCAACATACCAGTTTATCACATGTATGACCAAAGAGGAAAAAGAGGCTGTGGACTGAAACAGGAGCTCACATTTTGAGTGTGGGGTAAGTCACGGTGGTAACAAAGAAGGAAACAGACTAGGGTGCCAGAGTCAGCAACCTTCAGAAGGCACAATCAGAGCGTAAGTTTAGGATGATTAATGGCTAAAGTCAACCTGAAGTCCAATGTAGGATTCTAACAAACATCTTTAAACCTATGAAATAAAATCTTACAAGGAGGCAAATTTAAGACTACTAATCAAAGAAAAACTATACCTACATATAAAAAACTCTAGTTGCTTACTTACTACAATAGTTCATAAAATAATTTCTTCATATTTCCTTTGCCGCAGATGAGAAGTGTAAGGCTCTGGCTTAGTACTCTTGGAGGCTGATCCAATTATAATTGCTATTCTTTGGAAGGAGCTAATTATTTTAATGGTTTAGGTAACAATTACTTGAAAAATTAGTGTGCTAAAACCTGCTCTGGAGAATTACCCATGTCTCTATGTAAACGCCACCATCTCAGTTTAGGAATCCAGGTGCTCACAAAATCCAAGTGTGTAACACGAGAACACGGGCTGTACTTAATCTCGTCACTTAAGTATTCTGAGCTACAGAGATGGTATAGGTAAAAAAAAAAAAAAAAATTAAACACAGAAGCCCACTTGCACTGGGATCTCTATGGTAGTAATTGCCAACGGTTGGGTTTGATCACGTCCTCCTGGTTGGTGGGGGAAAGGGTCCCAAGGGCTCAGTGTTACCCCAATTTTACCCTAAGCACTGCACAACACAAATTACTTCTAAACAAAATTAGCTTGATAGCTACATGCCATTAGATACTAGCAAAGTCTTAAAAATGTTGATGTTTTAAAATAATCGTTTATTCAAGTAATTTTGAGCTCAGGCTATGTGCCAGTTTCATCTGAGTATACTTTGTAGTCTCTACTTTCCAAGTTTTCCCAAATGTTAAATATATTTTTTGTTGCAGGGAAAACACTGACATGAAAGTTGAGGAGCCCTGGAATCTAAAAGTAACTGTAGTCATTGTACTACCCTCTCTGGGAATCAGTTCTGTATTAGTTCTCTCTTAAAACCATTAAAAAAAAAAATTCTACAATTATCTTGAGACCATTTTATGTATCACCCTCTCACTAACTGCTGGGACACAAGCCAAGAAGTAAGACTGTCTTTGGCCTGTCTTTCACTAAGACTCTAAAACACACCTAATTATGCTTGGAAGATGAGTGTTTTCTTAATGCCAAACTGATTCTGCTGGAAGACAGTTCAGAAAGTTGTATCAATAGCGTGTAAAAGTGCCATGCAACTGTGGGGCTTGTTTATTATTTTTTATTCATTTTAACTGAATAGATTTCCTTTAGCCCATTTCAAAATTTCATTTAGTTCAAAATTCAGATAGTTGTGATACAGACCTTTAGATGCAAAGGACATTTAATTTTCTTATCTAACTATAGATCCAGTAATTTCCTACACCAGCTTCCAAACATTGGTCTATGATTTGTAGTGAAAAAGAGCTCAGTTAGCCATTTTTCCATAAAGCTAAACATGATTCCTAAACTTCAACTTCATGAGATAATTTGAAATATTTCAACCAACTTGAAATATAAATTTTTAGTCAACACTGCCTTAGCCAAAATGCTTACTGGGTAATCTTTCCACTTTATTTAGGGTGTCTCCAGTGGTGAGGTGATTTGGTTTCTTCCTTTAGCAACCTCATTTCATCTTCAGACATTTATTAAAAACTGCCTTTTAGTCTTGAGTTGAGTAGTCCCAATCGTAATCCCTTGGAATCATAGAGAATGCATCTATATAAATCACCTAACTCTGCCACATGACAGTTCTTTTACAAGCCTAAAAACACTAGGAATTATATGCAATTTGAGCATCTGTTCCTTTAAGTCACGCTTTTCCAAACTAAGTGAAAACTCTCATTTCTTTAATAATAAAGTCTGGCAACCTGGTCATTCCATGATTTCTTTTGTTCTATTGCTAATACCACCACCACAAAACCCTTCAAAGTGTTTTTTCTTTCTGTATTACTGAAGTTTCAAAACCTGGAGCTTTACATTTACTTGTAATCTGTGAACCCTCTGGTATGCAGCCAATAGGGAAGTCGTTCACCTTTGCTCTTCAGCCCATTGCCAAAATTATGCACATTTCAGGGGAGTATTTCAATGTTTTCTACAACCTGTAGAGAATTCCAAAAGCGGTAAAGATGAAAGACAAGTGATGTGCTGATTACAATTCACTGCTATTAAAGCGGCTCTCCAAGCATGACTAGGAAGTAGTCCTTTATGCTCTTCATATCGAAAGATACAAACCAAAAAAACCCTTCATGTTCTACAATTCAAACTTGTAAACCTTAAGTACAAAGGTATCTGAATTATGTAAGCCAAAGTTTACAAAGGCATCCCCCTACCCCCATTAGTCAGAGTCAACAAAAGTCACAAAGCCAGGAGTTCAGTGCTCACAAGTTTATATTTTTAGGTTTGATAAAGAATCTTGTGTATTTTCTAAATACACAGACAAAACAGTTTTGGAAGGTTACATACATGTCTTAGGACACTTATACTAGGTAGGTAAATTACATTAAAAAATTGGTCTTCGTAAAAGATCTTCCCAAAGAGCTTTTACAAACAGCAGGCAGAAGATAGTGTTCTTTCATGTTTACAGTGTTTAAAATGCTGATTCTCCCATTTCATCATGGCCTCAACCATCCCTCTCCTCAACCCCAAATTTTGTTCTCAATAGCTGGCATACTCCAAATTTTAAGTACCCAACATCAAAAAATTCAGGGCTAGAAAACATCTGTTAAAGTGTGCTTATCCCTAAAGCATTTTAAACTAGAACAGGTTCAACTTCACTTGAAAGTAGGGATACAGCAGGAAAAAACTTTCCATTTTAAACCCTAAAGTGACTACAAAAGAACACCAGTTAGTTCTAAGCATGTATATTATGTACCATAGTTAAGTTTAAGGATCTGGGTGACTGAACGGCACAAAAACTGGGGTTCACATCTAATTCTTCAGTTAAAAACCATCCTTTTAAAAATGAAAATGCCACAGCCAATTAATAGCATGTGCGACACTGAGGTTGGTATCTTGTTAATAGTCATGTGATACAACTGCTGTATTTAGGAGGAAAGAGTAGTAAGGATATTTGGGGGAGGAAGAATTAAGACACTCAAATTCCTAACAGATGTTTTATAGGGAAAAGATGTCTCCATAGACAGACCCCTTTAAAGAGCTGACATCCGACAAAGTTGTTTAATGGGGCAATAGAGCCCCCTAAAAAAAAGAGCACGGGCTTCAGGATCAGACCTAGTCAAAACCCAGCTCTACCGCTCAGTAACTGTGTTACGTTCACAAATTCAATTAGGCAAATTTCCTGGAGCCTTTCCTTGTCTGTAAGATGGAGACTATAGCACCTCCCTTACAGGGGATTTGATAATATAAAGCGCAATGGCATGTGCAGGTACCAAAAAAAAAAAAAAAAAAAAAAAAAGACAGCTTTTTGGAATTATTCAGAATGTTTTCATCCTATGTTGACAACATCCTAAAAGTATAATAAAGCTTATCGGTTTTAAATTTCATGATTTTTAAAACCCATCTCCCATAACATTTTCCCCTGTTAATTATGCAGCTCCAGTCGTCTTCAGGCCCTTTACAACGTATCATGTTAATATAAATTTCAACGTCCCAATCTTTTCATTCCCTATTTTCTCCCACTTCCCCCACCCCTTTTCCTCATGGTTCCCATCTATCATTAAACAACTAAGATGTATCATGGCCCAGACAGTGTTCTAAGCACTTTACAGGAATTAACTCATCTCATTCTTCTCCATCAGGATGGCTCTACCAAACCAGCTGGTTTCCCCCCCAAATTTCAAAGCTAATCATTACTGTTCAGTTTCCCCTTCCTATAATGTTTCTTTTCTTTTTTGGCTTTTAACTGCCAGAGTGGTAAAATTTAGGAAAACATCTAGTGAATATGAAAAAATGAGGGCCAATAACAATGAAAAGGCAGGGACCACGTGGAAGTAACTGTCTCTGAGAAGCCCAAGAATTAATACATGATCTTGATTTACATGAGAGGGTCTGCTACTACAGAATGAATAGGAAATAAACAGTTTATACTCTTCCCCTTCATTAAATAAAAGCTCTAAAATAGTTTTCATTTAAAATATAAGTTACAAGAAATTCAGCAAATGTGTAACACATAATTCTGCCAGGGCTCCAGACAAAATTATGAGTATTCCATTGTTACCTCTCTGAGACCAATCATAAGTTCTTAGTATCTATCAACTTCCTGAAATTTGTACTGTAAGTCAGAAAAAGAATATACTAAAAAAATAGAAACATCCAGTAGTATACCATAGTACTAAAAACTATTTTTAAAAAAGATCTAGAAGGGAAAAGGTAGTCCCCTCAAGATCATGAAACAAAATAAGTTAGGCAGTCAGCAAGTAGAAAAATCTGTCAATTCTGTTTCTGGTAAAATGTTTAAAGAAGAAATTTTTATATAGGCTGAGGCTAATATATTCAAGAGTATAAACATTTTTCCTTTGGATTACCTTTCTAAAAACAAACTCTTAAAAGTATATTTCAGTTGACTAAAAATATAGCCAAATCTGTCACAACACAACATAAAAGGTAATGGACAATAATTATAGAATATTTTAAATTAACAGTAACAAGCCATCTACATCAAACCTTGTTTCCAACTAAAACCAAAACAAAAGCACAACAATCCCGTAGTGTACCAAGTATATATTTCAATTTACTATATGCAATCTAACAAAAATTTGGTCATAATTTACCAGATATACATAAAGATTTTAGTAGTAAAGAAAATTCAGAGTAAGTTCTTACCTTAAGGAAAAGTAAAAGCACATTAAGAATGTAAAGCCAAGTCCAGTTTCTATGCAATAAGTGAACTGTAGTCTAATAAAGCAGATTTAGGTGATTTTCAGATATATATCTTTTCTCTTTAATATATATTTATATATAGACAGATCTACCAATTGTAAACTATGGTTTATTTTAAAGGAGAGGGATAAATGGGATGAAAGAAATCTTTATACTATACTTACATATTCACAAAGCAGAACATTTTACGTTTAAAATACTTTTCCATTCATAGTATCTCTGCCCAACTAACGTCTACTTTGGACCCCACCAGAATTACATTTTACTCATTTGTCTAAAACATTGAGAATAAGATGTACTCTTTAGCCTTAAAAATCAAACCAAAACTATTCATGTCAGTTTTTCAATTTTGTAGAAACTACAATAAAGTTTAGATGACAAATGATGCATCTAACCATGTAACTATACTTTATCTTTGATTTAACCACGCAGAAGCATCAGTCTAACATTAAACCATTATTTTACTGAAATCAGAGACAATGAGAAAGCTCATCTCTTAAATAACGTATCAACTTTTCAACCTTGATCAGATGGAGCACCAAAAGGATTATGTCTGTCAGAGTGTACTTTTGCAGTTTTTTCCACACGATTAGCGTAATTTAGTTACCTGATATAAAATAGGAAAATATACTCACAATTTCTATTTAAAAGAAAGCTGAAAATATGATATCCCTCAATCTTATATAATATACAACATGTTCCTGATAAATGTCGTGAGTGTTGTGTGAAATGTTGCTTGAGTTAATCAGCTAATTCATCATCAGGCTAAGTAAATCTGGCAATTTCAACTCAATACATCACCCCTTGTACCCCAAAGAATTTAGCTAACGGAATAAACTGTAAAGCCTCTCAATATTTTGTCAGATTTCTGCAGATAGTTGAATCATGGCAACTACTAGAAAGACTACATATCTATCAAGGTGTAGTGACTTCAACGAATTGAAAAAAATAAATTAACTTAATTATCTATCATAATTTCAAAACACTGAATATCCAGATAAGTATGAAACAAAGGAGAATGCACTTTTTGTGTTAATTTTAATGATAAAAAGGGCACAGGAGTAAAAACCTGATATTTCACTTATATTGCATAACAAGCTAACCAAACTGGACATGGAGGATACATTATAAAACAAATCATTTTACTTATTGTTTCTATGACTTTTCTTTCAATTAGATTTGTCTTTTCAAATAGGACTGAGGTATAGTACACTGGCAAAAAATAAAAAAGAAGCAAACAAGAGTAGTGCCAAAGTAACAGATACCCAAAACCAAATGCCTTGTCAGAAAATGTCATATAGTAACCATTTATCAGATTAGAGCAGCAGGAGAAAGTTACTTCTAAATCATAATCATTTTAGTGGTATTTATCAACCTCGCCACGGTACTTTGCAACATCATTCTTCATTTGTAAAATAGTAAATAAAATTCATGTCAAAGGAAAGGGGAATGGAGGAAGTCAGTTAGTTCATTCCAATAAATTACCTCTCCAGTTCTTATAAACATGCCCATCAGCACAAAATTGAGAAATAATACCTAAGACTAGAATAGACCTGGTTTAAGTTATGAAGCAAATTAAAATGGAAAATACAGAAAAGTAGAACCAATGGGGTTGAAAGGGCCCCCTCACTGAAAATCTGTATTAAAAAAAAATAAAATTAATACAAATAAAAATAGAAACAAAACTCTACTAGTACAAACTAGCCTGAGTGGTTTGATGGACAGAGTAATTAGGTCAGCTGTCACTGTACTCTAATAAATGGATTTTCTTCATTCATGTTGAAGTGGCACATGAATGTAAGCTTTTTAAGAACAGGTACTATATTTTCATAGGACCCAAATAGTTACTGCATACCCTATAAATAAAAAATATTTTTTACTTTGATAACTGACTGAAGATGTGTGGACTCCATGTAATCCAACCACAAGGTTGTCTGCTGTACAGTCCTGTGCAAATATAAAAAAAAAAAATTTTGCTCTAAGGCTTTGACCCTACAGTTTTCACAGCAACGTAACTACCATCCAGCATGTACCATATTTTGCAAGCCTTCAAGTTCAACAATTCAAATTGTTGATTCATATTATGTCCAAATGCAGCATCCTTGAGGGGTATAGTCGGTCCATTAATCATCTAGAGACATACAAACATCTCCTGATTCATCCCATCGAGATGCATCGTTCTGATCTTCTCCATCATCAACCAGCTCTTCATCAGCTTCTCCTCCGTTCTCCTCAAATTCTTCATCCCGAGGGAAATCTGTATCCTGTCCCTGATCTACACTTTCTTGCCCTCCTTGTTGTGATTTATCTGTACACTCCGTACAAACACCATAGCGTCGAGATCCATGTCTTATTCCAACACTGGCTGCTAACATGAAGATCTTCTTACACACCATACATTTGTATTTTTTATCCTTCTTATGCACCTAATTGAAGGGGGGAAAAATCCAATGTAAAGATAGTACAGACAATATAATGCATTTGAACCACTCAAATTAAACCTCCCACTTGGTATTGGCTCACATTGTTTAAAGCAATTTATTTTTTTATTACATCTACCTTCCTTAAATTTGCAAGTAGTAGTGTTTAAAATACCTCAAATTTCACTGACATAAACATAGTTTATCTCAAAGATCAGTCACATGTAAAGTTACTTACCAGGGCATGTCTTTTTACGTGTTCTCTGCGAGTAAACAGCTTTCCACAAGTATCACAGCTAAACGATCTGATTCCCGTATGAATGAGCAAATGCCTTTTTAGTGTTCGTCTGTATTTGGCTACATAGCTACAATGAGGGCATTTTAACTTGTTCATGATTAGAGATGATTCACCTTTGAGAATTTAAAAAAAAACAAAACAGCACTTATTATATACTGAACAGAAAATCGCTATCAGGAGCTTGCCTCTTCCTCAGAACAGGGATTATTATAGGGCTACTAACATCTGAGTTTTTAAAACCCAGATGGAACCTTTTAAAATTGATAAAAAGTATTAAGAATTCTGTAAATGTGTGACTAATACTTGCCATTTTCCCAAGTTTCTTGTTTTGGCCAAGATTCAGGCAATAATCCATACTTGAAATCGTTAGAAGCACCTGGTATCAATCCATACTTGAAATCATTTGAAGTACCTGGTAGCAATCCATACTTGAAATCACTTGAAGGGCCAGGCATGAGGCCATACTTGAAATCATGTGAAGGACCTAATACAACTGAAAATGATTTTGATATAAGGATGGTAATAAAGATCTGTCTCTTATTAGAATTAAAAAAAACCCAGAAACTAAATTTTTATTTTATGAACATTATGATAGAACAGCTTAATATAAAATATTCAAATAAAAACTCTACAGTTTGATCTAAAACTGAGATGGCCTCACATTTTATTATCCTAATTATAATATCCTGGTTGGCAGGCATCTTAAATAGAAAACTAATTTCAAATACAATTCAACTATAGGAAAAAAATTCAATAAAATAAATCTGAACACTATTTAATGGTATGTGGAGGTCATATGAAACTACTCTTTTAATAGTTGCCGTTTCTAACTATTCTGTCACTTTTATCTATTCTAACACTGTTATCCTGAAGCCTAGCTCTGGAATGGAGTAGTCTCCTATTGTCAATCACATATTCTTGTTTTCAGACTATGCAGTACAGAAAAATGGGATAAGGATGCAGACTACAGGGTAAATTACAGGGTAATAAATACAGGGTAATTACAGTAAAGTGTTTCAGACACAGTGGCGCAAGCTAACAATGAATTTGGGGATTTGTCAAACCCTCTCTAACTTCATCCTTATATAAATGAAAATCTGGGAGGTAGAGTCAGTGTCCCTTAGGGAATTTGTGCCTGGGAATCTTCAGACTAGCTAAAATAGGAATCATCTCCTCTGCATTTAATTCCATCTTAAACATGTATGTAATTCCTTGGATCCAGAAATCCTCAGGCAATGTTAACACATGCAGAATCCCCCATAACTACTGCTACTCTATCCCATCAGCTGTTGGGGAGAGCGTACTACAATTCAGTGGTAGAGTGCAAGCTCAGCATGCACAAGGTCCTGGGTTCAAACCCCAGTACCTCTGTTAAATGAGTTAAGTAAAATCCAACAAAAAATTAAAAAAAAAAAACAAAACAAAAACCATCAACTGTTGTCTCTGGATTATTTTCAGTAGCCGTCAGCTTATCCCACAGCTTGCAGTGTGTCGCCTTCCTAGAGTTTATTCTCAACACAGCAATCTGACTCTTCTAAAACTTTAAATCAGAGCCAGGCCCTACTCCACTCAAAAGCCTGCGAGAACCAAGCATCTTATAGTAAAAGCCGAAGACTTCCAATACGCTCCAAAGCCTCACACAATCCAGCCCTTGCTTCCAAACCACTCCCCCTTGGCCACTATTTCCAACCAAGAGGAAAGCAATGTTTTTGAAGTCAAAATCATAACACAGAGCGAACTCAGTTGTAAATACTAATTAATGGATTAGAATGTCCCCTAAAGAGAAACGACTCTAAATTAAGGGTTTGCTTCTTTGAAAATGAGATTATATGGCCTATTCTCCACTGAAAATGCCTATGTGCACAAATTTTAAATTTTACATATGAATTCACACAACCCAACTAAACCTATTCTTGAACCAGATTTCTAAACCATGAAAGCAAGTGCAATAAAGTACTCCTGGCACTATCAGTGATTTTCTGTACAAGAGACAAGTCTTCAAAATTCAACTCAAAACCTTTTTTGTAAATTCTTTTCTACAGTTAGGAGAAATCACCTTAACAAAGTTTCTTCAGAATTATGGCTAAATTTTGGTCAATGCATACTTGTAGCCCAAAGCCCCTGAAACCTTTCTGTAAAGAGTACCCACAGTTGTCCCCGTCCCCATCAATTTTTAAAAAGATTTTCAAAGCTACAGAAGTTGAATCAATGAACATCCATATCCCTTTATCTATCTCCCACAAACGTTAATTTTGCCATAGGCACTTTCTATATATTCCCTTCCACGTATAGTACACCTTTCACGTACTATTTGAAAACTTGCATGCTTCATCACTTCATCCTAAATGCAGCATGCTATCTTTTAGAACTTTCTCATACATAAACCATAGTGCCTTCATCACATCCAATAACTGTGAGACTATCATTTAACAATACTACATATTCACATTTCCAAGGATTCCTAAAATGCCTCTTCACCTTTTTTGGATCGATGATATAATCAAGATTGACACAATGCTAAATGCTTTTAGTTGGTCTCACTGGTCTTCTTCAACCTCGTGGTTGCTCTGCTTGTCTTTCCTAGCATTTTAGAACCTGGACTCGCTGGATTTGTATACATTTGTCTGGATTTCTCTACCTCACGATGAATTCAAGTTAAACATTCTGGCAAGTATACTACATAGGTGATGTGAGCCAACTAGTCTATCATATCAGGAGGCACGTTGTTTCAGTTCTTTTATTACTAGTGCTAAGGTTAATCACTTGGTTATCATAATGTTCATCAGATCTCTTTATTGTAAAGATATCTTATCCCCTTTGTAAGTAAAAGTAAGCTGCGGTATGATACTGAGACCATGTCGGTATGCTACTACAACCGCCTTTCCCCCAACCATGGGATGCGTCCACCAACAGCGGCTTGCTATCCAATGATGATTACTTCCCATGGAGGTTGCAAAATAGACATTTTTCCAATTCTATCATTTTTCTGTATTTATTAGGTTGGCATTTTTCTATAAAGAAAGCTTTCTCCCTTTTCAATTTACTTATACTCATGTTATTCTTTGGAATACTCATGGATTCTTTCACCTTCATATGCAGGACACCTCCCCCAAAGCAGCTGTTGTTAAGTATTACTACTTCGAACATTTTTCTATAGCTTTCAACAACCATACTGTTATTTTACATCAAAGCTAATTAAAGTGGTCAACCATTCTGATAATTACCATTCTCATTTAATCTACACACTAGCAGGAAGCCACAAGCTCTATTAACTTAATTACTTTTTGATATGTGAAAGTTTTAACAACTCTAAATAAATGACTCCCTCAAACAAACAAGAAATATCTGTCCATTTGTATTTACCAGGATTCTAAATTCTATAATCAACATAGCTGCCAAATATTTAAAGTGTTTATACATAATACTTTCCTTTAAGGAAAAGAAACTGTAGTAAGTCCTTAATAAACACATACACATTTTCCAATCTTCAAATCCTCTTAAAGGTACTCCTGCTATAAAATTCTACTGTACCTACCAGCATCACCACCATCTTGACCGGAGCCTGCTTCAGCCAATAAATTTGCATTCACATTCCTATCACAATCTGGCCCTGAGAGTAGAGCACCATCCAGATCTGAAAAGGAGATATAGAATAGTCTGTTATTTACAACGACACCACAGCAGTCGCCCAAAACATCACTCTTTCTCAGAACTGTTTCGTATGCAGACTAAATAGAATATCTGCAAGTACTAAATATCTACTATGTGCTTAACGCTACAAGACACAAAAGCATATAAGACATGGTTTTCAATCACAGGAGCAAGTGCACATTCAACATAAGTACAGTGTACTAGATAGGAATGAACTTAAGAGCCAAGGTGAATTAGGTACCCTGGCTCCACCTTATGAGCATGTGTCAGTTTCCTCATATGCATCCACCTGTATCATAGATTTGATACAGAAATTTAATTAGGTGATGCAAGCCAAATGTTATAATAATGGTGTCTGGTACCCAAAAGATAGTTGCTAATGCTAATATTAAGCACTAATGTATAAAACATTATTGTTTCTGTATTGTTCAGAAGTGGAAAAGACCAATTAATACTGAACTGGTAAAGGAAGACTTCAGAGAAGAGGTAATTCCTAAGAGTTAATCTTGAAATATGGAAAGGCAGCATAAAAGGGCATACTGATGAGATGAGTACTGTTAGTTCCAATCTGTTAATTTCCCTTGAATCTGTTCCATTTCTTCCTTTTCTCTGCCACTGTCTTAATTCAGGCAGCCTTCATTATTCTAGATTAGTTAGTGAATTACTGAAATGGTCTCTTTGCTTCCAAAATAACAGTTCTCCCACTTCACTTCCCACAACACTGCCAGAGGTCTCCCCAAAACACAGAACTTCATGTTGCTACTTTACTTCAACAGTTCACCAATTTTTTTGGATATTCTTCAAACTCCTTAATTTAGAATACAAGGTCCTAATATTCAGGTTCCTACTTAGGAATCTAGCATCATCCCACAGGTACCATCTACTCTCTCAGATGAATTAAGCCTCAGAAGACATTTTTCAAATGCCATTTATAATGGACAACCTCTCCTCTACCTTCAATTCAAGACTCGTCTTTGGTATCACCATCCTGTACTGCCAAGAATTCACGGTGACGACTAAAGCATGCATTACTTTCATTTCATTCAATAAATACTGAGCACCTTGGAGGTCACCTGATGATCTTAAGAGTGATACTGGTGGATCAGCTGGCAGGTAAAGATTGAGAATGGCCTGTGTTTTGAATAGAAGATGAATTAGAGATATAATACAGTTTGAGAAATTTGGCTGCAAAGGGGACGAGTGAGAAATAGGTCACGAGTTTTGGGTTTATGGTGAAATAAACACTTAAATGCTGAATGGAAGAAGTCACTATGAAAAGATACTGAAGAATACTGCAAAGAGAAGAAATGATCACTTTCAAGATTCCTAGGGAGTCTGGGATCCCAAAGCATAAGACAATCAGTATATTTAGAGAGAAGTTTGAAGACAGGAACTTAAAGATATTCTAAATGCTCACTGGCTTTTATCTTCTCTGTAATATAAAACAGTAGAATGTGAGGTTACTGCCTAGAGTAAAGGGGTTGAAAGTCCAGAGAATGAACAAGTAGTTCACGTGGAAAGCAAGAACAGTAAATTAGACACAGACTCCTTTCCTGTCCTTGAGAGTAAGAAAACTGCTTAGATTTTTTTTCCCCAGTATTTATCATAGTGCACGACAAATAAAAGGCTTTTCAACAAATGTCATTATATGTTGGCTCGGGTAGTCTGCCCTTTGCAACTTGTGTTACTAACTTAGTTTTAACTTAGAATAATTTCTCAGCTTTCTGGTATATAATACCAAAACATCCACAAACTGAAAATAACTAACTGAAGTGTACTGACTTTTCTTTCCTATGAAAAATTAAATGTATTTTAATAATAAAAAATTTTAAATCATTATCAAAACAATTTTACTTTTCCCAGTATCTTTTGTAAAAAATCATTATTCTAAAGTGTACATTACGTTCAGAGGGCACGTCTTAAAATTCTGCCAGGTAGGTTTGTAAATACAGGATGTTTCTATTTATGTAACATTCTATAGTCATTTGTTGAAGGCTTCCTCAGCTAGTTCTTAAAATAGACATTTCCTGTCTCCTACCTTACCTCTAAAGTATGAGAATTTAATTTGTGATCTTTAATCTAGATGGACACTAAGTAGAGAACACCTCAACCTAAAAGCTTAATAGATGGCAAATGTCTTCTGTGTACAGTAACAAAATCATTCCCATGCTACAGATATAAACTCTTTTGAAAGGCACCAACTACTTGGTTCTTGACACCAAAAACAAATCTCAAAATAGGTGAGTTCTTCCAGGTTGACAATAAACTTTCATGAAAGCATGCTTAACTCAAGAATCAATACATCATACCACCGCTGTACCTTATCTGAATCCAGGCAAACTGCCTAACAGCGTATGTTTAATCAATTATGATGATGTGAGTAATACAGAAGCCAGGCAACTAACCATTCACAATACCAGAATGAATTCTGCTTCACTAGGAACTCTTGGTCATCATCTTTTTATCAAAAAAATACAGGATTAAATAACAAACTCTAATATACTTTGCTTTTGTGATATTCATGACTTTCCTATGGAAATCTTTCTCTTAGTTTTTTAATAGCAGATGTATGTACACTATGTAATAACATTCAAATGATCAGAGTTAAACCATAAGCCACATACAATTTCTTCAGTTTATGAATGTCTTTTCTCCAGTTAACAGGTAATAGTAGATCCCCTCCTCAAAAGAACACAAAAACAGAAAACCAGATTTTATACATAAACCAATAAGACCTGTATATGCTATCTCATTTAAATTTCACTACATATTTACATAGTATTAGTAAAAATACTCTTATCCTCAACCTTGTAAGGAAACGAAAGTCCAGTGCAGCAAAGTGCTGCATTGTTTAACTGTATTACACTGCCTCCTGATAACGTAAGTACCAAACCTGACATAAGGCAGGTAGGCAAAAAAAAAAAAAAAAAGGTACAATTTGCAATGCTGGAAATGAGAATACTGAAGCAAAGTAAACCCATCTTAAACTTACTTTCTTGGTGATACTCGACATATTTTGCTAAATAAAGAAAGAAAAAAACCTACCTATACTCTGTATGAAACTACCATTCATTTTACTAATTTAATAAAAACATCTCCCAAATCTTAAGTGTACCTAGTTATTAGCTGTCACTGTTCTTTACAGTAATACATTTGTCTATTTTCAAAGCAACTTCCTCCTTAGAATTCACTTTTTAATAATTCTGATTAACCATGTATTGTAAAACCATGCATTTTAAAAATGGGTACTTTTTTTTTAAACATGATTATCAAGCAATGGAAACAGAATGAGATTTAAAAGATTATAAATTTCAGTCTCTATCTCTTCCCAAATTTATAACAATTATAACTTTATTTTCTTCACAAAGGAGAGCAGCAATATTTACCCACTTCACAAAGTTACTATGAAAAGTAATATTAATAAATAAGAAATACTGCATAAATTGTAAAGTGTGATACAAATCACACTGTTGTTAAATAAGGTTCATCTTGGTGCCTGTGGTTACAGGTTTCTCCTGGACGACAGTGGACTAGCATTAGCATCCCTTCCAAATCATCTGGTTAGTGGTACAGCACCTGCCTATAAATGCTAAATAAACAAAACTATGTTGGGTAGGAGGTCTTCCTGACCGTTTGCTTTTTGGTTCTCAAAATTTCAAACATGAGGCAGGTGCAGGCTAATTCACATTTTCTTAAAACATAAATATTCTTGAAAAGGCTGAAATTATGAGAGAAGACATCAGAAATCAAAGGTATAGAAATAAACTATTCTACAAAAACTCTTAAGAGACTCAGTAAGGTCTACTCAACTTTTTGTTTTCATTTCAATATATCCTAGCATCAAAGTTCTCTTCTCTGAAGACAGTTACAGAGAACTAAGTTTTTAATTTTTGTCATAAACAAGTAAAGATTACTTTTCATTCATTGCAATCAGGTTTTCCCCCTTTCAGTGGAGCGGAAATTCAGTTACAAATGTATTATGCACCACTGACAGTTCTACAGCAACTTAGAGACTCAAAAGAGCAGTTTCCCTTCACCCCCAAACTCCATGACTCAAATGAGAGCCCGTCTTAGACTAGGCTCTGTTTCTTCTTCGCTCTGCTCAAGCAAAGCTGTTATTTCTCCCATGACTGGGCCTTAACAGGTGTCCTCAGGACACTCCCCACTCCAATCCTGAACATTCCCCAAGTATTTTTATGTTAAAGGCAAATATAAACAGATTGAATCTCTAATTTAAAACCTCACACTACCTCAGGGTCTATAAAATAAAATTCACAATTACCATGCCAAACAGAGAATCACAATCGGGCCCCACCTAACCTATAGACACAACCTCATCTCCCTACTACTCTTTTATGCACTTACTCCAATTTCTTACCACCTTGCAGTCAGTGAATGCCCTTCTCCCTCTCCTGGCAAACTCCTACACAATACAAGATCCACTCTAGGAAGCTTTCTCCAACTTAACATTACGTGACAAGAAGACAACATTAGTTAGAGCTGTGGTTTAAAAACATTTACGAAGAATCTGGGGAAGTCAAAGTTCCTATAAGAGAGCCACAAACCCAAAGCATTGAATAATTCACCATGACTTTTCAGATGTTAGGTATAGAAATTTAAATTCCCTTCAAAGCATTTATTTCACTAACAATTTTCACTATTTTCTCAATAAATAAAAATGAAAGTATAACCAATAGTGTAGGTTCATTGAAATGTTAGAAGTTTTAAATGGGCCTCATTTTTTAAAAGACTGGATCTACTAGTTTATTAATTGCCAAGGCTTTAATGTCAGTCCTAAACATGGAACCTGCCTCTATATTTACTAGCTGAATGACCTTGAGAAAGGCCTTAACCTTGGTAAAATACAGACCCACTACATTCTTTACTGATCTGAATTTACCTGGAGAGTTCTAGTCAATTCTGTGCACCAAAATTTCAGGGCGAAACACACTGTCTTTGACTATCAAGACATAATAGGGTTTGGAATTCACAAGGTGGGAGGTACAGCACTTAGCCTAGAAGAAGGGGACTTCCTGGGAATTTTTTAAACTTAGTATCTGAAGGGTTATCAGGCAGATTAGAGGTTAGGTTCAGATTATACTACTCAAAATGGCACAATTAGGAAGTTAAAGAGAAGCAAATTTTAGTTCAATATAAAGTAACTTCCTAATAGTCATATTCATCCCACACTGGAACAGGCTGCTTAAAAAAAGCATTCTAACTACTGAAGCGAAAGACCAAGCTGAGGCTGTAAGACCACCTACCCAGGATGTGGGAGAAAGTACACTGCTCTGGAAAACTGATTTTAAATACTCTTAACATTTTTTAAGGGGGCTAAGATGACCATAACAGTTATGTTTTTATGTTTGTCATTTTTCATAATAATCCCGTAAGTAGCGTATTTTAAAGAAAAGAAAACTGAGGGCAAGTGTTTAGCTTAATTTGATTATGGTAACACAGTGGGTAAGTGGCAGAACTCATGTTCAAATCCTGACTCAATTTCGGCTCTTTCCTCTTTATCAGTGGATCTTAACCTTGGCTTACAGCACAATCACCTGTAGAGTTTATAAAAATTTCAACAAACAGGCCACATCCCAGACCAATTCAACCAGAATCCCTAGCGGAGAGATCCAAGCATCATGATGGAATGTAAAGTCCCCAAGTAATGCCAACATGCAGCCATAATTAAGACCCACTGCTCTATTCCAAGGGTTGGCAATAAAGCTTTATTGGAAGATATCCATGTTCATTTCTTTACATACTGTCTGTGACTGCTTTCATGCTATAATGACAGAGTTAAGTAACTGACCTTATGACCAGCAAATCCAAAATATTTACTGCTTGGCTCTTTCAGTAAAAATATACTAGCCTTTGGCTCTGTATCATATTATGTCCTAGCTCTTATAAGACCCATTTTGTCTCACTGATGAAACTGGATTCAGAGGCACAAAAAAGTTATAAAAAGTTGGAATGCAGCACATCAATAATACAACCAAAGTTGTGACTTAAGCAAAGTTCAGATACCAAAGTGATATCAAAGACGTAATAGAGGTATATATTAAGATATGAGCTAAATTAAAAGCGTATTAGACTACCAAAAATTAATTTATGATACAGCTAGTGCAACCTCAGCTAGAGGTGCTTGCTAAGATAACCACTAGTACTGCTACTTTTGAAAGGATGCACTGTGGTTCAAATCACTGCTTTTCTTCTCTTTGAATGACTCCAATTTTAGAACAGGGTTGACTCTGATTAGTTTTGTCAAACTACTACCCCCTCCAGAAACTCCTTGTTTTTCAATTTGTTTGTGTATCTGTATGTATTTTTAAAAAATACTGCAGGGTTTGCACCGTACTATTAATTAATCCATGCAGCAGAAAGACAATGTAACTTGAGAACTGCTTCAAGGTCTTCTATATTAAAAATTAAGCCAAAATATAAAGTGCTCCTAAAAAAGTCTACTTACCCTTTATACTTTAAAGAAACTACCTCTGGGGTTTTATTGCTAAAGGCTTAATAAGTAGGAGGGAAAAGATCAGCCAATAGTATCCGTTATACGTGCATACTAATTTTCACATGATTAAAATTTCTACCAATGAAAACAAAACCCAAGCCGGAGGAACCATTTCATAGGATTATTGTAATAATAATCACATTTTGCCCTTTGGGAACTAAAAACAATGATTCTTTTTTAACAGAAAGTACTCCATCCCCAGATGATCACAATGATATAAACCAGACACTGAACAGTTAAGAGCTTTGAGGCAAAAGAAGCACTAAGTCATGTATGACAGTGGTGGACAGGTCTGGGGTCTGCATAGGAAAACCTCAAACCCACTGGGGCTGCTTCTTCTAATAAAAGTAAACACAGACAATTAAAGAAAATTTTTGAATCTGTTTTCATTCTTCAACAATGGTCCCCTACAACTCTACTTTTCTAAAGACCCACACTACAAGTGATGTGCTAAGGTTCTTGTATACATTTCTTTGGGAACATACTGAAGAGAGAGGTCTCAGGCCTCTTTTTTGAGAACAGAAAAGGAGTTTATTAGGATATGCTGCTATAGACCACCTGTGTGAGCCCAGAGGCCTCTCTCTTAACTAATGCAAATGAGAAAATGAGGTAATAATAGGACAAACTTAAAATATTCCAGCTTCTGAAAGATTTATAGGAAGAACAGAATAGTAGCTCTAAACAAATCAGAACTCCACTATCATTTGCAAAATCAAATGGTTACACCCCCTCCTCCAAAAAAGTGAAGAATGCTAACTAGATCTCAAAAATGTTCTGAAATGACAAACTGATCACATACTTCAAAGACTATCTTTTCCAGAACTGGGTGCAAAAAGAGAGCATAGAGGCTAAAGATCATGAAAGTCAAAGAACTATACACAGAGTCCACATGCCATAAAACAGGCAAAATGCCTGATTTAACACAACCTTTGGGAAATCCACATATACATGCCTAGAGAAAAAAACTAAGATATACCAAAATTATGTACTTGTTTGAGTGATATCCCCTCTTCTGTAATAAACACTTTAATTTAGTATTACTTATGTGTATTACTTTTTTAAAAAAATTGTTTAATGGAGGTACTAGGGATTGAACCCAGGACCTCGTGCATGCCACTGAACTAGTACCCTCCCCCGTATTACTTCTTTACTTAAAAAATACTTTAAAAATATACTTCCAGATTATATGCAACCAGAATTAGAATGAAAACTGAGATACCTTTGTATACACAATATTTACCTGGTTCTTCCTTGATGAATGACAAATCTTCTTCTGGGTAGGTAACAGGTGGCTGCATCACTGAGCAATCTTCTAAATTTGTTTCATTATTAGGTGGTATATTATAAATAAATCTCTTTGTAGCTTGAGTTTTCCTCCTTGTTTTGCCAGTCTCTTGAATTCCCTGGGAGCCCATATTATTCCAAATAAACACTTTTGTTTGACCTTGAGTTTCATTTTCAGCCAATTCAGGTGAACCATCCTGGACCCAACTACTGTCATTCATTTGATAGTTTTCCATTTGGCCCTCATCGACGTTACAACCATCATTTTCAATTTTTACATTACTCGCCAAATTGGTAAGATTCCGTGTTGCCCAAAAACTGGCAGTTTTTTGATCCCGTGATGAAGACAGGCCATCTCTGTTAACTGGTTTTCTATTATTATAGTCCACGACTACAGACTCTGGAGCTTCTGATTTAATGCTGATATTTAAGGCATCTTTAATGAAATTTCGGCAAGTTTGAACAACTTCACTCATTTGAAGATAGCTGGCCACTGTCAT
This sequence comes from Camelus bactrianus, assembly GCF_048773025.1. Classification (NCBI taxonomy): domain Eukaryota; kingdom Metazoa; phylum Chordata; class Mammalia; order Artiodactyla; family Camelidae; genus Camelus; species Camelus bactrianus. The sequence continues at coordinate 19,519,689 of NC_133567.1, read as the reverse complement.
CACTTCAATGGCATTTTGGCTTGTGAGCACCAGGTTACCAGAATACAAGAAGTCCAAGATGACTGAAAAACCTTGAACTGCAGCAATGTCTAAATGGGTAGTATTGTTTTGGTTAGGGCTTTCTTTGTTTGAAAAGCAATATAAAGTCTTAAAGAAACGGCTGCCTGCAACCAGGATGTTCTTATGAGCCTTAAAGATTTTTCCGCTCACCACAATGCTGACGTCACAAAGAATACCTTTCTTTCTCTGTTCATTTAGTTGTCGAAGAAGTTGATAGCAGTACGAGTTCTCATTCGGCCTGCTATTAAAGTCACAGTATCCCTCCTCTGATGGCACTTCTGGCTCCTGTAATTGGATGGAAAATATTAATATTACATTTTATTTAAAGCCTCCAAACCAAACAAATATTATCAATATAACTTTTTAAAAAGCATTAATCAAGTACACTAGTTTGTTAGTAATGGTTATGTATTGAGATGGAAGTGTTCACAATTCCAAATACTGAGAGGGAAGGAGTGAACAGCTTGCTGCAAGCCATTGCTACCATAAGAAAAAAAAATCAAACCCATCCTGAGGATCAGCAGAATTTCATTTAAAGAATAATATATATCATGTATCATGTAATTCTTTTCAAATAGCTATGGGCATGGACTAAGGTTTAAAATTTTAAAAGAGCAATTCTTTTCTCATGTAAATAAGCTTTCATTTACAGCAATCAAATTAATTTGTCAAATTCTTTTACTAATAGGAATTCAGCCACTTTCTCGCTGACCTTAAAATATTCAAGTTAGAATATGCTGGGCATCTCATTATGTTTAACACTATTAAAGACAAAAAAGAAATCTCAGGAAACACTGAGTCAAATAGTTACAAAGTTGTCTTTACCTTTAGATTAGATTTTCAAAATAGCTTATCTCTTTAAGGTCATAAATATTCTCCATCAGGTAAATTTTCTGAACTCAAAATTCTTAATGTTTATCATTTTCCTTCTTATCAATCGTACAAGTATTCATTATAGTTCAGTTTAGCATCACTAAAGTTATGGTATTTCCTATAAGGGCCATATGATGATAAATCAGCAAGAAAAAGGAGCGTGATCTCAGTTTTGGAACACTGTCTATACTAGTCATTAACTGTGCCTTTGGGCAAGTCACCATCCCTGAGCCTACAAAGCAGCACTCCGAATGTTTCTAATTAGGAACTTCAGGACTTCCCTCACCCAGTGACTAGGCGGGTAAGCTCCCTAGACTAGGCAGAGGTGGCTATCCTCTCAGCACCTGAATAGCACATGGTGTACTGTCCAATCACTTTGTAATCATTTTTTCCAACAGATAAACTGCTCAAACATTTCTGAAAATGCTGACCTTACTTTAAGTGTTAAAAATCCACATTTTCTTCGGCACAAAATATTAATTCAAATACAAGTCATTTCTATAAAATAATGAAACATACATAAGTACAGATCTTTAAGTGTATGAGCCTGGGAAAAACATGGAGAAGATACATACTGGATTGTAAAACATGCTGGGAGAACCGGTATGCTTGAAGGGGAGAAGGGAGGAGGAAGAATCAGGGGAAAAAGGGTTTAGGGAACAGAGGTGTTGTTAGGACTGCAAAGAGTTCTCCTGGAAATAATATTCTACATGGTGGCGAGACTCCTTAACAGTCTCAAGTCTCCATTTAACCCCATCATGGTTATGGCTAAAGTACAAAAACACTAGGTTTCATTCTGAGTCCTAAACACAGGGGGTCATGCATATAATAATCCCAATTCTCTGAAAGTACAACAGGTCACATGATCCATCTAAGAATTTCTGTGCTGCTTCCAGGTATGAGAAGTCAACCGAAGGAACCACAATACCAGAATTTCAGGACACTTCAGTATTTCAGAGGAACAATGAAACATTATAGGTAACCCTCAAATCTGGAATATACAATCACTATAGAATGAAGCACAAAAAGCAGAGAATTTCTTTTGCATTTCCAACTGACCCTCGGCTTGGCAGCCTCCCTATTACTTCCCATTGTCTCAAGTGCATACTTACACTTTATACTTGTATGATAATCCCATCCCCACATTCTTGCTCTGTCATACTGAAATGTCTCATGTTCTAAATCAGTTACTTTCTCCTCCTACCAAAACACCCAATCCTAAGCAAAAACTGCTAACAGCCACAGTTGGGGGAAAGTAATCAAAACAATTCATGGCTAAGTCCCAAATTTTTGCTTTTGGGGGCTGGAGGAAAGAAAGTGAGGTAAAGACATCAAACTATTTAGCAAAGGGGAATGAAAATGTTTAGGACTTATACGAATATATAAATAACTAAACCAATACTAAAAACAACTATAATAATTACTGCTATACTCTAAATTTTCTATAAAAGCATCATACAGTTTACTTGAGCTCCCTTTTATGAAACTGCTTGAGTAAGACTTTTCACTAATTTGCTTACGCTCTTCTCTATTCACTACAGAAAATTTCCAAACTGCATCTTTCTTTGATGCAAGCCTGAAACTAAGTTTTGCTATGCATGCCATACCTGCCGAGCAGTGCTCTTTTGGTCCAAAGTTCTAACAGATATTATAGTAACAGTAGAAATACTTGGAAGAATCAAAAATTTTAAGCACTGATCGAAGTTTGGCAGCACATCATGAAGTGTTTATGGAAGCAGTAAATTAGCATTTACAAGTCAAGAACTGCCTGAAGTTTATACACCAAGTAGTTCAAAACACTTTAAGGAGGTGGCTGTGTCTAACTGTAGCAGTCATTTTAGGCTATGGTCACTGTGTTCTGAATTTTCTGAGCCAGTCCCAATTTCTGCAATTCTCTGCCATTATCAGATCAAATGTCCTAATTTTTAAAAAGAACTTAAACAAAAGCCTACCCACCAAAACATTTGCCCATTCTATTTTTGACATAAACTATATAAATCAAACACTATTCAACCACTAGTTTTTCTTATTACTACTGTGTAAGAACAGCAATGGTCCCTGCTTTTACAAGCACCACTAGTAATTTCTCCTTCACTACTGATCACAGCACTATGCCATGTTGTTGTAACACCTATTAAATACGCCCTTCACAATAAAGGGTTTACAAGTTGAGGGAGTATATGTACTCTCCAAGGGGAGTATTATTTGAGGATTTGGGTAAAACAGAGATAAATAAGCACTAAAATTGCCATTATTTGCTGATCCAAATAAATGGTCCCTAAGAACTCATTCAAGTCATCAGTCTCTCTAGTTCCTTCTTTAACAGTCTATGCCCATCCTTAGTATATTGATAAAAATGAGCTATCACAGGTAAATAAAAAATATACTGATGAAAAAAGTCAAACATTTTGTTATACCAGAGATTCTATAAACATTAACAAGTTTTCATTTTTTTTATTTGTGAAGATGCTCATAATTACAATTTTAGATCTAGAAGAGATCTTAATTAACCCTCCCAAATCAAGAAAATATAGATGTGTACATTTAGTTAAAACCCTCATACCTTATTATCTTCAAATTTATTCCCAGAGAGGCCAAAAATTAGTAAATATTTTGCTCAGAGAAAAAACTGATAAAAGCTTGAAAAATTCTGACTTTATTCACATTGAATGAGCACTAAGGGAATGCCTAGTTTAGACAGGTTCTACACTGGAGAGCCAAAATGAATTAGTTCCCAACTTAAAGTTATCACTGATGGGCAAGATTCTCAAGGTTTAACAAGGGTGTTATGAGAATAGAGGAAGTGTATCTAATCCCATTTTGAGGGGTGAGGGGGCGATGCTTTTTGGAAGAAAACCCTGAGCAGAGCCTTAAGAGATGCAAGGATGGGATAGGAGGATGAGCATTCTAAGCAAATGAGAAAACATGAGAAAAAGAACCAGGATGGTCTACAGCATCCTCACAATTCTAATTTATAAAAGAACTTCAAGGTGATTCCCCCCCAAACCCAAGATTTGCAAATATGCACTATGACTATTTTTGGAGGTAAGTGTCTACAACTTGCATCAGATTATTAAGATGTTTGAATCTGGTACAAGATAAAGAACCACTGCCTATTGGTGCCTACAGAGCTTTAGAAGTAGAGTGATCTGATTGGATTAGTAGATCAAGAGGACTGTGGCAGCAGAAGTGGAGGATAAGTACCAGGGGATGAAGACTGAAGACACTGGGGACCAGGGAAAGCTACTGTTAACAGTGTAACACACATACTAGCAGGAAACAAGGATCCCAACTAAGTAAGACAGATGCTATTAATGGGGGAAGGGTAGTGAGACAGAGCCTAGAAAAAAATTTGGAAGAAAAAAGATTTGGAAATCAGACCTTGAGTGATTAACTAGATTTCAAGGTGGGGAGGGAGAATCACAGGGTCTTCATAGCATTCTAGCTGAAGAAGCTAGATAATGCCACCAACCTGCAGAGAACTGCCCTACCCAGGAGGAGAGTGGGAGATAACTCCAGTTGCAGTGAGTTCATCTGTAGTCAATCCATAAATGATAAGAAAAAGCTATTTGGCTAAAAATCAAGTAATTAGTATTTACTTCCCTATCCAGAATTACAGTCCTCTTTTGATAAACGGATTGAGAAAAAAAGACATTTCCAACAAACATGAAAGTGTAAACTGAAAGCATTAAAAACAAAAATCTTTACTACTTTTGTTGCAGCAACCCACTGGAACAGTACCTTGAAAAAATAAAAACCTAATGTCCACCTACAACTCCTAATTTTAAGAAACCAAATTCAATTTCTAGCATGAGGACAAAGGACGGCACAGCAAATGTATGTCAAATAGATGACTTCTGGTGGTAATGACAAATTATAATAGTCAATAGACAAAGAAAGGAAGGTCTCATTTGCAACCTTCTATCGCTTCTCTGATCTGCTTGAGTGATGGCTTCTCTTGCAGTTTCAGAAATTCTAAATCTATAGGTCTGGGGTAGAAGTCTTCAGGTGATTATAACATCCAGCCAATTTTAGATGCCAAAAATATGCTTTATTACCAGCTTTCCTCAAAACCTACCTACATCCACACTACATAGGTACTTCTATACATATTTCATCATGGAGAGTTCACCTGTGCTTAAAAACTGCTAAATTACCCATTTGTTAAACAGAATAAAATACAATCATTTCAGCACGACAGGAGATTGTCCATATCCTGGATTCTATCTGCCTATTCAAACCTGATTTTTCATGCTGCTCAACAACCAAATCATCCACTTCTTAGACACATCAAAGCATCAATTTCCATTATGCTTCAAACTGCAATGCCTAGAATGCCTTCTCCCCTTTTCAACAACTATTCATTTAATATAATTAAGTTCAGGAGCCAATTCTACAAGCTTTTCCCAACTTTCACAAATTGATGACTCCTTTCCTTTAGTGTCTAACTGTAACCCGAACATACTTCTAACATGGTAGCTATCAGTTTGCCATGCCTGTCTCCCCTTATTAGAATACAGGTTCCTTGAGGGCAGAGAAATATCTGTCTCCAGTGCCTTGAATCTACCCAATACATATAAGTAAATTTAAGGGGAAAGAGGTCAATCCTAGATACGCTAAGTTATAGTTGAAATCATAAGGGAAACGAACCAGTTTTTTTTACCAAATCAAATACAATGAATTAATGTTAGAACCTATATAAATATTAAACAAATTAGTTATTTAATGGGCATAGGCTCTGTGCTCATTTGTACTATCTATTTCTCTTTCCTAGTGAAAGGTTTTTCAGGCTTTCTTACAAAGTAATCATTAAAAACAAAACAAACATTTGAGCCTTATTTCTGCCAAATGCAAAGAAGGCTGGTAGATCTGTCCCACCTTTGCTTTCGTTACTCACCAACATATTCCAATTAGTAATTTCAATCAGACCACTGATCGTAATTAAGTATTTACTTTATGGAAAGGTTAACTAAATTTATAACAGTAACACATTTTTGAGTGCATGTTTTAGGCTTACTAAACTGGAAGAGTTGAGAGAATGTGACTTAGGCTATGAAAATTTCACAACTAGGTAGAAAGTGATCTGAACCAAGATACAGTGGTAATCACTGTTACTAAAGCAATTATAAAGTCCTCAAGCCAAATGATCAAATCCTGAATGAGCTAATCATCATCGAACTCGACTCTGAAATACAGTCAGTTGTTACTCAAAGTAGAAACTGTACACTGTCCTTTACATCCTTATATTCACATCCTTATAAACACAGGGATCTTTCTGAAACAGAAGGCTGTGAATGATTCTGAAAGCATATTTACAGATTGTCCCATGAGCAATCCTTAACAATCAACATCCAAGTAACAGAGTATCAAAATTTTTAAGAACGTGCCACAATCTTTTGGTCACCACTATGGAATTAGTGGAAAATGACTTTTCTCTCTTACAGAGGCACAAGAAAAAGTAAAGTAGCCCTTACTGATAGATTTGGCCAAACTGCTCTCAAAAAAACAGGCCTCCTTAAAATTAACAAAAAGGGCACAGGGGATAAAGGGCATGAACTACCCACCAGACACAAACTCTTGCCTGAGGAGCTCCAAAACTCTGATTTCACTATTTTTAAGACAGGAGAAAGCTAATGCAAAACATTCTTTATGAAAGTGAGGAAAACGGCAGTATGGTAGGTCTCCAAATGTTCAAAGAACTGAATGGCCAAAGTCTCTAGAAGTATGAAGAGGAGAAATGGTTTGCCCTCTAGACTCAAGAGTGACTTCATGAGATAAAGTGGCTTCCAAACTGACTAAACTGGTAACACTGGGACGCGAGGTACCAGGCCACAAAAAAAATCTTGTTATAATTATCGGCACTGGAAATAAGTCATGATGATAATTAATAACAATTATCATTTACTAAATGATTTTGTGCTGGCATAAATACTTTGCCTACAGGGGGAAACTAGAAGTTAACTCCTCTGCCTGCCAAGAAAAAGGATTAGGACTCAGGTCCCCCTACTTAAACTCAAGAAAGCTCATATAGACTGTGTTATACTGCCTCCTACAGGTAATCAAAGGCTACAGGGCAATGAAAAAAATGATTAACTGCCCATAGGAGGAAAGGTCAGTTCTTGAACCTGTCACTCATATTAACAAGACAAAGAGATTCTGTAGGTGGTACCTGGGGTCAGTCTCAAGGTAATACCCTAAACTAAGGTTATTTAGAATGAAAGTAAGAGAAATAATTAGGATCAATTCAGAGTAGAAACATCCAAAATCCAATCAAGGGAGCCAATAAATAGCCTTAGACTAACATAACTTACTAAGTCATATTATTCTCAATCGAATGAGAGAATGTCCTAAAAGAAAGAAGATGGTTTGCAAGAAGGGAGCTTCGGGGGGGCAAAGCGTAAGGGAGAGATTACCCTCAAGTGCAGAAAAGGTTTTACCTAGGAATGAATTCCCTAGTCCAGATATATGCCTAGGGGAGAAGATACACCATACTAAGTCTATCATAAGGTTATCCAACTAGTTCCCCTTCCTCTAATTTCAGGTTCACTAAGCAGCTAATTATAATTTGCACTCCCATTCAGATTTGCCTACATGGAGAGACTGCACTGAGACGAGCAACTGGTCCACGGCGTATGAAGAAAATCCATTCTGACTTTCTTCTTAAAATTTTTAAAATAACCAACTTACCAATATTTAGAAAAGCACATTTTCATCTCACAAGCCTTCCACCTCTATCACCTAAGTAACTTCGAGAATACATAACCCTTTAAAGCCTCTAGACTCCTCTTCGGCAAAATGGGAACAAATTCATTACTTGCCAGTGTGAGGGAAATGTGCGTTTGGCATACAGAAGACAAGTCTGGCACTCCAATGCCCAAGCTCACAAAGCTAGTAATTGCAGAAAGCTGAGATCTGAACCTAGATTTACTCTAAAACCCATCTTTTTTTCCATTGCAACACTCCTTATAGACGCTAGTCTCATTTATCACCGAGAACTGTTAAGATTTGGGACAATTTACTCAACCTTCCTGGGCCTTTTATCTTTAAGTGACCTTCCTTCTAGGGCTTAGGCAACTAAAAGTTGTGCAAAAACTGTTGCCATTGCCCCCTGAGAAAAATAACCCTATTGTTTAAAGTTAAAGCCTCAACTTCTGAGACACGTCTGTGCCATCGGGTTATTAGATAGTACCTATTTAGCTCCAGTCGAAGTGTTCTAAACAGCAAGATCACTCCAATAAACACACAAAAGGACTAATATCTGAAAGGTGACTTTCTAAAATCAATGACTAGCTACCAGTACAAAAGCATGAATTCCACCCACCACCACAGGTTGTCTAAAAGTCTTAGAAGGGCCTATCAACATCTGCTTGGCTTGAAAAGGGATTACCAAAATGGTAAGGCTACTATCTTTAGACTAGAAATATTAAAATAAGAGCTAAGAAGAACTAAAGTACAGCTTGCTTGTTTTATAACTAAGAACTTGTGATTTCGAGGAGTTTGGTAAATATATTATCTAACAGTCCGAATCAAACTACTTGATACAAACAACTTTACATTAAACATTTCTAATGTGCTAAATTTAAAGTAAACTACTTGTATAAGGAACTTTTTGAAAGGGTGGGACTACAGAAAATTTCAGCACAGAAATCTGAGTAGAAGGAAACATGTAAAAATCACCATAATTTACCCAAAGAATGCCTTTGGTAAGAAAAGTTAGTTTAACGGAGATGAATTTAATAAAATTATTCATGAAAAAGGAGTGATACCCAAATAGCTTCCTCTGTAATTACATCCTGCTCTCATATTTCACATTATTCTGGCCTAATACAAAGAAATTTCTCGTTTGGATGTTCTCCTAAAAGGGGTAGCGTCAAGGGTTAAGGAAATTGTTTAATTCATTCTTCAAAGAGTTACCAGATTTGACTTCCACCAGCAACACTACAAACAAGCAGCTTTTCTAAAATCACAGCTAATAACATTTTGACCACAAAGTCAACCTTAAAGGGTTTTAAACCTTCAACCTCGCTTTCTTAAACTTTCCTTTTGATTCAACCTGATGGGCAAAGAAATCTGAGTCAGGAAAAAAAAAAAAACAAAACAAAACTCAGCGCTACGATTAGAAAATTGTCATTCCATCCATCTCCCCTCAACCCCCACAGACAACTTTTTGAAAACTTGTTCTCAGGCTTTCTAAACCCCCACACATAAGCTTCCTACACCTCTTCCCCAACAGGAAAGATGCCTGCACCCAGGAAAGTGGTTTTAACTGATAAACCTTTCCCTAAAAGATCTCAAAAAGTAGAAGCAGTATCTACTCTACCTGGGCGTTGGCTTCGTGGAGTTTGTGCTCGGTAGAGACGTGGTGCCTCAGAAGGAGGGTTTTCTTGTAGTTGCGAGTCCCTCGCGAAAGCTCGTCGTGCCCTACTTGAGGCAGGTCCCCGCTTCCCCCATCCTCGGGGGTCTTTTGGCACCAGCCGCAAGACATTAGGCCAGTATCCTTGGAATACCGCAGCCAGGGAAAATCTTTGAGCCAAGAGGTCTGGAAGGAGCACTGTAGCTTCTGCATTAGGGACTTGGGCCGCGCGAGCGGGAATTGCTGGACAGTCTCTCCTTCGCCGACTCCCACTCCGCTGCCCTCCGCTTCGTCCCCGCCATCGCCGCCCGACCGCCTGCTGCTGCTGCAGCTGCCACCTTCCGCCCCGCTGCCGTCGCCCAGGCTCGCCCCCTCTTCTTCGTCCTCGGTGCTGTCGCTCAGGGACGCGCCGTCCGGCATCAACTCCTTCCCCTCCAGCGCGTCCAGCTCCAGCTCCACGGCCGCGGGCCCTCGGCCATTGAAATGCCTTAGGGGCCACGCCGAGGTCTCGGGGCGGCCGCGGCTCCTGCCATTGTTGCCGAGCCCCCCGCCGCCGCCGCCGCCGCGGAAGGCCAGAGTCCGACGGTTCCTTTCCGCTAGCAGAGGGCCCCCCGCGCCACCGCCGCCCAGCGAGGTGGGGCCGCCCGCGTCCTGGGGGAGCAGCAACTCCTTGGCTTCCTCGGCGGCGGTGGCCGCCCCGGCGGAGGCCTCCAGGTCTTGGGGCTCCAGGCCCTCCAATTCCACTTCCTCGTCGGCCCCCCGCCCATTGAGCTGCTGCGGCGCTGGCGGCTGGGGCTGTCTCGGCTGGGGCTGCTGGGGCCAAGCCGAGGCCTCCCCGCCAACGTTATTGTTCGCGGAGCCGCCGCCGCCGCCGGCGCTGGCGGTGACCAACCCGCCTCCTCGGAACGCCAGCGTCCTGCGGTTCATTTCACTGAACGACATGGCGCGCGCCGCCGCCGCCGCCCGGTGCCCCGGCTCGCGCCCGGCCTCGGGCCGCGTCCCGCGCGCTCCCCGCCGCGTCGCCCCCGCCCCCACCCCGGGCGTTCCGGTCTCGCGGGGCTCGGCCTCGCCCTCCCGCCCGGCCGCCGGGCTCGCGCTCGCTCCCGGGGCTGCCTCACGCGTCCGCCGCCGCCACCCGCCGGGCCGCCGCCTCCGGCCGCCTCCTCGTCCTCCACCCCCGCCCCGCTGCGCTCCGGGCAGCGTCCCGCGCGGAGAAGGGGGCGGGCGGCGGAGAGGTGAGCAGCGAGCCGGGGCGCGTGGGGCCTTCGAAGTTGAGAGGCGGAGTGCGGGGGGACCCTCCGCTGCTCCCTCTTTGAAGCCGCGCGCACACACCGACCCTCCAAACAGATATCCTTCCTCCGGCGCGCCGAGGAGTCCCGACGCCGCCGCCGGCTTCCGAGGCGCTGAAGGCGAGAGGCACGTTAAACTGCCGGGCTCCGCCACATAACGAACCGACAATAAAGCCGGCGGAGCGTTTCCGTCCGACCAGGCCCTGGCGGAGGTCGAATGGCAAATGAACAACGGACCGTGCGCCCACAATGCACCGGGGTAGCAGTAACCGCTGGAGGGGGAAAGGGTGGGGGCCGGGCTGGGGGAGGGGGGCTGGGCTTGGGGCTAGGGTGGGGTGGGGTGGGGGCGCTGGGGGACCGGGAAAGGGGCCGGGCCGCGCCTCCGGCCTGGGGGCGGGGGTGCGGCCGCGGGGAAGGAAGTCGGCCGAGGGGCGGGGGACAAAAGGCCGGGCGGCGGGCTGGGGGTCTCGGGGAGGGAAGGGCGTGTGCGGCCGGGGCCGGGCTCCGCGGAGGACAAACAGCTGGCGAGTGTCAGGGTCTGGCCACCTCCCCGCTTCCCGCACGCACCTACCCGCGCCCGGGACGCACATTTTCCTGCTCTGGCCAGGAGTTCACCTGGGACTTTGGAAATAACTGTGCGGTGGGAGCTGCGCTCCAGCCTTGTCATTTGCTGGGGGTGGGCGGCGGTGCCCAAGGAAGTGAACTTATTTTGTTCCTTCACAAAGACTGGACCAGGCGGTGCCTTTCACGCGAGGAGGTTACAGCCACGGACATCTCGTCCGATGCATTGTGTGTGCGAGGCTGCACCTCAGGCCCAGGGCAATAATCATTTCACAGAAAATGCACCGCCCCGAGTGTCTTATTGCTGTGATGAAATGGAAATTTAAATAAAAGGTCGAACACGTGCGTTCACTGGGAAGTATTGACATGGGTGTTACATCACCAGCAGCCAATCAGATAACCCCAGTCGTGTTTATACTTCTACAACCACCTTGTGAGTATTACAGTATGTCATAACGTTATAAATATTAGGCAGGGTTTTCCCCAGGAGTGGGGAGGAGTCTGCTTATACAGACGCTGCGTGCGACTCCGACGATCGTGTGTATAAAGACAAGAACTGATCTTTAGGACTTGTTTTTTAACTGTTCACACTGTATCTAGGATTTAGAATGATTAGAAGAACAGATTGAGCCAGAAATGAAACTCTTATAATAATCGTACTCAAGTATTTCAGAAAAAGATTTCCCAACTTAGAGCCCTTACTTTAAAAAAAAAATTTAGTATGCCACAATGAGCAGATTTTAAAGTATTTACACTCATTTTACTATTTTGAAATGTGAAATCTTAAACTTTTTTAAACCTATTTCAGGTTAAAAAAAGGATATTCTCAAACTATGGGGGAGCTTTTTACTCTTAAGAAATACATTAAAACTTTAATCACAAACTAATATAAAATATGTTCAAGATAGTTATTGAGTGGGAAAAATGATATTTTATTTTTTACATTAATATATATTAGCATGTACATAGGAAAAAATGAAACAGAAACTCCAGTTATAGGTTATCTAGTGTTAGAGGTTTTAACTTACATTATATATTAATGAAAAGTTATATATGTTTAATAAAGAGCATGTTACAATTTTCAGGCTCTCTAGTCATGATTCTGTTCAGAAATTTCTACTTTTAATGTAAATAATATTTGAAGCTTTGAATATATCATGTGGAATATGGAATATGGTATTTTTCCAAGATCAACTTTAAAAAAACAGATTTTCCCAACCATATTATAAAATATCATTTGTCTTGATATATTTAAACTGACTGAACACATGCATGCATTTCCAGACTCATATTATTGATTGTATAGATTTATTCAAAGCAATTTTCACTGTAATTTTATTATCTGTCTAAATGAGCAGTGTTGTATATCAAGCAAAAAATATTAGTTCCACCTTAGAGATGAAATGCAATTTTTAACATAAAGAATGATGGTACCAACCTACTACAAAAAGATTTTGGCTTTGAGTTATTTTTCCAGTAATAATCATATTGCCACCTATCCATATTGTCACCCGGCCACCGGTGATCAACAGCGTGAAATTCCAATAGAGGTCCTCAGATTGGTACAGTTTGTGAGGTTTTTAAACATTTTGTCTTGCTTTTAGTTGTTGAAAAGTGTAGGACAGGAGAATATTAGAATTTGTACCTTGGAAGAGTGGGAGGATTCTGCCTGCTTGGCTGTATGTATTATGTGCTTCCATGTGATATATGAAAGAATGTTTTAATAATACTGTTCTTTGTCCTTAATGCATTTTTCAAAATTCCAAACACTTTGCAAATAAATATATTATTAATTCAGTGTTAACTGCCACTGCCATCTGCATGAAAAGAGGAAAGAGTTCCTGAAGTTAATTGCTTATCTGGGATTAAGGTGATGGGAAGTAAAATGTACTAAAGAATTTTTCTTTCAACTTTAAAGGTTGTTTCCATTCCCAAACTGTTAAATTCATATCTTTGCTTCTTTTCATCTTTATATGCCTTGTACGTAATAGGCATCATGTAAGTTTATGCTAGTATTATTTTGCTGATATTTTGCTGATTCTGGTGGTACCAGAAGCTGTTAATTGTGTCAGAACTGTAATTTTCTCAGACATATATCTTACTTTATATTTTGTAAAATCCACATCGTCTTCTGTCTGGAATTATGTTTCAGCATGGACTAATTAGGAATGAACGACACTCGATTCAAGTGGTACAAATAAATGGCTTAAATTCTGGGGCCACTGACTTACCAGCCAAACAGCGCGAGTGTGTGTGTGTGTGTGTGTATTCATATTTTTTATCATTTTATATTTATAAATATATATTCAGTTGTCTTATCCTAAACCCCGAAGGAAGATTGAGTCAGAAACAGGGTTCAAGAGGCTAGTAATCACAAATGTCTCAGAATACCCTGTGCAAGGGAACTATGAGTAACAGAAGGGGATCTCCTGTTCTGTAAATGGAGTTTTTAAGAATTCCCCCACCCCTTCCAGTCTCCTACTGGCAGGCAGGGATCTGTTCTCCCCTCCAGCCCCTATATTTACTGTTGGGGTTCTACCATATTTAAGGGGATTCCCCCTTATGCTTACCAGGGGAACCCCTCAAGTGTGGGGCATCCCCAACCAATCTGTCCCCTAATTTCACTTTAGGCTCTGCAAAACTGCTGCAGGTTACCTTGATGCCGCTTCCACTGTAACTCTGTGATGAGGCCAAGCTCCTATATACCTGGTTCAGCTGATCTCTGATGGTCAAACTTGACAGTCCTTTATTGCCGTGGTAGAGGCACTTAGCCTCTTCAGGTTCTAGGGTCAATGGCCTGTGATTCTGTCTGGGCATTGACATGTGTCATCCACCAGAATAAAGTACCTGAGAATAGAGACTGTGTATTATTCACTCTTATTCTCCCCTACCCCAGCCCCAACCCTAACCCCAGGCTTGGCACAAAGTAGGCAATCAGTAAATGTTTGTTGAATAATTATCTTCCCTCGAAATCTGTTTTGGTAGGCCACTTTTTCTCTTGTTTATTCTTGTTTCCCTTAGATAAGGAAAAAATACTCCTTAAAGATTTTGAGCTATTGTTTCCATTGCATTTACATTAAAAGCAACAAGAATCATATATACACACGATGGAATATTATTCAGGCCTTAGAAAGAAGGAAATCCTGCCATTTGCAACAACATGGATGGACCTTGAGGACACTATGCTGCGTGAAACAAGCCAGACACAGAGGGAAAAATACTACCTACACGAGGAATCTAGTCAAGCTCTTAGAAGCAGAAAGTGGAATAGTGGTTGCCAGGGGCTGGAAGGAGAGGGAAACGAGAGGTATTAATCAAAGGGTACCGTTTCGATTATACGAGATGGAAAGTCTTAGAGATCTACGTACAGCACAGTGCCTGTAGTTAACTGTCCTGTATTGTACACTTAAAATTTTGTGAAGAGGATAGATCTTAAGTGTCCTTATCACAAAAAAAACAGTAAGTAGAATGGGTTACAGGAAACTTTAGGAGGTGATGGATATGTTTATGTCATAGATTGTGGTAATGGTTTCACAGGTGGATACTTACCTCCAAACTCAAGTTGTATACATTAAATATGTACAGCTTTTTGTATGTCAGCAATACCTCAGTAAAGAGGTCTAAGCAAAAACAATGATAATCATGTAGTTGAATATGAACAATATTATCAGCACCTTATTCTATGTTGCTTACAGTGAATGATAAACAATTTATACAATTTCCTTGTGAGTTAAATCAAGGTAGGTACCATTATCCTCATTTAACAGATGAGGAAACCCAGGTATGTAAAGTTTAATTGACTTGCTTAAAGCTATTGGATGAGGCAAAATTTATGTTTTTAAGTTGAACAGGGGTATTACCCTCTAGTCTAAGACACCTTTAGCTACTAAAACACAAATGATACATTTAACAATGTTGTATCTGCATAATTATAGGCTACACTAAATTTTAAATGTTTTTATTTTTCAAACTGTTCTCATAGAAGAAAAAAAAAAAAGGAAAAAGATCACTCAGGTCGGGAGGGTAAAGCTCGGTGGTAGAGTGCAGGCTTAGCATGCACAAGGAAGGTCCTGGGTTCAATCCCCAGTCCCTCCATCAAAAAAAAAATTTAATAAATAAACCTAATTACCTTCCCTCCTAACCCCCCCAAAATAAAAATCACCCATTTTTACCAGTGCCCAGAGCTAACCACTATTGTATAAATACAGTCTTCCTTTTTGTACCTAGCCAAAAATTTGTTTTGGTATTTGTGAATTGGACTTAGCATATTTGGGCTTTAAGTTTTTAATATGTTTCAATATGATTAAATATTTTTTGTATTTTAAAGACTATGGATATACCATAATTGATTTAAGCAGTCTTCCATTATTGAACATTGTGTTGTTTACAGTTTTGGGGTTTTTTGCCATTATAAACAACTCTAGTGAATACCTTTGAAACTAAAACTTTGTATCTATTATTTCTTTAGGATAAATTCTAAAAAGGGAACTTCTAGTGGGGGAGGGTATAGCTCAGTGGTAGAATGCATGCCTAGCATGCACAAGGTCTCTGTGTTCAATCCCCAGTACCTCCATTAAAGTAAACTTTTAAAAAACCTAATTACCTCCCCTGCCAAAAAGAATTTTAATAAATTAAAAAATAAAAGGGAAACTTTTGGCAAAGGGAATGAACATTTTAATAAAGTCTTATTAGTGTCACCTGATTGCCCTCTAGAAATGCTCTCAAAAGTTTAAAAAATACCAAGAGGAAATGTTATTAGGGAGCTATTTTTATAATATTGGGGAGTGAAGGACCTAGTTCTAAGCAGAACACAAAGGCCAGATACCTTAAAGGAAAAGATTGTTAGAAATGACTATATAGATTATAAAACTGTTTTTACAAAAGTATAATAAAGATTTTTTTCAGTTCCTTTTTTTTGGGGGGGGGGTGTAATTAGGTTTATTCATTTATTTTTTAGAGGAGGTACTGGGGATTGAACCCAGGACCTCATGCATGCTAAACATGTACTCTATTATTTGAGCTATACCCTTCCCCCAACAAAGATTTTTTAAAGTGAACTAGAAAAAAGAAATCTGGGGTATGTATGACAGACAAAGGCTTAATATCACTAATATCCAAAGGCTCTTATAAATCAATAAGACAAACACTGATCTAGTGAAAGAAAAAATGTGCAAAGGACATGTATTAGAAAATCACATAAGAAATACGAGGGACTAATAAACTTATGAAAAGATGTGTAACACTTGGCCAGTAATCAGGGAAATGTGCATAAAAAAACACCAGGGGATAAATAAGTTTTTAAGTCATCAGAGATACAGGAAAATGAATATAATTGAGAATAGAAATAGAAATAACTTTTCTGGTAGGCTGTTTGGCTATACGTATCAAAATATGAAATATGTATATATCTTTTTACCCAGCAATTTCAGTTCTAGGAATTTATCCTAGACAAATGTTAAGGTGTGTCTGCAGGATGTTCATTGACTTACTGTTTATAAGACTAAAACACTTGAGTTCCCATCAGTGTGGGGTTATTTACGTACATGATAGCATATACCTATAAGGAATTATTGAACAGCCATTAAAAATTTGATATGGTATATAAGTCCAGGGCTTATTATTGAATGAAAAAAAAGCAATACATATATTAACATATGTAACAGGAATAATTAACTAATAGTTATTGAGCACCTACTTTGTTAAGCACTGGGCATACATTATGCTGCTGAACAAAACAGCCATCCTCCCGAGGGCATATACCTAAGTTCGTGTGTGACTACAATCATGGAAAGAAGTTTAAAAGGATGTTCACCTGAATGGGGATAGTAATTATCTCAGTAGTTAAATTTCAGTTTCTAAAAAACTTTTTATTTTATTTACTGGGGATTAAACCCAGGACCTCATGCATGCCAAGCACATGCTCTACCACTGAGCTATGTCCCCCACCCTGTAAAAACCTTTTTAATATACGTTCTGTACTATCTTATACTGTGATTATAATTTATATTGAGAGGGAGGGTATACTCAGTGGTAGACTGTGCACTTAGCATGCATGAGGTCCTGGGTTCAATCCCAAGTACTTCCATTTAACTAAATAAACCTAATCACCCCCCCATAAATAAATAAATAAAATTTTATATTGAGTATATAATCCAAAATTAAAACTATTTTCAGTTTGGGGGAAAAAGTTAACTTTTATACTCAATGACATGTTTTTTCCCCAGGATTTCTGGAGAGTACTGTTTGTTCTTCTTTTTCTCCATTTATCATGAACCAGTTTTGCCTGGCTCCCCCAAAAAATAAACAAAAAAGATTTAAAAGATAAAAACTAGTGATTATTTTCTTAGAAAATTCTAAGTCCTTCTAAAACATGATTTCTTTTTCCAAGCTTTGTGTTTACATGCATACATGCAGGGAAGCCTCTATCTCCCTAAACCAAGCATTCTGGCCCTGCCCTCCAGTCCATTCCTACCGTGAAGCCAGTAATCCTTTTAAAATGTCAATCTGATCTCATCACCCCACCCACATTAAAACCCTACAAAGGTTTTAATTATTTTCTATTGGTCTCCTTATCAAAACACTTTAAATGCCTGGAGAGCTCAGCAAGCTCTGGCTGCCTTCCACCTCTCCAGCCTCACCTCCTCTAAGCCTCCTTTCCTCCAGAAGCTCGCCTCCTTCCCTCCTTCATGTTCGCTTTGATCTCTGTCTGGCCTTTGCACTGTTCCCAGTCTCTAACTTCTCCTAATTAATCCACATTCATTCTTACGTCACTTCCTCAAGGCAGCTTTCCCTGACCACCCACACTCCCCAACATTCAAATAGCCTGTTGCAGAATCTTCCAGCATTTTTTTTCTCTTTCCTAGCACTTGTCGCAATTGCAGTTTTTAAACATGTTGTCAAAATTGCAGTTTTTTCAATGTGTATAATTATCTGATTATGGCATGCTCCTCCAATAAATGGATAGCTCCGTGAGGGTAGGGACCATTTCTGGTTTTGCTCAATATTATATTTCCAGCATCTAGAAATAATGACTATGACATAGCAGACAATCAGTAAGGATTTTTTGAATGAATCAGTATATGAATGTGCAGAATGGTAAGCACTAGGTACGCACAGCCTTGAACTTTCAACAGAAGCCTAAAACACAGGCTTTTTACTGAATAAACTAGTAGAACAGAAATATATCATGGTAGGTTTTAAGTGTTGATAACATTTGCATGTTATACAACGTAAGGCATTTCCAAGAAGTATATAGTTATAGGATGGCTGTTTTGAAATTTCTTTAAAAATTAAAGCTAGTGAATGAGAATTCCAATTTAAACTACTAGATTATTAGAAATAGACACAAATAGAACTACTTTATCTGTGAAGTTACGCTTCTAGATTCTAAATTTAATGACAGCTAACCCTTTTGTGATTGCAGTCTCTTATATTCTAGTTAATCACAGATAGGAGTTAGTTCACTGTATTCTCAGAGAGATGAAGTAAGTAAAATGCCTCCCTTGTACATGTGAATTGTACAAAAAAGATTCTTTTTAAAATAAAAAATTTTTAGTTTAAGCTGCATAGAATGAGTACAATGGAGTGGTGGAGGGGTTGATATTTATTTTTACTGAAAGCTGAACTATTAAAATCACGTTTAGATTACTGATTTTTTTTGTAGGAGATTCATCCCAAATATTTAGTTTACAGACACTGTTTGGTTCACAGATTATATTCCTGGTAGGTTGATTAACTAGGCTCTTGTTAGTAGCCATAGATTTCATGCTAATTCACCTCTTTCATAAATTTACAAAAGCAAACCAATCACCTTCAGAAGGACCAGGTAAGAAAACTTGGCAGAAATATGCCAAGGTCATAAAGGTGCAGTGCCATGGAGAAATATCCTAAAGCAGGACTTTACACTATTTCATGCAGTAATTTCATAGGAGGCTTAAATTCCAAATAAGGAGTAAATTATCCCAGAATTTGGAGGTAGTGTCAAGGTGAGAAAATATGACACTTTGAAACTAAAGCCAAGAGAGTCAACATCAATCATGAGATCAGTCTTTACACACCATCCCAAAGCTGTGAGTAGGGTACCTCCCATGTGTTCCAGATTGAGGGGACATCCTGGGATTGGAATGTAGCTGCTTCAGCCACAACACTAATCCTTTCAGTGCTCTTCAAACTGGGGTGTGCTCAGCCCTGGAGGTGTACACAGAATTTCCAAGGGATATGTGAACACATCGATGGTTTTTTAAGATAATTAGTTGTCAGGATTTCAACTTACACAGACATTCGTTTTCCAAAACTGAACTGCTGGAGAATGCTCTTCTCAAGCTGGTTTTCCTTTTCCACCTCCCTTTTCACAATCATCCTGCTTCCACTTCACCAAAAGAGGCAGCCCATCCCTGATCTTCCTGAGTTACATTGCCCCAGGATGGGAAAGGAGCAGCACCAGAGACAAATTGAGCAAGTAAATATCCCTAATTATTTGGTAGCTACACTTTTGGAGGTTTAATAGTTTCCAGCTTTTGCTTTCAACAAAACTGAAGGCCCTAATTGAAGTGTCAGTTGATCATTAAAAATAAATTTCAAAGATAGATCACTAAGGGTTTTTTGCACGCATCTTGGAAGGAGTTTAAAGAATTATGTGATGTAATTAAAACAAAACCCCGTCTATTCCCATCATTCATAATTTTTTGTGAACAAATGTTCTTAGCATGTATTCAAAAGAAGAAAAAAGAAATAAAATGTGTGACAGACACTTTCTCACTCTAGAAAACAAATTCTTGGCAGATTACTTGAAAAAACTCAGTTAATTAAGAAATGTATTCCCAGTAAGTGTTTATGTCATGTTTAACGTCAATATGTTTATGTTCCTTTGACCAAATGTGCACTAGTAATTATAATGGTAACTCATTTCAGGATATTTTATAACATTCTAGGGTCATAGAAATTGTTTAAATTAATTTAAATTGATAATAGATGTCTCAGTATAAATATTATACTATAAAACTCTGTGGGGAAGTGGAATGGAAATAAAGGAATAATGTAGATTTGCCAGATGTTTGTTCATGTATTCTTTTTATGACTTTCTTTTTTCCTTCATTAGTTTTATTTAATAGAAGTATAGTTGACTTACATTGTATAAGTTTCAGGTGTACCATATAGTGATTTACAATTTTTAAAGATCATGCTTCATTTATAGTTATTATAAAATATTGGCTATATTCCCTATGCTACATGTTCATATATTTTTAGATGAATGAAGGGTGTCAAATAAATATGGTATAAAAATTCCATTGATTAAGTTTTCTAAGAAGATATAATTTTATTTTGTAGTGTCAGTATTTACAACATGCCAGAAATGACATGCATTACAACACTTTGAACTTTCAAGGGAAATAACTCAGATGCTACCTTATGAATGTGTAAAAGGGTACATAATTTTTCACAGTTATTTTGGGGAGGACTAATCTAGTTCAGTGTTTTCCAAATGCTATTTTTCACCAGTTAGTGGTGAAATGAAAAATGAAAACAATCTAGAGAATTTTTCATAAAGTTAAATTTGTTCAGTTTAAGACTACTTATTATTCTGAAAGTGTATCTTTTCTGATGTTTTAGACTCAAAATATATATTTTGAAATTAAGATGGTAATGGATGGTAGCTTTGTTTAGGTTCTTTTCTTTATTGCTTCCCAAAATACTTTTTAAAAATATTTTACTAACTCACAAAATTCAAAACCCTGAGAGAACCTCTGGTCTTAACAGAATGTAAAGGAGAGGGTCTCATTAAGTAGAATATTCTGGAATTATTGAGGAATGGATACAGCCAGTTTACCACCTAGTTTAATGGACACAGCCAGCAAGCATTTAAGGGCAATAAAAATTTTTCTACTGTACGACAAACACTAGACTTTAATAAGATTGTCCCAACTTCCAAGAAACTGACATTTCAGTGAGGGAGATTAATATGTAAATTAGCAATTATAACAGTTAAGTATTGATTGAGATATGTACAAATTGCTATGGAAACACGGAGAGTAGAATGACCATTGGCTGGTTTGAAAAATTGAACTGCTACGGAATACAGACCCTTGAGCAGGGTTTTAAGATTTAGATATGAATGTTGCCAAAATAAAGCAAAATTTATCCTAAAAGTAAGGAAACTTTAAGTAGCTCAGCATGTGTGGACTATAAAAATGCTTGAAGCGAGATCTGAAAAGAAAGGAGGGAGAGAGATCAATGAAGAGTTTGGATTTTACCCTGAAAGCAATGGGGAGAATGAAAGATTTTTAAGCAAGGGAATGACTGAATCAGATACTTCTTAATAACATCGAATTGCTAATTACATGCTCATTCAACAATCTCATCTTTAACTGGGCCTCCTAAGTAGTCACCCACGAGAAAGAAATTCTCTTAGTAAGTGAGGTAGGTTATCCTGCCAGATAAACGTTCTGTTGAAAAATGATCAATTGGCAGTCTTCTAAATTTAATTGGTTTGAGGTAGTGGCCAAAATCTAACAGATTTTGTTTTTCTTCTTTTTTTAATCTTTAATAGATTTTAAACATAGTGATCAAGCGCCGTTTGGGGATGCCCATACCTGAGCTGCAGATCTGAGGTAGTATTATTGAGATCAATTGAGAAGCTAAAAGGACTTCTAATGACTTTCTATATAGTACCCTGAAGACTGCATATCCATCAGCCTCCCATCTCTCAGTTATACTGAGAATTCCACAGTCACAATGACAGTAATTTTGTAAAAGATGATATGATCCTTTAAAAATCCTTAACACAACTTCCAGAAATGAAGATGAAGCTCTTCCAACATTTGCGACCAACCAACAGAAAATGTGTCTCAAACTCTGAGTTATTACTCTTGAAACAAGAGCCATTAAGAATAGCTGTGCTGTGATGCCTCTGTTTTCAAAAGGACTGGACCAGACAGTGTGGGTGGACAGGGAAAAATTCCTAAGTACCTTTGGATTAACTGCTCAAAGTAGTTGCACTGCTTCCAGTAGCTCAGTGGTGTCATCTGCATGGACAAAGACAATCAGCGTAAGTGAGGTATGTTGTTTTCCTGGTGGTGCAAGGTGAATCAAGTCCTTGACTGTGGCCTGATCCTTTTTTTGACTGCAGAGATGTATTTCCCCAGACCAGTCACAGTCAGTGTTGTACTGTGAAAGTTATTATGCCTCACTGGCCAGCAGAACAATTAAGCTCATTGAACAAGTACAATTCAGGTACAGCCTACTTTTTCTGTTTAAGTAACCTGACCTAACAGCCGTGGGATTCTGCTGTTGACTCTTAAATATTTCAGGATTTTCAGGTTTGCTCAAGAGACATAAATGATCAATTCGTGATTCAGAGATTTCTTCTTTCTCATACACTCAGTGTTTTTTTAGTTAATATGTTTACATCTACAAAGATAGCCACATACGATGGGCAACTGTCCCACATGTAGCTTTACTGTAGAGGACTTAAGTGTTCATATTGCGAGACTTGGGAAAATCACCTAATATCTCTAGATCCTGTTTTACTCATTTGTAAAATGGAGCTAAAAGTAGAATGGTAGTAACCTCATGAGTCTGTTGCAAAAATAATGAGATGATATGTGTAAAGCACTTAGCTCAGTGTGGGGCAAATACAAACCAACACATTAATTCATTCCACTTTTCAAATACTTGCTACATGCCAGGGACTGTAATAAGTACTGGAGGCAAAGCACTGAGCCCAAATAGATCCATTTCTTGCTCTTATGAAGCTTACAATCTAATGGAGGAGGTTGGCAATCAACTCATCACAAAAACAAATGTAAAAAGAAGAGGGGGACAAGAAGAACATTGTGCCTTGGCGCTTATAGCAGAGAAATTTGACTCGACTTCCTAGGGTGATCAGAGAAGATTTTTCTGGGAAAGGGACTCTTGAGCTGCTATCCGCAGGATGATGAAGAGCTGACTCAGTGAAATGGGGAAGAAAGACGGCTTTCTAGCCTGTTCTGCAACCTGCAGAGAAGTGGGTTATTGCATGTTAGAAAGATGGAAAGTGAGTCTGCGTGGCTGGAGCAGCTGAGGGGGGAGTAGGATATGAGATAAGCGAGTGGGCTCCATTGTATAGCAGTTGTAAGTTTGTCTTTTATGATAAGAACAATGAGAAGCTCTTCCAGCTGTAACATGGGCGTACTAATCCTGCTTCATAGGAATATATGATGAACAGAAAGTGCCTAACCATATGCGGGTGACTGTACTAGGCTAAGAGAGAGTAAGGAAACGATACTAGGTCCCACAGTGGAAGAGCAATAAGGAAATGCCTGAGAAGATGCTCCAGGGAGTATCAGACAAACAGCAGCCTGTATCCAGTGTGATAAGAATAGTCTGGTGCACACCACCTCTGAAGGTTGATCATGAGATTCTGTTAGGGATCTTCTTCACTCAGATGTCTTCTAAATGAGCAGCTATAGAATCTGAAGCCTGAAAGGCTCTTATTTATACTAACTACAGCATTAAAGTATTCAAAGGATGTTTTCATGAAAATTCATGAACATTTATTGAGGGTCATTTGTTCAATGTGATAAGATCAGAGAAAGATTCCTGGAACTGATGAGTAGAACTTGACCACAGGAAGAATTGGGGAGGTGTGTTCTAGGAGGAGTGAAGTGTACAGAGACTTAAAAAAGCACAAATACATAAAAGCACAGGAGGATGAAGAGAGTGAAACTGTCTTGGAATTAATAGCATTTGGAGAGTGGCAGGAGATGATATTGGCTAGGTTAAGGGACCAGATGATGGAAATCAAGTAAGTTATGGAACCCATTAGATTTTTTTTTAAATTTTGTTGGAGGGAAGGTAATTAGGTTTACTTATTTATCTAGTTTTAGAGGAGGTACTGGGGATTGAACACAGGACTTTACGTATGCTAAGCATGCGCTCTACCACTTGAACTATACCCTCCTCCCCCATTAGAAGATCATAAGCAAAGAAATGACATATTAGACTTGCTTTTGCATAGAAATGTTCAGATCATCAGATAACCAGAGAATGAAATTGGAGATACAGAGGTATCAGTTATGATGCTGTTGCACTGGAACAAGTAAAAGATAAAAGCCTGATGTCCAGGGAGCATTTGGACAGTAGTCTGGACTGGAGATATATATATATATATATATATATTTGGTAATTACCAGCTTATAACGGGTAATTAAAATCAGAGTAAATGAAATAAACTAAGGAGAACATGTAAAGTGAGAAGAGAATTTAAAAAGAACCCAGTGAAACAGCATCACTTAAGGAACAGGTGCAAGAAGAGAATCCTGAGAAGGTCTCTCATCCAATAATCCTCATTCTCAAAAGTTCTTTTTTATATCTAACTTAGATCTGTCATGCTGTAATCAAAGTCTATTTCTTCTGTCCACTCTCCAGTTGAGATAGAAAGCAGCTCTTCATCATCTTGCATGTAACAACCCTTCCTTTGCTTGAATACTGTTATTAAGAAACCTGGTAGTCTTCTCTAACTTAGGCTAAATAATTTCTAGCTCCTATTTATCTAACCCTTTAATCATCTCTGTGACTCTGTTGAATCCCTTCCACTTTCTCCACATCCCTCTTTAACTTGTGGAGTCCACGGCTGGACGTTGTACTTTCGAGATCCTCTTTGAGGATTGTGGAAGAACTTTCTTAAATTTCTGATATGGAAACTTTATGTATCCTGGTGTTATGCTTGGATCTGCTCCCTGTTAAATAGATAATTTCTAGTAAACCAGTTTATTTTGACTATTTATGTCTAACTGGCTAAGTTTTTGTGTTTATTACTAACATTAAGTCCCTGTTGATGATGACATTTGAAAGAGATACTTCTCAATACCCTTATATGATGGAATGAAATCAGTTTCCTGTCCCTGGTCTCTTGGATATCAGTTTGGGTGGGAGGTAAAAGCTTTGTGCCCCCATGTACTTGCATAGGAAGACATAGATTAAGAGCATGCTCTTTTTTCATCTCCTCTTTCTTGTTTCAACTGTGAAATCAGATTAAACTCTAAATGTGAAGGAACCTCCCTGTTTCTCTTATCTCACATGTCTGTCTCCCTTACTCCACTGTGAGCTCCTTGAAGGAGGAGCACAATTCTGGTTATATTTTATTCTCAGTACACATTTTTTTTAGTCTCAAGGAAAATCACATTGGGTGCCTACCTAACATCCAGTGTAGAAAGGGAAGATCTTGACCAGCAGTGGAACTTGGGTTCCATCTTCCTTGTCAGCTCCAACTGATTGGGAATAACTTAGTTATTGCTGAGCAATGTGATTAGAAGGACTCTGAAGCAGAGACCTGGGGCACCGAAAAATGCTGCGGCAAATTGGAATTGCTGGGGATTAGCACTGTGAATTGCTACAGCAAACTGCTTACCATGGACATGGGTCATAGGAGGGAGGGCATGGGTAGCCCATATTTGCCATTAAAAGCAATAACAGGACTGTGTCTTCATTCCTATATGATGTCTTGGTCCCAGACTGGTCATGGACTACTCCCATAAGAAAACAGCGCATTGTTCAGGTTATGGATCAGAGCAAAGATAACAAAGTCTCAGACATCTTGGCCTTACTTTAAAAAAAAAAAAAATCTATCCAGCCCCTCATTTTGCCCAATTGCACAGGTATTTTTAGTAGCTCTTGAAAATTGTATTATTGCTAATCTGCATGGTCGCCATACACGGTCTTGAAACGTCATCATAAGAATTTTGTTCATGGTTCTTTCCTTGAAGCTGCTTAGAAAATAGTTTTGATTTAGTTTAAAAGTCAATGAAAATAATAGGGTTTTTAAAAATTAATCAAAGAATTTAGCTGCCACTTTAAAAGTTCCACAAGAAATCTTACAGTTTCATTGCTAATTGTTATCTTGACAGTGTATTGTCAAAAGATGTAGGAATAGACCAAAAACTCTATCACTACACTGTTAGTGATGTCTTTGCCAGACAGGTAGGATTTGGTACAAAAGCTGAACTGAGGGGTAAAACAAACTGAAGAATTAGTATATTGGAAATATCGTCCAGCCCCTGGAATGTAAGAAGTAGTCCTGCAGAGCTGTCAATACATTCAATCTTAGATACTTGCGTTTGTTTACTTGTTTGTTTTGTTGTTATTGTTCTGTGAGTCTTCACTTAACATGAGCCTCCATGTCTAGGCTTTGGAGAATAAACCCAAAGAAACATAAATTAATAATAAATCAAGTAAGTTGATCCATTCATGATAGGTACCTCATCCAAAGTCCAGTTAATGGTGAAGGTAAGCGCTCTAAAAGTATAACTTCAGGATGAGTTGAGAGAGAAACATTCTGTCACTCTGCATTCTTTCTGAGTTACTTGAAACATTGACGTGATTTTAGGTATTGCTGGGAAATGACACCAAGTCGACAGCTACCCCTCCAGAGCTGCTGACTGTCCTCCGCAACATGAGCGCTCCAGGTACACCTCCAACTCAACGAGTCTGAAATGATTTAGGTCATCGCTTCCTGCGTCAAACCCTTTCCTGGTAATCTCTGCTGTACTTGGTGTTGAGGCTACGTCCCACAACTGTCTTCAACTCTTCCCCTTTCAGTATTTCCCATGTTTAATCCGTCACCAGGTCTCTCCGATTGTACCTCCTGGTTAGTTCTTGAATGTGCTTCCCCCTCTCCACCTGTGCTCCCACTGTCCTAGTCTGCTCCCATCCTGAACACTGCCTCTTAACTGGCCTTCTGCTCTCGGGGCCAGCCCCGCCCATATCTTACCCCTTTTACTCTCCTATTTTAAAAATTCATCAATTCTCACTGCTTGTAAGATTAAGATCCTTAATTATGTGATCTGACTCCCACCGAACTTTCTGTTTTAATTCCTCATCACCTCCTGACACATCTTGTCTTTCACTTTTCTCTCCTGCAACAGTGCTGTTTCTTCTCTCTCTTTATATGGAACCCCTTCCCCCTTTCTACTCTCTTCCTTGTCATGGTGTTAATTCCTAATTATTCTTTAATAAAGCCTACCTCAGTCACCATCTCTTCCTAGAAAGTCTTTTTCTACCTACTACCTACCTACACACACACACACACACACACACACACACCATTGTACCTTTATAATACCCAGTGCCCACATGCCTGTGTGTGGGTATGTCTGCACCACCATGCTATGAACTCTCTAAAGGGACCTCATGCCATGTTTACCTTTGTATCCATAGTGTCTTATGCTGGTAATCTTTCTATAGATGTCGACTGAAAAAAAGTGACAGAGTGTATCATTATGAGTGCATGCAACAGAACACAAGCAGAAGCAATATTATCAATTTCAATTTGCAGCAGATTAACTGAAATGAATAATACAAAATATAGTGACTAAGCAAAGACAATAACTCTTGTTTGTATTTCTAAGTCCCCTAGAAATCACTGAAGCCAATAATGCTAAAATAAATATAGCAAATATGAATAAATATAATTGTTTATCTTTAGTGTCAAACTCTCATAAATGACCAAGTAATATATCTAAAGGTTTCAAACCAAATCAGGATTGTTAAGTAACACACTTCTAAATGAAAATATTTCCACAAAGAAACACATTTTTTTTTTTTGAGAAGTTTGAGCCCCGCTTAGAAGGAAAATCTGCAAAACTGTACTACTATTGTTCAGAGCACAAGACGACTAGAAATATCAGTATTACAAGAATATAAAGAATGGCTAGTTATGCCCCATTCTTTCTTTCAATAAAATAGATCATTTGAGTTTGAATCCTTTATTGGCATTTTTGTCTTTAAAAAGAAAAATCATGGGAATACTTCTTTGCTTATTTTGGAGTCCCTGATGAATCTTAACAATTCATTCTTTGAATATTTTGGTTATTGTTCATTCTATTTTTACTAGCAGACAGGTTCTTCATATTTTGCTTCACATTTTGCTGAAAATTATGCAAGCATACGAGCATGACTTAAATATGGATCTGCCACTCTTTAGTCAATTAGTGGGAATGTTGGATCGACGTTAGCGCTCTGAGATTTCAATGAGAGGATACTAAGTCAGAGGGACCACAGTTAGAACTCTCTGTTGTTCCATTTAATTTTTACCTTAGATGAATTTAAAATAAGATTGTTTAAACTACTTCTGTGTATCTTGCAAATATCCCATAATAAAAAGTTAATGAATGTGGGTTCTGTCAATAGAATGCTTGGATTTGAATCCTGGCTCTGCCATTTTAACCATATGACCCTGCACAAGTTACTGTGCCTCAGTTTCCTCACCTATAAATGGAAATAACAGTGTATCAACTTCTTAGGGTATGAAAATTAAATTAATTAATGTAAAAGAAAGGAAGGAAGTAGATGTGTAAGGGAACAGAGACTTGAGACTGTGGGACTGATGTGATTCAAGTTCTTGGATCCAGTTCCCCAAGACTCATATTGCTCTCTGTAGATCCTATAAAACACTCCAGAATCCTTTAATCAATTCTCCTTTTTGCTTAAGTAGGTTCAAATTGTGGCTCTGTCACTTGCAACTTAAAACAAGATAAGTAGATACTTTCAATCTAACATCCTATGAGATTTGAAGTCTTATGCATGTGCTGGAACAGCCAGTCTTTGACTGGGTACTTTTCTGGAGTTGTCACTTGTACTCCAAGATGGTCAGCCTCTCAGTCTGAGTAAAGCATGTGATGTTTAGCTTAGAATTTAGGAGACTTCTTGCGGGAGGGTATAGCTCAGTGGTAGAGCACATGCTTAGCATGTATAAGGTCCTGGGTTCAATCCTAGTATCTCCATTAAAAAAAAAACAAAACAAAACCCTTATTACCCTACTACCTCTTCCCACCAAATATACATTTTAAAAAATTGAATTTAGAAGCCTTCCTTGTATTATTGTTTGCTTGATGATTGATTGATTGTAAACTTTAAAAAAGTTAACTTGACTGTTTTACTATTTCATTTAAATTAAAAGATTTAAAGTTGACTTTTGTACTTTTAATAGTTGCATGTCTGAAATAATGGTACTTTGGTACTTTGTTTTTCAAAATTCTCTAGACCAGTTATCTCCAAAATACCGTGATCTATTGGGATACATGAAGAAATGGATACCATTTTTATTTCTATTTATTTGCATCTATACAATAAAACAATTACCAATATTTAATGTAGAGATTGACAATATTTTATGATTTATAAATAAATACAACTTACAGCACTGCTTACTAAAATATTATTTTTCTCATAGGCATGAGAAGTCAAAAAGTTTATACCAGGGATCTGTACCCAGGAGCAATCTAGCCCGCACACTTCTCTCCCCAGGAGGGACAGGGATCCTGCCATAGCTCCAGGTTTCCCTCTTCTAAAAAAGGAAAAAAAAGAAAAATTTTAGGATCACCATCCTTAGCCAGTGAGTTTCAAATCCTCCTTTATCACAATGGCTGATACAGCCCAGCCCAAGCCTCACTTTTCTAACCGCTTACTTCTTCAAATTGAATTTAGGTGGGGGAGGGGAGAGTATTGTTCAATGGTAGAGGGCATGCCTAGCATGCACAAGGTCCTGGGTTCAATCCCCAGTACCTCCATCAAAAAAATAATAATAATAAAAATTTTAAAATAAAACTAATTACCTCCCTCTGCAAAAAAATTAAAAAATAAAAAGTTGAATTTAGGACATTCACTCTCCACACTCTTCTGGTTCATCTGGGGGTCCCAATGCCATTAATTAACACCACCTTCTTACTTACTTTAGAAATATGGCCAGCCATTCCAGAAACATGCCCATGTCTCATATTCTAATAAAATCAAACACCAAATCCTATCTATTCCACATCTTATATATTTCTTAAATCCATCCAGTTCTCTCTATCCAATGAGAGGTACTATCAAGTCTTACTTGCACTGTTGCAATAACCCTCCTAATTAGGTTTTCTGCATTCAAGTTGATTTTTTTCCAATTTATTCTCCACCAAGCAGACATAGTGATTTCTTTAAAACACAAAACTGGTCTTGCCCCTCTCTAGTTTAAAATCCTTTAATGTCTTAGGATAAAGCCCCAAATCTCTAAGTCCCCATATGATCTCCCTCACTCCACCTCCCTACTCTCTTTACCAAGCTCCACCCAAACTGGTTCCCTTCCAATCTTCAAACACCATGCTGCTTTCTGCCTTGAGATGTAATGGTACAACATTGCACATAATGTTCACGCTGCTTTGAATGCTCACACCTGCTCACTTGCCTGACAAACTCCTATGTATCTTTTAGTTTCCAACTTAAGCATCAGTTGCTAAGGACCCTCCAGAGTAGCTCAGATCCTCCGCTCTCAAAGTACCTTGTGCTTTTCATTCAAAGCATGTCTATATTACTGTCTTCCTGCCCCATTAAAACAAGCTCCTTGAGAGCAGGAACAATATCCCTAACGCCAAGCACAGCATCTGACACAAAGTACTCATGACTATTTGTTGCATAAATGAATGAATGACTAGCTTTAACTGTGGTCAGTTCCTTCCTCTGCTCATTTTCCTAAATGACTACTTTAGGTATAAATTTTCCTATTTATTCTCATTTGTTTATTCGTTTATTCTACAAATAATTGTTCTAGGTACCACTCACTTTCCACTGACTTGTGGTTCTTGTTTATGTTTCTCAGAATATCATTTATAACCAATTTATAAAATTTACGGTTTCTTAAAAAAAGAAATTTACGGTTTCTACCCAAACTTGAGTCCTAGTCATTGCACTACCGCTCACTAATTGTAGGGCTTGGAAGCAAGTTAATTAATTATATCTATCATAGAGGGTAATTATGAGGTCTCAGTGGTAGAAAGTGAATTAAGCACTCAATACAGTTCATAGCACCCAGTTGGAGCTCAGTGAACGTTCTCTTCTGGGTGGCCTTAGTGGAAGGACTCGGTCCCTGCTCCCTCCAGGGAGTAGCTCTGACTCCCTTCTCCCTGAACACTAATCAGAAAGGTCTCTGAGCTGAAATTCAAGGAGATCTCTCCAGTTTGACTCTCTTATTAACTTCATGAGTAATTAAGTTTTCTGTCTGGTGAGTAAAACTTGGATCTGATTTCCGTAATTTAGGCTGTTATCTGTGTGCTTAACAAAGGAGAAAATTACAATTTTCCACGGATCTTATCCTCTCTTTCCACAACAATCAAACAGAAGATCAGTGTAAAGGCAGGATATGGAGTTGGTTCTGAAATCAAGAAGGCCGTCCATTAAGCTGTTAGAATAAGGCGGGCACGAGGTGATGAGGGCCTGTTGGCAAGAGGACCAAAAAGGAGGAGAGAGGGAGGAGAAGCATCCTAAAGGGAGGTCTTTTCTGATGAGCAATCTGAAGCAGCTACTCTCTACCTATCACTTGGTTCTAATTCTCCATGAAGCACTTACCGTCACCTGACATTTTTCTTCTGTGTTTGTTGCATGTCTCCCTCCACTAGAATGTCAGTTCCAAAAGAGAAGGAACCTTGTCTGTGCTATTTACTATTACTATATACCTAGCATGGAGAACAACAGTGCACCACTTGGTGTTGAGTTGTGGAATGAATAAATTGCTACTGGAAATGGGAAGCAACCACATAGAATCGAAATAATTTCAAAGTTTAAAGCTTGACCGAGAAAATAAGGTACCAATGACAACATAGAGGGAGTAGAAAGGTTTTGTTTTATTTCGTTTGTTTTCTTGTAGGAA
This sequence comes from Camelus bactrianus, assembly GCF_048773025.1. Taxonomy (NCBI): domain Eukaryota; kingdom Metazoa; phylum Chordata; class Mammalia; order Artiodactyla; family Camelidae; genus Camelus; species Camelus bactrianus. The sequence goes on along the minus strand of NC_133567.1, from coordinate 19,487,900 downwards.
GAGATAGGAGTTTAAATAGTTTTAGATACGTTGAGTTGAAATGATGATAAATCTCTAAAGGTAAGAATTTCTGATGGATGGTTATGTATACTACAGGATTCACTTTGAATATGAAATTTAAACAAAACAAAACTGCACTTTGGTTCCAGACCCTGTCCTAGGCCCAAAGGACACGAAGATAAACAGCAGCCTTTGCCCTTAGGGAGCCCTTAATTAACAGGAGAAAACAGACAACTAATTGTGATATAAAATAAAAGTTAGGATAACAGAATGATAAACATAGTGTAACGGGAACACAGAGGAGGGAATAATTAAAAAAAAAAGAGATGGAAGGGAGCTGTGTAAGAGTGTTAATCATAATTGTCTCAGGATGGTGGGATTATGTGTGATTTTTATTTCCTTCTTGATAGTTTTCTGAACTTCCAAGGTTCCTATAAAGAACCATAAATACTGGGGGAGGGTATAGCTCAGTGGTAGAGTGCATGTTTATAGCAAGCAGGAGGTCATAAGTTCCATCCCTAGTACTTCAGTTAAGTTAAAAAAAAAAAAAAAAGTAAATAAGTATACCTAATTACCTCCCCCCCAAAACAAACAAAGAACCATAAATACTAAAATGTGAAAAGTGTATCATATAGTCATAGATTTTATTTGCTTATTTATTAATTTGTTTAACAAATAAGTATTTGTTTAGTGCCTACTACGTACTTAAAGCTTTCCTCAGTGCTAGAATTAGAAGCTTAGAGGTTCACAAGCCATTTATTTGAGTGGTTAGACCTTAGGTAGTTAGTGATGACCTCAGGTAGTTAGTGCAGGACTAGAGCAGGGGTCACTTGCTTTTGGTTCTGGACTCTCCTCATTTTATCATTTTAAAACCATGCACAAGAAGGACATGGTTTGACTAACCACATAATCAAATAGCAGTAACTTCCTGAGTGGACATCCCTTCCATTTCCCTTTGATACACTATCCTCACACTCTTCATTCAAAAGCTCCATTTTGTAAATGTCTCTAGTCTGAAAGCTTCAAAGGCTTCTCATTACCTCCCAAATGAAGGACAGTCAAGGCCTTCCTCAGTCTGATGTTTCCCCACTTCTCAGATATTATATTTGGTCTGCTCATTCATTCAGCCAAAAAATGAGAAGGAACTAACTTGGCTAATGGTAGGGAACGAGTTTCTTAAGTAGAACAGCACATGCAGAGACCCTAAGATGGGAAAGGCTTTCTGATATTGGAGGAATTGGAAGAAGATTCTTGCCAAGAGGGAAGTGAATGAGAGAGGAGGGTAGGTGAGATTTTGTGGGAGGTAGGCAGGGGCCAGATCCGGAGGGCCTCATAGGCCGTAATAGGACATCATGATATTATTCTAAGGACATACTTAAGACATATTTTGGAGGTAAAAGTTATGAAGACCTTATAAAATAAAAAATTGAACAAACTTAGTAAAGTACGAGATACTGTGTATGCTTTGGGTTTTACCAGCAGCGCTCTGAGCCTTGTTGATCTGAGAGGATGGCCCTGAGCTGCTCTGCTGCCCGTGGGGCTTCACTGGGTCTGCTCTTTGCATCACCCGTTTTATCCAACTAAATCTGCTCTTTTTGAAAAACTTACCCTGTTCTTAAATTCTCCATATAAAATCCATGTATTCAAGAAATACTCATTACACAAAAAATACTGTGCTCCCATAAATCTGTATAGTTAGCAGATTTCAATATAAATTGATCCAAAATGTAGATTATATGTTATTTTCATTCAAAGATACAGTCATCCTATACATACCTGGCAGGGGAGATACCATGATCCCAAAGATGCAGTCATCCCCTCCGGGTCTCCCTGCGATTGGTTCTAGGACAACCCCCGCCCCAACCCTACCATCTATACCAGAACCCACAAATGCTCAAGTCCTTTATATAAAATGGCATAGTATTTGCATTGTATAACCTACTCACATCCTCCCGTATACTTTAAATCACCTCTAGATTGCTTATAATACCTAATACAACATAAATGCTATGTAAGTAGTTGTGAATACAATGTAAGAGCTGTGTAAATGGTTGCTGGTGCATGGCAAAGTCAAGTTTTGCTTTTTGGGAACTTTCTGGAATTATTTTTTTTCCCAAATAATTTCAATCGGTGGTTGGTGGAATCTGTGAATGCAGAACCAGAGAAAATGGAGGGCTGACTGTATAATTGCTCTGTAAACGGCTCTTTAACTACAAAAGAAGCTCCTTTATCAAACTATGAGAATTATGTGCTGTCATAAGCAAAGTATGTTGATAGAAAATAACAGAACAGAATTATAATTTGCACTGGAATTTAAGGTTATGTCTAAATAAATAATGACAAATTAACTGAGTAAAGAATATTAAGAATAACCATCACATTGAAATACACCTTTGATTTTAGAACCCTTCTTTTATTTAAAAAATGTACTCCAGTAAATTAATCTTAGTGAATTTTCCTATACCTTGGTAAACCCACACATGCTTCTATACAAATACGAAGTCCCCACACCTGCCAAAACAAAATTAAAAATGCTTCTTTTGCTCTAAATTAACCTTAACATTCTTTGAGGAGGTTCAAATAAATAAATCCAATCACTCCCAAATAATGACAAGCTCTAGCCTGTCTGTCTACCTCAAGTCCTAGCTTTTGTCTAAAGCAAGTGGATCAACATCTTCATTGCTGGGGTTTTCTCCAACCTAGATTTGATAGGTTATCAACAGTTTAAAAAAAAAAAACAAACATCATCACAGCCTTCCTTAGCTTTTTCCTCCCCACTCCCCAAAACCCCTTTCTTTCCCACAAAAGATCATATGACTCATTTTTTCAAAATGCCATCGTCTATTACCTTCCTTTTATCACACAGTTGCACAGGTTTTTCCTTCTTGAGAAACTTCTGATAAATATTTGCCTAATATTATTTTTAAGTTTAGTTGTCTGTGAATGTTTTAATAAGGAAAGAGTTAATGATTTGAGTCTTCTCTTTCCCTATTGCTCTTTCAGTGCACCTCAAGTACTAGGCAGACTAAAGCGAGAATTTTCAAGGGCTTATGGTTCTAAGCACCCCAAGGGGAGCCTCGGTTGGTCCCCTTGGTTCTTCATGCCCAAAAGCTGACTGGGACTTCTGAGCATCTGTGTTTTCCTGTGTAGTCTTTGTCACTGCTGATTAACTGGATGGGCCCCCAAAGAAAAGGTTCATCTTAACAGATCCATGTATGTTATTTAGGAACAAGAAGAGAGTTTCCCTGCCATGGTCAGAACTTGCCATCAAGACATTTTCCTTCTTCCAAATGTACAGACTCTTTTTGAATTTTATTTTGACAGGCTTCAATTTAACTCTAATTACAACTAAGAATAGTATGGCTTCTTGATTGCACCTCTTTGTATTTATTTATTTATTTTCATTTATTCATGATCTGGTCAAGTGTGTGTTCTCTGTCTCTGAATGTTTCCTAAACAGTGACATTTATAGGCTACATAGTTTGTCTCGTCAATAATGGAAAATTGAGAAACAATATGGTAGATAGCAAGGCTTCAAGATGGTGGAATAGAAGGACGCAGAGTTCATCTTCTCCCACAACAACAACATGGTAGAAAGTGGTTTGTGTTTTCTTATAGGCAATGTAAAGTCATTATTACATATACATACATATACAAACATATACATAGTGTATAAATATATCCCCTGAATGTGTGAAGTTTCCATTTCTTCCTGACTCCCTTCCTCCATCCCTTCTGACCAGATCTCAAGTTTATATCAGCTATTAGCAGAACAACTATTTCTTACAACAAGAGAAACATCTAAATGGTTTTCTAGGGATGGCAGTCCTGAACTAAATTCCTGGTTTTTCCATGACCTTCCTCTCATCAGCAGTGCCAGAACCTTCACTGTCAGCATGGAGATGTTGGAAACTTTGGAAACTGGAAAGGCAATTGAACGAAGACAACTTTCCCAGGAGCTCGGTCTCTGGAACTGGGACCTTTCCAGCCTGAGCTGGACATTCTAAGCAAGACGCTTAACTTTTCTGAGCCTCACTTTTCCTTTCTGTTAAATAGGAATAATACTTTACAGTTTCAAATGTATATCAAAGTGTATTGTAAGGTGATATACTAATGCTAATTGTTGCTATCTTTAAAAGTAAAGGTGGAAATTGTAAATAAACACATAAATAAAGTAGGAACTTAAAGAATCAAATTTTGGAGACTCTGGTACAAAAATACCTTGTCTTAACCTGAATTTCCCCCTATTAAATTGAATTACATTCTCCCTCTCCATAATATAAATGTTTGAAGTAATATATGTGCACTTATATGTCTTTTTTAGAAAGAGCTCTGCAAATATTCAGAATCCATTAGTCATTCACATATGGTGTTCAAATAGAATGCTTTAATGGTAAGTTAAGAAAAGTACACTGAGGACACAGGAGTTTTATTAGGGAAGAAAGAAGCAATCGTTAGGAATTGAGACATTTATAAGGAGTTGGAACAGGTCCAAATGGAAGGAAGCAGTGAGGACCTGGGACAGCATGGAGGCCTAGAGAAATACCAGGAGAGAGAGAGAATGAAGAGAAAGGAGGTGATAACAAGACACACTTTACCTTTTCTAGAATTTTCCTCCTGAAAGAGAAAAGCATTCCACTCTCCTCAGTAATACCTCCAGGACCCAGAATTCAAGCAAGCAGTAAACATCCTAGGTTGACCAGGTTTTTGTGCACTTGCCTGGGAACTCAACCATCATCATGTTTCTGAAAGAAAAAAAAAATGTATTCCAACTTTCAAAGAGCCAATCCTCAAATGCATTTTTGGAATGCAATCTGTTTGAAAGTGAAGTAACCGGGTGGCTTGTATAAACTTATCTTTCAAAAAACAGTTGGAGTTAGAAACATATCAACGTCTATGAAAAAACTGGTTTCTAATGGATCTTTCGGAGCTATCTTTTGTCCTTTTTGGAAGGAGATGGGCTATAAATATATAAATGAGGTGTATAGATAAAAACATTTAGGTAGATTTTGAGATTATTTTTAACATTTTTTATTGATTTATAATCATTTTACAGTGTTGTGTGAAATTCCAATGTAGAGCACAATTTTTCAGTTATACATGAACATATATATATTCATTGTCACATTTTTTTCTCTGTGAGCTACCATAACATCTTGTGTGTATTTCCCTGTGCTATACAGTATAATCTTCTTTACCTATTCTACAGTTTTGAAATCTCGTCTATCCCTTCCCACCCTCCGCCCCCTTGGCAACCACAAGTTTGTATTCTATGTCTGTGAGTCTATTTCTATTTTGTATTTATGCTTTGTTTTTGGTTTTTTTTTAGATTCCAGATATGAACCATCTTATATTGTATTTTTCTTTCTCTTTCTGGCTTACTTTACTTAGAATGACATTCTCCAGGAGCATCCATGTTGCTGCAAATGGCATTATGTTGTTGGTTTTTATGGCTGAGTAGTATTCCACTGTATAAATATACCACCTCTTCTTTATCCAGTCATCTGTTGATGGACATTTAGGCTGTTTCCATGTCTTGGCTATTGTAAATATGAGATTTTTTTTTTTGTAAAAAAACAGAGCTCTGAAATAGTTTCACCATGTTCAGACATCCTGGATATCTTTATTTCCCCAAAGCCCCAAAATCAACCCTTCACTTTAGGATATGATGGTGCTTCCTATCCTAACAATAATCTCATCTACCCAAAATAACACTTATGAGAACAAAAATTTTGCAAAACATTTATAATACTGTAGCCATGTCCGTGGTTTATTTAAACCCCTTTGGAGAATTTAGAATGACTTAAGCTCACAACTTAAAAAATAAAATGGCAGATTGAGGTGAAATAACAAAGCTTGTCAAGTACTCGAACTTTTTTCAGTCAGGCTAGATATAACTTAGAATTTCTTACTCAGATAAATGACATGAATAATGAAAGTTATTCTTTACTAAATTATTCCAGCCAACTCATTCCTTTTACATACTGGCGTATGGCTACAAACCCAGTAAAATTTTTGTTCGAGAGAAGAACGAACCTATTTTTCCTTCTAAGGGCAGTTACCCGTAAATAGGGTAACTATAATTGATGATCCAAACCAGGACACTCTTCTCCAGAAAACTGCTAGGCCAGATGAGCTCTCAGACAATAGGCATAAAACAAGACTATCCTAGGAAATCACAACTCTGGTACTCGATTCATAGCCGCGTTTTGGCTACCCAAATTTCCCTCTGAACCCAGCGTGCTCTGGACAGAGAGGCAGACAGCATGGCTTAGTGCAAAGAACACTGACCCAGTTGATTGGCTTTCCTCCTAGAGAATAAACTCATCATCCACCAGCTCTTTAAACCAGAAAACTAGGGAAACGCAGGCCTCCTTTTCCTCCACCTCCTTCTTCCAACCAATATTATCAAGTCTCACTATTTTTACTTCCTAACTCCATCCACTTTTACCCCCTCCGCTAGCACTACCTTAGTGCAGGTCATCATTATCTACTGTCTGCATCATTGCAACAACTTCCTATTGGCTTCCCGATTTACCCACAGATCCCTTTAATCCATTCTTTACACTGATGCCAAGTTGATCTTTCTCATTTGAACATTCTCCTTCTAAAAATCTGTCTGGGGTCCCCATTGTCCCTGGATCAATCTTTAGCTTGTCCTGGAAGGCCCTTCATAATTGGATATGTATCTCCAGCCTCCTCCCTTAGTAACTCCTCGCCCGTTCCACTTACACACTCTGCGTCAGCGTATCGAATTACGTTCAGTTCCTGGAATGCACCTCCCATTTAACTATATTTTGCATAAATGCTTCCTCCTCCATGCTCCACATTCTAGTCCACCCCATCCCATTACTGTGCCTGAAATTCCATTTTTATTATTTAGATCTCAGCTTAGAAAGGACTTCTTCCAGAAGGCCTACCTCCCCACAGACCGCACATCCTTCCTGGGTCCTACCATCCCAGTAATCTCTACTTCCCTCATCAGAGCACTGAATCAAACTATAGGTCACTTCTGGACCTGAAATCCACTGGAATGTCATCTCAGTGAGGACCTGTGCTTCAAACTTGCCTATTTTGCAAACAAATCAAGAAAATCTACATGAATGTCAACCTGACTTTGTACACCTTCCTGATCCTCTGCTTCCAGTCCCCATTTTTTGTATTCTTTTGCAGATCACAGTAAATAGCTAATCATACCATCCTGTCTCATTCACTTTTCCCCTCATGCTCTAAGGCTTCTCCTTCAGTGGAAATGAATCCCATGTACCTTATGAGTGCCCCAGGGCAAACAACATATGGAAAGGAAAATTGGCTTACTGCCATCAGAAACACAAACTCAGCAGATTTTTCTTTCCTCCTAAATTTAACACGATGAAGAAAAGTGCTTACATCACCAAAGCTCCAGAGACCCCCAGGGAAATCACTGACAGCTGATTTCTCAATCTCCTCAGAGCACTGTAGAGGGCAAATGCTCCCAGTTACATGATCCACGCAGTCACAAACGGGTGAAAATGGTTAAAAATTATAAAATACTTTGTTGATATTCATTAAGGTATGTTTATGATGACTATATTCTTATGTTAAATTTGAGACTGTTCTTCAAACACAAAAGGATGTGGAAACATAACCTCTTCCTCCTCCTCATTTGGGAGAATCCTTCAGAGGCACAAAAATTCAGCTTATGTGAGAATAAACAATGAGAGCAAACTTAGAGCAAACGGCATAGTGATCCTCTGGAATTCAAGAATGAAGGCAGCAGCATCCAATCCCCGGCTAACTGCATCTGCGTCCTCCCTGAGTTTTATCTCCAGGCACAACCCTTGTGAAATTTCATGACCAGGATAAGAACCAACTGGACAATATGTTGCCATTTGGAACCAGCATGCTGAGAGTTAAAGAAAAAAAAAAATGCCCTTTGGATCCTAAGTTCAACAGCCCTTTTTCCCTCTAGAGATATCCGTTTAAGGTTGGTTGAGAAGGGTGTTGTGAAGGTCCAAGCTTCTACCAATACACAATTGACTAGATCTGCTAGAAGAAATTATTCATATTTTGGGAGAATGTTTGGTATGCCAGTATTTTTTCTGTATTCTGAAAGATAAATACTTTCAGAAATATTACTTGGGTATCTGGGAAGCACAATTAAGCACTTTTTACATGCAGCACAGTTAGCCCTGTGATGCGTAATTTAGATAGTGAGTAGTCTCCTCTCTCCACTTCTTTCTGTGATTAGAAGGAAATCGCACACTTACAGTGCTCCATCCTGAATGACCTGGTGTTGCCTGCTTCTCCAGCTCCACCTCACTGCTTGCCCAGCCTGCTGTATCCACACTGGCTTTATTTCAATTTCTCAAAGCATCTGAGGTTCTTTCTTGGCTGGGCCTTTGCACATGCTGACCCTTCTATCTGGAAAGCTATTCCTTCCCCTCTTTCCCTGCTGGCTCCTTCATTGTCTTTGGATTTCAATTCAAAAGCCACCTTCAGGGTAAGGGTATAGCTCAAATGGTAAAGCGCATGCTTAGCGTGCATGAGGTCCTGGGTTCAATCCCCAGTACCTGCATAAAATAAGTAAATAAGTTAACCTAATTACCCCCTCTCCCCCGCAAAACAAACTAAAAAAAAATAAAAATCACTTTCCTGGAAAAGCTTTCTTTGAGTATCTCTTTTCTTCTCTCTTACTATTTTCTAACATAGCTCCCAGTTTTTTCTTTCATAGGGCTCATGATTATCTGTTTTTTGACTCTTTTCTACTAGACTATAAACACCCTGAGGACAGAACTCACATCTAACTTGTTTATTGTTGAATCCCCAGTACTTGCACAGGGCCTGGCACATCCTAGGCTCTCAATATGTATATTATTTGTCAAATGAATATCTGAAAACAAGGAATGAGAAAATATATAAGGACATTGGTTCTGTGAATGAAGTATTGCTTTAAATGGTTTTATTTTATTAATCTCAAATGTCGACATACGTGTTAAAATATTCATATAGCATCATTATTATATATACATAGATACTCAGAGTACAGTAGTAGATTTAAGACCATTTTAAGTAGTTTCGAGGAGCCTCAGTTCTCCAATGATTGGCGGCCACTGAAATAATGTAGAAGTTTGGGAAGTTTGTGTTAAATCTTGCTTATGCTATAACATACCCTAGAAATTGTCTTTTTATCCTTTCACTCATTTTTAAGAGATCTTTGGCAATAACATTTTTTTCCTGAGATTTTTTTTTTTAAAGCATAATGTAAATCTTCTGTCTTCAAAAATTCCAGTAAATTCAGGCAGGTAGCTGGTTCTAATTAATTGAGGATTTCTTGCACCTAGCAATCACTGAAGTCTAATTGTTGCTTTTCTGTAATTCAATTTTTGTATGCAGATGCCTTATTTATTCATGCATCTTTTATTTAACTCCTACCCAATGCTGTGGAGACAAAGAGGAGCCCTCTTTAAAGTAGTCCTTGTCCCAATGGGAAACATACATCAATAGCTAGTTGTAATTCAGTGCAGTTCAGGGAGGGAGTTATGCTCCCAAGAACTCCCTCACCCAAGCTGAGGGCATCAGAGATGGTCTTCTGCAGGAAGTGGCACCCGAGCTGGAACTTAAAGGTGCACAGAACAAAGCTGGGAGACTGAAGAGGAAGAGCACAGCCTGTACAAAGGCACTGAAACAAGCAGCATTCCACCGTGTTCCAGGAATTACAAGCAGTTCAGTGTTCCCAGAGCACAAACTTTGGAGGAGTGGAAACTGTTGGAGCCAGAGAGGTAGGCAGGACCAGATGCAGCAAAAGGAGCTTGTACTTTATTAGGGAGCTTGGACTTTACACTCTAGGCCGTGGGGATCCTCCAAAGGGTTTTGAGGGAATTGTTAATAGTTAATCTCAAAAAAAAAAAAAAAAGAAAGAAAGAAAAGAAAAGAAAAGAAAAAGTTAATCTCCAAGAACATGTGAATTGAAAAATTTTATGTAAATTACCTTCCATTTTTACACTACTAGCAGTTGGAATAGACATATCATAAACAAAAACTTCAAAGGATTCACAATCTGGCACTCTTTTAATTGTGTTTATGCCAAACAATTGCCACATCAAAATGGATGTTTAAAATGAATAAATTTGATATTGTGAAGGAGTCCATCTTTAGTCCTGATGTTTATTAAATAGAAAGATTCAAAAATCATCCAATTATTCTTGGAAAATGTGCATGAATGTGTGGTATTTGGAACTCTATTTTAGAACCCAAATGTCATAGACATCTGGACACAAAAATTATGCAAGAGAGACCTTTAGAAATGTGTTACTAATTATTGACTCTTCCCTGCAACAGCACAACTGAGCCTTTGTTAGATGCACTGTGTGTGGTGCTGCTGTGGACTGGGGCTTTTTTTTTTTTACATGTTACAGTTTATTTTCATGAGCTATTCTTCATAACTAGCATCACAAAGTGCTTCATAGAGTTAATAATAAAGCTAGTAAACCTCCACAATAAAGGAATTATGTTAGCAGTGATGACTGGACAAGACAATAGCTTAGAAAACATTGTATTAAGAAGGGAGAGGAGAAATATGATCCAGCTAGCTCAAGAATTAAGGAGAATTCAGGGCAGCTAGCTATAATGGAGAGGCCATGTGAAGTCATGGAGTCAGGAGACCTGGATTTCGGTACTGGTCCTGTAACTTACCATCTACGTCTTTTAATCTCTCTGTGCACTAATTTTTATCATCCAGAACATGAAAAGGTTATACTTCATAGTACTTAAAGTCTCATTCTATTCTAAAATATAGGTTCTAAAAGTTTAAAGTATCACGAGCTTAGTATATGCTCCAGGACAATTCTCAGTGACAGTGTCAAAGAACAAGGCAAGACCCCTGTTCTCACAGAGCTTAAATTCTAGGAGGGAGGAAAGACAGAGAGAGAGCTCTAAATAAAATAATTGTAGTTACTAGCAAGTGTGATGAATAAGGCAGGATCATACTCTAGAGAGGAACTGGGTGGCCTGGAGGCCGCACTGCAGAGATGAGCACGGAAAGGCTGAGATCCGAAGACAGAGAAGAACCCAATGTGTGAAATCCAGGAACCAGGCATTCCTGATGGAAGGTACATTGCAAAGACCTGGGTAAGGAATAGGCTAAACTTCCTTGAGGAACACAGAGAAGCCAGTGGGGTTGGAATGTAGAAATGAGTAGAAGGACAAGAAAAGGTATAAGAACTAGATCATGCGAATCCTCATAAGTCATGGTAAGGAATTTGAATTCTTTTATTTTTTTTTTTCTGGTGGAAGGTGGGAGGTAATTAGGTTTTATTTTTAGAGGAGGTACTGGGGATCGAACCCATGATCTCATGCATGCTAAGCATGCACTCTACCACTTGAGCTAGACCCTCCCCCACCCTAGGAATTTGAATTTTATTTTAAGTGCAATGGTCAGCACTTGGAGGGCTTTAAGCTGGAAAGTGACACGATCTAATTAAAAAAGAAAAATCATGTTGGCCATTATGTTGAGACTCGATCACAGATGACAGAGTGAAAGCAAAGAAATCAATTTCAGAGGCTATTGTAAAATGCCAGTTGAGAGCTAATGGTAACCTGGACTGAGACGGAGAGGGAGAGGCCTAAAACGTGTGAGTGGTGATGTAATGGTCTAAATCCTTATATTTAAGTGTCTTCAGTGTTAATGTGATGCTTTAGAAGCTGACTCAGATTAGCTCGAAATTTGGTAAACTTGAGTTAAATTCAATGAAAAATGAAGGAGATCAGCTAAGATAAGCGTTATGCCAAATAAATGTCATTTGCTCTGAAATTCTTGTACTGAATATGGTGCCACGCATATCTGAGGATTTACGCTCAGGGTTACAAATAAGTTAAGGAGAAATGGTATATTTGGAAAAAGAAGTCAAGTATCGTTAGGATGGCTTGATGACTAGCAAAGATTCCCAGTAGGCACTGCTGTCCAGTTCTACTTAAAAAATACATAAGTTTATTCAACATTCTATTTTGTGAAGCATTAGAGTAGATATTTTCTTTTTTTTAATTTTGTCTTTTAATGAAGTGTAGTTAATTTACAATGTTAGTTTCAGGTGTACAACAAAGCGATTCAGTTGTGCATATACATGTATATATATGTTTTCTTCAGACTCTTGTCCATTATATATTATTAAAAGAAATTGAACACAGTTCCCTGTGCTATACAGTAGGTCCTTGTTGTTTATCTACTCTCTGTATAGTAATGTGTATCTGTTAATCCCACACTCCTAATTTATTTTCCGTGCTCCCGACCACCACCACTTTTCCCTTTGGTAACCATCTATGTCCGTGAGTCTATTTTTGGTTTGTAATTGTTTTAGATTTCACATATAAATGATATTATATGATCTCTGTCTTTCTCTGAGTTACTTCACTTAATCTGGTAATATCTAGGTCCATCCATGTTGCTGCAAATGGCATTATTTCATTTTTTATGGCTGAGTAATGTTCCATTGTGTATGTATATATCACATCTTCTTTATCTGGTAATCTGTCAGTGGACATTTAAGTTGTTAGAGTAGATATTTTCAGAGGATGGTCTCCTTACTTTGGACAAACTCTCTTTTGAGGGAGCTAAGGAATATAGGCTGTTATAACTGCCTGTTTCTTATTTAAAGACATCAGCATGCTATATCAATATGTATAATATAAACATAGGCACTGCCTAAGTTTTAAAAAAAAATATCGTTTGCAGTCTGCTTACTTAAAACTCAGGAATCATTTTCCTGTAGAAACAATGTAAGCTCCCAGGTCAGCCCACAAATATCTGGGTAACCATTATGCAGTCAAATAATAGTGGTACCATAAGTTAAAATTACAGGATGCATAAGGGCCCCCTTATACAAGAGGAATGTGAAGAAGAAAAATATTTCCATACTTTCTCTGGATATAGGCATAACTCTGGAAAATTATTTTGCTGTACAGTAATTTTGGGACTCTACCATCTCCTTCTCTCTAATTTTCTGCCCTGAGAGTCTCTGCTCTCTGATCACTTGGCACTTACTAGATGATTAAACCCAATTTGCATAGTCCCTAAATTGCCCTTTATCCTCAGATTACCTGCCTCCTCTCTTTGCCAAAATTCTTTTTTTCTTTGGCATCATTTAAAAGTTAGGAAAGCAATCTGATTAAACAGTATATTAATCTATAAATGGCTGTTAAATAAGTAAACTTCAGAACTATGTGCACCTTAAACATGATTGCCTAGTAACCCAAGTGAATCCCTAATTGATGTAAATTCAGGCAATCTAACAAAATAAAAGCATTTACATGATGTGGGGTAGGATATATTGAAGGGAAAACGAATAGAGGCACATAAATTTTCCTGTTTTCTTTTTTTTCCAGAGCCTCAGCCTCTGGAAGAGTTCCATATACAAATCCCCTCCTGCATTTTGCCCATTAATCTTTATTACAGTACCGTGAGTGGGTGATATTCTCACTTAATAGAAGAAATTGATATGTCTCTACTCTTCAAAGGTATATTTGATTAAAATTTCCTTAATTAGGATTCTGACCTCAGAATACATCTCTGGTGAGCTTGTTGCCTGAGCAAAGCTAAGTATCAATCCCTCACATCATCTTAAAGTTACCTTTTTCTCAGCATTCAGAAAGTCCTTGAAATCTTTGATGTTTTCTGTAAAGTTTTTCTAGGCTGATCAGAGAACAGTAATTGTTTACATGGTGTCACTCCGTTTGGACCTGAAAATGCCTGTGGCTGTGCCTCCTGTTTGGTGAGATGGGGTGGAAAGAGTTCCAGACCAGTTTTTTGTACTCGCTCTGTCACTAATTTGAGCAAGTCACTTCCATTTTCTGTGTCTCTGTTTTCTCATCTAATTGGCAGGTGGATGAATATTTGTATAATGCCTATCTCATCTTCTCTACAAAACTGGCGTCTGGAACAAATGAGATGATGTATCTGAAAACTCTGAATAAATACAAAGCACTGTGATTCTAAAATACGGCTCTCTGTTGAACTCCCACTATGTCCAGGCACTGTGCTCAGTGCTTTATATGATCTATGTTATTGAAGAAACAAACAAGAAGGTATCATTAACCCCATTTTACAGAAGAGAAAATAAAGGTTTGGGTCGGTTAAATGTGAAAGGTCTGAAGGATGCTGTCACTAAACTAGTCACATCGCAAGAAAGTGGTGAAGCTGGGCTATGAGCCCTGGTCTTTCCATATGCAATGCTCATCTTTTCACCACTGGATTATACTGCTACCCATTCTATACACGCAAGTCAGTATTATCTGCCTCATCCTTTTTTATGAACCCTAAATACCCTTATCGCTCATACAGACATTCTAAATCTAAGTTACTAGCTTTATAGTGACTTACTCTACTTATTTTGCGCTTCATACGTTACACACCAGTGTATTCTGTAAAACTGTAAACTTCTTAAAGGCAAAGCCCATTTCCTTTAGTGTTCTCGGATGGTCCTTAGCAATCACAAAACAAGTCATCCTCGCAGGAACAGCTGAGTTTTGTTTACTGTTTCTAAAGCGGCCAGGTACAGGACGGCTAGCTACCAAAAGATGTTCAGATTGCGCAAAGATAATTATAAGAGTTGCACGTGGACAGAAAAAAAGCTGTAAGTCATATCCTGAAAGAGGCTTAGAGTTTTTTGTGTATGTGTATTGTATGAAGAATTAGACTCACATTTCAGAGAAGTGCTCAAAATTCAGCAGCCGGGACTAAAACCATTAAAAAATAATACATTGAAGAGGGGTGTGTATAGCTCAGTGGTAGAGTGAGTGCTTGTGTGAGGTCCTGCATTCAGTCCCCAGTACCTCAATAAATAAACCTAATTCCCTCTCCACTCCATTGGAAAAACAATACATTGAATAATTTCTTCTTAGGAGCTGAGTTTGGTTCGTATCTGTCTGTATAGTAGATTAAGACCAGGTATTTTTATCCCTCTTATGCAGATATGAGAGACAACGCAGACTGTGCACAAGTTATGCCCTTCAAGGTGATGAATAATTGTGGCCAGTCTTGGGCAAGAAGTCAGGCATCCCAAGAGTGGAATTTAAAAAAAAATGAAGTCAACTTCTGAGCCACACAGAGAATACCTGTCCACACACTCTCTTCTGAGTCTCTGCGACCACAGAAAAACTCTGGGGGAGGCAATGTGAACAGAGAGCCTCTTTCTAGCCTCTGAGAGTGAGTAATTCTTCTACCCAATATAACTTTATGAAGGTCACCTCCCATCTTCGGTTTTCAAGTGGAAGCAGACAGGAAAGTGTTTTGAGGGGTCATTATGAGAAAGATTCAGCTCTTCTTGTTTAATTTTACCTCTTCCTTTTCAAAAAATTATCTTGGGGCAGTAGTTGTCAAGACCATCATGTGTCAAGTATAGTCGGTATCTAGGGAACCACTGTTAGGTACTTCCAGAATGTTATTCTCTAAGAATAAAATCAGAAAGTATAAAAATATATTGGATGAGACTTGTCTTCTCTAGAGGAGACAGATCCTAATTGGATGCCTGAGGAAACTGGGACCATCCGAATCTTATCAGGGTGACTGCTTACTCTTAGGCTCTGGTCTGCCTGTAAGGTGATCCAGAGAAAGTGAAAATCATCACTAGGATCACAAAGCCAGACCAAGACAAAGTGGTTGAGAAAGTCAAGAGTGAGAGGGGATGAGTTCTGAGGTCACTGTTTATTACGTCCTGTCGAAACTAAACAAAATTATTAGCAGGAGGCAAGAATCTAGGCAGTGAGGAGACCAAACCCATCCACTTCCAACACTGAAAGCTGGTAGGGTTCCCCCTGCATTGCCCAGGACAAAGTCATTTGCTCTGCCAGGCACAGTCCATTCTGGTCCTGGAGGACAAATGTACTCTGTTTCAGTGAAGGCAGGAGTAGTTCACTTGGCTTTTTTTCTGGTCTGGAAGAAGTATCTCATAAGACTGGCACTTTCCCCTTTTTCCAAGTCCACATACGAAGAATGGTCCTTTGATGTCAAATTTTACTTCCTGTTTAAGGCAGGACTGGATAGAAATAGCAAGGTCTTTGAACACATCTATGTATTTTATCATTAATTAATACATTTTGTTTTATATCTCGAACATTTGTAATAATGTTGAGGTTAATGATTGTGCCTAGTAATCTTGTCAGCTCAAGTTCATTTTCGAAACCAACTTTCTTGGACACACCTAGACTTATCTGGACTAGACAACTTTTAAAACAGGGGACGAGAGCAGAATAAGACAAATCAGTTGGTCAGCTGGCTTTTCTCTCTGACTCCTTTACGCCCTACTGATGTAGCTTCACCAGCAGGGAGGAGATTTTTGTGGTTGATTGTGGAAGTGCAAGATTTGCACTTCAGGACTGAAGACCAAGAAGTGGCAAATGCTACAGGCGACGGAAGTGACAAAACCATCTCAACTCCAAGCATCTGGCTTTTTGAAAACATTTGTATGAGAGAGAAAACAATTTCAAATTGTATCTATTCTGAATAGCATTTAACATAACTACAGACTGAGGAATGCAGTCATTCTTTAAGTTACATGTGTCTCTTTTCTATCAGGCATCGTGTGTGATGACTGGAAATCCAGACTGAAACATGTCATACAAATAAATAACTAAAACAATCAGCTATGGATGAGAGATCATGTACGTGGCAGTCATGGCAAGGAAACACGCAATCCCTGCCTGTGGGGCTAGAAAGGCTCCTTTTGAACTAGGTTTTGAGAAATATACAATGTTTGGCCCTCTTGATCTAGGAGGAAAAAGGGAATTCCATGGCAGAGGAAACGGCTAGTAAGTGAAGCCTAGAAGGTATGAAGCAGACTGGTTTGCACAGCAAACTGCAGGAATATTGTTGGAGCAATGGGAAGAGACAGGAGGTAACCCTGCTAAAGACCTAATCAGATGGGGGATGGGGTGGGGGATGGGAGAGGTTGTTGGTGACATTTAAAACAGAGAAACAATTTGATATTAAGAAAAGTATGGGGTAGGGGGTAATAACTGAGTGGTAGAGCACATGTTTAACATGCACAAAGTCCTGGGTTCGATCCCCAGTACCTCCATTAAAAACAAAACAAAACAAAAACAAAATAAAAACAACAAAACAGAAAAGTATAGTTGTCATGACAATGAGGCAAAAGTGAGCAGGGGAAAGGAAGACCAACTGAGTCCAGGTCCTAAATTAAGGCAGTTGCAATGAGACTGGAAAGGAAAAGAGAATGGTTTGGCAGCTAGAATCAGCAGGGCTTGGTGACAGATTGTGTTTGGGGGCGAGAGAAGGAGGAACTAGCATAACTCCCAAATTACTGCCTTTCGAACACAGGGATCTTTTATTATATCTTTCTCTAAACCATTATACATTATTCATTGTGAGATTAAAGATGTGCCTGCATTGTGAAAACATCATTAGTTTCCGACTAAGGGAATCCCTAGATTAGAAACCCCCGCCCACCCCCATTCCTGCTTTTCCTGTCCATTCGGTGCTGTTCTCAGGAAGCTGCGGCTCCGAGCAAAAATACATACATATATATGTATACATATAATAAAACGGGTCTATTGTCCTAGAGAAAGAAATATGAAAGCTAGAATATACAATTAAACACATTTGGAATACATAGAACTAGGTGTCCATGGCTTCATCACAGACTGGAGCTGTACTGTGTGTGTGCCTGTTTCTCATTAAGCAAAGAACTGGCTTTCAAGAGCAAACACGTGAAAACTTCTTTAGTTACAGGATAACCAGAAACTTGTGCTTGAAAAGTTAGATGTGTGTTAGCAAAATTGCATCCTGACTTTTTCTACTGGATGAAATAAACAAATACATATTATTCTAAGTAGAGACTCCATTCTCGTATTAAACAGGTTGGAGGGTTAAAAAGTTTATGCGACTACTATTTCTCAGGGTTTCATATGCTTTCATATCTCCCCTCTGTGTGGCCATTAGGGGAATATTCTAGCTTCATGGTTAGCCGGCTGAGCTCTGGAGTTAGACTGTCCGAGTTCAAACCCTGGCTCTGTCACTTATGTCATTGGCCACACCATCAATCACCCCTGTTATCTTGTCACTGACACACACGTGAAATTAATTATATCAGCATGATCTTTGGGTTGATCCCACTCCAGATGCAGAAATACTAGCTAGGACTTGACTTGAAGAAACATATAATCTAACTCAGCAGTTCTCAAGTCTTTTTGTTAGAATCTCCTGGAGGGTTTGTTAAGACGCAGATTGCTGGGCCCACCCCTAGAATTTCCAATTTAGTAGATCTGGGGTGGGGATCAAAAATCTGCATTTCTAACAAATTCCAGGTGATGGCCTGGGGCCCACACTTTGAGAAATACTGATCTAACTGGAAAGGGAATTCATTTAGAAAAAAAGAGAAGAGAGATATAACAGTACTTAGAAAACACATGGACACAGTTTGTCACGATTTTGTTTAGGAAGATAAACTAGACTTTGGGAAATCCAGTGGCTGATAAGCCGTTCATTTCACTGAGAAGCACTAATTTTGTTTTATTCCTAAAATGACCTTGAGATGCTACCATTCTAGGAATGTATCCCCATAATTAGAGTGTGCATTAATCCCACTCAGAGAGACCCATTTACACCAGCTCACCTTTTCCAGTATTTCAGGGTTTTCTGTTTGAACCTGAATCAAACCAAACCATGAACCATTTAACTGGGATACACCAGGCTAATTTGTTGAACTCCCAAACTAAGTCAAATCCCAAATCTCCTTCCCCTGAAGTGTGAACCAAATGAAGGAGGGTTTTTTGTTTGTTTAAAAAAAAAAAAAATAGTGAACTAGTTTCAATTAAAAACAAACATTTTGGGTTGTTTTTTTTTTAATGGCTGAAATGCAAGACTATTTCCTAACATACAATTCATTCAAAACAAAACTCTGTTTAAGAGACTCTTCTAAGTAACAAGTAATTGACTAAAATGCTGAGACAGTAAATCCCCATAAGAGTCTGGGTCCCAGCAAGAAAGAGCATTCCACTCATAGGGTTCAAATCAAGACATTTTAAAGAAGGAACTCTTTACAGAGAGGTGGGAAGGGAGTTAAGAACAAGAGAGGAATGTCCAGGTACAGAAGCCCGCCGAAGCAGGACGTCAGTACCACCGGGGCCGGAAGAGGCTAAAGGACAGAGTGTTGAGTGAGCCCAGGGTGAAGAGGAAACATGGAAACGAGGCTGCTGGGCGGGTGATGTAGTCTTGGGGACCACCACCCCCTATATACAAATTAGAAGAGGGTTGCTAAATCAAGGAGGAAGTGGGGAGGAGATACCCCAGCCTCATGTCCGAACTCCACCGAAAATCACGCGTGGGGAGCTCCAGTTACTAATCTGCAGGGTCAGCTTCTCTGCAGAGCTGGGCCAGTGATGGAGAGCAGTGGAGGCTGGCCAGCGCCGTCGCCTTTTTAGTAAATCCATACTAGACGTTAGATGTATTAGCAACTGAGTTAACGCGTATGAAATTCTTGGAAGAGTCCCTGGCGCGTAGGAAGGTTTACACTCTAAACGGTATCGCTACAGTCTTCGCCAGGTTTTAGAGATAAGGAAATAAAGCTCACGAACTTTAAGCAGCTCCTCCTCAGTTAACATCAGTAACAGAGCCCACACTCAAATCTGCGTTTTTAGGTTCCAATTTTGTACACGTTCTGCTAGGAGGGTTGACTGTAGCACCATTATAAGTATAAGGTAATGTGTTGCATGCATAATTAATTTTATAATTTATTGCAGGAAAAAAAAAGCGTCTTGATTCTCAAGACCCGACTAAAGAAATCTCGGACCAAATCAACACCTTATGAACGTATATAAAAATAAAATTTAAAAACTTATTTCCAAGGCAGTTCTACATATTCAATAATAGTAATAGTAATGGTGATATTAATAGTAATTGTTAAATTTTTTAATTGAGGGGGGAGGGTATAGCTCAAAGTGGTAGAACGCATGTTTATCATGAACGATGTCCTGGGTTCAATCCCCAGTACCTCCTCCAAATATCAGTAAATAAATAAACCTAATTACCTCGCCCTCATAAAACAAACAAGCAAAAAAATTTTTTTGATTGTTTATTATATATTCAGGGCTAAGATATTTTTCTAGTATTGTACTAATATAACCACTAATCTTTGTCACCATTTTTAATTTCCTATTCATTCAGGTTTTAGGGTTTTTTTTGTTTTTTTGTTTTTTTGCTTGGAAATAATCCACTTGAAGGATTTTGTAATTGGTGACTTAAATAAATTTTACCTGACTCTGCTGGCCCTTGTTTTACCATTTAAGGTTTTATAAAATCATTTAAAACGTGACATATATATTATCTTTTTATTTATTTACTTTTTAAATGGAGGTTCTGGCGATTGAACCCAGGACTTCCTGCGTGTTAAGCATGTGCTCTACCACTGGGCTATACCCACTCCCTCCATATGATCTCCTTAAAAATTCTCAGATTACAATATTTTTTTCCCTATAACCGTTAGAGAACTTTCATCCCATTTCCTGCTGTGATACAAAATTAGCCCTGAAGTCAGAGGCATGCATTGGCCATGCATTCAAAATTTGATTACATGAAATAAGACATTTTGAAAATAAACATATTTAGCTTCTTATTTGTGCCAGGTCGGCTTTTTGGCAACAGATTTTAAACAATGAGATAGCCATTTACCCTTAGGTCTTTGCACTTTCGGTTTTTAGAGTTGCATTTCGAAGAAGGGACCGTCAGTAAGCCGAAATATCACATGTACATTTCTAACCAGCTAAAGAAACAAGAAATATTTTTCCCTGTGGGGTTGATTTCCACCCTGTCACACTATCTGTCAGCTTCTCCCTGGTGATTGGAGCAATGATCAAACAGGGGCACTCTAACCAATGGCTCATCACAAAATTTATGTTCTTTCTTGGCAGTCGAATTTCAGAGCTGTCATTGAGAGTCTGTGTAGCAATAGTATTAGAGAGCTGAATCTACTTTGAAAACTAACCACATGAAAGAAAAAAATCTTACGTGTACATCTTTTGCTCTGCTGTCTACTTTGTTGACTACTTATAGCATAAGTTGGCCCGTAAGAAATGATCCCATTACATTACAGGCTGAGCTCTGTGAAACTGCCAATATTTGGCCAATAATCGATGGTCAGGTGCCAGTTTGACCCTGGACAGCAGTCTCATTTGGTTCATTCTAATAATTCTGATACTGACTGAAGCAGCTCACACAGCATGGCATTTCATTTACAGTTTCTTTTAAAACTCACTCCATTGGCAAACATACTACTTTTGCACATTTTACACATGAAGGTCACTTCTGATCTTTTTCCTCCTCTTATTGAGGATTTCAGGTAACGTGAACTCGCAGAAATCTGTGAAATTGAGATTCTAAGGTGTTTATAAAGGATGTGGATGTATAAAGTTTCTAACCAAATTCCAGGCATATAGTAGGTGCTCAGAATTGAGTAATTAGGTCCCAGCGCCCAAGTCACCACTGAGAATATATCTTATAATAGTGGTGTATTGTGATACGGTCTTTACTGGTAATATATTCTTTTAAATGTGTTATTTTACTTTGTTTAGAGTCAAATTACCTAAAAAACCCATTCTCAGCACATTCAACTGATATGTCAAATAACATTCAAGTATTTAAAGACTAGTGTTGCATTATTATATAAATACTCTACTAACAGTTAACAGAAAAGTTGAAAACAGAAAAGGATTTTCTATGCATTTGTATAAACTGAATATTAGAAAACATCACAGTTATGATTATTTTTTCCAGTGAGATCAGGAAACGACTTCTTTTTGTCTCGTGGTGAACTTGAGGAACTGACTTACGTAATTAACAAGAAAACATCATTACTTAGAAACATAGAGAGTTTTAAAGAATGAGATCCCAATTTTATAATAATGGCATTGTTCTCAAATTCTCACTTACTGTCTGTACCTAAACCCGTACAATTTGACGAGTACATTAAAACCCCTGTAAGTTGTTTTCTCTTTGATGCTATTATCACTGTTCTTCAATACAAAGGAAAACATGTGATGCAGCTGAGGGATGAGCAGATGAGTTAGCCGCCCTGACAGCTGTACACATGGTCCACAGGTGTTCTTTGGCTTCAGTGTACTTTACAGGCAGAGGCTTTTAAAGGGTCCCACACAACTTCACAGTTCCCTTTTTTTTTTTTTTTTTTTTTCTGCAGCTCCTTTGCAATAACCATATCCCAAAACAGGCCCTAAATCCTAGTTTTCATCTTCGGAGTAGAAGAAGTTTGGTCAATTTCACATCAATTGGGAGCCAAGTCAGAGTCCAGGGCTTTACAGGGGCAGGTTTACCATGCAGTTTGGATTCAGCAAGTCTGCAGCTCGAAGCGCTGCATTTTAAATAATTTCCTAGGTTATCCCAATGCTGCTGCTCCGTGGACCACACTTTACTCTGAGTAGCAAAGGACTAGGCATTTCTGTTTTTTTGACCTACTGGTATCTCAGAGGCATTGAAACCAAGCTCAAACTTACCATCTTCCTCCCCAAACCAGTCTTCCCATGAGTTCTTGTTCCTATTTTCCTCGACTCATTCTCCACCCAAACACGGAGTAATACAAATTTCTTTCTTTTCCCTCCCGCCATCATATTCAAATCAATTTTGAATTTCTCATGTCTCTCATACCTATCTCTTACTTTTCACTCCACTGCTGCTCTCTGGACCCAGGTTCCCAGGTCTTCCCTCCCTCACTAACCTTCCATCTCTGCTGGTCTCAACACCACCAACTCCAGGCACAACTGTCATTTTAAAGCAGTGCCTATTTATGTGAACACTAAGCAGAAAAACCATCCGGAATAGCGCCTAAGGTTCTTGACCTGGAACTCCAGGTCCCACGTCTTGCCTCGCTTTCTCCATTCTTATCTCCTAATGTTCTTATTCATGAACCTTAGGGATTACTCACCATGACTGGAATATCTTTGATGCTTTCCATTCTCCCATATACCTATGTTACCTTAAGTGTCATGTGAGTGCTACAAAGTGTCATGAACATCCAAAAGAGCCTGGGGTAAATACCTTCATGATGCAAGGGGCATTTCATCAGGCCTGGAGAGTAACAGGATTTCCATAGAGATTATTAGCTGTTTCTTTCTACATTTCTGTACATTTCTGTATTGTTTAATGGGCATTCATCATTTAGTAAAAGAAATTCAGTAAGTTAAAAATTTTAGCGAATAGACTAGTAACACCAATAAAAGAGCCTGGGCCTCTGTTCCCCATGGCACAATCCACAACCAGGCCAATGTCCCATTGTAATTGTTTTTTCCTTGTCTCGCTTTTACACTAAGCTGCTCCCCAGGAGGGAGGAGACCTCATTCATCTTGGTATCTCCAGTGTGGAGTGTGATGTGTGACCAAAGCAGGCATTCCAACAGGAGGGTCTGAAGTTTATACTACATAGGAAACCCTCTTGAAGAAATAGAATTCAAATCTCTCTGAGCTTTCAAAAATATATGACATTGAGGATATACTGTTAGGACTTGCAAGGGGGCATGTGAAAGTGGGGTTTGGGGAGGTGGGTCCTGAAGCTAAAGATGCTTTAGCTACAGGGTATAGCCACCTCTGCTTTCAATCTTTTTTTTTTTTTTTTCTGTTGCTGTTGCGGTTAGTATTACTTTAATGAAAAAAAGAATGAACTTTTTCATAACTGTGACCTTTCACACTATGCTCTCTGAGCATGGACACCCAGTGTCATACACCTGAGGGTGTTCTGCTTTTAGGAGGACGATCAGGTTACCTGCTGTAGAGGCGTTTGAGTTTCCTGGAGTTGGTAGGAATTTCCGATACCCTGGGATCATTCTTTGAATGCACAGCCCTCACTAACAAATTGAGTGAAGCCAGCAGGTTTCAAACTCTGTGTTTGTATTTTTAAATGAAAACATTGCCTTAAAACACCACCATTCTCAAAGTCTTTCAAAATGTGTTCCAAATAGTTCCTTCTAATTGGAAACTTCTCTATGAAATCATAGACTTTGAATTCAGCTTATATTGTTTATGATACTCTTCAGGGCACATTTCTGTCTTTCTTTTTTTTTTTTAAGGTTTTTTTTTTTTTCCAGAGAGGGCAGTAATTAGGTTTATTTATTTATTTATATTCATTTTTTTTAATGGAGGCACGGGGGACTGAACCCAAGACCTCCTGCACTCTGCCACTGAACTATACCCTCCCCACCAGGGCACATTTCTGGCAACTAGTTTTACAAGAGGACACTTTTGTTGTTTCATGCCTTTGGAAATATATATAGAGAAGTACCTTTATATGTGTGTGTGTGTGTGTGTGTGTGTGTGTGTGTGTGTGTGTGTGTTTATACATATTTCACTCTATGTATTTCAGAAAAAGTTCCTGCAATTCACTAGTATTTGCTATTTATATGAATGAACAGGTATGGTTGAGAAGCGTACGTTTGGCCAGCATCCCCCGGTCCAAAGTTGATTCCCTGAGCAGTTACTCTATTTTCACCCTGTTTGTTACATTCATAGCACTTATGCCAAACTGTTAACTGCCTTGCTTATATCTTCATTTACTGTGTATCTAGGCACTTCCTAGATTATGGGTAAATATTCATTGATGTGGACTCTTCTTCGGTGACACTACTGGTTGCAAAGACTGTCCCATTTGCCACCAGGTCTTTGGATTCCAGGATGCAAAACCCTGTTTGTGAAAAGAACCACTCTCTGATTGATTCTTGTGTGCTTATCGCCTCGGCTCCAAACGGCTAAATTTCTGGGAATCCTTCAGCCCCCTCTTACTCTCAGCTGCCAGCCATCCCCATTCCTTTCCTTTGCTTTCCAGGTGAATTCTGCCCTCCGGCTAAGTCAGCCTGGTCGTCCTCGGGTGCCTTTGTTGACTTCCTTCCCTCTAGATTGCTTTTCTCCAAATCCTTGCCCAGCCCATGTGGAGGTTCAAATCACTATTTGAACCATAACTCTCCTTTTTACGAGCCATGTGATCTTGGATAGACCTCTCCGAGCCTCAATTTCTTCATCAGTAAAATGTAGATATTCTGAGTACCAGCCTGGGGCTATCTCACAGTTAGCCTTCAGTAAATGGCCACTGTCATCAATGTTGCTTTTATTATTAATTTCTTTCAGGCTTCACCTCTTTGGCTTATCTCCAATAATCACATATAATTATTTGTCATTCTGAAATAACTTCAAAATCATATTTCATTTGTACATTTTTCTTCTTGAGTTAGATGGAAGCTCTAGAAGGCAAGTCTTCTACTGTTACTGCTTTATGTACACTGCTCTCTGTGCCTTGTTATCTTACACAGCGGATACCTGCAATAACATTAATCTGTATCACTTATGGAGAGTGTAGACTACTTTGATTATTTGTGGATATTCTGCTTTTGCTGCCTGTATAATATAACTTAATTGCCTCTTCTAGATTTGAGACTTTCTAGATGCTTTCCCAGTAAAGATAATAAAGGGAGAAGTGTTTTATGTGTCTCCTTTCTATAAGACTTTTCAAAATTCTTAAATTATATATAACTATTATTAATTTCAAATTGTGCTTAGAGTTTCAGAGTTAACAGCATGCTGCCTCTGAGTATACCAGTCAATGAATGGAGAGGTGGTCCTGACATCTGGAAGCTCTGGAAGCGAGATGACCATCAGAGAACTAAACTGGGAGCAGCAAATGTGTAGAGTGAGTGATAGAATTAACGCACTCTAAGAGAACCTGTGAAACAAAGTTAAGGGATTAAGGAACAGTCAGATTTTATCAAGGGGCAACCAGGATGGAGGAGTCTTTTTTTTTTTTTTCATTCTTTTTTCAAATGGAGGTACTGGGAATCGAACCAAATACCTCGTGCATGCTCAGCATGCACCCTACAAACTGATCTGTACCCCCACCCCCTGGGGTGGAGGAGTCTTGAAAGCGATTACCTGATCAATTATATTACACTCTAACAAAGAAAAAAATATGTTCATACAGGTAGGAGGTGGTATGTATGGAATCTTAAAAAAAGGAAAAGCCATAAGTAAGATTTTGGGCAGAGTTCATCGAATATTCTCTGGGAAAGAGATAGCCATATGTACTGGACTGGTTACACAGGAATTGTAGACACACCCTGTAGGTGGATGAGAATAGCTTTGAAATTTACATGGTCTGCATAAGCTAGCCCCCAAGACCACCATCTTTCTTGGCTCTCTAAGCAACCTGAGCAAACTTCTGAAGGTTTTGGATTTTGGCACGTAGACTTTCTACACCTATATTGTCATTCTGTTCAAAGATACAGAAACTCTCTCCCATTTCTTAACTCTTCCCAGATTCTGTATAGTTTTCTGTAGTCAACTTGCATAGCGATGTTAGGTAAAGCACAAAAAGAGAATACTGTAAAGGTACGACTGTACCTACAACAAGAGTCCAGCATCTATGGACCAGAAATGGAGAATGCTTAGAGCAGTGAGTATGATGGAACCATGGCCTGACAAGCTCTGGGTCTGTGAGGAATCAGGCCAGGCCAGAAATGTGATTCCTGTGGACTAACAGGAAATAAAGGTGCCCCATTTGAGACATTGGAGTAGCATGAGGTCCATAGCTTAAATCTCTGGGCTGGAGTGGGACTCCATTGTTCCTGAGAGGAGGCTGGCAAAATTTGTAGTCTGGAGCCATCGTTTATATTAAGATACAAACCCAGAAATCAAGAGGTCACAAACACAGTCAAGAGACTAAGACTCGAGCCATGCTCAACTTAGTTCAAAAGTTATTAGGTGGGATCGAGCAAGATTGTGCATAGTGTGGGTGCAAGAGTAGATTTGCAGCAGCACAAGCAAGGTGAGAAGGGTGAAGGGGCTTCCGGCACGGGGGTGGCAAAGAGGGTATCCACCTGGGATGAAGGTGGTTGTGTCAGCTATAGGAGAGTGCTTACCTACAGAGACATTGATCAAGCATGAAAATATTAAGGATAATGGTGTTAGGCTAGAATTGGAGATGGGGTGAACTCACAGTTCTCAGTAGACAGATGAGAAAGAGAGAGAGAGAGAGATTCAAATATGTCTATTCCTAGTTTTGTCCATTGAGAGGACTCTGGAAGCACTTGGTACCCCAATAGCATTGAGTACATGTAGCATCCAGATCTTGGTTTCTAGGCACCATTCTTCAGAGGTCCTTGGAGAATTGATTGACTTTAGTACTGGGGTAGGGAAAGCACAAAATGAGACAGGAATCTCTTGTTGAACCTGAAATAAAGGAATGCTCAAAAAATGTTGAGGACAGCCAGCCACCTTGCTGAGACTCCTACTGGAAAAATCTGGGGGAATTTGAGTAGCCAAATAAACAAAGATAATTGCAGAATAAAGTAGGAAGCCATGAGTTCATACAGATATCAAAAAATTAGTGAATAAATTAATAGTTTGATGAGGAATGATATTTATGTAATCTCAATAACCTCCTTACAAAATGTTTATTATTTACAATGAGAAAAAAGTAATTTCACAGTGCAGAAGCAGAGCAGACAGGAACTTAAGTGATCAAAGTTAACATTACCAGTAATGGTACAAATGCAAATCATGAGTTGCTTTAATAGGATAAAATGGCAACACATCCCCACTTCTGTGATATTCCTGCCCGAGATGTGTAACGGGTACCTAATTATGAAGAAGCAACAGATAAACCAAAACTGAAGAACATTCTACAAAATAAATGGCTTGTAAACATGCACCTTTTTCTAACCAAGTACATGATTGGGATAATTGGAGGAACTTGAATGGAGCCTGAGAATTTTATTACAGTAAATTACCATTATTAATTTCCTGATTTTAATGTTATATTGTAGTTACGTAGGAGAATGTCGTCATTTGTAGGAAATACACACTAAAGTATTGGAGAGTAACAGGGCATGATGTCAGCTATTTACTCTCAAATGAGTAAGGAAAAAATGTTTCTTGTACTGTACTTGCAAATTTTCCTTAAGTTTGAGATTGTTTATGTTTGTGTGTATTTTATAGCTTTTTCAAAAATTGAAGTATAGTTGATTTACAGTGTTGTGTTAATTTCTGGTTTACAGCATAGTGATTCAGTTTTACATATGTATATATATATGTGTATATATGTGTGTATATGTAAATATATATAATTTTTCATT
Organism: Camelus bactrianus; assembly: GCF_048773025.1. Lineage (NCBI taxonomy): Eukaryota > Metazoa > Chordata > Mammalia > Artiodactyla > Camelidae > Camelus > Camelus bactrianus. The sequence continues at coordinate 19,459,794 of NC_133567.1, read as the reverse complement.
ATAGGTTATTACAAGCTATTGAATATAGTTCCCTGTGCTATACAGTAAGACCTTGTTGTTTATCTGTCTTATAATAGTAATTTGCATCTGTTAATCCCAAACTTCTATTTTATCCCTCCCCCCACTTTCCCCTTTGGTAACCATAAATTTGTTTTCTATGTCTGTGAGTCTGTTCCTGTTTTGTAAATAAGTTCATTTGTGTCATTATTTTATAACTTTTGTATGTTTCATATTGTGAATATCCGAGTCCATCCAAGTTCCCCCAGGGCAGGTTTCAGTGGGACCTATCAGCTTATAGCTTACAGCAGTGACCTTGGGTTGGGTGATTACTTTTGCCATGCTGCAATGGGAACAGCTCATTTTTCTTCTTAATGACAATAGTAGTAATAATAATAATAATAATAATAATAATAATAATAATAATAATAATAATAATAATAACAACAACAACAACAACTGCTCAGGAAGCTCAATGCAGTGGACATCACTGGCAGGTCATCATTTCTTAGTCATAGTCTCAGCACTGCCACCCCAGCTACAAGTCATTCAATAGTATCTTCTAGAAGCTGTTATGCACATGATACAATGATGAGTGAGACCAGTGATGCTTTCTTCTTCTGGGACTTTGTCAAGGGCCTTGCAAGCCACATGACCAGTGAGCTAATGATTTAATTATCCAACCTCCTGGGTACTTTTTTACGTTCTTATATTCAACAGACTTTTACTGAGCCTGCTATGTTACAGGTCCTGGAAATCCGAGAAATACAAAGGTGAGAAAAGGCCCTCACAGTTCCCGCTGTGAACAAAAGAAGGGGTCTGATGAGGAAGCAAACATTTACTGTCAAATGAAAAAAACTGGGGCATGGGGTGGGTGCAGACACTACCTGTCTCTTAGGAAGATTTCACAAAGAAAGGAGTGTCAGCTCGGACTTAAGGATAAGGCTACTTAAAATTTTACCAAGTGTTTAGAAACTTAAGTGATATTTAAATGACTTTTTGTGTGTGTGGACCTAAAGACAGAAGAAGGAGAGGGGCGGGGGTTGGGGGGAGGTGGAAGGGAAGAAACAGCAGCCTTAAATAAAATACTTAAGCAGTGAAAGACTTGTGTACATATCTACATCTACATTATGCTCCAAGGCAGATCTTTTTAAAAATGCATTTTTCAAGAATAAAGAAGTAAGTAAAATGGTAAATTATCATAAAACAAATAGTTTTTTTTCAGTTGTATATTAATGTTTTCAGGTTCCTAATACGATTTTGTAGGGTTTTTTTTTGTTTGTTTGTTTGTTTGTTTTTTTTTGCTCCAATCATTCTCCCTCAGGAGTCTCATTCCTGACCGTTCCATCACCTCCCACTCTGTTTCAAATGTGATATTCCATCCCACTCTGAAGAATCTGGATGGATACTTGACTCACTTCTGAACTATCTTTTCAGTTCCAAATCTCCCAGAACTGTAAGTCATCCGTCAGCCAATGGAAATTGATTTTTTGACACTTGTGAATTTTGCCAGTGGTTTCCCAAGGTCTTAGCTATCCTGGAGCTAATGTCTCCTGCGCCAGATCAGTTGGGGATGCAGTGGAGAAGGGGCCATTTGGACTGTCCAGTAGTTGAACTGTCCTTTTCAGTCTCACCAGGAATATTCTGGACCTCATCACTTCCTTCCTTCCTTTTGGCCTGGTATTTGGAAACCACAGTGGAAGTTAGCAAGGACCAGATGTCTACAGCTTCCCTAAAAATTCAAGTCACTGTGAACCAGTGCCGAGAAAACAGTCACAACCCATAACAGTTCACAGCTACACCGCTTGCTACTCCCCATTTTTAGTGTTTTTAATATAATAAATGTAGATAAATGTTGTATCTTCCTTATCTATCATTTACCTATTTTTTTAATATTTACTTTAAAATTATACTTCACTTTCTTTGAATTATCTCCTATTTGGGGGGGGGTTAAGATCTTGTTTAGATCTTCAATTATTTATTATTCATGGCTCTGAAGATCTTTCTGGGGAAAAGTCATTTTATCTCATCAGAGAAAAGCACCAGACCCTCCACGTGGAAACAGTAGTCAGATAGGCGTTTGGCATTCAGACATTTCTTATAAAAGTGCCTCAGAGGTCTTGTGTAGAAGTGTGTCATTTTGAAAGTATGGTATATAATCTCAGGCACAGGCTTGGGGTAGGAAGAAGATACACGGGATGAGAGGAGGGTGCGGTGTGTGAATGAGATGGTGCGATTCTGGGGGACTTGGGTGATGGGAAGCAAGCCTGACCCTGCTACCTTCCTTATCCCCTCATCATCCAAGGCAGAGATGGAGAGGGCCAGGGTCCCGAGCACAGCACTGGGTTTGGAGCTGACTGGGCTGGTGAGGCTGGGCCCTGCAGTGAGGCCTGGCACCAGCGTCCACTTACCAGGAGATGGGGGTGTAGGAAGGTGAGACCCCACAGGCATCTCCAGAGCCCAGTCTCCGCTCATAATTCAGCTTTGTTCTTGTTTTTCATTTTGGCCAAAGGGAGTAAGGGATATCCATGGATGTTTAAGTGTACATTATTGATATTGACATCATTACTATGTTATTGTTCTTGCAAATTGGGGTATTCCACTCAAATGTCAGAGGACTGGACTCTAGAGTCCACGTCAAACCCAGTTCTCTTCTGTCCACTGCCTCTCCCCCCACCCCACCCACATGCTCTAGGTTGTCATTTCCACTGCATTTTCACCTCTTTTATTATTTTTTAAAATTTTTTTCTTTTTTAGGGGGAGGGAGCAGATAATTGGGTTTGTTTGTTTGCTTGTTTGTTTATTTATTTTTAAATAAAAGTACTGGGGATTGAAACCAGGGCCATGTGCATGCAAAACACACACTCTACCACTGAGCTATATCCTCTCCCCTTAATATTTTCTCTTTTGTTTTTGTGGAACATATAGGACTTGCTGGCTGTATTTCTCACTTGTCAATTGATTATGCATTGGGCTGCACATCATTTCTGTTATCTTGGATTTTTATTTAAATAATCTTAGGTTATCGCTTAGCATAACAATGTTTCATCTTCTGCAGAGATTAGTTACTTCTGAAAAGAGCTTTTTTTGCAGGGCAAGGGATTAGATTTGTTTGTTTGTTTGTTTAGAGATTTTATTTAACAGAGATACTGAGGATTGAACCCAGGACCCCATGCATGCTAAGCATGCACTCTACCCACTGAGCTATACCCTCACATCTGAAGTCATCTCTTAATCCATCACCCTGCTTCCACTCTAACTGTCCCTGCCCTCAATTCCAATTCTAATCCACTCTCTTCAGAGTTTTTTTTTTTAATTGAGATCTTTATTAAGATAATTGTGGAGTGGCATGCAGTTTGTAGGAAATAGTACAGAGAGATTCTGTGTACCCTTTATCCAAATTCACCCAATGGTGACATCTTACAAAATTATAGTGCAACATCACAACCAACATATTGACATTGATGTGATCCACGAGATTTATTTAGAATTCCCCAGTTTTACCTGTACTCATGTGTGTGTGTGTGTGTGTACTTCATTCTACACAATTTTATCTTGTATCCGCCACCACAGTCAACATACCAGAGTTCCATCACCAGGGTTCCTCTGGTTGCCCTTTTATAACCACACCTACCCTCCCTCCCTCCTTCTATTCTACTTCCTTAACTCTGGGCAACCGCTAATCTGCTCTTTATTCCTAATTTTTTTTTTTCATTTCAAGAATATTACATAAATGGAATATATAGTATGTAAACTCTTGGCTTTTTTTTGCTCAGCATAATTCCCTGGAGATTCGCTCAAGTTTTTGTGTGTAGCAAGAGTTTTTCCCTCTTCACCATTAAGCAGTATTCATGGTATGTCTGTACCCTGGTTTATTTAACCATTCACCCATTGAAAGACATCTGAGCTGTTTCCAGTTTGAGGCTACAGTAGATAAAGCTGCTATGAACATTTGCGTACAGATTGTTATGTGTGTGTAAATGTTCATTTTTCTGGGATAAATGACCAAGAGTAAAATAGCTGACTCATATGATGGTTGCAGGTTTAGCTTTTTCAAGAAACTGCCAAACTGTTTTCCAGAGTGGCTGTACCGCTTTATATACCCATCAGCAATGCATGAGTGATCAGTTTCTCCACATTCTTGCCAGCATTTGGTACTGTCACTATTTTTTATTTTAGCCATTCTGATAGATGTGTAATGATACTTCACTGTGGTTTTAATTTGCATTTCCCTGATGAGTAATGATTTTGAACTTCTTTTCAGTATGTGCTTATCTGCCATCTGTATATCCTCTTCAGCAAAATGTCTGTTCATGTCTTTTGCTCATTTTCTTATTGGACTGTTTGGGTTTTTCACTTTTGAGTTTTGAGAGTTCTTTATGTATTCTCAGTACCAACCCTCCATCTGATCTGCAAATATTTTCTCCCTGTCTGTAGCTTGTCTTTTCATCTTCTGCGCAAGAAGTCCAATTTACCAATTTTTCCTTTTAAAAAATATAAATTGGATCATGTTGGTCCCTGAAGAAAGCTTTTAGTTGGCTTCTCATTTTGTTTTGTATTGAATCCTAACTTCATATACAAGGTGGTCAGCCTCTGTGCACTGCTCCACCCTCCCCTCCCACAGATTCTAGAAACCACTAGGGCTTTCTTTATATTTCTCTAGGTTTCTTCCACCTTGGAACCGCATGATGCACTTTGCTCTACCAGGAATACTCTTTGTGTGGCTGGTTTCTTTTCATACCTTAGGACTCAGCTTATATGTCACTATGTCTGTGAGGCCAACTCAGACCACATTATCTTTGCAGGTTCCTCTGGTAGTTTCTATAGCAACACCCAGCCTTTACCAATTAACTGGCACTTCATATTTTAGCATTTTGTCATTGTTTTTGCTTGTTTAGCGTCCGGTCTCTCAGCAGACTCTGAATCCCACGAGGACAAAGATTTGGTTTCACCCCTTACCCTGGCACTCAGTGCTTATTTCAGGGCTCAGCAAACAGTATGCTCTCAGTAAATATTTACTAAGGAAACTAATTGATGAGGGTATTTTAAGAAAACCTTCCCTCAGTGTACCATATTTTCTGAGGAATTTCAAGAAGATTAAAGTTTTACTTGGGATTATAACTACTTTGGGCAGAATTGATTTCAAATGAACTCTTACTGTCCAGACTATCTTTGGTTTTTATATTCTGTCTGAAGAATTTAAAGAGGAAAGGAGATTTCAATAAAATTTTGCTATAGAAAAAAAAAATCTAGGCAGCAAAATTGAGTTTCTGTATCTTGCTCACAAGAATTCCTACTGCACTGGCATCAAAGGTATCATTCCTGCCCTTGAGAACATTCCAGCCCAGTGATGGTGGATGTGTGTGGAAACACGACTAATGCACAATCGTAAAACTTTGTGATAAGGACCCAAGATGCTCTAGGAACACCTCACCCAGAGTGAGGATGGGAGGGAGGGGATGGGATCCTGCAGAAGATTCTTCAAATGAGGCAACACTTGGGTCTTGAAAGATACAGTGAAGTTAACCAGGAGGAGACATGAAGGAAAGAGGGAAAGGGCAGTTAGCAGAACAGTAGGACAAGAGGCGGTAGGTTCTCAGGCTCTGGACTATGTGGTCCTGGTGTGTCAAGCCTCGGAGGATCTTTGAAGGGTCAGAGAACTTCATGACCAGATTTATGCTTTTTTGTGTGTGTTTTTTTTGGGGGGGAGTGAAAAGTGGGGAGGTAATTAGGTTTATTTATTTATTTACTTTGTAATGGAGGTACTAGGGATTGAACGCAGGACCTTGCTGCATGCAAAGCACGTGCTCTACCACTGAGCTATACCTTCCCGCTTATATATTTCAAAATTTTTTTCTTTCATTGAAGTATAGTCAATGAAATGTTATGTTAATTTCTGGTAAACAGCATAGTGTTTCAGATGTGTGTGTGTGTGTGTATATATATATATATATATAAATTCCTTTTCATATTCTTTTTCATGATAGGTTATTACAAGATACAGATTTATATTTTTGATAGATCACTTTGGCAGCATTGTGGAGGACGGATAACATGACTGTCAGCCTGGAGTAAGAGACATTAGCCACAGTTTTACTGGACAAGCTCTGTATGAGAAGTGGCCCACTGCAGAACACATGTCAGCTGCCTTTGGCACTCACAAGAAAGTGGACCGACCCGAGGATTCGCGGAAGCCTTGAACACCATGGCAAGCCTGAGCTCACTAGGAACTCACAGCTGCTCCCGGGGAAAAGAGGTGTGAGGAATGAAGCTGTTCTTTCTGGCAAAGAGTATACTGTATCTTACAGAGTCTTAGAGGCGGGGATGCAAACAGCAACTGGACTTTCCAATAGTTCTGTGCAGCTGGGAAGAAGGAACACAGAATCCAAAATGATCTCTGGAGGCTGGGATGATCAGCAGTGCTTAAAATGTTAGAATTGAAAGAGGGTAAATAAGAAAAGCCACATTAAGGAGAATAATAGTAAAACAAACAAGAAACTGTTCAAGTACAGATGAGAAAGATGTGGTCCACTTGAAGCATATGTAAAAAGATGTAGGCGTTCTGATGATCTCAGTGTGAGTCAGCCGTGTATGATAAGGATGCTGAGAAAGTTAATATGAATTTAAACTATATTTATATTATTCTGGCATTCAGGCTTAGTGAGGTGACAATTTTTTCCCCATCCTATGTTAATAAGTGTAGGATTCTGTGTTTAAATTACACATGTGGCTAACATGTATCATGTGCTTAATGTATACCAGGTGATGGGCTACTTGCCCCACGTGATCCCACTTTTTCCACGCAACAAGCCTTGGGTTGTGTCCCATTAGTGCCTCCCATTTGTCGATAGGGACACAATCCTCCCATGAGGTTGGATCAGTGGGTGGTTAGGCGAGAGGCCGCCCCGGGTCTGTCTGACCAAACTCTTAGCTGGGAATGGGATTCCTGAAAGTTCACTATTGAAAAATGGGGAGCCTGAGGAGTACGAGGAGCTGGGTTGGGAGGATCTAGGAATCTTAACATATGAGGAACCACTGGAAGAACAAAAACAAGAAGAAGAAGAAGCACAAGGCCAGGAGAAGAATATTTGAAGCCCTTGAAGCCACAGAAAAGAGGAATGAGACCATGCCGTGCAGCTCCAGAGGGCAGAGTAGAACCAGCCAGCTAAAAGAGCAGGGAGGTAGACAGGAGTCCATTTAAAGATGAATCTTCTATGTAAAACCATGATAGGTGTCCAGAAATGGAGCTGACTGGCTTCCAAGGTACTGAATGCCCATCTTTGCAGGAAGTAAGTGATCACCTAAATGGAAACAGGACCATGGACCCTCAAGGCAAAAGCAGATGAGTGTCTGGAATTACTCTTTTTTGCTGCCCTGACAGCGAATCATTTTCTTTTTTTTTTTTTCTGATTTTTTTTTTAATAGAAGCATAGTTGATTTACAGTGTTGTGTTAGTTTCAGGTGTACAGCAAAGCAACTCAGTTTTATATATATATATATGTATATATATACACACACACACACACATATGTATTCTTTTTCAGATTCTTTCCCATTATAAGTTATTAGAAGATATCGAATATAGTTCCCTGTGCTATACAGTAGGTCCTTGTTATTGATCTATTTAATATATAGTGATGTGTATTTGTTAATCCCAAACTCCTAATTTATCCCTCCCCCATCCCTTTCCCCTTTGGTAACCATAAGTTTGTTTTCTATGTCTGTGCAGAGCATCATTGTTCAAACAGTGGAAATATACCTACACAGGAAATTTCAATATCTTGTAGTAACCTTTAATGAAAAAGAATATGAATATGAATATATGTATGTACATGTATGATAGAAATAGAATGTTATACACCAGAAATTGACATAACATTGTAAACTGACTATACTTTAATAAAAAAATATACAATTAAAAAAAGAAAATATCTACATGAAAATATCCTGTAATCTGGCACTTCATTGAAGAGAAAAGCTCAGATCAGATCTTAATTAGTAGGAAGTACTAAAGCAGTTGCGTATAAGAAAATACAGTGATGGCAGAGAAATGTAGAGAAAAAATCGTCATAATTTTAGAAGAAATCAAGAAGTTAACAACTTCTTATATTTATAACATCAAAATAAAGATCTCCATTGTTGCCTTCCTTTATAAAAAACATAACAGATTTATTTTATGACATTGGAAAAAAGTTTCTTAAAAGGAAAGTTAAACAAGGGACATATACCAGCTTCTTTTAAAAAGATTCAGCAAAACCTTCATCTAATAGCATGTTAGGATAACATATAATATCAGACAGATTCTACAACTGGCCTTTGGTTCTCTTTACTTCACTAATCCCAGAGCAAACAAAAACCTCATGACTAGCAGTAATATTTCTACCTCTCAGTAAACTTTCTTGAAAGAACAGATATTGATAAGAGTGGCAATTAACCATTTTACTACCCATTGTAAATTAACAAAAGTAAATTAGCAATTAAAACCCAGAATTATTCATTGTTAGGTTGACAAGCACTCTCTTTTCGGTAGTGTTTTTTTTTTTTTTTCCTTGTCCTAGGATTCTGGTATATTCTCAGTGTAAAGTAATAATGAAATTAATTAATCTTCAGTGCTCTTCCATGTATGCTCATTTAGAAGTAAGCATAACTCTCTTAGTCACAAAGTTTTTGGTAATTCCAAGTAGTCAAGTTTGAGACAAGTGAGAATTTGGTTAACCAAAATTTGGTTCACAATCTCAAAAATTTTCTAATAAAAATGAAACTTCATATTTCAACTCATGCAGATTACTTTTATAAACTCAAAACAAATAAACAGGAAGCTAAGAATATGTAGACAAGTCTAGTAGTTTTAAAGACATGTCCACCTTCTCTGAAACTCCTCTCCTCTAGAGACGGTTCTCATTCCTCTCCCCTTGAGTGCGGGCTGGATTCGAGGAACTGCTTGTAGAGGATGGAATTTGGCAGAAGTGTTGGGCCATCACTTCTGTGATTAGGTTATAAAAAGACTGTGACATGCCTGTGTGTACTCTCTTTCTGACTCTGTCTGTCTGTCCCTCTCCCTCTTAGATCATTCACTTTGGGGGAAACCATGTCTCAAGCAGCCCTATTGAGAGGCCCACATGACTAGGAACTAAAGCTTCCTGCTAACAGCTGCATGATAGTTTAAGATGCTCTGGGCCACAGACACTTAGTTAAGCTCTTCCAGGATTCCCGACTCTCTGGGAGGTCATTCACACTTGTTGTTTTGAACTCTTAAGTTTTAGGGCAATTTACACAGCAATAGACAACCAACACATCAAGTAAAGAAGAAAGTTTCTTCTGAACTAAAAAGAAAAAAATCCTATGTGACCAGAGCAAGGGATGGGGAGAGTGCCAAAAAGAAATTAAAAAAAAATCTTGCCAATATTGACTACTCCATACTGTTGCAGTAATAAGCGGAAATCTTTGTAATGAATCAATTTCTAGAATGATAGGATTTGAGAACTGGAAGGAACTTGAGTTTCACTTTACAAAGTGGGAAGCCCAGAGCTTATTTGATTTACCTAAGACCACACTGCTTGTCGCTGACAGAGCCAGCACTGGAACTTAAGCCTTTGGATTTTCAAGCTGATGTTGTTGCCATTAACTTTTTAATAAAAATATCATAGAAAACCATCATGCAAGCTAAATTGCATGAGAATGACAGGTGGGAAAAACTGACAGCCAGGAAATGTTAAGGAGAAGTCATCTCTCTTCTCCATGGATAGGGGACATCAGGAAAGTTTTGAGAGACCCAAGAGTTTCAAAAAATTGCTCCAAGCTTCTCATTTTGTAAAGTAGAATAAAGTTTAGTTTTCTTCAATAAAATATGTGCTTGCCATATGGCACCTAGAAGTCAGGACTCCTGCCAGCCCTTCCTTTTGGGTGTGTCAACTCAAGTCCCTCACCACCGTTTGCTCACACACAGCTCAGCCAGAACGAGGGGAGGAAGGTGGCATGTAGACTCGACTACACAAGGGCAGCAGATGAAGGACCTACTCCGGGCACACACTGGAGAGGACCAAATCAATGTGCTTCCTGGGCTTGTGTGCCCCAGTACAAGTACACTGACCACAACTGTGAAGCTGGTGACAGCTGCCATTGGGGGTCCACTTTCTCTCTTTTTGGGTGGATAACATTCATCAGAATGAATTGGGGAAACAGTAGTGCATAGACACTGGTCACTGGCTTCCAGCTCACAGGGGGAGGACGCATGTTAGTTGCGGGAGGGTCTCAGCACAGTGGAGGAGGAATCATCCTTCCAGTGAAGGAGGCAGTCCAGGGTACAATGCTAGACACAAAAGAGCCTGAAACCAGACTGGAAGTCAGGAGAAGCTTCCTGGAGATGTTTACATGTGCTAGCCATGTGTGCACACATTCCCACTGTTAATTTATGACCCAGATCTGTCCTCCAGTTCCAAATCCCAAAGCAATTGCCTCCTTGACAGTTCCACTCAGATATTTCATGAGCATCTAAAATATCTGAGAAGAGCCTTTTGATTTAACCCTGCTCTTCTCCCAGGCTTCCCATCTCAGAAAATGGTTCACTTTTGGCCAGGAGCCCAGAGCCATTTCTCCATTTCCAGAACATCCACATCCAAATCAGCTCACCCCAGATCTAGTCAGCGGTCTCCTCTGCCACCAGTCTAGCTTGGGTCCTCTCTCCATGTTAGACCTCTGCATTCCCATCTTTAAGGTCTGCTTCTGTCCTCCATGCCTCATTCTCTGTGAAGCAATGCCTTCGTGAAAGCAGCCAGAGATATTTGTTTAAATGACAAAGGGTTTTCATTTCTCTTAGGATAAATTCCAAACTCCACCCCAGAGGGCAGGGCTGTGAACCTCATTTCATGCCACTTTTCCTCTGTACTTCTTGTCCCAGCCATCCAGGCCTTTTTCAGGTCCTTGGTCATACCTTTCTCTCCCTTGAGGGCCTTTAAATTGTTCTTTACTTAGTTTACTTAAAGGGGCCAGGCCCTAGCCCCCATCCACTGCTTCTCTCCATCTCAGCCCCTTGTTTATTTCTTTCACATCATTTAGGGCAACTTGTCAATGCCTGTATTTGTTTCTTGACCTGCTGTTCATTTTCATCTGTCTCTCCTACTAGAGAGGTAAGCAGGACCTGGATGCAGGAAGGTCATGTTGAGAAGGGACTTGATTCCCAAGAGAAATGCAGAGCTGGTTAAAAGTTTTAAGGAAGGCGGAGAGAGGAATGGAATTCTATGTGCACTAGCTCTGTGGCAGAACAATCTGAAGAGTGAAAAACCTTGAGGGTCAGTGCGAAGTGTGCTGCTTGGGACACATTGAGTTTGAGGATCATGAGAATGGAGATGACCTACTGAGAGTCAGAGTCCCCCCAGGTAGATCCGGCTTAGAGATGTCGATGCTTACCCTACACATAGCCTCCCCCCCCAACTTTGGTTTCTTTTGTGTGTGTGTATGTGCAGTTTTTTGGAGGGTAGGGAGGTGGGGAGGTGGGGAGGTAATTTGGTTATTTGTTCATTTTTAATGGCAGGACTGGGGATTGAACCCAGGACCTTGTGCATGCTAAATATGCACTCCATCACTGAGCTATCCACTCCCCCCCATACCTACTTCTAAAAGAGTATAAACAAATAGTATTTTTTATTAACTATAGTATCAGCAAGTGATAGCCAAAAGTGGCATTAAGGATATTAATACTGGGGGAGGGCATAGCTCAAGTGGCAGAGCGCATACTTAGCATGTACGAAGTTCTGGGTTCAATCCCCAGTACCTCCTCTAAAAGTAAATAAACCTAATTATCTATCCCCTGCCAAAATAAAATAATTAAATAATAAATAATAAATAAATAAACTATTTTTTAAAAGGATATTAATACTTCATTTATCTAGGTTAATTAGAGATGCAGGAGGGGACAGTGGTTAAGAGATGTGCTCTATTGTCAGTCACTGAGAATCTCAGCTCTGCACTACTTAACTGCATACCTTGTGGCAAACTGGTCTGCCTTTGGGAGTATCAGTTTCCTTATCTGTAAAATGAGACACTTTTACCCACTTGTGGTGGTGTGTAGAGTTAGCACGATGACAGCACATGCAAAGTGCTCCGTAATAATTGTCATCACAGCCACCACCGCCCTTCCCCTTCAAAAACATCTTCCTGTACTTTATATGGGAGAAGGAAACTGCCAGCCCAACCCATTATTTGAGGATTATTCATTACGTTTAAAGCCACTTCCAACTCAGATATAGAATATTGTGTTGGCTAGGGCTAAATGTAATTCTATTATATTTTTATGATAATATTTTTTGATAGAACTTTCTTTGGGACTTGAACTATAGGCTTACTGACTGTATTTACACAGATGTCCAAAATAGGCTAACTGACAAGCCAAACCCACAAAAATAATTTCACAAGCCAAAGTAACAACCCACCCCCAACCCCCGCAGCCCCACAAGTAAAGGGGTGTAACTTTGGATGAGCTGATGTCCTGAGCTTTAAGTATGCAAACTTCAGTAACAGCTGAGGCACCATCAAGGGCAAAAAATGTACTATTAGAAAGATTAGACACCTGTTGACTGTTCAAAGGCTTCTTTCTAATGGATATGTGGTGCTGCACGAATGGGGGCATTGACATGCGGTAGCCGTTCCTTTAGCTTACCCAATTGGAATATTTTACACAAAGCAAATAAACTGTACAAACATTTGTGGAGGCAACAGATGCCACCCATTCTGAGAAAAGTGTCCCATTTTGTAGCTTTATGCTATTGGAACAGTCTGAATTATAATTAACTACTAATGTTCTTCTCCGTCCCTACTCACTCCATGTGACAGTCTACCCTTCCTCTCTTTTTTCCCCAGAAATTCTGATTAGACATAAAACATACTTTCCTTCTCCCGGGCAGAAAATAAAAATGAAATAAAGTAAACAGCAGGAAGGAATGTATGTTTTATTTAAAAGACATGTAATGGATTTGGGAAGTAATATTCTTATCAATTTTGTCTCTCACGTTTTTCTGACCTTTATAGAAATTGGAAGGTTCATATATATGACTGCCAGGAAGTCGTTAAAAATTCTTCTGTATTTGTTTTGGGCAAGAGGGTTGGTTATCCAGTAAGTGGCAGCAAACAGCTTATAGATTCATCTTTTCTGATTTCCTGACTCGCAGATTCTTATGAATGAAGCAGAATCACTGATTGAGCAAATGGAAATGAACTTGAAAGTAGAGTGTGCACATTATGACTTTTCCAAGAAGCAAATATGAATCTGTCACTTCCTCCTCTCCAAGAAATTGTTCAGAGTATACTGGTGCATGAGCACTCAAAAGATACTGTAAGGCATTTCTGTAAGAGTTAATTCTTTCCCAGACACAAAAAAACAGATTCTGATGATTTACTGTCATCAGTTTAAAGTCATAGCACTGCATTGCCAGCTAGGAGTTCCAGATTTCTTGTTTAAAGGCTAACGAAAAGTGAAAAATGCTAAATGATTGTCATGGTCACTATACATCTAAGATTTCCTGAGACAGTCTCAATGTCAAAGATTCTACCTTGCTATTCTCTTCATTATACTCCTTCTTTGCAGATGTTTGTGTTTTTCTTTTTTTTTTTCAAAAATGATTTCTTTCTTTCTTTTTTTTTCCTTTTTGGTTAGTGGAGGTACTATATTGAACCCAGAACCTCATGCATGCTAAGCATGCACTCCACCACTGAGCTATACCCAACTCCTTATATTCCTTCTTATTAGACCATGTATTCAGGTTTAAAAAATATGTTCTTTAAAGGTCCACTGTTGTTCTTAGGTATATGTTAATATTTTCCAGAATCAAAGAAAATATCCTTAAAATAATACATGAATTTTTAAAAACTTATCTTAGGAAAAGTAAATTCCTTTCTTACAAATTATGGGAAAGCCATCTGAACAGCCTAGCTCTTGGCATAGATTGATGATTACTTGAACAATTTTCCTAGTATTGCAATGCTATAAATACGCTGGGATTTTATGATTGCCAATTCCATGGGCACAACATACAGACACACTGAAATATTTCTGCAGGACATCTAAGAAGCAGCATTTTAACTCAGTTTAACTCAGTTCCTGTTGCTATTTCCTAGAATCTGAAAGAAACTGTTAAAGTTCTAGAATGTACATGAAACAAAGTTGCTAATCAGGAACAAGATGATATTCAGACTACACTTGATACTAATGGCCGGAAGATGATCTGGAAAAAATTGCCTTTAAACTAGAAAGGGTCAAGATTTTGATGAAAACTTTAATGTGAAGTTCTTACATTGCTGAAAATTGATTTGGATTAAAAGTAGACCTTCAGATGGCCTCTCTGGGAATGGAAGTCATGGAAAATTTTGAAAAATTCCGTCAATTCCAAAATGCTTTCAAACTAATTTTGAAAAGAAGCAGTTTAGAATATAGAAATGCTCCTTCCTGGGCGGAGGGTATAGCTCAGTGGTAGAGTGCATGCTTAGCATGCACGATGTCATGGGTTCGATCCCCAGTACTTCCAGTTAAATTAAAAAAAAAAAAAGAATAAATAAATCTAATTACCTCTCCCCTGAAAAACAAAACAAAAAGAGAAATACTCCTTTCTTATTTATATGAAACTTGCTAAAGAAATAAGAGCTTATTAGAGGTACAGTCAGCATACAGTCAATATTTTATTATCTATTTTGCAAATAAAGTTGTTAACATCATTTTGAGGATTATCCATTGTGTTCTTCAATTACTGTCCAACACTAATATTTACTTGTTATTAAGTAATTTATATCAACATTTGTCTAGCACCTGGCAAGTTAGCTCACTTTCCTTATTCTATGTAAACTGACTTGCACAAAATTTCTCCATTCCATTTATCCTTTCCCTGGGCTTAACTAAAGGGCTGGAGCTTATTACTCTGACCTGGTTTGTACATTGAAAAGGTCAAAGGTGTCAGCTGATGGACTGGAATGCTTCCCCCTACGAGGACCTTTCCTTCCCTCCCAAGATCTCGAGATATTTGGTTGGATTATCTGAAGTGTCATCGTTATTTAGTCCAACAGAAATAGGGTGTTCACCTCAGTAAAATGGAAAGACCAGAGGTTTTATAGTCACACAAATCAGGGTTTGAATCTCTGTTCTGTTGCTTACTGTTCATTAATTATATTCCAAGTCACTCTAAGACTCAGTTTTGACATCTGTAATATGACAAGAAGCTCACACAACTTTTAGAAGTTTAATACACCTAGAGTACCCAGCTTGAGTCCCTGGCTCATAGTAGGCTTCAAATAAATGTTAGCTAATTTGTTTAAACAATGAATAATTTTAAGTGTCAGAAATATAACACAAAAGAGAAATTAGAAGTCAATAAACAAGCCATCTTTTGTGCCAAGGTGGTATGATACAATAGGGAAAGTGTAGGATTTAGTGTTCATCATCAATTAATTGATGCATTATTGAGCATTATTTTCTCATCTGTGAGAATGAGCATAATCAAACTGCCTCTCAGAGTTACTGTGAGAGAGTTAGGCTCCTAGTATGAGTATAATAGATCTGAATTCCCCTTTTTTCACTTCTCTTTTTTATAGAATATTTTCTGCCCACTCCTTTTTGGACAGAAACTGACTTATAATTTAATATCACTTTCATAATGTTTGAAAAATAAGAGACAGGAAACCAAATTTGAAGTGACTTAGGACTTGTTTATATTTCTGATGGAAGAAATCCCACTCCTGGGTATATATTCAGAAAAAACAGACTCTAATTCAAAAAGATAAATGCATCCAATGTTCATAGCAGCACAGATATAATAGCCAAGACATATGAAGGAAACCAAAGTGCCCATTAACAAATAAGTGGATAAAGAAGATATGGTGTACACACACACACACACACACACATATATATATAAAGGAATACTACTCAGCCATAAAAAAGAATGAAATAATACCATTTGCAGCAAAAAAAAGAGATGGACCTAGAGATTATCAAACTAAGTGAAGTAAGTCAGACAGAGAAAAACAAATATCATATGCTGTCACTTATATATGGAATCTAAAATATGATACAAAAGAACTTATTTACAAAACAGAAACAGACTCACAGACATAGAAAACAAACTTATGGTTACCAAAGGGGAAAATAAGGGAGGATAATTTAGGAGTTTGAGATAAGCAAAAAAAAAAAAAAAAAAAAAAGGAGTCCAGCCTGAAGATGTGGATTTGGGAGTCAACAATAGTAAGTGACCATTAATATTTGAAAGAATTGTCTTGAGTCAGAATAGAGTGAGAAGATCTAAGTCATTTTTTTTGAGTACTCATAGTGCCTGATTTTCTTATTTTTCTACAATGAACATGTACTAATACTGTGTAAATAATTCAAAGATGTTATTTCCAAAGCTTTTACATAGTAGGAGAAACACTTGTTCTGAGAACAAGGACAGGATACTGGGTTTGTGTGTAAATTTGTACGCAAGAAGAGGAAAGGTAGGCAAGAAATTTCCCCCCAAATGTTCATATTTAATAGTCTCCTTTTTCCTTCCATTGAAATGGTGGAAGACAGCTGCCGACCCAAGGCGGGCAGGGATGGAAAAATGTGGAACGGCCCACACAAAGGGGAGATGGAGAGGGAGTTGTCTAAAGAGAAGTTTAGAAAGATTGAAATGAGGTCTATATTTTTCTTTCTCAATGGTGTGACAAGCAGACTATGTTCTTAAGCAGTGAGACAAAGTAATTGAAATCTTGGCTGCATGGGATTTTTCCCGACAACATAATTGTACATGAACTGGAAAGTGTAGCATTATTTACAAAAGTACCATGCAACACATTCCACAAAGTAATAGCTGATATACTGCCAGAGAAGATGCAGTGCTCACGGAGCTGTAAGCAGACAATAATTATATAAACTCTACGTTTGTCGAGATGCACTTGGAGCTCTTGAAGACTCACAAGTTTGCAAATTTAATAAGGTTAGATCCCCTCCAGAGGACCATCACACAGACTTGTATGGGCAATGTGTATTTTCAAAAGTAATTGTGAGGTCAGAAGGAAAGATCATAGACTTGGGCCAAAGTGTTGATAGGGCAGGAATTCACAGTGTCTGTTTTGAGGACACCATCTAACCTATTTTGTGGCTCCTTCAATAATTAATTGTATTCCTGGGAGACACTGAAAATCCCGGTAAGTGCAGATGGCTACTTCCAGCCTAGAGAATTTGGTTCACTTAGTGAAAGGATTTATTGGATTTGAAAATGTTTTCCTTTTTCTGATTTTTCTGACCCAGAAATATGCTTTTTATTTCAGTGGTTCTCTCAAAAAACAGCTGAATACATGACAGTTTCCAAATAGCCAACCATAAATCAAAATGTTATGTTTCCTCAGTTATGCTAAGATTCTTCAGTTTGTTTTCCTTCTATCACCAATGAGGTGTAATCCACCACGAGAATGATGATTAAAGGCATTCTACCGAAAATATTTACTCCGTTCTGTGGCAAACACTTGTCATTTCTAACTTAATTTGAACAGCCCTTGCTTAAGTGTCACTGGGCTGCCACACGGAATAGAGGCATCTGGAAGTTATTCTCTTATTCTCTTTCTAGTTATAACTTAATTTATCAACCACGCATTTTTAAGACAGTAATTCCTAGTAGGCTTCTCCATCACAAAACCTGCCGGAAGTATTCATTTCAAAATAACATTGATTTTTATTCTTTCCAGGGTAAATACCACACTTGTTTCTATGTAATTTTTCTATGTATATTCAATCGTATCATTTCTAAAGTTCTCTGTTTTCCAACGTTATCTCCCTACGCCAACATCCCAACCTCAATCAAAAATCTTATTCTCTCAGTGACACTCTCTCTGCTACGTGGCGGACCACTGGTCATGACCTGTGGACCTGGAAGAGAACTTGGAGATCATTAGTTCAAAGGTTATCAACTTTATAGCCTATAAGGCTCTCCTTGGGTGCCTGTTCTAAAAGAAGATTTGGGGAGAGGGGGGAGGGGTAAATTAAGAGTTTGGGATTAACAGATGCACACTACCAAATATAAAATAGGTGAACAACAAAGACCTACTGTATAGCACAGGGCACTGTATTCAATATCTGGTTCTATACCTGTTCAATTCAATACCTATAATGGAAAATGAGAAATATATACATATATATATACCTGAATCACTTTGCTGCACACCTGAAACTAACAGAACATTGTAAATCAACTATACTTCAATAAAATTTGTTTAATTAATTAAAAAAAATAAGATTTAGGGACTTCAGTCCCAGAGATTCTGATTCAGTAACTCTGGGGTAAGGCCCAGGAATGTACATTTTTTAAAAGCACCCCACATAATTCTGAGCCCAAACACACTGAAAAATCTTACTTTAAACTTTTCCTTCTGTAGGTAAGGATGCTGAGGGGGAGGGGTATAGCTCAGTGGTAGAGCGTATGCCTAGCATGCATGAAGGCTTGGGTTCAACCCCCAGTACCTCAATTAACAAAAAAACCAAACCAAAATAAAAGTAGTTATAGGTGAGGATGCTGTGGGTAGAAAGTGTGACTCACCCACGGTCTTGAGCGATCTAATTGATGTAATTGTCATCAAAGTGTTTCCACAGCTATTCTTGACATCCCTCTGTTTACATTTTAGAAGAACAGGGGACCAGAACGTGGTTGCCTTCCTGTGAAAAGCTGCTACCTGTACCCTAAGGGGGAGGGGGTACTGTTGGGAATTTCTGAAAGACAGTACATGCCATTGTTTTACAAAGTAAATGAATCAAAAGTTGGCATCATCAAAAACAACAGCCATAAAAGTATATGCAATGTTTTCATATGGTTCTCTAAACAATATTTGTGGACAGGGAGTAGACACTGAATGAATGAATGAATGAATGAGTACATGGTGAATAAATGAATGAGTGAGTCCTGCCCAAAGGCAGGAGGGAAGAGGTTCAGACAGTGTGAGGACTGTCCAGGGTATCCAGAAAGCCCCCATCCTGGTCTCTAATAGTCAAGGCCTTTTATCAGGTAGCAGGAGGAGGAATCCATCTTTCAGAAAGGATAACTTCCGTCGTAAGTGAGTACAGCTCTATTATTTTAGTATTTTCTTCTTTATTCCTTGTAAGTAACTGAAAAGAACATACAGATTTCAGTAGTTTAGGTGTAGTATTAGGCTATAATGGACTTGTTCAGAAAAGAGTTTCTCTTCCTTTTCTTTTTTTTTTTTTCTTACCTTCATCGGAGGTGGAGAGGTTGTCAGTGTGGGAGGTTTTCACTGCCTTTAACTAGTTGGTTTTTGCTGATGAGGAGTTTACTTCAGTTTGTGTGGCTTCTTGATTTGTTATGTTATTTATCTGCAGTTTTGCTTCTAGTCAAAATGGAAAGCAACTGTAGTTTGTCATCCTTTAATGCTGGGAGATGACAGGAAGCCGGGTTTTATTTGTTTTTCTCTTTGAAGTGATACAGCTGAGTGAGCAGACGTAGCAGTTTCATTCTAACCAGAAATTTTGCTTAACCTCATGGAAACAGCTACTTCATTGAGGACCAGTGGCCTGCTGGGTTTGGCTTCTCCAGAATTATCAGAAAAGATGGATAGGTAATAGGTGGTTCCAGAAAAATTCCCAAAGAAGCACACCATTGACATTAGAAATCCAGTTTGATTCCATATTTTTTAATTGAAGTATAGCTGATTTACAATATTGTGTTAGTTTCAAGTGTACAACAAAGTAATTCAGTTGTATATATTTTTCAGGTTATATTCTATCATAGGTTATTACAAGATATTGAATATAATTCCCTGTGCTATATAACCAACTCTTATTTCTTATCTATTTTATGTATAGTACTTTGTATCTGTTAACCTATACTCCTAATTTGCTCCTCCTTCCCTCTCTCTCTCCTTTATGACCATAAATTTGTTTTCTATGTCTGTGAGTCTGTTTCTGTACATAGATTGACTTGTATTATTTTTTAGATTCCATGCATTAGTGACAAACAGTATTTGTCTTTTTCCGTCTGACTTACTTTACCAAGTATAATATTCTCTAGATTCATCCATGTTGCTGCAAATGGCAATATTTCTTTCTTATTTATGGCTGAGTAGTATTCCTTTATACATACATACACCACATCTTCTTAAACCCAGTCACCTGCTGATTGGGTTGTTTCCACGTCTTGGCTATAAATAGTACTGCTATGAACACTGATGTGCATGTATGTTTTCTAATCAGAGTGTTCATTTTTTCTGGATATATACCCAGGAGTGGGGTTGCTGGATCATGTGGTAACTCTATTTTTATTTTTTTAAGGACTCTCTCTACTGTTTTCCATAGTGGCTGCATCAACCTACATTCCTACTAATAGCATAGGAGGGCCTCCTTTTCTCCACACCCTCTCCAGTATCTACTTGCAGACTTTTTGATGATAGCCATGCTGACCAGTGTGAGGTGAAACCTCATTGTGGTTTTGATTGCATTTCTCTAATAAAGTACATGTAAATCAATGAAATTAGAATACTCCATTACATCATATACAACAATAAACTCAAAATGGTTTAGAAACCTAAATATAAGACATAACACCATAAAACTTATAGAAGAGAACATAGGCAAAACATTCTCTGACATAAATCAGCAATATTTTCTTAGATCAGTCTTCCACCACAAAAGAAATAAAAGCAGAAGTAAATAAATGAGACCTAATAAAACTTAAAAGCTTTTGCACAGCACAGGAAACCATCAACAAAATGAAAAGACAACCTATGGAATGGGCAAAAATATTTGCAAACAATGCTACTGATAAGGGATAAATGTCCAAAATATACAAAGATCTCACACAAATTAATATCAGAAAACCAAACAACCCAATCAAAAAATGGGCAGAAGACCTAAATAGACATTTTTCCAAAGAAGACATACAAGGACCAATAGGCACATGAAAAGATAATTTCATATTTCCAAAACAAAGCAGGGCTAACCAAAATGTGCCCTGGGAGCTCTGTGAGGTCCATGGCCTCCTGTGTATCTTTAATCCTAATTTAGATTCTCTACAACTGTAAATGAAAGAGACAATAACAAAAGCAAAATACCCTCAGAGAGACTTTGTAAAGACTGTTATAGGCAACATCATGTCTCTTAAAGGCTGTGAACTCAGTGCTAATGAGAACCACGTGGGCGGGCATCAAAGATGGAGTGGAGCAGGGTAGAGGGAGCTACCCCAAAACGGAAAGCACAGGGCGGAGCTTAGCACAAATCTGTGTTTTTATGTAAGATTGTCACACTTTTAATAGTGACTCATTTTTTTCCTCTAAGGCTCCTGAATTGTAACTAAAACTACATCTCTGAAGCCAAAGCCTCTGCATTCTGAAGTCTAGAGTCCCCTCCATTCTCTAAATCAATGCAATTCTGGGTCTCTTGCCAGATTTCCATTCAGCCTACAGAATACATTTATGAAAATAATTCAGATCTAGGGATTGTACTTTTTAATTTTCTATAAAACATAGATATAAGGAATAGGAGGAATCTCTTGGGACAGCGTGGCTGAGAAAGGAAAAGCACCAGTCTCATGTGTGTGCTAAACTAAACTTAACAGCAAAGGGGCAATGACAATTCTGTTGACAATACTGATACACAGAATGAATATTAGGAAAGTTAACTTCTTTCTTCATATGAAGCATCTTATGATGCTTATGAAGAATCTAAAATGCACACCTTATGGCTCTATCCTACACGTTGCCCATCAGTAGCTCTCTGTGCTTACAGAGCCAAATCTGACCTCCTTAGCATGGCGTACAAGGCCCTTCGTGTATAAGCATTGCTGGCTCTACTTCATTTTTCCAGCCTCTTTTTTGCTACTCTTATTTAATTGCACTTATGATTTAATTGAGCTAATTAATGAAATGCAAAAAAAACGTAAGGGTACAATTTCAGTTCTCAAAAGTGAGTTTTGAGAAATGTATTTACCTGTTGAAACCAACCTGCCTGTCAAGATGTAGACAATTCCATCACCCCACAAGTTTCCCTTGTGTCTCCTAGTTGATTAGTCTTACCTGTCCCTGAACTTCAAATAGGAGGAATCATATTCTGTGTACTACTTTGTGCCTGACTTCCATGTGCTCCTGTATCAATAGTTCATTTTAATTGCTGAGAAGTATCACGTTGTATAAATATATCACAACTTGTTTGTCCATTCTTCTGATGGACATTGGAGCTTTTCCATGTTTCAACTATTATGGATGCTAGGAACAATCTAACACAAGTCTTTTAGTGGTCATTTGCTTTCATTTTCTTTGGATAAGTCAGTTTCTGGTTTTCTTTTGTAAAGAATTTCAAAATAGGTTTTCAAAGTGTTTGTACCATTTTATGTGCCCATCAGCAATGTAGGAGTGTTCCAGTAATTCCAAATGCTTACCCAGCACTTGGTGTTGTCAGTTTTTAAAATTTTAGTTACTCTATGGCTCTGAAATCGAATGCCATTGTGGTTTTTCAATTTTGCATTTCTCTGATGACTACTAATGTTCAACATTTTTTCATGTGCCTATTGCACACTTCTAATCTTCTTTTGTAGATTGCCTGTTTAAGTCTTGCCTGTTTATTTATTGGGTTGCCTTTTCATTACTGATTTGTAATTCTTATATGTTCTAAATATAAGCTTTCTGTTAGTATTTAGTCGGTTACCTTTTCATTGACTAGTGGCATTTTTTGATGAGCGCAATTTCAAAACTTTTGATAAATTTAATCTTTTTTATGTTTAGTGCTTTTTTTGTATCTTTCCTAAGAAATCTGCCAAGTTTGCAAAAATATTCTTCTATATTTTCTTCTGGAAATTCTATAATTATAGCTTTTATGTTTAGGCCTAGAATTCATCTTAAATCAATTTCAGTATATAGTGTGATACAGGGACCGTGGTAAAAATTTTTTTCATATATATATTCAGTTATTCCAAGACTATCTGTTGAAAAGATTTTCTTTTCCCATTGAAAAAATACATTTATAAAACGTAATACATTCAGATATTTTCTGCAAAAGAGCCGCTGATGAACAACCTTCCTTTTTTTTTTACAAGCTTTGTAAATTTGCCCAACTGAGCCTTCTTCTGGGACACGCGTATTTTTACCATCATTAGTTGACACACATCACAGCAGATTTTGCTTCAGGGTATGCTGAATTAGTGCTTCTCAACTTCTATCTTGCCTATATACCTTTTCCACACATACTTTTCACAGAGGCTAATTCCTTAGTCACTTCAAACTTCGCGTGGACCCCTTGAATAATCGACCATTGAAGAGGATCAGTAACATCTGTGAGCACATCAAGAGCCAAGGAAAACAATGCAAAATCAGTTGCCTTGTTTTTAAATTAACCATTGACATTGTTCCCCATGTCCTCAACTCTGCAAGCAACTGTTCTCACCGAGAAGCTAATAGTCTTAAACATGTTTATTTTTATGTACACATTTCTTCAGCTTCTGGAATCAAGCACCATTTAATTACCTTGTACTGGTAAATGGCTTTTTGTGTGAATAACAAATCACTCAGAAACCTACCTTGATTGCAGCCCCATTTAAAATTTTTATTTTTGTGTAGAAATTTTGCTGTGGTGAGATATTCTGTTTTAAATTAAAATTATCTATTTTTTTCTGACTGTGACTCTTCTATGATTTGGAATATTATGACAAGGGCTTAGTCTGGTAATACCAATGTATCTCGTATTCTTTCAGCATGTCTTTGCATAATAAACACAATGCTTTGCTATATAGTAATAAAATAATTCAGTCTCCATTTTGCCTTAAAACATGACATTCCAAAACTACTTGTCTCTTCTTTTCTTGTTTTGACATAAGATGTATGCATTTGTAATAATACAAGTGTTTTGGTGTAGTGATAAGTGTAACGCTCAAAATGCTATAGAGTTATAACTGCATACTGTGATTTATAGTACACTGAACAGCAGTGAGGAGCAGTGGGAGCCCTCATGCTTCCCCTGTTTCAATTACTCAACTCTGCAGTTGTTGCAACTATATTTAATACGTAATTGAATGAGTGTGTCTGTGTTCCAATAAGACTATATTTATGAACACTAAAATTTGATTTTCATATAATTTTCATGTGTCATAAAATATTCTTGTGATTGTTTTCTGAACATTTAAAAGCATTGTTTAAAAAAAAACACTTTTAGTTCCCAGACCATATAAAATTGGGTAATTGGTCATATTTGGCCCATGGGTCATAGTTTGCCAACCCCTGCTCTATAGCAATTCTGAATCATTTACAGTCTTCCTTCTTGTTTTTTTTCCCCCATTATTTCATAACTCCTTGCCTTTGTACATACTGAATCCCTCTCACTGGAATCCTCCTCCCTTCTACGTCTTCCTGATGTCATTTTCCAAGACACTTACGCGATTTTGACATAATTGCTTTTTTTATGTAAGTTTACAATGTTGTGTCAATTTCTGGTGTACTGCATAATGATTCAGTCATACATATACATACATATATTCATTTTCATATCACTTTTCTTTACTATATGATTCAATAACTGTACTTTCTGTGTGATTTTGCTGCTGCCTTGCTAAGTCCAGAAAGAACATATAAGAGAGTAAGAATCTGGTACTCCATTAAATCATATTAAAACAGCTTATTGTTTTATTTGGGTTTGTTTCAAATAATTAACTAGTAACTGTCCTGAGAAGGAGTGTGAGTTTTGTAGGATTAAAAGGAAAGTGCAGAAAAATATCATTTACACCTAAAGATTGTTATGAGAATTAAATAAGATCGAGAATGAACATTCTAAGCACAGAGAAGGCTGTGTAATAAAACTCAGTCCCTTCTCTCTTTCCTCCCCTGAAGATGTTTGGTTTTAAGAGCAAACTGGTAGAAGGCCGTGTGCACCACCACACACAAAATTCAGCTGCTGTGCACTGAAGCTATACAGATTTTCTTATGTCAGTACCATCCTTATTTCCTAATAGTGAGATTCCTCTGTGATCCCATTTATACTTCTGTGAATAACATCTATTTTTCAAAATTATTTAGCTTTATTGGAATGCTTTCAAAATATTTAGAAAGAAAAGAGGAATGTTCCCTTTAAGAACCTATTTACGAGGGGAAGGTATAGCTCAAGTGGTAGACTGCATGCTTAGCATGCATGAGGTCCTGGGTTCAATGCCCAGTACCTCCTCTAAAAATAAGTTAAACCTGATTACCTCCCCCACCTCTGCCAAAATAAAGTAAATAATAGACAAATAATATAATTTTTAAGAGAGAAACTACTTATGCTATAAATCAGTTTTGTCACAGCTTTGTGGTAGGTTATAAAATACAGGTACCTGTAGATGTTTGCAAAGAACCATTGTTAAAGCTTTTGCTGTGTTGCAAGATGCTAGTTCTTGGACTGCCAACAGATCTTATATCTTTCGTACTATAGAATGAAGAACCAGGAAGTTGGGAAAACCGAGATAATTGTGATGCCAAGCAGAGCAGAAAAGATCTTCTACACTCCATAGGAGGAAGCAGGATTCTTGTGGCAAAACAAAACAAAAAACAAGCTAGAGGTTTAAAAAACACTCATACCCTGGGTGGATAGGAATAGCTCAGTGGTAGAGTGCATGCTTAGCATGCATGAAGTCCTGGGTTCAATCCCCAGTACCTCCATTAAAAAAAAAATTACAAAAAATTAAAAGAAAGAAAGAAAGAAACACCGGTTAAAACATCTGTATAAAGTAAAGGTTATTAGCCCTTAAAAAAAAAAAAAAACAAAACACTCAAACCCTTAAGATGACTAGATTGAGTCCTAGCTAAATAAGGGAAAATTAGGTCCAGTGGTACTTCCCTTCTAAAGCCTAACCTGCGCTCACCTCACCCATCTCCCTGCCAGATGTTACTGACTTGGGCCTCCGTGCCTCCACTGTCATATGGGTGGCCTGAGCAAAAACTACTTTCAGAACCCTGATTACCTTCACTGGCATCTCCTTTTTTACACTTGCACCTCCCAGTACTGAAGGAAGCCACCAGTGGATTTGAATTGTGACTCTACCACTTGAGTCTTTAATAACTGGAGCCGTATCTTACTTCTAATTATCCTTGAATACCCAGCAATTAGCATCTATCCAATAAGTATTTATGGAGAAAGAAATAAAAGACTGAATGGATGAGATGAAAAAATAGAAGACAGCTCAATGGAATCTTTTACGCTGAGGGGCAGGCCCTCTGACTCTCACAGCCACCACCATGCACACCTGGCTTCCAAATGAGTATTGCAAAATTTTGACTCAACAAAGGAAAAATCAAAGTTTAATTATGAATAAACTACAATTATTGACAGATAAATTATATTGTGAAAGAAGGCAGACACTGGGTTTTATGGGGGGGGGGGTGTGTGTTCACAACATGTCCTCCTTTGGTTTTATAAACAAAGGAAGAAAACAAAGGAAGATCAAGAGTAGTAGAGAAGAAGAGACCGGAATCATGGAAAAATAAAGATGATTACAAAGCATGTGAAACATTATAGTAAAAGAAACACATTTTTAATAATCCTCAATTTCCATATCTGTGATCACCTAGAATAGTGTCTGGATGGCTAGATGGCTATAAAAGTCCTTCTTCTCCCTTCTAACTTAGCTTGAAATTTCTTCTTCCTCCCCATCCTGTTCCCTGGGACTACCTGCAACTGGACAGAGTTCTTATCTTGTCTTAATGCCCAGACAGGCAGAGAGGTGTGTGATGGCAGGAGGATAGTACTAAAGGAAGTGATGAGGAAAAGGGAAGTTGGAGGAATATCTTTTTGGGACATCCTCTTTCCCCTTCTACTGCCTCTCTGAACTCCAGTTTGGCCACCCAGTTGGTCTCTAACCTTCATACTTACGCTTCTCAAAGTGTGGTCCTCATCAGATCACCCACATCAACATCCCAAGGGGAACTTACATAAAATGCAGATCTCTGAGCTGCATCTGCTGAATTAGAATCTCCAAAATTGGTCTCTGGAAGTTTTTTAGGATGGCAGGTTATTTGTATGAGATTTTAATTATTTTATTTTTTGAATAAATAATATATTCTTGCACTTCAAAACAAAAAATACACAAAGGTATATGGTAGAAAATTCTTTTTCCGTCTTTAGTTCTTCTCTTCCCATTTCCCCAACTCCTCCTTTATAGACAACTATAGAGACTTCTTTTCAGAGTCTCTCTCTCTCTCTTTCTCTAAATATATATGTATAATACAACATATATACACACATGTATATATTCCTATCCTCCCTACTCATTTTCCCATTTTACACAAAGGAAGCACAAAAGTGTACCATGTACACTGCTCTTCACCATGCTCTATTCATTTATTTCATTTATTGACATCTCTTGGAAATCTTTTCATATTAGTACAAGGGAGTCTCTACATTCTTTTTTACAACTGTTTATTTTTCCACTGAATGGACATACCATAATATATATGGTTTTTACTGTACATATTTGCACCAAAATTTATCATTTACTTTTTTATTTATGTTTTTACTCCATGCAGACTTTAAAATTATTTTATGAATTCAAAAAGATCTATCTTTTCTCTCATGCCCCCTGGAGTTTCAGTTACTTTTAGCAACGTGTCAGGCATTTTCCTAGGCACTATCACATATTTTATTATTTTTAAAGTGTTTTCCTGAATAATTTCAGCTAGGAAAAAGTAAACAGGATAAAGTTACTGCCATCTCATTAATGTTCTAAATGTATGTAATGTGGCTAAGTCAATTTAAGGCTATATATGAATAGAAGAATTTATATGTTTAATAATTTTATGGGTTTTTTAAAACATGTAAATTTTTTCTGTGTTTTAACAAGTCCCCTGGATGATTCTTGTAACATCAAAGTTGAAAACCACTTCTTTACCAGATCTCTTACCTTTCTCCACATCTCACCTCAGAAATTCTCATTAAGCCTTAAGGGTCCACTATTATCAGCTCTGAGGTCTCTGTGTTTTCCTGTAAGAAGATTTGGTACTGATTTAGGGAAAGCCCATTTCTTATGGCTTTACTGGCATAAAGAAATGGCATAAAGAAACATCCCTTGTCTAAGTGACAAGTGTGACAAGTGTGTCAAGTGTCACTTAGACAAGGGATGTTGCCTGTCTCGGGAAATGAATGTAGATAACTGTATTCAAAGGGCATCATCATGACTTATGATCTTTGGTAGGCTATTCGGCCTCTCAGAACTTCAGTTCCTCCTCAGTAAGGTGGAAGGCAGAGATGCCTCTCTCAAGGTTGTGGTACAGATTAAACAATATCAGGATATAAAGCTCACAGAAGAGAGCCTGATATGCGGTGAGCCATCACTAAATGACAGTTGGTGTGAAGCAGGTAGGTCAGAAGCTGCCCCCCACTCCACTGAGGGAGGAGATAAACGCAGTTGGAAATGACAGGTGGTAACAGTGGAAAGGAAACAGGCTGGCCAATCCCCAGGGCTCAGAGAAGAAAGGAAAGAGGGCTTTGGGGAGCTGGCGAAGGACCCGGAATGTCCTGAGGGTTTTATGTTGGCAAGAGGCCTCTGCCGCCCACAGCTGCTTACCTACCAACTCTTTGGAATTTTAGATTTCAGGCATGAGATGATTTATTTGGTTGCTTGAGAGCAGTGAGTAATAAAAAAAAAAAAAACTGTCCATAAAAATGACCAATTTAGTAAAACTTCTGGTTTGTCTTTCTTTGCTGGCAGTGCCCTGCCAAGACCTCCATCCAGACTTGGCTCATGGCCCCTCTGCTCTGTGACTCAGGGCTCACCCGTGAGGTCACAGGCCGGTTGGTATCCCGGAGCCACACTGCTTATCAAGCTTAGCACCGTGTTCTTCAGTGTGAATGCTTGGGGCTCTTCACTATGCGATGAAAATAAACAGCCACGTAAATGGTCTCCTGGCTACTTGATCCAAACCAACAAGGAAAACGCACTTTACAAGCTTCCACTGAAACTTCTAGGAGAATGAGCAACTGATAATTCTACACCAAATGTCTGGCTTTTAGCCAGGACCAAACAACTGTTCCTTTTTTGCAAGCCACATTCTAGTGACCACGGAAAGTCAAAATAGACGTTTTGATTCTCGAGCATTTTTTTAAAGGAAGGTGAAATCACAGGGCCATTATGCAAACTAACCATCGGTTTAGGATGAGGAAAAAATTAGCTTCAAAACTTTAAAGAAATTGATCGACTGCCAATCAAACATTCTTTAAAAAAAAAAGGAGGGCTCATCAAAGAACACTGTTTTTCAAATTGCTGGTACTCGTTGCTGTTAGAGTTGCCAGATTTAGTAAATAAAAATACAGGGTGCCCAGTTAAGTTTGAATAACAAATAACTAATAGTTTTTTTTAAGCATAAGTATGTCCTAAATATTACGTGGGACACACTTATGCTAGAAAATTATTTATTGTTTACCTGAAATTCAAACTTAACTAGGTGTTCGGTATTTTATCGGCAACTTTAATTTAGATATATTTTCATTATGATGCCAAGAAATCGCAGGGTGACATTTTAAAATTCTGGCGAGATAGTTAAACCTCTTTGTTAGGTTAAACAATGATACTAACCTTTTCTTTTGGCCATTTGTCCTCTACTAAAATTGATTTCATATTTTCCACCAACCTTCGGAGCTAGGGTTTTCCTTATTCTTTAAAAATATGTAAGAGGGAGGGAAAGAATAAGTAATGAATAATTACTAGTTGCCAAGTATTTTTTTCTAGGCACTTTAGATATTATTTCTATCACTTAAAAATTATTTTCCTATATAATTTGAGTTTGAAAGTATTTAGCAGGGTAAGATTATTATCATCTGAATGAATTGTTGTAATATGTAGGACGGCTAAGTCCCATTTAAGTCAGTAACAATTTACTGAACCCAAGATGAGTCAGGTTCTGTGCTAAACGATAGCCCTAAGGAAGGATAACATTTATTCCATTATCTTTAGGAAAAAAGAGCCTTCATCTCAAGCACAAATGCCCTTATTAGCAGCAGAACATATTAATTCAAACTTGAGAGGAAAAGCATAAATGAACTTTATTCTGAGAATTATTCTTTTTAATGGATATAATTGCTTATTCAACTAACATTTATTGTGTGGATATAAGTGCCAAGCAAAGAGCCCGAGACTACATTTCCTGAACTCGCATTGCTGATGGTCTGGCAGGAGAGATCTTGGCTGCTAAGGACCTCCTAGGGTGTGAACACAATTTTGCATTCCAGAAAGACTCCCCACAGGCAGACAGTCAACAATGTGTGAGTACCTCAAAGACTGTACACTCCGCACATGGGTTCAGATGACCCATTTGGCACAATCTGGAAACCCTAAAGGTTTATAAAGGGAAGCAAATAAATGGAATCCTCTGCAAGTTAAAGTAAATATGATTTACAGGAATAGCCTTAGTGACCGACGTCATACTATGTGAGGCGGGTACACACTGTACCAACTGGACACATTGGTAGATGAGGTCTGCCTGAGTATCATTTCAATTCTGTTTTTCAAATAGTCTATCACAGGCACAGAATACTCCATGGTGACAGGTATAATGGGTCTGAATTTTTCCCACGAGATAATTTCACAGGCATTTTCGCAATAACTGTACTCGTTTGCTATGGCAGACTTGACAACAAAGACAAGTAACACACATTTTCTTAAGACGCACATCTCATATATTCATTTGTGTGAATAATCATACATACCACCTGCAGATAACCATAAATCTTTTCAAAGATTAAATGCACCTGGAGCTGCCTTACACCTGTAATTGCTTGGTAAAATGAAGTACGTCATACTCAATGTTGACCTGATGACAGTGGTTGGCGTTTGTGTTCTTAAAGTCACATATGTCCTGTGGATGTTTGAGATACTGAGTTAGATGGACTGAAACCAAACATGTGGTGGAAAGTGAAGCATTGAGACAATCCTCCACTTTCACTTGAAACTAAAAACAAATTTTTGACTTTGTAATTGAGTTAAAGTGTCAGGAGACTGATTTTTCAGATCCCATAATTACTCGATTTTTCTTCTTAATATACTTTCTCTTTAAAGACATAATCTAAGAGTATGAGAATATATTGTGGAGGACATTCAAGTTTGTATCAGCCTTGGTGTCTATGTGGCTCCCGTGAGTTCACTCCCGATTTTCCACACCAGTGCCTTCAGGTCTCTTCCATTTCACCTTAAGAGGGGGTGACCTGGGACAAGTTCCAAGTCTGAGTTATCCCAGGCCCCCATTCAGTGTATTTAGAGAAGGAAACCTGGTTAAGTGAAAAATCCTGAGGACAAAAAGTCATCAAAGGGCAGCACATAGAACAAGATGTTAGTATGTGAGTGGGAGGATCAGAACTCCTACTAGTTTGGTTTTGATAATAAAGGAGGGTGAGATAAAGTAAACATGGAGGTCATTCCTTTTGATCCACTAGGTGCCTCCCATCTTTCTTGAATATCTGAAGCGGATTCTTTCCTGATTTGCTGAACTTTCAGTGTCTAGTTAGAATGAATTCAAACTTTATTATCTGTTTCCTCTATCTGGTTATATTTGAGGCTCTAATTCTATTTCTAGTCAACATGTTGGCAATCATCAACTTAAGACTAATTAAGAGTGAAATAATTCCCAGACATCCTGCTACAGTGGAATTTGCCTTTTTTCAGTTATTTATAGAGAGTCTCAATTTATTTTTTATAAAGTAATTAATCTAATCAATGCCCATCTTTTCTGTCCCTGTTTAATTTAACTCAACAGACGTTTATCAAGAGCGTGTTTTGTGCTGGTCAAGGTGTGACAGTATCACTCAGGTAAGGATTAGAGTTAGGGTCCTGGAGGTTTGTAGCTTACAGCTGGGAAGAATTGTAGAAATCACCTGGCCCATGGGTCCTCACTTTACAGAGGATGCAACTTCTTGGCAAACTAGAAATTTCATACATAGAAAGTAAGTTAAGATCAGGTGACCCACTCCAAATTACAATTTATCATTTGCTCTCTTTCAAAGTATTATATGTAAAATTTGCAGACACTAACTAATACATATAAAATAGATAAACGAGTTTATGTTGTATAGCACAGGGAACCATACTGAATATCTTGTAGTATCCTATGGTGAAAAAGAGTATGAATATATATATATATTCCTGTATGACTGAAATATTGCGCTGTACACCAGAAATTGACATAACATTGTAAACTGACTATACTTCAATAAATATATATATATATATATATATAATAAAATGTAAATCTGAAAAAAAAAAAAACCCAAAGTATTGTATGTACTTTAAATGGAAGTTTGAGTTCCTCCTAAACCATCATTCCAAGGGAATGAGAAAGGGAAAATTTAGAATTAGAAATTTTGGTATAGCTTTTCCGTCCTTCCCAGGACAGAAGAGCCCAACTCCCACCTCCCCAGAGGAAGTGGAAAGATAGTAACCCGGCTTCCCTCCAGAGGTGTTTGCAGATGAGCTCAGACACTGCTTGACGCCGCTTGGCTGGCCCTGCTCTTCTACCCAAACTTGTCTTCAGCACCTGGCATGGCTCAGCCCTGGAGGATTGTAGATGTTTTCATCACTGAAAAATAGTTGGACTCCAAAGGGTTTAAAGGAACAGATAATGCAACATTCACAACTGCACATACATTTTCTAATACATTCAGTTCCAGGTGTATATTCCAAGGCAAACCTTT
Source organism: Camelus bactrianus (assembly GCF_048773025.1). Lineage (NCBI taxonomy): Eukaryota > Metazoa > Chordata > Mammalia > Artiodactyla > Camelidae > Camelus > Camelus bactrianus. The sequence goes on along the minus strand of NC_133567.1, from coordinate 19,427,150 downwards.
TTTTTTTTTTTCATGAGAGCTCATAATCACATCATTGGATGCAATGGGAACAAAGGAATTTTTGAATTTTGACTATACTGAGAAACACATGAATATAGTTATTCTTTTAAACCATATGGATAATTGTCTTATAAAAACTTCAAATGGGGTATAATCTATGAAAATATTGAATCACTATATTGTATGTATAAAACTAATATAATATTGTAAATCAACTATACTTCAATAAAAAGATAAAATAATTCATATAGATAAACAGAGAATTTGGAAGGAAAGAGATCCTTATGTTATGAGTGGTTGTCTCTGACTGTTGAGTTTATGGGTGATTTTTCCTTGAGATTTTGCTTATTTCTGTGATTGTTTTCAATGAATACATAATCAGGAGGAAAAAATTTAAATCATGTTTCTTAATCTGTCAAGAGCATACAGATGTAGAGACAAGAATATAGATGTTCTTTGTGCAGTGTTTATAATTAGGACAAAGACAAAATAAACAAGCAAACTAAATGGTTAAAAAGGGTTGAAGACAATGGAATGGAATACTAATGCCTATTGATAGAGATTAGTTAAAACCAGTGGAAGCCTTTGAGCCTGTGAAAAAGGATATTGTGTATTTGTACATATTTCATGGGGAAATGTGATAAATGTTATATAACTGGATTTATACTATGAACCCATCTATACTAGAAAGCACTGAAAGGATATACAGTTGACCCTTGAACAATGTGGGTGTTAGGGTGCCCACCCGCAACACACAAAAATAACTAATAGTGTAAGTATAACTTATAGTCAGCCCTCTTGCATCCTTGGCTCCTCTGCTTCTGCTGATTCAACCAACCTCCAATCCTGAAGTACTACAGTATTTCCTATTGAAAACAAATCCGTGTATAAGTGGATCCATGCAATGCAAATCCATGCTGTTCGAGAGTCAAGTGTACTAAACTCTTAAAAGTATTGTTTTAGTCCAAGGGAGAGATTATAAGGAAAATATACATTTCTTATGTATATGCTGTATTAGTATTAGCATTGCCATAACAAAAATACCGAAGATTGGGTGGCTTAAACAACAGAATTATATTTCTCACAATTCTGGAGGCTAGAAAGGTGTCAGCAGATTTGGTGTCTTCTGAGTCCTCTCTCCCTGCCTCACAGATGGCTGCCTTCTTCCTCTGGGTCTTCACACAGGAGTCCTTGGTCTGGGTGGTATCTGTGTCCCAGTCTCCTTTCTTATAAAGACACCAGTCCAACTGGACTAGGACCCACCCTGAAGACTTTATTTTAACTTAATCATCTCTTCTTTAAAGATGTTATCTCCAAATACAGTTCCATCCTGAGGTACTAGTGTTAGGTCTTCAATGTATGAATTTGGGGAATTGAGGTAGATAGAGGCAAGGTGCAGTTCAGTTCATAACATATACTTTAGTATTTTCTTAAATTTTTTTCTATAAAAATGTATGAATTTTACAACCAGAAAACAACATTACTCAAAGAAATAAACATTGTATTCCTGCCTTCCAAGAGGAGATGGGATCCGGATGATGGTTCTTACCTGGGCTAATATTTTCTTATGACTGGGCTTGTGATTTTATTATTTACTTAATTTTACAATCGTTATCATTTTACATGTTCTTTAAATATGGGTCCACCAAGATTCTATTTTTTCTAAATATTAAAGTCCTGTGTCACTGTGGAAGGTGAAAGTAGATAAAATGGCATCAGTTGAATGAACTTAGAGAATGTGACTTCTTATCCTTGAGCACATGAGGATGATAAACTCACATGTACTCTGGATTACTTTGAGTGAATCTGTTTTGATGCCACTGAGGAACAGGAGGAAGAGAGGTAAAATATTTGAGTTTGAGTATTAGACCTGTAATTTACAGTCTTCATCAAGTTTTACTATTGATCTGTTCACTGCATAATGTTTATGTATTCTGTTGCATTTGCTGTATTATGTTGCATAAATAGAAAAACTATTTCCATGAGTAGAGAAAGCAAAGAATAATTTCTTTTAAAATCCTAGGAAAAGCTACAGTAATAGAATTTGAACATTAAATTTTGCTATATGCAATCTCTGTCTCCTATTGAATAAATTGAGTATTTATGTATGTATTTATACAAATTTAACCCTAAATACTAGATGAGAAAAGACCCAGCTATAGATTTTATCTTCAATGAGTCTGCAATGAAGTTGAAAAGGAACAGATAAAAATAAAACCGTGACTAATATAAGGTAGTGAGTAAGTAATGGTAAATTATGGCTGGTGTAGTAGGTCTAAGAATACATGAATCAATGTGGACTTCTAGAGGGACATACTGGGAAGGAGCTGCAACTAGGCCCCAGCCTTGGTGGACTGACAAAGCTGTTTAGCATAGGGAACTATATTCAATATCTTACAATAACTTATAATGATAAAGAATATGGAAAAGAATATATGTATATGTATAACTGAATCACTATGGTATACACCAGAAACTAACACAACATTGTAAATCAACTATACTTCAATTTAAAAAAAAAGTTCTTTTAAGATAATAAATAGAAGGAAGAAAGTAGGACATCCCAGACAAGCCCATAATATGGGGATGAGGTAGGGACAATGGTAAGGAGAAAGCTGCACTTTTAGAACAACTGGTACATCAACCTGATTGGAGTGAGAGAGAATGAATATGACATAAAAAAAACAATGCTGAATAAATGGGTTAGTGCTAAGTTACAGAGAACCATGAAAGCAACACACGGAAGTTTGGAACTGACCCAATTTGACAACTGGAGCCATTTTTTATTTCCTCTTAGTGGAAAGATAACATTAAAATAGCAGTTGAAGGAGACTCATCTGGCGGACAGAAGATTCTCAGAGAAGACAACCAGGCTGCTTTAGGTGAGTTGAGAGGAAGGATGGTTTTAAGAGATATTTCAAAGGAAGAAATGCCCATGATATAATAAAAAAAGACACTTGTTTGACCCAACCTGGTTCCTGATCTTTGTAGCCCTCCCCTTCCCCAAAGATGGGGCCATTTAAATCTCAACCTGATCCCAGTTTCCAGAACCTATCCTAAGCTAAGAAATCAAACACTTCTTAGCTTCCAGACCCACACTCAGTGATTCAGGTTCTATTCCTCAGGGTGTCCAAGTTTGATTACTAGGCTTCTTACTTCTTAAAATTGAGCTTTTGACTTGAGCCTTTCTTAGAATTTTTTACCTACTAGGATTGGTTCCTGCCTTATTATTGTCAGTTGTGTTTTTCTTGAAATTAAAAAAAAAAAAAAAAAAAGAAAATCTGAAAAGACATAAGCCAAAATGATAAATACGATTTTCTGAATAGTAAAATTATCCTTTCTTTTTATTTCATTTTGCTTTTCCAAGTTATTCAAATGATGAAGCATGTAGACCTTTTTTAATGCAAAAGTAAATAAAGAAAAGAAAATTAAAATCCATATCTTAAAAAGAAAAATAATTGGCTAATATGAGTTGCCTGTGGTACCAAAGTTGATGTCATTGTCCTGATAAGAAACACATCGTGTCACAGGAAATAAAAAAGAAACTCATTTCCAGCTTATGGGGGGAAAGGGTGTGGTCATTGCTTCATTCTTTCAAATTCGGGGAATCCATCCACATTCTCAGTTCTCACCCTAAAGTGGAAATAATGATTTCTGTGTAAGTGCAGCCACACGGAGCCATAGAATAAGGCTGTGTGCCCTGGGAAGACAGGGTGGCATATAATACTCACTTCTCCACAGGCAGCACAAAACTGTTTGGACCAGATCTGACAACCAACTCCTGATGGTTACATCTAGGCCAGGCACAGAATGGGAACCGGTCCTTAGAAGACTTCTGTTAAGATCTGGCCTAAAAATATTTTTCTTCTCTGGTTTCAGAGGATGTCCAGGTCTCCAATGAGGAGAACTCTGATGACATATACAGGTCTTCACGTTTGAACTCTGACCACTGAGCTGAGGGGAGTCAATGACCTGAGAAGACATGGATTGTACATTATTAGCCCCCATTCCAATTAACCCTACATCCTCCCAGAGAGAATGGCACCCCAGTTCGGCAGTGATGGGATTGGCTCCTGGGTGTAGGAAGGCAATCTCTCATCCCCCAGAAGAAGTCCAGTCAGAGAGGGCTCCTCATCCCCTAAGCTAGCAGTTCTTAACCCAAGGCACAGCTCAAAATCACTTAAGGAGCATGAAAAATATACCCCTGTCTTGGCTTCGCTTGTTTCAATTAAGTCAAAAGTCTCTGATGGGGGAGGGTATAGCTTAGTGGTAGAGCACATGCTTAGCACACACAAGGTCCTGGGTTCAATCCTCAGTTCCTCTATTTAAAAACACAAAAACAAAAACAAAACCCTCTGAGAATCTGGCCCAAGCATCAGTGTTGGTTTTTGTTTGTTTTTAACATCCCATGATCAAGAATCACCAGCGTAAGCAATCAAGATCTTTCAAGGAACAGAATAAAACCAATGTAGTAACTGAGCTAATATTGCATCTAAAAATCTCCAGTGTTCAAGAGAATGCTGCCAGAGTAACAACTCCCTGGAAGCTCTCCTTGGTACCCCATGAGACTTGTTTGCCCTGGGGCCATAACTCCTGCTGACTGCTGTATCCATGAAGGATGCTAGCCCATATGCCCTGAGACCACAGTTCCACCACTCTAACTTGTGCTAATCTGCTCGTCACCATCTGTGACTGGATGTAGTGCACACAGACACACTTCCATCTGAGTTCCTCAGGAAACCTCTGAACTAAATGTTGTTATAGGGGAGGGTACAGCTCAGTGGTACAGTGCATGCCTGGCATGCATGAGGTCCTGGGTTCAATCCCCAGTACCTCCGTTTAAAAAATAAATAAACCTAATTACCCCAAAAAGAGAAAAGAATTTTAATAAAAAGATGTTGGGTTTGTTTTTTTCCCCCAGATACAAACTTTTCCTTTCTACAACCTCATCTTTTCAATCTGATGTTTTCTGTATATAATTATATTTTGTCATGTTTGTTCGGCCCAGAATCATTGCTCCGTGAAGATCTTTGCTCCGCTTTACTGGCTCCAAAATGAATCTAACTTGTCTGGACGCTTAGCCGTTGTCATCACTCTGTCACCTTTAAAATCACCAATATTAATGTCACTGCGACACAACATTGAGGAGTATAAAATAAAATCTTTGTAGAGCTCATTTAAATTCTTTCAAAGCAAATTCTTAGTTATCTTACCCATTGAGATCTCTCGCATCTTCTCTGTAAAGTGTCGGCTAATTCTCTTTATAAAGTTCCAGACAGTGAATACAGGCTTTTCTTTTTTTTCTTTTTTTTGGGGGGGTGGGGGTGGGGGAGGTGATAATTAGGTTTACTTATTTACTTATTTTTAGAGGAGTAACTGGGGATTGAACCCAGGACTTTGTGCATGCTAAGCATGCGCTCTCTCTCTATATCTTAATCTCTGTAGACCTTATTTTCCTCATCTTTAAAATGAGGAGGTTGGACAAGATAATCAAGTCCCATCTAGTTCTTTGACTTTGTGACTCATTTCTACAACTTATTTATTCCCTGATCGATGACTGCCAACCCCAAACAATACACATTTGGTATTGTGTTTAACAAAACATATGTACCCATCAGACATGATACATTCTTTTGAAAACCAAAAGGGGAGGGGCTGCTTCTTTCTAATAAAATTAAAGAGCTTGTTTCAAGTTCTCATTCTATTAATAAGTCATGTAACCTTGGGCAAGGTGCCAGGGTGACTCAGTTTCCATATTTGTCAGTGTTTAAAACCACGACCATTTATCTCAAAAAGTGTTTCAACTTTTGAAGTATCTATGACTGAAATGGTTAAAAAAAAAAAAAGTCTGGGAGTCATTTCAAAATAACGTGGGGGGCTAGAGAGGATAAAAGCAGTTTGAATCTAGAAGGAACAGGACAGTCCATGTGCTGAAATTGCTCACGTTGGTGGTTTATTTTCTATTAAGTGATTATAAAGATAAAATGTTCAAAACCTCTGAAAAGTTAAAAAAGAAAACTTTAAAATCTTTACCAGTGCAAGATCTTTGTACTTATGTGTGAGCTAATCCAGGTATTTTTATCTTCCATGACTTCCTGACATTGGAAACTGGCTAAATAATGTGGGTTTTTTTTTTTTCTAATGCAAACCATTCTAAATTGAAAAACAGACCTTAACTGAAGTGTAACAGTACTTCACTTCTGAAGAATAACATATAGCTTTTAAGTAAACTCACCTAGATCATCTAATTTAATCTTCATAAACAAATCTTTGACAGGAAACGCAGCTCTTGCAATTCCATTTTTAATTCAGTTTTTTTCTTTTTTTTTTTTTGGTGAGGGGGTGATAATGAGGTTGATTTTTTAATTAATTCGTGCTAAGTACTTGAGCTATACCCTCCCCCGGGCGATTCTATTTTTCAGATAAGAAAGCCGATTCAGTTTTTTTTTTTAACTTGTCTTTTGTAACCTAGAAGCTCAGCATCATTAATCTGACTTACATGTGGATAATATTAGGGTATATTTTTTTCCACACCTGTTGTCGTCGTCAGCTGCATCATGAATGTGTTTAAGAAACATGCCCACAGGCTTTCTTGCTGCTGGAGAAGTAGGTCTCAATCCACACCAAACTGGAAAATCATGTTATAACCGTACCAACTTGTGTGCAATCTAACTTGAGAAAAGGCTAATTGTAAATATCTCCAAAGGAATTTGGTTCTGAAAGAATGTGGAAAAATGGACAGGAGCAGCGGACCAGGGCTTCTTTAGGGAGGCATTCTGTGGCTGGTTTCTGTGTGGAGAGACCAGGGAGAGTCGTAAGGCCCCAGGGAGTTTCCAGGGGTGATGACCGACCATCTCCTCCTCCTCTTCCCACAAAATAGAAGTGGGGATTTCTTCCATTGCTGAATAGTCATGAGGACTTCCCCCAGGCTCCTTAAGAGAAGGCACCGAAGTGGGGATCCCCACTCTTGGGGGCTCCTGAAACTTCCTTTAGGCTGAGCTTCTCGACTCAGGCTGCATTTGAAAAACACTGACAGAGTGAATACAATACTGATCTTTGGGACCTATCCCAGGTCAATTAAATCAGCCTGGCTGGAGGTGAGGGTGGGGCCTGGGCTTAGGTAGTTTTTGAGCCTTCTGGGTGATGTTAACACCAGTAGCAGTAGATCAAGTGTCTGCTTGATCACCACAAAGGCCTCTGCACCCCACTTCCATAATTCAGACAAACTGGAAAGTATGAAGATTCGGGGTTTGACAGCTTTTTTCTATCCTATCTTTCAATAGCCCTCCATCCCCTCTCATGTACCCAGTGGTCTGATGTTCTACTTGGTTCTGCCTCCCCCCTGTATCTTCTTTCTTACGGACGTCAGTTCATGAGAACTGACTGGGAACCTGTTCACATTTAAACATATGAAACTGATCATCTAAAATAATTATTCTCTTAGGGGCATCGACAGAACACGTAATGAGACTTATCCACATGGTAGTATAAAGCCAAAGGAATGAAGCTTTAATTCACCAAGGACAACGGGCGTTGGTGGGGGGCCCCCAATGTCACCTCCTCCACTCCTCCCATGCTTAGGAAACATAGCGTCTGTTTGGCCAGAAGAAGCCTGCTTCATTGCCCTGCTGGTCATAAATCCCAGGGCTTCTCTTGACATGACTGTGTCTTGGTTGGGTCCCCGCAGGAGCAGCCTCCTTGTAAAACCTAAAAGAAGTGGAGAAATGAGGGGGAAAGAAGACCGCACAACACATTGACACCCAAAGACATTCTGTACGACTTGCAAGGTGATCAGAAAGCAGAATACTTCTGTTATGACAGGAACCAGCTTTCCTATCCCTGAAAAATAATAATGCACCCTGAGAAAACATGGGGAGATAGACTATAATTCAAGAGTAAGGAAGCAAATAAATGTTTAGCTAAATCCTACTTAACACTGTGATGAACAGTCAAAACCAAACTGTGTGCAGCTTGTGTGGTTTGAATTGAAGCTGATAGATCAGTGAGAGTGTGAAGTATGAGTCATTTCGGGCTCTCAGGATGTTTCACTGCCGAGTGGGCACTGCTGTGCGAGCAATAAAGGTTTAAAGCAACCCAAACAGCAAAAGCCCCTCGGTCATCACAACCTATTTACATCAAAATCAGTTGTACTGTGTTTGTATCCTCCGGGAAAGTCATGGCAGAACAAATAATGAGACTTCTGTGCATATGGCTTAGCAGTTATCAGAAGAAACCCAAAAGTCATCCTTTTTGAGTGGCTGGTTTAAAATATTTATTTATTAAATGCAACCAATGTCTGAGCCCAGATTGCTTATTAAATATTTAGTCCAAGATTTTAAATATTGACAAGGCGACCTAATTATAAATGACATACAAATAATGAGGGAAATCTAGCTACGTTGCCAACTTGCCCGAAATCTGAATCATGTTTCTGTTAACATGTTATCAGAGAAGGTGAGTGGGAAAAAGATATTGCAGGTAAATGATACTCTGTCCTAAGACCTAGCATGTGACCGATGAGTGGTTGTCATGGTAAAGGATGAAAAGAGAACAAACAAGAAATTGCTACAAATACATTAAACTTACAAAAACTTTTCCAGACCTGACTTTATGAAACAGAAGCAGCACCAGCCAAGACATTTTTAGATGGTCCTTTTGTGGTGAAAATAATTTGAGGTTATTCTATTCTTAGAACTTTGGAAAGAATCTGTTGACATATGGCTCTAACAAATTACAAACACCCCCAAATTTTTGTTAGGAAAACATACTGCCAACTGTGAAATGTGTGGCTTATTATACTTGGGAAATGTTCATATAGTAATTTAATAATAATCATAGCAATACTTCTAACTTCTGACTATTCTATAAATACTATTTATCCTAACTTGTTGGATAATTCTCACTGGAGGCTTCAGATTTACTTTAATAATAATGATGATGATGATGGCATCTAAAGTCATACAACTGCATCCATGTGCCCAGGATCATGTGCAGTATCTCATAAAATCATCATTCTTTCCATTTTGCCTTTGAGGAATCAAGAGGCCCTGAGAAGTTAAGTGACTTGCGCAATCAAGGCCACTGTACTCAGGCAGCAGATTTCAGTTCCAGACTGGTCTCTTTTGCATGCCTTTACCCTTAACCACTATGCTCTGTGGTGTCTGCCTACAGAACTTCATCAGCAAAGCAAGACAATACAGACTAGGTAGGCTGTACATTGGAAAGTATAGACGTGAACATTTATGTCAAATGTGCAAATATTTCTCCAGCAGTTTCTACCATTTAGTAGCATTTTTTATTTTGTGGAAGACACATTAAAATGAGCAAAATACACTTTATGTTACAAAAGAAAATCTTTACAACTTCAAGGAGAGCAAAGATGTCTTAGGACACAAAAGGCTCAGATAATAAAAGAAAAAGTTCATAAGTTGGACTTTATCAAAATTTTTAAAGGATTGTATCTTTTCTTCAAAAGACACCATTAAGAAAATGAAAAGTACTCTGTGTGCTGGGAGAAAATACATGTAGTACAAGTAGCTGATAAGGGTCCTGTGTCCAGAACAGGGAACTTTTACAACTCACTAAGAAAACAATAACCCAGTTAGAAACATGAGCAAGTGATTTCCGCAGATACTTTCCCAAAGAAGATATATGGATGGCTGATAAGCAAATGAAAAGACATTTAACACCGTGAGTCATAGAGAAATGCAAATTAAAACCACAAGGAGATACCACCACACACCCACCAGAATAGCTAAAAGTAAAAAGACTGAAAATATCAAGTGTTACCAAGGATGTAGAGTACCTAGAACTCTCATACACTGCTGGTGGAAATGTAAAATGGTACCATAATTTTGGAAAACAATTTAGCAGTTTCTTATAAAGTTAAATAAATAGATACTGATCATAGGATCCAGGAATTCTGAGTATTTACCCAAGGAAACTGAAAATATATCCATGCGCAGTTTTATACACAAATGTTTTATTAGTATTTATTCAACTTTACTCATAAGAGTCCCAACTTGGAAATAATTCAAACAGCTATTAACTAGCGAATTAAGAACAAGTTGTGGTACATCCTTAAAATGAAATACTAATCAAAAATAAAAAGGAATGAATTACTGATACATGCAACAGGATGAATTAATCTCAAAAAATTTATGTTGAGTGAAAGACAACAGATACAAAAGGGTACATACTGTAGCAATTCCATTTACATGAAATTCTAGAAAAGGCAACTACAATCTACGGTGATCTGCATCATCTGTTTTTCTCCTCTACTGGATCTTTCCCATTAGAATTAAACATGTTGTTCTTTCTCTCACTTCCTCCCACCCCGTCTTTAAAAAAAAGCACATCAGCTGTTGCCTGGGGCCAGGATTGGGGAGATAAGTTTACTGCGAAGAAAGGGGAAAAGGAAAATTTTGACCTGATGGAAATGTTTTCCATCTTGATTGTGGTAGTAGTTATATGGGTATAAATTTGTCAGACTCATCAAATGCACAATTAAAATAATGAGTATTTTGAATTATATCATATATACGTTCATATACATATATAAATGTTAGAAAATAGTATAGAGAAAAACAAAGTAATGGAGGATGGAGAGTGCATGAGAATGTAGTGTTGGTGGTATTTTTAAATAAGTAGAAGCAAGAAGACCAATTAGGGGGTTACAGTAATAATCCAGGGGAGAGATGATGGTGATTTAGGTAGACCATAATGTCAGCAATGGGGACAGTGAGAAGTGGTCAGATTTGCATAGATCTTGAAGGCAGAGACAACAGAATTTGTTCATGACTTGTATCGGGGGTATGAGTAAAAGCGGGGAGTCAAACATGTGTCCTAGACCTTAAACTTGAGCAATTCTCAGATAGCACTGAAATGAGAGGGATCTTCATGGAGAGGTTTTCAGGGAAAGACCAGGGATTCACTTGGAGACATGTTAAGTTTGAGATGCATGTTAGACATCCAAGTAGAGATGAATCTAGGGCAGACAGGAGAATTCTAGACTGAAAATATAGCTTTGGAAGTCATTAGCATGTAAATGGTGTTTAAAGCACAAGACTGGATGAACTCTTAATGAAAGTAGAGAGAAAAGAAAAGAGTTCAAAAGACTGAGTATGTAGCATTTCAATGTCAGGAAGCCAAAGAGGTGAAGAGGAATCAGCACAGAGACTGACAAGGAGGGACCAGTGAGCTAGGAGGAAAGCCAGGAGCGTGCGTTTTCCTAGAGGCCCAGGGGAGAAGGGTTTTTGAAGAGGACATGAACGACTGTGCTAAATGCTGCTGAACGGTCAGGTAGGTTGAGGACTGAGAACTGACCATTGGCTTTGACAATGTGATGGTCAACGGTTACCTTGACAAGTGCAGTTTTGGTAAAGTAAGAGGGTGAACGCCTCACTGGAGAGGGTTTAACTGAGAATGTGAGGAAAGTAACTGGAGGCAGTAGTAGAGAAAACTTTCAAAGAACTTCTGTTAGAGTGGGGAGAAGTGAAACAGCACAAGAGCCATTGTGAAAAGGGAGGAAAAAGAACAGATTTGGGAGACATAGAAGAAATAACAGGGTTGATGCTGACGGGAATGGTCCAGGAGAAAGGAAAGACTGATGATGTGGGAAAGAGAAGGGATAACTGCTGGAACGACATCCTTGAACAGGCAAGAGGGGATGGGGGTGTAGCAGGGAAAAACAAATCTGCCTCCATATTAGATCTGTTCCTTTGGCTCTAACCCTGTGCTCTGTTTCCTGTGCTTAATCATGCTAGTTCTGCACCTTTTGTATAAGAATGTTGCCTAGAGCCTGAAATAGACAGGAAAGCCCATTTTCAAAGCTCTGACCTTTAAGGGTATAACACTTTCCCATCCATATAAAGATAAAAAGTTGCAGAATGGAAAATAACCTTTGTCTTGTTAAAGGTTTACAGGGACACCATGACCCGACCAATGTGGACAGCTCCAAGAAAAAAGGATTCTGACACCAAGAATTTTGCAACAACCAACCACACCCCTTCCCCTTTATAGTATAAAAGAGCCTCAATTCTGACTTGGGTAAGATGGTTCTCCAGGGTGTCAGTCCCCCATCTTCTCGGTCTGCTGGCTTTCCAAATGAAGTCTTTATTCCTTGCCCCAATACTTCATCTCCCAATTTATTGGCCTGTCATGCAGCAAGCAGAGTGAGTTTGGACTCGGTAATAAGAGTGAGTGGCAGGTAGACCATAATCTGAGGAACATAAGACAGGAAAGGACCCTGGTCCTCAGACTTTTGATGGCAGAAATGTTGTGACTCTCTGGGTGCCCCAGTGCAGCTCTGGCTCAAGATCTTCCAGATGTGGACCATTTGTAGATTTAAAAAAAAACCTCCCCTTGCCCAAGTGAATGCCTGTGGACCATATTTGCTGTGACCTCTCACCTCACTACGACCCTGGCTCTCAATGCTACAAATCCTCTTGCCAAGTTTCTAAAGGTTGCAAACACTCTTCTCCAGTTTATGGGATGTGACTTTTCCTTAAAAGTAGCAAATACATTTCTTTTTCACCGAATTTTGACATTTGCACATTTGATGGATGTTGCATTATTCTTCCGAATAGTTTCTGGCAGGATGAAACTGAGTGAGCTTATTTTAGCTCTCTCTCTTGTTTTTCCTGTGGCATTTTCACTTATGCCAGCCCCGCTAAGAAATGAGGCATAGTGGTGAGCGGCTGCTGTGGAACTGGTAGGCTGTGTTCCTAATCCAGGAGTGAGGTCAGGGAGCAGTCCTGCAGAGTCCACAAAAACCACAAAGTTAAAAAAAATTTTTTTTGTAAACAAAGCCACTCAAAAAACAACAAGAGTTACATAAAGGCTCAAACCAGTCAGTTATATAATCCGAGATGGAGTAAAACAATTTTGAGCAAAAGAGTCCAAGGTATATATTGTAGGATGAAGCCCTAAGACCTATACCTAATCAGTTTAACCCCTGTAGTTATGCCTTGACTGCCAGAAACATAAATATTTTGAAAGTCTTTGACAGTTTTATTATTCTAAGAGTGTGCTTCTAGTTTCCATGTGATAGAATTGAATTGACACACCTACTGCTATAATTACCTTTCTATCTCTGGTTACTCTGCATGAAAAAATGGTTATGTGAATCCATTCAAAAACTTTGATGACCACCTTCTATGTGTTAGGCATGGCGCTAGCCAGTGGGGATTTTAAAATGGTGAAGGCAAGCTCCCTGCTTTTAAGGATATCGCTGTCAAGTTGGGTAGACAAACAGGAGAGTTGCAACATAGTGTGGTCAATGCCAACACATTTGAAAGTGATTGGATAGGTTGTTAGAAGAGTAGAAAAGCCATCTAGGGGAGATGTGGGAGCTGAGGGGCTGCTGGGAGTTTCCCAGATAATGGGGACACGAGAAACCAAGCAGGCGACAAGGAGATGAATGGGGAAACCAAAGCTGTTCAACACCAGTGCCCCATGCGTTAGGATGCTGGGATAGTGAGACTTGGTCGACCAAGGCCAACAGCAGCCGGCCTTGAATGCCACGTGAAGGCACCAAGCGGGTGACGAGCACCTGCTGAAGCTTTCAGCGGGAGAGTCACTTGGCTGGATCTTTATTTTAGATGAATTTCCCGTGAAGGAATTTTCTCCCAAAAGCTGACTCTAAATCAAGGATTTGAGTTCAAGTGATTTTTTTTTTTAAGGAAACAATTCCAGAAGGAACTAGTAAGAAAGTAGGTGAAACGAGATAAAGAAAAGTAAGAAGTCAAGCCCAGGAGCAGTTTCAAGTCAAGGCCTAGGCCCAGCCTGATTCTACTCAGAGCTCTGGAGTATAAATTGTGCCTCAGCATTCGCCCCACCTCGAGGCAAGAAGCTGGGCTTTTGCACTCCCACCCCCGTGCACTGTCCCCTGGACCACGCTGGGGGAAATGAGGGCTCTTGGGCAGTTCCTGTTCTCGCTGTGGGCTAGGCCGTTCCATTACTAAAGGACAGCCTTCCTTCCTTTACAGTACCAGCAAAACACACAGGACCTGGGGACAAACAAACAGAACTGGTGAAACTGATGAGAGCAATTTGAGCAGGGCACCAGGAGTGTCCACAGGGGATGACACTGGCATAAAGTGGGACTTCAGGGTTTTTTTTTTTTTCTTACTATTTTTAAAATAAGTAATATATTCAATAGCTAGCACTCACCCTTAACCCCATTCCTAAATCTTCCCCCATCCCTGACTGCCATTTGACTTCTCAATGAGTGGTGACATCATTTCCATCCTTGGGCTAACTAAAGGGATAAAGGACAAGGTGATAATCAGGGATGAGGGGAGGCTGACTAGAGTACACATTAACTGGCGATGAAGAACAGTGATTCTTTTAAAATAGAGTCAAACCTCTCCAACTTGCAATATTCCCAAATAAAAGAGTATGTGATAAAAATAACCCTTATCTGGCTTGAGATAGGAAGTCAGGTAGGAGGGTGTTGCAGTTTCCAGCTGAGAGAGGACGAGAGCCTGAACCAGGGTTGAAGAGGAGCCAATGGATTCAGGAAAGATCTAGCCCCTTAAAGAAGCTGAACTGATTAAATGTTAGCCATGAATCAAGGAAGATCCTCTGGTTTTTATCCTGTGTGTCAGGGTGGGTAGAAATGTCATTAAACGAAACAGAAAAACAGAATAAAAAGAACCAGTTTGCGATGAGGAGACGATGATGATCTCACAGCATCTTTTTTTTTCTTTTTTGTTTGTTTTTGTTTTGGGGGATAATTAGGTTTATTTATTTACTTATTTATTTCTAAATTCTTATTATTTTTTAATGAAGGTATTGGAGATTGAATCCAGGACCTCGTGCATACTAAGCAGGCACTCCACCACTGAGCTATACCCTCCCCCTCATCACATCTTATTCTTACACATTTTGGTATTCTCACATTGAGACCCAAGCCATCTATACCCACATAGTTTGCCGTCTCCATTAACATGACACGACTGTTCAACCATCTGCATCAGTAGAACTTGACTATTCCAAGAAACCCTTGCCCATGAAAATGAAGTTCCAAATAGCTTCTTCATTACAGGAATTTCCCTCAAATCTGTCTATCTGAACCATAAACTGCTCAGCTAGTCCTCAGTGGAGTAAATCACCCCTTCTTGGTAAATAGATATTTACAGAGTTTCCTTTTGAAGGGGTGCTAACCTGTTATCCTGTCTCAGTTTGGCCCTAGTGTTTTGTGATGTGTATGTGATGAGATTATCTGCAGTGACATTGAAGGTTTCTTTTCTAAACTATGTTAGGGTTTTGAAGTAATCTCTGACTTTTAAGGGCCGAAGAATATTAACTTATCTTCTTAGTTTTATTGTAACCAGGATCTCAGAAGTGACAAGTTATTTGGTTGACATGGTCAGAACAGAGTTGCCTTTTAAATAACCAGAGCTTTTAAATGATTCTGAACCTCTTAGAATTACAGTGTTTACATATTACAGTACAAGAGGAGTGTGTGGGATATACAAACACACTAGCTTTCTAAAAAAAAGAACAAAACCCACTCTAATTTTGGTGGGGCTTTAGTATAAAATGCATATATTTTATGATGAGTCTGGTGTTGAGAAATTGGAATTAGAATATATATTTTAGTACCTTAGGTCCTCTTCTTACAACATAGTCAAAATAAAATGAAGAGACTCTGAGTTAATAAAGTGTGTGCTATTCATGTTTTTGGTGCTTGAATGGAATTGAGAAAGTTAATGCATATGAGATCTCATCCCCAAAGAACCATTTTATACCCTTTAAAGGACGGAAAATAATTCAAAAGCAAAGCTAAACTTTACTCTAATTTCGCAGCAGAGAAGATGCACGATTCAGTTATATAAAACAACAGAGTTTGAATGCAGGCATTTAAATGTAAGATCAGCTAACATAAATTCAAGCCCTCCTCCTGGTTTCTCTAAGAAAAATCGATTACATCAGGTAGGTAAAGCAATCCAGTGGGGACTAAAAAAGTTCCAAAATATCAGTTTTCTTCCTCCCAATGGCAGTTCCAGGGGTGACCTAGGGCAGGGAAGGGGAGGACTTTAGTTCCTCACGATCTCCCCTTCTCCAAAGTCATTTATCAAAACCAAACAAATCTACAAGCCCAGGCTATGCTTGTTGGGCCACACAGCTTCAAGACAAGCTCTCCAGTCCGTCTTGCCCAGTCCACTGCTGTCCCTAAACCGTGCTTTACAGGAATTCTGGAATCTTCACTGCTTCTCACGCAACTAGCTTTGGTAGGCAGGGCCCTCTGTTCTTGCGGCACCTCATTAACATCTTGTTGTAAAGAGTCATCTCTTTGACCTTGATGTTTTCCCAGAAAAGTGAATTATTTATTTCCCCTTATATCCACATATGCTGCGCAGAAGCCACTCATTTATCTGCCATGTTTTATTAAGGATACCAGATGTTCCTGCAGTAATTTTTAGGTATCACACCATCTGACAACAGAGGAAAAACAGACCTTCAACTAAATGTACACAGAGAATTCATATGTCTTCGTGAATTAGATTTATTTTCTGAGACATTGGCATACAGAGGCTGAGAAGTACCCAATTATACCTCCTAAAATGTAAATAACATTTATTTATTCACATACCTTCCCTCCCCTCCCTGCCCCCCCCAACCCAGCATTCCCCCTTGCCTACTGTTCCCCCGACCCAGGAGTTACTGAAAGCTATTAAAACTTACAGTTTTACTGTCTATGTATCTGTTAAGTCAGGCTTTTGGACAATAGTTTGCTTTGATTCTCCCGATGTCTGCACAGGCCAAGCTAATTAGTCATTAGCATTTATGTGCTGCTAATTACCACCCGTGAGAAGACGCCAGCACCGCGCGCTGTTGCAATTTGTTTTGTGGGTTGGAGAGGTGGTTTGACTCCCTTTCCTATTATATCCTCAGAACAGACTCGTCCAAGTGGCGTCATAGATTTGAAGTGGCATTTCACTTTCAGCAAAGGATATTCTTCCTCCCACTTGGACATTTTCATGCTAAAACAGCCCACTTGTCAAAACGCTTCGCTATTGTGGTGACAGATGTTACGTGATACGCGGCGAGGTAGAAAGCTGGCATCTGACATCTTTTAGCTGCACGGGCACACATGTCAATATGCCGTAAAACGCAGACACTTTCCCATAGACTCTGGATAAACACTTCTTGCTGAGCCTTTGCTGTATCAATTTGGAACAGATGGGTTGCTGTTTTTTCTGATGTATTATGACA
Source organism: Camelus bactrianus (assembly GCF_048773025.1). Taxonomy (NCBI): domain Eukaryota; kingdom Metazoa; phylum Chordata; class Mammalia; order Artiodactyla; family Camelidae; genus Camelus; species Camelus bactrianus. The sequence goes on along the minus strand of NC_133567.1, from coordinate 19,409,927 downwards.
AGCAGCAGCAACTACTAATCATAGCACCGAGATCTAATGCTGTTCTTTTTCGATGTCACCAGTTAAGTCACTGTTCTGCTCTTGAACAGAGAGCTAAAAAAAAAAAAAGAAAAAAAAAAAAAAAAAAGAAAGAAGGAAAAAGAAAGAAGAGGAAAAGGAAGATTAGTTGATGGTCCTTGAGGAGAATGAGTCTTTGGCCTTTGGACTTAGGATTTTTTTCTCCTTTTCTCATGCTTTCAGAGCTGGGTCTGCACACTGCCATCTGTAACAGAATTCTGGAAATTTCCTAGGCCCCTACCTTTGAATCCAGGTATCTGGGTAGTGTCTTAAGAGGGCAGGGAGGGTTCAAGACCTGGTTTAGCCACAGCCAAATAGGACCTGATGTTCCCATCAGCACCGTCAGCCTTTAAAATCCTTCACTCTTGGCACAGAAGCTACAGTTGTCCTTTTCTGCCTCCACATGCTGCCATCCAAAGGCCTGTGGATTCGTTTTAACCTGATTTTATTTATACAAAAATGTTGGCGTTGTGGGGAGGGGGATAGACTGAGCTCTCCTGTGTGGGTGAGCCCACAGCTCGACCCCATGTGGCAGGCCTGGGTCACACGTGCCACCTAGGGATCCCTGGCACCTCGGATCAAGCGTATCGAATTTCCAGAGAGTTCCATCATCTGACTGGGTAGTGGAGGGTGGTTTCGGGAACCAGGGTGCCAGAAAAAGGGATCAAAGTTAGCTTAGAATGTCCCCGTGAACTTCCAAAAGCAACACTGCCTGGCCTTCTCACAAAGTCCACTTTCATAGCAAGGGGGCCCCCTTCACCCCCGGGCTCAGTGCGAGGTTCATGGGGATGTCCAGGTTTGTTTGCTTTTGAAAGAGAGTGTAAAATGACTTCATTTCTTTAGTGATAGTCACACCGCTTCCAAGCTGGCTGAGAGATATGGAATTCACGGAGTGTGAAATGGGCCTCTGTGGGTCCAAGGGGGTGAAGGAAAACCACAGAGCCATTCAGTGCCCTGAAGGCTCTATTCACAGATAGTGGAAAGGAAGGAGCGTGTTCCAGACCCAGGAGGGGCGGCCTCTCGCCTCACGACTAAGTCGCAGGAAACAGAAACAGCTAACCTGGGAATTCCACGACCTTAACATTCCTTATTAATATCTAGCATGCAAAAATTCCACTTGGGATTTAGAAATCATGTCCTAGCAGAAAATGTGAAATATAAGTGCAGTGTTCATCGTGTGGCATCTGAAGTCAAACACTCACACTCCAGCTGCCTCTGTCACTTGCTTGCTGTGTGACTTTGGAAAGTTACTTAAATTTGGCTTCCTCATCTATAAAATGAGGATAATGATAGTATCCATGATACAGGGTTATTGTGAGAATCAAATGAAATATGATATGTAAAAAATACTCAGCAGCGTCAGACACAGCACAAATGATGCACAAATATAAATATTATTATTCTTTAGCTCAATAGATCTGGGTATGGGGAAGAAATGGTAAAGACAGAAAGGAGTAGGATTTATGTATGACCATGGTTCCCTTTAAAGACTTTTCCCTAAAGGTATTATCTTGAGGATTCAGAAAATTCAACCTATCCCAAAAGGGTATTGAGAATTTCTTTGCATTCTTTCTGCCCGATGAAATCTGACATTTACTTTTACGTTATCAATTCAAGTTTATAGGGACTTTTATATATCCCTATTCATTTTACCCAGAAGCAGGCTACATTGTCCCCAGATAATGCCTTAGGACAGCGGTCTAGAAGAAGTAATACTGTAGCTGGGAGTACTGACAGAGAGGTTAGTTCTTTTTCTCCTTTAGTTAGTTTTTTTTTTTCTTCAATAAATGGTGTAACTATCTAGTAAAGCAGTCATGTATAAATATTAAGTAATATTGGTAAAGCTGTATGTTTAAATAAATATAGAAAAAAGCCATTCTCAGTTTCTTAAATGTAATAAAATCCAGTTTGATTTAATCTTAGTTTTGTCTCCAGGCTTAGGGAGAACCTTTCTTTCTGCTCACTGTAAATCCTTATCTTTAGATAATAAAGGATCAGCAGTTTTATTCTGATAAATATCCAGTAATAGTAGGTAGCCCAGAAAATAGTCTTACAACAGGTTCCTTAAGCAAGGGGGGAAAGATTTGATAATCAGATATATTTTCTTTTAGAGTCAAATATTCAAATTTTATCCTGAGTACAAATCTTTTCAATTTCAAAAAGAAACAACTTGACACAACATTATAAAATGACTATAACTCAATAAAAAAAAGTTAAAAAAAAGAAGCAAAAATGGGGGAAAAATACAGAAAATTCAGAAGCAACTTAAAAATCCCTTGCCTTTATTTACCATCCTTGTAAAACAATTAGTTATCTGTTCACACTCAACGGAAAAACAAGAAGTAGGCTTACTAATGCTCTTTTTGTTTTTAGAATACCTGGCAGCAGTTTTGTCTTTCCTAGTGTCTCCTCTGCTTTTTCAGTTTTCTAACTCCTCATTCTATTTTAAAAGAGGAGAGATTTTTTTTTTAATTTTCAAATTTTTATCTATAATTTTTAAAATTTTTATTGAAGTATAGCTGATTTACAAAGTTGTGTTAGCTTCAGATGTACAGCAAAGTGATTCAGTTATACATATACATATATATTCTTTTTCAGATTCTTTTCCATTATGGGTAATTACATATTGAATATACTTCCCTGTGCTATTCAGCAGGTCCTTGCTGTTTACCTATTTTATATGTAGTAGTGTGTGTATGTTAACCCCAAACTCCTAATTTATCCTTCTCTTCTCCTTTCCCCTTTGGTAATCGTAGTTTGTTTCCTGTGTCTGTGAATTTGCTTCTGTTTTGTAAATAAGTTTACTTTTAGATACCACATATAAGTAGTGTTATATCAAATTTGTCTTTCTGTCTGACTTACTTCAATTTAATAATCTCCAGGTCCATCTATGTTGCTGCAAATGGTATTATTTCATTCTTTTTTATGGCTGAGTAGTATTCTGGGTGTGTGGGTGTGTGGGTGTGTGTGTGCATATATATATATATACGCACACACACACACATATATTATACATATGTGTATATATATACACCACATCTTCTTTATTCATCTATTGATGGACATTTGGGTGTTTCCATGTCTTGGCTATTGTTTATAGTGCTGCTCTGAACACTGGGGTGCATGTATCTTTTCGAGTTAGAGTTTCCTCTGGATATATGCCCAGGAGTGGGATTGTTGGATCATATGGTAGTTCTGTTTTTAGTTTTTAAGGAACCTGCATACTGTTCACTGTAGTGATTGCACCAACTTATATTCCCACCAACCCAACAAGGAGGGGCCCCTTTTCTCCACACCAAAAAAGAGAGGAGACTTAACAACAAAACAAAACCAAACCAAACCAAGTAGTACCTCTTCATACAATGGTAGAAGAGAGCAGACCATATTTTATTTTCTAATGAAATATCTTTCCACCTCAGTGCATGTAGGCCTCTACTTTTATATCCAGTTCATGTCTGGGCATTTCTGTAAATGTGTTTGAAGATCAGATTGTGAAAATGGAAAATCAGATTCACTTGTTGTGATGTTGAATAGTGGCCCCCAAGGGTGTCCACATCCTAATGTCCAGAACCTGCAAATACGTTACTTAACACGGCAGAAGGAATGTTGTGACTATGATTAAATTAAGGATCTTGAGCTGGGGAGATTATTCTGGATTATCCTGGTGGACCCAATGTAATCATAAGGGTCCTAATGAGAAGGAGGCAGGATATCAGAGAAGAAAGGAGACGCCACTGGCTTTGAAGATGGAAGAAGGGGCCTCTAGAAGCTGAAAAAGTTAAGGAAACCGATTGTCCCCGAGAGCGTCCAGAAAGAACGCAGCCCAGCAAACCCATTAGACTTCTGACCTACAGAACTGTGAGCTAATGTATTTGTCATGTTTAAGTGATTACATGTGTAGTAATTTGTTACAGTAGTAATAGGAAATTAATACACGTGTTATATGGGGGCAGTGGGTTCTAGAGGAATAAAATATGATATGAAATTCCTTAATGATAATTCCCACTTTTGCTGCCACTTTCAGAAACAGAACAGTTCTGGACAGGTAAGAATCTTCACAGGTTCCTCGGTCCCACGATGGGAGGTGGAGGGACATGTGTAATGACAGGGACCCAGTCAGCTGTCCCCTGTCACCCCAGGGCTTCAGGAAGTTAAGGTTACCAAAGCAACCCCCAGTTCTCTCTGCCCTCTCGTGCCCACTGGCTCTCATCCTGCAGTCTTTAGACCACAGGTAATTCTGATTGCTAACCTGCCCCATGCAGATGTCAGGGGGATGGATGTGAAAGGAGTCTGTCTTACTCTGCCACCTCAGCCAAGCAGGGCTCTGGTCCACTGTCCCCCAAGTGCATATAGCTGTCAGCTGACAAACACTTAGCTGATGGTCAAGCAACCCTGCCCCTGCTCCATGCTCACCGTTGAGAACGGTTAGGAGGGAGAGAGGGGCAGGACAAGGGGATGCTACCTGCTACCTGCGTGTGTTCCTTGGTGAGCCAACAAGTGGGAGGACCCAGAGATGCGGGTGGCAAGCAGGGTGGTGGTGAAGGGGAGGGCAGAGGCAAGACCAGAGTCCTGCCCATCAAGGACTTTAAAACAAAGTTACATACTTGTTTCCACACTCACCCTGAATTTCTGCTCAAAGAGTAATAAAAAGTGATCTAAAGAACCAGTTTGGAAAGTCCAGGGAACAAAGGCACGATTCACTTCATGTAGTTTGGAGTTACCCCAATCTGCTTCCTACCTGACGAACTTAATATCTAACATGGACTTCATCACTTTCAATATAGAGATGAACTTGATAACCTTTAATAAAGATAGGGTGTTGGAGTAGATAGGCCAAATGCTTTCTACTGTGAACCAGTTAAAACTGAAGTCAAACCTTCTTTTCCCCTAAATTTAATGATCTAGAAAGTCAGTCTCCCACAAATGAACTTATCTACAAAACAGAGGCAGACTTACAAAGAGAACAAACTTATGGTTACCAGGGGAGGAAGTGGGTGGGAAGGGCTAACTGAGAGTTTGAGATTTGTAGATACTAACAACTATATATATAAAATTTAAAAGTTTCTACTATATAGCACAGGGAATTATATTCTATATTCAATATCTTGTAGCAGTCCATAGTGAAAAGGACTATGAAGGGGAATGTGTGTGTGTGTGTGTGTATATATATATGACTGAAACATTATGCTGTATACCAGAAACTGACACAACATTGTAAAATGACTATACTTTAATTAAAAATACAAAAAAAATTATGAAGGAAGCAGGAAAAGAAAAGTCAGTCTCCAAATCAGACTAATATTCTATTGGCCTAAAATCTTTCTGTGTTTGGGTTGCTGACTTTTGTACTAAATAGTTCACCCTTTCTACTAGGCAGAGAGGTTTTATTATATGTTTTAGACTCCTTAGATTTTATTTTAAGGAGCCCAGATTTTTTCCCCCCAATTAGGCAAAAAGAGGATTCTAAATATTGAGACAAAATTTGGTGTTATGAAAGACGAAAGAAGAAAATGGAAAAATCCCTGATTTTATTATCAGAAGACCTCAGTTCTCTCAGCTCTGCAGCTTCTCAGACAGACACTGACCAAACCATTGAACCTTTCCCAGGCTCCATCCCCACCATAAACTAAAATATTCATAGTACTTACCCCTTGGGGGTACTCCATGGAGTAAATGAGATACTCAACATGAAGTGCTTGGCATAATGCTTGGCACAGAGGATGGCACTCAATAAATGTTAGTGATTCTTGTTACTTTGTTTTTATCATTATTATCTTTATTTGATTGTCTCAAGGAGTTATTTGGAAGCGAAATGAGGTCACTGCCTCCAGACCTTTATTGAGTTTTTTCTATGTACCAAGCTTTACCACGGGTGCAGAATAAAAATGTGAGTACCTTTATACCAGAAAGCACTGATTTGATGAAAACAAAGCTCTGTAGCTCTAAATACAGATCTAAATATAAAATATAATTCTATTGTTATAATAAGGAATGAGAATCAACCTACTATCTGTTTATCAAGCACAAGTCGATGCATGATCGTTGGCATCTTCCCAGGCTGCCTCACAGGGAAATCTCATGGAAATTGGAAACCTATACTGTTGCCACATCACCTACGTAGTCTCAAAGAGTTATTGTGAACTCTCAGCCTTTTTTCTTGACAATCACTGAATATTTTCCTCTATTTCTGTTATAAAATAATTTAAAATTTTTAAAGCTTTTTTTTTTGAGGGGGAGAGGTAATTAGGTTTGATTGATTGATTGATTGATTGATGGAGGTATCAAGGATTGAACCCAGGACCTCAAGCATGCTAAGCACGCACTCTACCACTGAGCTACACCCTCCTCCAAGTACTGGAAAATTTTAAAAATTAAACACAAAGTCAGTTATATCTATTAGGTACCCCAGGAGAATGATCAGAAATATAAGACATGACAAGTTTATAGACAAGTTGATAACCTAGTTAGCGAGATAATATTTAAGCACATGAAACAACTAGACCACAACTCAAGGAAGTGTATAACTGGTGTAGTTGGAGTGGAAAGTCAGAAGAGGGAGGTGTCGATGGGTAGAAATAGTTGTTCACCCTGGGTGCTTGGTTCCAAAATTACAGCAAAACACATAAAGTGAGAACCATGATAATTATGGTTGAAGATGAAACACAGAGACTTATTTATCATGACCTTTTTGGATACCACCAAGCAAGTGGACTTGAAAAGCTTTACTTGATCCTGCTCTTCACCCAAGCATTCTTCCTACTTCTCTTTTTTCACTAACAAACTTTTCTAATAAAATAAACTTATGCTCATCATAGGAAACTCAGGAAACACAGAAAGTATAAGAAAAGAACATCATTTGTAATTCAATACTGCAGAGATAAGCACTAGTAATATTTTGTCTTTTTTCTAGGAATTTCTAAAAAAGGTTAAGATTTCACATATGTTACTGAGATGTCACCTGAAATTACCCTGAACTTTCAGATAATTGAATAGGTTGGCTCAAGGCCCCTCCCACATCTCAACGGAGTTGCAATTCATTGTCTAAGATTGCCTCAAATTCCCAGGGGTTTACATAAATTTACATAATCACTCCTTGTCTTGGTTCCGATTCCACTGAATTTAACCATAAATTCACCTTCTCAAGCTGTTCTTTTTCTCTGCTCCCCATCAGTCTAAAGATGGATCTCCACCTCTTTCGTTTGGATTTTCTCCCCTGCAACAGCCATAAAAGACATTTCTGTATTTAGCAGATTTTACTTAATGTCTAGGAAAATGGAAGGGGGTTATACTGAATATATGAGACAAAATTGAATATTAACATCCCTTATCTAAACTCTTTTGTTACCCCACTAAGAAGAATTTCTTACTGACCACCTCTCTTTGTGGGATCCAGCCTTCTATCCTTAATGGTATTTCGAATTGATTTATCAAGTGACCCCCATGACCGCACTGGAATTTTCAATGGAGTTGTACTAAACACTTAAGTTAACCTGAGGATAATTGACACATATACAATGTTGGATAGCTTAGGTCTTTCTACTGACTGAGTCCTTCTTTTTAGTCACTTTGGGTTCCTCCTATAAACTGGATTTTTTTTTAATTAACCAGTGGCCGTATATTTACTTTGTAATTAGTCACCTTGTGAGCCAATGTATTAGCCTTAATAAGTCCTTTTTAAGTTTACTAGTTTTTTTAATGTGGATCTTTGAGGCACCATAGGTAAAATGTAATACAACCTACAGATAGTGAATGTGTTTTGCTAACTTATTTTCAATTATTATCTCTCTTTCTTTCTCTTGCAATAAATGCATTGGGTTAGAAGTTTCAAATCAATGTGAAATAATAGCAATAACAGCGGGCATCTTTGTCTCGCATCCAAATTTGTAAAAAGCCATTGCACACTAGCTGTCTCCAAGTACTTACCCACAGTCAGTCCGGGACTCCCTGCATTGGATGTCTGCCTCCACCCTCCAGCTAGAAATACACATCTTAAGTTGTTGTCTGTGTTCAGTGATCTCTGTAACAGCTCTAATCCCCTTTGGCCTCTTTGCAGTATTTGGCATGACTGACAACTCCTCCTTCAAATTAAATTCTCTCCTCCCCGAGCTTCCATGATGCACATCGTCCTGATTTTATTCTTTTCTCTCTTTATTCACATACTCATCTCTTTTCTTTTTCCCTTCCCATTTTCCCTTTCTCTTTATTTTTTTCCTTCCTTCCAACAAACATTTCTTTTCTTTTTTCTTCTTCTCTCAGTGCTTTACATCAAGGAACAGTTCTTTCTTGTGTATATATATATATCTCTTTCTTGTGTAGATATATATATATCTTAGCTCTCACCTGAATTTGAATCCTGCCTGTCACCCTGACTATGCTCTGAGCAACTCCGCTTAGATCTTCAACAGGAAGTGCTCATTTGTGTGTCCAGAATGAAACTCCTCCTTGTTCCTCAAGTCAGCTTCATCTTCTCATGTCCCACTTCCCACACGTACAATTCCACGCCTTGGCACATGCTTTTTCTCCACCTAGAATACCTTCCTCTTTTCTCTTTACCCCATTTTTTTTTTCATCCTAAAAGATCTAGGTTCCTTCTCCTTCCCTCATGTGGCCTCCTTTCTGCCTTTCCCTGGCACTGACAGGCTCCTCTTGTGGAAGGAACCGTGGCAGTGGCTGTGGCCGTGGACACCCAACCCATAGGCAGAGATAGGACCTGAATTCAAAGCCAGGTGTGCTTGATTTCAGAGCCAATGCTTCTGACTGCTAGATCTTGTCCATGGATGTGTTTTAACTCCTGACCAGAACAATTTCCTGATAAAGAGAAATAAATCTCAGATGAGACACTAGCCTTTGAGAAAAAGCTTAGTACAGTGGAGGAAATGTATAAGACCTATGAGTCGTGCTTGATAAATTGCTTTGCAGAATAATGATACATTGCAGCCTCAGACACTCCGCTCCATGGCCCTTCCATGGGTTCACGATATTTTACAAGGAAGTAATGGGAGGGGGAGTTTCTAGTGCTGCTTATGGGAATCTGTTTTGGGCAGTACTGGCTCTTGACTCACGTACCTCCCATGGATCATCTTTCTCTGGCCCCTCTCTGCCTGGATACCTCCTGCCCATCCATTAGGTGTCATCCAATACCTCACTTCTTTGAGAGAACCTTTGACACCCCACTTGACCCTTCCCCCGACCATGGTTGATTGGGGTTTCTCAACATTAACACCATTGACATTTTGTACTAGAGAGTTCTTTGTTGTGGAGGGCTGTCCTATACATTGTAGGAAGTTTATCAGCCTCTCAACATCCTATCTGTTTCCACTAGATACCAACAGCATCCTCTCCACCCCACTAGTCATGACAGTGGACTATACCTCTACACGTTGCCTAATATCCCTTCAGGGGCAAAACCACTTACAGTTGAGAGTCCCTGATCTACAGGTAGGCATGTGACCCAAACTGAGTCGATTTGAGTCCTTCTCTAAGGTTTTTTAGAGTATAACTGAAAAACAAGAACCAGTTCCCTATGAGTCAGACCCTGAGTTCATATGAGGCTTAGAATGGATGGAGACCTTGCTTCTTGACCTGTGAGAAGAGCAGGTCTGCAGCAAGAGAAGAAACAGCCTACATGTGGAGCAGGAGGAGCGAGGTTCCCGGGGACGTTCAAGTGCCTGGGTCTAGTTGGATCTGAGCCCTTGCCGCAGCCCTGCCCTTCTCAGAGTTTCATTATTCCAGTGCTTTTCCTTAAACCTATAAATGTTAACACTTCCCCCAATCAATTTTTAAATTGGGTTTATGGCTCTCACCACCACAAGCACTAACCTTACGACACACCTTTATTATGCTCCTTCAATAGTATGTGCTATATTCACGTATCTGTTTTGGCAACTAGATTATAAGCTCCTTGAAGATAGAAATCTCTCCTTCACTGTGACATCCCCAGTACCTAATACGCAACTTGGCACATGGCAGAAAAGCCTTAAATATTTGTGGAACAGATTTAATGACTAAATGGATGGATGGATGAATGAATGAAGTGAGATACGTTACTCTCCAGCTCCCCTTTCACCCTCACTGCTTCCCATCCCTACCTTTCCAGATGACTCTTTGGATAGGAGCCAAGCTGCCCCCCTGTCCCTCCCTCCAGCAGAATTCCCTTTTCTGAACACTGTTTAGGAACCACAGTGTTTAAAAACATCACAAGGGCTAGCTACTGTGGCCTCAAGGGCAATGCATGACTAGATAGATTCCTCTGGCAGTAAGGAGAGAGGATGGAGCCAAATCCACCGGGGAAGAATCTGTGGTGCAAGAGGCAACACATGACAGGGAGGCAGTCCTCTGGCAGCGTGGCCCGCGATCTTTCTGCGGCAGCCAGGAAAGAATCCTGGTCATTATCAGAATCTAGTGTAACTGTAAAATATGACCTAATTAAGAGGAGTGTCAGCAACAGATGGAAAGTGTTCCTTCATGCTTCCCTCTGAGCAATAGACAAAGTGATGCCATCACGCTCCAACGCAAGAGTGAAAATAGTAACCATCTCATCAAGTAGTTTTAAGTTAATTAATACACTCTGCCCTGAGGACCATCCCTGAAAAGCAGCACATATGTGATCAGTGACAGTTACCGGTATTATCAGTTCCATGATGATGCCCAAAGTAGAAGGTTTTCTCATTTTGGAAATGCTTTTCCTTCTTCGCAGATGAAACCTTCTCCACATAAAGATAGAAAGAACTAGGGGAAAAGAATGGATTTTTTTTCTTAAGCCTTCAATTTATTTACACATTGTTTTTCAGAAGTTATTGGTTTAATCTTCATACTTCCAATTATTGCAGTCTGAAGAGTGAAAGAAGTTGCTCAGATCTATTGCTATAAATAAATCTTAAATAAGTCAACAGCAAGAAGTAAAGGATTTCTGAAAAATAAATTATTCCTTCATCAAATATTTCTTTTATAGTTACTATGGGTCAGGCACATTGCAAGTTCACTGCCCTCATGTAAGGTACAGATTAGCAGCTGGAAAGACATGGAAAACTTACGCAAATGTAATTACGACAATGTTGAAAAAGAGGACAAACTTATGTAAGGGTCTGGAGGGTTCACAAAGACTTTTTTGAAGATGGGATATTTATACCAAGACCCAAAGAATAGGATAAGTATATTCAAGTTGGGGTTGGGGGAGTTCTGGAGACTTGTTGTGGGTGACAGAGGAGGGAGAGCAGTAGGGGGCCTGAAAATTAGGCTAATGTATTCCAGGCAAAGTCCCAGGGGAAGAAGTGGTACGGATCCTCATTGCAAAAAAACTCAAGAGGCCAGTTTGGGAATGGAAAGAGTGAGAAACAGAATGACACACGATGAACATCTACAACTAGGTGGAAGGAAGATCACACAGAGTCTTGTAAGCCTTAAGGATTTGGACTTTTATCCTAAAGGCAATAGGAAACCATTAGAGAGTGTCAAGAGAGTGACACAATCACGTGTGCTTTGGGGAAGGTAAGAGATTGTCACAGAATCCAGTTGAAAGATGATGGTCCCTTGGACTTCGTGTGATGACAGTGACAATTTAGGGAGGTAAATGGATTAAAGAAGTGTGTAGGAGAGACAATGGACAAGTCTTGGTGATTAATTGATGGGGAGAAGGGAGCATGGTAAGGAAGAGGTAAATCAAGGATAAATTAACAATGACTCCTAAGTTTCCGGCCTAAGCAACTGAGTGGATGGTGGTGGCTTTTACTAGGTTAGAGAATACAGGGGAAGATAAAAATTTGGCAGTAGAAAGATGAATTCTGTTTTAGAAAATAGTAAGTTTGGCATGGCTATTATGAAACATCTTGTGGACATATCAGTTGACCACTAGAAAGACAGACACGAAATTCTGGGGAAGATCTTACTGGAGAAATGAATTTGAGAATCCCCAGTGTGAAGATGGTAATGGGAGTCTCGAGAGTGAGTGAGATCACCTAGGAGAGTTTGTAGAGTGACAAGAGCAGAGGAACTCAGCAGGGAGCCCTTAGGAGCCCATGGCAGAGTGAACAGTAGAAGAAGCCACCAGGAAAACTGAGAAGGAACAGCCAAGGTGGACAGGTCATCAGGAGGACAGACCATCACACAACCAAGGAAAGAGAAGGTGTCACGAAGGGGTGATCAGCTGCATCGAACACCACTCGGAAGTTGAGATTCAAGTCTAGATTTAAGAGTGCATTGGATTTACACAGGGGACTATATTCACTATCTTGCAATAACCTTTAATGAAAAAGAATATGAAAATGAATATATGTATATGTATGACGGGGACATTGTGCTGTACACCAGAGACTGACACATTGTAACTGACTAGACTTCAATTAAAAAAAAATACATTGGATTTAGCAACACAGAAGTCTTCATCTGTCTTCCTAAGAATATACTCAGATAAGTGAAGGCAATAAACTCTCAGGGAGAAAGTGAAAGGCTTCTGGATCCCAGACCAGTTATTTTTGTAGCCGGCTCTGCTTTATTCCCAGAGTAGATCAAAGAGTCAGTGTGCTGCTATGACAGCAAGAAACCTCCTCATGTGCAAAAAAGGTCACATAAGGGGAGGGGGGAGGGTATAGCTCAGTGGTAGAGTGTGTGCTTAGCCTGCACGAGGTCCTGGGTTCAATCCCTAGTACCTCCATTAAAATAAATAAATAATAAATAACCTCCTTACAAAATAAAAATGAATTAAAATTTTGTTTTAAATTTTAAAAAGTCACACAAGGGGAAATGGGAGCATGTAGACAATCTATGCAGCACTACAATTTATCTGGCACTACAGCAAGATTATATTGATTTATTTTATCACTCTGCTTATATAATAGTATAAAAATTCCTGTGGATTAAACTTTGGGGGAAAAACACTATTCTTAGAGAAAAAGGGACTATGGGGAGGTAAGGAATGCCAAAGGGGACAGTAGGACATGAGGGAGAGAGTTAGCTGTGCACATCTGATGTAAGGGGCAGAGAGTCAAAGCAGAGCTGCGTGGGAACCTGTGGACAGAGGAAGGGCTGAAAGTGTTTAATGCTGTTGAGAAAAAGCTGCAGCGAGGAAGAGGGAAGAGTCACAGAGAGAGCAGAAGGCACAGACAGCACAAGGTTCCTATGAGGAATAGGATGCTTCAGACCCAGAGAGGAAGTTCAGGGAGAACAGGAAGACCGTGTTGCTGTGGAGGTTTGGGGACAGGAAATTGACTGTGGTCCAGTCAGATCCCTCTGGTTTCTTTATGGGGCTGAAGGCAAGGTCACCAGTGAGCAACGGAGGGGACAGCAGGTGGTCAAGGAAGTGAAGAGAGTGGAAAAGGGTTGGAATCCAATTTCGAAGAGCTTTTTATTAAAGTCAGCATGGTTTGAGTCTGGGGAGCTCGTAGTCTTGAAGATTCCTATACTTTGCAATTAAGTAATAAGTATTCAAGAGCCTTGAGATGGTTTACGTTATGCTCTAGAGATCAAGTAAGGAAATTATATTAGTCTTAGAAAGTTAATAATTGCAATGGATTATAGAAAACATTAATTACTGTTAAGATATCTTTTATTCATTATATATATGACTAAGTTTTGACACTTGAAGTTATATTTTTAAAGCTTCACATAAACTTGCCACAATTTCCTGTTAGGCGTGTATTAAGAATCTCTTAATTGTCTCTTGCAGCAACAGATGATCATACTAAGTGAAGTAAGTCAGACAGAGACAAATATCATATGTTGTCACTTATTTGTGGAATCTAAAAAATAATACAAATGAACTTATTTACTAAATAGAAACAAACTCACAGACATAGAAGACACACTTATGGTTACCAAAGGGGAAAGGCAGGGAGGGAGGGATAAATTAGGAATTTGGGGTTAGCAGATACAAATTACTATATATAAGATAGATAAATAATAAGGTCCTACTATATAGCACAAGGAATTATATTCAATAGCTTATAATAACCTATAATGAAAAAGGATATGAAAAATTATATATAAATATACATATATATAACTGAATCACTATGCTGTATACCAGAAACTAACACATTGTAAATCAACTCTACTCCAATTTTTTAAAATTGAGTTATAATATACAGCTAAAAAGTTATTTTTATCAAAGTGAATTTAAGTGGATTTTGCCCCTGTCCTTCTGCAGTATTTTTGTTAACTTTTTTGCCATTTTCAGCCCATCTAATACTACATTGTTCTATAGCCATTCTTTAAAACGTTGATGTTTCATACATCCCCCGACTCTTCTGAATAAATTGTCCACTACTGAAACAGTACCACTTTCTTCTCCCAACACATGAGTTTTCCCTTTAACAATAACTAATAATGGACATTGAGTCAAATTTTTCAAAGTGCTATCACATACCTGATCCTGTTTATCACAACATTGTGAATTATATATCGTGGTTATCATTCCATAAGCAAAGTGAAACCAATTGCTCAAAATTACATGACCAACAAAGAGCAAAGCTAGAATTTGAACCCAAGTCTTCTGATCCTTCAACTCAATGCATCTCACCATAATCAGTGTTGCCTAAGTCATATATGAACAAACCTTTTTATTTAAATATTTTAATATAACTATACATCAGTTATTTAAATTAAAAGTTAGTCAATTTAAATAAAAACAATAAGTAAATAATAATAGAGGTGGTATGTAGATTTGGCAAAATTCATGAAGACCTGTATGCATGGATGAAATGTTCATAATCATTGCAGTCACTGAAAGATGGACAAAAGCCAGGGATAAGTCTCCCATTTTAATATAAAGGGTGAGTTAACAAGTGGCTGAGTCATTCATTAGGGTAATAGAGAAGTGTGCCTTCCTTTAATAAAACCTGATTTTTGAATCCAACTGCCTCTTCCCTAAAAAAAATCAGGACTAAAGGGGAAATCATATTACAAAATGACCTTTCATTGTGAAGATCTTTAAGTAACGGTCATAGGTAACATTTATGTGTCTGGGGCTTTCTGTAAACTCTACAGGCATCTCATGTAGTCCTTCAACCACCTTGTAAGGTAAGTAGGTTTATTCATCTGATTTTTCAGAGGAGGAAGTGAAGTAAAATACAAACCATAATAACCCACATGAATGTAGTTTCATGGAGCGGCAAGTTCCAGTTAATGACAGCCTATAATGAACGCTCTGTAAAGGTTCTGTTTCTCCTTTTTCTCTCTAGAATAAGAGTCAGGAGACCCAGATTACAACCCCAGTTCTACCTATCAATCCCCAGATGAGTCACAATCTGTAGACAGATATCTTAAATCCAAGGCCTCGGTTTTCCACATCTATAAAATAAAAAGTGTGACTTTTGTCATCCCCAATGTCCTCTTTATTTCTAAAACTCTATGCTTTTACCTTTCAAACTGATATATACATATATATAATGTCAGGAATGCATAGTTTGCATACGTTAGATGTATCATTGAGGACCTAATGCCCAAATAAGAATTGTTCTCAACTGTTCTGATAGAGCACAAGCATTGTAATTCTTATCATTTGTCCTAAAAGAAAGAAACTGGGTTAACTGACCTATTTCCAGTAATGGGACTGGTGCAATTATTAATGCACAGCACTTTAAGCAGTAACCCAGAAAATCAAATCAACCATTTCTGGAGCAACTACTCTAGCAGGACATTTTTGGGGATACTGTAAAAAGAGATTGTCTTGTCCTTAAAGAGCTTATAGACGATTGAGGAAACAAGACCAAAGCCTTGACAACTTAAATTGCTGATCAAAGTGTAGACTTGGAAAGGCCCTTTGACCTCATCCAGTCACAGATTCACAGAACATGAGAGCTGAAAAGAACCTTAGAAATGGGTCCATCCCCTTCCCCTCCCTGCACCACCCCTAATTCAGGGAGGAGAAGACCAAGGGCCAGGAGAGTGAGATCACTCGTCTGTAGCCAGACAGTGAGTTAATGAGAGAGCAGGGATTAGAAGTCCATTCAGGAACCACGGGAGATCAGTCTAATTGGAATGGAGAACACAGGTTAAAGAATAGTTGCCAACTGAGATGGTTGTGGAGGCCTTTCTGGGTCACACCTGAGCACTGAGAAGCCACAAAAGGTCTTCATGGTAGAGAAGGGTTCACTGGGCACTCAAAAAATTATTGCATGAAAAAGTTATTAACAGTGAAACTAGGCCCATCTCTATGTATTGACTTGGAGAAATTAGCATATACTATAAAAAGAAGAAAGCAAAATGTACAGCAGTGTGTGTGTGTGTGTATACATGATCAAATGCATAAGACATCTCTGGACAGATAAATAAAAACCTGGTTACTATATTTGTCGGCAGGGAAGCAACTTGGGTGACTGAAGTACAGATGTAGGAGTAGGATTTGTCATTTGAACAAATGTCATTTGTTATTTGAACATTTTGACTTTGAGAACTTTTGCCCATATTACTTACATAAAATCATCATTTTCTAAGAAGCTATTTTTGTCTAACCTGGAGAGCTTTTTTTTTTAATTAAATAAAATGTGTTGATGTTAGAGATAGTATCTTTCACCAAAGTAGTCATCTGACTGCAGAGCAGTAAGATCAAGTATGTAGTTACTGCCTCATTCATATCCAAAAAAATGTTAGAGAAGGTGTGATGTCCTGACATTAAACGTTGATTGATTTCCCTTTGTGCTGACTCTCAAGTAATGACTGCAGCTGTTGAATGGGTGCCAGAGACTGTCACATACGACTTGGATGGGAATCTAAACACAGTCACATCCTCCCACAGCTGGCTGAGGACTCAGTGGGCGCTATAAATAGCACGGACAAACAAATTCAATCCTGCTTTCCAAATGCAATTCACAAGAGAGCTGCAGAAAAGCAGACTTGACAACGCATTGGACTCTTCCTATAATGGAGCTGGAAGAGGAGGGCAATGCTCAGTTTGATGAGGCTTTGCCTTTCCTAGTGGTCTAGTTTCTGGAACAACACGACTGGACTTAGAGCATATCCACATCCACTTAACAGGCTCTGATATAACAGGATTAAGTGGAATCTCCAAACATGAAGGTCAGAGAAACACATTCCCAGCTGAGTTTTTGTTGGGCAGGAACCATCTGCTTCGTCTAAGACAACATTTCAGAGCTTTTGTGAATGCATCCTCAGTCTCAGAATTGCATATTTCAGCTAGGTTTAGGTTTTCTAGAAAGTGAAAAAGCATCTACCCAGTGGATTGTGTGGAACTCACTTTTTAAACCCTTTTGGGGTAGCAGAAGCAACAGTGGTGACCTCCTCTTAAGTCAGCCTAGTGACTTACCACTTTCAGAATTTTCCTGGCCTGCTGTGTAAACCCCAGTCAAACCCTCATGCTAACAGGTACAAACTTATCATGATGCAAGTTTCCAGTTGGCTCCATCTTTAGTCTAGTTGCTTTCAACCACAGTAGTAGTTCAGAACCACCCAAGGAGCTTTGGGGAAATTCAGGTACCTGGATCTTCCCTGTCTCCAAATCTCCTGAGCTGTGAGGAGCCCCGAGGAGGTCAGGGCAGTGGAGAGAATGGGGGAATAGTGAAGTGAGGTACAGGAGGAGACAAGGCTTAGAAAGGGCAGCCCATTCACGGCCTCTAAGCCCTGATGTGGGCTTTGATCATCAATCTAAGAGCAAAAGGGAAGCCCACAGAAACTGTTTGTTTAATTTATTTTTAGAAGAGGAAACTGTTAAGGAAAGAAAGGACCGATGAAGTATAGGCTTGTTTTTTTTAAATCCACCTGGCCATAGTGTAGGGATTTGATTAGAAGGGGACAAAAGGGGATGGATTTAGCCCACTTGGAAAGATTTTGTAATAATCTAGCCAGTTTGGCCAGGAAAGAGGCAGTGGAGTTAAAGAAGAGTGGACAGACTGGAGAGGCATTTAGGAGGTGAAACCAATTGAGAGATGTTGGCAGGTGATTGGATATAGGAGAAAGGAAAACGGGAGGTATCGAGAGTAATTCCCAGACTCCTAGGATTCTGACAGAGGCAGGCATTTATACTTTTGATGAGTCCTTCCTGGCCTGGATGATTCCCTGTGGCTGGCTGAACTTGCCCCAGGGTCTGGAAAAAGGCCATTTCTGGCAGTGTTTCATGAGCCAATGGTTCACCAGCTCGCTGGGTCCTAAAGGGCTGCGTGCCCACATGACCACAACTCAGACCCCAAAGAATTATGCAGTCACCGAATCTTCTGTGCCTCTTCTAGGTAGAAAGTACACCTTAGAAGCATTAGGAAGATACTTAATATTTAGAGACCTAAACACCGAATGATATTTGAATTTTGTACTATGCAGAAATAAAATTGAGAAGAGCTAACATTTATGTATAGAAAATTTTTGCTAATGCTTACGAAAGTAAAAGCTATTTAGAAGTAAACCTTAATTTAGTTATTTCACCTTATGTACGTGTAGGTGTGTGTGTGTCAGGCACTTCTGAGAATCTGACCAATCTTTCATATTTTTCCTTCTGAATTAACCCCTTAAATGTAGCATGATATCACCATGATGTGTATGGTTATGAAAATAACTCCATCTTTACAGAATAAGTTTGATTTTTAATGTGCAAATCAATCAACAGTTGTCTAGACAGATTGGTTCTGGACCTCTGCTCTCTTTTTTTTTTAATTTAATTTTTTAAAATTGAAACATAGTTGACGCACAACATTATGCTAGTTTCAAGTGTAATACATAGTGATTTGACATTTGCATTCATTATGAAATGATCACTGTGGTAAGTCTAATAACCATCTGTCCCCATACAAAGTTATTACAATATTATTGGCCATGTTCCTGATACTGTATATTACATCCCTGTAGTTTATTTATTTTATGACTAGAAATTTGTATCTCTAAATCCCCTTCACCTATTTTACCCCTCTCACCCCCACCCCCTCTTCCCTGGCAACCATTTATTTGTTCTCCATATCTATATGTCTATTTTCATTTTTTGTTTGTTTTTTTACTTTGTTTTTTAGACTCTACAAATAAGTGAGCTCATATGGTATTTGTATTTTTCTGTCTGGCTTATTTCACTTAGCATAATACTGTCTAGGATACGTCCATTTTGTCACAAATTGCAAGATTTCATTTATTTTTATGGCTGAGTGATATTCCATTACACACACACCACACACACACACACACACCCAGAGACACACACACACACCATATCTTCTTTATCCAGTCATCTGTCGGTGGACACTTAGGTTGCTTTTACACCTTGGCTATTGTAAACAGTGCTGCAGTGAACACTGGAGTGCATGTGTGGACTTCTACTTTCTTGATTCCATGGCTTATAAAAAGGTTCTGAGAAGTTGAGCAGCTCAGTGGTGATCATTTGTAGCATGAGGGTGAGAGGGCTCCAAATTCTGGGGACTCCCCTCTGAGTTGCTACTTACTTTCAGTGAGTATTGGACAAATGCACTTACGCCCTCTCAGCCAAGACAGGACCCCTGAAAAAAATGTTCCCTTTGCATAGGAGGCTACTTGAAAGAACTTGACACAGGCCCTTGGAGTTCTCCATCTTAGCTCTCCTTGTGGGAATGGCTTTGCCCATAAATTACTGTTAAATAGGTGGTTTATCTGGTTTTATTGCCCTTAATTTTATTACCTACCCAATATAATCTTGGCCCAAGCTTCCCCTGCTTAGAAATGGTAAAAGCTTTATGTCTAGGCAAACCTCACATTTTGCTTTCTTGGGTGCAGGCTCTGAGCCAGGCCCATAAGCTGAGGCACTGGCCCCTCTAACAGCCTACTTTAGAAGCTCTAAACCTTTCTATACCCTTATTTTCTAGCCCAGGTAGAGGTAGAAATAATTCAGAGAACTGAGATTAAATGAGAAGCAAAAAGAAAGAGATCTATTTCTACATTCCCCCAAGATGATCAGAATTTCTACTGCAGATTTGATTTGATTTAGCATCAAACCACTGAGAAACATTTGTGGTCAGGGGGAGACATCAATCATCCAGAGTCTTGGCTGGGGGTTGAGGCCTAGCAAAGCCCCTCACAGAAGTGAAGTGAAGTAATGGGGCTAAGAGCAGTGAGCAGGGAGAGGGAATAGGCAGGTGGGAAGTGGAAGAAGTGAAGTTGAGTTTTCAGTGAGGAGGGTGGAGAGTTCCCTGTCCTTCGCTGGGCACTGGGCCCAATTTTGCTATCTTGCTGTTTCACTTCTCTGAAGAGATCTCTCTCTCTCTCTCTCTCTCCTACACTTCTAGGGAACTGGTTTGCCCACAGGGACCCCAAGTCCTTTCTCACCACCCCATCACAGATTATGCAGCTGTTGCTACTGTTTTAAGATCCTGGTGTTCATCTATCTACCCATTGAATTTTAAACCCTTCTAGAATATTCTTCATGATACCTTTCTTTAAATACATGTAATGAAACACTTTGGGGTGCTGGTGCCTTAA
Organism: Camelus bactrianus; assembly: GCF_048773025.1. Taxonomy (NCBI): domain Eukaryota; kingdom Metazoa; phylum Chordata; class Mammalia; order Artiodactyla; family Camelidae; genus Camelus; species Camelus bactrianus. The sequence goes on along the minus strand of NC_133567.1, from coordinate 19,389,494 downwards.
GACGATTTGATTTTACGTCTGTGCTTTTTCTCGACTACTCATGGAAAATTTGTTTTCTCTTCCTTCTTTGCTACCCGCACCCCCACCCCCACTCTCTGCTGCCAGTTTGACCACAGCCAGCCACAGGCCAAGAAAGTGTGGGTGGGCAGGTGCCAGTCTCTGACTGTGAGAAGCTACTGGGGCTGAGACTGGGGAGTGTGGGGGTGGAGAAGGAAGGGGGTGTAACCCACAGACTTTTTCAGAAAGCTTAAAAGAGCTCTTTTTCTGAAAAATTTTTGTTGAGAATAGTAAGAAATACTCACTCTGAATAAGAACACTATATGCTGCTCCTGGAAAACTCTCCTGGACCCACTATGAAGTAAGAGTGCTTAATGAGAACCAATTGTAGTATCTGATTCCACTTACTGTTTGTTTTCTAAGAATGTGTATATATGTGCTTTTACAGGCATGAGATTTTTCTGGAAGGGGAAACAAAGAATTGTTCACAGTGATTACCTCTGAGGAATGGGTTGTGTGTGTGTGGAAGGGGAGGTTCTGCTTTTCATTGTATACACTTCTACATTATTTGAATGTGTTTTCTACTCTACTGCATGTATTGCCTTTATAACAAATAAGTTCAAATGTTTTCAAAAAGAAATATTAATTTTCTGTCCCTTGATGGTGCATCATCCCATGGTAGGGAGAGCCATTAATAATATACTAAATGGAAGCTGAGACTCAGTAATACAGAATAATTCTGTCCTAACTGATAGGCTGAACAACTGAATTATAAAACTCTCTTGAACACTTGTGGTGTGCCAGAGGAGTTGTTGGGCTTTATAGAGTGACTTAACACTTGTCAAAATCGAATAAGGTAGCTTCTTTACAATCCTTAATTTATAAACGAGGAAACAGGCTCAGAGACATTAACGTGATACTCATATAAGTTCACACGCTAGTTAGTAAGTGCTTGGGAGGTGACCACTTCATAAGGGCAGGTTGAGCACCTGCTTTGTCTACCATGGCATCCCCAAATCCTAGCAGAATGCCTGGTACATGGCCAGGGACACAAATATACTTGTTGAATAAATGAATAATATCCAATATAAAGCTTATGCCTTTAAGGACAACATTAAATGCCCCTCAAAAGCCATACTTGGGGGTGGGGAGAGCAGAAGGCACTTTGTTGGCACATTCACAGCTGTGGGCATGGGTCTGGATCAGAGCAGACTTGAAGGAAACCCAAAACCTAAGGGAAGTCCTCGCCTCCTAGTCCGGTGCTCACTGCCTGCTGGTTCCTGCTCTAGAATCTTCACTCCATACTCCTCCTCCAACTACTGGGGCAATAAAAGTCGTTTTTGTTTTTTCTGACTGATTGACGACCTTAGCCTTTCACTCATTCATTTACTCAGTCATCAGGTATTTATTGAGTACCTAACACTTGCAAGGCATTAACGATATAGCAGTGGAAAACACAGATAAAGCCACTTTTTGTCTCTAGCAATTGTCCTAAAGGAGGAGACAGATAAAAGAGAAATAAAAAATAAATAAATGTGAAAATATCAGGTAGTCTTAAGTATGTTAAAGAAAAAAAGTCACAAATCACAACTATATTATGAAGAAAAATGTAATGTTTATTTTTCTAAATTCTTTTCTTTAAAAGTAATTGGATGCAAAAAGATGAATTTAGGCCCTTACCTCACACCATAACCAAAAAAATTAGCAAATAGAGATTAGAGACCTAAATGTAAGTGTGAAGACTATAAAACTTTTAGAGGAAAACATGAGAAAATATCTTTGTGAACATGGGCGAAGATTTCTTAGATACAACACCAAAAGCCCAGTACATTAAAGAAAACACAGATAAACTGGACTTCATCCAAATTAAAAACTTTGGTGCTTTAAAAGACACTATTAAGAAAATGGAAAGATAAGTGAGAAAATACATGCAATCATATATCTGATAAAGAATCTGCATCAAGCATGTATAAATAACTCTTACAGTTCAATAGTAAGAAGGCAAACAATCCAATTTTAAAATGGGCAAAATACTTGAATATGTTTTACTGAAAAAAGACACATGAATAACTAATAAGTTCATGAAAAAATGCTTAACATCACTAATCATTGGGGTAATGTGAATTAAAACCACATGAAATATCACTTCTCACCCACCAGAAAGGCTGTAATTTAAAAGATAGATAGCCACATTGAGACACATTTTAACTTTTTAAAATGTAATTATAGACAAGGAGAGAATCTTAAAAGCAACAAGATAAAACAACGTTACATACAAGGGAACCCCTATAAAACTACCAGCAGATTTTTCAGCAGAAATTTTGCAGGCAAGAAGCAAGAGACATGACATATTCAAAATAGTGAAAGAAAACACTGCCAGCCAAGAATACTTATCCAACAGTTTTCCTTCAAAGATGAAGGATAAAGGATTTTCCAGACAAGCAAAAGCTGAAGGAGTGGTAAAGGGTTCAATCCAACGGGAGGATATAATATTTGTAAATATTTGTGCACTCAACATAGTAGCACCTAAGTATATAAAGCAAATGCTAACAAACCTAAAGGGAGAAAGACAGCAACATAATAGTAGAGAACTTCAATGCCCCACTTCAACAATGAATAGATCATCCAGATAGAAGATTAAGAAGGGGGAGGGTATAGCTCAGTGGTAGAGTACATGTTTAGCATGCACGGGGGCTTGCTTTCAATCCCCAGTACTTCCATTAAAATAAACAAACAAATAAACCAAATCCCCCCCCCGCCAAAAAAAAAAAACAACAAAAGAAAATTAAAAAGGAAACATTAGGCTTAAACTACATGTGAGGCCAGATGGACTTAATGGAAATTTATAGAACATTCCATCCATCAGCAGCGGAATATACATTCTTCTCAAATTGACATGGAACATTCCCCAGGATAGATCTTATGTTAAGCCACAAAAAAAGTTTTAATAAATTTAAGGTTGAAATTATATCAAGTATCTTTTCTAACCACAATAATATGAAACTAGAACTCAATTACGAGAAGAAAACTAGAAAATTCACAAATACATGGGGATTAAACAACATGCTACTGAACAACCAATGGGTCAGCAAAAAAACCCAAAGAGAAATTAGAAAAATATCTTGAGACAAATGAAAATGGGAATACAAAAATTATTAGATGCAACAAAAGCAGCTCTAAGAGGGATGTTCTTAGCAATAAATGCCTACATTAATTTAAAAAGAAAGAAAGAAAAATCTCAAATAAATAACCTAATTTTATATCTCAAAGAATAGAAAAAGAACTAAGACCAAAATTAATAGAAGAAAGAAAATAGATGAAATAGAGAATAAAAAGACAATAGAAAAGATCAATAAAACTAAGAACTAGTTTTTTGTGAAGTTAAATAAAATAGACAAACCTTTAGCTAAACTTACCAAGAAAAAGAGAGAGGACTCAAATAAATCCACTATGATCAGTGGGATTTATTCCAAGAATACAAGGTTGGTTCAAACACACAAATCAATCAATGTGATATACCACATTAATAAAATGAAGGATAATCAAAAAGATCACACGTTTATTGGAGCACTATTTACAGTATGCCAAGATTTGGAAGCAACCTAAGTGTCCATCAACAGATGAATGGATAAAGATGTGTATACACACACACACACACACACACACACACAAAATGGAATACTACTACTCAGTCATAAAAAATAATGAAATTTTGCCATTTACAACAACATGGATGGACTTGGAGGGTATTATGCTAAGTGAAATAAGTCAGAAAGACAAACACTGTATGATAATCACTTATATGTGAAATCTAAAAAATAAAACAAATGAGTGAAAATAACAAAAAAACAGAATCACAGATATAGAGAACCAACTAGTAGTTACCAATGGGAGGGGAAAGGGCTTCCCTAGGGGATTAAGAAGTATAAATTGTTGTATAAAATAAGTTACAAGGATATATTGTACAACATAGGGAATACAACCAACATTTTATAATAACTATAAATAAAATATAACTTAAAAAAAAAAGCATATGATCACACAAAGACTTGCACAGGATCATGTATGACTAAAGCACTGTGCTGTACACCAGAAATTGACACAACATTGTAGACTGACTATATTTCAATAAAAAAATTTATGTATACAAAAGAAAACAAACAAACAAACAAAAAAAGACTTGCACTGGAATGTTCTCAGCAGCATTATTCATAATGATCAAGAAGTGGAAATAATCCAAATGTCCATCAGCTGGGGAATAAGTGAACAAAATGTGATACAGCCATACAATAAAATACTAGTCAGCAATAAAAAGATGAAATACACAACATGGATGAACCTCAAAAACACTGCAAAGTAAAGAAGCCAGTCACAAAAGACCATATATTGGATAATTCCATTTATATGAAATGTCCAGAATAGACAAATTTATTGAAACATGAAGTAGATCAGTGGTTGTCTGGGACCTGGGGTAGAAATAGAAATTAACTGCCAATGGGGACCTGAGATCTTACTGGTGTGGATGGCCAAGTTCTAAAACCGGATTTTGGTGATGGTTGAACAACCAGGTACATTAATAAAAGATCATTGAATTGTACGTTTAAAACTGGTGAATGTTATAGTATGTTGAAAGTTGTTGAGAAGAAAGTTTTGGGAACACTGGGGCAAGTTATCACAGTGAGTTCACTCTCTCAAAGCCAACCCCCTCACTCAAGAGCAAATTAAAACCAAAAGTTCAAAGTAAAAAGTTATTGAAAAAAGAAGTTTTGGGGGGAAGGTATAGCTCAAGTGGTAGAGTGCATGCTTAGCATACATAAGGTCCTAGGTTCAATCCCCAGTAACTCCTTTAAAAATAAATCAGTAAACTTAATTACCTCCCCTCCAAAAACAATAAAAAAAAATAAAAATTAAAAAAAAATTTAATTCATTACAGAATCCTGTCTTAATTTTAAAGAATTGCCTAAGTAAATCCCAGTAAGAATTTCAAGATTTAGTTTTTAAGTTTCCATTGAATCATCCACTATCCAGATAAATGAAGATGTCTTCCTTTTGCATTTCCAACTATATTTTCTTATAAGAGAGGGAGGGAGGGAGATCCTCACTGAATGAACAATGTTTACCTTCTGAAATGAGTTCCTCCCCCCTGCCTGGGATTCCCAGGCTTTGGCCTTCCTGATGGATCTCGGATCTGCTTTTCTGCCATCCTCCCTGAGTTATGTTAATGGGCCTCACGCTTGGAGATTGTCTCTGTTCTATTCGCCCCTTCCTTCTCCACATTGACCCACTGTCCTCCCCGCTCCCTCCCCGATTAATGTGCCCTTAGCTGTCCAGCCTCATTTCCTTTTCTACTGTGCCTCCTTCCAGTCCTTCCTAGGCCTTTCTAGGAGCAGAAATAAAGATTCTCATCCATTTCCCTCGGATTCCAGTGTGGTTCTCCTGGCTGTGGAAGGTGATGGAATGTGACTTCAGCACATTCCAGTCAACCTGAACCCTGTGAGGGAAGAATGAGGCCTTGCACAATTAGGGGGAGTGTTTTATGGCCTGTTATTGTTACTGTAACATTGTCAGACTTTTTGAAGAAAGAGAGGATTAATTATTGACAAAGTTGCGACGAAACTTTCACTAAAATGCTTTCACACTTAGGGAGGAAAAGGAGGCCTAGAAACCAAGCATTCAAAGGAATTAAAAACAAAAATCTATCTCTCATTTTAATTTTCATTTCTCTCAAACATCCTAAAATTGAAGGAAAAAAGGCTCTGTGTGAGATGGAACAATTTGGAACTTTTTAAAGGGCACTAAATTATTTTTATCATTTTTTTTCTGGTTGCAAATAGAGACATAAATGCGTAATAAATTTATTTTAAAGTCTGATAATTTTTTACAGCCTGTAGAGAGACTTTCATGAATAATCATAAATTCCCTTCACTTCCAGAGTGCCTGTGTGAAAAAGAACATTCCATAAGAGAGAGATTCTAATCATTGGTGGTAATTACACAAAACCTTGAGTCATTAGACACTATTAATTGTCTGAAATATAACCAGAAGAAAAATAAACATTGGGGAAGAAACCTAGCATGACTGTAATTGAGTTTAATTACAATCCCCTCCAGTCTATAGGAAGAATCTCAAAGCTGGTATTTCAAAATTGATTTAATTAACTTCTAAGTAACTTTTTAGCAATGTTTAAGGAGCTATTTAGTTATTTAACCAGCTAGCAATCTTGGTTCCTTATTTAACTGGCTATGACTCCAAAACTCTTTCTATCCAGTGTTTTCTGATACCACTTTTTTTTTTTTTTAAATCAATGGTGTTCATGCAGTTAACGTTTAATAGGAATCCACTCAAGTAGAACACTTCTACAGGAGCCAGGTACTCCAGCCATCACGCCCGGGCAGATGGCGGCTCAGTCTGACCTGGAGGCCAGGACCTCTGATCCCCTCTCAGCAACTTCTGAGTCATCATCTGCTTTATGGGCCTCTCTGTCTCCTCCCTGCACCTTGAGCTCCACACACCCAAACCCCAGGTCCTCAGGTCTCCTTGTGTGAAGTAAACACACCCGCCCCCTGTTTTGAGTCCCAAATTTGAAACAATCTTCTTGATCACACCTTTCCTCTCCTCCAGGCCACTGCCCTGCAACATCGACTCAACTCCTTTGGGCCTCACCCCTGAAATGTCTCTGCTTCTCCTCTCTGCCCATTCTGACTTCATTTCATCTCTCTGCCACCACCCTTTACGTGGCCCTCATTAACCACAGTTGCTTCCTAACTAGTCATCTGGCCTCCAGTCTCTACTGGTTTCATTCCACCACATCATCTGATGCTTGGCCTTCCGATCCCCGTGAGGCTCTTTTGCCCAGTGAGCAGGTTAACTCCTGAGCCTGTCATCCAGAACTTCCAGTTTCTGGACATACTGTATTGTTCTGGGGTTACTTCATAAAACTCCAACAGAGCACTTTCTGCTCCAAAGTAGACCACGTACCACGTCCTGAAGAAATCCCTGTTGTCCCTATGCCCTGTCTTTGCCTTCCCTACTGGGCATAGACTCTGTCAAATATCTCCATCTGCCAACTTTTGGCCACTCTGAATGTCCTTCACCAGGAAGCATGGGATGGCTGTGTTCCAGTGGGTCCTCATTCCCACCCACCTTAGTGATTTTCAAACTCTCTCGGAGTTTCTGATTTACGTGGTCTGGGATGAGGCCAATGAAAAGCTCCCCCAAGAGGACTATTATGTAGCTAAAATGGACCATTACCAGACAACCGCTCAGTTAGATGACTTGAGAAAAAGAATTCTGCCCAGTTTCGGTTTTGGTTTTGGTTTCATTTGGTTCTTTTTTCTCTGTTGCTTTCAGCCTAACCCACCGCAAGGCTCTATGCAGGCCCTGCCCGCGCCTCAGCTGGGGTCTGAGCTCTAGGAGATAATATCATCAGTGAGAAACGTCTATCAAAACCCAGAGGGTATCTATCAATCAGTAAGCAATGTGTTTCTTATTTATTACTGGAATTTTAACCAGCAGGCTTCATAGCCATTGTCTGCAGCCACAGAAGAAACACCCGGCTCTAAACTGACTGCCCTGGATGATTTACCTTGATATGTGTGTCCTTTTCTCTACACTCAGTTTTCCTTTTTTTTGGAAAAAAAAACCTTCTTTATTATTACATTATTTTATTTTGGTAGGGGAAGAGGTAATTAGGTTTATTTATTTTTGCAGGAGGTAGTGGGGATTGAACCCAGGACCTCATACATGCTAAGCATGTGCTCTACCACTTGAGCTACATCCTCCCTACCCAGTTTTCCTTTTGAATCAGATGGGATTTGGAGGGAAAGAAGGGGACCAAGAAAATTATCAGTTAAGCTGCTCTTGAACTTCAGAGTCCAGAAGAATTACCTGGAGCCTTTGCTGATCACACAGAGGACTCAGTATAAACTTTGGAAACACTTGAGTATTAAAATAAAAATAGAACAACAGTTAAAAGTCATAGTTGAAATTATGGGTGGAAAATCTCCAAAGTGATTAAGGAAAATGTAATCAATGAAATATAGAGAAGAGAAAGGATCTATAAAAAGCAGAGGAGGACAGGAAATAAAACAGAGTGGCATCCATGAAGCCACGGACAGGAGTTTCCAGATAAGTGGTCAGCCTTGCTGAACGTGCAAATGCCTGGGCCCCGCCCCCAGAAATTCAAATTCAGTTAACTTGAGTCAAAATCAGTTAATTTGAAATCTATATTTCTCACAATGTACCTGAATTTGGTATAAAGCCTCTTTGAGAAACACTGGTACATCTTTTTTTTTTTTTTTTTTTTTTAATGAAATTATAGTCAACTTACAATGTTGTATTAATAACACTGGGACACCTTGTTTTATAAATAAATGAAACCCTCCAAAAACAAAATGCTTTATCTGAGTTCGTTTGATATCCAATTTCTCTTTTGTATTTCTAATATCAACCTTATCACATAGGAGACAAGACTTAATCTTTGGTTGTCCAAAGACTTGACTAGCACTAGAAGAAACTTGCATTAATTAAATTAAATTCAAGTTAGCCTCAGGAGTAATTTTCTTTGACTGAGTACAAGATTCAGAAGTTTAGCAAACAAAAGCATGGATGTGACACCCATCAAAGTACCAACTACCTTCGCCCTCCTAGAAATCAAGTCTGAGATAGTAAATACCGTAGGAAAGAGGGGATCGGGGAGCTACTTTCATTTATTCATTCACTCATGCCTTCGTTCAACAAATATTTATTCATTACCTACTATGTGACAGGTACGGTTAGACAAGTGAATCAAACAATGTTCTTGCCTCTCATTAGCCCTACAGTGGCAGTCACATAACAAATATATAAAGGTATTAGATTAAACATGCTGTATACCTTAAATTTATACAGGGTTATATGCCAAATATATTTCAATTAAAAATAAATAAAGTTCCTGCTTTCAGGAGGTTTGTGTTCCAAAATCAGCCCACAATTCCTTCAGATCTTTGTTGAAGGCATTCTGCATATCAGACGCTGAGCTAGATGTCCCATTAGGAGGATTAAGTGAGATGCTCCCTTCGGAAGTGACCATAGTCAATTATTCAAAAAACACTCAGTTCTTAGGTACTCTGCTAGGCTGTTCAGTTACACAGATTAGTAAGGGCCAGTCCTGTCACCAGGGTGTTGAGAGTACAGAGAGACAGTTCAACATCTAATTCTAATACAGTGTAGGGATGTACACGGAGTTCTTTTGAATCTCATGCTAGTAAGAGATGACGCAAGAAAAACATGTGAGGGCCAGATTGTGAAGACAGTGAACACCATGGTCGTGGGTTTGGACTTCAAGCTGTAGGCTGTGTGGCCTTGGAAGATCTCAGTGAAAAAGTGACATGATCAGACTTGTATTTTAGAAAATTACCTGGAGACAGACAGGCCAGTTAGGAAGCTATTGTAATATTCTAGGCAACAGATCATGAAAGCCAGAGCTGGACTGTGACAGTGAAAATGAAATGAGAAGTCAAACTGAAGACCTCCAGAATCAGAAATGACAAGGTCTAGAAGAGGAAGGACGTGGGGAAAGAGGGAGGAGGAACCGAAACTCATCAGACTTGGTTTGGGTGACTGTGCATGGAAACCCTGTTAACCAAGCTAGGAAGGAGTGGAGGAGAGGTCAGTTTGAGGCCCGGGAATGAAGGTAGAAATAATAACCTGTTCCACTTAGCCAGCTGTGAAAGGTCCAGTTGGAGTATTTATGAGCAGTTGGAAATACAGGTCAGGAGTTCAGGAGCAAAGTTGAAGCTGGATGTGGAGATCAAAATCAATAAGAGATGGTTGAATTTGTGGGGGGAAAATAGGTGAGTGGGTAAAAGAAACCAAGAAAAGAAACTAGAAAAGGTCTAGCATAAAGTAGCCAAAGAAGTAGAATAGGATGGTAGCCTTGGAGTTGTGGAGAAGAGTTTCCAGAAGGAAAATAAGTGATGTAAAGGGGAGAGAAGGAGTATGAGGAAGGTTCACCTCCGATAATCTCATCTCTCTCCTGATTTACACAAGCGCCCTGTGCTGATGAGCCCTAATCTCTATCTCCCATCCCGATCTCGCCTCCAAATTCCAACTCATTTATTCATCCAGCTAAACAAAATGTATAAACTGTCCTTCGAGGGGCTGGCACTCTGCTTGGAAGACAATGTCCCACAGGATAGTCTGGTCTTGCCTTCTAGGAGCTCCCAGCAACAGACCTTTACAGACACATACCAGTGTGACAAAGGCAGGGAGAAAACATAGGAGGGGCTCCTCACCCAGCCCAGGCTTGGGGAGTTAAGGAAAACTTCCTAGAGGGAGTGACTTTTTAGCTGAGACATGAAGGAGGAACAAAGATGAAACAGAAAAAAAAAAAAAAAAAAAAAAAAAAAGAGGAGAGCGGGGAGAGCAGAATTCTCAAGTCTAGGAGTGAGAGACGGTCAGTGTTTTCAATGAACTGGAGAAAATTTAACGCAAGCAAGAGGAATGCGGATGGGGGAGTCTGGGAAATGAACAGAGGACAGACAGAGGGCTTTGAAAGATGTGTTAGTTATTTATAGAGTCATAATTATAGTAGCAAACACACGGTACTAACTATTTGCACTTACTGTATTTGAAGTGTTTGATGTGCACTGACTAATCTTTACAGTAATCCTAGGAGGTAAGTGGTACTACAGTTCCCGTTCATCCAATAGCAGTGGGGGTTCACTGACAAGTTTTGAGCAGAGAATCAGTGTGCACGAGCGGATGTTCCTACAGGAAATACACACGTCCTCCCCACGTCCAAGCTGGCCTCTCCTTCTGCAGTCTACACCTCAGCCCGGGCAACACCAGCCTCCCAGGCACTAAACTAGAAACTGGATGGGTCCATCTTTGCCACCAACCTCTAACAGCTCACTGAAACCTCCAGTTCTTCCCGCTCGTCACTCCCACCTCTTGGGTTCAGGATTTCCCGTGTCTCACGTAGACTCTACTACTGACTCCTGGCCTCCTCTAGGCTTGTCTCCCTCCTTTCAGTCCGCCTCTAAAATGCAACCACAGGCACAGAAGGCCTCTACCTGAAACACACCGAGGCTTGAGTGTCACCCGGGAGCATGGCTGCCGCTCTCACTGCTGACAGGACTCACTTCCAGGACAGTGACATGCCGTCCGGGTGCCAGGTTAACAGCTAGAGTGGAAGCAGCACTTAACTACATGCCGGCTCTGCTCTCCGCCCTTTCCATGAATTAATTCAATTCTTACAAACACGCATGTGTCACAGTTGGGGAAACTGAGGCACGGGGAAATTAACTTGTCAAAGGACACAGAGTACATGGGCCTGGGATGGGTACCCTGGCTCCATGCCCCTAACCGCCTACTCTAACCAGGGGGACTAGGGAAAAGCAGCCCCAGTGAGGTTTGTGAGAGATAAATAAAATAAAGCCTCACACAGACTCACAGACATAGAAAACAAACTCACAGTTATGGGGGGAGTGGGGAAGGGGTGGGAAGGGATACATTGGGGGACCAATATTTGCAGATACTAATGACTATATATAAAATAGATAAACAACAAGTTTCTACTGTATAGCACAGGGAACTGTATTCAATATCTTGTAGTCACCTATAATGAAAAAGAATATAAAAATGAATACATGTATGTATATGCATGACTGAAACATGATGTACATCAGAAACTGACACAACATCGTAAACTGACTATACTTCAATAAAAAAATTAAAATTAAAAAAGATATACAAGTTTATATTGGATAGCATAGGGAACTATATTCAATGTCTTGTAGTAATCCATAATGAAAATGAATATATGTATGCATGTGTATGTCTGAAACATTATGCTGTACACCAGAAATTAATACATTGTAAACTGGCTATACTTCAAAAAAAAAGTAAATTTCATTAAAGATATAAGTAAAAAAAAAAAATTTAAGATTTGCATATACTGATGATTATATATAAAATAGATAAACAACAAGGACCTACTGTATAGCACAGGGAGCTATATTCAATATGTTGTAGTAACCCATTATGAAAAAGAATATGAAAAGGAATATATGTATGTCTATATATGACTGAAACTTTACGCTGTACACCAGAAATTGACACAACATTGTAAACCAACTATACTTCAATAAAAAAAATTAATTTAATTAAAAAAAGAAGCCTTTCAAAGCTTTGAGATGCTTCTGCTAAGACAGCTGCTACCGTCTACCCTCATGCACTTGGAGAATCAAAAAAGTTCAAAGTCCAGCTCCTCAGCGTGGCCCTGACCCCCCTTTCCAAGTCCTCTCTGCACTCAGCCTGCCATGGGGTCCCTCAGTTTCCCTGTCCTGCCTCCAGCCACCCCCACCTCCACTGCCTTCCCACCTGTGTTGACCTTGGGGTAAGGATGTCCTGTCTCCTGTTCTCCCCCAGGCTCTCAGCCATGTTTCCTCTTCTTCTGCCCAGTATCTAGGACACGATGTCACCCACGAAATAGTGTTGTGTATAGTCCACTTGGTTGGATCTGCTTTTTCTAACCCATCTTAGATTCCGCCCCCCCCATTCAGTTCTACAATATTATATCAATATTGTAACTCAGTTTTTTTTTTTCTTGAAACAGACCGAGGTAGTCTAAATTAGTTCCATTCATTCCACAAGTATGTTTTTCAACTCCTTCTGTTAGCAGGCAGGGTGCTAGGTGCTGAAACAAACACATAGTGTAGACAGCCTCAAAGGATGGCCCTCTTGCTAGTCACACTAAGTCAGACCACAGGGAAATACTGCTGACGTCCCCAACCGGTTCCCACAGCCCCTGTGCACACCCTGTCTATTGTGTAACACACAGAATTAGAAATATCTGTTTCTATGTCTGTCTTCACCTCTAGACCAAGTTCCCTAAAGCCTGGGACGTTTTCTTCCTCCTTACATCCCAAAGCCTAGTGCTGTATCTATGAAATGGAAATGAAATCAAGCACTTTTCAGTAATACCGCATTCATGATACCAAAATTCTAATGCGTGCAAATACTGGGCCAAGTATTCTCCCAAATGCTTTCCACACATTATACCTTACTTAATTCTCACAAGCGAAATGAGGTAGGAACTGTTACCATCTCCACTTTTCAAATGAGGAAACTGAGGCATAGAGACATTAAAGTGACTTTAATATGAAACACGGTATGTTGTTTAGTTTCAACTGTTGGTCTTCTTTTTAGTCTTAATTTAGCTGTCCTCTGAAACTCCCTAAAACCTACTCAACTGTCCAAGTCTGTGTATCTCGGGCATTCAGTGGGATTGTTGGGAAAAAAGGTTCCAAGCATGTTGTCATGAGAGTTCCCACTCCCAACAGAAGTCAGAAATAGAAGAGCATAATCCTATTTCGTGCTCACATATAGTTTTAACGGAGACTCATTTGAGAGGATGTGGTCTAGAGTCACGAAATACTACTCAGACATAATAATGAAATTTTGCCATTTGCAACAATGTGGATGGACCTGGAGGGTTTCATGCTTAGTGAAACAGTCAGAGCAAGACAAATACTGTATGTTATCACTTAGATGTAGAATCTAAAAAATAAAACAAATGAAAAAATTTAACAAAAAAATTTAAAAAATAAAGGAGACCCATTTGTGTGTTTACTATGAATGGGGGTAGTCGGAAAGATGCAGTTTTCAAAGCAAAGGTCTCCCTTACTTTTTGTAGGTAGTGTTTTATTGGGTTTTTTTTTTTTTGAAGTGTTTAAATTCCAGCCATTAAAAAAAAAAAGCTTTTGTTATGTGAGCTGTCCCCTTTGTCCTCCCATTTTAAAGGAAAAAAACCCCACACCCTTCCCCCCAAGACTGGATTTAGATAAGCCTAGAGCCAAAACCGCTCTGTAGATTGCAGAACAATTGGCCTTCAGGTGGGGTTTAATGAAAGACTTGAATTCTTAGGGTCACCTGAGTGCTGGTTTTGCAGAACCTCCCTCTGTTCTCCCTGGGGGAGTTGCTGGCTGTCCCTCTCTCCCCACCCTCATTTATCTATGTAAAGGTACTTCAGAGACCAGCCGACTCCCCGAGGATATCCTGGCCCTCCTCCAGGCCCCACCCCCCACCCCCACCCCCAGCACCCAGGACTAGGCCCCCACTGGGCCTGTTCCCCTCCATTCCACTCCCAGGACCAAGGTCGAACAGGGCCAGGTGACTGCTACCTCCTTCCAGGAAAACCCAGGTGTCCTTCACCATAGAACTGCCTCTCTGTCCCCAGTCTTCTTGCAATAAACAGGCAGCATACCTTTTTCAGCCTTGGACTTTGCTTTCTGATGTCCCGCCCCCAGTTCCTCCCTGTCCCCTAAAAACCCTCCACGCTGGGCCACCAAGTACAAAGTATACCTTATATTCCATGTGCCTGCCTTCCTTTAACAGTCCTCTAGGACATAAAGTTGAAACAAATCTTCATTCACTAAAAATTCTCTATTTCCCAAAGACAATCATCAGTAACTTTATTGGTATTGACCTGAAATGTAATCCATCACGTTTGTTTATATTTGTTCATTCACCTAATATTTTTATTGAGCATCTATTATATGCCTGCCTGATGTGGTGACAAGCACAGAGAAATGTCATAGGACAGGCTTTTTGCTCAAGGAGCAAAAGTCCCTCTGGGGAGATGAACGAATGCCAGCCTGAAAATCCTCAGTGTGACATTAGCGGCACCGTGGGGGACTGGCGCAGAGGGTGAAGGCGGCCTGGGACGGCTGCCCAGGAGCCCTCTCTGGGTTCCTCCCCTTCACTCCTCTCTCCTGAGTGGCTATTAAGACAAAGGATGCAAATCTTGACTTTCCCTGGGGTCCTCAAGTGTTTCTTCCTGAGACATTTTTTTAAATTTAATTTAATTGTTTACAAATTGAAGTACAGTTGATTTACAGTGTTGTGTTATTCCTGGGACATTTCTTATTTCATTGACTCATGCATTCATTCATTCATTCTTTCATTCAACAAATGTTCTCTGAGGCCCGCCTGGGTCAGGCCCAATTCTAGGCACTGGGAAACAGCGTGACAGAATGGCGCTTGCTGGCATGCTGTGGGAGTCAGACAGCAGATATGCAGACAAGCGAACCTAAAGCAAGGTCACAGAGGGATGCGTACTGAGAAGCAAATGTAAAAGGGGCAGGAGCTAGAGAGCTGGAGGGGCTGTGGGGCTGAGCCTGAGTGACAGGGAAATCTCCTGGGTGAAACTCAGGCTGGAAAAACGGGCCAGGATGAAGCCAGAAGATGGGAACCAATCGAGCCTGCTTGCAGGGCAGAAGTTAGGCCAGTGTGGCTGGAGCCCGGCTCCCAGGGAGGATAGAAGTGGGCAGTGGTGAGACTGCAGACAGGACAGGTCAGCTCACGCAGGCCTGGCAGGGATCAGAGACACTGGTTCGATTCTAATGGCAATAACTTTGGGGGAGTGAGCAAAGCTGGACACTTTCAGTTCATTGTTGTGTAAGCAAAATATAAAGCTCACTCTGCCGGGCCCCCATCTAACTACAGGACCCAGGGAGTCAGGTATTATTATCATCCATTTTGGGGGGAAGAAACTGAGGTCTAAACCGGTCAAGTAGCTGCCGCTCCCCCATGACTCAGCGAAGGGTGTAAGGGTTTGAAATGCAGCCTTCTGGCTGAGTCCTCACACTTCCCAGGCCTCAGAGTACCAGGAAGAATTAGATGTTAAATACTGTCTTTAAAAATAGAAGAAGGCAAAAAAAAACAAAAAACAAAAAACAAAAAAAACCCCACTCCTTCCCCTTTTGTTTGTACTCCAACAAGAGTTTTTCAAATTCTCAGGAAGCATTTCTTTGTCCAAAAGCCCGGGCAACTCTTAAAATCATTCACACATTCTTTCAATGGGTTTATCTGCGAGGCAGAGAGGTTTGGAGGCCCGCGGGCCTGCGGCAGGGGCA
The DNA here is from genome assembly GCF_048773025.1 of Camelus bactrianus. Taxonomy (NCBI): domain Eukaryota; kingdom Metazoa; phylum Chordata; class Mammalia; order Artiodactyla; family Camelidae; genus Camelus; species Camelus bactrianus. Next base: position 19,373,598 of record NC_133567.1, on the reverse strand, counting down.
CGTGCTTCTCCAGGAGGGTTGTGTTTTGTTTTAAATACCATCAATTAAAGGCTCTTAAGACCATAAACCCTTCTTTTGTCCTACTTTGGGCTTTGTAGAAATGTAATTCAGTGGCCGGGTATCTCTCTCCTTTGAAATTCTGATCAACCCTACAGCAATTAATCAGTATTCATGGTTTTCCCGCAGAATTTCGGACTGAATCTCCGGTCCGCAGCGGGCTAGCCCTGGGCTCCTCAAACTTTAATGTGCACACAATCACCTGGCGGGGTCTTGTTTAAAATGCAGATTCTGATTCAGAAGGTCTAGGGTGGGGCCCGATTGTCTGCTTCTCTTTTTTCAAAAAAAAAAAAAAAAAAATTTGGGGTGGGTTGTTAATTAGGTTTATTTCTTTTTTTTTTTTTTTTTAATGGAGGTACTGGGGACTGAACCCAGGACCTCTACAGACTAAACATGCACTCTACCACTGAGTTATACCCTCCCCGCTGTCCGCCTTTCTAACCGATTCTGGTTCGGGGGTGGGTACCGCGGGACCACACGAAGAATCGCAAATCTGTACCTTATCACCTGGCAGGCTTTTCTGGGTCGGCAGAAAAATAAACCTAAGGCAGGATTGTACCAAAGTGCAAAGAGCCTCACTTCGTGCTTTTCAACTGAGAGTGGCCCAAACATTAAACAATTTCACCATAAACTCTGAACACACTGGGGAAACTAGATAAGATCACAACATCGGGGCCTGACGCAGTCCTGGCTTACACGTGGTTAGAGGACCGTCTCGGAATCTTTAAACCCTCAGGCCAGAAGCAGGGCTGGGCGAACTGCTCTTAAATTCCTTCCCCCGCAGCACGAACCAGCGATGCCGGCGCATCCAGTGACTGAGGGCTCTAAGGAGCCCCCTTGTGGGTGGAGACGCCGCTTCACCCCCTCCTCCAGCACAGGGGCGGGAGGCAGAGGAATGGGAGGAGGTGGGAGGGTCAGTCCTACCCTCCACTTCCTCTCCGCACACCTGAGACCTAGCTCTTTCCCCTGGAGTAGCAGCTGGCAGGCAGCACGGCCAGCCAGTAATCTCTCCACATCATCTGATGATGACAAGTAGCGTAGGAAATACACGGTATAGAAGCACCACCAAGTGAGCCCGCCCAAAGTTGAATAGAGACTGAATCGAAAATAAAGACTGTCGTTTAGAAGATGTAGGAATTCATTATACCTTAAATACTCAATCGGATGAACTGTCTTACAGGTAAAACATACTGATTGTCGATCTGTCTCATCCTGTTAACTAGTCTATGCTTTTGTCCATATTTGACTTGAATTCTGTCTGTGACAGTAGAATATTAAATATTTTTATTTTACAAGCTACAAAATGTAGCAGCCTAAATTAAGCCTCGGGGTAGATACATGTTCATTTGTTACATCATTCTGTGCACTTCGGAGTTTTTCAAAATAAAGTATGAATTCTTGGGGGTGGGTGGGTATATATAGCTCAGTGGTAGAGCACATACTTAGCATGCACAGAGTCCTGGATTCAATCCCCAGTACCTCCATTAAAAAAAAAGAGAGAGATTCTGCAAGTTCAGTTCAGTTCCAGTACTGCCCTCACTAGCTGTGTGAACCTGGGCACGTGGAATCTGCCCTGCCTTGGAATCCTCATTTGCAAGTTGGGCACAATAATGGTATCTACCCGCCACGTGGTTATCCTTAGAATACAATGAAACATTCCATAGAAAACTGTTAGTACTTGGAAGAAAAAATCAATAAGTATTAGATATATTTTTTAACATATAAATTCTTGTCACTACCTCTTACCCCCTACCCCCTACCCCCATCTCCCAGGGTTTTCCTCACACACAGGTACAGTGTTCCTCACCTCTGGTCTACGCTTGTGCAATAGCTTCCTCACTGATCTCACCAAATCTTTCCTCTCCTACCTCAGATAAAGCCTCAAGCCACGCCCCAGCGCAGAAGCGTTTGCTCACTGTCAACCAAATAAAGCCCGAATTTCCAAGCCTGGCATAGAGGATCTCTTCCTGATCCCTCCTACTTTTCCAGGTTGGTGCAAATTCCTTGACCTCTCTGCACCTCTACTGGTCATTTAAAAACCATGGTTCATAGGATCAACCTCTCAAGGGTGTTTTAAGGACTGCGTACGATATAAGCAAAGACCCCCTCACCAGACAGCCTGGGGACATGGAGAGCTCTCAGAAAATGTGATTTCTGCTTCTGCCTAATGAGCAGATATTGCCCCCAGATTGGATTTTCTGAGCTCTTTCCTGACATTGGGCGTGTGCTGAAGTCCATAGCAGTGCTCAGCATTCTCACCCCACACCTCCTGCATTTCTATTCCTTGCTTCTTCCGTTTATCCGTGTGACTGATGAATGGCCATCTCCCACACTAGACTAGAAATTCCATGTGTGCAGTCGTCACAGTGTCCTTGTCAGCCAGGTGTGTCCCCAGCCTCCAGCACACAGCCTGACACACACACACACACACACACACACCCTCTGACAGTTCAAAAATACTACTCAGAGAACACAAGCCCAGTTGACATATCACTTTTTCCTGCTCTTTTCCATTTTTTCCAACCTACCTCAGCAGCTGGTCTCTTGACACAACTCACTTGGTCTTGTTCTGTGGTTATTTGTGAATAAATATTACTCTCTTAAAATGGCACCACGGAGGAGGGGGGAGGGTATAGCTCAGTGGTAGAGTGCGGGTTTAGCATACCTGAGGTCCTGGGTTCAGTCCCCGATACCTCCACTAAAAATAGTAAGTAAATAAACCTAATTTCTCCCCCTTTCAAAAAATAAAAATAAAATAAATAAATAAAACTAATTTCCTCCCCCCTCAGACAACAACAATAATGGCACCACATATGAGCAGTGTGGACATATGTAGATTATAAGGACCAAAGAAGTAGGAGAGAAAGAATAAAAGAAAAATAACAAGGTAATGAGCGCTGATGCTCCCAGGCAGTGAAGCATCATCCCACAGGAGGCTCTGAATGATGATGAGTGACTTAAAGGCTCACAGAGCCAGGAAGGTGGGGAGTCGTGGCGTCTCCGAGAAGCTAAAGAATTCATTGTGGACCCCAGAAGACCAAGATAAAGTTAGTAAAATTCTACTCTGTCATAAATGCAATTTCAGGGTACACACTGTATTTGGGAGATGATTTAAGTATTTTCAGGGGCCATTGTGACTTGGCACAATTTTTACCTTCAAAGTCTAACCCCATATTGACCTCATAAAATTAAACTCCTCTAAATTATAAGCACTTAAATCGGGGTCTTTTAATCTTGGTGTGGTCATATGTCATAAAGATAGGGAGTAACAGAAATCACTGTATCTTCAGGTAATAATCAGCCAACACTTATCTAAGCAATTCCCTTTGGCTGTATAACAACACTTATCAAATTAACATTCATTTGTCAAAAATCGGTATTTCTTAGCCTCACTAATGAATCTGAAATTTTAAACATGGACTTGCAGAAAAGACTCCATTGTACCCTAAGTATGCTAGATTTTGCCAAGTGCTGATAACGTTTCTGGCAATGTTTCAGTATTAAGTGGAATTATATATTTATTACCTAAATTATACAAGCTATCCATACTTACTGTAAAATAGAAAGTAGATACTTAAGAAAAAGGAGGAAAAAAAATATGATCCAACTATTCAAAATGGCGATTATTAACATTTTGGTTTGTGATTGTCCGTACTTGTTTTCAGTATGTGTATGTGGGTGTGTCAGTGTCCTTTTAAACTTTTTTGGGGGTGGGGAGGGCAGTTGGACGTAATTAGGATTATTTATTTATTTTTAGAGGAGGAACTGGGGATTGAACCCAGGACCTCGTGCATACAAAGCATGAGCTCTACCACTTGAGCAAATACCCTCCCTTTTGTCTGTGTCCTTTTAATGAATACTTTAAAATTACACTGATGGTTATAAAAACGAATCATAGAATGTTAGCACTGAGTGATTGTAGCCTAAGCCTTTCATTTGACAGTTGCAAAAACTGCAAGATTCTTTCCTAAGGGTAGAACGTGGCCGGACTATAATTACAGCGACTTTGAAAATATGAGGCCTTTGGGTCCCAGAATATAATTCATGTTCTTGCTTGTTTGAATCGCAGTGGCAGAAGACTCCAAACACTATGTTCTAGAACCAAACACACACACACACACACACACACCAGGAAAGGAAAGGTGAAATTAGATCTATGAAGGTTCAAAACAGTCCGAAAATGTTCTTATCTGATTGACAATCAAGTCACTTTTTCATGCTAGAAAAGTATTTTTAACTAAGAGGCAGAAAAACTGCACTGTAATTCCCACTCTGCTGTTCACTAACTTGTGACACGGTAAGCTCTCTACCTGTTTCTTCCCCTCTCGAATAGAAATGATCCCATTTTCCACTCCTATTTTTATTAAATGAAATAAAACTCAGAATGTGAAATTACTTTTGACTTTCTGTAAGTGGCAGGTGAGGGGTTGTTGACAGCAAGAGAAGCCCTAGAGGCACAGACCCCTGGTCTAAGAACCAGAAATCCCGTGTCTGCCCTCAGGCTGCAGGGCTCTTCTCAACTTGAATTGATGTTTTGTGTGAGTGTTTCCATATCACTGTGCGCATCGCTCCTTCACACAACTATCACGTGTATGGTCATTCTGCGTTTCTATGTCTGTCTCCCCCATTAGGTAGTAAACTCTCCTTTATTTTTTAAGTTTTCTTTCTTTCTTTCCTTTTTTCTTTCTACCTTCCTTTTTTCTTTTTGGGTTTATTCATTTATTTCTATTTGGAGGAGGTGCTGGGGATTGAATCTGGGACCTCGTGCAAGTCAAGCATGTGCTCTGCCATTTGAGCTATACCCTCCCCCCTCTTTCTTTCTTTCTTCCTTCCTTTCTTTTTTTAAAATTTGATTTTTTTATGGGAGGTGTAATTAGGTGTTTGTATGTATGTATGTATTTATAATGGAGGTACTGGGGATTGAACCCAGGGCTTCATGCATGCTAAGCACGCACTCTCCCGCTGAGCTATACCCTCCCCCTTCTTTAATGATGAGGATTACATCTTTCAGCAGAAGGTTCCCCATTTCCATCAGCCCTCCCCAAGACAAGCTACCTCCCCTGCTTCACTCAGGCTTTGCCAACCAGATTATCACCTTCGACTTGCCCCACCCACCACACAACACCCCTTCTCCCTCAAGAAGTTTTAGAAGCACCATTAACCTTCTTCATTTTGATATCTCCAGTATCTAAAATAATGCCTAGCATCTAACACTGTAGACAGTGAAAGTTGATTGAAGGATGAATGAATGAGATGGCAGAATTACTGTATCCGTCTTTTAGAATGCTCTTTTCCTGTCCTTCAAGACCTCCTCTATTCAAATCTCTGAAATGCACTCCTGGACAATTTTGGCTTGATTATTCAAGAAGGGTCATGACTTGTAACAGCTTGTGATTTCCTGAAGGAAGTATATGAATGAGGTACGGGGCCAGCCAGGGTCAGAATCCATGCTCTTAGCTCATGGGTGAACCTTTCCAACCACCCAACTCCTCTATGTGGCTTTGCTATCACAGACTCTGTCAGGTATTCTGTGTTGTGAGAAACCCATCTCTTTTGACTCTGAAGCTCAAGTTCTTTCTTCTATAGCTCTCACAAAGTTAGCGTTTTCAAAGCATTTTGTATCTCTTTTGACTCCCACAACAACCCAGTGAAAGTAGGTATGACCGTCATCCTCCTTTATAAATTAGGCAAGAGGCTCAGAGAGGTTAAATAAAAGTTGATGGTCACCCAGCTGATAAGTGACAAAGAGGACCTGGAAATCAAGATTGCTGATTCAAATAAATATTCATTTCTCTATACCATAGAAGTACAATCATGTTGGACAAAGAAACCACACAATGCATTTATAAACTCTATGAAGAAGAAATAAAAATTAGTAGAAGGGCAGAGGGAGCATTGGGTCAATTATGTGTGTAAAGTTTGTTCTGTACAGAGACTTTTCAAGATTTAATAATCGTAGTTGATGACAGTATTTATAAGCCCTTGGAGAGCATCCTATTATATCTTATATGTATGTTCTCATAGACTTTAATACAGTGTTCTCATAGAGTTTAATACAAATGTCCATTTGAGTACTGCCTGGAGGAGACCATTGGATGAGTTTACTAGGTGACTCTATGGCCGGGACAGGTGGTTGAGAGTAGGCCTTATTAATGACCTGGCGAGCAGTGCAGAGAGGCTGAAGAATGGGATGCAGTTCTCTGGAAGCACACAGTGCTACATCCTGGGGACCCCAAGATCTGGAGATGCCAAAAGGTGGTGAAGTCCAAACCAAGAAGTCCCCAAGTCCGAGAAGGCAGCGTGGATGAAGGGAAAGTCCTCGGGCTTCCAAGGCTAAGGCCTGGTTCTGCTCCCGGCTTAGTTCTCTTTGGACTTCAGTTTTGTCACTGGGAAAATGCTTTCTAAGATCCCTTACAGCTCCACTTAATAGCAAAATATTAACTTAGAAATAATACAAATTGTGTGTAACTGAAACAGAGCAGGACCCTCTGGGGTCCTCCCTGGTACAAATCCTTCCTGTGTCCCCCATTTCTTGTTTGTAGTGAATAGGCTTCATTTGGCCTCCTTGACTCTCCCTGAGTTCCAAAGGGCAGATTCAAATAGTTGCTAATCAGGGAAGGAAGGGAATGCAGAGACTGGGAGAAACAGGCAAGAAACAATAGTGCAGCCTTGGGGCAGAGTCCTGGTTCCTCCTCAAGAAACATACATAACAATATCTTTTGAGTTCCTCTGGAAGAATTAAAGCCTCCCGCCCAGGTGGAGATGGCAACGTCAGAAGATCCCTTGAACACTGCCCCTGTTGCCTCCTCACCAACAATCAGAAGAAAGCCACACACCCTGCAGCCCTCACCCCAAATTTCACCTTTAAAATGGTTTCCAAAAACCACCAGAGAGTTTGGGGGTTTTGAGCATGAGCCGCCCATTCTTCTTGCTGGGCCTTGCAATAAACCTTTCTCTGATCCAAACTCTGACATTTTGGTTTGTTTGCCCTCAGTGTGTGTTGCACACATGAACTGTTGTTCAGTAACATCGTCTACAAATAAAGTCATTTGGTGGGTAATTCAGCAATTTAGCATTCTGGTGAAGCAGACAGGCTCTGGTGACAGACTGGGTGTGTACCCCAGTTCAACTCCTTACTGTGTGTAAGAACAAACTTGGGCAAACCACATAGCCCCTCAGGGTTTCAGATTCCTCTTCTGTAAATAGGGATAAGAATTTATACTTCATAAGGTTGTTGGGACAATTAAATAACTTTTGAAGTGGTTAGATCAGTGACAAGACATGACAGAAGCGTTAGCTATTGTTACTAACATTGAAGCCTGTGGACTTTTCATTATCTGTTAAGGATTAGAAAAGTATGGAAGTGAGAACCTCGGGTAAGTTGATTTTTTAATTATTTTAAAGCCATAGAAGCTGACATGGATGTCTGAAGTGTTGAGAGGACAAGAGAAAGAAAGCAGAGACAGGAGAGAAGATCAAATGCCTGACCCTTCCTATTGCCATAGATGGTGACCAGGATGAGGAAATATTTATCAGAGATGCAAGAATAAATATGAACAAATGACCTATAATGAAAAATAATATATATGAAACTGAATCACTATGCTCTACACCAGAAACTAACATTGTAAATCAACTTTTCAGTTAAAAAAAAAAAGAATAAATATGAACAGATAGTTCTTTAAGTTGTATAATTTCAAAATGCTGGCAAGAAAAAGAATCTGTATTTGGAACAGAATATAGTTTCAAAAAATAGACCCAATATGATCAATTAATTTTCAATGAAGGTGCCAAGTTAGAGAATTCAATAGGGAAAACAGAGTCAATAGGAGGTACTGGCAACACTGGACATTCTATATGGAAAAAAAAATTAACCTTGACCCTCACTTCAAAATATCCAAAAGTTAACTCCAAATGGATCATAGACCTAAATGTAAGGGCTAAAACTAATTAAACTTTTAGAAGAAAACAGAAGAAAATCGTTGTGACATTACTTTAGACAAAGGCTACTTAAGCAGGACACAAGAGCACAAAATGTAAAATTTAAAAAATGATGAATGGGCTTCATCAAGATTAAAAATTATTGCTCTTAAAGATAAGCCACAAGACTGGAAATATTTTAGTAAAACATATACTTGGCCCAATTTATAAAGAACACTTATGACTTAAGAATAAGATGAACAATGCCACTTAAAAAATAAACAATAAATTTTACAAATATTTCCAAAAAAAGATATGAGAATAACAAATAAATACATGAAAAGATGTTCAACATCTAGTTATCAGAGACAACAAATTAAAACCATAATGAGATTTTGAAGCTACATTCTTAGATACATAAGAGTTTAGAACTGTTATAAAGATTTATTTAATGACACCATTCTTTAAATTTGCTTTGTTGCATACCAAACGTGAGTATACTTTTAGGATAATACTTATTAGATTTTCTTGAATGCCTTTCCTCTAAATATATATAAACATATTTCAAATATATTTGCTATATATAATCTTGCTTGTGTTTTTAAAGTTTGTTTTAGCTGATACGCTATTAGTGAAAAAAATCAATGTGATACGCACCCACAAGAATGACTAAAAATTCAAAAGACTGACAATAGTAAATGTTGACAGGAATGTAAAGCCATTGGAACTCATTCACTGCTAGTCAGAATGCAAAAGGATACAGCCACTTTAGAAAACAGTATGGTAGTGCCCTATACAGTTAAATATACATTTAACATGTGACCTGCATTCCTACTCCTGCGTAACTACCCAAGCAAACTGAAAACATACTTATATAGCATTATTCATAACAGCCAAAAATGAGAAACAAGCCAGGTGTCTATAAGTAGGAAAATGGATAAATAAATTGTGGTATATTCATAAAATGAAACATTATGCAGCAATAAAAAGGAATGAACTATGTCCATGCAACAGTGCGAGTGCTTCTCAAAAACCTTATGCTGAATGAAAAAAGCATAACACAAAAGAGCACATACCATATGATTCTATTTTCATGAAGCTCTAGAACAGGCAAATTTAACCAAGGGTGGAAATATTTGAAATATTGGTTGCTTCAGCAGGGCTGAGGAAGAGAAAAAAAAAAAACTCCAGGAGACTGAGATCAAAAATGGTATGAAGAAGTTCACTGTCCTCCCCCCTCTTTTTAATTTATACTTAAAGGGCTTAGTTTCCTCTTTAGCTGGTTTCTTTAAGTAGCTCTTGTTCCTTGTCTTAGCAAGTTTTACCTTCTGGACTGGCATTTTGGTCTCAGGAAGTTGACAGTTTGATGAATAAGATGAAGAATCTGTCAGAGAGACACAATCTGGGATAGTCCATCTTGTTATCCTTCCAAATGCATCCAGGGGTCAGAGATCCAACTGGTCACTCTTTTGGGAAGAGTCCTAGTAAACTAGATCTATAGCTAATAACATTGACAGACCTCAAAGAAATTGTGAAAACTAGGATAAAATATAATGCTATGTAATACCATTTTTGCAAAATTTAAAAACATATGTACAATGTTGTACTTCAGTTGTAGAATCAAAGTATAAATGCATAGACAGGAAGTATATGTAGCAACTTTAGTATGATGGTTACTTCTGGGGAGAGAGAAGAATGGGGCTGGGGAACAGTATCAAGGGGTCATCAATTTCATCTAAATCTATTTACTATCTATCCATATTAAATAGATGCAAATAAGGAAAATTGTTGAAATCTGTTGTTCCGGTGGGGTGGGTATTTGTAACATTACTCTCTGTGCTTCTCTGTGTGTTTGACACATTTCATAGTTAAACACAACAAGAAGACTGAAACAGACGTCAGGCCTGGTCCTGGTAGCTTCGCTCCCTGCATCTTCCTGCCTTGGGATGTTTAACAGAAAAAAATAAAAACTATGTCTCACCAAGAATATCCTTAGTAGCATCTTGGGGAGGGAAAATCTTTCCATCTTAGCAAGTGCTCTCAAGAAAATCTATTGATAAGCATATCTTCCCTTTTCTCAATATCTACTTCTATCAACCTGTAATTAAGGAAATGGAGCACCAGTCCAATACAAATCAAGTTAATCCAGTCCTATCTGAGCCACATCAGGGGAATTTGAGCATAACCCCAAAGGTCCCTTCCAACCTGAAATTTCTATGGTTGATTTTTTTCCCCAGAACGTTTTTCAAGTTGCGAGATGCTTTTCTCCACAACCATCAATAGAAAAATACCATCAGTTACACCTGTAGCTTCGAATATTTGTTTTTGTTTTTTAGTAATGCAGACAGCAACTTGCCATTGGATACCACTCTTGTTGTAAACAAAACAACAATTGAAAATAAACCATTTATCTGGAAACACCATCTAGAATTTTCAAGGGAGTCTGTTAACTCTCAGTGGGAGAGGAAACTGCTTTATCTGGGACACTGACATGACTAGAAAAAACACAATATACTGTTACCATAAAAAAAAAAAAAAAAAAAGGAAATTAGGCTCCAGCATTAGTTTTCAGCCCATCGACTCCCAGCGTTAGCACTCACTGATGGTGGTTCAGATTAGATGAGTCTCAGTGTATGACTTGGATGGTCATCTAAACTCTGATTTCTATTTTTCCCAGAACCCGTATCACATTTCGGTATATCGTGTCACTTACTTCCTGGCTTGGCTTCCTGCCTGTCCCCCTACTCCAGACCACAGCTCCAGGACAGCAGGCAGCTCAGCCGTTGCCTGAATGAAGGCATTTCTGCATTTCATAACTCGTATCTGCCAAATGATGATCTTAACGCTAAAACAAATATGGCTCCCCTTTAGTGAGGGCTTACTACATGCCAGGCCCTGGGCTAAATGCTTTACACACACTTCACTGAATGCTTTAACAGCCCAGGAAAGACTTCTCTGTGCTCCAGTTCCCAGCGTCCAGCAACGCCGTTGCCCTTTACCAGTGCCTGCCTTTGTTACACGGCATGCTCACAGGAAGAAAAACTGGGGTCCCGCACCCCACCAGCCTTGTCCTCATCCCCACCCCCCAACACAGGACCTTGCCACAACTTGTCATGCTTGTTAATAATGATGCTGGCTTGTCAGGTGCAGTCACTTCTTGAAGTCGAGAGGCAATCATGATGTTCTCAGAAGTGCACTTTAGGGAAAAGAGCTTGAGCTTTGGAATCATACAGTCCTGGGTTGAAATCGTCTTTCTCTATTTGTCACCCGGGTGACAGTTGAGAGTTATTGGATGCTTCGGGGATTGGTTTTCTCCCACTGGTAAAGTGGGAATGCTGACATTGACCTCTCAAAGTTGTTGAGAAGTGAAAAGAAGATTCTTGTAATAAATATTAAGGCCCTTTCTCTTTCACACGGAGACAGCGGGACAAATCCTCTGCCCCCAGCATGTGAGCTTCTGTTGTGAGTGGTAGAGATGGATAAGGAGTGAGGAGAGGGCGCAGGAAGGGGAAAGCTGGCGAGGATTTGTCCAGATCTGTAGTTGGCACAGAACAACCAGAATGGGGAATCTTTTTTCCCCATTGATTTCTTGAGTTATTTACATATTCTGAATGCTAATTCTTTTATCTGCTATAAGCATGCAAATAGACTTTACAGTTTATGGCTATCTTTTTCTTGTTTTCCTGGTGTTACTTGTTGTTTAGTTGTATGAGTATTTATTGCTTTAAAAGTTTAAAATGGTAGATAAAGAACCATGTTACATTAAAAAAAAAAAGCCTAAGGTAAATGCATATTTAACTGGTAAATGTGTGTGTGGTAGGCTACTAGTTACAGTATACTATACGCTCTATACTTTGTGCCATCTCATAAAACAAAAATAAAAACCAAACACCAAAGAACATTTGGACCCTTGTCCCCCTCACTTTAAGCCCTCAAAGAGCTAAGTACACAAACCCTTTTCTTTCCCCCGATCTTAAACATATTTTATGGAAGGTTATTGAACACAGGATAAGAAAACTGCATCTAAAAATGACTTGGAATTCTGGGGACATTCTTGGCTGAGACAACCAATCGCAGGAACAGCCCCAGGCCAAGTTGTGAAAGAGTTACGTGTCTCTGGGCGCCTCCATTCCTGAACCCCCACCCTGTCCTTTCAACATCTTCTCCTCCCCCTAGGCACTTGGAAGTCTCCTTGGAGTCCCAAAGTCACCTCTCCCAACACCAGACACACACAGTCACACAAAAGTAAGAGACTGACTAAAAGTGCTCTCAACTTCAGAAGCATTTACATTTTGAAAGTCTTTAGAGAGTGGCAAAGACAGACGAATGAAGCAGTCAGAATTCCTCAGTGGGGTTTCTCAAAAGCAGGCACAAAACACCCAGGAGACCTCAGAAGTCCTAACACTTCCACACCAGCTACTGCTGGAGTGTGGAGGCGCCATCTGGTTCCACGTCAGGGCCCAGTGGCCACCCAGCACCCAGAGCTTCTCCTGTCTTGCCGTGCCCAGCTCCGTGGGAGACACGCGGGATTTGTCTGTGGAAAGAACACAAAAATCCTCTCCTCGGGAAGCTTTCAGTCTATGTATGTGGTGGGGAGGGGAGAGGGCTGGAGTCTTAAGAAGGTCTATAAATAAAATAAATAAATTTATATTATTTTTGACAACAAGTACTTTGGAGAAAAACCAAACAGGAAAGGGGACCAGCCATCCAGGGGGAGGGGCTGGTGCACTTTGACCTAGGAAGGTCGGGGTGTCATTTGAGCAATGACTTAAAGAAGGGGAAGGGTGAGTCACGAGGCTCTGTAGGGAAAAGAGGGCAGTCGGTGAGGGAGGCGCCCCACCCCCAGCTCTCCAACATTCTCTGTCCTTTAAGACTGAAACCTCTCAAGTTCTAAGAAGACATTATGTGATGTCTTGCTTCACTGGTTTGTATACACTGTTCCCTTTGCCTGAGATCCACCCGCCTGTCTTTTCTGCCTGGCCGATTCCTGCTTGTCCTTGAAGACCCAGATCAGATGCCACCTGCCCGCGAAACCTTCCTCAGTGCCTGTGGGCAGATGCAACTGTGACTTCATTTGCACTCTCACATTACTGTGTCCCTTCTTACCAGAAGCTCTTAGAACGTTTCCTGGGGTGAGTTTTGCAGAATTCTCACCACAAGGGGTAAGCTATTACTACCATCATCCCTGTTAGACCTACGAGAAAACAGGTTCTAACAGGTTGAGTAACTTGTCCCGGGTCATCAGCTAGATTTGGAAGGCGGGACGTTAAAGTCAACAACCCATGCTCCAAAACAAGGCTCTTCCTGCAAATCTAGGCGCCTCACCTGGCACTGGGTAAATTATATTTGCTTCAGAATTTTCTGCTACTTCTTGATCAACTTGAGGACAGACACCGTTTCTGTTTGACTGGGGGAGGGGTTGTCTGGGGAGGACCAGGTAAATATTTGTTCAGTGAATAAAGGGATGAATTAATCACCAACAGTGCAGGCATTCATGTGGAATTTATTTTTGAGCAGGGGCCTTCCGGTGCTACCTAATTCATACCTCAGGGGTGACTATTCACTCCATCTGACCTCACCAGAATCAGGTAATGCTAGGCAAAGAGATTCTTTTGGTGTTTGACTAGGGTCTTTCCACTTTGGGCACCCGAAATCAATGGGTTTGCAACAGCTAGGGGAGGTAACAGGTCGGCAGTGGATCCACAGGGCATATGAGTGGCGAGGCAGCCGCAGCTGGGATCAGAGGTCACTGAGCAGCTAGACCTGGGGACTAAGCCATTCTCTCCTCTGCATCCTAACTGTCTCTGTGTTTCTCTCCCAAACTCCTAGGCAAACTTCAGACAGGGGTCTCCAAGCAGGACGTGAAGAGACTGTAGTTTCCCCAGTCTTTCTGAAAAAGTGGAGAGTAGAGTTTTCCATTGACTGGTCCCCTAAGTTAATAAATGAGATGCTGTGTTCATACTCTGATAGGAGAGAAAAGGAAAGGAAGAAGGTCTAAGAGTGATTAAGAACGAGGGGAGAGATGGTCTTGTTGGTGACTTGCTAATGAAGGCTTACTTCCTGTGCCAGGTAGGCACCCCTGAAATTTTTACTGAATAAATTAGTTGGAATCGAGGGTGGGGGGTATAATTCAGTAGTAGAGTGCAAGCTTAGCATGCACAAGGTCCTGGGTTCCATCCCCCGTACCTCCTTAAAACACACACACACACACACACACACACACACACACACACACACACACACAAATCTAGGGGAGGAAAACATTTTTGCTTCTGGTAATTGGAGACGGCATTTTTCTTCCAAATCAGGGTGAGGAAACATTTACGTCACCGATTTCAGTTTCTTAAGAGTTTTCCGCACGCAGCATCTCAATATGGAACTCAGGGTTGTTAATTGCTTCTCCTCCATCCAACAGTGTTCATCCAGCATGTGGATACACCAGGGATGTGCAGTGAGCCTCAGAGACCTAGAAACCATGGCCTGTCTACAAAGAGCCCCTGTCCTGACGGGGAGGCTCGTAGGTGAGCGGGGAAGCAGGCACGGGAGTCGTGAGAGTTCTCTGCTAGGTCACTGCATCTGCCCAGAACAGGGGAGAAAGCTTCCAATGACGAATGCTCCGTGAGCAAAGTCTAGGAAATCTGTTTAGTTGTTTTTCTTTGGGGATGGGTGGATGGGAGAAGAATCATCATTCTCTTTTAACTGAATTATCTTATTGTTCAAACCTGAAAGCCACTCCTGATGTTTCTACAGGGGATGGAAGGACTGAGACAAAAGCTCTGAAGAGTCCCACTTGCATGGAGCCTCCCCTCCCCTCCTGGGGTGGCTGGGGAGGTGGGAAGAAGAGGACCCCCTCCACAACCTCTCTCCAGCCTAGAACACCAAAATCTAAACTCTACTCTTATCTAAATTCTTTGTTGTCTGTTAAAAACGTAAAACAGTGGTGGAAGCAATGCATGACCCTGGGTGCCTCTCTGCAAGACAGAGGTTGTCTCCAAGGCTGGGTCCAGGGCTCTCCTCTTTCAGCTCCCAGCCCTATCAACTATTTTCATCTCACATGCTTTTATGGTATGTTATCTTGAGAACTGAGGGTTTGTGATCGGAGAGCAGGGAGTCAGGGTGGGGTAGGGAAGAGTTTGGGAGGCCAAGAATGAGGGAGCAGCCTGGGTGGGGCAGGAAAAACGTTCTAAAAGGTGGGGGGGGGGACTCCTCCCCATCCTTATCCTTCCCTCTATGGAGGGCATTTTCTTTTCTTTGTTGGAGTCCAGCGTTCCTTCACTGGAGATGATAAATTATCTTCCCTGGAGATAATGATAAATAATCAGCATCCCCGAGGTCTCCGTTTCATGCTTTGGCCCCAGTAGGAGTCACAGTCTTGATTTATTAAGCCCACTCTGGGCTGGGCACTGCATGCTTTCAAACATGATGCTTGGAGGGTGTTTCTTGTTTTTTTGCTTGTAATTTTTTTAAAGAAATAGGTACTGGGGATTGAACCTGGGACCTTGTGCACTGTAAGCATGCGTGAGCTGTGCCACTGAGCTATACCATCCTCCCCAACCCCAGGGTGTTTTGAAGCAGAAGCCTTCAAAAAAGAATAAACAAATAAAGTAAAAACAGTGAACATTTTCTTTGGGGGGGGATTAGGTTTATATATTTAATGATTTATTTGAATTGAAGTGTAGTTGATTTACAATGTTAGTTTCAGGTGTACAGCACAGTGATTCAGTTATATACATATATACATACATATATATTTTCTTTTCAGATTCTTTTCCATTACAGATTATTACAAGAAATTGAATATAGTTCCCTGTGCTATACAGTAAGTCCCTGTTGTTTATCTCTTTTAAGTATAGTAATGTGTGTCTATTAATCTCCAGCCCTTAATTTATTCTTCCCCACTCTTTCCCCTTTGGTAACCATAGTTTGTTTTCTATGCTGTGAATTTGTTTTTGGTTTGTAAGGAAGTTCTGTGTCATCTTTTTTAGATTCCACATGTAAGCGATACCATGTGACATTTGTCTTTCCCTGTCTGACTTAGGTCACTCAAGATGGTAACAGAGAGCAGCTTCCCTGCCCCACCCCCTTGTGGGGGGTGGGTTGTGACTCAACAGACACCTGGGGGGTGTGGAGAGCCCCACCGTGTGGCCAGGGTTAGTTTGAGGTCCCAGGTCCCCTCCATGCGGAGCAGTGGACCGAGGCTTCAGCTGTGGCCTCGTGTCCTTTCCCGGCTCCAAAGGGGCTTCTATAAAGACCTCAGGCTTGGACAGAACCCTAACTATAAAAATATAACAATTAAAAATAGAAAAACAAATATAAATGCAACTGCCCCTCTCATAAGAACAGTAGCACGTTATATAGGGTCCCTACTCTAATTTCTTGCTCAAAGATTTTTTTTGGTATTAACATCTTCCCAAGTCTACTGCAAGGTGAATTCCCAGAGCCTAGAGAGGTGCCTGCTGTTCAGTAAGTATTTACTGACTCAATGACCCTCCGAACCCCCACCCAGACACACCTAGGGCAAAAAAGATGTGTCGAGAGATGGAGCAAGCCCTAGGGTCTGCCATGGAGGGCTAAGGTCTTCTCTGGTCTGTGTAAGTGAGGGTTTTAAAGTTTAACGAAGGCTGCTTCGGTTTGGGGTTGATCAGGACCCACGCTGCAGCTTTATGTTAGACTGAAACTTCAGAGAGAAAGGACGAGGTGAGAAGGAGGTGCCTGGAAACCGAGGGCAGGCTCCTGGAGGGCGGGCATCACCATCTAGCTTACCTTTTGTCAATCAAGGGATCTCCTGGCTTGGCCATTGCCTTGGAGGAAGGCTTTTAACCCCTCCTCTCCTCAGTTCTACATCTGTGAACTATGAATAGGAGATGCCCTTCTCAGTGGCTGCTTAGAGGCTTAGATCACACAATGTGTGTGAAGGGCTCCTGGGAGCTGGTAGGAGACTAACTGAACATCCCCAGAGCAGGGACTGGTCTTATTCAGTTTGTGTGCCCAGCATTGAGCAGAGGGACTTCATAAGCACTGTGAAACAGAATAAAGGAAACCTCAGTTCAAGTGGAGTTTGGAGACCAGAAGGGGGAGCCCTTAAGCACTACCCATTGAAGTCAATTACAAATCCCAACAGAAACAAGGCGATTACAATTCTGGACCCCAAAGGAAGACTGTCACTTACAGACTTCCACAGGAAGGTTTCTCTTTGCCCAGCAACAAGGCCAGCCGATGGGAAACACCTGATGTCCTGAACACTTGCTTTCAGCCAACAGACTTTCATCCGAAACAACCCCTCCCGACTTCTTCCTTTTTCTCTATAAAGTAACATTTCTCTCCTTTGCTGTTGGACTAAGCCTATGTTTTTGCTATTACTTGCTTGTCCCAAACTGCAATTCCTCTGCTATTTCCAAATCAGCACATTAGGCTGGTAAAATAATTGGCTTTTTTATTTTTTAGGACAATACACTCAATGAAGGAATAACTAAAAGATGGTGAAGCTCTGTTTGCCGATTCTGGGTGGGCAGAACTTTGGGAGAGTATTTAGGGGTAAAAATGGGGTTGACTAGGAGGAGGTGCTTAAATGAATGGGTAGAGGGGTGTGAGAAGTACCACAGGCCCACGTGGGATGTCTTAGGAGCACTGGAAGTCAAAGAAGAGGGATCATCTGGGTGTCTTGAAGTGCCTGTAAGCATCTGCGAATAGAGTCAAATGAAAGGGAGAGCCAGGGGAACTTTATGGGGGAGGCGTGGCTTTGTGTAAGATGGATAGATTCCACAGAATAAAGAATTTAAGTTGAAGGCAGAAAAAAATCACCCAAAATACTGAAATGCTGCATCCATCCAGCACTCCCTGTGAGCTGATGACCACATGGAACTCGAGAATGCTATTTGCAGAGAGACCTCTTCCAGGCGATAACTTTGGCCAGTTCTGTTGGTGCCAGGCCCAAGTCTCTCTGATTGTGACTTTCAGCCCAAGACTTGAGAAGACTCTTTCCTGGAAGGCCATTCTGCTTTCAATCCAAGCCCAGGCTTTTCCAGGACACAATCACGGGATTAACCCCAAGCTTCATTTTATTTTTTTTAATTTTTAAAAATTAATTTGTTTTATTTTCAGGATTTTGGAGGGGGGAGGTAATTAGATTTATTTATTCATTTTTAATGGAGATACTGGGGATTGAACCCAGGACCTCATGCATGCTAAGTTTACACTCTACCACTGAGCTATACCCACCCCCACCAAGCTTCATTTTAGAAGGCTCCTTCCTTCCCTCATGTCCTCACTGGTGAGGCTCTCAGTGAGGGAGTATGTGCCATTTCTAGGTGAGACAGGGATGGAAACAGACTGAGACCCACTCTCCTGAGGCCTTCAAGCTCTACTCAAACCCTCTAGGGGGACCTTGTCCCCTTTTTCCATCCCAGGCTGGGCTCTGCATAGGTGCAAGCGATGCTTTAAGAAGAGAGAGAAGAGAGGCAGGGCCAGAAACTCTTCTTTTTCTTTCTTTTTTAATTGGGAAAATTCAAGCACATGTGCAACCTGAGTGGAAGGGACCAGCCAAAAGGGAGAGATGCTGTTTATAATTGCCATAGTCCATCAAACCCAACATGCTATCAATTTTTAAATTAATTAACTATTTTGTATATCTCTAAGAAGAAAAAAAATGTTTCCAAATTATGACATCCCATCCTGGTTTCTGAGATTTTTAAATGGAGGAAAATATGCACTATATTTCATATTTTAAAAAAGCATTACTGTGTCCATTTGAGAAAGTTAAGCAAGTCACTAGCCAAGTAATTGCTACTATTTATTGAACAAACCCTTATTTAATGTCCCTGTGTTCCAGGCACTGTTCTTAGGACTTTATAAATGATACTTAATTTAATCATTGGAATAATGCTATAAGTATTATTGTCACCCCCATTTTACAGATCAGAAAACTGAGGCATTGAGAGGTTAATAAATTCTCCCAAAGTCAGTGAGTAGCAGATGCAAACTTCAAATCCAGGTCATTGCCCTCAGAGTCTATTCTTCTTACCACCAAGATATGTGTCGGCTCACAGTAAAAGTCTGGTGAGTAGATGGATGATTGAATGAAAGAATGAAAAAAAAATCATCAAAACTGGACCTCAAGCCCAGAACTTAGCATAAATATCTTCTTTTTATTCCCTACTCCTCTTAGGAAAAGAGCCAGCATGTCTTCCCTAAGGTCAAGGCCATAGAACACTAGGTAAAAGTACTAAAGGAACAGAGAAAACACGACCAGGGGGTGGGATGTGGTGAGTGGAAAGAAAAGTTGCAAAGCAATTGGCATGACAATTCTGTGGCCGTGACTCTGCTATCCGTCCACCCTCACCCTAGTCTAATGATTTATCAGTCATCGCATCTGGGCTGTGAAGGACAGTGTCTGGGAGAGAGTGCCACCTACTGAATGAGCACCACCGCACCCGGAGCATTTCCTCCAGGACAGCCCAGACAACACCTGGAGAGGGGACAAAACAGCTTCAGAAAAGGGCTTAGGATGAGAAAGCCAATTTACCAGCAAATGACCTTGAACCCACAGCTAAATTCTTCTCCTGGCCACGCAGATGGCAATAGCTCAGAAAGTCTTCTCTGTAAGAACTTAAAGAATCCAGAAACAATCTGCTTGGCCTGAACAGTGAGGACTTGGATGAATTCCACGGCCTGTACTCCAGCTTGTATCCGCGCTACACACAGCTACAATGAACGCAGAGGGAAACCTAAACTCTTAAGGAGGAAAAAAAACACAACAACAAAAAAACCCTAACAATTATTCAGTCTCTATTATGTACTTGACAAATGCAATCATTTCACCTTCGTTCATTCAGTAAATATTTATTGAGCAGTTACTATGTGCCGAGCACCGTCCCCAGACAATGGGAAAACAGCCCTGAACAAAGGCAGTGGTCCAGAATCCTGCTCTTCAGGAAGGTGCTTGGGGGAGGAGGAGCAGTGGACAGAAAAGAAACAGGTATTCTGGTAATTTCCGACAATGAGATTCGCTGTCAAGAAAATAAAACCAGAAAATGGGGTAAGAGTGATCACACCATTTAAAACTACCAATCATCTTGTGAGATAATATTATTACTCCCATCCTACAGGCTCTGAGAGGTAAAGTATTTAGCTCGAGGTCAGTTGAATTCATCTATTAGGGAGGGAGTGAGACATCCTGCTAGGTGGTGAGACAGGCTTGGACCTGGGCTGCAATGCATGCACTGAGACCCCCCAACAGAATACAAAGAAACTATAAGGGACTAAAAATAACTGCGTGTCTGCAACAGCTGGAGTGAGTTAGAAACAAAAAGATACAAAAAGACCAAATACCCAACTGCCACTTCTGAAGTGTCAGGAGCAAAGGCGCTGTGCCTGGCCCCTGCACACAGCACCACCAAGGACCACTTAAACCACCCCCCCCGGCCACACCCCTGAATCTGCCTATTCTTACCCCATTTAAGGGACCAGGTCCCCCTACCCCCTCAGGGAGCAAGTAAAGGAACATGTTGTTTTTGCTCCCTTGTGCTGCAGCATGAGTCCCAGTAAAGCCTTGCCTGAATTTCTCCTCTGGCCTCTTATCAATTTCTATTCATTAAGGGGGCCAAGAAGCCAGGTCGGTAACAGTGGGATTTAATTCTCTGCCTTTCTGAATCCGAAGCCTGTCTCTCAGCACTCATGAGGCTGCCCAGGAAAAGAGGCAAGATGGACAATCAGCACAGGATGTCCTGGTTAGCAGGTTATGTCAATCAGCAGCTCTGGTTCATCACAAGAGTTGTTTACAATACCCAAGTTGCTCTAGCAGGGCCACAGGTAAAGAGGTGACAGTGTGTGGGTATTCACCTGGCTTCCCAGAACCTGATGGTCCTTGATCTTTAAGAGTAAGTACCCTTAAGAGGGACAAAGCAAGCAAAGACCCTTCAGTTCTTACCCTGTGAGGCGTATTTGCCTGTGAGGCTTATACTGCTTCTGTACATTCAAGAAGTTTTTATAGTTTGTTTTATTATATGGATCTCATCACGTTGGAGGATGTGTGGACTTCCTTGTGCTTTCACAGTAAATCGTCATTTCCAAGAAGATGGGAAGAGAAACTCGGGAGAGAGTTCTGTGCTGTGGGTCTTGCCAAGTCATCGTAGGACGAGGATATTGGATTACCTCCCTAGAGGAAGAGGCTGCCCTTTGTGTTTGAGGTCGGAAGGATGTTGCCGTCTCCTCTGCATGTCCAAGGCACGGTTGTCACATTGTTAGAGCCCTCCTCGGACAGCTTGTCACTTCCTCACTCCCCTCGGAAGCCGGAAAGGACATGTGTTTCCTCGCTCCTGCTGCTTTCCTCCTCCAAAGGCAGGGGCGGTGAGCCCCAGTGGCTGAAACCACTTCAATTCCCATTACATCTTGAAGAATTTATGGTAGTTTCCAACCACCAAAGATGACTGCATCCTACAATTGGGCTTCATCAGAAAGGAGCTGCTCAGTTTGACGAGCCCAGCTGCCAGCTGTCTTAAAAATCTTGCACTCCCAGGGCTCACAGATAACAGGTAGGAACTGCATGGTTAATACGCAGGCTCAGGGGCACCGGTGTCATTAGGGACAGCAGTGACCAGTGCAGACCTGACCACTGCCTCTGTCCTCCCAGCCTCCCCCTCATTATCCCCGCAGGCTGCCTTCCTTCCCCAAAGCATGATGTGATTTAATGTGCTTTTATTGAATTTGAAAATGGCTGCAAGCATTTTGAAGATACAACCCATCAGGAAAGATAAAATAACCAGAGCCGACTCTAAAGTGCTTTTAAAAAATGACATGGGCTGGTAATGCCAACACTTCCCTGTCTTAGCCTTCCCCGGATCATTCAGGGTTATCTGTTTGGGTCCTGCTATTACCCTTAAGGAAACAGGTTCATAAAGTGTCACTGGGACAAAACCCAGTCACAGCCTGACTACTCACGGGGCTCCCCTGATAAGATCTTTCCTGCGCAAAGCTTGGCGATTTCCTCGATTTCCCCCTCTCGCTATGACTCCTCAACCCCAGGACTGAGAATTCCCTCCTGTTTTCAAGTAATTTATTTCATTTATTTTTAATGTTTTATTTTATTGAAGTATAGTCAGTTACAATGTGTCAATTTCTGGTGTACAGCTCAATGTCCCAGTCATGCATATATATACATATATTCATTTTTATATTCTTTTTCATTGAAGGCTATTACAAGATTTTGAATATAGTTCCTTGTGTTTAAGTAACTTCTTTATTACTGGGTTTTGCACTGGATACAGTAAGCAGTCTAGGGTATTCATGAATGTAACCCCTGGGAAATGTCACTTTCCCTTTTCTCGTAAGGTCCTCCCAGTGTCCTGACAGTGTTTCCAAATGACTGTAGCTTTGTTTTTCTTCTGTCATTTTATCATCATGAGTCTTTTAATGTAAGTCTCTAAGGAACTTAGCACCTTGTTAGCTCAGTGTCCTGATCGACAGAAATGTATCGCTAATGTCAATGCCAATGCCAATAGGTCTTCCCTGAGACATTTCATTTATTCAGCCAGTGTTTTGGGGGAGGACTGGCAGCCCTAAGCCGGTGGCAGTTCAGAAACCCATGGTAAGTAGGCCAGGTGAATACGATTGAGGGAAAGGACAGTTTGAGAAAGTCTGGGAGGCGTGCCCAGTTTGGAGTCACGAAAGTACTATTTTGCATTTTGAACAGAGGGAGCAGTTAAAGACAGGTCTTGGAGGCCTATCAAGTTTGGAGAAATGTAAGCAATGTAAGTCAGTAAGGCAGGGGTGGGAGGTGCACCAGAGGGATGGTAAAAAGTGAGGTGAGGGGATCCAGGACATTGGTAAACTTGCTTTAATACACCAGGAAGTCAACATAATGCCTCATCCATTTGATTACTAACCACAAGTCCTGTTAGACCGTTTGGAATTTTAGACACACATACATACAACACACGTCTTTTTATTTTGGGGGGGCTGGAGTAGGGGTTAAAAAAAGTTTTTTTAATTTTTAAAAATTTTACTTTTATTTAATTTCTTGACATACAAAAAGCTGTATATAATTAATGTATGCAACTTGATGCACTTGGAAATAAGTATACACCTGTGAGACCATCACTATAATCTATGTCATAAGCTTTTCCATCACCTCCAAAGGTTTCCTCCTGCCCTCTTTGTATGTAGGCAAGTATGTGTGTATTTGGAGAACGAGGAATCTCTTTATTTTATTTTATTATTTTTTTCAAAACAAACAACTTTTTATTGAAGTATAGTTGATATCCTACTGCCTTCTTCTTTATTATTATTAGTTTTACTTTTTATTCCTGACTTTTTTTGGGGGGTAATTATATTTTTTTAAATTTGTTTAAATTTTTATTTTTTTTAAATGGAGGTACTGGGAATTGAACCTAGGACCTCGTGCATGTTAAGCACACGCTCTACCACTGAGCTATACCCTCCCCCCATTTTTCATTTTTAATTTAAAAATAATATGCCCTGTCATTACTAGGAATGTGATTGTGGGACAGGAGATTTATATTATAATTGGTGCTTCTTCTATTGCCTCCGTATATCCATGAATTCATTACCTGTGCATTTTCATACACTTTGTTTACATGTTCCTTTTCAAAATCATCTTTCCACCCTAAACAGAAGAACATATAAAGCATAGGAATATATACGTATAATCTGAGTTGATATTTAAGTTTATTCGGTATAAGCAGCTACGTGGATTTTAGGATATTCTGAGGAAATTGAAAAATTAGATGTACAATGAAACAGACATTTAATTCACTGTTAATTAGAGAAACCAAAATACAATAGTCTGTAAAAATTGTTCACTGTTTAAATCCCCAGTGTGGAAGGCTGCGTTTGCATGCCAGCCCCTCGCACAGCAGTGGTTTTGAACAATTCTCCTCTCACTGATGCCCGTGGCTCTCCATCTGTCGATACATTACTGTCTGAATTTTCTACAGCAAAGGCATATTTTTAAAATCCCTTTTGCACTTCACTCTGGTTTTCTACTGAAGTGATGTTAATTTCAGCTCAGGCAAATAGTTGTCCCCAGCCCCGCGTTAGGAATTGGGACACTTCTGCAGGTCTTTTTTTATTTTTCCCCTGATTATCATAAATTATGAGGTGACATGGACTGGGGTGAAGTCAGATCAGTGTGATCCAAGAGAGTCAGGGAGAGAATCAAATGGTTTTTAAATGGAAGGAAAAGCTGGCATCTTGGGTTTCCAAGTTTTAAGGGTAAAAAATGTCGTGAAAACAATTTAGATCACACACATTATTTTCTCAATGAGCTTATCCCATAATGACCAACATTTTGTTGGAAATTCAGAGATAAGCAAAGCTGATGAAGAGTTTGGGGTACTGATTTGCAAATACAGATGAGACGGAACAAATCCAAAGATGAAGAACACAACTAAGTGAAGGAAAAATGGAAAGAGGTCAAAATATAATTTGAAGAACCTCTAGGTTCTAGGCGAGAGAGGTATTCTTTAACAAGGAAATAGAAATCGCAGTAAGCACGGAAAAGTAGAAAATGAAAAAAAAATCTGTAATTGAAAAAGGGAAAAGTTCTTGGGGAAAATATAATCATGAAAGAATAGTAATTTTTGTACATCCATATGCAAACTTACAGTATGATTTTCAATCTAAGCCCAGTCAGGTGTTTCA
Source organism: Camelus bactrianus (assembly GCF_048773025.1). Taxonomy (NCBI): domain Eukaryota; kingdom Metazoa; phylum Chordata; class Mammalia; order Artiodactyla; family Camelidae; genus Camelus; species Camelus bactrianus. The sequence continues at coordinate 19,348,965 of NC_133567.1, read as the reverse complement.
TGGTTTTTGGACAGGATGGACAGACATAAAACAATCCTATATGCAAAGAATTGGTATTTAATCCTCACGCAATTTCCCTCTTTGATTCCCCCCATCTGTCCAACTCCCATTACTGCCCCTAGCCTTGCTTTGCAACAAGCACGAGCCTTCGAAGGAATCGTTACCATCTCATGAAGAGGTGCTGTTTAATGTTGATTTTTAATGGCAGATGGTTCTTTTCCTGCCCCTCTGCGTTTTGCTTTATTTTCTCCCTATCCCTGTCTGCAGCGTCTTTGACTGGACTTAGTAAGGTCATTAAGACTCACTCCCACCTAAAAGTCTTGATGGAGGTAAAAGGGACGAGAACCAGAAGGCATCTGAGACCACAGCTCAGCACTACAGGTCTCCGCAAAGAGCAAAGCTGGAGAAGCTCCAGATTGCCTGACTCCACGCCACGGCCGGGGCAGAGCGCAGCCCGGAGCGCGATGGAGCAGAAGGGCCGGGCGGGCGGGCGGGCGGGCGGCGGGAGGTGGGACGCGCGGGCGGAGACCCCAAGGCCACCGCGGGCGAGCGGCCGGGAGCGCGGGCGGCTTCGGCGGCTGTGCGGCCCGGCCTTCCGCCGAGGGCCACAGGGGGGCGCTGCGGGGCCGCCGCCTTTCCCGACATGCGCCCCTTGGTGCCTGGAACCCAGAAGCGCCTAAGGGCGTCCAGCCCCGCGGTGGCCGAGGACTGGAAGCTGGAGGCCAGGTACCGAGAGGAACGAGACTGTTCGGCTGAATGGAGACCTGGGCACAGGGCAGATTCATCATTAGGCCCCTGACACTGGCGCTGGGTGATGGGAGGAACCGAGAAGGCGCCTTCCTGGGGGCAGGGACCAGACTCTCCTTTGAAGGCAAACTTTCATAATCCTCCCAGGAAAACAGCAGTCTGGTGGTCCTTTGTCGTTTCTTAAACTTGTTCCAAGAGGGTCTCACTCCCACACCCGCCCCACCCCAAGCAGCTTATCAAAGAATCCCTTCCAACACGCCCAGAATTCTCTCCGAAGGCAGTTCTGGTAAATATGATTTCTATTTTCTAATTCTATTTGCATGGATATTTTTGTGTCCCGCATAGTAACCGAGCTCCGAGGAAGAGGAATGAGGCACATGAACTCAGGGCTGCCTCTTAGGATCCAGCAGACTGTACGCAGCTTCTCCTGCCTCCGCCCCTCCCCCTCCCTTCTTCTTCCCCTCCCCCTTCCCTCCTTTTCTTCCCCCTCCCCATCCCCTCTCTGTATCTGGCTACTGCAGAACTGGGGGAGGGGCCTGTTATTTTGTCATCTGTCCCTGCAGCGGATTTCTATTGTGAACCTTATGCCCCGGTTCAGTCCAGAGTGGTTTCAGTTCATCCTGTTCCTTCAGTACCATGCTTTTGTTTTTAGCTTAAAGATTCTGAGCCGCACAGAACTAAGGACGAAAGCAATAGGTAATAGAGAGCAGACTGAATGACAGTGTGGTGGCATCGCAGTGAGCCCCCTTCTGGGCCGGCTTGCCTTCATCCATGCTTTTCCAGACCAGGGTGCCTGAGGGTGCTCCATATACCCAGTGGGAAGCAGTGTGTCTGTCCTGAAGGAGCTGGCCTAGGCTCCCGCTGGGTCAACCACAACTACGTGTCTGACAGTTTAATAGTAACTATGAGGCAATGTATTGTCACGAGTCTACAAGTCAAACATGTCGATCAAATTCTAAGAGACCTGGGCAGCCCAGAAAGAAACAAACCCTGTGGGCTGGAGGTGTCGGGAAGATCTCTCAAAGGACATGGAAGGGATGCGGAAGGCTGGAGTGGTTGGCATGAATTATGCGGGGCTGAGAGCCAGACAGCCAATCAAGAAATATCTACCAAGGGCTCATTTTGGGGAAGAACACGTTCTGGGGAGGTTCCCAGGGTGCTCTGAAGACAGTAAGCTAACCACATTGGTAGATTCAGTGCTCTTAGAAGTGGTTGGCAAGGTGGATTAAGGCCAGTTTGCCAAGGACCTTGAAAATACCAAACCAAGAAAGTTTGAAACGTATTTTGCGGGCCATGGGTGCACTGGTGTGCACCCATGGGTTAGAAGTAAGTGGAGCTTGTGACCCACTTCAAGGAGGCTGGGGGCGGGGGCTGGATGTCCCAGGCCAGGGGCTTCCACTTAGCAGGCTCCTTTGCTGACCTCACTGGCCATGGAAATATCATCAGAGCCTGTATTTGCCGCCACTTGAAAATGTTTGACTCTCACTGCTCAGTAGACATGAGTTGCTAAAGATATTTGGGCACTTGGGTGACATTTTGAGTTGCAATTTTATTTTCCTCTCCAACTGGGTTATAAACTCCTCCAGGACTAGAATGCCATCATTTCTCTTCTGTTGTCCCCGCTTTGCCACTTGGGGAGTAAATGCTCAAGAGATACTTGATAATCTGAGTAACTGGATATCATGACCTTAAAAAACTAAACTTCACAAATCATCTGGGAGGGTTGACCTCTCTGCCTGCTTCTAAGAAAGCTTAGAAATCATATCATTCCGTATGAGAGCGACTCTAAGTAAGGGGTCAGAAAAATGTGCTTCAAAGGAAGGTGAGAAAATTTCTGCTGGGGGTCATGTTTAGAACTGTCAAGAAAGAAAAGATCAGAGTCTTGAGAGAGGAAAAGTATAAAGGAGTAACTCCCTGGGTCAAGACCTGGGCTTGTGGTCTAGAAGAATCAAGGCTGACTCCTCCGCATGTTAAAAACCTCTTGATCGTAATTCTACTAACATTCTGTTTAGCAGTCATCAGAATAACAGTATTTCCCTCCTTATTAGTCTTTCTTTATTCTTAGGTGGGGCCGGTTATGAAGTTCCACTTAAAGGTAAAGGGATGTGAACAGTCTGGAAGTCCCTCAAGGTGTTAAGCATAGAATTAGCATAAGACCCAGCAATTCCAGTCGCAGGTATCTGCCCAGGGGAAATGAAAATATACGTCCACACAAAACTTGTATATGCATAGCAGCATGAGGAGAGCCAAAAAGTGGAAATAACCCAAAAGTCCGTAAACTGGTGAACGGACAAGTAAAATATGGTACATCCAGGCAATGGAAGATAATTCAGCAATGAAAAGAAATTGAGTTCTGATATGTGTTACAACCTGAAGACATGTTAGCGAGACAAGTCATTCATACGAGATCACATGTTGTATGATTCCATTTCTGTGAAATGTCTAAAATAGTCAATTTTATAGACAGCAAATTGATTAATGATTGCTGGAGGTGGGGTTAGGGAAACAGAGAATAACTGCTAATGGGTACAGGATTTCTTTTTGAGATGATGAGAATGTTCTAAAATTAGACTGTGGGGATGGTTGCACAGCTCTGTGAAGATACTTTTTAGTATATTGAAGAAAGTTGCGGTGATGCTGCAAGGTAGAGGGTCTAATCCCAGTGGCAGGGGAGCTGCTGGGGCTTCGCTCGCATTGGGCTTTAACCTGAGGACTTGTTTTCCCAGATTTCTCCGAAGGAGAATCAAGGTTTGGCAGGAGGAATAAAGGGCAGGTGGGAAGCGCTGACCATGCAACTAACCTTAAGGAAGAGGAGGACGAAGGGTGATGATCAGGTTATTGTGGGAAAAAGGAGGTTAATAGCGTTAAGTCAGTGCTGGCGAGGGAAGAAAAGGGGGTCTGGCAACAAACTATAACTGGCTTTTCTCTCCTCTCAGGGCATCCTGGTCGACTTTACCTGGGAGCCATCCGGCAGCCGACCCAGATACCCTCTCCTCCCAGCGTGAACACCTCCTGGATAGCTGCCTTCTCTCCTTTACAGGCAGATACAAACTACCTTCCTGGGGTAAGTGTCTGAATTCTGATTTGTTAGTTCTAGGGGTTGGATTTGGGAGCACAGACTTGTTTCTGAACAGTAGAGGGCGCTGTTAGCATGTAAAGTTTGGGCTGCAGGGCACAGGAAGAAGGAAGTAGTTGGGTGAGAGTCTGCATTGTTTTGGAATCTAACGCCATCGGACTGGAAAAACATACTTTGGTTTTTGGAACGCAACTGCCACATTCTTAAAATGACGATTTGGCAGACATGCCATTGTATTAAAATAAAAACAAACTCCAACAGCACTATTAATTCCTAGAGGAATGATTTATTTAGACCCTGCACATTTCTTTCATCCAGTAAGTATTTCTTGAATGCCTACTATGTGCAAAGTATTGAGTATTTTAATACAGCCTAAAACCATAAATCTGAAGAGAGTCCCGGGTGCTGCTATTGATGGATTTTAAAAATGGAAAGCTTATTACCCATACGCACATTCATCACGTGAACTCGGAACGCAATAGAATTCTATTCAAAGATGCAGTATTGTCAGGAAACAGCTGATAGAGAAAGAGAGAAAATTGTTGGCTTTTTAATCTAGTTTCCCTGCCAACTCAACTGTGTGAAAGCATAATAATAGCTAAATTTATTCAGTGCACACTGTGTGCGAGGCGCTGTTCTAAATGCTTTACAACCTTGATGGAAGAGCCTGGTCTGTGGACCAGTGGCATCACCAGGAGCGTTGATAGACATACAGAATCTCAGGGGCACCCCAGCCCTACTGATTCGGAACCTGCATTTTAAAGAGGTTTGTATGCATGTTAAAGTTTCAGAGGCACTCCTCCACTGTATGTTAGCCTTTTTTTTTTTTTTTTTTGCACCTGATTTTTTTTTAATTGAAGTATAGTCTGTTTACAATGTTGTGTGAATTTCTCTTGTATTGTATATTATCTTACTTAATCTCCATAACCATCCTGTGTGCAGAGGTATATTATTGTCTCCATTTTAAAGTGGGAAACTGAGGGAAAAAGAAGTTAAGTAATTTGCCGAGCATAAAGTTGGGATTTTTAACTCAAGCAAAACAGCTTCCATGCTCATGTTCTTATTCATGTTATCATTCATTCTTATCTTCTTTCCTCCAAGTGCATAAAGTGGAGGTAATAAACATATCTACTTATTATCATATTGGTTAAGTAGTCACTGTTTACAAATCCAGTTGAGATCCTTAAAGTAAAAGTAGTTTTTAATGGGTTACTTATACAAAGTAAAATATAAGGATTCCTTTCTTAGAAGTACTTTTTAACTTCAAGTACTGTTTACTGCACTGTGTTTTTATGTTTGCCTCACGTGCCTTTAACACACGGGAGTGCCTGCACACTCCTACCCCAGAGCCTTTGCACTTGACCCATATATCTGCATGCCTAGCTCTCTCACTTCCTTCAAGTCTTTTTTAAATAGTACATTCTCTGGAAGACTTCCTTGATTACCCTACTTCTCAAGGTGCTGGACGATGTTTTATTCAGTCTCTTTTCTCAAAATTCTAGCAGTTCAACTGGCAAAATAAATGTTTATTGAAATGGAGTCGTATTGAGAGCATGGTTATAGAAGTTTAAATTGGGCATTTATGTCACCAGTATACTTTTTTCTGTTGTTCAGAAAAGATTGGATCAAAAATCTGGATATTGTACCACAATTTATAAGAAAAGCCCACTCAGCTGTAAAAAAGGGTGATAATATGTTGTGCATTTCATGTATACAGTTTTGAGAGTTTCATACTTGATAGGCAGTTTTTATTTGATATATAAAAATTTTAGTAGCTTGTAAATGTATCAGTTTTTACTTAATGCTATTGAATTACTTTAAGAAGCTTCTCTGTACGTCAAAGTTGTAAAAACTATTATTTGATGTAGCAGTTGCCAAGGTAACCATCTTAATGAGCAATTAAGTGTGTAAAGTCAATGGAACTCATCCATGTGTAAAATTTCAACTCCAGTAGTTCAGAAATAGACACATCATTATTTTCATGTTTTAAAATGAAATTAAAATTTTAGCCATGTGGAGGGGTCCAAGACATCAGTTCTCACTTTTTTACTGAAATGTCTGATTTGCATTTTAGGTCTAGTTGAGGTTTTCAGGGTGTTCTAAATAATAGTTTTCTCTTCATCCCATAAATCTCAAACCAGTAAAGAGCAAACCATGAAAGTCTGGTAGATAGAGATAAAATTATCCATCCTATGATGGGTAAAACTGAATAAGGCTAATAGTTTGACTTTGGTTACAAGTCAGTCTGCTCCAAGTCTAGATCACAGGGTGACTTAACTGGGGGAGATTCCGAAAACTCATTTACTCAGAATCACTCCTTTGAGTGCGTTGATGTGCGTGGAGCTCCAATAATGGAGGCAAACTAAGCCTGATGTGTGTATGGTTTTGTTGTTGTTGGTGGTGGTGGTGGCGGTGGGTTTTTTTTGGAGGTGGGGAGAGGTAATTAAGCTTATTTATTTTTTAGAAGAAGTACTGGGGATCGAACCCGGGACCTCATGCATGCTAAGCATGCGCTCTACCACTTGAGCTATCCCCTCCCCCCTTGAAGTGTGAATGTTTACCAGATGAAAGCGGGAGAAGAGTGGACCGAAACAGAACCATTCTACAGCCATCAGATCACAAGGAAATTTTAATTAAAAAATTATCTGGAAAATCCCCCAAATATTTGGAAAATAAGCAACATCTTTCTAAGTAACTCAAGAAGAGAACACAAGGGAAATTGAGAAATTGTTTAAACTGAAAGAAAGTGAAAACACAATATATCAAAATTTGTGGGGAAAAGGAAGTACCGTCATTAGAGGTAAGTTAATGGCATTAAATGTGTTGGAAAGGAAGAAAGTCTAAAGTTAATGATTTAAGCTTCTACCCTAAGAAATAGGTGGTGGGGGAAGGCGGGTGGAGGAGCAAATTAACCAAAAAAAGCAGATGAAAGGAAATAGAGATACGAATTTAAATCAATAAATAGAAAACAGACTCAAGAAGAACACAAAACCAAAAGTTGATTCTCTGCAAATATGAGTGAAATTCATAACCCTCTATCAGACTGATCAGGAGAAAAAGGAAGAAAAGGTACAGATTACCAATATCAAGGAAGAAAAGAGATATCAACAAAAATCTTATAGGTATTAAAATAATAATGGAATATTATGAGCAACTTAATGCCAACAAATTAAACAATTTAGATTGAATGGTCAAATTCCCTGAAAGATACAAACTATCACAGCTCAATCCAGATGTAAATCACCTGCAATTACGTGTAAAATCCATACAATGAATATTATAAGGTTCTGTCGAAAAAAAATTAAAGGAGACCTAAATAAATGAAGAGGTTTATCAGGTTTATGAATCAGAAAAGCCAATTGTTTTTGAGGGGGGAGGTAATTAGGTTCACTTATTTATTTTTAGAGGAATAACTGGGGATTGAACCCAGGACTTTGCAGCATTGCTAAGCATGCACTCTACCACTTGGGCTACACCCTCCCCCTGAGAAGAGCCAATATTTTTAAGATGCAGGTTACCCCCCAAAGGATCTGTAGATTCTGCAATTATATGCAAAGTTCAGAAGGCAATTTTATAGAAACTGACAAGCAAATTCTAAAATTGATATGAAAATGCAAAAATCCCAGAATTGCCAAATCAATTTGAATTTAAAAAAAAAGGAAAAGAGCAAAGTTGGAGGAAAATAGTTACACGATTTTCTTAAAACAGTGGTTCTCAAGCCAGGATGCCATTGCCCCCTCACGACTTCCAGCAATGTCTGGCAACATTTTTTTTATTTTCATGACTTGGGCAGGAGGGGCTACTGGCATCTAGTAGTTAGAAGCCAGGGATGCTGCTAAACATAAATGATAGTGTTTTCAGTAAATGGTGCTGGAAAAACTGGATATCCATATGAGAAAAAATGAACCTCCATCTATTTCATACTATATACTAACAACTAACCTGAAATGGGTCATAGACCTCAATGTAAAGCAAAAATTCTAAAACTTCTAGAAAAAAAGTATAGGAGAAAATGTCTTCAACATTGGATAAGGCAAGAATTTCTTCAATAAGAAAAGCAAAAAGGAAAAGTTGATCATAAGGATTTCATCAGAATAAGAACTTTTGCTCTTCAGAAGTCACTGTTGAAAAATTAAAAGGCAAGCCACAGCTGAGAGAAAATCTTTGCAAAACATACATATATATAATGAAAAATTTGAATGCAGAATCTAAAGAACTCTTACAGCTCAAGAAAAACAAACAAAAAACCTTGATAATAAATAGGCAGCTTTGAACAGAGGCTCCACCAAAGACAATATATGGATAACAGTTAAGTCAATATGTATATGAAAAGGTGTATAGCATAGGTAGTGTTTGCATATTTGGGAAATGTAAATTAAAACTGCATTGAGATGCTGTTGCACATGCACTAGTGTAGCTGACAAGGTCAAGTTGGGTTGAGGGTGTGGAGCAGCTGGAACTCTCATGCATCAAATAACACAGACATTGGAAAACACGTTGGAAGTTTCTAATAAAGCGAAACACACACTTCCACAACCCAGCAACCTTGCTGGTGTGTATTTATCCACAAGAAATGAAAAAACAGTCTTCACAAGGACTTGTATATGAATGTTAGCAGTTTTTTTCACAATAGCCTCAAACTTTAAATAATCAAAATGTTCATCAATTGGTAAATTATAAAAAGAGTGTAGAATATTCATTCATGTCTTCTAAAGAAAGTAAGAGGGAAATATATGTGTACGGGTGTATGTGTATATGCCCGTATGAAAGGGTCAATAAATAAGTGGGCGCGTTTGCCCACATACTAATACTTCCCCGTTCTCTTCAGTCTTTCCTTCCTTCTTGTAGGTGGAATTTATGTATGATGTCAGTTCCCTTTGGCCTAAAGAACTTCTTTTCTTTCACCATTTCTTTTGGTGTGGATTGGCTGACGATAAACTCCATCAGTTTGAGTCTCTCTGTAAATGTATTCATTTCAATTTCTTTTTTCTTAACAGCTCTATAGCTTACATACCACACAATTCAGTAGCTTTTAGTACATTCACAAAGTTGTGCATCCCTATCCATCCATTTCAGAGTGTTTTCGTTACCCTCAGAGAAATCCTGCATCTCCTGGCCGTGACCCCTAGCGCTACCATTCCTTCCAGCCCTAGGCAAGCACTCATCTGCTTTCTGTCTCTATAGATTTGCCTCTTCTGGGTATTTCTTAGAAATGGAATCATACTATATGTAGTCAGTTTCTTCCGAGCGTCCCGATTCTGGTACCACCTGTTGCAGGCTGGATTCCCAGAAAGCAGACACTGAGATGAAGCCCAGCATGCAGGTATTTATTAGAGAGTGGACTTGGGATCCACACCTGGGAGGACAGGGAAGGCAGCAGACTTGGGCTGAGGGAGGAGCTGGGCTGCGGGCTGTCACCCGAGGCCTCAGTCAAGTACACGGGGCGCTCTGAAGCTGGCATGGCCTTTTGAGTTGTCTGGAACTGGGCCGATGGGGTCAGGCCTTTATATACCCACATTAACCAGGCACTGGATGAAGACTTCCACTTGGAAGGGGTTGTGACGTAGGAAGAGGGGACAGTCTTCAGCAAGGACAATTTCCAGAGCAAGGATGACAGCTCAGAGCAGCCAGTCAGTCGATACAGCCCCAACAATGGAGAGTTGAGTTCTTCCATCTGGAAGGGGTACCTGGGCGGTATATCACCGCATCCATTACATAAGCTGCGTTAGGAATGACGGTAGGGGAAAGAGTGTCTCCCCCAAAGGGTCTCATCAAGACAGGGCTTCTCTCTCTCTCTCTCTCTCTTTTTAATTCTTTTTTTTTTTTTTTATTGAACTATAGTTAATTTACAATGTTAGATTCAGGTGCACTGCAAAGCAATTCACTTACACATACACATACAAATATGTATATTTTCAGAGTCTTTTCCATTACAGGGCTCCCTTAAGTATTTTTGCTTGGAGGAAAATCTATTTTTGGTGATGTCTTGAGTAGGGGGAGAAGAGGCCAAGAGCCCAGTTGAGGTATTGCCAACTAATTGAAGGTTTCTTAAGTCAGCACTATCTTGGAAAGGTATCTAAACACAGCCAGGGAGACATCACTAGCCCTTTGCAAATGCCCTGTAAAGCGGTATTACTCCGGCTATGGAAGCTGAAGGCCAGAAAAACATTTTCCACTGTGGGCATCTATGACCCCTTCTCCTTCAGAGTAAGGCAACCAACCAGTGAAGAGTGGTTATTAACAGCTAGTAAGTTTAGAGGGGAGGGTATAGCTCAGTGGTAGAGTGCCTGCTTAGCATGCACAAGGTCCTGGGTTCAATCCCCACTACCTCGTTTAAAAATACATAAATAAATAAACCTAATTACCACCCCCCCAACCAAAAAAGTATTGAAAAAAAAAAAAAACCCAGCTAATAAGTTTAAAAGGACAGTGGTAAAAAGAGGTCACTTGAATAGCCTTTAAAAGCTAAATTAATTTCTCTCCCTTCTGTTTAAATATCTTCCTCCAGGTACTTTCCTGCACTCTTTTTTCCAGGAGAGAAAATTTCCTGTTCTTTTTTTCTCCCCTACTTTCCTGTTCTCTTTTTTCCAATGGTGCCTGTTGTTTTTTTCTCGTCTACTCCTGACCTTTCATTTCTTGCATTTTTCTTCCTCTTCCTTCTTTTTGTCTCTTTTTCCCCTTTTCCCCTCTGGCCTTTTTCAACTTCCTGTCTCTAAGTTATTTTCATTTCCCCACTTATAATTCATTTTTTGGTACCAGCTTGATTGAGATATAATTCACACACTATACAATTCACACATTCAAAGTGAACATTTCAGTGGTTTTTACTATATTCATGAAATTGTGCAACCATCACCACGGTCAATTTTAGAATATTTTCTTTCTTTTTTTTCCCTCCTTTTTCAGTTTTATTAAGTAGAATTATTACAGTTCGACTGCACATACACATTATATTGCATGTAAATACATATATACAGAATACTGCACATTTTTAAAGTTTACATATATGTACTAATTATTGTTTCTAAGAACAGGTTAGATCTTTAGCTTTTTAAACTTACATAGTTTTCAAAGGAATAAAGCCAACCTCAAAATAAGAATCAACAGAATGTGGTAATCCAGTCATAAAGGACAGTCAAATGTACTTACACATATTCAAGAAATCAAAATAGTAATTAGTTTATTTGTGTCATTATTATTGTTATTATTTTTTAGATTCCTCATATAAATGATGTCATATGGCATTTTTCTTTCTCTTTCTGGCCCACTTCGCCTAGAATGACAATCTTCAGGTCTATCCATATTGCTGCAAATGGCATTATTCTTTCTTTTTTTTTAATGGAGGTACTGGGGATTGTACCCAGGACCTCGTGCATGCTAACCATGTGCTCTACCACCGAGCTATACTCACCCCCCAATTTTAGAATAGTTTTATCATCCCCTAAGAAACCGTCTACCCTTTAACTATCACTGCCCGATCCTCCCATTTCTCCCCGTCCCAGGCAAATACTAACCTACTTTCTGTCCCTACAGATTTGCTTATAATGGAACATTTCATATAAATGGAATCATGTAATATGTGATCTTTTGTGACTGGCTTCTTTCACTTAGCACTTAGCACAATGTTCTCAAGGCTCATTCACACTGTAGTTTTTATCAAAGCGTCGTTTCTTTTTACGGTCAAGTAATATTTCATCATATGGATATACCACATGTTGTTTTTTCATTTATCAGTTAATGGATATTTGGGTTGTTCCTTGGCTATTAGGAATAATGCTGCTATGAGCACTGGTGCTCCAGTTTCTGCATGGTTGTGTTACTTTCATTTCTCTCGGAGTGGAACTGCTGGATCACATGATAACGCTCTGTTAAACTTTTTGAGGAACTGCCGGATTGTTTTGCAAAGTCTCTCCACAACTTTATATTCCCACCAGCAATGTCTGAGGGTGTGGATTTCTCCACATTCACACCAAACATTTATTATCTGTCTTTTTGATTGTGGTCATCCTAGTGGGTATGAAATGGTACTTCATTATGGTTTTGATTTGCATTTCTCAGACACTAATGTCGGTGAGCATCTTTTCATGTGCTTATGAGCCATTTTTATATCTTCTTTGGGGAAATGTGTTTTCGGATACTCTGCTCAGTTTTCAATTGGGTTGTCTTTGTATTACAGAGTTATGAAGTTTTTAGGAATATATATTCTAGATACAACTCCCTTATCAGAAATACAGTTTGCAAAAATCTTCTTCCATTTTGTGGCTTATCTTTTCACTTTCTTGATGGTGTCCTTTGAAGCACAAAAGTGTTTAATTTTTAAGAAGCCCTGATTGTTTTTTTTTTTTTCTTTTCTTGCTTGCTTTTGGTGTCGTATGTAGGAAACCATTGCCAAATCTAATAGTTTTGCCCACTGAATAGTCTTAGCACTCTCATCAAAAAAAAGAATTCGTGAGTCTATTTCTGGACTCTCAATCGTCTATCCCTATGTCACTGCCACACTATCTTGATTTTACTGTGTAGTAAGTTTTGAGATTAGGAAGTGTGTATTCTCCAATTTTGTTCTTTTTCAGGATTTTTTTCATAATTCATTTTTAATTTGAAACATTTTTTTTAGGGGGAGAGGTAATTAGATTTGTTTGTTTATTTATTTATTTATTTATTTTTAATGGAGGTGTTGGAGTTTGAACCCAGGCCCTCCTGCATGCTAAGCAGGCACTCTGCCACTGAGCTAGGCTCTCCCCACCTGAAGCACATTTTTTATCTTCTAGATACTAGGAAATATGCAAAGGGAACAAGACAGGAATGCTCAGCCAGAAGATAGATGCATTTAAAAGAATTAACAATGTATAATGGAGATTATGATAAAATTATACTTATAAAAACATAACTATTATGTCTTAGCTAAATCTGGCAATTGTGAAAGACTGTCTGGGGAGACAAGGTTCAGACTGAGAGCTGGGGAAGGAATAGGAGATAACCAGAGAAGAGAGAATATACCACATTCTAAGCCATTCCAGGGAACAGCATTTGTGAATCCCAGGGTTGAGGTACAGCTGTAAAAAGACAGAACAAAGTTCAGAAGTTTTAGTAGGGACTGTAAGAGGAGAGTGGTAAAATTTCAGTCTAGAGAAAAAGGCAAGCTAGGGCTTGCTTTTTATCTTATGGGCAATGAGGAGCCATCGTGGGCACTGGAAGAATGATGAGAGTGATGGCGTGATCATTTTACATGCAGAAGGATCACTCCAGCTATAGAATAGGAAACAGACAGGTGGGTGCAACACCAAAGGAAGGAAAACCAGTTAGGGGGCTTTTGGAAGGAAAGATGCCGTGCTCTAGAGTATGATGGTGGTGAGGGTGAAAAAAAGAGATGGAAAGACTGTGAGAAACTTCCAAGGCAGATTCTAATAGGACTTGGTAATTCCTTAGATGTGAAGGATAAAAGAGAGACAGGAATCAAAGATGGCTCCTGATCTGTCAGAACATAGAACTTGTGTATATTTCAAGTATGTTGTAGATATTAAATAAAGCTGAGCCAATTAAAAAAAAATAAAATGAGAGAGTAGAATGTTTTATATTTCTCCAAAATCTCCCAGCCAACAAAATTAAGTTGCCTGTAACTTGTGTGGTCTCTGTTGTGCTTTGCTGTTGTTTTAAGACCACCCTCTGAGTGATCGTTATTTTAAAAAAAAGCAGGTGCAACCAGGGAATATGAAAACCAAGTGAGACGTTGTGACTTGAGGAGTTCCAAGGCGCCCCAGATGACATGCCCGCCAACAGACAGACACTTTCTCTCTGTGTACTGTCATCTCCTACCAGGACAGCCCCCAAGTGGTCTTCCAGCTCCCTGTCTTGTCTTTTGATATTTTCCCTCTAGCACTGCAGTGCAACCAAAATGATTTTTCAAAAAGGTACATCTCAGCTTGTCATCTCCCTGACATCAGCCTTTTCAGTGGCTTCCTGTTACTGTGAGGACAAAATTCAAACCTTTCACCCAGTTTTCTCGTCTCTGCACAATCTGGCTCCTGCCTGCCTGCTTGACCTCTTGCCACTTCCTCCCTGACTCCCTGTGCTCCAGGCACACTGAACCGTCGCCCTCAGTTCCTTCAACATTCTGTGCACTCTCTCTTACCTCTTGGCTCTCTTTTACATCATCTTTCTTTGCCTGCTATTATGGCTACTTAGCCTCAGGTCTTGCCTTAGACATCACTTCCTCTGGAAAGCCCCCGACATCTCAGATCTGGGTCTGGGATCTCCTTCTGTGTAGCAACCTTGTATGCCCCAGGTCAGTGGACCTGACGGGGCTCAGCTCTCTTCTGGTCTGGCTTGGTCCAGGATCTATTTTAGACTCTGATAAAGAGTGAATGGACCTTGTTTGCTTCAAATATCCCTACAAGAATATTGATTCTCTCAACCGTTGGGTGATAATGAGCTCATACTTGTTCTACAGATACCAGCAAGTATCTGCTTGGCTGTGACTGGGTTTTGCCAGGAGACGGTCTGAAGATAGAGTTGTGTCCTCTTGTGAAGGCTGAGGAGGTGAATACGGAATCAGGTCTTAGAAGGGCAACCCACATCCACTTCACAAAAGAATAAGCAGCCAGTCCCCAGAGTTCTACTCCGTAGTTTTAGCCTGGGCAATTTTTAAAGCAGCTGTATCCAAACCTCTTTGTCAACAGCTATGACAGGTCGCTCTCAGTAAACCACGCGTACAGTGCCCTGCACCGAGTAAGGCTGCTTCCTGATGTTTCTTTCGCCATAAACTCCAAGCAAAATGGACTCCAAGATAAATAAGTGAGGAAACTTGTTACATGAAGTTGTTATTTATAAACCAGTTAAAGGTGAAGCAAGTCCTTATCAGAAGCAATAAAAACTGAGAAAACTGAGAGCAAGAGCAATTAAACTTGAATGTTCCTCTCTGGTAATAATTACCCAGCCGGCCACTTAACTATCCAGGCTGCCCCTACTCTGATACAGTACTTGTCATGAAAGATCACCCGTCTTTCTGGTCTCTTTTGGGGCCATGCATCCACCTTGTCCGAAACTTCTATCAGTCAATTCACAACTGGGTTTAAAAATAAGGAGTTAGGAGAAAGGGAAGGACAGAGAAAACACATTTCTTCATTAAGTCTTCGGGAATCTTGGGACCTTGTCAGGAAGCTCACTTATTTGATCCCAAGTCTTACCATGATAGCACAGTTCCTTTAGATGAGCATTAACGAGTGATTCTTGAAGCATATGCTGTTTAGCCTAAACAGATTCCCAAACCCAAACATCCAGGTCAAGAAAATTCAAAACTCAAATAATCTAATAA
Organism: Camelus bactrianus; assembly: GCF_048773025.1. Taxonomy (NCBI): domain Eukaryota; kingdom Metazoa; phylum Chordata; class Mammalia; order Artiodactyla; family Camelidae; genus Camelus; species Camelus bactrianus. The sequence continues at coordinate 19,333,831 of NC_133567.1, read as the reverse complement.
TATCTTTCTCCAGGTGATGGCAGATGGTATAACCATATTCGTGATAGAAGACCCGCATTTGAGAAAGTCCTACTGCTCCCTTGTAAACACACACACACACAGACACACACACACACACACACACAATCTTTGAGGGCCAAAGTTTTGGAAAGAAACCTGGACCAGGCTAAGCAGAGAGCTGGAAAGAATGATAAAACCCTGGAGGGATAACTGACCATTGGGATGGGAGGAGACAGGACAGGTGGGTTGGTTCCTGTACTGTGGTCTGGAGGGGCAAAGGGGTTATTACTGGTTCAGGGTCTGAGAGGGGCCACCTGTGGAACAAACTTGGTTTGGGATGAACAAGCGGCCATCTTGAGCCCTAAGGAAAAGATTCTTCAAGTGCATCTTTTATTCCCACCTCTCTCTTGGAAATTGTATTGGTCCTGGGGAAACGGAAGCAGGCAGCTCCCTGCCTCCTGCAGTGAGTGCCACAAGGTCTCCCTGTTTCCCACTGATGGGGCAGTTTACGTGCTGAGCTTGGTGGGGAGGGTCAAGTGAAGGCAGTTAGGGGCCAGGACCTGGTGAATTGGCAGCCAGTCCAGCATCCTATAGTCTGAGAAGGAGATCTGGTTGCCACAATGAGGTCTGGTCCCTCTGGTTCTGGGACAGCAGAGCTCAAAAAGCTTCAGGTGCACCGGGCAGTGCCTTCACATCATCCTCCTTGCCCGCCTTGGGGTTGGTGGAATTGAGGGTGGTGGATTGACAGCCTCCACGCCATCATCCCCCACTTCCACCAGGGCCACCTCCCACTGGTCCTTCTCACACAGCCTAGGGGAGCGACCTGGGTGTTGCAGGATAACATTGGACTGGTCCAGGGTGAGGTCTCTGTCCTGGAACTTGGGGAGCTGCCTGTACAGAGAGTGGATGCTGCAGCCAGGTCTCCTTGGTCACCACCTCCTCCTTCTGACTGTGGTCCTGGCCGCAGCAGCATGTGCACGGCCGGGCAGGCCCTCCAACAGGGAAAGAGATAACGTGTAGGGTGGCAGGGTGGTGGCAGAGCTCAGGCCAATGTGGATGATCTTTTACAGAAACTGACATGGAGGGAAGGGACCACTGCCCTGCAAAGGAATTAGCATAAACAGCAACCAGAGCAGGACAGAGGTCTGAGCCACATCCCTCTAAACAGTTGGTTTAAAAGTGGTACCAATAACTTGGCTGCTAAACTTTTGTGCCACCTCCTTTCAGAGCCTCTGAGGTTTACCACTACCTACTTTTGGACCCAATCCAGGACCTTAACTGAACAGTCCCTCCCCCGTGGCATCACCACCTTCTCTCTTGTGGCTTAATGTTGGCTGTTTGCCTATAATCCAATGGGAGTCCATGGGTTTTACTGCAAGCAATTTTTTACATAAATACCAAATCGTATAACTTGTCAATAAGGAACACTTTTTAAGCAAACCAGACATGATGTCCTCACTATGAAATGTATGGTCCTGGAGAGACTTAGCTGTTGAATTTGCAAAGTCTCCTCAGAGGAACTTTTTTGGAGAGAGACTTGCTCACTGCCTTGGGAATTTCCTTTCACAGGAGGCCAAGGGAGCAGGTGCCTGGGCAGCTGCGAGAAAGTGTCTTGTTTACAATGTAAACCCTCCATGGTTCACACTCCCCCAGGCCCAGATTCTGGCCAAATAGTACAAAGATAAGTCATCACAAAGGAATATAGGAAAAACAAAGGGGAAGTCAAACTGTAAAAGAGGCAAAAATTAAACCGATAAAGCCAATAATATCTAAACTGGAATCTGTAAGTGACTGAAAAGGACAATAGTAGGATAGATCATTAGAGCTAGTATTTCCAAGTTCAGGAAATTAAAAGCTTGCATTTTCCTTCAGTTAAATGTTTACCTTGAAAAACATTCCAGCATTTATCCATTCATTCAAAAAATACTAGGAATTAAAAAAACAATATTTTGAAAGGCAATTTTCCAACATCTAATAAAATTTAAACTAGTCTTTTGACTAAGAAAAATACTTCTCAGAATTTATCCCTCAGTAAGACACATAAATATATAAAGATAAACATAGAAGGATATCCAAAGCAGCTTTAGGTTTAAAAATGAAAAATCAGGGGGGTCGGGGTAGAGCTCAGTGGTAGAGTGCAGTGCTTAGCAAGCATGAGGTCCTGGGTTCAATCCCCAGTACCGCCATTTAAAAAAAAAAAAGAGGAAAAAGCAAACACAACCTAAGTTCCTTCAGCAAAGATTCAGGGAGCACCAATTAGATCTGCTCACTAAACCTGACATCTTCACCCACGCTGGCCATCCTAGCCCTTCTCATGTTTTCAAGGACTTCACTCCTGCCGCCAGCCCTTCATAAATCACCATTTTTAAATCTCAACCAGAACATTCCCATTAGTGTAAAACATGATGTCATCATCGTCATTTCAAACAAACACGAGAACAAGCAATACTCTTCTTCAACTTAGTCCATTTCCCATCGCTCCATCCTCTGCTCAGCTTTAGAGAAAATTCTTTCAAAGTGTTTTCTCTCCCAGATGTGACTATTTCCTCACCTTCCATTTTCTCTCTAATATCCGAGTCAAGTTTCTATCCCCATCGCTCTCCAGAACTACTTCATCAAGGTCCCTGTTGACCTCCATCTTGCCAAGTCCTATAATAATTCTTGGTCCTCATCTTGCTTTCTTGGTCAAAGGTGTTTGACTGAGTAGACCTTTATAAGGCACATTCCCATTACTTCTGAGGATTGCTTCTTCTTCACCTATTTCCTACTCTTTCCCATTTTTCAAGGTTGAAAGCCCCAGGGCTCTAGGCCCCCTCCACTTCAGTACCCAGATTCTTTTCCAGAATGACCTCATTCACTCCCATGGCTTCAGATAGCATCCATGTGTTGATGACTTTTAAATCAATATCTCCAAACCTGATAATCCTCTCATTTTGCCTGGGAGAACTCAAACACCTACTTAACATCTCTACTTTGATGTCTAATACATCATTTAATCTTAACATAGCCACATCAGAGTACTTCGTTTTCTCCACTTCTTCTCTCAAACCCGGAGCTCCCTCGGCTCTCGCATCTCAGCTGATGTAGCCACCAATCATCCAAATGCTAGGGATGACTCCTGCCAAAAGTCTAGAGTTATTCTTGGTTTCTCTCTGCTCACCATCATTCTTCTCCCCGATTCAGTCCATCAGCATAGCCTATGGATTCTACATGTAATATACACCCTGAAACTGACCACTCCTCACTGTATTCCTGGAAGCTCCATGAGTCACAGCTTTTCTCAGACATAGGATTCCTACCTGGCCATTCTGCTTTTGTTCTTGCTCCCCAAACAGCCCATTAGCTACTTAGCTGCCAGAGTGGTCTTGTAAAATCCTAGGTAAGTTCACATCACATCCCTGCTTAAATCTTTCATGGCTTTCTGCTGCACCCAGAGTAAATTACAAACCTCTTACCATGACCCTAGTGACCTCAAATACCAACCACCATTCTCCCTTCCTGCAAGCTCCATCCCACCCCCACTAGTCTTTTCTGGGTTACTTGAACAAGCCAAGCTTGCTCCCATTCCTGGGACACAGCACCAGCTCTGTCCTCTGCCTGGAAGGTCCTTCCCAGATATCTTGAGGTCCAACTTCCTTGTTTAGTTACCTACTCTAGTTTGTCATCTTGAAAAGACTCCTTCATGACCAATGAAGAACGAAGACTTCCCCTATTATCTCTACTCCCTTACTGGGTACCCCAATTCTTACTGCTTATTTAATTGTTTGTTTTCCTTATTCCCCTTTTCATCATGTACGTTGAGGTTAGGGACATTATCTTTTTCACTGCTGCCTGTCAGGCACCTAGAAAAAGCCTGCTACATAATAGATGTTTAGTGTTTTTGTGAATGAATGAATAAATGCTGGAAAGTCTTTCAAGATATACATATTTAACTGAAGGAAAAAGCAAGCTTCAAAATATGTCCAGTCAAGTCCCATTAATATTAATACTAACAGATATCTTAGTACATGTTTATATTTGTATTGGATATAATATTTGAATAAATGCATAGGAAAATTTTCAAGATTATTTTTTAAACACTGCAAATTTTATTCAGAAACCCAACTTTCTGTTGTTATTTTTTCAAGATCTATTTTTACTGAGATATAATTAACATATCACATTGTGGAAGTTTAAGGTATATAATTTATTGATTTGATACTTTTATATATTGCAATTTGATGACCACCATAGCTTTAACTAACACCTCTACCACATCACATCACTTTTTTTTTTTTTTTTTTTGCAGTGAGAACATTTAAGGTCTAGTGTCTTAGCAACTTTGAAGTGTATCACAGTATTGTTGACTATAATCACAATGCTGGGCATTGGATCTCCAGAACTTACTCATCTTTTAATTGCAGGTTTATACCCTTTGACCAGTATCTCTCCAATTCCTCCACCCCCATCCCCTATAACCACCATTCTACTCTCCATACAAAGACAGCTTTTTTAGAACCCACATATAAGTGAGCTTATACATTATTTATCTTTCTCTGTCTGACTTATTTCACTTAGCATAATCCCCTCAAAATCTGTCCATATTGTTGCAAATGGCAGGGTTTTCTCTCTTTTCATGGCTGAATAATATTCCATTCCATTGTATATATCACAATTTCTTTATCCATTCACCTGTTGAGAGGCATTTAGGTTGTTTTCATGTCTTGGTTATTGTAAATAATGCTGGAGTAAACATGGGTGTACAGATATTTTTTCAGTATCCTGTTTCATTTCCCAAGACAGATTATTAACTGAAAAAAGGAAAAGTTTTCAAATGTTATGTAAAGTCAAGTACCATTTCTCTCACTACTGTCAATAAAATATCTTTATATATATGTATATATACATTCAAATCTAGATGAATATACATAATTATTAACAATGATTATCCCTGTTGATGAGATTAGGGGAAGTTTGCTTTCTGTATTATACATTTCAGCAAAATTGTAATTTTTACATTAACCACAAATTTGTAATCTGAAAAAAAAAACATTAAAAATAAAATCAAGTAAAGTAGAAACATTTAGAATGAGAAAGATGCTGGAAGCCAATTAGGTAAAAGATTAAAATGTGGACGTGATATAAAATTATGATTACATAGCTTTATGTGATTATATAAACTGTTGATTAAATTACAATGCCTGGGGAAAAAGTTGAATTAAAGTGCATGTCCCACTCTGCTCTGCCCAGGAGCCTGTATGGTATGGACTCCAATGATCTACCTAGTCTCACGTCGTCTGTTACTCTGGTTGGGTTCAGCCAGTGAGGAGTCCCAGTGAGAAAAAGGAAGGAGGAGGAAAGCAAAGCCAGAGTATGTATCCCCCTTCCTCCCTCCCGAGAGGTCTCCTGAAGTTGGCTGTGTCCCTGGGGGGAAGTCCCCCTGTTTCTCAGGGCCACTAACTCTGCAGAATCCTCTTCTCCCAGATCCTGGCGACTGCTCCCTCCCCTCCCCCCTTCCATCGGTTTCGGTTTCCAGTTGGGACTCTTGACAGCCCCCTTGTGGGTAAAAATATGAATGTTTCTAAAATGTTCTTCCTGTTTCCCAAAGATCCAGAAAAACAAGATTCCTGGTGAAGCTACATCTCTGGTATTAAAGCCTTCCTTCTGCAGGGCAGGGCTTGACAGACTTTCTCCGTAAAGGCCAGACAGTCAGTACTTTAGGCTTGGAGAGACCCTACGTCTCTGATGCCCCTACTCTCTCTCCGCAGTGGCTCCAAGGCAGCCACGGACGGACGGGAGGGAGCTGCTGCAGACGTTCAGGGAAGCGCCTAAGGCACTGCCGTTCAGTAACACGTTTGCTGCGTGGTTTTGTTAGACACTCTTCATAAAATCTAGGCGCACATTATTTGTAAGCTCCATTTTACAGATTGGGAAACTGAAAATCATTGAGGTTAATAGCTGGCCGTAAGTCTCATAATTATGCAGAGTAGCAGCCATAATCCGCGGATACCAAATTCTTTGCTCACGTTACTGTGCAGAATTTCTTTCAACAAGGTGTGAAGGCAGCATTACTGTAAAGAATGATAGGTTAGTGAGTGAGATTTTTGAGGCTAACGGGGTTTGGGTTCTTTTTTTTTTTTTTTTGAAATCACACCATCTGTTGGTAGGCTCAATCCTGGATAGATGTATCACTGCAAGATTGTATATATGATGACAGTAAGATTCTAGAACAGAAAAGAGTATATAGGGGAATAGTGTGACATTTTGATTATCTCCGTAACTGGGTTCTTCCTCTCCGTCTTCTTTTTTTTTTTTTTTTTTGCCTTTTAATTTTTTTTTAATTAAAGTTTAGTTGGTTTACAATGTTCTGTGAATTTCTGGTGTACAGCATAGTGATTTAGTTATATATATATATATATATTCTTTTTCATTATAGGCTATCACAAGATATTCTATATAGTCCCCTGTGCTATACAGTAGGACCTTGCTGTTTATCTATTTCATATATAGTAGTCAGTATCTGCAAATCCCAAACTCCCAATTTATCCCTCCCCTCCCCTTCCCCGCTAGTAACCAAAAGTTTTTCTATGTCTGTGAGTCTGTTTCTGTTTTGTAAATAAGTTCATTTGTCTCATTTTTTTAGATTCCACATCTAAGTGACATCACATGGTCTTTTTCTTTCTCTTTCTGGCTTACTTCACTTAGTATGACAATCTCCAGGTCCATCCATGTTGCTGCAAATGGCATTATTTTATTCTTTTGTATAGCTGAGTAGTATTCCTGTACACACACACACACACACACACACACACACACACACACACACACACACACACACACACACCACATCCTCACTATCCAGTCACCTGTCTAACTGGATTCTTCTAATATCACAGAGCTGTTAAATTCAGGCCACCCTACTTTTAAATTAGTTATTGTTATTGTTAACCAGTTCTGGTTATTGTTAACCAGTTTGAGTTGGGCTTTCTGTCTTGTAACTGAAAATGTGCTAAGAGAAGCCAGAACTTCCTGCTGTTTATTAATTGATTATTAGCAACCCCGAAGCTACTGAATTTATAATACCCCAGGTAGATGTCTATTTTCTCCTGATTTGCTTTCTGTAACACTGTAAGCTTTTCAGAAATAGATGAAAGTGTTTGTGTTGCATATTCAAGAAAACTTAAGTATATTTAAGTTACCCAGATATTACTTTACTTAAAATATACTTGATTACATACGTTGTTTGAAAACTATTCATAAAGTAGTGTGAAAGCAGTTTATCATTACATTTCCTCTTTTTTAAAAAAATTGCAGTTATTGTTTAAATGGTGAAATGCTAACTTTGTTATTTATAAAATGAAGTTGGGAAGGGGAGGTTGACAAGATCTTTATTAGTTTGTTTGCAAGTGAAGCAATGGCAGTCCTGCTGTGAGAATGCTGTTAACTGTTGCTATTCCAAGAAGAAAAAAGTGGGCACTCTGGGGGAAATAAAAGTGTCCCAAGTGTTTGTAATGCTTTGTCTAGTGCCTGCAGTTGCCTTTGTTCTGTTGGAATGCCCAAGTCAATGAATTCAGTATTGATTTATTTCAAAAGCCCCAATGCTTGAAGCTTTGAGAGAGAATGAAAAGAACGAAATAACAATTTTTCAGAGACTGTATGAAGCCTCCAGGCATAGAAAATATACAAGTGAAAAGTGTATCAGAGGCATTTTTGTTCCTGGCTAAAACCTGTGAGAAATAACTCTATGGCCAGTGTGGAAAGGTACATTACTGATTACTGAAAAGATTTATAATTGAACCAGGATTTCTTAATTCCACCAAAGTAAACAGGCTGTCACGTCACGACCTTTGTGGTGCTCCTGCGTCACCTATGTGCGGGTCACACGCTTTGCCACGTCCAAGGGCACAGGGCCTGGCTTGCATGCACTGGGCATTCAGTAAATAGTCCGTGACTGGCCGGCTGGCTGCATGAGTTAATGGGAGACTGTAAAATTATTTGAACTGTCTTTTTGACACAAGTTTTACTCCAGCACTGCCCACGTGGGCACGTTAAATATTTTTATTATCTGTTTTCAATTACAAAAAATTAGCAGGGTACTAAAAGGTCATGAGTTCCCAGAGTGCTTTGTTGCTGCCATCACTTAACGCTTTATTTGATGTAACACATCACCTCTCCGTAAAGAAAAACACTGGCAATAGCTAATAGAAATAGTGACATTTATTGAGCTCTCACTGTATGCCAGGCAATGAGCTATCTTCTTCACATGAAATTTAAAACTTTACCTTCACAACAACTTTCTAGGTAAGTAGTAGCATTTTTCTTGTTTGACAGATGAGAAAAGTGTGTAAACGATACGTGTTGCCCCTTGGGCTATTTGAAATATATATGTTTTCACAGAAGGAAATAAGGACATTTAACATCCTTTTACAAAGAGATTCTTTACTGAGTGATAGAATTACCTCTTGTCTTTTAATGTAACAAGTACTCCTAATTCATTCAAAAATCTTTCAAGTATAATACTTCAATTTGCACATTTTTCAGTTACAGTAACTCTTCAAGAACACACTTTTGTACAGGAGAAGAGAACTGTAAGTTATTGCCTCATTAATGATGTTTTTATATTTGAATGAGAGACAGTTGCTTGAACAAAAATAAATTAGCACTCCATGTTTGTTTAAACCATAACTAGAAAAAACTTTTCTACAAATATGTATATTTAAGATTTCCTATGGAAATTTAACCCCTGTGTACACCTATCACCCAGCTTCAAAAACTGTCAAAACTTTCCAAGCTACAAATATATATATATATTTATTTATTCATTATCATGTGTGTAATATGTATTATATATCTATATATTTTTTTTTTAGCTTTTTGGGGGGGAGGGTAATTAGGTTTATTTCTGGAGGTGGTAATGAGGATTGAACCTGGCACCTTGTGCATACTAAGCATGTACTCTACCACTGGAGCTATACCTTCCCCCCTACAAATATATTTTTGAAGTGTTGGTAATAAGAGAGGTGACCATGTAATTTATTACCCAAACTAGGACACTTCTGAGAGTAAAAGGAGGTGTTACTAATAATTTCACCAGGACAACAGGCATAAACCCAGACTGTTCTGGGGAGACCATGGCATGTGATCACCTGAGAAAAAATTCACTTTTGAAATATTTCAGGTACTTAATAACAAACCCATATGTAAAAACATGTAGGACAAATAGTTCTGATATGAAAGAAGACATACACATCTCTTGTTAAATGGGTTTCTATATTTCACATTGTTATGGACTGTATGTGCCTGCCCAAAATTCATATATTAGAAGCCCTAACCCCCAAGGTACTGGTGTTTGGAAGTGGGGCCTTTGGGAGGTCATTGGGTCACGAGAGTGAAGCCCTCATGATGAGATTAGTGTCCTTAAGAGACAGAGCTCTCTCTCTCTTTCTGCCATATGAGGACACAGCGAGGACACAGCCATCTATGAACCAGGAAGTAGGCCCTCAGGAAGGACCAAATGGGCCAGCACCTTGATCTTGGACTTCCCAGCCTCCAGAACTATGAGAAGTAAATGTCTGTTGTTTAAGCCACCCAGGCTGTGACATTTTGTGACAGCAGCCTGAGGAGACTTAGCCAGTCATGTATGTATGGGCGTTTACTATTCTGTAGCAGAATTAAGTAAAACCTATATTTATTCTGAAGAGCACGGATTTGTCGATAAATTTATTACCATAATCTAGCGGCAGCATGGTAATGGTAGCTCCAACACTGCCATTAGAGTGCTTGGGGGGACAGACCTACACGTGTGACAGCTGCCTGCCACCAGACCTGTTTCTTAGCCTCTCAGAGGCCCCTTTTCTTCCTTCACTGCATAAAATGGGGATCATAATTGGATTTATTTCATAGGGTTACTGTGAGGACAAATGGGCAATGCAGGCAAAGCACACAGCATGTGGCCTGACACACACGACTGCTCAGGAAAGGGGACCCTCTCTTTCCTCTGCCTTCTATCTCCTGCCCGCTCAGCCCCTCTCCCCCCGGCCCCGGGCAGCAGCCCCAGAGGCCTGGGTTGGTGGCTTCCCAGGGGAGCAGAAGTGGAAGAGCGGGAGCTGCTCCAGGGCCAAGATGCTCACCCGACATGCTCGCTAGACACCAGGATGGGCCATGTCTTGTCCCCGGTCAGGGGGAGCTCAAAGTGTCCTAACTCGAGGCCTTAAAACAACAACCCTATTTACAAGCAAAGACCGGTGAGGCCTGCATGTATCACTTCAAAGGAAAATTGGGTTATTACTCACCTCAGAAAATTGCTGTGAGGAGTAGATCAAAAAACTTACGTACAGGGTCTAGTTTGGCTCGTGGCCTCAAAATGATGGCTGCTTTACCAGTTTACTTCTAGAAAATCCCTGAAGGAGACAGAATGAATGGAAAAGAGTCATGCTGAAAGTACTTTCTGCCACAGGGGAGGAGGCAAATCCCCAACGCCTTCGTCAGCCCATGGAGGACTCCTTCTGAACGCCAGCCCTTTTGTGGGTCAGCTCAGAGGACCAGGTCAATATTCACATTGAAAAGATCTCGCTCCTGACCAAACGTCAACAAACATAATAGCAAAAAAAAAATTTTTTTTAATTCTTCTAGAAAGGGAACCCTCCTACACTATTGGTGGAAATGTAACTTGGTGCAGCCACTATGGAAAACAGTATGGAGGTTCCTTAAAAACCTGAAAAGAGACTTACCACATGATCCAGCAATCCCACTCCCAGGCATATATCTGGAGGAAACTCTAATTCAAAGATACATGCACTCCAATGTTCTTAGCAGCAATATTTCCAGTAGCCAAGACATGGTAGCAGTCTAAACATCTGTCAACAGATAATTGGATAAAGAAGATGTGGTGTATATATATGTGATGGAATATTACTTAGTCATTAAAAAAGAACTAATGCCATTTGCAGAAACATGGATGGACCTAGAGATTATCATACTATGATATCACTTATAAAAGGAATCCAAAATATGATACAAATAAACTTATATACAAAAGAGAAACAAACTCAGACATAGAAAACAAATTTATGACTACCAAAGGGGAAGAGGGGAGGGGTATATTAGCAATTTGGGATTAACATGCACACTACTATATATGTAAAATAGATAAACAATAAGGATCTACTATATAGCACAGGGAACTATACTCAATATCTTGTACAAACCTATAATGGAAAAGGATATGAAAAAGAATGTATATATACATATGTATGAATAACTGAATCACTTTGCTGTACACCTGAAACTAACACAACACTGTAGATCAACTCTACGTCAATAAAAAAATTCTCCTGCAAGCATTGTATTCATGATTAAATTTCCATAGCTTATGATTTGTGTCTGTAAAAAAAAAAAGTCTTCAGAAAATACCTAATGAATATTTCATTCTTGGCATTGATGCATGTGAGAAAAGTTGATAGCGTTTTGTCCTTCATTCACGGTGTTTATGGGACTAAACAGAAGAGTGCGTCATGCGCCGTAAGTGTGCTGCTGCCCACCTGCGGGTACTGACCCAGATAAAGATAAATCTTCTCAGTGGAAATTAAGTGAGGCTGGTGGGCCATTAGCTTAATGCTCCCGGAACTCTTTATCCTAGTCATAGAGAGAAGGGACTGAAACACAGACCTTTAAGATCAGGCAAGATACAGGAGGGGATCATCCAAAGTAAAACTCATATCATGTCTATTTTTCAATAGATAATATTTTGCTACTGAATTCTGTGAAGAGCTGAGCAAAAATTTTACCTGGTGGAAATACCTTAATTGGATTGTGTGTATAGAGTTACAGTGTGACATGTCTATACACAAAAGTATCATGTTGGGGTTGGAATCAGGGCATTACTTATTTTCAAAGCCATAAATGTGGTCTAACTGGAGAGGGAAAGCCACAGAGTGAAGCTTCACATTGGACCAGATGAAAACATAATGACCTTCATTCTTTGTACTGCATGCGATGGAATACCTTTTCTTTTTCACATGTGCCTTTCCCTGACCTCTCCCATCTCTGAGACGGGGTGTTTTTCCAAACTCCCCCAAAGTGGCGCTGCCAGCAAAAACGGGGCAGCCTGATGACATGGATGGGAACCCACGGGGCTTTGGGGAGCTCAGTTTCTCTCTCTGGTCTGAGGTTCATTTTCCTGCTTCCCTGAGTGACACATGGTTTCGGAACCGCAGGTCAAAGGCACATTTTCACCCGCATCTGCACAGATGGCATGCACTTTCAGATTTGCATATGCAATCTGAACAGTCCAGAAAATGGCATGGGAGCGATGATTTGAGTTGTTCTCTAAAGGTCAAAGTCTGCTCAGACAGCTCAGCACTGGGCCAGCAACCCCAGCAAGACAGGGTCCTTTCCTTCCTCTCTCCCCCTCTTCTCTCCCTCTTCCTTCCTGCCTTCTTTCCTGCCCTCCTTTCAAAACCACTCTCATCCTAACATTTGGAGCCAGAGACCAGCCTGAGAGGATGCAGAACCCTGTATGAGCAATGACAAATAGGTGTCTGGTATCTGGGATAACAGTCCCAGGATGTGAGCACCTAAAAGTGTCTCATTCTAGCTTCTCGCAAATTAAAAAAAAAAAAATCACAAGTGCTCAAAAGAGGAGTGACATTGTGCTCTCTTCATCCTCACTAATAGACGCGGCGGTGATCGCTGTTCTGTTTCCTTCTCCTCCTTTCCCCACATCGTCCCTTCTCCCTACTTCCTGCTTCCTTTTCTCTCTCCTCTCTTCTCCAGTTACCCCCTTCCCCTGAGGCCCCACAGTTGCTGAAACCTCAAATCCCTGTATATCCTTTTCTTTTGTCCATCCAGGTTTCCTTCTCCCAGCATGTAAACAGCGTCAACATTTTGCCAAAAAGAAAGCGCTTTACTATCTGGCAAAAACAAGCAAGGGAAAGAATTAATGTTAGCCAACTCATTATTGGGAGACAGGTTTTATGTCCCTCTAAACGCCAATCCCATGAAATGTTTTTGCCAGTTTCTAGTGAGGAAAGCTTGAGTTATTTTCTTGAGCAAATATCTGAGTTCTATCCATGGCACTCATTACTGCTTGAATTCCTACAAGTAGGGTTAAACTCCACATGTAAAAATGTAAACCAAATGTTTAACCTCAATCTATTCTTTCACTCAAGCCATTGTAATTAAGAGAATAACTGAGGCAAGTCATCAACTCCCTTACAAAGTCCCACAAAACAATTCCAAATTAATGAACGTGCCCATTGTCCCCGGTTAGTGTAGTGATTCCCACTGGTTTTCATCCTGTTTGTCTTGGAAATTCCCTCAGGGACATTGTTTAATTCTGTCTACCAATTGGTACGATGCCAACTAGGTACTAAATTTATCTTTTACGTGTTCGATTTGATGGTAGATAATAAATATGGCTGCTGGACCCCAAGACAATGCACAAAATAAATTCCTGTCTGATCCTTATTGATCAGGTGTTGTCACCACAATCAATGTAATAAGCACGTCCCCGATGAAACACATCTGTTTACATCAAATATAAACATCGCTTCTGAGTACACAGTAGCGGGTAGAGGTTGCCGTCTAGGCTCAGAACTTAGGCTCGGATTTATAAAGGGCATCACCCGAGAAGCCTCGACTCCCTAATTTGTTAAGTAGACGTGTGGTGGGCAGAATGGTGACTTCTCAGAGATGTCCACGTCCTCATCCCCGAAACCTGTAAAGAAGTTACCTTGTGTGGCAAACAGGAGTTAACAGTTGTGATTAAGGATCTTGAGATGGGGAAAGAAGCTTGGATTATCCAAGTAGGTGGAATGCAGTAACCACAGAGGTCCTTACGCAGACAGGAGGGAGGCAGGAAAGTGAGGGGTGATGTGACAACAGAAGCAGAGGGCAGAGTGATGCATGAGCCAAGGAAGGTGAGTGTTCTCTGGAAGCTGGAAAAGACAAGGAAATGGATCTCCCCGAGTCTTCAGAAGGAATGCCACCCTGCAGCCCCATTTTAGGTTTCTAATTTCCAGAACTGGGAGAGAACAGGTTTGTGTTGCTTTAAGCTACTGAATTTGTGTGTATTTGCTACAGCAGCACTAAGATACTAACACAGGTTATGTAAGGATTAAATGAAAATGGTTATCAAAAGACTTAACACAGTGCCTGGTACACAGAGTGGAATAAATGCTGTTGATCTATAAAGCATCACCTGTAACCCCATTGAGCTCTTCCAAAGCTCCGTACAAACACATAAAGGAAAATAAGATAATGTATTTAAGTGCAGAGGGAGGAAGCTAGAATTATTGAACTAGGCACTTTACATGATGGAATGCCCACAACAAACTTGGGAGGTGAGGCTTCCTAAACTCAGAGAGGTTAAGTAACCTGCTCACCATCACACAGCTTTGAGATAGTAAATCCAGATACAAATTCCTGTCTGTCTGAATTAAGAGCTCTAGCATTCCTTCAGATTTCAGAATAGAATGCAGTAAAATTTCTATCTCGAAACACTTGATTGGTTTTTTAAGAAGACATCTCCATATATCTTTACTATCAAATAATCATTTTGTACAGAATTTGGTCCCAAGTTCATTAGACTGTGATATGGTGACAGCCACTTTGCCGGCTCTGCAGTGATGTTATAAGTAGTAATAAAAGTAGTAGTAGGAGCATTAATAATAAGTCATTTCATTACATTTCTAAAGCAATTTTATAGTTTAAAAAATATATGAAACACTTCGAAAATATGTCTTGACCCTTTCAGAAGCCTCATGACTGACTCCTGGTGGGCTCAATGTAGTCACTGGGTCCTTATCTGGGATAAAAGATTCTCATGACCCCTGGAAGGCAAGTTGCCCCCATTCCCTTCTGCTGATAAGAACTCACAAGAGAGGATCACAGGCTGCTTTGCCCAAGGCACGTGTCAACATGACATACCAGAAACGTGTCTCCTGAGTCAAAGTTTCACACCACGTCCTTTCCATTGATCTTTAGGACCATCTTTCCCATCATGGTCAGAAAAGTGATTTTGCAAAGTCGTTCCTGCAGAGCGCCTCAGCTGTGGTCAGCTGGCAAGTGTGCATTTAGGCAAATGTGCCGAGCTGTGGAGTTCTTTTGAGGTCAAAAGCCAGCTCTTCTTCTTATGCTAAACATCAGATTTTCACAGAGAGAATTGGAGATTGCTTCTGAGGGGGCTTGGGGTAAAGTTTTGCTGAAGGTCACTGTTTTCTACAGCCTGCTGAAAACTTTGTCTTCTTCTGTGTGACAGCTGTAAACTCTTCACACAGTTTGATAGACTCTTATTTTTAGCTGCAGTGGTGTAAAAAAGAAAATAAACTGTATTTTTCTTTGAAGTTCTTTTGTACAAACACAGTAGTTTCTCTCCTCTCTCCAAGTTTGGTAGCCTGTGTGCACTTGCTTCCAGGAATTTTACTTGATACAATATAAATTCATTCCCACAGCCTTGAGATAATTACACCTCGGCCTGTTCCCTTCCTTTGTAATTATTCTCCAGTTCCCTATCTTTTTCTGAGGACAGAAATATACTTAGTACTCCCCTCACTTTTCATCTAAGTTTGCACAGTTTTCTAAAATGTGGATGAATTGTTCAGAGAAGTCCTAGTTTTCTGTTCACTTGTTTATGATTGCAAGTGTACTGTGTGGTCCCACTGATGTTTCTGGTATATTTAGCTCTTCAGGGTTTTTTTTTTTTTTTTTTTAATATACAAAACACTGTTTTGAAATTCAAAACAAATTGAATTTTGTGTTGGTTTTATCTTGAAAAAATAGTCATCCTCTCCTATTTATATGCTGTGCATTCATTCATACAAACTATCTAATTCCTCAGCATTTTTATTGCTAGAAATTGGAATAAATTGATGATGAAAATGGCAGAATGGGACAAATGAGTTTTTAATTCCACATACACACATTTGAGCTAGTCACAGTGATGATATACTATTAGTGAAGCATGTTACAAGCATGTCACTGTGCTCATTCATTCAAAGAGAGACATTTTTCACATTTTACCATCTCCGAAATTGATGTGTCTTGCAAGCATTGTGGTAATAAATCATCATTTAATTAAGAGTGGGTCTTTTTTTTTTTTTCCTTGGCAGTGCAGTGTAAAATGAGGCTGTCTCTTCCATTTGGTAGCATTTTAGGTTTGATTAAATACAGTATGTACCTAGGCTATTCTGTATGTTTTACGGACCCTCTAATTTAATCCTTGAAGCAATCTCCTGATAAAGGCACACTTGTTCTCCACATTTCACAGAAGAATAAAATAGATTAAGGAACCCACCTTCCTTGCTTACCCGCTACACGGTCTGTGGCGTGCTGGTGACAAGTAACTCTCACAGAAGTAGAGTAGGCGGAACTTTGGTTTGTAGCATTTGCTCTTCTCCTGGATATTAACACTCAGTATGGCCTACTTAGCTACTAGCATGAAGTCACTGAACATAGAATGGGGATTATATGCACAAAATTGACCCTTACGAGCACGTGTGAGCTGGCTCCAATGCACCATTTATGGTATGTGTTCCAGCAGGAACACATGTCTTTTCTAAATCCATGTCTTTAATACCACTCGTAGGCCAAATAGCACAAGAGCCCACTCTGTTTTGGTCATTTCCACCTCCTACTTAGCTTCTCCAATTCAATGGATAAATAGAACCTTTTCTTACCACTGACAATCTCTGTAAGAATTATTGTTGAATACAGGAGAAGGAATTCTAGAATTCTGATAACACGATGGTTAAGAACTATGGTGAGTGCGAGACTTCATCCTACTTGCAAGCTGACAAATAAGCCCGCCACAGTTTCATGGACATTGTCATAACATTCCTGGGTCAGAGACAGAGGGCTTTATTACTCAGAGTGAAAGCAGTACCCATAGTATTGATGTTTTCTTGCAGCAGCATTCTGAATTCCAGTTCCCACTCGATGATGTAGACAGCAGATGGCATTACAGGAGAAGGCACCTGAGTTTGGGGCAGCCAAATATTTTATAATGGGCCTTAATGTCGCCTGACTTTTACCTTGGAGGGAAACACTGTTTGTCTTACAAGGCTGTCAGCAAACTTGCCCTTTGCTCCAGATGAAACACTATCTCTGTCTTCCAAGAGTGTTCGCTGTACAACAACCATCCCTGAAAGGATAGTTTTGAGTAAACACTATCCGGGGCTCTGCTCCCAAGATATGAGGAAACAAGAAAGACCCATGGGCAGATTTCCCATGAGTACACCACTGTTGGCCACTCCCACTCATCTGATTTACAGAGGCTGGGACTGAATCTGTTCCATCTGTCTCATGCAACATTTAATTAAGGCTACAATCAGTAGCACTCTCCACGCAGCAGGATGAGGCCAACCTGGAGTACTGACCACAGCCATCCCCTCCGGGACCCTGAACACGCCTTGCTGGACACATTCCAGGAGCCATCAGAGCAGAGTGTCTGCCAGACAGCCAGATGCCTTTCTCCCTTAGTTTCCCTATTGACTTTTCCACTTGGCCTGTGGTATTAATGCACGTACAGTGGGATGCGTCAGAGATTGAACAGACTCTGCCCTGGCCTACAAGGAAGACATCCAGGGCAAGTCCATCACCCATGACACCTCAGGGAACTGAAGATGATCTGAATGCCTTCCAGGACCAAGGCGTTATCACTGATCACCTCAGCTAAAGCCAGGGACAAATTTTAAATCATCTTTCCTCACTGGATGAGCTGCATCACAGGGAAAACCACCCACAGGGTGCCCATTGACAGTAAGTCAGTTATCTTTCTGAAAATCTTCCCAGAGTAACCAAGCCTCATTTTGGAGAGATCTCTGTTCTGGTCTCAGGGCTCTGTGATCTACTAGTGATGTTTCCTTAAATACTTGAAGGTCTCTTACGACCATGTGTGAAGTCAACATGTTTTGGGGAGAGAGTTAATGCCCAGTTTCCACACAGGACGTACACATGGTGCCCCTGGAAAGAAAGTATTGTTTGTAATTATTGAGGTCCCCAAGTGGGACTATCAGTCAGGGAGCACAGTTCTTTCTTTCTTTTTTTTTTTTTTTTTGATATATATCTTTTTTAATTGAAGTGCAGTCAGTTTACAATGTTGTGTCAATTTCTGGTGTACAGCATCATGCTTCAGTCATACATGCACATACATATACTCATTTTCATATTCTTTTTCACCATAAGTTACTACAAGATATTGAATATAGTTCCCTGTGCCATACAGTATAAACTTGTTGTTTATCTATTTTATATATATATTAGTTAGTGTCTGCAAATCTTGAACTCCCAATTTATCTCTTCCCATCCCTTCTCCGCCCTGGTAACCATAAGTTTGTTTTCTATGTCTGTGAGTCTGTTTATGTTTTGTAAATAAGTTCGTTTGTCTTTTTTTTTTTTTTTTAAGATTCCACATATAAGTGATACCATATGGTATTTTTCTTTCTCTTTCTGGTGAGACTCGCTTATTTGATGTAAAACTTGGTGCACCCCAGGCTGGAAACACAAACTCAGGCAGCTTTTTAGCAACCATAAGGACTGTAGCTTTTCAGCAAGGAAATGCTTCAACTCATCTAGAAAATAAGCATAGAAAAACAGAAACAAATTCAGATCCCACAGAGAGGATGAACAAATGCAGGGGAAAAATTCACCTAACAGTGTTCATAGGCCTGTGAGGCTTTAGATCGCAGCTGTCCCCCATCTTTCTCTTTTTTCCAGGATTACGTTGTCGACAGGCCACATATGACCTGAGAATAACTCCGGCTGTCTTTTAAAAGTTTTCCCACTAATGTTGATGATTTAAGTTGGTAGCCAATTTTTCTGCACCATCATGCAGATTTTCATGGAGCAATTTAACTAATATCCCTTTGAAATCATCTGATGCCACATAGCCACGCTCTTAGGTGCATCCAAGATTATCTGTGTGAAGCGTACAGCCAGATTTGTTCCATCCCTCCTTTTCAAAACCAGGGACTACAAACTGACATTTTGCAATGGCCTGATGGAACCTCTCCAAAGGTTCATCTTCTGAGGGTAGACTTAAGATCATAATCTTGGTTAAGGCTTCTTATTTGGAAATGATGCTAGAGCATTTCTTTCATTTCTATATTATCTCTCCTTGCTCGGGACTCAACCTTCATAATAGCCGCTGCTCCAAGAATGCGTCTAAAGCTTCCTTAACTTGTTGTCCATTTTAGGTGGGTGTTCCTGCAGAGGTGAGAGGCCCCTTTGGTTTCAAAGCATGTCAAAACACGTCCTAGTCCAAAAACACACCTGCTCTCTCTCTACATGTTGACTCTCTGTTGACGAATTCTACTAAGTGTAAAAATTCTGACATCTGTGCTGATTTTACCTCAGGGAGAGGACTATCTTCTAAGGAAAAGCTTAAATTAGTGGGTGTATAGCTTGGCTTCCAGTTTCAATTCTGAGTTTATAATTCATTCACAAATAATGTTCGGGCAGAGTTCTCAATAGGAGTTTCTAATAAATCTGCGTAAGGTAAGGAGAGTTCCCTAACTGAGGTAAGTCAACCATGAAGTTCCCCTTTTGGTAGAGTCAGGGAGTGGCCAGGGTGTTGTGATGGTGAACAGTGATGTGACAGGAAGAAAGTAACAGAATATTCTAGGAGGTTAATTGGTTGGGTGTACTCAGACCTAAAAAAGAATGAAATAATGCCATTTGCAGTAACGTGGATGGACCTAGAGATGATCATACTAAGTGAAGTAAGTCAGACAGAGAAAGACAAATATCATATGGTATCACTTATATGTGAAATCCACCCCCCCCCAAAAAAAAGACACGAACTTATTTACAAAACAGAAAGACTCAGAGATATAGACAAAAACTTCCGGTTACCAAAGGGGAAAGGGGGGGAGGGATAAATTAGGAGTCTGGCATTGACAGATACAAACTACTGTACACAGAACAGATAAACAACAGGTCCTACTGTACAGCACAGGGAACTATATTCAGTATCTTATAATAACCTGTGATAAAAATGAATATGAAAAAGAATATATATATATATATATATAATATATAAATAACTGAATCACTATGCTGTACGCCAGAGATGAATACAGCGTTGTAAATCAACTATACTTCAATTAAAAAAATTGGCTGGGTGAAAGGTTGTATATTCTTAGTAAGTAATGTCTGTATTGTGAGAGGAAACGCCAGGTCAAGTAGGGAGCCTAGAACTAGTTCAGAAAGAGCATTGACATTTTGCACTGGAAGCTACTGCCCTAGAATAAGGAGAACAAGCCTTTGCAATCAGGTCAAAGGTGTGGCTATAATAAGCAATGGGGTTTTGATGATTCCCATGAAGTTGAGTTAAAACTCTAAGGGTTTGTCTACATCACTCATGCCACTGTTATGCAGCCACCTTCTTAAACTTCCAAGTGTTGTTCCAAGTTATTTTCTAGATTATCCCCAGATCACCTGTAGTTTTACCTTTTATATGTTTGCATGCTTGAGTTACGGTCCCATTGATTTTAATGAGAAGTACGGCTGTTAGGGGGCTTTGCCCTACTCTGGGGGCCGTTTTTTGACCCCCAGGTTTCTTGTGGAAAGAGGAATCCTCTGGATCGCTTTCTGGGTCAGACTAGTCAGCTTTTGCCATCCAGAATTTAGTATCTGAGGTTCTGACCAACACGTGGACAAGTTGATGTAGGTCAGGGAACCTGGGGTTATATGCATCCATGTCATATGCAGAATAATTCTAAGTTCTTCTGTGGATAGTTGCTGGTATTGTTTGGGTTTAGGGAAATCCTTAATTACAGCCCTTGATTCAGCTCGGGTCCAAGGTTCACATTTTACAGTTGCTCACATACTGGTTGATGGGCAGGTTGCTCTTTAGTGGCAACTAGCATTTTCAGGTTTTAGTCGAGTCATTGAGAAAAGGCAGGGGTCTGGGCACGGGGAAGCGGAGGGTGGAGTCTATAGGTGCAAGAGGGAGATCAGAAGGGGAAAGGAGAGGAGGGGGAGCTGGAAGTGGACAGGCATCTGAGAACAGGGCAGGAGGAGGCTTATGAGGGAAATGAGCCTCGCTTGTTGGTGTCTAAGTTTGCCAGATTGCTTATTAGCTTCGGCCAAATAATTTTTTAGTGAGGCACTTATATTGAATCAGAATTTCATTTGGAGGCCTCTGCATCCCAATCGAAACACACTGCCCACTGGGAAAACTTCTTCCCTTTCTTTACTAAGGTACCTCTCAAGTGAATAATACTGTGTTTCCTCAGAGTGGCCAGCGGAGACCTAAGCCATCCATGATGAATTCACTCCACCGCTGGAAGAGAGCACCAGGGGATGTGACCTCTGGTTAACCTGCAAACTGGACCCAGACAGTCAGAGTCTCCTCCCTCCCTCCCTCCCCTGTCCTTGGAATGTACTTTCTGCCCACCATTCCTGCACTAGGAGCCATTTCAAGGATACAGCCTTGAGAGAGTAGGTGTTCTTGAGACTATCTGGACCGTGTGTATGACTAAAACCTTTTAAGGCCTCTGTAAGACTTAAGACTTCGGTGGGAGGGTGTGGAGATCTCCTTGTCCTGTACCTGCTCAACCCAAATCTCAAATGTAAGTTCTCTTGCTTATTAAACCAGCCACCCACCCATCTGGAGGAGTCTGCCTCTTTCTTGGGTCCCTCCCTGACCTCTCTGTACGGGGACCAGTCTCAAATTTCACCTGGGGGAACTCTTGAGGTTTTGTTTTTGTTTTTTTTTTGTGGGGGGTAAATTAGGTTTATTTATTTAATTTTTTTTAATGGAGATACTGTGGATTGAACCCAGGACCTAGTGCATGCTAAGCATACACTCCACCACTGAGCTATTCCCTCCTTCTGGGAATTCTTGAGGTTTTGAACTAACAGCCATTTGCAAAGAAGTCATAAGAATTAAGATTGTAATGTAACCTATTAGAAGCAGGAGTTTTCTCTGGAGGAGAAGATTTGGACTTAGGTGACCTCCTGAGGGTCGGCAACAATCAGCTGAAACTTAGTCCTTCAAGACCCACCCTGACAATTGGCTGAGGCACCCAGACAATGTGTGCCCCCTGGTAGGGGGGAAACCAAAGAAAACATCCTCTCAGGTTCAGAGTCAAGGTCTCAGGACAAAAAAACATCAAGGCAGACAAGACAGAAGAACCTTATCCAGTTTTGTTAGCAACCCACAACAAACTTTGTCTGAATGACTCCTGGTCTGGTAAAACCACAAACTCACCCATCTGTGAGGCTGATTTGAAAAACAGGCTAATAGGCTCGGTGTCTTTTCCACCTTGTGATCCTTCTCTGATGGCCAACAAGACAAACAAGAGTGCAGCATACTTTGGAAGTACAAAAGAGAGCAAAAAGAATGAAAAGAAATGGCTGGATCTACTAAGGATGTTAAAAAAAAAAAAAGGAACCAATGTATAACCTGGGTACCAAACTGAGAATAAATAGCCAAGGGACTCAATGTCAAGAGAATGGAGTTTAGATGTGGTGCTGACTTCCTATGTCAACTTGGAGTCAAAAGCCACAAGCGGCAGAAGGGGTCTCCATAGGATGGCACCCGGTAGGCGGGTGGGGGTTCTGCAGCAATGAGCAGGGCAGATCATGTCTTGCAGCCTCTGGGGAAATTGTGGAAATAAAGACCACCCAGTGAGAACAGACAGAAGCTATTTACTCAGAGCTTGCAAAGGAGTTAGCCACTATCGTTTGTGTTTGGTAGAGACTCAAAGGCAGACAGGAGAGTGGGAAGATTTATACGGTCAGCCTTCCATGTCTGTGGGTTTTGCATTTGCAGATTCAATGAACTGTGGGTCAAAAATATTTGAAAAAAATTCCAGAAAGTTTCAAAAGCAAAACTTGAATTTGTCACGCACTGGTAACCATTTACGTAGCATTTACACTGTATTAGGTATTATAAGTAATCTAGAACTGAATTAAAGTATCCGGGAGGATGTGCGTAGGTTATATGCAAATACTGTGCCATTTTATACAAGGGACTTGAGCTTCTTTGGATTTTGGATCTTGGTCCTGGAACCAATACCCCCATGGATACTGAGGGATGACTGTAATGGAAAAAAAGGAGAGGCTTCAGGTATGTTCTTGTTGGAAGTTGTTGGCTTGGGGGAGCTGCAGGTGGGCCGACTAACAGTGAGCATCTTATATGATTGGTTTGGGGAACATATTTGGCTTTCTTTGGTTGGCCCTGCGTTGAAAGTGTGGGCAAAAAATTGGGAAGCTGGCAGTCAGTGATCAAGTCCTGACTGTGCTGGGCTGATCACTGCAGGGGTTGTGGTTTGGCTTCCTGGACTGGTTTCTGCAGGATGTGGGTGAGAGTTCTATTGTCATATCTGGTTTGGCCATTGTCTGTTCGTATATTCAGTCTCTCAGTAGTAATCAGAGACTCCTTAAACAACATTGTGTAGACAGATGGCCACTCTATCTATTGGGGGGCTGTCCCTTCCCGGGTTGCCCAAAACATAACAAATGTCAGTTTAAAATAGCCTGATTGTTGCCTGTACCACAATGTGGTTGTGAGGACTCAACCTGCAGGTCTAGGTCACCTCAGGAAATGGTGGAAAGTTGAGTTCTGGTTGTCCCTTCACTAATGGCTATACATCCTGGGCACTTACTCATCCTCTTTGGAACTCAACTGCCATTCCAATAAAATGGGCATAACGTTAAATTTATTTCCCTGAAAGCAAAGGACCAAGTCAGATGTTTGCCTGAAGTAGTTTCCAGCCCTGAGTCACATGATTATTCTATAATTTTTTGATCCTAGATCTGTCCATTGAGATGGCACCAGGCTGGTGGGTCAGATAGGAAAAGCTCACTTGTGTGTATTTTTTTTTCTTCCCTGAATGAAGCTGTATCAATGCATGAATTCATCCTCAGAGCCATTTTGCTGTCTTGGTGTGGTGGAAATTTCTTTAAACGGAAAGGGAGATCTGTGGTGAGTTACGGCTCTGACGTTTAAGAGGTATGAGATTCTGAGTAAGTTTCTTAACATCTTTGTGTCTCAGTGTCCTCGTTTGCAAGATGTCATTCTGTCACCTCAAGGTTGTTGGGAAAATCAGCGTATTCGTGTGTACCCTCATGTGGATCTTTGGTTACATTTAAATTTTAATATTGAACATCATGAAATGTGAATTGGAGAAAATAGCTCAATTTGTTTTTCAACACAGAATTTAAAACTTAGAAAATGTTGAGAATCACAGGAAATACTTTTCAGACAGTTCATCCACAGGCCAGCAAGTGGGATTTCATAAGCCCCTTGACTAATGGGAACCCTCAGATGGTTTATTAGTGGAGACTGAAGAGAGAGTATTTTTCTTTCCGGGGTCAGAAACAGTAGCTCTCTGGTAGGTAATTTCATATCTGCATCTAATGGTTTACTTTAGAAGCCTCCTGCTTCTTTGGCATTTTTCCCTGGGGAGGAAGCAAGAGAGACAATTAGTGAGGGGAAGAGGGACTCTCTTCAGTGATCTGTCATTTTAACTTTGGTACATTTGTGGAGGAAGGGGGCTTACTCTCCTGTGTACCTTGGGTTTTAGGACAGTCCATGAAATGGCTTAAAATTCTCCTCTTCCTTCTTTCCTTTTTTCCTTCCTTCCTTCCTTCCTTCCTCTCATAATGGGTTTAAAATACACCATGAGTGAAGCTTTCCTTGGAGCTTTTTGAAAATACTTTACTAATAATGTCATAGCACATCACTACAGTGTCACTGGGAGTACAATTTTGACCCTTTGAGGAAGGGGGAGGTTCTGGGTCAAGGGCCTATCATCCGGGCAGTGGGACATTTTTCTTAAATTCCACTTTCCTTAGAAGGTAGGTTTAGTTTTTATTTCCCGGTTTGACCCTTCTTAGTTCTATTCTGATTCATTTAGTAATGCATAAATTATTAAGGAATACCAGGTATAATACCTTTTCCTATCTGACCTTATACCTTTGTGCAAATATATAGATCCCCAGAGGACTCACCAGTAAGCTTCCTGCATCTCCATCGCCCCATCTGTTTCCTGGGGGAATCTGTAACAATGGCCAAAACATTCTGCATAGGGCAGTCATATTACTCTATTTTCCTCATTCCCTCTTCAGAATCAAACATCTCTTAATTTCCCTAATGGAAGAACAACAAAAAAAAACTTATTTCATCATAGAAACTTTGGTGTGACATCACATCAAGGACTGCCTTCAGAAAACAGGGATTGGTTAAGAGACTTTACAGCACGTAGCATCTCTCACAAACTTATTCAACATTTTTTCTATTCCTCCCAAATAATCAGCTATTATTGATAATGATTAATTTGAATTGAATAAAGGGAAAGTGTTGGATAATTCTTTTTTTAATTGTGGAAAAATATGCTGAACATAAAATTTACCATTTGAACCATTTTTAAGTGCACATTTCAGTGACATTAGTACGTTCACATTGTTGGGCAACCATCACCCCATCCATCTTCAGAACGTCTTCATCCTCCCAAACTGAAGCTCTGTATCTATTAGATAACAAGGATGACTCTTGACGTGATACTGTAGTTTTTGTTCCTCTTCATTCTAAAAAGCTCTCCGCACAGAATAAATATAGACATCTCACTGGCTATATCAAGGCCAATTCAAGGGAAGCACATAATAGCTCTCTTTAAAAAATGTTTCAACTACTGAATGTGTTCATGCTACTTTATTTACTTAAACTTATTTTAATTTTTTATTCTTATTTTTTATTTAAATGTAGTCAGTTTACAGTGTTAGTTTCATGTGTACAGTAAAGCAGTTGTTATACATATACATACATACACATATATATTTTTGTTTCTTTTCCATTACAGCTCATTACAAGAATTGAATATAGTTCCCTGTGCTATACAGTAGGTCCTTGTTGTTTATCTATTTTATATATAGTAGTGTGTATCTGTTAATCCCAAATTCCTAATCTATCCTTCTCCCTCCTATCCCCCCTGGTAACTACAGTTTGTTTTCTATGTCTGTGAGTCTGTTTCTGGAACTTAAATTTTAATTGATTTTGTTTTCTTCAGCTTATTTTTACTTCCCTGGTTTCAGGTTTTATTAAATTATATTCATATATATTTTACAGTGGAAAACAAGGGTTGTTGCAAAAAACTCCAGAAGTCCACCCCTTCACCCTTTGTGTGTGCCTCCCTGAAGGCAACCACTTTAAAATCATTAAAAAAAAATTTTCCTATCATTAAATAACATGCATATGTGAGTACTTCTTCAGTTTTAGGCATTATCCACCAACTTTCCACTATGACTGGTGGGGCTTTTCCGTGGTAAATTAAGGATAGAGCTCCATTGTCCTCTAGTCTTGTTCAAAAGTTAAAAATCATTCTTATCCTTTTACTTTGAATGGGACCGTATTTTTTTCCCCATCTCTGGATCTCCATCTTCAGTGTTCTGAATTTCATAGATACATGCCATGCTCTTGGCCCTTACTGAGCCCTTTCAATCTGGAAATTGTGTCCTTCCATTTGAAGGAAATTCCTTCAATTATTTCATTGATGATTTTCTTCTGTCTGTTTCCTCTATCTCTCTCTTGAGCTCTTTTTTGAATATTGGATCTCGGGAATCAGTCTTCTAATTTTCTTCTGTTTTCTCCTCTTTTTGACAGGTCATAGCTTTTTTGTTCTACTTTCTAGGAAATTTACTTGACTTGTTACTCCATGAAGTGACTTAAAGTAACACAAATGTATCACCTTACAGTTCTGAGGGTCAGAAGTCTACCATGAGTCTTGAGAATGAGTCAAGGTGTCTGGAGGGTTATGTTCCTTTCTGGAGACTCTTGGCAAGAATTTCTCTTTGCATATTCAGGTTGTTGGCAGAATTCAGTTTCATACAACTACAGCCTGCATTTTCCTGATGGCTGTCAGCTAAAGTCTCATCTGCTTTCTAGAGGCCGCCCACATTCCTTGGCTCATAGCCCGGTTCCTTCATCTTCAAAGCCAGCAACAGTGAGTGGAATCCCTCTCGTGCTTCCAATCTCTCCTCACCTTCTATTGTGGCATCTCTCAGCCTCCAGCCAGAAAAGTTCTCAGCTTTAAGGGCTCATTTAACTAGACTGGGCCCACCTGATAATCCAGGACAATCCCCCCATTTCAGGCTCGCAATCACATCTATAAAGTCCATTTTGCCATGGGTTTCAGAGTTTCGGATGTAGACATCTTTAGGGACCTGTAGTCTACCTACTGCAGGGGTTTTAATGTCTACTATATTTAATTTCCAAGAACTCTTTATTCTCTGAATGTTTTCTTTTTTGTATTGCAAATACTTGTTTCATGTTTGGGATATCTTTACTTCTCTCTCTGACTATAATAATGATAGTTTAAAAAAACTTGTTTGTTTTCTTTTCCCTGTATAGTCTGTTTCCTGTAAGTTGCCTTTCTGTTGTGTTTACTTTGGTCTCAGTCTTCCATTGTGGAGCTCTGTGGGTTCATGGCTGCCTCTCATGGACATTAAGCAGCTGACTGGCCTCTCTGGGCACCTGGGCAAAACTTGTGGACTATAGGTTTGATGGTAAGGTGATCTGGCTTCCCCAATGTCAACATTTTAGGGTTTTTTTTTTTTCTCTTGGGTTAGTCAAACTCCTGAGAGGTGGATTTTTCTATCTCCTACTTACTGTGCTCTCGCCAAGAGATTAGCCAGTTTCCTTCTCCAGAGAAATCACCTCAGTCTTCTGAGCAGAACTGGGGAGGGAATTAAAACCTTCTTAAGTAGACTTTCAACCAGTCCTCCTGTTTTGAGCTCCCACTTTCTGCATCCACGGATTCCTGGTGCCAAGTCCCGAGGCGGTTGGAAGTTCTGCCGTGTAAGTTAAGTTCTTGCTTTCCCACTGCCAGCTTAGCAATCGGCTTTCTCAGATCTGCAAGGTCAACTGTGATTATGCAACCTCTTGCATTCTCTTTGTCCTTGTGGGTTTTTCCCTTTTCTGTAATTTTAGTTGCATTGGGAGGAAGTAAGAATGAATGAATGTTTATTCAGACCACTGAACTGTATACTTTAAAAGGATGAATTTTATAGCGTGTGAATTATATCTCAATGCAATAAATTAAAAAAAAAGAATGAATGTGTGCAATACACCATCTTTATCCCAACATATGCCTCCTAATTTCAGAGGACAGTGAGCCAGAGAAGCTTAAGTGAGAAACCAAGGATTGCAATGGTTTTAAGTGATTTCAAAGTTCACTTAAGTCAACTTTTAAGTGACTGTTCAGCTAAATCTACTCAGGTGTCCTGAGTTGTATCTGGCCTTGCAGAGTTGCACTTTGTGACAGTGACACAGACTCTGGCTCCTCAAGCCCTGACCTTGGGCACTTGCCATTCTAGCCTGCATCATTTCTGGAAGAGGAACACTGGTGCTCCGGCAAAGAGCAGGGATGAAATGGCCTGCAAGTCATTGAGTCAAATGCCAGTTAAAAAATGTACAAATATTGTTAATCACTTAATTATTGAATCTACATATAATTAATGGAATTTATATCATACAGTCATACAGTAATCTTAAGGATAGATGAAAATATTGAGAAGAGTGATGGTTGAGGCTCCAGGAGGAAAGGGAGCGTGGCTCACTCCCTGTGCTCCCTTCCCCACCCAGCTCCAGTGACGCAATTTGATAAACACACAAAATTCAAAGTGGCTTAAAAAAATACAAGGAAGATTAAGAGGTCTCTGGCTTTTCTTAACATAGCCAAAATCAATAACGTGAGATCGCTTCCTGTTAATGTTTAGGGACTTACATGTCTAACTTCCATTAGTATTAAGTACTCTTTCCTGCCAGTACCCATTTTTATGCATTTTAAAGTTGTTTATATCATATTCACAGTATTTTTCCACATAGCTGAGAGAATGCAAGATGGCTGTAATAGTTACTAAAGCAATTAAATGTTAATTATCTGTCTTTAAATCAATATTTCTTCAATCCCTTGGCCTCCCTAACCTTCCCCTAGTACATATCCCTAGTGTACTTCCACGGTTCAAACCTCAAGAATCTGTTTTTCTGCTGGAATATGATCACTTCTTTAAAGTTGCAGGATTGTATATCTTTAGTGGTTTGACCAAGCAGAGAGCCAGAACTGCCCTTAGACACAGTTTGGGTTGACAGAGTTAACAAAGAAAAATATAGGACCCTGCTGTAAAGAATTTCAGATAAACAATGAGTAACTTTTTTAGCACGAGTGTCACAAATATTGTGGGGGATATACTCATACTAAAAAAAATTATTTGTTTTTTATCTGAAATTCACGTTGAACTGGGTGGCCTGTATCTCATCTGGCAACCCTAGACCCAGGCTACAGGGGACTGCCCACCGGTGCCTTTGCCCAGGTGAGGAATCCTTGGTGCCAAATGGACGTACCCACACATTCCTGCACCCGCTTTATACACCGGGTGCTGGGTACCTGCAGATCTGAACTCTGCCCCCAAACCACCTCCCAAGACAGTCCTTCTGAGCGCAGTCCTAGTCTGAGCGAGGGGTGGCTGATCGGGAAGGGCGGAGAGAGATGTGCTATCTGGCCAAGGTGCCCATGCACAGGAAAATGCCAGGCCTATACCGCGGGAGGGCAGAGGCCTGGGTGAAAGGGCACAGCCAGAAGGAAGAGTGCCCTTACTCCGGCCCACAGATGTGAGGGCTGGGCCTGCACAGAGCCCCTGACCATGTACACATTGTGTGTGCTTTCTGCTGGCTCTCAGATGGGGAACGGCTTCAATGAGGGCAGAGTGTAGAAGTTTCCACTTACAATGTACAGCTTCCGTTTCCATCCTCTTCAATATTTTCATTTGTTTCAATTCATCTGCTTGGGGGGACATTTTCTGCCAGAAATTTCACCAATGGATGAGTATTTGAAAAAAGAAACTTAAAAAAATAACCTACTATTTGCATTACCCGCCACGCCCTCCCCCAACAAAATCCGTGTCACCATAACAACAACATTGCAAAGTAACTCTAATGTCTTCTCTACTGAGCCTTTTAAAGGATGGTTCGGTTAAATGCACCCAGGTGCTGTTTAAGTGCTAGCCGTTCCCCAGAGATTTGTCAGTGCACTAAAACACAAGCTCTGTTCATTTTAGAAGTAACTCAGCAGGAGTTGTAAGTGCAGATTCTGTTTCTCAAGAAAAAAAATAAGTAGAAGGAAGACACAAGAGGAAAGTAGGCTTTTGTGGAAATATGTGCTAGGTTGTTTATAATATAAACAGTGCTTATTTAATCTTGTTTAGAGAAAATTAAATTAATAATTGCCTAAGGCTCAGGACTGCATGAACCCACCTGTGCTGGTCCATGCTGGAAGGGGAATTTTAAAAAGGCATGTTGTAGAACCCTCCTCCACTGTTGGGAATGTAAATTGGTGCAGCCACTATGGAGAACAGTATGGAGGTTCCTTAAAAAACTAAAAACAGTTACCATGTGATCCAGCAATCCCACTCCTGGGCATATATCGGGAGAAAACTCTAATTTGAAAAGATGCATGCATGCCAGTGTTCATAGCAGCACTATTTACAATAGCCAAGACATGGAAGCAACCTAAATGTCCATCAACAGATGAATGGATAAAACATTTATGGTATATATACATAATAGAATATTTCTCGACCATAAAAGTTATGAAATAATGCCATTTGCAGCAACATGGATGGACCTAGAGATTATCATTCTAAGTGAAGAAAGCCAGAGAAAGACAAATATTGTATGATATCCCTGTGGAATCTAAAAAAAATTACAAATGAACTTATTTACAAAACAGAAATAGACTCATAGACATGGAAGACAAACCGTGGTTACCAAAGGGGAAGGGGATTAGGAGGAAGGATAAATTAGGAGTTTGGGATTAAGATAGGCACACTATATATAAAATAGATAACCAACAGGGATCTACTGTATAGCACAGGGAATTATACTCATACCTTGTAATAACCTATAATGGAAAAGAATCTGAAAAAGAATATATATATATATATTTACACACGCACACACAACTGAATCACTTTGCTATACACCTGAAACTAACACAACATTGCTACAGTTGTATTGCTATAGGCAAGTCTTTTTTTTTTTTTTTTAAATGATTTCTTGGAGGTTCCAACTGGCAACTGTACGTCAATTAAAAAACATTAAAAAGGCATGTTGTATCAGTTAGGACTTCTTTTGGCTCAGCGTAACAGGAAGCCAACTGCAGGGGCTGTAAAAAGTCAGGCATTTATTTTTCTCCCATAAACAGCAGCTTCATGATGCTACTGAAGACCCAAG
Organism: Camelus bactrianus; assembly: GCF_048773025.1. Lineage (NCBI taxonomy): Eukaryota > Metazoa > Chordata > Mammalia > Artiodactyla > Camelidae > Camelus > Camelus bactrianus. The sequence goes on along the minus strand of NC_133567.1, from coordinate 19,302,618 downwards.
TTCTTTCTGCCTGTCTGCTCTGCCAAACTTGGCTATGGCTTTCTTCCTCATGATCTCAAGGTGGCTGCTGCCCTGCTAGGCTGGAAGGGGAGGGCTGAAGACCAAGTAATGTTGCCAAGTCTTTTTTAAAATTGATGTATAGTTGACTTACAATATTATGTTAGTTTCTGGTGTACTGCAAAGTGATTCAGTTATATATATATAGGAATATATATATATATATATATATATATATATATATATATAGGTGTATATATATATATATATATATATATATATATATATATATATATATTCAGATTATTTTCCATTACAGGTTATTATAAGATATTGAATATAGACCCCTGTGCTATACAGTAAATCCTTGTTGTTTATCTATTTTACATATAGTGCTGTGTATCTGTTAATCCCAAACTCCTAATTTATCCCTTCCCCTCTTTCCCCTTTGGTAGCCATGAGTTTGTTTTCTAAGTCTGTGAGTCTGTTTCTGTTTTGTAAATAAGTTCATTTGTATTTATTTTTTTAGATTCCACATATAAGTGATATCATGTAATATTTGTCCTTCTCTGTCTGACTTAGTTCACTTAGTATGATAATCTCTAGGTCCAGCCAAGTCTTTCTTTTAAAATGATTTCTTGGAGGTTCCAACTCATCTCTCATTGGTCATTAATGTATCAGAGAGCCACCCCCAGCTGTAAGGAAGGCTGCAGTGGCCAGTGTTTCAGCTGGACACACTGCTACCCCAAACAAGATTTGGGCCCTTTAGGAAGGAAAATGGGAAAGCTGGATATAGAGTAGGCTATTAGCCATCCCTGCCACAGAGGTGAACAAGCATATAAATTCTTCAAGACATAAGGCATTTTTTTCTTCTAGTGTACATAAGTCAAATTCATCACTATATGGCAAGTTAAATAGATACGTATAGAATAAATATTTTTAACCAACACAATTTTCAAGTTCTATTTATTTGTCCACAGGTTAGTCCGTAGTTTGAGAGACCGTCTTTCCAGCTATTTATCTGAGCAGCTGCTAGTCAAAAATTCTTGACCACATCATAGAATTTCCTGCTAATGCCAACATTCACCTCACTGTTACATTCAGAAGGCCATCTTGTGGGGAGGGTATAGCTCAGTGGTAGAGTGCATACTTAGTATGTACAAGGTCCTGGGTTCAATCCCATTAAAAAAAACAAGCAGATAAACCGAATTACCTCCCCCCACCAAAAAAAAAAAAAAAAGCTTAAAAAAAATAACAAAAGGCATATCATTGCACCTTTTTTTTTTAAACGAACAATGGATTATTGGTAGATACAATACACCTCATTTTAAAATTTAAACATGAAAGCTAAACTTACAATATGGATTAAATGCATGGTATAATAAATCAGTGAAAAGATGATCCAAACGATCCTTGGCCTCCTGGAGCTCATTAGCAGCTAGGTTATAATCAAGCAGGTCTGTGGAGCAGATAGAGCTAGCGCTGCATCTCGCTGGCCTGAGAGATGAGTGTCAGAGGTGAGTGCCACCGGACAGACGCCAGTGGGAGTAGGAGGGATCACAGAGGACAGGCCTCATCTGGTTGAGGTAATAGGAATGAACTTCAGGAGAAGACGCTGGCAATGCAGGTGGGAAAGGGCCCCACTGGACACAGAGCGCAGTGCAGAGGAAACACGGAGTCGCTTCAGGTAACTACGGGTAATTTAAAACATATCAGAAAAAGCGTAGGGCGTGTGGAGTACTGGCCAGTTCTGCGGGCTGCAGGTCAAGCCAGGGTCCCCACGGAGCACAAGAAGCAGCTGGCTTTACCTGCAGACGCAGATGGCTTAGGAAACTGAGGTACCACTTTAGAAAAATATAATCAAAGTGACTTCACGGAGGATGAGTAACTGCAGAACACTTTGGAAGTAGAGTGCTAATGCTGATAATAAAATTGTTATTACAGGAACTTCAAACTGTCCTTTGAGCAATGGACACGAAGGTCCCTGTTGATAATATATATATATATCCAAATATATTTTCCAAAGGTCCCTGTTGATAATTCTACCCTTTGGTTTCCAGTATTTCATTTACTTCATTTCAGAGCGTCGTCCTTAACTCTGCACTCAAAACAGCTATTACTACATGAAAATCTTACTAATTTGTCACCAAAAACCCCACTTTCTGTGAAGACAGGACTACATCATTTTTCGAGAGATGTTTTCTTTGCAATTTTTGCCTCTTTGCTTGTTTTGGACCTAGTCTTGCAGACAACCTAGGGTATTATTTCAGTGGTAGGAGAACAGGAAAAGAGACATGAAGAGAAAAGAGCCACTGGCATTTCGAAATAACCTTCCTGTGTTTTCCACTCAGTGAGTACATAAGAGCGAGTGCTCGCGGAGGCAGAGAAAGGACATCTCCAGTGCCCCCGAGGAAACTTTGGCTGTGATAAATAACTTGAGGGTGGAACGCCCCCGCCATCCCGGTCCCCAAGCAGCCTCCAGGGTGATGCGAAGTCCCGCCGTCCCCTCTGCCCTCCTCCGGGGCGAGTTCCTGCCTGAGCTCGGCCGGCCCGGCCCGGCCCTCCCAGCGCCGCCCGCCCACTCGTCCTCCCGCCGGTCCTCCCGCACCGGCCGGCGGGGTCAGGTGGTTGGGTGACGCCCCGAGAAAGCGCTCCCCACGGCGCGCGGGCGGCGCCGCCGCGCCCGACGCCTCCGGGGGAGGGGACTTCCAGGGAGCCGCCGGCGGAGGCCAGGAGGAGCGCAGCGCGCGGGCGGGCTGAGCCGAGCGGGGACGGGCGGCCGGAGGGCGGCAGACATGGACCGCGGCGAGCAAGGTGAGGGTGCGGGGTCCCGCGCGGGGCCGGGGCGCGGTCGGGCGCGGCGCGGGGCGGCGTGCGGCCTGGCGCCCGAGCAGGTGCAGAGCCTTCTGTGCCCGCGCCGCAAGTTGCGTCTCCCGGATCCGAATCCGGATCCGGGGTCCTGGTGGGGCCCGAGCTGCAGGGAGCTGCTCCCGCGGCCGGAGAGGGCGGATGGGGCCGCGCGCGCGTGCGAGTGGGTGAGAGAGAGACACAGCAGAAGAAAAAGAAAGAGAGAGAAGGTTCTGGGAGGCGGCGGAGGGCTGGCGCCAGGCTCGCGGAGCCGGGGCTGCGGATCGCGATGCGCTTTGGGAGGAAGCCGCGTGAAGGGGGTCCTGTTCAGCTGGCCCTTGTAACCCGTGGAAACTGAGGAACCGAGGGGTCATCTCACCCCTGAAGATGGGAACGTGAAATCCTCCCCACCCGCGTATTAAGACTTTTGCCCTCTTCTGGTTAACGTGGTAAGGAATATTGGTGGCGTTTGAACCCGTGGCGATGGTTTTGCATGCAAGCATTTAACATCCCCCGATTGTGGAGTAGTGCCTATGGGTTTATTTGGAGGGGAGGGGGCGGCTTTTCATAGTAAGGATCCTCTTTTACCTATCAAGGTGGCATCCGCCGACACAAAACCCTTAGTCTGATTACTCTGGCTTTGAATACAGTTGTTTCTGAAAATAGTATCTCAAGTAGAATTGCCCCCAGTACACTCATTGTTTAAAAGCGATGTGGCAGTGGTAGGGCAAGGTTTTCAGATTCAGATTATTGCTACATCCTAGAGCTCTTTGCTGATAATAACCCAGTAACTGTCAGATTCATGGCACCCTTTTTAAAAGCTATGTAAACGCTAAAAAGGTAACAATACTGAGGTAAAAATACTAAGGTAAATTTTAGAAAGTGGGGATGGGAATTATTCTTATTTTGAATCGTAACACAAAAGGTTTTTTTTTCTTTTTGCTTATTATCCTACAATATTTACCTTCATACTTACGAGTTTTCATTTAAATGAAACCATAGTCCATATGTACTATTTTGTATTTTACTTTTGATGAGTTATAAGATAGAATCTTTGGAGCCTTCCAACCCTTCCTTATCACCTTTCAAATTAATCTCAAGCCTAACATATGAACGCTTATATTATAAACATTTTATACAATATGTAATATGTAGTATGTGTATAATACGTCATGTATGTATCTTTACACTTGCACACACACTGTCTGGATTTTATACTTCTTTATGGGAGAGGCATATACTTCATTTTTGTTCACAGTTGGGTAACCTGGTGATTTGCACGTGGTAGACATTTAAATGTTTGAGTCAGAAACCTCCTCACAGGTCTTTATACATATTGTTAGGAGAAGGCCTAGGGGCCACCAAGTAGGCCAGCATTATTCTGTCTGGATTTTAATGGGGGCAGTGAGGGTGGGAAACATGTGAACATGCATATTTGTATATGACTTACTTTGTCATATTTCATGTAGTGATGTTTTTAGCATACATAGCTGTGGTACCTGTCAAAGTAGATGAAATAGCTGTGTTTGAATCAGGTGAATGGAGTGACTGATTGCATTAGATTTTGTATTCTAGCTTAGCTGGTAAGAATCGCAAGTCATTCGTACTTCTGTGATATTCCAGTTTCCTGATGTCCTTTATGTGGTTCTTGTAGGACTGCTTTTTGTGTATGTATGTCGAAGATAATATTTGATAAATTCTTTGGTTTACAAGAGGAGTCTTTTTCTTTTTTTTAAAGCATTTTTGTTTTTGGGGGAGAAGGTAATTAGATTAACTTATTTTAATTTATTTTTTAAATGGAGGTACTGAGGATTGAACCCAGGACCTTGTGCATGCTAGGCATGTGCTCTACCACTGAGCTGTACCCTCCCCTGAGGAGTCTTTTTCTGTCTCTAGTTTTCAGATGTTTTCTTTGGTCAGGATATTTGTTGGTCATGTTAGTCCTTGCCTTTAGTTGTTATTCCAGAAGGTTGAGGGAAATTCATCCTCTTAAAAGTGGGGAGTTTGGAGACTGGGCTCTGAACGAAAGACGAGCCTCCTGCCTGGAGCAAGGTCAGCTGGCTGCTGGCGCAGCTTTGCTGTGTTACAACCACGTGGCCTTTCCTTGTCCTTTTGGTTCCTTCGGCCTGTCTCTTTTGCCTTTTCATCTTTCTGTTCCTACCGCACATAGTAGGTGTTCAGAAATGTGTGCTGACTGCCTCCGAGGAAAGGGCAAAGTGCCCAAGGGCAAGTGCCTTCCAGCTCCTGGAACCTCTGATGTCCCTCTAAGTTGGTAACTGCTTCCCACTTCCTCCTCTTCTTTTTCTCTGTGTTTTAAGGAAGCAGAACTCTGGTTGGGAGGAGAAGGTTGCTAAGAAGGCTGTGCTGGGCTTAGAGGGTAAGTTTACCTGTTAGGTCTTTGAACGAGTAGAGTGGATGGCTCAGTGTTCAGTGAGTCCATAGTGAGACTATGTGAGTCCGACGTGGAACCTGGGACTGTAAACCTGCAGGTTCACGAGCAAAGCATACTGGCTGAGATAAGGTTAATAAAAACTCTGTAATTGTCGCTTGAATTGTGATTTTTCCAAAGTATCTAAAACCAAATGAGAACATTTAGGATTTGTTTAACTTACTTTTTAAAAAATATTCATGGAGTTTGTTGTGTTTGTCCCTTAAACAAATTGAATTTAATTTAAATGCAAAATTAAATGCCCTGTGTCTTGTCTTAAATGCGTGTCTCTATTAAATTGTCTCCTTATACATTCCTAATTATGTGAAGTTGTCAAAATCTATCGTTTGCTACCAATTTTGTTTAACAGAGCTATAAAGATTTAAAATGAACAATTTTCCTGTGTTTTCAGCCATGCATTATGAATGCTTTTCAGTAGGGGGCTGAGATTCTACTGTTTTCCCATGCTCTCCTATGCTCAGGCATTGTATACACTACTCTGCTCGTATTGAGAGCAGTCAACATCAGATGATTTAAAATATACCTTAAACTGCGAAGCGCCTCTCAGGAGTGTCTGCGGTTCAGCCCAGCACAGCACACTTCACGTGTGCTGTATTTTCCACTTTGAAAGTGCAGTGTGACCTGCTACCTAGAGAAAACATTGTGTCAAAAACCTCCTGTCTGCCTCTTATGGGGCTGACTAGATAATTATACCCGAGTACTCTCTTATGTGAGTTTAGCATCATTATATTGAAGTGACAGTCACCTAGCCACTAAGCATTTTACCTTTGTTTGAGTTAAACCACCACCACCACCACCAACAGCAACACTGAAGCTTTATTTTAAGGGGGTGAGGGAAGGCTGCTGGAGCCAGAAAAACTGGGGAGTGGGGAAAGCTGCAAGAAAAGAGTGTCACTATACTTTAGTCTAATTTCAGCATGGTAATTATGCTATTGACATAAACAAAAGGTGAGCTGTTGCTGATTTACAGGTAAAACAAATGTAGAGATGAATGGATGACAATTTTGAGGGTCGGCTTCCACCCGCCCCAGGTCCTTGGTTTCTCTGGTCAAGTCTAGCTTGCTGTATGGTGCTAATGTCTTTGTTAGTTCACGAGCACTTCCTTCATTTATTTTTATGCAGCAGTCCGCCTGGTCCCTGGGGGAAGAGCTGAGTGGTAGGAGTGGTTATGATCTTTCAGCCAGATATCAAAACAGAATAATCTATGTACACAATAAAAACAAATTACACTCATGGTTCCAAACCGAAAAGAACACCCAAATCCCCTGGACTTCTGTGCTAGTGGCCCTCTTGTTATAGGCTAACGTTACTTTATTTTCCTTGTGGGATTAATTATCTCTGTTTTCATTGTTGACTGTTGTAAATCTCTCTTCTGAGACTCTCCCGAATTTCATTTAAACCGGTTGGGTACCAGCTGTACAGAAACCATAATCTTAGCGGTGTATTTTTATTAGAAAAGTGTCCAAGGGATCAAGGGATTTAATGGTTAGTGGAAGTTAAAAAACGTTTGAATTAAAAATACTTCCTGGTAGCTGAGAATAGTTGTTCATTTTAGGAAACTCAGAGAAAATAGATGGAGAAAAAGAACACAATCACCTATAAATCCTACCCTATAATCCTACCCTAGAAAATCACTGTTAACACACTGGCTTATACCCATCCATGGATCCATCCTTTGAAACAAGTCACAGAATAATCTCTTATGGAATATTTCATTTTATATCTTGCCTCCCACCCCCACCCCCTATTTAAACTCAGTATATTTTAAAAATACCCTTCTCCAACATCATTTTGACTAGTGTGACCATGCACACCATACAGCATTCAAAATGACTAAAAGGTTGCAGAATGTCAACCAATCTCCTTCTCATTCTTGTCTCCTAGGCTATTTCCCTTGGATAGCAGTGTCACCACTGTTAACAGTTTCTTCTCCATCCATCCAGAGAGATTCTACTTATGTACTTATCTATGTACACTTAGATTTAAATACTATATATATGCATGTATATATGTGTGGATATATTGTTTAAACTGTAGCCCACAAATTGTTTAGTACCTAACTTCCTTCACTTAAGTAGAGTTTGTTTGAGAGATCATTCCACATAATGTTATATGTTATTTTTAATAGCTGTTTGTAGATGTCTATTTGTAGATTTACCATGTTATGTAGCATAAGAGCTGTTATTTAACTTGTTCCCTATGGATGGACATTTAGGTTTCCCCTGATATTTTGCTATTAAAACAAAGCTTCAGCAAATAAATTTGTATGCAGGTTATTTGATCAATCTGCCAGTATGTGTGTAGGAAGAATTCTTAGAAGAATGTGACTGTTCAGTTTTGATAGCGCTAAATTCTGCTCCATAGAAGTCGTGCCAGTTACACTCCACCAGCAATGTGGGAGCACCTGCTTCCCTCCATCAGGCGGCCAGGGTGTTGTCGCACTTACTCGTCTGCTTATCTTGCAGGGGAGAAAAGGGCTTCTCAGTGTATGTTTTATTATATATTTTTCTTTATATGAAGGTGATTGTCCTTCTTTTGATAGTTTAAGATCTAGATTGCATTTTCTGTGATGTGTCTGATCATATACTTTGCCAAATGTTCTATTGTTTCATCTGTCTTTTTTCTTCTTGATTTGTGGAATGTAGGCCTCTGTCCATGACATGAATTGCTAATGTATCTTTTCCCTAGTTTGTTGTTCCTTTTTTTGACTTTCTAGTGATTTTTTTCCAAGCAGAAATATTAATCGATGGCTGTTTTCATGTATAGCTTCTGGCTTTTCAATCTGTCCTAGAAATGCTGTTCTCACTTGGAGTTTATGTTTTTATTTTTTACATTCAAATCTTTCATCCATGTGAAGTTTATTTTGATAAAAAATGTGAGTTATGAATCTTAAACTGCCCCCTGCCAACCCCTCAGTTGGTTACTCAGTTGTCCAACACTGTTCCTGATGGATGGCTCTTTCCTTTACTGATTTGAAATACTACTGTTGTCAGTACAAAATTTCTGGTTTCCTTTCTTTCCCATTTATCTATCTGTTCATCCATAGCAACCAAACTGTTTAAATTATTGTTGCTTCATAATATGTAAAATTATCTGGAAGGGCTAGTCTCCCCTGATCACTCTATTTTTGTTTTTATTGCTAGATTTTTTTTTTCTAGCTACTCTTGCTGGATTTTATTTTCAAATGAACATTAGAATCAACTTGTCTGAATGAAACTTTAACAGAAATTCAGTTGGTATACCTTTCTTCCCTCCCCTGTGCTCCACCTCCCTTCCCCCTTCCCTTTTCTCTTTCTTTTATTAAAGCTTGTTTTTTTTTTTTCCTTTATTGGATGTCCCAGTATATGTTCATCATGGTCATACTGTACATACTATATATACGGTTTTGTATTCTGTTTTGGATACTATTAGATGAAAAAATTTTTGACATATCATTTAGAAAAAAGTATCTCTAAACTATATTTTTTGATGACTGTATCCTTTCACCATTTGATGTTTATATAACTGCTTCTTTGCTGGGATCTGGATTGACTTCCATTTTAGATATTGTAATTCTTAAATGATAAATTGTTTTAGGATAAATTTCCTGAGACAGGACAAAGGGTGTGAATATGTTTAGGCTTTTGATGCCTGTTGCTAAATAACAGGAAAACATAATTCTCATTTCTTACAAACTATAGTAAAAAACACATAACATAAAATTGACCATCTTAGTCATATTTCAGTGTACAAGATAGTATTATTAATTCTACATACCTTATTGTATAACACATCTCTCCAGCTTTTTCATTTTAATGACTGAAACCCTAGACCCACTGAGCAACACACATTTTTCTGTCCCCACAGCCCCTGGCAGCCACCATTCTGTTTTCTGTATCTATGAGTTTGATTACTTTAGATACATTATTAAAGTGGAATAAATGCAGTATTTATCTTTTTGTGACTGGTGTATTTCACTTAGCACAGTATCTTCCAGGTTCATCCATGTTGGTGCATGTTGTAGGATTTCCTTCCTTTTTTAAGGCTGTATAGCATTCCATTGTTTATATATACCACCTTTTATTTATCATCCTTTGTTTTCTTTATTCATCCTTCAGTGGGCATTTAGGTTGCTTCCACCTCTTGTCTGCTGTGAGCATGGGTGTGCAAATACTCTTTTGAGTCCTGTTTTCCATCCTTTTGAGTAGGGGAGGAAAAATTTTTCCTCTACCCTTCTTGGTTATTTGGCTGGTCTAATAATCAAATTAACATAGGACATATTAACAGGAGGAAAACAAATTTAGTTAGGTTCATACAGGAGTCCTACAGGAATATGAGACCCACAGGCTGTCAGGCAGCTGAGGCTTTTATGACATTCTGAGCTAAGGAGAATGGGGAGGGGTCTGGGGCTTCAAAAGGGAGGAAGACAAGTCACAGGAAGATGGGAAGAGCAAATGTTTGGTAAACATGTTTGCCATGTCACGCAGGACATGGGACCCAGAGAGGACTTTGATCTCTAGGCCCAGTCGGTCTGCCCCCCAGCCCACCACACCCAGCCTGTATTCTTGGTAGCTGTATCTCGTGTTAGTTCCCTTCGTGGACCAGACCCTCTATCTAAATGCTTTTAGGCAGTGGAAGGAGAGGTAAAAGTTTTTCTTGAATCTGCTGGGTCTTGATTGAGCCTTCAGCTCAAAATAGCCCACAGGCCACAGTGGCTCATTTGGGAGAGACTTGTTCTGAACCCCTTCAGTACCCAGAAATAAAGTTGCTGGTTCATATACTAGTCCTTTTTTTTTTTTTTTTTTTTTTTTTTGTGAACTTCTCTCCTGTTTTCCAGAGTGGCTGAGTGGCTGTACCATTTTACATTCTATTTTAAAGGGAAGAGGGAAGGTTGTGGGGGCCAAAAAACTGAAGAGGTGGGTAGGCTGCCTGGGTTCTGATTTCTCCACATCCTCAGCTCCACTTTCTGTCTTCTGTCTTTTACAGGGCCCTTACTAACGGGTCCGAGATACTCTCTCACTGTGGTTAGGATTTGCGTTTTCCTGATGATTAATGCTGCCGAGCATCTTTTCATGTGCTTTTTGGCCATTGGTATGTCTTCTTTGGAGAAATGTCTGTTCAGGTCTTTGCCCATTTTATGACTGCATTATTATTATTATTATTATTACTAATTTTTTTGGTCAAGTTGTAGGAGTTGTTTATGTGTTCTGGATACTAAGCCCTTATGAGATACATGGTTTGCAAATATTTTCTCCCTTTCTCTAAATTGCCTTTCACTCTTGGTCGTTTCCTTTTCTGCACAGATGTCATTGCCCTGAGCGGAGGAAAAGAATGATAAAACTTATCAGTTAAAAAAAAATGCCATCTCTTTTCCTGTAAAATTCCTCCATTTACTAGAGAGGCTGTAGATGATATTAGCCATTTGCTTTTATTTGTTACTTACTTCTTACAGTTGGGATCTCAGTGTGTCTTTGCCTTCTCCTCCCCTCTCCCCACCCTCCTGTCCATATTAAATCTGTGTGTTTAGTGGCAAGGATTTATTTTTTCTATTTTTATTTTCATTGGTTATGTTGGATCGTTTTATGTTATTTTTACTAATAAAGATTAATTTTCTTGTGACAGTTTTTAGAGTAACTTACATGGCTCTGAGTAGCTTTCAGTACTTGCTTCTCTGTGTCTGTGTGTCTTCTCTTTAGATGCTTTTGTAATTAATGCTAAAAGTAGTGGTTTTAGGCAAGGGTATTAATTTACATGCTTTGGCTTATAGGCACGGTGAGTGCATCTCATGTTACAGCTATTCAAATGTAAAACTCAGTTTTAAAATTATATAAAACCGGACCTTGTAAAGTTTTGGATTGAGAATTTACTTAATAGGATTAAACTTCACCTATTGTATTCTGAGATCTGTTGGCGGCATTGTGATGTGGAAAAGGAGCTTCCAGTGCAGTCAGTAGGGCCGTAGGACTGAAGATTATAGTTTATACAACCCACTAGGGTGTGTACTTGGCTAGAAGTAAAGTGTCACTAGGAGACCGCCCTGACATTTGTGTTCCCAGCTCTTAGCGGATGTGTATGTTGTGTGTTCTCCATAAATATTTATCCTGTTGTGCATACATTAATTAGAAAGATTTCCTTAGATGGAGCACAAGGGATTTTTAGGGCAATGAAATTATTCTGTATACTTATAGCGGTGGCTGCATGTCATTATGCATTTGTCAAAACCCATAGAATGTACAGCATCAAGAATGAACCCTAATGTACACTGTGGACTTTGGTTGATAATAATGTGTCCATGTTGGTTCATCGATTGTACCAAATATGCCACACTGCTGAGGGGTGTTGAGGGTAGGGGTGTATGTGTGTGTGGGTGGGGAGGGCTATGGGCAAAACTCTATTTTCTGCTCAGTTCTGCTGTGAACCTGAAACTGCTCTAAAAAATAAAGTCTATTAATAAAAAAAAAGATAGGAAAGTGAAAGTACAATAAACTTTGACTTTGACACACTTAAAAAAATTAGAAAGATTTCTAGCATCCTTAGAGTCAGAAGGGATTAGATACAAAAAGTTAAGAATTAAGAAAAGATAGTGATTTGGCAAGGAGACAAGAATATATATTCCAAATGTGCTTAGAGTTTTATCTATAATCACTGAAAATCTGGTCTGTAAATAGAAGCCAAATTGGTACTTCACTTCCAAAGTAGGTGTAAGTGTGTGTGTATACACTTAACAGACAGAAGAATACACAGTGTTGGTTATGTTTTTATTCTCCAAAAGGGTGGTGGATGTGGTGCTCAATAAATAACTTTCATAAATACGTTTTCTATGCTGTGTTATCAAAGTTAGTTTTTTGTTTTTTGGTTCTAGTGTATCCTGAACTTAGGAGGGATGTCAATATGTTTTAGAAGTTTTCATTGAATGCAATTGAGAAGGGCAAGGGGGATGTTGACAGTGGTGGAAAGGATTTGCTACTAGTTAACCAGAACGAAAATTACGTAAAGAGGGAAAATCGCAAGCATTTTGGCCGCTGGAGCATTTAGCAAAGTGGTGACCAACTGTCCGTTTTGGTGTATACTGAGTGTACCACTTTTGGTATGTGACTTTATTAGCAGTCAGAATGGTGATGATGGTGTTGATGGTAATGATGATTCCATCTGGCTTTTGCAGAACTCTTACTAATTTGTCTTCATATTGTTTCATTTTAGTCTTTCAATGCTGCGGGGTGGTAGGACTGCTATCATTTTCATTTTAAACTTCAGGAAACAGAAGCTGAGTGATCAAGATCTCCCCATACTCTGCTAGATGCGGAGAGCATGGCAAAAACTGCTTCCCACACCTGTTGTCTCTAAGAAAGTAACCTGGCGTCCAAGAACAAATTCAACTATGTTTGCAAAACAGTTTAAAGGGCTGGGGACACTTCATACATGTTAGAAATGTTTTCCTTCCAACTAGTTAAAACAAAATTAGAATCGAAACTGCCTCAAGCCCTGCATTATAATGACTTAAGTTTTCCAGCTGGGGTTTCACTGGGTCACTTCAAAATGCAACTGTTACCACTAATATCAGCAGCAACCACCTTTGCTGGGTGCTTTCTGTAGACTGGGTTCTATTTTCAATGCTTTTCATGTTTCATTTTGAAAACTTTTATGACAAACCTGTGAGCCACACTCACAATGTTTTTTTACGCTTTACAACTGAAGAAGCAAGGTATGAAGGAATAGGGTAGTAACTTCTCCAGGGGCACACAGCTTGACACAGACAGAGCTGGGTTTTAAGCCTGGGATATTTGGCTGCAGAGTTCTTGCCCTTGTGCAACATATTATACTATGTAAAAGTTTTATATCATCTCCCTTTTCCTTTCAAAGCTGTTGTTCAGAAGGGCGCCATGCTGTGGTAGCTACCACGTGAGAGTGCTAGGCAGGGCGTGTGTGTACACAAGAATTTGGCCATGTGTCTGTCCTTGTGCACCAGAGCTAATTGTAAATGTTCAGGGCAAAGAATGCGGGACCTGACATTATGTCTGGGTTCAAAATTTGGCTTCCTTATTTTCTAGTTGTAAGACGCTGGATAAATCACTCAACCTCTTGGAGGCTGTTACACCTCAGCCTACTTAATCTGAGAAAATTAAGTAAAAATCTGACTAGCACTGGGGCTCAATAGGTGCTGATTCTTAAACTGAATATTTGCATTTCTGTAAAATGCTAAATCAGTGGCTCCCAATTCAAATGAAACATTTCCTTTATTTAGAGACAAGTATAATGTGATGCCTGCCCTCGGGCTCTCAGGCCAGGCTGGAGAAGCACGTGTCCAGCTTGGCCACTGCAGTGGCTGTCAGGGCTGCACACCTGGCAGAGGAGGAAGCCAGCAGCGTCGGCTGGTCATCCAGGGAGGATTCTCATAGCAGGTGGCCTTTGAACTTGGACTTGAAGGCTACGTAGGGGTCTTGGTAAGAGGTGAGAGAGGGAAGGATGAAGAAGGGAATTTGGGAAGGAGTTTCAGCCTGTGCAAAGGTGCAGAGGCATGAAAGGTCACAAAGTTGCTTGAGCCGTAGAAGTCCCCTGTGGCTGGAGTTCAAGGTGGTCACTAGGGGTGTAGGAGCAGCCTCGTGTGCTAGGGTCAGGAATCAGGACTGTGTTCTACAGGTGATAGGCAGGTGGTAGGCGGCTGAGAGTTTAGTTTCAGAATAACATTCTGGCAACTGAGTAGAAGGTACTAGCAAACCACATAGCAGGTATCGCAGTGTTCCACACCAGGGGCAGGGGTGCTGGATTCCCGAGAGAGGTCTGGGTGCAATCGGTCAGATGTTGGGGGAGAGGATCTGGGGATAAAGAAGAGCACACAGGGGCTTTTGTGTCATTTCTAATAGAAAAGAGCAGGGAGGAGAGAATTTCATCTGGGGTATGTCATATTTGAGGTCTGTTCCATTTGTCCAAAGCTGCATCAAAACCACCCAGAAAGCTAATGGTTTAAAGCAACAGCATCTCTTGTGGTCACAGATCTGTAATTTGGGGGGAGCTTGGTGGGGGGTGCAGCTTGTCTCTGCTCTACTCAGCTCAGCTGGGGGCTTGAAGCACGAGGCTCAGCTCCCCCAAAGGCTCACTCACTCTCATGAGGGGCAGCCGTGCTGGGAAGACGCCGGCAGCTGGGGCTCCTCGGGCACCTGCCTCGGGCGCCTGACTCGATCGGCATGCTCTCCGGTGAAAACAGCATGGCCTGTTTGAGGATGGTTATTTGCTTGCCTGCGTTGAGTACTGTGTTTTGCTGGAGACCTTGCCGTTGATCCAACAGCGTACAGCCCCAGGATGCCCGGGCTTCTTACCTGTTACCCCAGGGCTCCTAACCAGTGGGTCCTAAGGGAGAGGCAGTCAGAAGCTGTGTGGCTTTTTATGACCTAGCCTCGAAGTCACGTGGCATCACTTCCCCCTCATGTGTTAGAAGTGTGTCATGAAGGCGAGCCCACGTGCAAGGAGAGGAGAATTGGACTCTACTTTTTGTGGGAAGAGTGTCAGTGAATGTACACACGTTTTAAAGCCACCACCTGGTCCTTGTGGGACATACTTGTGGACGGGCCCACAAGTACGGGTGACTGTGGATCTGTGAGAAGGAGCGGGGCAGGACAGCAAGGTTTGGGAAACGTGATAATTTGAAGCTACTAAGGATTAGCTTATTACTTACATATTAGCACATGTGATATTTGAAGCTATTAAACTGCTGAGATGGCCCAGAAGAAAGAGGACAGACAGAGCATGGAGTAGGGACATTTCAGGGCTGGGAGGGGAAGGGGCAAGTTAAGAAAAAGGGCATTTGACTTTCAAAGGCTCTGAAGAGGCCGAGTGCATTGAGGGGAAGAAGTGGATCCTGGCTTTGGTGATGAGGACCGGTCATGGACAGTGCTGAGAGACTGGAGCTCTGCGGGTTGGGATGAGGTGGAGGAGGAGGGGGAGGGCAGGCGCCATGGACGCGGGGCCTGTGAGGGTGGTCAAACGTGGGATGAAAACCCAAAATGAGAGACCGCTCTTTTGAGAAGCCAGGGCGGGTTTTAAAGGGAAGTTCAGATTAAGTTGATGATTTGCTTGCCTGTCTCGAGTACTGTTTTTTGTTTCTGAGCGCAGAGAGGCTGCTGGTTTGACCTTTGTGCATGCTTGTAAAATGAGAAAAGAAAGCGAGGCAAGGGAGAGTCACTGGTTTTGCCATTCCTGTATATGTCAGTGGTTTTAGTTAAGATGCTTTTAATGCGAAATGTATTTTAATAGTGCTAGCCTAGAGTCTGACCTTCAAGGAGCTCAAGTCTGTCAGCAATAATTCACTTTAATGGGGAAGAGCCTTGCGGAGAATAAGTACTTATTAAATATCTGCGAAATGAAAGCATGAGGCAGTCTCTGGGTGGTGTGAGGGCCAGGGAAGCAATTTAGCCTCGAGGTGACATTAGAGCCAAATCACAGTAAAGCTGTGATGTCCTTTTTAACCAGCGGTTTCTCAGGGTGAACCTGCTGGTGTGAGCGCTCGCTTTCGCGGTGGAGCACCCTGGCTGTGGGGTTGATTCAAGCAGCGTCTGGATTTGTCAAATATTCCCTTGAGAAAGGATTTTCCCTCCAGAGTGGCAACCCCTTCCCCCCATTTCCCCCACGAGTGAGGTCTGTTGACCTTACAGTCGACTTTCTGGGTGATTTTTTAATGGGTGGCTACTGCTCATCACATCAGGGATTCAGTGAAGATTCTGACTAATAGTAAAGATAACATGACAGATTTCTCTTGGTTTAGAGGTTTTTATTTTTTCCCCAGCATTACAATTCCTTCCCAAACTGACCTCCTCTTTTTAGCCCCTGGAAGGGCTTCCATTCCTGGGAGTCTTGCTGTCCTGCGGGTGGCCTCTGGCTGGGGCTGTGGTCACTGCCGATAAAGGGCTGATGACGTTTTCCTGGTCTGATTATTCTATTCACAATGGCAACTGTAGCTGTTAAACTTGAAAAGCAGGGAACTCGGATGGAACGAGCAACTTTCCAAAGTGCCCTAGGTCCTCAGGGTTCATGGCAGCATTATTTACAGTTGCCAAGGTAGGGGAGCAACTGCGGTGTCCATCAACAGATGAATGGATAAAGAGAAAGTGGTATAGATATACAATGGAACACTACTCAGCCATAAAAAAGGATGAAGTCTTGCCTTCTGCAGCAACATGGATGGACTTGGAAGGCATTATGCTAAGTGAAATAAGTCAGACAGAGAGAGACAAATACTGTATGATTTCACTTATATATGGAATCTAAAAATTACAACAAACTAGGGAATAAAACGACAAAAACAGACTCACAGATACAGAGGACAGACTAGTGATTACCAGTGGGGAGAGGGAAGTGGGGAGGGGCAGTATAGGAGCAGTATGAAAAAGGTTATTATCTGAAAGGATTATATGAAACCATGTGTGAAACTTTTTGAAAATTGTAAAGCACTGTAGAATTTCAAGAATCTTTCAATATATTAAAAAAAAACCCAAAAGCAACAACAAGAGCACTTTGAAAATTCCCTAAAATCCAAAGTGAAGCAGAAACGTTGAGTCCCACATCAGTCTGTCTGCTCCCCTCAGTTTGCGTGCAGGCATGCTCATTTCTCTCCTTTTTCTGTTGCCCATCTTTGCTTTTCTTTTTCTCTTCTCTCTCTCTCTTTTTTTTCTTTAACTCCACCTAATTTCCATTTTCTTCTTTCTCTTTTTAATCTTTCCCCATTTGGGGCCATAAAATGAAACTCAGTGGTTTTGTTGCCCTTGTTCTTTTTGCTTTGCTTTTACTTAAGGGATTTTATGAATTTATTCAATATATTTTATGTTTCATATTAGTATTAATTTTTTTCTGTAGAAATAAAAAAAAAACCCTGAAAACATATTTCCTTCTTTGTTTATCTATTATTCATTTCATTGCTGTTGCAAAGCAAATTTAAGTGTCTCCCTCTCTTTTTTGGTGTGTGTATAATGATTCAAAGCTTAGAAAAAAATATTTCAAGTTATTGGTTTTTTTTAATTTTATTTTTAATTAGAGTGGAGTTGATTTACAATGTTAGTTTCAGGTGTACAGCAAAGCAATTCAGTTTTATATATATATACATATGTATACTCATATATTTTCAGATTCTTTTCCATTACAGCTTATTACAAGAAATTGAGTATAGTTCCCTGGGCTATACAGTAAGTCCTTGTTGTTTATTTTATATATAGTAGTGTGTATCTGTTATATTTCAAATTATTAAATTGGGAATTTTCAAAAGTCATACTTTAGTAGTTGAGCAATTTGGATTTCTCTGTATGAATTCTAGGCAAAGTTAGAAACACTTGGAGGCCATATAATTTTTAAAACTTACTAGAAGATGAGGAGGAAACTTTGGTTTTTCTTTCTCAATTAAAGGAATAAAGGGAAATGATTAATTAGTTGCAGTTCTAATCTGGTGCCATCCCAGGATGTGGACCTTTGTCGCATAGTCACTTCCACCTTGGACTCGGGACACAGCCACCAGCAGGTGCTCAGCTCCGTGAGCTGAGGAATGTCCCTTGTGTCTGGGCTCTGGGTGCTGTCACCAACACTTGCCCACGGAGAGCAGCAGGTACCCCGCACTCTCTGACTCTCCTGCTTCTCTTGAGGATGCCTGTCCACCCAGTCACCCTTTTGCTGTTGACAATGACATGCAATTTATGTGTGTTCATTTTCCCATTAATATCAGTACCCCACATCCATGGCTTCTGCACCGAACAAAAGAGAACTGTTACTGTGTCCTCACAGTGCGTCCTGCCGTGCCGCAGAGAACGTGGCTGACTGCACGTCTTTTCTGTTAGAGTTTGGAAACAGTGGGTGGAAGACTGCCGAGGGCAAGATGAGTATGGTTTGGGGCTTTCAGCTTTGGAAGAATTTGGAATTCTTAGTTCTTTTCAACCAGTACTGTGGGCAAAAAAGAAAGAAAGAAATTTTATTTGGTGATGATGCTAAAACATTTATTGGGTGCATCTTTGGTCCTGGCTTCAGCCAAGCAGCCATGGGCAGCGAATACCTTATTTGATTCTCGCAAGAGCTCCGTGCAGTTGGACTCTTTCTTTCCCACTTACTGATGAGGGAGTGTGATGGGTAGGGGCCTTAAAGAGCTCCCCAGGATCTTGTAGTTAATCTGCAATATTTTACCTCCTCTCAATCAGGTAGAGGGATCTTATTTTAAATGAATTTGTTACAGACATAAATTTGTCTAAATGGAGCTGATTTATTTAATGTTACCGAGTCTCAAGTGGAATTTTGCCTGTGAATCGTTGCGTGAACCACAGATGAGTGAAATGTTTTGATGGCAGGATCCTTGGGTTTGCAAATCCAGTCTTAATTGAGATGGCTGTTCTGGGGAGAAGGCAATGGTGGGAGGTGGGAGAGCTGGAAAGGAAGTGGTCTCCTTTCCGCCAAGCCCAGTTGCTTGGGAGAGCTTTAGGTCCCTTTTAGGAATTCGTTTTTCCTACTAAGACAGCACCCCTCTGCTTATCCCAGTGGAAGCCTGTGGGCAGTCCCCTGTGCAGCCCCATACTTTTCTTTTTTCTCTTTTTGGAAGCAACTATGGTTAACTTCCTTCAGTTACTGGGCATTGTGTTGTTAAAGCAGCTGGATTTAATGAATTTATTTTATTATTTAAAAAAAGTTTTTTGGGGGAGAGGGTTTACTTATTTATTTAGAGGAGGTACTGGGGATTGACCCCAGGACCTTTGTGCATGCTAAGCATGTGCTCTACCACTTTAGCTGTATCCTCCCCTGCCCCAACTTAATGTATATAGTATTTTTCTATGCTTTGCAGTAATTCTTTATCCTTTTTTTTTTTTGCATAAGTTAAACATATCCTTAGTGGAGAAACATGTAGAAAAGCAAAGCAATAAAACGTTTCTTTTTGTCAAAGATATTACATGATTATAGACTGTAATAAAACATTTCCTAAAAAAAAACCTGGTGACCTTCTGTAACCTTAGCAAGCACTCTTCTCCCACGTTGATTTGTTAGTGTGTAAGCATCATTCTGTCTTTGAATGTACATGTTCATTAAGGGACAGATATCCTAGTGGAAACATAACCACATTGTAACTAAAGTACCAACCTAGGTGCAGGCCTTATGCTCTTTACTCACTGATGTTTTCCACCCGCCCTCCTCCCTCTACCCTGCACACACCCTGTCAAGTGGGGATTCAGGTTCTTACTCACAAGTGTTTCCCTGAAACGCCGGCAGCTTTGGCAGGCCTGCAGGAGCTCAGGTTTCCTCTGTTCAAAGAGAGCCCAAGGCCTGCTTGTCCCTGACTTCTTTTCACTCAAGAGATTCGCTTGAAAGCTGGATTTGCAAGTCATAGTTTCGGATGTTAAATGCAGTGGGCATTTTGGTGGAGTATGGGTGTTTTCACGGCAGCATTTCGTACCTCATCTGGGAGCTGTCTTGGGTCCCCCGTCCCCAGCCCAGGTGTCGGTGGGTGTGTCCACGTGGTTCTGTCGGTGACTGTGGCGGGCTGGCCTGGCTCCTCCAGCCTCCCTTGGGGGTGTGGCCGGCCCCTCCTCTCAGGATCAGCTCTCTACCTCTGGGTGGGGATGTGGTGGGGGAGGAAAAAGATGTTTGGAATTGATCTGCTCCCGAGGTGGGGGGCGGGGGCGGGGAGGTGGAGGCGGGGCTTGCTTTCTTCCTCCCCCGGCTGGGAGGAAATGTGGTGCCTTTGGAGTACGCGCCCCCCCCTCCATCCCGCACCCCAGAAGGTACAGCTTCCCCGAGTTGCAGGACTCTGGTTGAAGTAGCAGAAAGGTGCCAGGCTCTTGTTTATACTGAAAGCTGCTTATCAGTGACTGCTGAGGCCGTCTCTGACAAATATTGACCTAAAGGCAATTATAGCCTGTGTCTTGCTTTTACCTTAAATTGCTCCCTAACTCATGTAGGGATAGATACACTAGACAGATGGCAACATGCCCTTGTAATATATCTTCCTCACAGTTAGGCTTTTTCTCAAGTTTTCTCAAGTTTTAAGTCTGTTCTCTTTAGAGGTAAAGTGTTTTCTCTTTTTCAGTGCTGTTGATCTAATGGCAAATCTCTTTTTTTCCTTTCAATTGGCTGTTTCTATTATACAAGGCTCTCAGGACACTTTTTGCTTCATCTTCTCTGGGTAAAGAACCCACACTTCCTACATGGGTCTAAGCTAAACATTTGGCCTTGTTAAAAAAAAGAAAAAACGATTGGCCAAATGGTGGGAGATGAGGAGGAGAACTGTGTGCTTGCTATTAGGCTAAAAAAAGAAATTATTTTTCTCTATACCATGGAGGAACATGGCCCAGAAAATTGCATGGCATACAGCTGTTTCTTTGTAGTTCGGCAGTCACTTTGAGCATGGGGCTTTGCTTGTATCAAAGAACAAGTGGGTTGTGATGACCTCGCGATATCCAAGAGAATAAAGCTTGAAACTGGAGTAGCTGACGTTCCTAAAAGCCCAGAGTGAGAGTGTACTTTTATTCAGCTTTTCCCCTTCAGCGAAATTTGAAGTGTACTTGTTACAGAGAGCGAATCAGTTAACTTGATCTTTTGTGGCAAAGTTAAGGTAAGAAAATCTAGCCTATTTTAGATGTTGGGTTGACACCATGCACTTTTGATAGCGGATCAGCTAAGCTCTCACTTTTAAAAACATTTAAAAGTCGGAAATTCATAAGTCTTTATAAAATACCACTTATCTTTATCCCTGGGTTACAGCATGGCTTGTAGCAACAGCATGGAGATGAATGGGTTCCATCTTAGTGTCATCTCTTCACTGAAAATTAAGCCTAGTTAATCCTAGTTTTAGATATGTAGGTTTCTGTAAGCCTTATTTGAAAGAGGATTCCTGACTGCACTTGTGTGTTTATAAATATTGGCAATAATAGTTCATTTTACTTCTGACTATCAAGTTAAGAAATAAAGAACGTGTGTGTGTGTGTGTTTCCAGGCCCCACTACCTTGAAGGGGGATGATCAAGGCTTAGAGTGATGGTGGCTAGATGTGTACACTTAGATTTCTTTTTTTTTAAATTTTTTAAATTTATTTTTTAAAACTTTTTTTATTGAGTTATAGTCATTTTACAATGTTGTGTCAAATTCCAGTGTAGAGTGTGCACTTAGGTTTCAAAGCTCCCTTTCTTGTCACCTGCAGAACAGTCCCAGCAGATGTAAGGATGACAGTGGGGGCTATGAGGGGCATTGGCAGGTGCAGTGCACAGTGCTAAAGAATCAACAAAACAGAACAACAGAAGACTTGATAATAAAGTTTGGCTTTTCCCAAACAACGTCTGCATTGTTCTTTCTTTTTTATCCTTTGGTAGCTGGCTGTCCTTCCTACCAGAGTTGACTCTGTCCTGTACTCTCTCCGCGAGAGATACCAGGAAGACCAGCTGAACTCTGTTGAGGGTTCTGTAGTAAAATTCCTTCTGGGCTTGTTTTCCATGATGTTTGTGACCTCCAACATTTCAGCAGCTCTTAGGGAACCTCCGTTCTCCCATCCCATCAGCTTTTCCTCCTCCACAGCTGCACGGTTAACCATTCCCCCGTCTCCACCTGCGGCAAAAAGTTACTTTTAACTCATGGAGCCATGTATGAATACAATCTCCTTGTTTAAAAAAGGGGTGGGGGAAGGATGTGAATAGAGATGGCTGCGCAGAGACCTCAGCTGGTGAGTCCTGTCAGACCCTTTCTTGGGGACGTGTAGACAGACCCTTGTAGACCAGCAGCCCTCAAGCTTTTCCTTGCATCGAGGGCTTGCACAAACACACACTGCCAGACCCAGATCGCTGATTCAGTCATTTAGGGGGAAGGCCTGAGAATTTGCATTTTGGGCAAGTTCCCAGGTGATGCTGATGTTTCTAGTCCAGGGACCACACTTTGGGAACACTCATGGAATTGATTTGTGTGTATGCGCCTTTTAAAATAAATGCTGTCAGTGGGGAGGGTATAGCTCAATGGTAGAGTGCCTGCTTAGCATGCACGAGGTCCTGGGTTCAATCCCCAGTACTTCCATAAAAAAATAATAAATAAATAAGTGTAATTACCTCCCCACCAAACAAACAGAACAGATTTAAAAAAATAAAACAAATGCTTCTGTATTTGTCACCAGCTCTGTGTCGTGGAGAGCTTTCGGTGCTGGTGCGGGTCGATTGTTTCATCCTTCTTAACTGCTGCATAGTGTTCCAGGGTATAAATAGGCCTTAGTTTGACCTCCTTTAGTGGACGTTTTGGTTTATTATAATATTTTTAAAAACTGTTATAAACAAATATTGCACTGGAGCATCTTTTTTTATTCCTGCTTTATGCACGTGGGTTTGTCTAGGGTAATATGGAGAAGGGAAATTGCTGCATGTGTGTATTTTTAAGTTCATGTTTGTTCTAATAGATGATGTCACCCTGACTCTCTGTGATGTTCGCCACATTAATGCCCAACCCTGGGTAACTTGTTTCATTCTCCCCCTAATCGGGTTCTAAAGCCAGAGTTGCTAGGAAAATTATAAAAATGTGCAGACTGGGCTCTTTTCAGATTCAACCTGAAATGAGCTTCGGGCTGCTGGCTGTTTTTTCATTTTTTGTGGACTTCCTAAAATAGTGATATTCAACTGTTTTTTTCCCCCCTCAATACGCTTGATGGATGAGAATTGCCCTCAGTAACAATGGCTCATATCGTTTCTAGAGGGTTTAGGTCCACATGTGTCTTTAAAGTGAAGTCATTGGTGGACTTCTCAAGTGAAGTCATTGGTGGACTTCTCCAGTCGGATGTTCTTTGCCCGCATCAGACTCTCTATTTATAGCCAAACGGCGTTCCTCGTGCCCTCCGCCTTCTAAACCAGTTATTCCCCTTTTTCTGTTCTGTCCTGGGCAGTGATGTGTGTTCGGTGAGTCAGCAGGTATCAGTGGGGCTGCACTCACAGGTGAGTTATGGTGGTAAGTGGGTGTTACACCCTAGCACTACTGTTCCTACTGCTTCGGCTTTCACAGATGGTAGAATTAGATCTGGGGACAGGGAGCTCCTGCTGGGTTGTCAGAGCCTTATTTTGCCAAGTCATTGAAAGCAACCAACAAAAAGCTGCCGTTTCTAAAATTAAATATATTTTCCATCACCCCTCCAGCCCCTCCAAAATCAGGAAGAATACCCAGAATAAAGGTTGTGACTTTTAAGTTCAGCCTCAAGAAAATCGTGTCTGTTTTCTCCTTTGCTTCAGACAAGTGAAAATGTTGATTTCGTCTGGGGTTGTAGGAAGTGGAGGAACTGGTCAGTTTCTTGAACGAAAGATTCGGTGTCTGTATTAGTCTTTCCTAGTGTGTCAGACCCTCCGTGGTGCTGCCATCTAACCTGCCTGCTGTGGTCGGGGTGGTCCTGGAATGTGTCGCTCTCCTGATGGAGAAGAATTCTCGAGACTCTTAGAGTCACTCATTCCCCTCTTTGAGCACCTGCCACATGCCAGGCACTCTGAGCGAGGTCCCAGATGAAAAGAAGCCAAGAAGGAGTTCTTGCATCTCAGCAGCTCCCTGATGGTCCAGCTTCTTCTGCTTTCCCTTGAAAATGTGTGCAGATTTTTATGGAGACAGCTGCCACGCCTGCTCGGAGATCACTTGCCAGCAAAATCTTTACTCATATCTTACTTCTGGCCCCAAGCTGGGCTGAAACAAGATCACCATTGTGTTTCTGAACTTCTTGGGAGAATCTGCTCTTAAAGCAAAGGCAGGCCTTTCTATCATTCAGGAAACCTGCATCTCTGTTACCTACTTTTGCACTTTTGCTTTGGTATGTGAACATACTTTAATGAGTGATAAAATGTGTGCTGGTTTTAACATGAGGACTTCCCAGATGAAGGGCAGCCTCCTCCGGGAGTCCTTCGGCTGAGCCTGTGACAGCTGTGCATTGTCAACCTCCTGGGGGTGGAAACAGATTAAAAAATAACCCACAGAGTAACTCATTACAATGCTAATTCTTTCCAAACAACCAAGACCTAAGGGGTTATTAGATTTAAAGTAGATACAGTGCTTTATTAAAAATTGTTTTTTCTGCTACAACTTATTGGATGAGGTGCTTGAGGGAATTGAGATGACCTAAAAAAATCTGAAAACCACTAGGTTTGGTGAGAATGGGCACCGGATGCCATGTAAAGAAATAGACACAAATTCCATGTAAAAGGGACTTTCCAACACCTGCCTGTCCCAGGGAACCAGTTGTGGACACTTTCTTTCTGTTTTATTCCAGTGAATCTGTTAGGAAGGGTGTGCTTTATTTTTATTTTTTCAAATTGAAGTGTAGTTGATTTACAATATTGTGTAGAAAGGATGTCTTTGAAGGAAGAGTGGTGGGCTCCGAGTCGGGTGTGCATCCCGTGAACAACCTAATCAATATTTCACATGAGGGAGGCATCTGATACCCTTTCTAGCCCGGAAGGGCTTGCTGCAGTTGCCATGGAGAGGTGGGTGCTGGTCTCAGCTGTGCGACAAGACACTCAGGCCCTTCAGGAAGAGAGGGCGGGAGCTCAAGGTCATTTAACCTCAGCTTGAAGAGCCCTGTTGGTTGTGAAGAGTATTGATCAGTTTCTTTATGGTTTCCCGTATTGTAGTATGTCTACCGTTTTAAACTGTTCCGTATTCTTTTAAGTACTGTGTTATTTCAGTCTGAATTGGCTTCCTGTTGCAAAATCCTTGTTTTGTATGTTGGTAAAATTAAGATGTAATTTACTGACTAATTGTAATATTATCATGAGATTCTTCATAGTAGGTAAAAGATCAAAATACTACAATATACGTTTGCCTGACAGGGGCTGCTTTCATTTGACAAAGCTTGATGGCCCTGGTTTGGTTTCGACAACATCTTGAATTTTTTTTTAAAAGCTAATTACAAAATGTGTCACATGTAATTTAAATTTTGCAATCTTTTACATGGATTTCACCTTACAGATTAACCCACAAATGAACTTTTGAGATTGTTTAAAAATTTAATCTTTATATTTCATAAATGTTATGAGAGCACAAATAACATGGGTTTTTTTTTTTTGCTTTTCATACTTTATTTATTTGTTTGTTTATTTTGCTACAAATAACATGTTTTTGAAAAGCGTTTTGCTCCTTTTTGTCTGCTTTGGTGCCTAATACAGTGGGATGTACTAGAATCCTAATAAACACTTAACAAATGTGCTTTATGTTGAAAATTGAACTATCCAGTCCTTAGGAGTTTTTTTAATGTTTATAGTTTCTTAGTCCCCAGAGTAGGGTTATGTGATACCTGTAAGTTCTAGAAATGATAAGTTTGGTTGATGTATCAATTGGTTGCTTTTAAAGTGGTGGACGTTGTGCTAACTATGAAGCTTAACACACACACACACACACACACACACACACACACACACACGAAATGAATCCGTGGCTCTGGCACCTAAGGCAGGTAAGTCGGGTGAGGTATGCTAGCGTATGAATTAGGTCCAATAAGTTTTATGGTATGATGCTGCATGTAGCTAGCCTAGACTATGCTTACAGGTGCCCTTTTGCTAAGTTTTAGTGAGTTCTAGTCAAAGAGAAAATATATGTTCAAAAGGAGCCAGATGCTAAATTGGGGCTGTATGTAAGTATACATGTGAATTTGGGGGTTGTCTCCCCAGCCTGAGAGCCTCTTTTGGGATTCTAGCATCAAAGGCAAGCAGAGATGACTTGACTTGGGGTCCTCATGTTAGGGCTTAGACCCTCCCATCTGGGGTTCAGCTTCCCTGGAGGCTGGCTTCAGTGAGGGGAAGGGGAGTGGGTGAGGGGACCACCCCTCTTCTGGGTGTTGCACATCGACTTGTAGATTGAGCTCATTTAGTCTTGTCGACAGCTGCCTGAGTAATCTGTAGTAATTTACAGGCAGGAGATCTGAAAGTCCAAGAATTGGATGCTTTTTCCCTAGGTCTTATGGTCCCTAAATGTGGGATCAAGGTGCAAACCCCGATCAGTCTGATGCCCAAGGTCACACTGTGTGACGGTGACCACCAGCTGCTGGAAGCTGACACAGCTGACTTGGAGGGTGTTGTTCTGCTGACTCCTAAACAGCCTGCTCTCCATCACTTCCCTGCATTGTGAGTGTGCAGACACCATGTTTCTATCAGTGATTCCTCCTTCCTCATTCCTTTTTGATGGGGTTGCCAGGGAAAGCATAGGGATAGGGAAGGGAAGGGAAGGTTGACTTCTGCCCAGGCCCAATCTGATTGTGTTTTTTTCCCTCTCTCTGACACTCCCCATTTTCAAATTGTGGTCCCTGACCAGACCAGGCTTCTCTGGGGATAATCAAGTCTTTATCACTGGGGACCAGCCCAACCCTGACTAAAGTCCAGTAGAATTACTTCCTCATGTTTTCTGTACACAGGCATGGGATGGGTGAGAATCCCTGATTTGATGAGGCCAAACTGATCTCCGTGAAATGATGGAGACCCGATCTGTGCCACAGAGAGCTTGTGGGATGTAGACCTGTGAGCCTTCGTTGCAGCACAGGACGGGATAGCCTCAGTGTTAAAGAGTGACCTGCGCAATTTGAATTGAGAGGAAGGAGTAAGTGATTCTGGTGAGGGGAGAGTCCAGAGCGTTTTCATAAGAGCTAAGCCACATTCACTGGATCTCCTCTTTGGAAATTTTGATCGTTGGGGCCTCAGGAAGAGCATTCCCATAAAGACGACATGGAGATTGCCTTAGTATTTATTGCTCCCTAACATATTACCCCAAAATTTAGCAGCTTAAAAAAAATCCCGAACATTCGTTCTCTCTCACAGTTTCTGCAGGCCAGGAATCTGAGACTGGCTAGCTACGTGGTTCTGGCTCATGGCTTCCCACGATGTTGCAGTAAAATTGTTGGCTGGGGCTTTAGCCGTTCTGAAGCTTGACTTGGGTCGTCTTTGGCAGGAGGTGTCCTCACTCCATGGGCCTCACAGGCTGCCAGGGACATGGGTTCCCTCAGAGCAAATGATCCCAGAGAGAACCCAGGAGCTGTGTTCTATAGTTCAGGCAGACCGTCCCTGGTACCATGTGGGAGGGGACGACTCAAGGTGTGGCTACCACCCATCGCTGGCCGCCATCTTGGGAACCATCCTGTGATTCCCCTAGAGATGGCCTGGGAAGTAGTGTGTGTTGAGAAAATGCAGAGCCTCTGGGAACAGAGAGAGGTGTCTGGGAGGTGAAGTTGATGATGTGTGAGTTCAGATGGGTAGGAGTGGGATGTGGAGCTAACCTTCAAACAGCTTAGTCTAGTTGGGGAATTTCATTTTATACATAACTATGACCCCAGGTGGAAAGCACTATGCATACAAAGGTACAGATGACAAATATGGGAGTTCAGAGGTTACCACCAGCTGCGGAGCTAAGTCACATTTGTAGGTATAGAGGTGGGGTTCGTGTCTGAAGGAAATGGTCCAGGTGTTGTTCACAGTGGGGTGGTGTGGCTCATCCACACTGTGTAGCGCTGTGGACTGCTGTGGGCCTTCCTCTACACACACACAAACGTGTTGTCCTTGACAGTGTCTTTCTTGGCTTATTCTTCCTGCCAGGATGACAGAATTTGTTATGAATACTGGATTTGAAGGTAGAAGTTGAGGTGGCCTCACCAGTTGGTATGGTAGGGTTGACCCCACCAGCTTTTTTTCGGTTTTTTGAGTGGTGCAGGAACAGAGGATGGTAAAAGTGTCTGATTTCCTAGAGTGTGGTGACTCTAACCATCTTATTTATGTGGTAGTGTGTAGAATCTGTTACCGTTTGTAGCCAAGCCACAGAGTAAGTGTGGAATTGTGTGTGTGTGTGGTGTGTATCCAAGTGTGTGGCGGTGTTAGGTGTCCTGCACTGTGGGTGTTTTCTGAAGCCCCAGCCATTGTTACTTACAATGGATTACTTCTCAGAGATTCGTTAATCTCTTTCAGGCTACTTAAGGCTTAGTGACTAATGAGCAAACCCACTAAATACTACTCTGTTCCTGAAAAATGAGTTAACGTTCCTGGAAAAAATGAGCTGTTTTCTCCAGTTAACCAGGTGGAGCCGGGTGTTCCCAGTGGTTCAGGTTATATTAAGCACTTGGTGAGTAAGAAATGATGTGATTCTGGAGACAATTAGACGTTTAAGTAATTAGAATTTATATCGCATTTTAATTAAATGTGTCTGACTCTCGCCTGTCTTCCCAGCCATTTGGGCAAGGCCCAGGTCCTTCTCCTTGTCAGTCAGGCTCCCCTGCTGCTGTTGGGGTGACCGCAGGACAACCTGGGATGCGAGCTTTGGAGAGGGTTCACGTTCCTGACGCCAGACAAAGAAAAGCCTTTGCATCGGCCGTCTGTGGACCACAGCTGGACCAGTGCTGACACCATCTCCGGGGCCTCGGCATAAAACAAAGGCATTTTGTTGTGTCCAGAGTATGAATAGGTTTCTTTTCTTCTTTTCCAGGCAGATATGAAATTGGAGTTGCTTAACGGTCACGCAGGGGCTTCTCACTGCGCTGGCGGTGCACTGCTCCCTGGAGGAACAGGGATAGAGGGTCAGTCCAGGAAAAAGACTGAGTCAGAAGAGCTGGGCTGGGGACCCGCCTGGGTGACTGTGTGGGGCAGGTGTACACCCCTGAACTTCACTTGTACACGCCCTCTATACCCATCCAGATGCTGGGGAGGATAGAAAAAAGCTGTGTATTTGTAAGCCATGAGGCACTATCCAAACACAAACTGCTGTTATTTTAATAGTTGTACTGAATTTTTCCCCCAAAGGAAAATTTTACCTCCACCCTTTAAGTTACATATGCCCAACACTGGGTGATTATTAACCGTATTAATCTCGATCACATACTGTACAGTTTTTGGATAACATGAGTGCTTTATAATTTTAAATGTTCTAAAGTTTGCAAGTCTGAAACTCTGAGAAAAAGTTTTTTTTCATAAAAGCACTATCCTAGATCCAAATGGGTACAGGGTTTCCTTCTGGGGAGGTGAAATGTTCTAAAATTAGATCCTGGCGATAGTTTCACAATTCTGTGCCTACTAAAAACTACTGAATTGTACCCTTTCTAAAGGGTGGATTTTGTGGTTTGTGAATTATGTCTCAATAAACTGCTATTAAAAGCAAAGCAAAACAAAACACTGTCCTAAGTGTTAGCTCCCCAAATCCCATCATTGCCCTTCCTCCCCGGTGTCTTGGACATAGTAGCTGTTCAGTGCATACAGGTGACTCACGGTATTTGAGATCATCCACGTTGCACGGATGGTTGAGTGTGGAAGTAGGGGCTGCAGTGGCGGAAGTAAAACTCCAGGGGGCGGTATCAGGACAGGATGGGCTCCTGCCCCTATAACAGGTCCCCTGTCTCCCGGGGAGGGGCTGGTGCAGGTGCAGAGGCAGGCTTTGTAGGGAGGGGGTCCTGTGGCAACAGATGGCAGTGATGGTGGACCTTTGTCAGGGTGGCATGGGAGAAAGAAGAGGTACCACAAGCGGGTGAGGATCTGGGTGGGAGGGGCTGCAGGTGATCTTGGCTGTAGGTTAGACATGAGTCTCATGTTTGAAAGTCTGGGGTGCTAGTATTTTATGGTCCAGATTCTGGTTACATTGGCCTTCTAAATCAGGAAGCCATGTAATGACAGAGTGGGCTGACGGCCAGAAGAGGCCGGATTTGGGGAAGCTGGGGAGGGGGGATGCGGTGAGCCACAAGTTCTTAATTTTCAGAGTGTCCTTGAGTTGCCAGTTGAAGAGGCAAGAAATTAGGTGAGGCCGGAAGGCAGAACCCAGGCCTAGATCTGGCAGCTGCCAAGATCTGCTAATGAGCTCTGGGACTGTGGTGTTTGGTGGCCTTTTGGGGTTCATTTATAGTTTTTTCATTTGTGTATTCTTCTTATTCTGATAAATCTTCACGAGGAGTGTATTTTCAATTCCCTAGATGCGTAGGGTCCTGTACTCACACAGAACATATCCAGTGCCTTTTCAGATTGGTGATTGCAAAGCATAAACCACTCTGAGTTTTGCTCCAGCATCTGTAAAAGCTGCACCTGCAGAAACTGACTACTAAATCTTATGAAACCACATTTTCCTCTTCAAAGGGCATTCAGAGTCTCTTCCTGTTGGGTTTTATGCAGTAAGGATTCAGACAAGATTTTATCACTGTTGGTATCTTATTGTCAAAGACAGTCACCTGTTTAACATAGTCTTCTACTGAGAAATACTTAATTCTGAAGGGCCAAACTAGCCTGTCCCTCAGAGGACAGCAGTAACCAGGACCATATTCACCCGGGACTACTGGGGAGTCCTGCTTCTGAGGCTTCTAACCAACTCATTTTCATACTTACGAAAAATGATACATGCTCAAGGTGAAAGATTTCAAACAGTACAAAGGGATATGCAGTTAAAATCAAATGCTGTCATCCTCAACCCATTTCCCAGAGACAGCTGTCTTGACCACACTCTTTGTATGCCCTTCCGGAAATTTCCATGCAGGTAATGTGTATAACCATTAAAAAAATCCAAATGGGAACACGTCATGCACATTACTCTACACTTTGATTTTTTTTTTTTATTGAAGTATAGTCAGTTTACAATGTTGTGTAAATTTCTGGTATACAGCATCATGTTTCAGTCATACATATGCATACATATATTCCTTTTCATATTTTTCTTTTTTTCTTTCTATTTTTTGCATTCTTTTTTTTATTGATGTATAGTCAGTTTACAATGTTGTGTCGCTTTCTGGTGTACAGCATAATGTTTCAGTCATATACATACATGTATTCATTTTCATATTTTTCATTATAGGTTACTGTAAGATACTGAATATAGTTCCCTGTGCTATACAGTATTAACTTGCTGTTTATATGTTTTATATATAGTAGTTAGTATCTGCAAATCCAGAACTCCCAGTTTATCCCTTCCCACCCCCTTTCCCTCCTGGTAATCATAAGTTTGTTCTATGTCTGTGAGTCTGTTTCTGTTTCGTAAATAAATTCATATGTAGTTTTTTTTTTCCCGATTCCACAGATGAGTGATATCGTATGGTATTTTTCTTTCCTTTTCTGACTTACTTCACTTAGAATGACGATCCAGGTCCATCCATGTTGCTGCAATGATTAATTTAACCAATATGGATTTTCTTGGATGTTTTCCCTTGTCTAACACAGATGGATTTTTTTAAACAGCATTATTGAGGTATAATTTGCAGTAAATAATTACTATAGTTTACCTTAAAAGTTATTAGTTTTAAGTGTACAGTTCAGTGACTTTTAGTAAACTTAGAGTCGTGCAGCTCTCACCACAACCCAGTTTTAGAACGTTTCCATCAGCCCAGTGCCTATTTGCAGTCACTCCGCATTCCCACCCCCGGGCAACCACTAATCTACTTTCTGTCTCTGTGGATTGATTTTACTCTTTTTAACTCCAACTGGTGGTCCATTTCGTGGAAGTACAGAAACGTGTTTCACTGTCCTCTATCCTAGCATGTTCCATTTTTTGCTGATGTTTTATTTTGCTGCCTTCCTACTTTTAAAAAACTTGACACGATTGAAAATTTGCCTTTGAGCCAGACTTGGTAAGAGTGATACGGGGATTTTAGCGAGGGCTGTGTGTGGATTTTCCAGTGGTATGACTGGAAGAAGAATTTTAGGGCCTGGTAATTAGCTGCATTTGAATAGAAGCTACCTTGGGGTTGTCCTTGATTAGAGAGAAGCCTAGGCATTAATGTGTCGTTTATGACCGTGGGGAAGTAAAACTAAGACCACACGTGATTGGGGCTGAGGGAAATGTATTATTTTCGGTTCTTCCTTTTTCACTTTGTCTCTAACTAGGAGGATTTCAGGAGGAGTTGCTGAGTGTTAGGAGTACGTCTTAGGGTGCACTTTTTACACTGCGTGTTGGAACCCGTTACTGGGTGTGCATTCTGACTGGCTGGTGTTTTGTTTTGCTTTGTTTTGTTTTAAGCAGGAGAACAGAATTATACTAAAATGCCTTGCACGTTGTAATGGTGAGCATTACTTTCTGAAAATTCAGTTTTAACTGTCAGTTGTGTGTGTCTGTGTTTCTGATGTAAACAGCAATGTTGAAGAGTCAATACCTTGCAGCATTGTGCTGCACACCAGAAACTGACACAACATTGTATACTGGCTATGCTTCAATAAAAATACATTAAAAAATAAAGTCAGTGCCTTAGGCGTTAGAGGTTCTCAAGTCAGTCAAGGAAACAATCGTTCTATTCAGGCTTCCTCTCCCTCTGAGCTGCGCGAAGAGTTCTCCCTAGGGACAGGTAGGGTGAGAAGACTAGGATAGGGTAGTTCACTGAGGGAAAACGTGTTGGTTTTTGGCTGGGAAAATGAGCCAACGTGTCTTATGCCATTTGGTGTAGATGATCACTACATAGAGCAGCTGTAAGGAGATGGATGGCTGTGAGTGGCCACTGAGCACCGTGTCTTTAAGAGTTAAGTCTTCTTATAGGGGTCCCTGCAGGGTACCGAATCCCAAGGAAGACTGAATGTGGCCAAATCCCAACACTGTTGAGTTGGAGTTGGAGGAAATGCACTGTTTAGCATTGGCCCATCGACTCTTGCTACGAAACCTTTATCCACCCACAGGTTAAAGGCTCAGTGCCATGAGACTCTCCCCCACCTGCTACTTAAGTTGCCAATCGCAATTCAGGCTTTCTGTACTTCTGACCAGTCAGCTGTAAATTGGGGGTTCCCACAACCCCCTTCTCAAGTTCCGTAATTTGCTAGAATGGCTCACAGAACTTAGGGAAACACATGCATACATTTACTGGTTTCTTGTAAAGGATATAATAAAGGATAGAGATGAACAGGCAGATGAAGAAGGATGTGGGACAAGGTATGAGGAAGGAGCGTGGAGTTTCCATGCTTCCTCTGGAAATACCACCCTCCCAGCACCTCAGTGCGCTCACTAACCTGGAAGCCTCCTGAACGCTTTAGTTTATGGATGGTGCCTCCATCATGTAGGCATGAGTAAATATTAGTGAATATTAATTTAGTCTTCAGTCCCTCTCCCCTCCCTGAGGTATTGAGGGTGGGTCTGAAAGTTCTAAGCTTCTGATCATGGCTTGGTCTTTCTGGTGACCAGCCTCCATCCTGAAGCCATCCAGGAGCCCACTAAGAGTTGCCTGGAACATGCTTAGCATATGCACCCAGTATGCATGTTAGGGCTCTAGTTCTAGGCTGTTTGCAACAACTCTATAGGAGTAGGTAGATATTAGCCCAGTTTTACAGATGAGAAAACTGAGGCTTATGCTGGTGAAGAAACTGGTCAAAGGGGAGCCAGCCAGTGAGCCGTGGGGCTATCACTGATACCCAGCTTGGCCTGACTCCAGGCACTCGCTCCTTCCTTGAAATCAGCATTCAGAAGGGAGTGGCACGGTATAAAATGTTGAAAGGGACACTCTACATGGCCAGGCTTTCATTCTGTTCTGATGGAGAGGTCAAAAGCTTTATAGACAAGCAAAAGATAAAAGAGTTCAGCACCACCAAACCAGCTTTACAAGATTTTTTTTTTTAATGGAAATACAAGGGATTGAACCCAGGACCTCATGCATGCTAAGTGCGAGCTCTACCACTGAGCTATGTTCCCCCAGCCCCCACCAAGAAATGTTAAGGGGATTTCTCTAAGCAGAAAAGGCCACAACTAGAAACATGAAAATTACAAAAGGGAAAACCTCATTGGTAAAGGCAAATATACAGTGAAGGTTGGAAATCCTCCTCGCACAAAGCTAGTAGGAAGGTTAAAAGACATAAAAAAGAAAATCATCTATATCCATAGTAAATAGTTAAGCGCTACACAAACAAAAAGATGTAAAGTATGTTGTCCAAACCAGTAGAGGTTGGAGGGGGTAGTAAAAATGCAGGGTTGTGAAAATGTGTTTGAACTTAAGCGATCAGTAGCTTAAACAAATGATGATTGAAATTCACGGACAAATGTTAATTTTACATAAGTGCCTACAGTTCTCCAGCTACACTCATTCCCTTAAGGAAGAGTGTTCCCTGTGAGCCTCTAGTTGCTGAGAATAGCTGTGTGAGCATTGTGAAAATTTTTCCAAATTAAAATTTGGTCCTTCGGTTCGTTAATTCCTTTCAGGGTTCTGACAGTCAGGTGCATTTCTTCCCTCCTGCAGAGCTCTCTTTAAGCTCAGTCAGCAAATTGGAAACATTTAGCTGGGGCGAAACCTCTCTGTCTTCCAGTGACCTCAGCGTAGAGACCACTGTGCCCTTAATACATTGTTAATACTTGTAGACGGCATGGCCTGGTTTCACTTCCTTATTACTGAGCAGTTGCTCTAGACTCTGTTTATATGATTGTAATTCCAGACTCTAAGTGATTATCACATTGGAAAGGACGGGCAGGTGTACACCTGTCGTGACACAGCCAGTTCTGTCTCCCGTCTAAACTTGCTTTGTGAATGGCTAGGAATAGCAGGAAGACAAAAACAGACACCGAAGAAGCAAAACCCTTTGGCTACAGAATCTGTCTCTTATTTTCCAAAATTGATATTCAGAAGGTGCTAAGGTCATGTACAATGACGAGTATTCGACTTTGCTTAACCCTTCATCCTAAGGCAAGCATCGGGCATCATCTGGGGCTTGTCCAGGCCCCACCCCAGATCTGTTAAGTCAGAATCTGTAGTTTTATATGATCCCAGGTGGTTTGTGAACATTAAAGTTGGAGCAGGACTGGTTGGAGAACCTCAGCCTGAGCCTGTAATTATAGAAACCGCCCGCCTCTGTGAGGAGGGACCATAAAACTTAAACTCTACTCATAAAATGACAGATTTGTTTATTGTTGTTAATTATCTGGATACGTGGCAAATACTGACCTATTCTATTATTTTCTGGTGCTCTGGTGGAACCTCTTCGGTCTGAGGACAGGAGTGGCAGGAACACGTCCCAAATGGAACAGAGATGACATCACTGAAATAGACCTTTTGACACGTTTTAGTATCCATTCCCTGCCCTCGCCCCCTCCCTGGGATAGAGAATTCAGGCATTCTTGAGATTTCTTGACAGGTTCTGGCTTTCCCAGTTCAAGGCTTAACCAGGAAATATTTGGAGATAGGTTGAGGGGAGGGGATGAAGCATCATTCTCATTCTAATTCTCATTCTTGCTCTTTAATATTTCAAAAAACATTTCTCAGAGGAAAAAACAGGCCCCTGGCCTGTTTACTGGACAGGAACTCAATTTCAGTTATTTTGAGAGAGCAGAAAAACACTCCACCCAAAATGTTTGGAGCTCCTGCCAAGTGAGAATTTCTTTGCAAGTCAACAGGTCAAGTAACGAAGCCGGCTGGAACTCATTTATCACTTAAAAGAGTATTTGCATTTAGGTCGGAATAATTTGAGTAGGTTTCCTAGTTTATGCATGTTTGTTTTGGAGAAGGGGTTTCCAAAGAGGGTAGTTTTCCTTACCATCCTTATCACACAGTGCCACGTGGGCTTTTCCCCTTGGGTAGGGGGTAGAAAATAAAGGGAGAAAGTAATGGCATTCCATAGGGAGTATTTCCTAAAATCCTAATGTAGATTTATAATTTGAAGGCTGACATATTTTTAAAAGAAAGTCAAAATTATTCAGTGTAGAAATTGAAGTCTACTCCTGAGTCAGGGATGTGGTCCCCGAACTGCCTCCTTTATCTCATCCATCACACACACTACAAACGCCCATACAGACCAGCCCACCCCACCTCATGCTCACTCACTTCTAGCCTCTCTTCCTTCCACTGGCCTCTGCTCCCGCTGTCGGTCTTCCACCATTGCTCTGACCGAAATTTCTCTGCAGGATCACCAGGACACCAAGTCCAGTGGCCTGTTTGTAAATCTCTGTAGCATTTGGTCATGTCCACTTTCTCTCCTCCCATTATTCCTGGGATATTGGCCACTGAAGGTTTTCTTCCATGCTTTTGCTTCTTGGGAGCACTTGAACCAGACTACCTGAGTTTGAGTCCTAGCTTCACCGCTTATGTGTTTGGGGCAAGTTACCTAACTTCTGGGTGCCTCAGTTTTCTCACCTGTAAAATAGGGGTAGTAAAAAAACCTACCCCACAGAGTTGGTGTGAAATGCATAGGAGAATGTCTGGCACATAGTAAGGGTTCCTTAGGGGTGAATCGTCATCGTCATCATCTTCACCACCATCATCACCATCATCACTGGCACCATCACCATCATCACCACCATCACCATCATCACTGGCACCATCAGCACCATCACCACCATCACCATCACCATCATCACTGGCACCATCACCATCTTCACCTCCATCATCACCATCATCACTGGCACCATCACCATCATCACTGGCACCATCAGCACCATCACCACCATCACCATCATCACTGGCACCATCACCATCTTCACCACCATCATCACCATCATCACTGGCACCATCAGCACCATCAGCACCATCACCATCGCCATCATCACTGGCACCATCACCACCACCATCAGCACCATCAGCACCATCAGCACCATCACCATCGCCATCATCACTGGCACCATCACCATCTTCACCACCATCATCACCATCATCACTGGCACCATCAGCACCATCACCATCATCACTGGCACCATCAGCACCATCACCACCATCACCATCACCATCATCACTGGCACCATCAGCACCATCACTTCTTGCCCTTTGCAGGCTCTTTGGCCTGCTTCCTAATTGCAGGTGTTCACTGCCTTTTTTCTTTCTTTCTTTCATAGGACCTCTCTTCTCTTTGGGCTTTCCCTTGACAGTCTTGGGGTTTCCCACACTGATATCTTTGGCCCTAACCTTTTTCTAAGCCCCAGAGTTTAATTTTTAACCACTGGCTAACTGTTTACATTCAGAAATTTTCTGAGCATATAAACCAAACCTGCCCCTGTGAAATGCATTCTCTGGTCATTTAAAGTCTCCCCACTCCCTCCTTCCATCTTAATGAGTGCCATCATGGATTTTCCCAGCTCCTGCTGGGGAATCACAGTTAATACTTGGTCTTTTTTTCCCCTACACCCTAGTCATCCACTTGGACTCCAGAACCTATGGATGGCCCGCCGTGGCATTTGGCAATATGTCTTTGCTTTTCTCTTCTCACTGTTGTTCCCTGGAACACACCCTCTGTGTTAGTTTGCTCCGGCTGCCATAACAGAATATTGCAGACTGGGTGGCTGAAGCAACAAAAGGTTATTTTCTCACAGTCCTAGAGGCTGGAAGTCCAAGATCAAGGTGCGGGCAGGGTTGGTTTCTGGTGAAGACTCCCCCCTGGGCTTGCTGTGCCACCTCCTCCTTGTGTCCTCCCAGAGCCTTTCCTCTGTGCACCTGCTTCCCTGGTGCCTTGTCCTTTCTTAAAAGGACACCATTTCTGTTGGATTAGGGCCCCGCCCTACAACCTTATTTAACCTGAATTACCTCCTTAAAGCCCTGTATCCAAAATACAGTCCCACTGGGGATTAGGGAGTTTTGTGGGGGACACAGTTCTGTGCACAGCACCCTGGGTGCTGCTGGTGGCTTCACTGATTTCCTCCCTCCCCCCTGTAATCCGTGTTCAGAACGATCTTTTGAAAGCACAGCTCTGACCCTCTCTGGCCCATTTCTAGTCTACTTGACACAGTGCCCCTGGCTCAGATGCCATGTGAGGACTCCTGCTGTGAGACTCCTGGGCTCTGTCCTTCAGGGCTCAGTTCCTTACATTTGTTCTTCTGGAAGCTGGAGATAATGTTGCTAACCCCATGTTGCTTAGAGCTAAGGATGAAATAAATGCTAACAAGTAACTGTTGTTTTGTTGTTGTCAAAGTCCTGGTCACTCTCCTTAGCTGGCCGTTCCAAGTCCTCCATCACTTTGTTACTCCGTGTGGTCCCCCGCCTGCAGCCTCCCCTCACCTGGGTCTTGTGGGTGATGCAGCCCCTGCAAGTGGTTAGATCCTCAGGTGATTTGCATGTGACATCCGGGCTCCTCACCTGGTTCTTAACTACAGTCCAGCTTTCTCCTGCTTCACAATGGACGCCACAATGGAGCACCTAGTTTCAAAATCCAGCTCCTTTACCTGCTGGCTTCATGTGGGTGTGGAGGTTTACAGACACCATCTCTACTTTGTTTCCACCTGAAAAATGGGGACAATCATAGCACTTGAAGATTAATTGAGATATGTAAATAGTGGAACTTCTACCTTTGTGATTTTTAATGGGATTTCATGTTTAAAACTAAGTACATTATTGTGTTCTTGGTTCATGGTACTTGTTTATTTTGTTTTTGAGTCAAGGTGTACTTCTGTGGCGCTGGCGGGGAAATGATGGTGGTGGTAGCAACCCCGCAGCCTCCGTGCTCTCTCGGCCTGACCATGGAACAGGGTCCTCCTGGCCTTCCTCAGGGAGGATGTGAGCAGTAAAGGGTGGGACGGTGAATCTCCTTTTACTGCGGAGGGTCAGTTCGTTACTTCTCCAGTGGCAGGTGCAGAGAGTCCTTCCAGGTCTCAGAAGTGGCCAGGAACCAGAATGGGCCTGTGTGTCTGATCTGTGACAGGAACTCAGTCCCTTGGTGCCACTTCAGCCTGTTACGGCTGTGAGAGAGGCCCTGCATCTTTCTGCTTAACCCCAAAAAGTGGAGTTCTCCGTCGGTTTTTTAAAAAAACCTTTCCAAATTGACAGAAAGACTTCAAGAATAAACAGCATAACAACAGGTGAATACTCTGCGAGATCACTCACCCACTGCTCATGTTGTAGCCCTCTTCTTCATTGTTCTCACACGCGTAGTGTTGTATTTTCGGAACCGCTGGAGGGGAAGCTGCCTGCATCACAGCCCTTTGTCCCCGAATCCTGCCATTCGTATTTCCTAAGGAGAGGGTTGTTCTCGTCCACAACCCCAATACGGTTTCAACTTCACCAAATTCAGTATTGATACAACACTTTAATCTAATGTGCCATTGTATTCTGGTTTTTGAGAACTGACCCAGTCATATCCTTTACAGAATTTCGTTTTTCTCTTTGGTTCAGGACCTGATCTAGGATCAGGTATGACTTCTGGTTGTCATGTCTTTTTAGATTCCTTGAATAGGGATCCTTTTCACAGCCTTCGTGGCAGCGACATTTTGGAGGAATGCAGCCTTCTCCTCTTAAAAAAAAAAAGAACGTTTCTCATTTGGGGGCCTGTCTGATGTTTCTGTATGATGATTCAGGGTCTGCGTTCTTCATCTGAATACCTCGCAGTGTTCTGGGTGTCACATTCAGAGACTCGTGTCTGCCAGCCTCCTGGGTGATGGCGATGCTGATCATCCAGTAAAGGTGTTGTTCAGTTTCTCCTCTGTGTGGTGACTGCACTTTTCCATTCCAATACCTAATTAATCTGAGGAGGCTCTACAAGTAAATTTTTGTGTATGTTAAATAGCTTTTACGTTAGATTATCTCTTAAAGTCTTTCAAAATTAGGGAGACCCTACCCGGGCATATTTGAGCGCTGTGTCAATAGGCAGGCAGAAACTTCATACTCTTTACAGTCATTTGCACTTACACCATTTCCATCTGCAATAACGTGAGTCATCCCGTGGGCTATTGCTGTGAGTGTGCACTTTACTGGTTGGCTGTTAACTTTTGAGCTGCCCATGGGTGCCCTCTGCTGGCACTGTGGTGCATACGCACCTTTCTGGAATTTCTCCTGCCGGCTTTCTCTTTTGGTGGGTTGGTCTCTCCAATCATTGCACAGTTACGGATTGTGTAGTACAAACAGTTTTGGAACCTGATTTGTTTATTGACTGTATCAAGAATATCTTTCCCTGTAAAATACGTACACTTCTACATCATGACGTTAATGTTTGCATAATTTTCTGTTACATGAATGTTCTATTTAGTATTTAAATAATCCACTTTTGCTAGGCATTTGTATATTTGATTTTTTCCATTTCATGTAGCACTAAAATGAACATTCCTTGTAGATATACCATTCATATGTGACTAATTAAATTGAACTTGATAAGTAGATAGGAATTTGATAGGTAAAAATATGGGGCAAAGAGATTCTAATTTGAGAAAATTGCCTTGGCCAAGTTTAGGATGTATTCAAGAAATAGGAAAATCAAGTTTGGCTGAAACCTGGTGGGGTAATAGTGCGAAGTGGTTGGGAAATATGTACTGTAGGGCTCTTTCTATTGAAATGATAGACTCCAACTCCAACCGTAAGTGAAGCAGAATAGAAACTGATTTGTTTAATAAGTGGGAACCCCAGGGTGGCCGGATCTAGGGGCTCAGAGGCTGTTGCTTCACCCCTCTGCTGTCTCCAGTTCTGCCTCAGTCCCCTCCTGGCTTCCGCACTGGTTCTCCTGCCTGCTGGCTGGGGAAAGAAAAAGCCCCTCCAAATGGACATCCAGCAGTTATAGGAAGTGT
This sequence comes from Camelus bactrianus, assembly GCF_048773025.1. Taxonomy (NCBI): domain Eukaryota; kingdom Metazoa; phylum Chordata; class Mammalia; order Artiodactyla; family Camelidae; genus Camelus; species Camelus bactrianus. The sequence continues at coordinate 19,262,022 of NC_133567.1, read as the reverse complement.
CACTTTCTCCCATTACTCACTGAGTAAACATCAGGGAAGACCTGTAGTTGGTGCTTTTGGGGTCAGATGTCTACCCTTAGACCAGTCCGTCTGCACAAGGGATTGTGGTGGCTGCCTGGGCCAGATAAGCACCAGTGCACGCCTGTGCCCAGGGCATAGGCAGGAAGTATACGGTGGACTCCCCCCAGGATCCCCATGGAGCAGGTGAGGTGGGATTCCTTAAGGAAAAGATGGTGCTAAACAGACAAGCAGGAGATGTCTGCCACTATGGTTGGGCTGCTCTCTACCAGAACATTTCAGGTAGGTCCGAAGTTGGTGTGGTCAGTGATGAACGAAAAGAGGGAAAGGATGAGAAAGGCATATCGTGCAAGTTGGATGAACAGCTCTTGGTAGTGTTTCCTTATGGAGCAGGAATATGTGGAAATGATTCCTCGTGCTTGGACCTTGTGCTTGTGGCCTTCCGCAGTGGTAAAAAGAGGCTAAAAGAGGTGCATCGTGTACACCATTTCCAGAGTCATCTTTCTAAAACTTTTTATCCTGTCTCTCCCTGGCTCAAACACCTTCTGTGGGGTTTTTTTGCACATTGTATTAAGTATACAAGTTTGTCACTCAGGATCTTTCATGGTCTGTCGCTGAGTTACATTTCCATTTTGTTTAGCTTACAGCTTCCTTCTACTTAATATAAGAATCTTCAGTCAACTGAATTTTTTTGCCGTTCAATTAACATATTCCATGCTTTCCCCACCGCTGGTTCTCTGTTCTTACTTTTCTCACATGCTAGAATGTCTTGTCTGGGTCTGACTGGAGAATGACAGCTGGTTCAAAGAGATGGATTTTACATAGCAGTCCTAAGATTGTACCTGAGCAGGGAGAGCAGACATTTCAGAGGTCATGGAAATTCTGAATCCTCATGTGTATACATAAGGCATATAATACCTGCATGAGCCATTACTTGCTTTCTTTATTCCATGTGGATTGGAGCCGGAAGCCCAGGGTAGGCGCCGCAGTACAGAATGCAGCCCCTGCCCTGGAGGGGAGTCCCTAGAGGCACAGAGGGACTGGCAGATGGGCATGTCATATCTGTGCTGATGCTGAAGAGAAAGCTGGGAGGAAGGAGGGCTTCTGAGAAGAGGTGGCATTTTGGCCCGAGTCTTAAAAGATGAATGAGTTTAGCAGGCAGAAAAAAGGTGGCATTTCGGGCAGAGGGTGTCAACACCAAAGGTCAAGGACATGGGGATTTTGAGGACTCTGAGGAGCATGCAGGTGGTTGTGACTTGCATTGTTACGTGTGTCGATGTTAGTATCTTTTGCCTTAGTTCGGGCTGCTCTAGTAAGTTACCATAAAGTAAGGGGCTTATAATAGCAGACATGTATTTCTCACAGTTCTGGAGCTGGGAAGTTCAAGATAACGTTGTTGGTTGATTTGATACTGGCGAGAGCCCTTTTCCTGGTCGGCAGATGGCTGTCATCTTGTGTCCCCATGTGGTGGAGAGAGAGCTCGAGCTCCCTCTCCCCCTCTTCCTACAAAGAGGGCACTAATCCCGTTGTGGGCTTTATCCTCATGCCCTCATCTAAACCGAATCACCCCCTAATACCACCACATTGAGGGGGAGGGAGTCAACATGTGAATTTTAAAGGGACACAGACCTTCAGCCCATAACACTTTCTAATACTTGTGGCTTTAGGAGGAAGTTTTTTCTACTAGTGATTTTGTGACCAAATGTAGCATATCGTGAGGGCCAGGGACTCCCATTAAGCACATTCTAGTCCAAGAACATGGCTTTGATGCCTGTCTCCGTAAGTGATATCATGGATTTCAAGAAACCAGAAAATTTATTCTTTCAAATAATAATTAAAAAACCCATTTATCCTATTTCTAGATATAGCATGAATAACACTTATAGTTGTCCAAATTTTGGTATCTTTTAGGAGAAAAATACAGATTGATTTTTTGTTGTTGTTAAAAATAAACTTAAGACTTAAGGATAAAGACTTGCCAAAAATAGAGTGTATGACACTAATATAAAAAAATAAAAGATTAATTATAAGATGAATATAGACTATCTTGGTGCGTGTATATTTTATACACTAGACACAGATTTTTTTTATTGAAGTGTAGTTGATGTACAGCAGAGCAATTCAGTCATACATATACATACATATGTATTTTTCTTTTCAGATTCATTGCCATTATAGCTTATTACAAGAAATTGATACAGTTCCCTGTGCTATACAGGAGGTCCTTGTTGTTCATCTCAGATTGTTTTTTTAATGCTTGACATTTTAGGTTTCATATTTGCTTCTAATCCAAGGAGACTATACTGATATCCCTTTTTGTCATGTATATTTCAAAAGGTAGAATTTGGCCTTTTTTTTTTTGTTTGCTTGTTATGTAGAAACAGACCATCACCCACCTAAGGGAGGGGCTGCCTTTATTTTTGCCTCCTGACTCTCAGGAGCTGCCAGCTAACCCAAAGGTCAAGGTTAGAGCAGAAAGGGTCTGCGGAGAGGCTGGGGTCCAAGGAAGCGGATCTGGTGACTTAGGAGTTCTTTTGTCAGCCGACCAGGGCGGTCACTGCGCAGGGCAGGCTGCACAAAGGGAAGCGGGTTTCCCATGTGTTTGCACACGGGCATGGGCGCACCTGCACCTGCTTTAGTGAACACGGAAGGGGCGGGAGGACCTGGCGCTTCACCTGCAGAGGTTTCTTCTCTTCTCAGTGCATGTGGCTGAAACACCCTCTTTCCAGGAAGGGGAAGGAAAGGAAAGGAAAATCAGACTGCCGTTTTTTGTTACACTGAAGCCAGATGCTGCTTTAGATAAAGTCATAATGGAAACAGAGCTTTATTTCTCCACCAAGTCACGCAGAAAGCTCGCCCGGGAAGCTTGGCTCGCAGGGCACCACTGTAATCCAGGGTGGAAAAAAGCATCCCCCAGATGGCCTTTACGGGAGATTACTGGCTGGTAATCCTTCCTTGTCCTAGAAGATTAAGTCTGCCCTGGTGTAGCTGTGGTCAGCTGAGCGGTATAAAAATTTAATAAATTGTAGTTTCTTATGAATCTGCCAGTGTTCGGCGTTTGCCTGAACTGTTTGTACATCCGGGCGATGTTGCGGCACCGGGCCCGCCTTTGTTTACCGAAGCAAGCGCGGCTCGCTGCCCAGGTTGTCCGTTGTTGGCCCGAATGAACAGCAGGTGGTGAACAGAGCCTTTCCTCGGGTTGCTGGGGATAAGTCATTTATTAAACAGCTTGCTTGTCCGGAGGGTGTGACGGCGGCACCTGGGCCAGGAAGCCAGGCTCTCCGAACCCTGGGCTTGATTCCTTCCACGAGGTTGCACGGGGCAGCCCTCCAAGGGAGTACAGGCAGAGCGGCGCGCAACTGAGGAGTATCAGGCACTTGTAAGAAACACCATGCGTTCTGCATCCGTCTGGAATAGCCTGTAGAGAGATGGAGTTTTACGAGGACTACCAGTCCCCGTTTGACTTTAATACAGGAGTGAACAAAAACTATCTCTACCTGTCTCCTAGTGGAAATGCATCTCCACCAGGATCACCTGCTCTTCAGAAATTTGGTAACTAACTACTAGCTTTCTAAAGTTAAGTTTGCTGTAATGAAACTTGGCCACAACTTGGGATTTGCCTAGCTTTAAAGTTAGTAGTGTAAAAAGATATCAGGGTGTTGCAGCCTTGCATCTAGTTAATAAAGCTGTTATGGATTCCAAGCAGAGAGCTAGATGGCTCATTAAACATTTAGAATATATATATATTTAGAATATATGTATACATGTATATAAATTTAGATAACTTTTTGTATGGGTGTTAGAGGTCTTATGATCACCTTGAGTTCACTGAGCTGATAAATAACAAAATGGGAGAATCTAACGGCCTCTGCATCTGGTCATCTGTGTAGTTAATGAAGGTCCTCCCCCTCCCCGGATTTTGTCTTTGCTAAAATAAGGCTTAAGCATCTGTAGTACTGACTAAATTCAAGTACCTTCTGCTAATGGAGGTCCTGGATTTTGTTCTGGAATACTGTGAGTGTCATGTTGAAAAGGTTACCTAGGGGAGAGATTTTTTTTTAAGAGAAAAACTCAAAGTTGCTCTACCTTTGGACGCAGTCATTCCCTCATACATGCTAGTATGAGACTGTTCTGAAGGCCAGGAGCCACCACCAGGGAAGTGCTCAGTTTATCAGCCCAGGCAGCACGAAGCTGGAAGCGGCCTTAGCCACGTCCAGGCCAAGCCCCTCGTTGTACGGCTGACGCTTGGAGACGGTGAAACGGACTCTGTGACTTACCAGGGGAGTAAGCAGATTTTCCTCGAAGTTAACGTTTTCCTTAGTGAAGAATAGGTCATATTTTGCTCTTCTTAAGCTTAAAAAGTGGGTAATTGAGGGGGGAAAAAAAACGGTAAAGGCTACAGCCTGGAACCTAGTTATAAGTATTTCGGGGAGCATTTTAAAGCAGTGTTCCTCTAACCACTGGTTGCAATCTGTGGCCACGTTTGGCGTGTAGTTTGGATTTCCAAGAAGGGAAAAATGTTCACAGTAACAGGGTAGAGCTGGTCGCCAGAAGTTGGGGACTGGTAAGCAACAGCCAGACATCTGCTGGGGAAGGCGGGGTCACCAGGAAGCCCTGTCCTCTGCTGTCCTTCCCCTGGCCCTGTGGCCCTCCGTAGCACCCTGCAGGAAAGTGGTTCCTCCGCTCTGCCTGCCCCAAAAAGGATGACATCATCCACCTGAATTTCTGGGTCCTACGTGTAAGAAGTGCTTTGAGAGCAACACATAGGGCATTAGAGCTCAAGGACAGAGCAAAGCGGAGTGATGAGGGGCCGTTGAAAGCTGGGATCATATTTACCTGGCCTCTGGGAGAGCTAGGTGATCAGCCTGCGGGGGTTCCAGATTCCCAGGGATTCCGCTGCCCGTTTTAGTTCTCCCTCTCACTCTCCTGCGTCTCTGTTCCCCCGCCTTTCACTTTTCCCTGGTGCTGTAAATTGCTGTGCTGCCTTTGGGTGTTTTCCGTGAAAACAAAAACAGTTGGTTCGGCTGAGCTGGTTTCTAGGAAAATTTCGAACACGTACCTCCCCGATTCCTGGTAGCAATCAGTAGGAGCCTGAGCACGTGGGATTAGACACAAAATGATGAAAAAGCAAGTGAACAATGAAAACGGAACACAAACTCATGTACCCACTAATGCTAGGATGTATGTTTGCTTTGATTAAAAAAAAAAAAAAAAAGAAGGGGGAGAGAGAGCAGTGAAACGAACAGAAATCACCATAAGTAGTCATCTAGTAAGAACACGGAGAGGCTAAAATAAACAAATAAAAGTGGAGATTGAGAACAGCCGTAACTAGCACAAAAAGCCTGTGAATCTGTTTGAACATCAAGCATGAGGCGTAGGTGGAATAAATACAGTCTTCTGTGTGTTTGTGGCCTTTGTATTTCTAGATAGGAGCTCTTAGGATGGATACGTCCATTACAAGTCCATGTAGAAGCTCACGTGGCTATTGACCACGATGCATTCTCCTGATCAGCAGACAAGCCGTGCACAAAGAGGACTGATGTTAAAAGGAATCAGAAAGGCTGGGAACACTGATCGGAAAAGCATATTCTTTGATATTTATTCAGAATGCCATCATGGGGCAAATGAGAAAGTAATGAGATTTAATCTGTAGGCGGAACGTTCCTCAGAAGCAGTCTGAGTGAAGGACAGGATGCGGGCCAGTGGCTGGAACAAAAAGAGGTCTTTATCCGGGACTTTTAAACTCTCTTGGTCCAACCAGCTCATGTTCAGAAATGCCTTATACTTCTTGATCCAGACCCTTCATAAACACAGATATCAGTGGCTGAAGCAGAATTCAGTGAAGGAGAACTTATCCTCACTATGGCGTGAAGTTCTCTGATATTTTATATTATTCCATTTCTTCTTTTAAAAATGCTCGTTCGGTACTGCTGAGTGGATTTCACAGCCCACAGTTTGAAAAACATTGATTTCAGAATCTAGAATATGAGCTTCATGAGGGATGTCAGTCTTTGTTCACTGCATTTCCCCAGAACCTGGAATAGTGCCTGACAGCTATGGCTCTACAAATACTTGGTTGAATGAATGAATGAAATGAAACTGGCAAAGACTAAATCACACTGCAGTTCATTTTACAGTTGTGAGCACTGAGGCCACGAGAAGTGTTGTCAAGTCCCCAAATCACAAAGCTTCCTTAGTGTAAGATGGGACTCACACTCACCCCTCAATTCTCAAGCCAGTGGGGTTTTTTTTTGGTTAGTTTGTTTGTTGATCACACAGTCTCCACCTGTCTGGTAACAGGTATCATAGAACAGGTTAATCATTCAAGGCATAACCTTTCCTTTGGTCAAGGGTCTTACCACAGGGTAGTTAGTTAATTCTTTATGTGCTGCTTAGACCTGGACATCCCATGTTGGCTGCATTTTATCTCCCATTCTGTGAACACCTTCAAGGATAATTTCCCAAATGTTATTTATGTAGAGTCACTCTTCCTCTTAAGATTTTTTTTTTTAATAGACATACTAGGGATTGAACTCAGGACCTCGTGCATGCTAAGCATGCGCTCTGCCACTGAGTTGTACCCTCCCCCAGATGAATTTTTTAATATACACAGAGATGCAGCCCTGGTATATAAAAAAATCATTGGTTATTTCTAATGACTTCAGGAAACAGGAGCCGTTTAAAAATCCAACATTTTAGTTTTATGCTATCATGTTTGAAACTCTAAAAATCCTGAAAAAAAATCAAACAAATTCCTTAGCTCGGAGTCCTTTTCATCCTCTTTTATGACCCTTCTTGATTTCTACTGTGTGTCATTCTCCCTTCTTTTAGGGAAATAGTTACCACTTCTTGAAAGTTTTTCATGACCGTAAAGATCTTAAATGGCAAATGTATGGTAAAAATCCAAGCAGAATTGAAGAGGTGTAGAATTTTCCCCTTTTTATTCAGGGGAAGATTTAAGGATGGAGTGACTTCCCCTCTGGGGATCCCCAAATTCCTCTGTGGCTGACCTCTTTCCCCTCTTCCATGGAGTGTCCTGGTTACTTGTTTTACACTTGATTAGGGTTGAGGGGATGGATGGCTCTGAAGTAATTGACTAAAGAGTTCTCTTTCTCTCTTTTTCTCTTTCTTTCTTTTCTTTTCTTTTCTTTTTTTTTTTTTTAAGATGAAAGAGATTTAACAGTTAATTTAGGAGTATTTGGAGGGAGCACAAGAAACATTTGAAAATACTAAGGTGATCTCCCTTTGCGTGATCTTTTCTTCCTCCTCCAGTCTTCCTGTGAAGTGAAGTTTGGGGAGGGTGACCTTTTTTCTTGGGCAGGAAGTTGACCACTGTTCAGAGCCCCACTTTCAGAGTTGAGTCCCAGCAGCACAGTCGCCCGATCTGGCTTGCAAGCGGGTGCTTTCTGCCTCCTTCCTCGACCTGGAGGACTTTCCTCTTTAATGACCCTGTTGCTGCTCTGTTCATCTCCCGGGTTCCTGGGCCTTTCCCCCCATGGAGTGACTCGGGTTTCCTCAGCTTTCTTGTTCCTTGCTTCCTCAATGATAATTACTTGACTCATTTTTCTCCCCTGAAATTTTACTATTCTTACCGTGAGCAAATGTGGGAAAATTACAGCCTGCAGGAATATCAGGTGTTCATAGCCCGTGCTCCTGAATCTCTTCCAAAGGTAATCAGTGTCAAATAGCAGGTATTAGCGGCTCCCTTGCCCTAAGTCAGTGGGGCTTTTGCTCCCCTGTGGGCATTTGGCCACATCTGGAGAAGATTTCAAGATGATTTCGGCTGTCACCACGTGGGGTGCGGAAGGGCTGTTCAGACATTGAGTGGGCAGCTGCCCGGGATGCCGGCTCCGACGATGCATGGGAGACCCTGCCCCCCGCCTCCAGAATTGTCTGGCTCAAAATGTTCATCATGTCCGGTTGTGAAGCCCTGTCTTAAGTGGATCCTTTGCTTTTAGGATCCCTTACGGAGAACTACTTTGATGTGGGGACCTCCAAATATTCCTCCCCCTCTTCTGGATTTTGTTACATCCGGAAACAAAGAATGAGGCATAGAAAAGCTGGAGCTCCAAAGCACAGATATTTAAGGGGAAAAATATCTTTATCTTGTGATCTTTGTGGATGCGACCACTGAAGATATTTTGAACTGTATGTTGTATTTTGTGTGTGTGTGTGTGTATGTGTCTTGGTTAAAAAAGGGATGCACATTTCTTCTTATATATGCTTAAAGAAAACGATCCTAGAGACTGAAGTTTCTTGTTCCTAGTCGTGTTTTAAAGCCATCTTCACCTCTTTGAAGACTGTGTAAGAGAAGTGTATATGGTTTTATTTTCCAGTGAAGCTCCTAGGGCTTCATTATACTTTTAGAAATTCTCTCTTGAGTAGACAGTGTTAACATTCAGACGCCAATAGCAGATATCTCAGACGCCTCTTCTGGCAACTTCTTCCCTCCTACCTGAATTTTCTTGGGGGTGGCAGATGTTAGATTCTTCCTGCTAGAATATTATCTGCGCCCCACCTAGCCAACCCCGGTGCGTTTTCTGTGTACACACTTTCTCTGTCACATGGAGGTAGGTGCCCTGCTCCAAATGGTAACAGTCTTTGGATAGATTATGTATGAGACAGGGTTGTATTTCTTTAGCAAAGTGACATTTTATGTCTGTTTTAAAATAGAAAAACCTTTGTAGGTGAAAGCAGTGAAGTGAGATGGAAATAAAATAAAAAGACAGGCAAGGTAGGCAGTGAAGGGAGACGGGTTCTTATCGTTCCCTCTTAACTCCACAGGGTGACGTCCTGCAGGGCTTTTGTTCAGAGAGCGTTGCTGAGCAACAGTTTTGTGCCAGACCCTGTGTACCAGAGACTGTTGGGTTAAACCCACAGGACTGGAGCACAGCACTAAGGTCAAATGTTGCCCAGCCTAGTGGGCTGTGTTCTAAGCACCGAAGGCATTGTACGAGAGGGTGTTTTGCCCAGGGTGGGCCCAGGTCACCAAGTCCAGAGAATTCCTCCAAGAACAGGAGACTTTTCATGCTGATTTATTAAAATGAATAGGACTTGGAAACAAGGAGATGGTTTCAGGAAGAGAAAATAACATGTACAACGACATAAAAAAGGAAAGCATGATTTGGAAAGAGATGGTGAAGGTAGTTTGCTGTCTATAATGTATTTGTGGATTAGGATTAAAATGGATTCAATCCATTTTTAAAGCTGTGTAATTTTTTTCTAAACAGGAGCAACTGTTTGCCATATGGGTTTTCATTAAACCAATTATAACTTTAGTTATTAGCAGTTGGGAACACATGTGCATATAGCACTGTAAAAATATATTAATGAGTCTTTGTTAAATTCCAACAGGCTTTTACTATTAGCGTAATTTTTGTTGTACAGTTAAGTTACAGTTCCATCTGTAATTTTGAATAACATTCATTGGTTAACAATAAATGACAAAAGCTCAAACAAAACAACCAAAAAAAAAAAAACCTGTTGTGAATGTAATTAATGCCACTGACTTGTATGCTTAAAAACGGTTAAGATGGCAAATTTTATATTATATATTTTACCATTATAAAAAATTAAATGGGAAAAAGAAGTAAGGGAGGCAGTTAATTTTATTTTGCTTTTTGAGTTAATACATTCCTTAAAAAAAAAAACCCTCAAAGGTGTGGAGGTAAAGGAACCCTCCTATACTTTTGGTAGGAATGTAACTTGGTGCAGCCACTATGAAGAACAGTATGGAGGTTCCTTAAAAAAACTAAACATAGAGTTACCATATGACCCAGCAATTCCACTCCTGGGCATATGCCCCCCAAAAAACTCTAATTTGAAAAGGTAGATGCACCCTAATGTTTGTAGCAGCACTATTTACAATATCCAAGACATGGAAGCAACCTAAATGTCCATTGACAGATGAATGGATAAAGAAGATGTGTATGTGTGTGTATATATATATATATATATAAATATGTGTGTGTATATATATATATATATATATATAAATGGAATATTACTCAGCCATAAAAAGAGTGAAATGAATGCCTTTTGCAGCAACATGGATAGACTTAGAGATCATCATATTAAGTGAACTAAGTCAGACAGAGAAAGACAAATATCATATGATATCACTTATTTGTGGAGTCTAAAGAAAAGATACAACTGAACTTATTTATAAAACAGAAACAGACTCACAGACATGGAAAACAAACTTATGATTACCAAAGGGTGAAGAGGGTGAAGGATAAATTAGGAATTTGGGGTTAACATGTACACACTACTGTATATGCATAAAATAGATAAACAACAAGGACCTACTGTATAGCACAGGGAACTATATTCAATATCTTGTAATAACCTATAATGGAAAAGAATACATATATATAACTGACTCACTTTGCTGTACACCTGAAACTAATACAACATTGTAAATCAACTATACTTCAATAAAAAATTTTTAAAAATCTACATATACATTTAACAAAGCAATAAAGTTATTATAAAATTGAAAAAAAAAACCCTCAAAAAACATATTTCCCTAGAGGACCTGCAGGTTGGAAGATGCAGGGAGAGCACTGTTGGGGAGGGAGGAGGGCAGGTGAAGACAGCAGCAGGAGATGGACAAGGTAGGTTCTGGATTGTCAAGAGCAGTGAGCTTTACTAGCAGATGGAAGCTGTACAAGGATTTACTGCAAGGAGTGCTGTGCTCAGAGTTACAGTTTAGAAGGCTCACTCTGGTGGCAGGGGGGTGAATGGATTGGAGGGGACAGAGACCATCAAGGAGCTCTGGGGGCCAGAATCTAAGCAAAAAATGGTGAGGGCCAGAACTAAGGCAGGAGTGATGGGATTGGAGGTGCGGTGGTAAATGGACTCCTGGGAGGGAAAGATGGAACCACATCTCAGAGAGGTAAGAAAAAAACCCAGGGAGGGTGGTGGGCGGTATCAGAGGATGGGAGACTTCAGACTGAGGTTCAGTGCTGCATGCCTTGGGGATGTCAGATGAGATCATGACCGAGAACTGTCCGTGGTTGAAGGGGCAGAGGAGGGGCTGGTGACGACTGCTGGGGGTTGGAGACTAATGGGAAGTGAGGAAGTGACAGCTGTGAGCCAAGCTTCGTGCGGGACAAGAGGAGAGAAGAAACAGCCAGGATGACTTGTAGTACATGGGAAAGCGAGGCAACAATAAATCCTTATCGGTCATTGAATATGTGCTCACTCTTTATTTCATTACCCTTTAAAATATTCTTATAAAAAACCAGAGAGCCAGGCAGTATTATTGCCTTCTTACTTTTTTTAAAACAGCTAATGAATGGGTTTGGGGCTCAGTTTCCTGGGGCTCAGTTCCTTAGGGCTAACCTAACAAAGTGCCCCAGACCGAGTGGCTTAAAACAACAGGAATTCGGTATCTCTATGGTTTTGGAGGCTGGAAGTCCAAAATCAAGGTCTGAGCAGGGCCAACCTTCTGACATCTGCAGGGAAGTCCTTCCTTGTCTCTTCCTAGCTTCTGCTGCTTGCTGGTGATCCTTGGCTTGCCTTGGCTGGAGCTGCATCTCTCTGATCCCTGCCCTCCGTCGCCACACAGCATTCTCCCCCATGTCTCTGTGTGCTCTGGATCTTTCCATGATGTTCTTTCTGGGTCTGTGTGTCCAAACTTCCTTTTACTTATAAGGACACCAGTCATTGGGTTAGAGCCCACCCGCATCCAGTATGATCACATCTTAGCTTGATCACATTTGCGAAGACCCCGTTTCCAAATAGACACATTTACGGGTCCTGGGAGTTGGAAGTAGAACATATCTTTTTCAGGGGACACAAATCAAACCGCAACATCATCTACTTTAAAAAAAATCTCTGACCTGTGTTTCCTATCTTTATGCAATGAAGTGTTTGAATTTAAATGGTCCAAAATTCTTTTCAGACCTAATATTGTATGAAAATGGTTAAAAAGGTTTTCATTGATAATCATACAAAGTCTTGAAAGGAAACATTTGGCCTTAATTGTGAAGAAAAAAAAAAAAGATCAAAGACAAAGAACTGGAGGGAAGAGAGAGCTGTTTAGGTGGGGTGCTCCGATGTGGAGTGACTGGGCTGCACCCATCGCACCTGGGCATCAGGGTCCTCACCAAGCTCTCAGTTGTGCCTTAATTTTGTTATTTTATTTTAATGGAGGTACTGGGGATCAAACCCAGGACCTCGTGCATGCTAAGTACACACTCTACCACTGCGCTGTACCCTATCCCCTCCCCACTGTGGCTTAATTTTAATTGTAGGTTCTAAATTTGCATTAAAAAAGGCTTTGCTGCTTTCCCTGTTTGACTGTTTTGGGACTGTGTGGCGAGTGGGTGGCTGTGCATTAGGTAAAGAGAAGAGAAGCTTCATTTGATTAAATCTCTGTTCAATAAATTAGCTCTAATGAAATTTCTATGAACATTTGCTTTGTTCCGGGCACTGTGAGGACTGAGGTGAAAGATGAGGCTGTGACATGAGGACCTTGTTGTCTGGAATTGAGGACTGTCCAGACTGAAGGCTTTTCCGCACCCTTCCTCGTCTTCCCCACTGTTCTCACTCGTTACACTTTTCCACCGAAGCCAAAACCCTAAGAACTTCATTTTTCTCAAATTACTAGCCAGTTCTCTGACGTCTGAAGGATCGCGTTTCATCACATCAAAGGCACCCCAGATTTTAGGATGTACCATTATTTTATATTTCATTGAGGGGAAAAAAATTGCTGCAAGTTGCACTAAAAAAAAATGCCTTAATTTCACTTAAAGTTTTAATTTTAATGCATATTAACACTCTTTCAGATTTATTCAGACATACACATTGACCATAACCCTCCTCTGCTTACTTTTTAAAGTTAACTACGTTAGTTTTCCTGAAACATCTTCACATGCATTGACTAACTTACCTGAATTCCTTTCAACCAGGAATAATCCATGTCCATTTTATTTATTTATTTTGCTGTCATAAGAAGTCTGTGATATGGGCTTTCTTAAAAGAAAGGTCGGCGATTTTTCTAGGCCACCGACACCTGTTCTGCAGATTTCGAGGCACAGTTACAGGTGATAAACAACTTTGCCGCCGGGACTGCTTAGCCGGCTGGCTGTAGGATGCATCTCGAGTTCAAAGATGTAAAATAGAGAAGGAAAAATGGTGTCTCAGGATTGGGGGGCAGCGTCCTCCTGGTCCCTGTCCTTCTCCTTCTCTCCCTTGGCAGGCGGCCTCCCGCCTGGCCTGTCGGTGGGTGCCAAGCTCTGCCCCTCAGATGAGACCCTTAATCCCATGCGTGCCATTGAAGACAGATTGTCACTCTGTTTGCACAACTAGACGAAGAATTAAGCAAGTGGCTAAAATGTTGATAACCTGGTGGGACAAATTATCACCAGTTTGCAGTCCCTGGGGCTGGATAATGGTATCCGTGCCTTTTAAGCCAGGTGCTCACACTCTCAGTGAAGTAGGAAGCCTCGGCTCTCTGATTCCAGCTCCCCTTCTGACTTGCTCTTTGGAATTTCTCTAAGAAAAGCATGTGTGAAGGAGCATGAGTTTAGAGTCAGAAAGACCTGTGTATTCATCTCTGTGGCTCTGGGCAAATTACCAAACCTCAGAGGGCCTCAATTTCCTAATGGAAAGCAACACTACAAATACTACTTTTCTTGTTGGGGGTTGGTTATAAGGTTCTATTTTTTTCTGTTTTCTTTTTTTTTTTAGGTAACGTGTAAATGTGTAAATCTTCCCTTACAGTGGCTGGTGTATTAGATCCCAATAAATAGATCGTTTTTTTTCTCACCCTTCTCTGTCCTTTAACAACTGATTTCTGTCAGACTCTGAGGAGGAACATAAAAATGAATTTTTTTGCATTATTTATAGTTTTTAATAATCTGCACTTTAAAACATTTCCATTTCCCAACTATCATGTTATGAATGAGAAATGAATGTCTTTTCTCCCAAATGCCAGATTCTACCTCTGCAATCAATACTGTACTTTTACTGGACTTATGAGAAGTGAGATAAAACCTAGAAAAACATATAAGGCAAAATTTGGATTCCCCGGTTTGGGGAAACTATACAGTTGGAAATGATGAAAAGACTGCTTTTGATCTAGTCTACCGTTTTTATAGTCTTACTTATTATTGTTTTTGGATACCTCCCAGGTCTAATCTTTAGACCTCTACTCTTGTCTTTTTTTGTGCTTTCTAAAATCAATAATTTGAAGCATATACATTCAGATAAAAAATATTCAGGTTTAAAACCCTAACGCTAACACTTTTTCAGGTATGGTACCATGGGCAAGTTGCTTAACTTCTGTAAGCGTCAGTTTCCTCATCTGTAAATGGTGATGGTGGTCCCCATCTCCCAAAAGTGTTGCCTCTAAATGATGTAATGTATTTGGACCACTCAGCTCAGATTTGGATATAAATAGAATGCACTTTGTGGTGGTGGCTGTGATTATTAATAATTTTCCAAAGTCATGACTATTACGTTTTGTAGGTGATTTTGATTTCTGTCATTCTGTTCTTCCTCCATGTCCTTTATTTTCCATTTTTTCCCCCAGTTGATTATCCTAAAACAAACCTCACCTTTGAATTTAATATTGATAATTTGCTGCCATCTACAGGCTCCTAAAAAAAAAGCAGAACATGTAATTACTAACTTTATTAGCTTCTGAATATAAAAATCTCAAGGTCATCTTGGATGTCCCAAAGCTAACTGTGGACAACTCCATAACCCCCTTTTCTGGGACAGTTTATTTTTCCTGGTAGCTCAACTAAATTCTTGATTAGTATCAGAATCCTCTTAGAATCTTTTTGGAATTGGGCAGTTATGCATCAAGCATTATCAGTAATCAGATACTGCATTTTCGTCCATAAGTAGATTTTCAAAATAGTGTTTATTAAAAAGTGTGAAAGACTCTTTGCTATTTAAGGCATGGTTTAGCACGCGAGTTTTATTGGGTTTTGTTGGGTCCTGTTGCTGTTGGAGATCTTGAGAGGTCTGAGCAAAGCATTAAAAATAAAGAATGTTTATAATGAACTCTGTTGTAGTTCCATCTTGCCTTATACAATTGCTGCCTATGGGCTTGTCTCCCATCCTCAGTTTCACGCTGCTCATCACATAATCTGGTGTGGGGCAAACCTTTGTGAACGCAGGTGGACCCTCCTCAGCGGTTTCTGACTGTACATAGTACAGCACCTTGTCCACAGTTTGATTTAGCTTGAGCTGGAGTAAGAGGTTCCAGTGCCAGGTAGCAGGGGATGGGTCCAATAAGATCTATGTGCTAAACTGGAGGGGGTTGAATTATGTCTTGAAAACAACAAGGAACCGAGATCAAGAGTGACGAGATCAGATGTCTGTCATTACTTGGGCAGTCTGTTTGAAGATACTTTGAAGTAGACCAATAGGAGCAGTTAATTCACTGAGCTTTTCCACCCATGGATTTTACTTGTGATGTATTGTCTCAGCATGAGAGGGCTTAATCATATTCTTTTTTCTTTTTTCAATTGAAGTATAGTTGATTTACAATGCTGTGTTAGTTTCAGGTGTACAGCAAAGTGATTCAGTTATACAGGTTCTTTTCCATTGTAGGTTATTACAGGCTTAATCATATTCCGTTTGCCACTCCAATTTGTGGTTTTTGAATTGTTTTATTTGTATTACTTTTATGCCTTTAACAATTCTGTAAACACCTTTCAGGTAGGCGCTGTTTTGGCACTGTTAGGCTTCTGGTTATTGTTGTCATAATTATCAACTACTGTTAGGCCGTTAATATACAATAGACCATGAACAAGTGTCTTTGTACCTTTGTACCTTTTACACAATGTACGTCCGTACACTTTGTCCCTGATATGAATCTACTTCTCCTGGACCTGCCAGGCGTTGGTTGCTTGTTGAACAGAGTACTTACCCTCCCTCCTTCTTCCTCTCTGCCTGCCTGTTTGGTCTGAAATCGGCTGCCTGGCATCTCGCTTTGGGCGAGATGCCACATTGCCACCATGGCTGAACGGGCCCTTCCCAGAAATGGCCGTGGGGGTTGGTGGGGAGCCGTGTGATTGCTGCAATGCTCAGTGGCAGGAAGAGAACAGGACGAGGAGGTGGCTGTTCCTAGGTTCCCTATGCAAAAAAACTGTTCCCAGAAGAGACCGTGAGAACCCAAAGCCAGGGCATGGGGACAGATGGCAGAACTGAGACTAGGGTGAGGAGGGTGAGGCTTTGCCTCGGGTATAAAATTTAGAGGGGCACCAAAATGCCCTTCAGTCAAGGTAAATGTTATGGGGGGGAGGGTCTAGCTCAGTGGTAGAACACATGCTTAGCATGCACGAGGTCCTGGGTTCAATCCCCAGTATATCCATTAAAAATTTTTTTAAAAAGATAAATATGTCAATGCAGTATTTTAGGAAAATTAAAAAAGAAATCCATGATGAACATAATACCAGTATTTTAAATGAAGACAAGGTCAGGAGCAGAGCTGTGCAGAGCCATTTTTCCTATTTAAAAATTCGGTATTTTGTTCATCATGGATTCTTTGGATTAACTTTGATTTAAAAATTACATTAAAATATTACAATTGTTTGTATTGAGTTTTTTTGGTGCCCTCTTAAATTTTGCACCCAAGGTTCGGGGGCCTCACTGGCCTTGCCTTTAGCCTTGTACTTGGTTGGCAGAAAAGAGGGGAGAGTTGCTCAGAGGCAGGTGCCTCCCCAGCCACCCTCTGGAAATACCGAGTTCTTCCTGATGGACCAGTAGACATTGGCTCTGTTCCAGGAGAATGGGTGCGACAGGATTGGTCTTAAATAAAGTAGAAAGCTTCTGTATGGGTGTTGGTCATTTCTCTGAATACATGCATTAGGACTTTTTAAAGAGTATTTGGATGAAATACATATTTTTAAACAGCTACAAGAGGGTGTCTCCTTCCTCCACTAACTAATGGCAAGAAATGGAATAAAATTTCTTTGGGCGTTGAGTTTGGTCAGCATTTCTTCACTGATGTTGTGAAGAGTTGGATCTGGTTAGCAGAAGGTGCTAAAGACATTTACAGACTCCTTCTTCTGGTTGTTGTTGTTGTTGTTGTTATTATTATTATTATTATTATTATTAAGCATCTGAAGTCTTGGCAAGATCCCATTCTTGGCCTATTCATTCTCCTGCTTTGTGACTGCGGAAGTGAACTGAGGCTGAGAGAATGGTGTATTTTCTAAATTCATATTTTGGCAGAGTGTAATTTGGTGGTTTTTAGTGGTGAGCTCAGACTTTTCTTTTGTCCTTTCCTGGGCGGGTCAGGTCATTTGAAGGTGTAGAAAGATGACATGTGACTCTAACCTAATTGACTTTATTCTGGCTGGGGCAGGGGAGGAGCCCAAAGGAGAATTTTACTCAGCTTTCATACCTTACAGAACTTTTTTCTTTTCACTCTCCAACAAGGTCTGCTGAGAACAGACCCAGTGCCCGAGGAAGGAGAAGATGCTGCTGCCATGATCGGTACCACTGAGTCTCTATCAGAGGAGGAGCAAGAAGAGCTAAGAAAAGAACTTGCGAAGGTAAAGCAGCATTCCTCTGGAACGTCATGTTTTGCACTTCAAATATATTGTCGTTTGTTTTTCTAAAGCACGTGGTAGTGGCTTAGAGTCAGTTTCAGGGGAGAGAAAGCACCATGTGTCCACTTGTCCTAGAGGCCTTGAGCTGGGAGAGGAGATGGGAGAGTGTGAGGTCAGTTGGTTTTTGTGTGGGGGAAGGCGTGTGCAGGTGAAGTGCACCTGAGAAGTAGGGGTGAAGTGGAAAACGGGTATGAGGGGTATCAGTGAGTGTCTTCTAAGGGACCTCACTAACCTGAGGCACGTGGCTTTTCACCTGTTTCAGTGACCTTGTTCTATCCTTGGCAGTGTTGTGGCTAGAGGCACTCTGAACCTTCTTTCTTTCCCTCCCTCTCTCTCTCTTTCTTAAAATTAACCATTTTAAAGCGTACAATTTAGTGGCATTTAGCATATTCACAGTGTTGTGAAACTATCATCTCTGTGTAGCTCCAAGACATCCTCCTCATGTCCAAAACAGACCCCATCCTCACTAAACTGGCATCCCCGGTCTTCCCTCCCTCAGCCCCTGGCAACAACTTATCTGCTTTCTGTCTTATTGGTTTTACCTATTCCAAATATTTCACTTAAATGGAATCACATAATAAATGACTTTTGGTGCCTGGCTTCTTTCATTTAGCATAACGTCTTGGAGGTTCATCCCTGTTATATTGGTACTTCACTGCTTTTTACGGCCGAATGATACTCCATTCATTGTATGTATCTACTGTATTTTGTTTATCCATTCATCTGTTGATGGACATTGGGAGATGTCCACCTTTTGACTGTTGTAGATACTGAACTAACGAGTATGTGTGTACTTGTTTGATTACCTATTTCCAGTTCCTTTGGGATAAACCCAGAAGTGGAATTGCTTGCCATGTGATACTTCCATGTATAACTTTTTGGGGGGAACCTGCCAAACTGTTTTCACAGCAGGGCCACCATTTTACATCTCCATCAGCAATTTCTCTGCATTCTTGCCAATGTTTAGAATTTTCTGTTTTTGACTATAGCCGTCCTGGTGAGTGTAGAGTGGTATCTCACTGTGGCTTTGATCTGTATTTCACTAACGACTAGTGACGTTGAGCATCTTTCATGTGCTTATATCTTCTTTGGGAAACATCTATTCAGATCCTTTGGCACATTTAAAAAAAAATTATTTGTCTTTTTGTTGTTGAGATTTAAGAGCTCTTTATATATCCTGGACACTAGACCCTCATCAGATATATAATTTTCAGATATTTTCTCTCATTCCATACATTGTCTTTTCACTTTCACAAAAGTTTTAAATTTTAACGAAGTCCAGTTTATTTTTTCTTTGGTTGCTTGTGCTTTTGGCATTATATCTAAGGATCCATTTCCAAACTCAGATCATGAAGATTTACACTATGGTTTCGTCTAAAACTTGCCTCTTATAGTTAATGTGATTCATTTTGAGTTAATTTTTGTATATGGTTTGTGCTAAGGTTCACTTCATGCTTTTGCGTGTGGATATTTAGTTTTCGTAGCATCGTTTGTTGAAGAGCCCATCCTCAGTGAGTGCTCTTAGCATCCTTGTCAAAAACTAGTTGACATAGATGTAAAGGTTTATTTCTGGACTCTCAATTCTGATACATTCATCTGTATGTTTGTCCTTCTGAGAGTACCACACTGTTTTGATTACTATAGCTTTGTAGTAAGTTTTGAAACCAGGACGTACTTTCACCTCTTCTTTTTCAAAACTATTCTTTAAGGTCTCTTGCAAGTTTCATATGAATTTTAGAATCTAACCCCACCCAATAAAATGTCATTGGGATTTTTTGTCTGGCTTTTCTTTACTCTGAGGATTGATTTGGGAGAGTACTGCCATCTTAACAATATTAAGTCTTACAATCCATAAACATGGAGTGTCTTTCCATTTATTTAGGTCTTCTTTCATTTCTTTTAGCAATGTTTTGTAGTTTTCAGTGCACAAGTCTTGTACTTCCTTAGTTACCTTAATTCTGAAGTATTTTATTTTTTTGATGTGATTATAAATGGAATTTTCTTAACTTACTTTTCAGATTTTTTGTTGCTATTGTATAGACATAACCTACAGTGTAAAAGTTTTAGATGATGTTTCCAGACTTTTTTCTATGTATGTATTGCTATAAATTTCTGTATTTTAAGAAGGCATCAGAATACACACGTGTACATTTCCTTCACTTAACTGAACTTCAAACAGAATTTTATGCCAGTAAATAATCTTCCACAGCTTTATTTTAAAAGTTGCTACAGGTTCACTTTTAATTAATGGACATATTATTTATAAATGTTTAGGTTGTTGCCCGTTTTGCTATTATGAACAATATTTTGATAGAAATTCTTAACATATAATCCTTTGTGCACCTCTTTAATTCGTTCTTTAGGATAAATTCCTAGAAGTAGAATCCCTCGGTCGACTGGGTTTTAAGGACACAAGAGTCATTCCCATGTGCACCAACAAGGTCAAAATGCCGCCCAGAAGGTTTCTCATAGTACGTGAGAAAGCAGGTTTTCCAAATTCTTGCCAGCTCTCAGTATCATTTTTTCCTTACCAATAATACTAACATAACAGTAATAGCACCTAGTATCTGCAGACTGTGCGGGCAGCTGAGTTTTTCTGCAATCATTATCTCATTAATCCTCACTATAGTGTTATGAGGCAGGTGCTACTGTGATGATGTGATGCAGGAGGAAATGTAGGTCTAAAGCTGCCAATAGATTATGTAATGTTATTTAGCAAATGAAGTCATCAGGCATATGAAATGTACACATTTTCTCCCATTTTCATTTTCTTGATAGTTCCCTTTGAAGCACAGAAGTTTTTAATTTTTGTCTTTTCTTTGGTGACTTGTGCTTCGTTGGCACATGGCAGAAACTATTGCCTAATTCAAGATTCTGAAGGTTAAGGTCACAAGGTAATGCATCGCAGCACTGAGTCTTGTACCCAAGTTGTCATGAATTCTGATGATTGTGCGTTTACCCTTTTATTTGTATGGTATTCACGTGTTACCAGAAATTTATTCAATTTTTCTAAACATTTCATGACATGTGGCAGATATGCTATTACTTTACCTCAAATTATATCATCATCATCATCATCACAATATTAATAATAATTAGATCTAATAAAAACCATTTATATTTAAACGAAATGTTAGTTTTCAGTTTTTTACATCAGAATCACTGCTTGAAATACCTGTAGAAACTTAAATAAAATGGAGATAAAAAATTATCCTTCACTTGTTATTTTTTCACTCCTTTTTGAAATATTGTTTATATATTCTAGGCATTTCCTATAAATGGAATCAAACAATATGTGGTCTTTTGTGAGTGGCGTCTTTCACTTAGTATAATGTTTCCAAGGTTCATCCCTGTTGTAACAACATATCAGTCCCTCAGTCCTTTTCATGGCTGCATGACAGTCCATTGTATAGGTCTACTACCACCTTTTATTTATCCTTTAGTCAGTTGTTGGACATCCAGATTGTTTCTACTTTTTGGCCGTTATGAATAATGCTGCTATGAACATTCGTGTGCAGGTCTTTGTGTAGACATGTGCTTTCAATTCTCTTGTTACACACCTAGGAATGGAATTGCTGGGTCATATGGTAACTCCATGTTTAACTTTTTGAGAAACTGTCAAACTGTTTTGCTGCCAAACTGCACAGTTGTTCATTTCCACCAGAGATGTGTGAGGGTTCCATTTTCTCTCCATCCTTTCAGCACTTGTCATCATTTGTCCTTTTGAGTACAGCCATCCTAGTAGGGCTGAAGTAGTATCTCATTTGCACTTCTTTGATTACTAATGAATGATACTGGCCATCTTTTCATATGATTATTGGTCATTTTTATATCTTCTTTTGTGGAATGTGTTTAAATCCATTGTCCATTTTAATTGGATTATTTGTCTTTCTATTGAATTGTAAGTGTTCCTTATGTATTTTGTATACTAGATCCTTATCTGATATTTAATTTGCATGGGTTTTTCCCATTCTGACAGTTGTCTTTTTACTTCCGTGATGGTATGCTTTGAAGCACAGCAGTTTTAAATTTTGATGATGTCAGCTTATCTATTTTTTTCTTTGGTTTCTCGTGCTTGAGATCTCATATCTAAAAGCAAGGTCATGAAGCTTTACTTCTGTGTTTTCTTCTAAGAGTTTTATAATTTAGCTTTTACATTTAGATTTCTGATCCATCTTAATTTTTGTGTATGGTCTGACTTAGGAGTCCAACTTCATTCTTTTGCATATGGAAATATGGATATCTAGTTTTCCCGGCACCACTTGTGTGCATGGGAAACTATTCTTTTCCACTCAATTGTCTTAGCATCTTTGTTGAAAATCAGTTGATCATAAATGTATGGGTTTATTTCTGGACTCTCAGTTCTAGAATGCAGTCTTGATTATCGTAACTTTGTAGTAACTTTTCCAGTCGTTATTTTTTTTAAAACATTTCATTTTTCTTAAAAAAATTTTTTTTGTTTTTTTGGGGGGAGTAAATTAGGTTTATTTATGCATTTTTTAATTAATTTTTTTAAGTAGAGGTACTGGGCATAAAACCCAGGACCTTGTGCCATTCTTGATTTATGTCAGGGATTTATATATGCGTATAAATGTTGAATTAAGGAATTGTTGTGGTGTGCTGAGCTAGGTATGTTAGCAGCATAACCTAACCAACAAGAGCAGGGAATATATTGGGTTATGTGTTGTTCAGAAAGATGGTTGTCTTTCTTCCCAACTTTCATTAGGGGAAGAGAGTACTTCAGAGATGTGTCAAGAGGTAGAAAACTTAGCTTTTATGCCTACTCTTTGAAGTATCTGAAGATTTGGAGTTCAGGTAAAGAGAAGTATTATAAAGCTAACAATGTCAATGAGAATTAGCCAGTAAACTGAGAAGTGGAGTCAGAAAACCTGGGTTGAAATTCTGGCCTTTACAGTATTAGTTTGATGACTTAGGGCAAGTCATCAAACTTGATTTTGAATCTTACTCATTCACTGACTCATTCATTCATTTATGTATTCATTGTTCCCTTTTTCTTCTCATATCCCACTTTGTGAAAATACTTCTCAAAGTGTGACTTCCAAAACGGGTATAATATGTGAGGTCCTGTCTCACAAGCAAGAGGATTATTTTTGTTCTGGACCTGGATTCTGATTAATGCTATCTTAGAGTATGTTACTCTTTTTTTGGCAGCTGTGGCCACATCACATCTGATTTATCCTCCTTTCCTTTTGTTGACTGCTACCAGTTTGTCTAACAATACTCTATGTTGTTTCTAAAGGCCATGTTGTCTTTGAAATCATGGAACTGTTGTGCAGGTCAAGGCTGAGAAAATAACTTTGCTATAAGCCAAGAGAAGCAGCCTTCTAAGGTTCTCCCTCCATATCTGCAGGGGATTGGTTCCAGGACCCCTGTGGATACCAAAATCCACAGATCCTCAAATCCCTTATATAAATGGCATAGTATTTGCATATAACCTACGCACATCCTTCCATATGCTTTAAATCATCTCTAGATTACTTATAATATCTAATGCAATGTAAATCCTATGTAAATGCTATGTAAATAGTTGCCTGCACATGGTAAATTCAAGTTTTACTTTTTGGAACTTTCTGGAACTCGTTTTTTCCGAATATTTTCAATCTGTAGTTGGTTGTATCTGTGGATGTGGAACATGTGGATAAGGAGGGCCAACTGTACTGTAGGGACCCAGGTTTTCAGCTTTTGGATGCAGGAGTCTCTTCCACATGGTATCTATTTCTCTCCATGAATCTGCCCTTTCCCTCTGTTTTCTTGGCTCTTCCTCTAGTCTGTAAGTCTTTTTTCCCCCAATAGCTTCTGTTTATAGTTTTGGCCTCCTCAGGTATGTTTAAGGTTCCCTAACACCTCACAGTCTCACTGTGCCCTACCTGTTCTTCAGGGCTTCTTCATCCAAGTCCTTCCAGCTTCTCCTCCCAATGTGATCTCAGTTTCTCAGATTCCTGAACGAGAAAGACTGATTAGTTGAGCATCTCTTTTCACACCAGGGGCATCACTGGTTGGTAGCCACTCGATGAGTTGGCTGCCCTTGGGTCAGGGACCTGTTTCCAACCACCAGGCAGAGGCAGCACCAAGGGGTCCACACGGGACTTCTGCAGAACTCTCTAGGGGAGACACTTTTTCTCTGCGCCTGTGACTTTGGCAGACACTGAGGCTGACAGTATAAACTCTGGTTTGTACTGGAGTATAAACTCATGAAATATGCAAGAAGGCTGGCTTTTGATTTGGCTTGGTTGTGTGTGTTTTGTTGCAGGATGGAGATTAGTTTGGCATAATACACGCATACGAGTTTTTATGGGCATTCAAGCAGAAATATTCAGCTGGAAACACGAACCCAGAGGTCAGAAATAGTGGATGTTAGAGTAATTCGAATATTATCTGTGTAGAGGTTTTAAAGCCTCTATCAGATAACTGAGTAAGGAAGTGTAGGGAGAGGGAAGCAGGCTGAGGACGACTCAAGATAAAAATAGGAAGGAGAGAAAAAAGCAGCTCCCTGGGAGAGATCAACATGTAACCAGTTCACTTAATGCCATGGTATATGTTGATTTTAAAGAGGCAGATAGATGAATCAAAAATGTTTTCAAATGACTGGAATTTTGAGTATAGTTTTGCACTAACTGCCTTAACTTTCTGAACGACTCTTGCTGTATTCCTACCCCAACCCCCTTCCTTGCAGGTGGAAGAGGAAATCCAGACTCTGTCTCAAGTGTTGGCAGCCAAAGAGAAGCATCTAGCAGAGATCAAGCGGAAACTTGGGATCAATTCTCTGCAGGAACTAAAACAGAACATTGCCAAAGGGTGGCAGGATGTGACAGCCACATCTGCGTATGTTCCCTTGATCCTACATTTTTCTTGAGAATGTAAAGGACACTGTGCTCTCTTGGTCTGGGGCGGGGAAGTGGGGAATGAGAATGTTTCTGCTGCTTTTCTTTGTGCTGCGCAGGGCACTTTCCCCTAGTTCTCAAGTGTATCTGATTCTCTTCTCTGACTTCAGCCTTTCAAACTGTTTCAGGAAATAGAAAGCAAGCCAGCCTTATATGTGAGTTGAAGAAATAAAATTTGGGGGTGAGGGTGTAGCTCAGTGGGAGACCTGTGCTGAGCATGCATGAGGTCCTGGGTTCAATCCTCAGTACCTCCATAAAAAAAAAGAAAAGAAAGATAATTTAAGTCCCAAACATGTTATATATTGACTTGCCAGAAATATGCATGAGTCCCTGAGTCCTCAGAATAAGCCAATAGAGCAGGTGGTGAAACAGGGCAGACAAGTTTTGAGGTCACACCCCTCTCAAAATGTGGAGGCGGGATTTGAACTTAGGTCTGACCTAGTACAGAGACAGTCTTTTTTTGACCCCACTTTGTACGTAGCATAAGACTCTCAGGTCGCTGTCTCTGATATGTGCTGGTGGCAGAGGCTCACCCCTTAATCTTCTGGCCCTTTTGATCACAGGTGTGGATAAGGCATTATCACGATGCAGTTTTGTTTCTGGGCACAAGGAGGAGCAGGCTTCTAGTAACAGGCTCCCAACTGTGTTCTCCAGTCAGTCCCGCCTGCTGATCCGGTGACCAGCCCAGCCAGGCCAACAGCACCCTGACCTGCCCGCACTAGGTGCCCACCCCCTTCTGTCCATTTTCTGACCATAGAAGTAGGCAGTGGGAAAACAAGCAGAATGCTAATCTTTGTATCATCATAAGCTGTGTGGTTTTTTTTTTTTGTATTGATCTTGAGTGAGTAAGTAAAAATGCCTGAGCATTCCTTTCCTTAGTGTGGGGATATTAACCGTATTCTTTGTTTTTGTTTTTCTTTCCGCAAATCCCTGCAGAGATGGGAAGAGGGAGGTGATAAATCATACCTTTGTGCTCTAGCAAATATCCCACTCGAGTCATTCTCCTATTCTGTCGGGAATCCATCAGTCCTTATTTGATAGCTCTACAGATAAGCAAAACTGAAAAAAAGTCTTTATGCACCCCAAACTGACTTGGATAATAAAAAGTACCCATGGGCCCTACCTTGCTTCTGGCCATTTTGTAGGAGATAACGTTGTGAAAGGCACATAAGAAATTTGATTTCATTTTGTTCAGATTTGTTTGGCTTAAGTGGAAAAGGAAAAAAATAAGAGGTGTGGTTTCATTCAATTCTGACTCCTTTGGTCTTTGCTCCGTGACTATTTCTAGCCCCTACACTGATTTCTTTGGCGCTGCCTTTGGGGGCCTCTGTCTTTCTGGCTGTCCTAGGGCCCTGCAGAAGATGGTGTCTGAAGTGACGCTTGAGAAGATGATGTGATGATACTGACCTGGTGGTTGTGAAGAATTTTGGATGCTCTAAAAGAAACTTTTTTTGTTTTTGAAGAGTTCACCAAGAGGTGGTGATCACTGAACTCTGACTAATTGGTACTCGAAAGCGTAGCTTACTTTTCTTTGTTCTTTTATAATTTAATATAGATACAAGAAGACATCTGAAACCTTATCTCAGGCTGGACAGAAGGCTTCAGCTGCTTTCTCATCGGTTGGGTCAGTCATCACCAAAAAGCTGGAAGACGTGAAGTACGTCCTCGTTTTTCCTTGCTTAAGTAAACTGAGGCAAATGAAAGCAGGTTATCGTGGTTGAGTTTCCTGACGGGTTCCCTTCCTTTTGAGTGAGAGAGGGCACTCCTTCAAGCCAGGACCTGAAATGCTTCCCTAAATTCTTACAGGCATAGCCTTCCAAACAATCATCTTATGAGTACATTTAAGGTTGTTGAAAAATTCTGGTTGTGAACTTTTGTCCTTTTAGCCCTTCTGGATCATGCAGGGTAAGTATGTCTTCCGTGGTTGCAAACTTGTGGTTGTGAGCCGAGCCTGTGTTGATGGGGCCGAGTCCAGGAGCCCTGAAGCGCACGCTTGGACCGAGTCCCGCCTTCGCTGCTGGATGGTACACCTTTATACCATGGTGTGGTTACAACATGCTCATTTGTGAACTGACTTGTTCCATCTCTTCATGCTGAGGCCCCAGTCTTGTTTTGAGCTGTTGCTTTTTATTTTGCATTTACATTTAGATGAGTCTGCAGGCTTTTCCTGGCCATTTTGATAAAACCACTTCACGGTGCTTTTGTGTTTACCCGTGCCCCGCGCCACCCGCCACGTGGATTAAAACAGCGCTGAAAATGACAAACGTGGATTAAATCGGCTGTGCTTCCGTTGGCATGCAAGATTTGTGTGTGTGTGTGTGTGTGTGTGTGTGTTTTCTTTAAACCTTTCAGATTGCATGCCTTTGTGGTTTTTGTTTGTGGGGAAAGTAGATTTTACAACCAGAATTTTGTTGGTTAAATAAGTTTGGTTAACTGATGTATGCTACTGTGTACCAAAAAAAGCTAAATGACTTGCTCATTGTATTTGGACTATTATCATTTTAAACATAATGTGATAAACATAGCTTTCTTAAACCCTTTTGACAGTTATGTAACTTCCCTTAGGGGTTCTCTTTTCTTCCTCTGCTGACTTGACTGTATACCCCTTTAGATTTTAGTTAAAACCTTATGTGACTTTTTAAATGTAGGTTATTTAATTGTTTTAGATTTACTGGAACTTCCTTTCTTTTTTAATGCTTACTCTGGCTTCTTGCAGATTGCAAGCCTTTTCACATTCCTTTAGGTAAGGAGAGTTTGAACCATCGCTGCAGCCGGGCAGTGGTCTAAGACAAGTGTGCTTATTAGATTATTATGCCACATTGGATGGTCGTGTTTGTCCAGTACATAATTTCCTTGCATTTTGGAATACCTTTTCTCTGGTGCATTCCTGTTTTCAAGGGAGGGTTTCTTGTATACCATGAGTAATGGAGAAATTAAAAGAAGCATAATTTGACGCTGTGGTTCAAGTGACATGGAAACAATTTTGACATTTCTTTTTACTTTTTTTTTTTTGGTAAAAAGAAGCAGCTTTACCATGGCATGCAGAATTCCTCCCTTTTAATGTCTGACTTTGTTTGTTTCTGATGCTTTAATTTCTTTGGTGCCTTTGTAAAGATGTTGGAATTCTCCTTCACCTGGGTTCCATTATGCAGTTTGTAATAGGCAGCATATGGACTGTCTCACAATGTTAGTCTTCCGTCTTGTACAGGTTACTCTGAAAAATATTTTTTAAATTGTGGTAAAGTATGTCTAAGATAAAATATACCATTACTTTGCACTTTTTAGTGCTTATCTTATTAGCTTATAGTGTTTATTATTTTATTACTTTTTATACTAGTTGCATTCTTTATGCACACAAAGAAATTGCATGGTTGCAAAAGGAAAGATATAGTATATTAGTCTGAAAAGGAAAGCACATTAAAAAGATGTCAGCCCAAAGCATGCCTTGTAAGAAGGAATCTTTGTGATATCGCGCAAACCTCTCCTCTCTCTCCTATTACAGACTCTCTGATTATCCAGTTAGTAGTCAGAGAAAACTAAAGGAGGGGAAAGGACTTTAGAGTGTAAGCAGGAGGGCAATACGGTTGTCTCCATCTGTGTTCCTATTAATGCAAATGGTCTTCTCGAGCGGTCACTTGCTGTATAGCCTGGTTCTTTGCCTTCTTAAGTAATCAAATAGGTACTCACAGCTGAGGCCCTTTCTTAGTGACACTTGGCCCTGGAAGGCAGAGAAAATCATAGAGGTGAGCAAACTCTAAGTGTTGAACTCTTTAAAGTTAAAGTTGTGCTAAAAAAGCTCAAGAAATAGTGATGGGATTGATTCCGTATCTTTGGTGTTCAATTAAAAATGGCTTAAGTGCTTTAGGTAACTGTTAAGGTGGTTTTATCTGAATTTAGTTGAGTTGTGTGAGGACGTATTTGCTCACATAATCCATCCCGCTAGCATTAAAGTGCCTACTGTGGACAGGTCCAAAGGGTATAACCTAGACCAGGATTCTCGTTCAGAAAGAGCTTAAAATCTTTGAGTGGATGGAGTGCAGGAAGGAAGTGGGGTCTGGGGGCGAGTTAAGAATGGAATATCCCTGTTAATACCTGATTATACAACGTTAGATGTAATAGAAACAGAAATGTAAAAATGTGTCAGTGCTGTTGAGGAATGTGCTTCATTAGTATGTATAACTGTTCTTTCTTTATACCTTTAAAAACATTAAGCAAAGGTGCGTAAGTATGGCCCAGAATGTGCTCTTCGTAATTCACCAGACACAAATTGAGCTGCTCTTTTTCAGCTCCTTACATAGTCACTTTCTTCATTGTATTTAAAAATATGCATAATTATGATTATACGCTACCATTTTCAGTCCAGCTTTGAGTGAATAGTATATTGTGCATCAGTACATGCAGGTTAAAGTAATGCTTTACGTTATAACGTGGAAATGGGAGACAGAAGATTACCACGTTGTAATCGACTGTACTTCAATTAAAAAAATAAGTTAAATAAAATACATTTTAAAAAACAGTTAAAAAGAAAAGATTATCTTTTGAAAGCTAAATTTTGGAATTTTTTCTCGCAGATTCAATGTTGGGTAAAGTCACTTAAAAAAATCATTTCTAGGCCAAGGTGTCCTAACTATAATCTGATTTAATGTGTTCATATATAACAAAATATATGAAAACACATAATAGAAGCATAGAATATGTAACAGAACATATGTAGTAGAACACACACATGAAGAAAACCTGCATCTTTTAGATGAGTCAGTCGCAGAGGCAGATACTGGCCACAGGCCCCCAAGCTGTTGGGGGAGAGGAGCTGGGGCAGCAGATCTGAGTGTTTCTTTTCCTCCCAGGAGGTGGACACAGGAGCCCCTTTCTTCCAGGGCTTGAAATAGTCGGGTAATCTTAACTCCCCTATGTCCTGAGTCCAGGCGAACCTGGCAGACCTGTGGGCTGATTTCACTGTCTGATGGAATCATGGACATTCTGCTGACTTGAATTGTTAGAGTCAGCAACAGTTTTTATTGTACTGCATTATCAGTTAATAAATTTGCAGTCGGGATGCAGACATTTGTCGTATGCCTTGGGTGGGTGAGGAAGGAGGAGGAGAGGAGAGAGAGAGAGATCTGTTTTTGACGCCCTGACAGTTAGGTGTCTGCTGCTGCCAGGAGATCGAGGACCAGCCCTAGGACCGGGTGATGCGCGCCCTCCTGAGAGGCCCTCTGGGGACAGACCACTTTTCTCCCCGTAGTGTGTTCCCATTCACTCCTCTCCCGTTTGCTTTTTCTTTACACATCGTCATGGTTAAACATTGACTCATGCCTTTTTTTTGAGAGAAACTTTAAAAGAGCCTTCTCCTGTCTCTTGGTGGCAGTGTTAAACATCAATGTTAGCGTTAATAGCATGTGCTCGTAATTCAGTAGCCTCGTTAGTCAAATATTTCTGATACATTTAAGAGGAAATGCTAATTAACATTGCCTTTCTCTTCAAAGGCAATTTCTCCTTTTTATGTGTGTGTTGCCTCTTGTAAATCTCTAGATTTTTTGTGTGTTTGTTTTGGGCTTATTAAAGTCATTCCAGACAATTCCATTTTGCTGAAAATTTCTGCCACTTAATAGGAAAAGAAATGATCTCATTTCTCTTGTTAACATAGAGTACCTTTGGATTCAAATTTGAAAAGCTTTCATGAACTTTTCTGTCACACCCATATTTCCTAATTTTTGTTACTGTAATTATTTATTCATTCATTCTTTTATTCGGAAGTGTTTACTGAATGACAGCTTTGTGCCAGGAGCTGTTCTAGACTGTAGGGTTCAAATTACCAATCAAAGCATTAGCTGGGTGAAATTTGAAAGCTCTAAAGAAAATAATATGAAATAAATATTAATGTGTGTTTCAGTTACGAGTCATCTGTAATAATAATAATAATGGTGGACAGTTATGTTCCAGGCATGACCATATATAGTAGGTGCTATTATTTTTCTGATTTTACAGATGAGGAAAACTGAGCCACAGAGAGAGTAAGGGGCTTGCCCCAGGTCACACAGCCACGTGGCTGAAGGCCAGGATTTGAACCCAGCACACCCGGGTTCAGGGGCCTGCACTCCCCCCTGCATTGTTCTGACTCCCCACGATCAGTTAAGACTATGGCCCTCCAGGCACTCAGGTTCATCGCCTACAATCAGGAGATTAATTTGAGGGCAAAATGGAATGACAATACCTGGATGGCTCTCACAGGCAGGCCGGGCACACAGTGAGCGGTCAGCCACGTTCACCACGACCTCTCCTTTCTCTGTCCACTGCTTCCCTCCCCTCCTCCCCCTTTATTATTATTAGGGATGAAAGGATCAAATAAACAGGTAAGAAACAAGGAAAAATTTAAAAATCATTTCAGCTTTAAAAAAAAAAATACCTCTCCAAGGTAAGAGTAATGTTAGATTGTGAAGTACTTAGTGAGTCTGAGTGAGAATCAGGTTGCCCTCTTTAATTTTTTCCCCCAGTGTTCTGAGGAGCCCAAACTTACATTCCTACTTTGATTATTGGTTACTAGGTTTGAGGGTTAAGATCAAGCTGGAAAACGTTTTAACAAAATTTGCTTTATGGCTTCTAACTAACCCTCACAATATATCTGTTAGAGGTAGTTCTGGCTCAGCAGCAACATGGCTTTTTGCTTTTTAAAGTTTTCCATATTATATTTAAACCAGTGAAATTGGAGATGCGAGTTGAAGCTTTGTGTAACCTTCCACAGAGAAGCTGGAAATGGCCAGACAGCGGCCCGACTGTTAGATTGCAGACGAGCCACCAACAAAAGAACATTTCATTTAAACGTGACCTGTAGAGAAGTTCAGATAACTTGGGGGGGTGGGGGAGGGAGCTTGACATGGTTCTTCCTGCTGTAATGGTGCTTCCAAGGTGGGGAGACCTTGGCTTTGTAGTGATTTAATTGATTTCATTCTCTGTTCAGTGGGTGCATTTTTAATCTTTTCTTATTGTGAAATGTAAAACATACAGAAATCCAACTCAGTGATTTATCACAAAATAAACACCTTATTGTAATCACTTCCTTGCTTTTTCTTACACATTCCCACTTAAACCTGTTTCGTGGGTATATTCTTCCTGGCACTCAAATGTTTAAATTCTTTGGCTGCTAATTGAAACTCAGCACCAGCAAGTATGATTTTGTCATGATCCTATAAAGGATCCTAAAGTCCTTTATAAGAGATGCTGTGCTATTTCTTAGAATTCTCAAAGTGATCATCTTTAACATTCTTCAAGTCGTATCACAGACATCATTGGCACCTGCTACATACTTAATAACTTAAATGCCCCAAATTATCATTCCTACTTTGGTTTTATTGGAAGCGTATTGGTAGTCCTTCCTCATGGTAATACTGTAAAAATGAAATACTTAAAAAATTGTGTGTATTTCCAACATTATTGAGTGTCTTCTCCTGACTGTGTACCTACTCATCAGTTTCCCCTGCCCTCCTGCTATCGCCCTGCATTGATGCTCCACCACCATCCGTTTCTTACTGAATCCACAGCAGATCCCTTGATGAGTCATACATGGCTCCCCACTGCCTTCTTGTTTCAGTTTACCTGAAAAGGGGATGTGTTGTATAGAAAGACAGTTCTTTTGGAATCCAAGGAGAGGAAAGGAAGTAAGCCCATGCCCCACCCAGATGGTCCTTGCTGTTTGGAAAGCTGTTAGAAATCACGGTAGCTTCTAGAAAGCAAAGAAACCGAGACACCCACTCCTCTCCCACTGAGCCCTCTTCCCCGCATGGTCATCGCTCCCTCACTTCTCTGCCTTTCTCTGTGCTTATGTTCAGTCCTTTCTTGGGGAACTGACTTCCTCTGCATTCTTGCAGCTTCTACCTGGTCCCCAAAATGGTTTTCCTCAACATCGAAGCCTACATGACTTTCTAGCTCAAGTACCTACTATTAACTGACCAGTGTCATAGTGTCCTCTAATTACAGAATCCCATGTTAAGAATCATAATTGTCTTAAACCTTTTTTTTTTTTAATTCGGTCTAAACAATTTGTAGCTTGCCCAGGGGTTAACTGTGGTGGGTGAAGCTCTACTGATCCACTTATTCTGTTGGTGATGGTGGAGGTGGCTTTGGCAATGTGGCTACATAGGCGGCTTCTTTAGAAGGCTGCAAGGAAGGGCAGGTAACTTCGGGGTTCTGGTGTAAGCTAGGAAAGATGATCTTCGTTAATCCCCATCTTTCCCATATGGTCCCAGCACACTGCAGTAGATACAGCAGGAAAAAAATTCTTACATTCCTCCCAGAATATAGTCTTATACCCAAGGTATCTACCGCTGTTGTAGGATGGAGAGGATGCTGAGCGACAGTGGGTCTTTTCCTGTGTTATGTGCAACATTAAGTACAAAGCTGTCTGAACATTTTACTCATCATCTTGACTGTCTGAACTGCCAGCTTCTTTTTGATTCATATCAGGATCATGCTCCATATTTTTACATACTAATGCGAATCTAGATTTGAGGAGCTACATTTGAAACACAGAGTTATTTGTAACAACCAAGTCTTGGAGAAAACTAAATCATAAACAGGCACAACAACATTTAAATATAGTTGAGAATTGATACCTTGGACTGTCCAGCTTCCCCCAAAATGCTTGTCAGTGATCAGAATGTTATTAGGATATTAACAGCATTGGCAAAGTGCATACAGTGACTTTGTGAGCCTGAGAATTGAGGCACTTTGACCTTGTGAGTTGGTCTCTATGGGAGATGGCTGGAGAGTAGTTAACTTTGAACCTGGAATGGACAGGGAACTGTTTCGCCCGTGAGTAAAAAGTTAGTCCTGGTAAAACAGGGGGGCAAACATTATTTTTATGACCTTCAAAAGAACGTTTAGTTTAATTGGAATGAAGTACAGGTTATCTCTTATTAGAAAACTGATACCGCTGCTCCTAAGGAGTGATACGTGATTTTGAAGTTACTTGACGATGTCGAGTAGTGACTTACTTTGAAACCTTCCTATTCTGGTAACAAGTATGTGAGAAAAAGGCGGCTGCAGGAGCCCCTCCGTGGCCTCGTGTGTGTGTGTGTGTGTGTGCACGCGCCTGAATGTGTGTGCTTCATTTTTTGAGGGGAGGCGGTGAACATTGGCTTAGGAGTCTCCAAGACCCAAGTTCCATTCATGATTCTGCTGTGACCTTGGGTAAATTATTTAACCTTTAAGTCTCGATGCTAGACGCCTGACAGAGAGGTGAAAGCTCTTGTCAGTTTTCAGAGTGCTATAAAAATGCAAAGTTGAATTGTTAGCACTATTAACTGCTGGGATTAAATTGGCTCATGAATAAAAAGTAAATTATGTTGGAATAATTTTGATCCCCTCCACCTCAAAAAGTAGGTAATTCTTCATGGTGTTACAAGAACAAGCTTCTAGGAAGCTAAGTTTTGTTTGCTTTGTACAGTGTCTAATCACCACTTTACTAACTCCATTTCTATCTCTTTTTAATGCTGCCTCTTAGTATACGCTCCATTCAACATTCAATTAGCATGCCTGCAATGAGGTAAAGTATATTTTTACAAAATGTAGTTTGTCTGATGCTTCCTTTTTGGAGGGAGGGGAGGCCATTAGGTCTGTTTACGTATCTGTTATTAGCTTTTTTTTTAATGGAGGTACTGGGGATTGAACCCAGGACCTCGTGCATGCTAAGCATGTGCTCTACCATTTAAGCTACACCCTCCCCCAGTTTGATGCTTTCTTATTCTTTATTTAGATGTTTAACTTGAACTGTTCTGAAGTAGGAGTTAGAATCTGCTCTAAACAAGCTGCGTGGAAACTCTTACCAGTTTGCCGTTGCTGTTCCCCCAGTGTTAGGCTGGGCACAAGAAGTCCATTAAAAAAAGATTTTAAGAAAAAAATTATGACTTCTGCTTTATTTTGTAACCCTGTGAAGTTGTTTCATATCTGGAATCTGTTTAATTGAAAAAGTGAACGCTGCTCCTCTAATCAACCTCCTCTTTTCACGGATGTACGTGTCACACCACCTCTGTCTTCATCAGCTTTGGTTACAGTCCCCTTTCCTTTCACCCTCTTCATTTCTACTTCCCTTGTCCCACTGTGACATTTGGTGATTTGATTCTGCTGTCCTCTTTCATCCATAAGCACCTGCAAGTGTCACTCGTCGCTCCCTCAGCTGACCTCTCTGTAGGGGTGGAGGATTTTTAACACTACAATGCTAGGTTTAAACTTCCGTGTGCATCAGAACTGCCTGGACTGCTTGCTGGACCCCACCTCTGGTTTCTGATTCTGTAGGCCTGGGGTGGGATCTGAGAATGTGCATTGCAGACAACTTCCCAAGAGCCACTGATGCAGCTGGTCTGGGGACCACGCTTTGGGACCAGCTGCCCACAGCCGCGGTGGGAAGGAGGAAACCCCTCCCTCCCCCCCTCACCTTTGTCATCTTGGTGGTAGGAAGGATCTTGGAGGGCAGGTGAACAGTAGAAAAGCTTCAGAAACCCAGGTGGGAGTGACGCAGGCGCTGAGATCCTCCTTAATTCATATGGACGGACGGATGCGAAGGTGCAGGCGAGGCCTCCTGTGGGCTCAGGGTGCTTCTGTCATTTGGGGCAGCTCCGTGAAGTGGGTACAGCCTTCCTTTTGGTCCCTCGTCTGTTAGCTGCTCCTGGGAGCCAGGATCCCTGTTGTGGAACCTACTAGGGTCTGCTTGTCCTGCTTAGGTGATGGGGGTTTGTATAGAAATCTTGCCAGGCGATATGTGACTTTACACACGAGTTCTGGAGCATCAGACTGATCGAACAGTGGCATTTTCTTGTACCGTGACAGGTTGGTTGGGGAAGTGACAGAATCGCTGTTTTACCTGACCTTGTTCCCTCTCCTCACACATGGACTTGACTGTGTCTGTATGTCTGACTGGCTCTTTCCATGGAATCAAAAGGGCATCACTGCAGAAACCTTGAACAGAAGTCGATAATCTTACATAGTAAGACGTAGTTGGATGTATGCTTGCACGCCTGTGGTACAGGTGTTCCTTATGCTCTATGTGTTCTTTTGCTGATTGAGAATAATGGCAAAGAGGAATACCATAATAATATTTTCAAAATTGTTGGATTTTTTGGTTCAGTGTTTGTAATTTTACTGTTTTTCTTTTCTCTCCATAGAAACTCCCCAACTTTCAAATCATTTGAAGAAAAGGTGGAAAACTTAAAGGCAAGTAGAGAGATGATGGATAGGGTCGTTGCATTATCTCGTTTGGTGCCTTAACTTTCTTTGGTGTGGGTAAATTATGCAAATTAGTATTTCTCCCTAAAAAATATTTAACTAAATTTAATAACTGTTCTTTACATTATCAATGGGTCTTTAAGGTGATATGTACTCTTTTAATCATTTTTTTTGAGTGTTTGTTCTAGCATGGAGCATAAGTACTGAAAAGAAATGTGTAATTTAAAAAACAAGGGTACTTTAGAAGTCTGTGCTGCTTTTCGCATTGTTCACGTCAAATACTTTTGTACTTGGACCAAATTTAATATAATCTTACTGTAGAAAATGAAAAACAATCTAGAAAAGCAAAAAGAATAAAACACACAAAAAATTGCTCCCACAACCTGGACAGTGATACGTAATAGGACTATGCTGTCATGCTTTGAAGAAGAATTAAGACCATAAATCATAAACATTTTTCTGTATCATTAAATATTGTTTTTCAGTATTATGTTTAATGGCTGCCTGCATAGCCTTATGATGGAGATTGTTTGTTTAATCCTTAATTATTGGGAATTTTTATTATGATGCTGATGCCATGGTCACCATCATTGATGATTCATTGTTTTACTTTTTGCTTTGATTCTGGTAAAGGTGGACATTTTCCTATAACAATTAGCTTTATTAATTTGTCAGTTGTACTATCTTCAAGACTATATTCAAAACAATAAGGTCTTCAAGGATCACAAGGGACCAGAAATGTTGTTCTGTTCCCATCCACTGCCCAGTCTTCTCTGCAGACTTTGTCCAAAGCCAGTATGTTCATTTCTTCCAAAACAAATTCTGATAATTATGGTGGATATTTTTAAGGACTAAAGCTAGTATCTTAATTGTTTTATATAAATCAGCTTAAAAATAAGTATTCAGATTTGGTCTTTCAGAATTGTAATTGAGTCACTTGTTTTTAAATGCAGCTTTTTAAAATTACAGAATCAGGGTATGCTTATGGAAGGAAAACCAAACAGTGTACCACGATCTGGATCTTTTTTCCTTGCACATAGAAACACTACTACCCACCCATTCTGTTTCTACATACAGGTATAAATGTTTTTTCAAAAAGGAATCACACTGTACACACAGTCCTACAACTTGTTCATTCACACTAGCAGGTGTGAACCCACAAACGCAGGCACCTGCTCATTTTGCTCTCTGTGCTTCTCAGTGGCCTAGAGTCCTTAGCACATTACAGCTACTTAATGCGTGCTTGATGAGCAAAAATATATCATAGTCATTCTTCTAGGCCAGTACCAGAGGCCTGCTTTATTCTTATTAATGCCTAGTCATATATTTGAAATCAAACTGTACATTGCAAGGAATTCAGTTCTCAGTGTTTCAGGCATTTCACAGCCTCTTCTTAAACTCTACCCCTCAGTGTCAGTTTTTGAAACGACTACCTGGAAAACCAGGGGACCTGTGTTCTTTGACACTGACGATGAGGAGAGACTTCCAGTCATTTATTATGTTCTTTCCTCCTGATTATATTTAGACTCTATAAATTGTGGTGAAATGTGCTTTTAAAATATGCCTAGAAATTATTCAGATAAAAACATATAATATTTATTTATTTAAATTTTATTTTTTACTGAAGTGTTGATTTACAATGTTAGTTTCAGGTGTACAGCAAAGCAATTCAGTTATACATATACATATGAAATATATATATATATGTATTTCAGATTCTTTTCCATATAGGTTATTACAAGATATTGAATATAGTTCCCTGTGCTATACAGGAGGTCCTTGTGGAAAAATATGTGATTTTTAAAAGGATAGTACATTAAACACGTATCAGTCACCAAGGAAGCTGTAAACTATAGCTTGGGATGCAGTTTTTCTAACTTACACTTGTATTCAGTTAAGCATCCGGTCTGCAGATACTTACATTTAGATTTTGGATTGAGTCATTAATGGTGATCATTGAGCATTTGCCATGTGTCAGGAGATGAGTGTTGGACACTGGAAAAACCTCAGTGAGGAAGATAAACACAGATCTTTCTGCAAGGTGTTTAGACAATTAGATGGCCAGTCAAAATAAAGTGAGGTAAGGTGCTATGACAGTGACAGGAGAGGCTTCAGTCAGGGTCACTGGCAGGAACTGCGTAATGCTTGGCAGGAAGGAAGGTCAGAGAGGGCTTCTCAGTGGATGCAGTCCTGTAAATGGAGGCCTCTTGGTTAAAGGGAACATTTGAAGCTTTGGGTCCCCATTCCTGGAACACCAGGAACTTTGCTGTGCTCTAAGGTGTTAAGGAGGAGACGAAGTGGATGGGCCATGTTAAAGAAAAAGTGGGAAGCCGTTGAGAGATTTTTCTGCGCGTTTTAGAAAGATCTCTGGCTGCCCTGCCGATGTAAGGGGAGAAAGACTGGAGAAGGAGACCAGTTGGGAGAAAGGTGTTGGAACCCAGGCCAAAGATGACGGTGCAGTGAGTTAAGCCATCTCCAGTGGGACGTCTCTCGATATTTAGAATTTAGAAATGACAGACAAAAAGTTAGCGATTGGATGTGGAATGAGACAGGGAAGGACCAAAGATGACTCTAGGAGTCTGACTGGGAGGTGGGACTGCCATTCAAAGTCTTAGAATAGAATAGAGATGGGACCAGCCATGGGAGGAGTTCAGTTTTAGACATGTTGAATTGCAAGGGATCTTAACATTTTCTTATGATTAAGGAATGTTTTCGTAAATTTCATAAATATACAGTGAATATAAGTCATGCAAATTTTTTCAGATATTTCAAAGATTTTAGATGGGAGACCAAAAATAATGAGAAAATTTCAGCTAGATTCCAATTAGTTAGAGTCTGGCCAGTTAAGACTGAGCTAAGAGCAAGGGCAGATTCAAACCCACTATGAACTGCGTCCTTGATCACTGATTGGTTTCTTAATGTTAGCTGTCCTGCTGGCCAGTTAGGGGATGGAAGCAGGAGGTGTGGAGGGAGGAAGGGAGGGGTAGAGAGAACACTTGCACAAGCACAAAGTATATACATCAGCGTTAAGGATAAGTGACATCTCTAAGGGTTCTGAAAAGCATACAGTATTGTACAAGTGTAAGGCAGATATATTCATTCAAACCAATGTTTATTGATAAATGTTCAGGCCAGGTAAGTTGTAGTAGTGCTTCACAAACTATTATGTGTAGGAAGCATCCAGAGATCTTGTTGAAGTGCAGATTTCAGTTCTGCAGACGGAGGTGGGGAGGCCAGTCTGAGGTTCCAGTTTTCTAACAAGCTCCCAGGTGATGCTGGGTCTCAAGGTCCTTGCACACTTTAAATAGCAAAAGGTTAGAAAGTTTATGCTGTAACTGGGAAGCATACACGTTATTTCTTTTCTTCATTGTACTCAGTTCACGGAAGTGTTACTCAACTATAAACAGAAATCAATAGCTATTTTAGAATAATGGGTCTTAAAAAATTCGTTACATTTTGCTGTGAAGAATAAGCTGGGGAAAAGAATTTGCCAATTTGAATATTTCAGCAGGGAAGTCTGTGTAAGTTTCTTTTTTTAATTAAACCACACTGAGCACCACAACAGCACTACATTCTATACATATATAATCACTGAGCTATCAGGTTCCTGATTTTTTGTTCTTTAAAGTTACTTTATGTAGAGTCAGCAAAGTTTGTTTCATAACGTCTTTTCCTTTTTGAACTTTTAAAAGTCTAAAGTAGGGGGAACCAAGCCTGCTGGCGGTGATTTTGGAGAAGTCTTGAATTCGACTGCAAATGCCAGTGCCACCACCACGGAGCCTCTTCCAGAACAGACACAGGAAAGCCTGTGAGATCCTCCTTTTGTTCTGCTACTCACTGCCAGATGCTGCAAGCGAGATCTAAGCACATCTTGTCAACAGTCATTGCCATGAATTTCCACCAGATGTGCTTTCATTTAGCTTTACATGTTCTTTTGACCAAATAGTTTGTGGGTTGAACGACATAAAAACATCTTCACCTCTGTTCCTGGGAAACACCCTTTCATGTGCATTCAAGGCCCTTTATTTAGGAAACATCAGTATAGAAACACGCATAGTACGTGGGATCCTCACTAGAATGATCATTGTTTTCCTCTTTTACAAAATTGCTCTGGATCTGGGATAGTAGTTTGACCTTTGTCTTCTATATGATTTTCTTTTTCTCTTTGAATCTCTGTATATTTGATTCCTAACTAGTATTGTTCTTTAAAATTTGCTGTATCCTGGTTATTAAAAGTTTTGGCATAATTTTCTTTACTTCCAAGGGAAGAACTACTGGCCACAAGAAAATGTTTTCAAATAAAAACACAGTTTTGGTGTAAGGTATCTTATATCTTGGGTCTCTGAAGACATCAAACTAAAATCAGCTCTATATTCAGTTTGTTATAATTTTATAAATGACAAGATGTACAGTGATTCAAAATCCTA
Organism: Camelus bactrianus; assembly: GCF_048773025.1. NCBI lineage: Eukaryota > Metazoa > Chordata > Mammalia > Artiodactyla > Camelidae > Camelus > Camelus bactrianus. The sequence goes on along the minus strand of NC_133567.1, from coordinate 19,221,879 downwards.
GGCGGCTTGAGAGTGGAACCCTCCACATCCTTGTTTAGCACCATCTGTGACAGTCACCATTTCAGTGTGCTGCTTATTAAACTACTTACATCAACTTACTGTTCACCAGATTGAAACTTTAGTTTTGGAGGAAATTGTAAAATAACGTTCTGAATCACGCATATAGGTTGAAATATGAACACTCTCCTCAAAACATTCAGTTCTAAAGCCTGAAAGTTTTTTAGATCTAGGTAGCCGAAAAGCTAAAATCAATCACATTAGGTTTAACGTTGTTGTCTTCATTTAATTCATTTAGCACCATTTAAAATAAGCACACGAAGTTATATGACTAATAGAACTTGAAACATTTTTCTACTAAGGGGTTGGTGATAACTCCTGAGGATTTAATGCATTAATAAGAATCAACTCATCATTTTCTACTTATTTGTTTTCAGTGTGTTAGAAATTATAAAGTGATACTGCAGACATTGCCCCCAGCTTTGAAAACTTGAGTGTCAGGGCTGAATGAACCAAAGCCTCCGGGAGTATCTGCATGGAGGCCAAGGTACTCTGGTAACTGTAATAGCTACTCACGACCACTGTCTTTTCCTTGTGCTGTATATGGTTACACTGTTGTATTTGTTATTTATCAAGTAGTGATTGTTCTGTTATTGTTTATGCCAAATGTTAATTGCCAAGCTTGGAGTGACCTAAAGCATTTTTTAAAAAGCATGACTAGATTTACTTTGGGATAATACTATATATTATGAAAACCAAATCTGAAAAGCCACAAGTGTTGATTGTTATAAAATAACACGCTGCCATTCTTGATTGTTACAGCTTCTTGTTAGCACTTCAGATGCAATTAAAACTATGCTCTATTACATGTGAAAAGCTTAATAAATTCTGTGTATCAGTAGTCTAGGTCTCGAGATTTATTACGAGACCAGTGGTCTGGAAACAGCTTATTGAATAATCAACTGGTATCCATACTTTTTTAAAAAAGGCAGTTTTTTTTTTTTTAACCATCTGCTTTAAATCACTGCTTCATGGTGTCAGACTGACATACATTATTTACTTGAAGGGGCTTTAAGGCAAAGGTTGTTGAAGCATTGTCCCAGAGGGGTGAATCTGTAGAAATCTGTCTTTTTATAGAAATATTGTGGTTATTCAACATAGGTGTTAAATTATTTTTTTTCAACCAACTAGTCTTTCAGTTGTTTTTATCATAACATCTCTTCATCACATTGTTTCTTGGGTGTCCTGCCCTATTACTGTCTTTTTAACAAGGCAAAATGGAGAGGATGGCAATTTCTTTAGTTGAGTAAAATATCCTCAAATCTCTTTATTGGGGGGAAATGATAGAAATAGGGCTGGAAGGTGGCATGGATGTATGTGGCTGCTGGTGATGGTTGTGAAAGAAGAAACTGGAGAATCACTTTTCTAGACATCCACCTCCACTTAGTCTAGAGATGATTTAATGTATTGCAAAGTACTCTGCCTCTTAAAAGTAGCAAAAAGTAGAGGGGGGATAAATTTAGAAAAATAAACATCAACTTAGAAGTATTACTCAAATAGTCTTTGTGGAAGATTCAGTATTATGAATTCAAGGGCATTTAAGCAATTCAGAACATAGTAATTACTAAGAACACCAGAGAGGGGCCCTGGTCACTCCACTATGTTTTCTGTTTGACACTCTTAAGAACGTAGCAACTCGAGAGTAAAATCGCAGATTGTTAGCGATTCAAGCAGTGTGACAGAAGAAAAGTAATTCCTGGAATTATCCCCTTATTACAAAGGAACGTCCTTAATGTATGGAGTCTCTGGGAAATAAAGCAAGAATTCTTATGCCTGTTGAGGCCAAAGTAATCAATGGAAGAGAGTAGTACTCACTGAATTATCCTAATAGTAATGCAAATAAACTACTGAAATAGAGGAAAAAAACATGTTTAATTTGGACTATTTCTGGATCTGTTAATCAAGAAATACACACTGTCTATTATTTTTGTATAGTGCTTGAAAACAATAAAAATTCTAGTTTGGGTATGGGTTCTTTTGTACGTATTACCTGCCTGTTGAGGATAACATTGATGATACAACTTCTCTCCTGACCCTTGCTATCCTGGGTAGAGAAAGAACCATGAGCAGCTATGGCATCAGTGTATCAAACAATAAGCTACAGGAAAGCTATTCAGAAGTGACTTTGCCGTCTATGTGCCAGAGGAGATGCTGCGTGAGGCCCTACATCAGGATCACGTTTCTTCACAGCTCTTGAGACTCAGATGAAAACTCAGATCTTTGTCCATAATGCAGAGACATTTGGTCATTAAATTAGTGACTGTCCCATTGCAACTGGGTTAATTATGGAGGCCAGACTGGGTTAGAGTTAACAGTAAGGCATTATCCCTTTTAAATAAACCTGAAAACCTTAGATTTCAATTTCCATGTTCCGATTCTGAAATCAAGAAGAACCCAAATCAAAATGAGCCCCAAAGAACTCACTTTTAGTTTGTGAGCCCCCAGAGGGCAGGGCCTGCACACGTCCATCACCTGCCAGGGTTTCATACTGAAATAAATGCTACTTGATGACTTTAACACTCCATCCCAACGTGATTTCAGTTTTCCCCTTGGCTTTTAGAATGAATTCTGTTCTTACAATCCAGTTTGACTGTTTTCTGGTATTCTTCCAAGTCCTTAAGTGTTATTGCCTATATCTGGTCATCTTCTACGTGATATTCTTAATGATCTTAATTCATCTCTGTGGTTGACGTGGCTATGTTTAGCGTGATGCTGATACCTCCCAGTGTATCACTAGCACTGTCTTTTTTTCCAGGTGTTCATGCATTTTGAGAGGCATGGATTTCTAAATCACCTTCTGGTCACCTCCACCTCGCCACTAATAGCCCCTGTTTATTGAGTGTTCAGTAAGTGCGTTGGGCATTTCACACCCATTTCCTTTAATTCTTTACTCAAGGATGTGAGGCTGTCACTGTTTCATAGATGAGACCATGGCCAGCAGACGTGGAGCCAGGACTTCGAACTGTTTTTTATTCACTTATTATCTGCCATTAATAGTATTTTTGCAAAGCATACAAACAATTTGCAGGCTAGATGGGAAAAAAGAAGCTTGTATTTTTAATAAATCAAGAAGGAAGGTGTGGTTCAAGGAGTAGAGCAGGGTCAGAAGGTGCCAAGGAGACGTTAAAGCATTGCCTTGAGAGTTGATGTTACGTTTGGCACTGGTGCTGGCAAGGACAGTGTGCAGACCTGCTCAGTCCTTTACACTCCTTCTCATTTGCTGTTTCTGCTGCTCTGCCAAAGGCAGAGAACTAGGCATACCTGAAGTCAGTTGATACAAACTTACTCTTATCCATTAAAAACATCAGGATTTGTCCCAAAATGCCTGTTGTCACAATCCCCAGGGAATTTATCGTCTGGCTGAGGTAGGACATGAAGATAACACATCTATTGAATTTTAGAGCTGGGATATTAGTAATACCATTTATTTTGCAGATACTAATTTAGTTCGGTTTATAAAAGCACTTCCTTAAATTCAAGACAGAGGCTAATAACTTGGTTTTACGTGAGGGAACCAAATCAGAAACATATTGGCTTGCCTGTGATCAGGACTGGAGTCAGGACTAGAACTGAGAGCAATGACCAATGCTGTTCACAATTTACCACATTTTCCTGAAGGGAAACAGAATGAGCAACAGTAATGCAAAAATACCTTAGGCAAGGCTTCATAAATAGTCAAAGGAAATAAAGTTTATGAACCAAAAGAAAGAATCCACCTGGCATAGAATTTATCTTAAGCCTACTACGGAATTTTAAGGATTACCCTATCGGTGGCTAGAAATAAGCCGTGTGTGACTCATACAGTTACACACCACTCCAAGGTTGCTGCACTAGAAGTGTTCTGTCTACTGTGTGCAATTGATGAGAACATCAGGAAGATTCAAAATCCATAATCAAAGGCATTATTAAAACAGGGGTTGTCATACATATAAATGCATTCTGTCAAAGTACTTCCAAATGAGAGGGGAAAGTGCTTGCTGCTTCCCCCCAAACAATAATTACGGATTAATATAAAACTGCTGGGTAGAAGATGGATGGACAGCTTAATTCATAAACGCTCCAAGTACGGTGTTTGGGTTCCGTTTTGAAGAGGGTGGGTAAATTCAGGCAATTAACATCGTGGAGTGGTACACAGTTAGACATTACTAAATTTCTTAATTCCCTAGAGGTAATTGTAGCTAGCTACAGGTGACCAGAAAGTTCTCAGATTAGTATTTTTGCAACGTGAGTGAACTGACCGCAATATAGGCGAAGAAAGACAAACTTGGATCCAGGCTTTCACAAACGTTTAAGCCCAATTTATGCCCGCTGTCAGGAATCCAACTGCAAAATTCCTGCCTCCATAAGTAAACTTACTGGCATACTAAGTGCTAAACGATATAAAGAAAACTGTGGGAGCCCAACACTGCCTGGGGTTCCAGTTCTAAATGAGATAATCGAGGAGAACTTCGCATTTGAGCAAAGACCTGAAGAGCGGCGGGGGAATGAGCCTTGGGGCCCACATGAGCAGACAAGCGGGCGGCGGGGGCAGCAAGCGTCGCATTGTTAAGAATTTACATCAGAACAAGGTCCAAGGGGTGTCTGGGACGGCGAAACGGCTGCAACTCAAAACTCTTATCATGCAAAACTCAGCGGGTCGCTGCCAACAGAGGACCTCCAGCCACCAAGAATTAGCCCAGTGAGTTAAGCTTAAACCCTCTCTAACCCCACACTCCTCCCGTGCGACCAGGCCACGCCCACCGGCCCATAGTGCTCTGCAAGGGGGAGGGCCTCTTGTTGCTCCGCCCCGTGACCTGCGCGCTTGCGGAGAAGCCAAAGGTCAGAGGTTGTGGAGCCGTCATGGCGGCGCTGTGTCGAACCCGTGCCGTGTCTGCCGAGAGTCATTTTCTGCGAGTATTTCTGTTCTCTCGGCCCTGTCGAGGCGCAGGCACTGAAAGTGGCTCCGGAGGCGAGAGTTCTGACTCCACGGAGCCTAGAACGCGTCCAGGCGGCTTCGCGAGCGCTTTGGAGCGGCACTCGGAGCTGCAGCGGAAGGCGGAGCTCGGGCGGCTGAGAGTGAGTCGCGGGGCTAAGCCAGCGACGCGGCGGCGGGTGGGGCGGAGGGTTGGGGCGGAGCCTAGAGTGGGGGCTGGAGGCGGGAGTCAGGGCGGAGCCCGCTGTTGGGGTGGAGCCGGGAGCCGAGACGGAGCCGGACGTAGTGGGGAGTGGAGCTGGGATCAGGGCGGAGCCTGGCGTAGAGGGTGGGGCAGGAGTCGGGGCGGAGCCCGCCTCTCGGTGAGTGGGACCGGGAGACCGGGGTGGAGCCCTGTGTTGGGAGTGGAGCGGGGAACCGGGGTGTGAGCTGGCCCAGCTGCTGGCTACTGGGAATAGCAGGTGGTGGTGGTTTCCTGTTTGTTGTACTTTTTGTGGTATTTACATGCTGGACCTGCGCTGTCCACGCTCTTTGGCGCGTGTCTTCCTGAAGCGAGTGCTGCCAGTGAGGCGTCTAGAGCGACTCTGGGAACTCGGAGTAGAACTGGACTCTCACCGGGAGAGGCAGGGCTCTCCGCTGGTCTTGTTCTTCACAGTAGCCGCAGCATGGAGCTTATTGTCTGGCGTACCAGGCTCTTCATAAACATTTCTTAATTCATGGTTAGGTGAATGAGAGAATTATTGTCTCAATGAACTTGAGCAAGTAGTTTAACCTGTCGGTGCTTCACTTTCCTCTTCTGTAAATTAACTTTTTAAAAAATCCATCTGTCTCAGGCAATAATTTTGTAAAATACAATTATTCGATAAATGAAATGGGAGAAGAAGACATAAATACAAGTCATTTTTAAATTAAAGTATAGTCAGTATACAATGTGTCAATTTCTGGTGTACAGAATAATGTTTTAATTACACATATACATACATATATTACTTTTCATATTCTTTTTAGTTATACATTACTGTAAGATACTGAATATAGTTCCTTGTGTTATCCAATATAAACTTTTGTTTATTTAAAAAATTTATTTTTTTATTGATGTAGAGTCAGTTTACAATGTGTTAATTTCTGGTGTGCAGCATATTTCAGTCATACATACATGTATTCGTTTTCATATTCTTTTTCATTATAGGTTACTACAAGATATTGAATATAGTTCCTTGTGCTGTATAGAAGAAACTTATCTATTTTATATATAGTAGTATCGCTAAATCTCGACCTCCTAGTTTATCCCTTCCAACTTCATTTCCCCCTGGTTTGTTCTTTATGTCTGTGAGTCTGTTTCAGTTTTGTAAATAAATTCATTTGTGTCTTTTTTTTAGATTCCACATATAAGTTATATGGTATTTTTCTTTCTCTTACTGACTGACTTCAACAAGTCATATTTTTTGAATATTAAGAGTCAGGAGACAAATTGGATGTCTGGCAATATTCAATTACATAAAAATAAACTCTCTCAATTTCTGTACTTATCTCCTTGGGAACAAGTACCAAACAGCTCACAGATGGGTAGTGTCTTGGGTTCTGGAAAATTGCCTGGCATCTAGTACAGTGCTTGACTCTTACTGGGATTTTGTAATTGTCTGCCAAATGGGTGAATGAATGAATAGTACACATAGTGCACATTTGAACTTCAGTTATGCCTGGGCTGTCTTTGAATTGAGATCTCTGTGTGACTGCTCACAAACCGATGTACAAGTGAGAATAGTACAGGCTTGAACATGTGAGTTAAAGGCCCGAGTCCAGAATAGTGATTGAGCTGAAACAATCATAAGAGTAATAAGAAAACTGAAAATACCAAATTAGTTTTATTTTAGTGTGTATTGGAAGTTTTCAGTACTTTTCTGACATGAGGAATATGAGCAGTTGTTAGGTAATGATGTAAAGAATCAACTTTGTGGAAAAAAACCTTTTACTTCACTCTTTGAAGTTTCTGTATCTATTTAATTGAAGAGCATCCTGAGATTATAAGATGAGTAAAGTTCATCTTTATTGTGTGATCAGAATTTTTGAAAAAAATTGTTTGCAAAGTATAGAAGTAATATGTGCTTACTTTAAAAAAAAAATGTAAATAGCAGTGAAGGTTATTGTGTAAAATGTAAAAGCCCCCTTTCCCTTTTCCTCACTTTCTCAAAGCTGGAAGGTGTGTATTTTACATGTGTAACTACTAGAGATTTTGTATATGAATAGAAGCTAATTATATATATTTTAAAACATTATTAATGTTTAAGAATGTAAGCTCTGGATTCAGACAGTCTTGGTTTGATCCTGATTCTTCTATCATTTACTGGCTTTGTTTCCTTGAGAAATTACTTAATATCTGTGTGTCTTTTACTTTTTTTATAAAAGGAAACCTTGTCGTGGGATTATTATGAGATTAGGTGAATTCATTATTTAAACACTTAGCACAAGTACCTGATAATAAGCACCATATATTTTCATTACTGCTGCTGAAAATTGCTATTCTCACTTAACTATAACTTTGAATATTTTTCTTTATCACTTCATACGTGTAGTATATTTTCCATTGTTCCTAGGTTCACAGGGGATTGATTCTAGGATGCTCTGTGATACCAAAATCCCTGGATGCTCAAGTCCCTTTTATAAATGGTACAGTTGACCCTCTGCAGTTCCCACATCTGCAAATACAGAGGGCTGACTGTATACCTCATTGAAAAAATGTTTGTTTGGTATTCCATGGTGCAGATATAGCATAATGTATTTAACCAGGCCTTCACTCATGAGCTTCTAGGTTGTTTCTGGGTTTTTTTGTTTTTTGTTTTTTGTTTTCCTTAATACAGACAATGCTACAGTGAGTATTTACATATTTTTGGATATTTGTGGTATATATGCTGGGTCAGAATATACATATAATTTGAGTTTTGATTGATACAGACTGTTTGCACCACACTTCCACCTACAGTGCAAGACAGTGCCTATTTCCTTGCCCACTTGTGCATGCAGGGTATTGTAAGTGGGTTTTCTTGGTACTGAGCAGTCCAAACAAAATGCGGAAGTTGGGAACTGGAGTTGTTTATTCCTCACCTCTGATATCAGTTTGTGACTTTTATCAAGATAACTGCATGTTCACATTTTTTGTCTTAATAATAGGTAAATTGCTATCAATTTAAACTCATAAAATACATTATACCAACAAGATACCACATTTATGTTATATATATTGGATCTTTATATTGGGATTTGAAAATATGTATATGTAGGGATGAAAGTTAACATTGTACCCATTGACTTAATTCTTATCCTTCAAGTGTAGACTTATGTATCTATATGTGCATCTCAGAAATAAGTGATATTCAATAAGAGTCAAGGAAGTTATTCTTAAAAGGAACTTTCCCCTGCAGGTAAATTTAATCAAGGGTGGTTTGTTGTGAATTCTCTACCTTAAAATTTCTGTGAGGTTACCAGTTAAAGGGATCTCTCATTTAAATGATCTGAAGGGCCATTTTTCTTTTCCTTGGTTTATTACCTTTTGGATTTTTTATGCATCTGTCTCTTAAAGTGGTTTTTCGTTTGTTTATTTTTTTAGGATGGGGACCAACTCCTTTTCATTTTTGTAACCAATATAACACATACTTATGTATAGAGGGCCTGTTAAATAGTTGCTAAATACATTTTTTTGTCAGATACCTTTTTCCTTTTTTATTTTTTAAAAATATTTAAAAAGCTTTAACCCTCTTATGTCACTTAGACAGTAAAGATTTGTAGAACCTGTTGAGCCAATCAGGAGCTGTGGAATTGCAGAAGACTAATCTGATAGCCACAAGGTGGCAATAGTTGAGCAAATAATTGGTTTTCTGCTTTATGAATATTAGTTTCTTAACAGTAGAGGGTGGCATATTTCAGCATATTGAAAAATGGTTTGCAAGAGGTTTTGAGGCCACACAGTAGAACATTTTATTGTTTTAAGATGGAGAATAACATTTTACTATTTTAGCTTATTTATGTAGAAGACTGATGTTATAATACACTTTATAGTTTCATTTTAGCAGTATATTAGGTTTTATATAAATATTTTTAAAAGTTATTTTCACTTTTTCATGAATATTTCTTATTGATAATTTTAATTTCAAAATGCTGAAATATTCCTGAAGGCCAATATTTAGATCAGATTTTTTTCCTTTCAGAATACTAGAAAAATCCAAAAAATAGCTTATTTGAAGGATTTGTTTCAATTCTCTTACTTTTAGTACAAGTTTTAAGTCTACTAAATTCATGTAATAGTAGTAGTATACAGTGTTATTTAACCCTTTATTTTCTTACTAGTTTTATGTTGACAACTTAAAAAAATTACAGCAGTGATTTAAAAACTAATATGTAAAGGAATAATGAAAAATATTTCTGGTTTTAACCATAGTGTTCCGTGGTTTTTACACTGTAGAATTCTAGGTGACTTATTTCTGCATTGGTAATGAAAGTCTTTTGAAATGTTTAGTTTCATGGTGGAGTCAAACATTTTCAAAGCAGGTTTAGAGGAAATGACCAGCTAATTTAAAGACAATGGAGTTCATTGAGGTAGATATAAATCTCTAAAGAAAGTTGGTTTTTATCAACAGCTATAATATAGCTATAAATAATACCATACATTTCCTAAATGAAAAGATGAATATATTTTGTATGTATTTTGTTTCGTGGGTGGTCATATGCTCTGATCACACATAATCAGACTCTTTTATGGCTTCCCAAGTCAGCATTAGCTTTCACTAGTTGTATATCTTTCTTAACTCTTATTTTTGCTCGAAACCTCACTCCCTTCTTTTAATGTTTCTGGATTTTGCTTTATTTTGTTTTTTTCTTTTAAAGGTTATGTTACAACTTTCTCTTTTGACTATCTTAATTTTTTTAATGTGATTATGACCCTTAAGTTTGCTTTTATCTATTCGCATTAAATAACAGAGGAAACCTGGTTTGTAGGGATTTGGGAATAAAATTAAACAGTGATGATTCAGTGTGGATTTTCCCTCTCTTTGTAAAGCTTTGGGCACTCTGCTGTTAGGAACTGGCAGATTTGGAATGATAGACTCCTAGTCCAGGAGACAGCAACTCAACAAGTCCCCTGGTCTCTAGCCACCGACCCAGTTGAGACAGTCAGGTCCTCCCAAAGGAGATAAGTGTATATGGAGCAGAGAATGTTTATCCCAGAGAAATGAAAACTTATTTTCATATTAAAAACTTGTGCACAAATGTTCATAGCAGCTTTATTTGTAGTAGCCAAAAGCTGTAAACAGCCCAGAGGTCCTTCAACTGGTCGATGGTTAAACAAACTGTAGTGTGGAATACTACTCAGCAATAGAAAGGAACAAGTGGTTGATAGCACACAGCAACCTGAATGACTGAAGGGAATTATGCTGAATGAAAAAAGCCAATCCCGAAGGATTACATACCGTGTGATTCCATTTATGTGACATTCTTGAAATGTCAAAATTGCAGAGATGAGGAACAGATCAGTGGTTGCTAAAAGTTAGGATAGGGCAGAAGGGAGATGGGGAGTTATAAAAGGACAACACAAGGGATCCTTGTGGTGTTAGAACTGTCCTGTAACTTGACTGTGGTGGCGAATACATGAACCTTCACATGTGATAAAATTGTATAGAACTAAATACACACTCACACAAATGAGTATCTAAAACTGGTGAAATCTGAATATCATAGGTAGATTTTATCAGTGCCACTTTCTTTGTTGTAATATTATATTGTGGTTTTACAAGCTGTTACCATTGGGAGAACTGAGTAAAGGGTGCAAGAGATCTCCGTGTATTATTTCTTATAATTGTATGTGAATTTACAATGGTCTCAAAATAGAAAGTTTAATTAAAAAAAAAAGGATCATTTCACTAATCTGTCAGGCACAGCACTAGTAAGGCCTGTGAATCCCAGAAGCATGAGCCCATTATCCCACATAATTTCCTGTGAAATGATTTCTTTGGTTAGAAGCAATGCTTTTTGGAATATCGTAACAATGAATATGAGATTCTGTAAGTTCATGGATGGTGATTTTGGTAGAAGCTTTGCAGGCAGGGAAGGCAAATCTATATTCAGAGTAAGTGTATATTCCTGTAATAATATATCACTATCTTCTCCATTTAGAATGGTCCAATGTAATCAACCTACGACCAGGTGGTCAGCTGATCCTTGCAAGGAATGATGCTATATTGGAAGCTTAGTGCTGGTTTCTGCCATGGCAGATTGGTCATTCAGCAGTGGCTGTAGCCAAATACTACTCACAGAGTGAGTGGAAGTTAGTATTCCTGAATCCATGAATCATCTCCATCCCACAAAAATTCAGGGTCCTACCACCTGATAAAATTTCTAGTTGGCCAGTGGTCTGGGACATATTGAGATGCCCTCCCCACCCGTAAGACAGAAGTACATCTCTGCTGTCATTGCAACTTTGTTCTTGAACCCACTGGAGAGGTGGGCAGGAGTGGTTGGAGAAAGAGGTTGACTGACATCGACAAGACTGGTTATCTTGTCCCTTGATTATTGAGATTCTTCTCTGCTGAAGAAATTATTCACTTTCATTTAATTATTCAAATTCATTTATTTTCTTACTCTGTGCCAGTTCAGAGAGGTCTACCTTCCTCTTTCCCAGACATTCTTGTCATCTGTTTCTCAATCATGTTCTTATTAAATCCCTGACCATCCAGCAGAATTATTAGTCACTTCTCACAAATTGATATAGATCCCAGCATTGACTAAGAAAAGTAAAGATGACTTAAAGAAATGGAAAGATATCCCATGTTCTTGGATTGGAAGAATTAAAATTGTTAAAATGGCCATACTACCCAAAGCAATCTACAGATTTAATGTGATCTCTATCAAATTACCCAGGACATTTTTCACAGAACTAGAACAGATACTCCTAAAATTTATATGGCATCACGAAAGACCCAGAATTGCCAAAGCAATACTGAAGAAAAAGAATGAAGCTGGAGGAATATCCCTCCCAGACATCAGACAATACTGCAAAGCTATGTAATCAAAACAGCATGGTATTAGTACAAAAACAGACATATGGATCAATGGAACAGAATAGAGAGCCCAGAAGTAATCCCACAAACTTTTAGTCAATTAATCTTTGACAAAGGAGGTAAGAACATACAATGGAGTAAAGACAGTCTCTTTAGCAAATGGTGTTGGGATAACTGGGCAGCTGCATGTAAAGTTAGGATACTCATTCACACCATACACAAAAATAAACTCAAAATGGCTTAAAGACTTAAATATAAGACAAGATGCTATAAACCTCTTAGAAGAAAACATAGGCAAAACATTATCTGACATAAATCATAAGTGTTCTCCTAAGACAATCTACCCAGGCAATAGAAATAAAAACAAAAATAAGCAAATGAGGGACCTAATTAAACTTATAAATCTTTTACATAACAAAGGAAACCATAAGCAAGACAAAAAGACAACCTACAGAATGGGAGAAAATATTTGCAAAAGATGAGACTGACAAAGGTTTAATTTCCAGAGTATATAAACAGCTCATAAAACTTGATGAGAAAAAAACAAACAACCCAGTCCAAAAATGGTCTGGAGACCTAAACAAGCAATTCTCCAATGAAGACATACAAATGGCCAATAGGCACATGAAAAAATGCTCAATATTGCTAATTATCAAAGAAATGCAGATCAAAACTGCCATGAAGTATCACCTCATACCAGTCAGAATGGCCATCATTCAAAAGTCCACAAATGATAAATGCTAGAGAGGCTGTGGAGAAAAGGGAACCCTCCTACACTGTTGGTGGGAATGTAGTTTCGTGCAGCCATTATGTAAAACAGTATGGAGATTTCTCGAAAGACTAAAAATAGACATACTGTATGATCCAGCAGACCCACTCCTGGGCATATATCCAGAGGGAACCTTGATTCAAAAAGATAACTTGCACCCCAGTGTTCATAGCAGCACTATATACAATAGCCAAGACATGGAAACAACCCAAATGTCCATCAACAGATGACTGGATAAAGAAGTTGTGGTATATTTATATAGTGGAATACTACTCAGCCATAAAAAATAATAAGTTAATGCCATTTGCAGCAATATGGATGGACCTGGAGAATGTCATTCTAAGTGAAGTAAGCCGGAAAAAGAAAGAAAAATACCATATGATATCACTTATATGTGGAATCTAAAAAAAAAAAAAAAAAGACATAAATGCATTTATTTACAAAACAGAAACATTCATAGACATAGAAAACAAATTTACGGTTATCAGTGGGGAAAAGGGATCGAAAGAGATAAATTGGGAGGTCAAGATATGCAGATACTAAGAAACATATATAAAATAGATAAATAACAAGTTTATTATACTATATAGCACAGGGAACTATATTCAATATCCTGTAGTAACTTATGATGAAAAGGAAAATGAAAATGAATACATGTATGTGCATGTATGACTGAAGCATTATGCTGTACACCAGAAATTGACACAACGTTGTAAACTGACTATACTTCAGTAAAAAAATACATATACAAAAAAAAATCAATATAGATCCCTTAGGCCATCTCTCTTTCCAGGCAAAATCATCATTTAAGTAAGTGCCCTGCTCAGTGTCATTCAGGGCTACTCTAGCTCTGCACTGCTCTGCACTGCTCTGCACCTGGACAAGTCTGTCAGCATCTCCAGTCTGCATCTGTCCCTGTCACAGAGTCTTCTGAGCACCACCACATGTGCTGGGTTGTAAAATCCAAGTATCAGAGGAGCTTGCCTGGTTGCCTAGACCTGATGCAGAGTCTGATCTTTTCTGGGCCCCACTCAAAACTGGCAGCTTTTTGGGTTACTTGGTAAAAGCGTTGAAGAAGCACATCCAAATGAGGTGTTTGTTGCCTGCAAAATTCGAAGGACTGCTAGGCATTAATTGAGATTCTTGCTTAGTGGTAAGAAAGAGCATCTTGACATAGCCCAGAACACTGGCTCCCTAGGAATTTCACCAAGACTCAGCATTCTTGTGGGATTGATTTCCCACCCTCTGACATACGTGTGTCTAGATAGTTGCAGCTTTCTGCTTCCAGGTCCAGTCAGCGCGTGTACTGGAGCAGCATGCTGTCCAGTGGGATGGAGTGACAATCAAAGTCTTTGCAGACTAGATTATGACATAGAGCTAGAGAATTAATGTAACCCTGAGGTATATAGTCTTTACTAGCAGGTCTAGAAAAAGAAAGCATTTGTTCGATAATTATTGCATACCAGGTGCTGGGAGATACTTGATTTGCTCCAGCCATGAAATCACATCTGGAACAACAGCTGGAGTTACCACTTGATTAAATTTATGGTAATAAGTTGTCATTCTCTAAGACCCATCTGTTTTCTGCAGGCCTCCTAGGCAGGTTGAATGGGCATGTGGTAGGGATCACCACTCTGCATCTTCCAGGCCCTTGATCGTGGCACTAATTGCTGCCATGCCTCTAGCAAGCAGTGTTGCCTTTGCTTTACTTGTCTGGTAGGTAGGGGAAGTTCTAGTGTCTTCCACTTGGCCTTCCCTACCTCAGTAGCCCTTACTCCACAGATCAAGGAACCGATGTGGGGATCCTGCCGATTGCTGCGTATGCCTGTTCCAACTGTGCAGTCTAGAACAAAGGAGATAACAACAGAGCAGGTTCATGGGGTGGGTCTGAGCTGACATTCCATTCATCACGTGATCTCCTTAAGCCCCTGTTCTTCTGACTGGTATTGAATTGGTAGTGTCAGAGTTAGTGTAAGTTCAGATGATCCATGAAAAGTCTCATTACTTCTCCTTCCCCAGTGGACAGTCATTCTTGATAAATAGTCACAGCTCCCTTTGGGAAAGCTTGAAGGAAGACTGGTGGTGCAAATTTTCGGTTATGTAGCAGGATCCTTCCTCAAGGGTATATGACCTCCTCTTCATTCAGAAGACTTGAGGTCTAGAAATTGGTTCATGTTTGGGAATAGATTGAGGGGCCGTAACGTTCATATGTGGTGACTCAAGTCAGACTTCAGTTCTCTAGAACTAGAGTTTTCCATCTGTTTTATTTCTAAAGACACCATAATCAACCAGCCAACACCAAAGAGCTCTGCAGGTCAGACTATGCTGATGACTGCTCAGGCTGCTGCCCACCGCGTTGGCGGCTAGTAAGTGCTGACTTGACTCCTGCCAGTGAAGGATCTCATTTTCTCCTCTGAGTTCAGGGAGCTCTTTTTGGCAGTTCTCTGTCAGTCCCGGCCTACAGAGAATAGCCACCACCCAGCTCATCAGGAATGCTGGTGCTCCCTTCACGAGGTATTCTCTTAGCCTTGGTAAAGTGAGTATCTGATAGAGCCTTCTAGGGGCTATAGTAAGGGATGGTGACATCATAAATCATAAATGCACTCCAATATTCCATTCTCCTCAAGCCTTTGGATACCTTCCTCTGTGGTATACTAAGGAAGTTCTGGTATTTCAACTTCATCTAGTGTAATGTATCTTTGGGTTCAGGTTTCATTCAACCAACCAAGCAAACTATTAAAAGCCACTCCAGCCACTTAAGCTAATAAATTGTATCTGAATCTCTGCTTAGTGAGCCCATATTAGTAATTTGGCCCTCTCACCCTGATTTAGTATCCTTAGGATCCATTCCCTTATATATCCCCAGTTTCTGTTGATATAAATTGGCAAAATCATGCAGTTCTGATTATCCAACCTCCTCTCATAACTATTTCGCCCTATCCAGCATAATTACTCTCCTGCTGCTATGATATACCTCTATTATAAAGATTTCTAAACATTTTTGGTAATGCCTCTTTAGTAAGAAATTTTTGAGCACATGTTCTAATATTTACTTTAAACAGATTTATATATACTATAGTACTATTTATTATAGACACTTTAAAGCACTTACAGAAAAACAAAGCATTTTAAAGGGTGACGTAACAAACCATGACTAAAAGTTTCAGCTGAGGCTTTGTGTAAGGACATTCCTCACCTGCTTCCATTCCAGATTCCTCTCTGGGCCACCACATCTGCACCATCCCCCACCAAGCGCTGATGCCTCCTTTCTCTGGCTCCTCTTCAAGAAGAAAAGGAAGGGAGAGGAAGTTAAAGAGTATATCTGGCTTCTTAAAGAAAAATTTCATTTCAGTATTTTTTATTATTGCTGAAAAGTGAAAATATACAGCAAACTGACTTTTAAAAATTTCCTTTGTAAAGCATTATTATTCCTACCATATTATGCCTTTGTATTGAATTGTATGCATGTAAGTATCTCTTTTCATGTTTAGGGCTCTCCAAAAAATGTGGAATCCTTCGCGTCCATGCTGAGACATTCTCCTCTTACACAGATGGGACCTGCCAAGGACAAACTAGTCATTGGACGCATCTTTCATATTGTGGAGAATGATCTCTATATCGATTTTGGCGGCAAGTTTCATTGTGTATGTAAAAGACCAGAAGTGGATGGAGAGTAAGTAGAATCACTTCCAAGTGCTTAATAAGAGTGTGCATAATAGTTGAGATGCCTCAAAATTTATTGGCGATTTTTGAAAAGACAGAAAATATGCTTATTTCTCTTCATAGTGCTAGTTAGTCAAGTTGGGCCAGATTCATGTCTTCTCAAAGCAGTAGGAGCAAGTTTGGGGGAAGATTGGAATGTTCATCCTGATAATAAACCATTCCACACTGTAAAATTAAAAGCAGCTATATGTGCTGCTCAGGCCATTTTACATGTAACTTCCTGCCTCTTCCTCTGTCCACAGTCTCTTTCTGCTTCCCAGGGAAGCATCTGCTTTCTACTTCTTTGTGCTCCTTTTTCTTACTCTACCAGAATCTGATGCTTCAGCATTTTCTTTTACTTACTATTGTACATCTGTTCTCAGGATTATGATTTTTCCCATTGTATGAACAGAATTCATTCTGTTTATAATCTGTGTCAAGATATTTGTGAATATGAATACACATTGTGTAAACCACTAAGATGGGAGACCTGGGAGGAGGATGTAGAGTGAAAAGAGACGTGGAACTAAGATTCTGAGATCGGAAAACAACAGTAAGCAAGATAGAAATGAATTTTTTCCATCAATTTTTAATGTACTTTTTTTTTAATTTTACCATTTCTGACAACCAGGATACATCTTGTAGTTGATACAATTTAATTGGCATTTAAAAATTCTTAATAGTACTTATGATGACTCTGGTAATCAGTGGCATCTTAGGATGAATTACAGTGATCAAGAAGTTTGTGATGTTTCAGAATGAGTCAGACTGTAAAAATGAATAGAGTTTACTCTAACTCTAAGGGAGCAGTTATGAGAATGGGTTGCCTCTGTCCTGAGAGCTCTGAATATCTTAAGGTCTGTTTGATACCAGGGCTCACTCAGTCAGGAGACAGGAGCTTCTACCTGAATCTGAATAGAATCTGACAAAATTAACAGAATACACATTTCCTTAGATCTGTGATGTTTGAGTAGATATTGAACAGCTGGCTCTCCAATAAATAAAAGGCCCCGATTTGATGTAAAATACTCCCGCCATGGCCACTTTTACGTTACCAGTGTGATGTCACTGAATGTGGAGTTGGGAATACGTGTGCACAGTCACTCTCACAGGCTGGTGCAGTCCTGCTCCAGCACACCTCTCTTCAGATAATCAGAAACTACACAGTGTCTTCGCAAGGTGAGTGGTGTAAACTGGGTGATACCTGTAATAGAAACTGGGTTCTGTGCTATGTGGCATGAGAGGTAGTGGCTCAGTCTTGACTTGCTCTGGTATGTCAAGTAACACACAGGTTTAGTCAAAAATGGTAAGACCTAAAGAAATTTCTAAGTAACTTGTGTCCGTTCATCCAGATTTTAATACTATAATCTGTATCTATTGTGTAATGGGTTATTGAAAGGGTTGAGTTAGACAATGTCTGTAAAGATGGACAGTGATTAGTATATAGTTAAACAGATGTTACTATACTGTTATTATTCCTTAAATCCTGGTGGTTTAGGGGTTTTGTGACCTCATGATGACACCCATCAAGAATTCCTACTGAGGAGGGTTTATAGAACATGCAGGTATGGAGATATGTGCTGCAGTAACATGACTGTAATTAACAAGGCAGGGATTCAAACCTAGGGCTGTGTGTATCCATCACCCAGGGACGTTCTTTCACTCTACTGTGCTTCTCTCTAAATCCTACAACATGCAGCTACTAAAGTGTCACATAAACCTCCTAAAATAGTCTCACACATAAACCAGGTTTAAAATAGGGACCCTGAAAGCAGCGTGGTAGTGAAGCTCTGTAAAGCTCTGTTAAAGCCTGGTAGGTAGCCTGTTCTAGTATCCTGGGTTATGGTGTCGATGGTACAGTGTGTTTGGATACCGTTACCATCAGTAAGCTGATGACCAGTGGGTCTGGGCTTTGTTTCAGAATGGATGTGAATCATAATTGTGGTGAGACCTGAAGTCCCAGGAACTGGTTAACGTCTGACGATGGTTAGTAGCTTAGAGTCAGCATGCCTTCTGTTATTTGGGAATGATATATTTCAAAAACATTTATTTAGCAAATAATGGAAAGTTGACTCTTTACAGATGTGACATTTAATTTTTAATTGATTCTTTTTATAGACATGTCATCTACTTTCTCGAACCATGTTAGACCTTAAGTTGTTTAACCTGTTTTTTGCCTTTGTTTTGATGACCCAGTGTCATAATTATACACATTAATTCCTGTATTGTGTCACAACGCAAATATACAGACGTATTGTTCCTCAGCCACATAACCTTCCAGTTCTGTCATTTTCTGTGTCTTACTTTGTGGTGTCATCTTTTTCTACTGCTGTATCTGTGACTGCATTTTTAGCTTTTTTAGACTTCCCAGTTTTCTTCTTCTAATATTCTGATGCCTGGGAAATTGGTCACCAAATTTGTTGTGCTTAAAGCAAGAACAGTTAGAGTTTGAGTCAGGACCTCGCAGCCTCTTCTGTAAGTAAAGTGTATGTACTTCAGTACATGAACTTCAACATGCATTTTGACAGCAACTCCCCTGCTTAATTTTAATTCTCTTTGGGTTCTGTGGAGACTTGATGTCACCAGATAACTAACTTCCTGATAAGTGAAGTGTAACCAGCTCGAGGTCTTGCCCGTGCTGACTGCCTTCACTGATGCCCTTGATAGGGATTGTCACAGATCAGAAAAGTGTGTGTTGAACCAGTCAAGGTGCTGAGTGTCTTGGACAAGAACAGTTGTTGTGGGTGAGACTTCAACACCTCCAGTAGGAACAGTAGCGAAAACAAGGTGGGATTATTGAGTCTCAAGTACTATTTGAGATTCTACAGTGAATTTGTAAGTAAATGAGTAAATTTCTTAAGAACATTGTTAAGCCCAAAGTCTTGCTTTATGCATTGATTAGGTTGGTTGGCTTGGAGTGTACCTATAGTGACATTTTCTCGATTTCAAGAACTAAGCTGCTGATGTTATTTAATTTTATTTTTAAATAAACTGGGCCATGGTACTCAGTTTTTCACTGAGTCAGCAGGCATTTAACGAGCAGCTATTATTTACTGTTTACTGTGTTCTGCAGGAATGGAGGAGAAGAGGGGATTGATGATGGAGTCAGCTTGTGTCAGAGACGGTTACCCAGAGGAACTAATGAGTGAACTGAGTTGTAAAGGAAGGGTAGGAGATACCAAGTGCAAAAGATGAGAGGGAGCCAAACTTATAAAAGTTTTCAGTGAGAGAGAGCCTGGCCCTTCCAGGAATTCAAGTGGCTTAGTTCACTTAAGTTTAGGAGAAGTTGGAGGGGAGAGTAGAGGGATGGGCAGGACCCGGGTCTTCAAGGGATTTATACACCATTCTAAAAAATTGGGGCTTTGTTCTGAAAGTGGTAAAGACACATTAAAATATTTTAATAGGTAACATGGACCTCACTTGTGTTTCATTGAGATCATTCTGGCAATAGTGTAGTGTAGTGTATAACAGAAGAATGTAACTAGAGCTAGGGAGGCCAGTAAGGAAGCTTCTGGAAAGAAATTATAAGAATGTGAATTAAGTCTGAGGGTCAGGAAAGGAGAATTTCATTAGTAATTTAGGAGATAGAAGAAACAGGTCTTGGTGACTGAGTAATTGAGCGTTGTGTGTCAGAGGGAAAAGTTTCTGATGATGTTTGATTTCAGACCTGAATGACTAGGTAGATAATAAGTTGGGTTGGGGAAGTGGAGAAAGGGAATGTATTATGTTGATATTTTTGCCTGCTTCAAAAATAAAAATTAAAATGCCCAGATTTAGATCTGTTTGATTCTCCCATTTTCACTCCTGGTTATACTACTTCTTGTTAGTATCAATTAAGGAACATTTTTCTTTTTACTGAAATATAAAATCCTTGTGGTTAAACCATGTTTATCTTTTTGGTTAAAGAGCCTTATTCTCTAACTTTTTATTTCATTAAGTTATATTTTAATTTTGATTTTTTGAGAGTTGTATACCTTTCTGTAAAATCCTAAAGTTCAGTTTTACAAGTAACATCCATTGATTTGCTAATGTTTTGTGAAGATTGTGTCTCTTAAAGCAGTATTTCTACACTCACATCTCTCTCACAGCACACATGATTGACAGCTCTGAAAAATCAAAACAAGCATGATTGGCAGTTCTAAGGTAACTAGCACGTACACTGAATATTATTTGTACTTTTGTTTGACACTGGGGTGGAATAAACAAGCGAATTGCCCAGTCTTTGTTTCTATTTCAGGTTGTGGGATATATAGGGTCACATAAAGGGTGGGATGGATACTGAATGTTTCAAAAAAAAACTGAAGTTTTCAAGGTATATTGGTGGAGGAAAAGAGAAAATGAGAATTTGAATTAAGTAGTTCTTTTTATTCCAGAGGACATGGTTCACAATTTAAAAGTATGCATATTTTTAAATAGATTGGTGGTTGAAAATCATTCTATTAGATTTTCCTTATCAAATCTCTGATTATTTTTTAGGATAAAAGAGTATCTGCTATATATAATTTTTAAATAATAAAAACCTTAAGAATACATATAAATTATAAAATATCTCAGAAATGATCTGAGTTCATGAAACACATATAATTCAGACTTTGAATAACATCAGACTTAAAAAAAAGTTCATAGATACAGAGAACAGATTGGTGATTGCCAAAGGTGAGGGTGGGGGTGTGGTGAAATGGGTAAAGGTGGTCAAAAGGTACACATTTCCAGTTATAATGTTAATCAGTCATGGAGATATACTGTATAGCATGGTTACTATAGTTAATAATACTGTGTTGCATATTTGAAAGTTGCTAAGAGTAGATATTAAACATTCTCATCACAGGAAAAAAAATTCCTTTTGTACCTATTTATGGTGATGGATGTTAACTGGACTTACAGAAATCATTTCACGATATATACAAATATTGAATCATTATATTGTCCCCCTGAAACTAATATAATGTCATATGTCAATTATACCTTAATAAAATTTTTTTTAAATGAACAGCGTTAAAAGTTTCCTCCCTTAAATATATTGCATAGCAATATTCTTTTGGATTGATTTTTTTCCTATTGGATTCTATTTTGATTGATGTACAAAATTGATTTGCTTCGTGTAGCATATTCACATATGTCTATTTATATGTCCAATAAGTTTGCCTTATATGCCTTCCCAGGATTGTAGAGGTTAAAAGTGAATCTGGAAACTACTATGGTGGCTGCTTGTTAAGGAATGCTAGCAATTAAGTATTCCCATGAAAGCTTTGAAGTTAATATCTTAATAGGGCAACAAGGAGAAAAAGTCGAGGCTACATTCCTACAATTGCTTCCGGCTGTAGTTCTATTGACTTAAAAGTAGATTTTAGAAAAATTAAAAGTTATCTTAATAGAAGGTGTGAGTTCTATTTTAGTTTGTAGAATTTCATATTAATTTAGATTGCCACTTGATAACATCTAGAGACTTTCAGGGACCCAGAATTTCAACATATATTTTGTCATTTGTGGTTAAATAAGAACAGTAATAGCTAACATTTGTTGAACACTCTGTGCTAGGCACTTTGCTAAGAGATTTGCATGTGTGTGGTTTTTTTTTTTAAAATCTTTTCATTAACCTAAGGTGGATACTGTTAACATCTTCATTAAAAAGCATTGTAGAAGCAAAGGCTTACAAAGTGACTTACCCAAGGACAGCCACTAGTAAGAAAGCAGACCTGAGAGAATGTTACCTCTAAGTCTATATTGTTACCACTGCTTTATAGATACTAATCAAATACACTTCTAGGGTATGTGTGTACGTGTAACTTGTTAAGTTTCTCAGCATATTGAGTATCTTAATTACAGTGTGCTGAATGCAGTTTAGAGGAGCTGTGTGACATCTTTAGGAAGAAAGATGCACAGAGCCCAGTAACACAGGGGCTATATGAATAAATGCCTAAATGAATGATGTGGTTAAGCATAGAAGTGTTCAAAGGAGAACTGGAGGAGTGAGACTGAATGGTTTCATGAACCAAAAAAGAGGCTCCTCAAAGAGATGGAACTTTGGCTAGATACTGAAGGATAGGGGAAGGGGTGCTGGGAGATGGATAGTGAGAGGACAGTGGTGGGGCAGACGGCATGAGCAATGGGCCAGAACTGAGAATGAGCTTGGTGGGGTTGTATTAGTTATCCAGATCTGTGTAACATACTACTCCAAAACTTAGTGGATTAAAACAAACCGTTTATTGTCTCACACAATTGCTGTGAGTCAGGTATCCAGGAGTGCCTTTGCTGCACAGTTGTGCCTCAAGGTATCTTACAAGCTTCAGTTAAGATACTGGTCAGACTGCAGTCATTTGAAGGCTTGACTTGGGCTGGAGGATTTGCTTCTAAGGTAGCTCCCTCACATGCCTGGTGAGTTAGTGCTATTTGTGGGCAGGAGGCCTCAGGCCTTGTCACATGAGCCTCTCCACTGGGCTGTTTGAGTATCCTCATGACACGGCAGGTGGCTTCCCCCTGAGTGAGTAATATCTAAGAGAGAACTTGAGGTGGTTGTGATGTCTTTTATGACCTAGTCACACAGTGTCCTTCCTGCCATATTCTATTCATTAGAAGCAAGTCACTAAGTCACTCAATGGGAGGGGAATTAGTCCCTAACTTTTGTCAGGAGGTACGTACAAAGTATGTGTACATATTTTAAAACCACCATGGGTCAAGAGCCCATGACTTGGCTGAAACTTTAAGGACTAATGAAATATTTGCTTTGCTAGGCAGGAAAGGATGCTTATAGAAAACTCTGAATTTTAAGTTGAAAAGTTCTGACAGTGGAGATACAAAGGAGTCACATTTGGGGATTGGTGTTTTTGGACGATGACACCGGCAGTGATGTGTGAGACGGAATGGACAGGCAAGGCCAGTTCTGAGACTGTTATAATAATGCCGGCAGGCGCTGACTAGGGGCTGGACGAGAGTGAGAAGAGATGGGACAGGAAAGCTAGGAGAGACCATTCAAAGAAATGACTAATAGGCTTTGGTGACTAATGCTTGAGGTTTCCTGCCCAGGTGACTAGAAAAATGGAGGTAACAGCAAAGGGGAAGTTGGGTAGAGTTGCTGTTCATAGGGCAGGCTGTGGAGCTCAGTTTTAGACATGTGGTTGTTCTGTAGATGTTTGGCCATATGAAATTGGCTCTATGAGAAATTAGGCTGTAGACCTGGAATGAGCAACTTCATATCTGGCTCTAAGATTCTATGTCTTCTGCCTTTATCAGCAAGAACAAGACAAAGCAAAAAATCAAAGACAGTAGCATCATTGCAGATTTCTGTTTGCTCCATATTAAGCGAGAGTGATTTTTTTCCCCCAAAAAGAAGTCTTGCAGTGTTCAGGTTCAGACATCCTGTTAGAGCTGAGTAGCTTTGTTTCTAGAAGTGAAGTGCAAATGTAAAAATAGCAGATGGGACCCTTCTGGAGAAGTAATATAACCTTCCTTGCCAGGTGTATTCAGTATTGGTTCATATTCTACATTTTCAACCAGAGTTCTGGAAATTATTTCATTCATTTATTTGTAGATTTCTTATTACTTTACCTTTTTCACTCGCAGGCCTCTTGTTCCTCTCTTCCACCTCCTTAGGAGATTACCTTATCTCCTTCTTTATTGAAATTAAGTTCATTCGTTAGTTTACTCTCTATGAAATTTCTGGATGTTTTAAGTAAAACATTGAATATCTGAAGTTTCATATGATTCAGCCTAATACTCTCTGGCTTTCCTATTCTTTACCTTAAATTTTCTGTATATCATCTTTTCTAGACAATTTGAGAAAATTGAAAACATTTCACCTTTCGAACTATTTTTCTGTTTCTCCCTGACCCCCTAAACTGCTCTTATTTCCTAAATTTCTATTTCTTCCTCAGCTCAGCCCACCTGACTCTGCCCTCACTATTGTACTAATTGAAAGCACCCTCTTAAATTCATCAGTGACCTCTGGTCACCTGCCCAGTCATTTTTGCTCAAGTTCTCTGTAGCATTCAACACTGCTGGCTGTTCCCTTTCCTGAAATTGTCATCTACATCCACTTTCCTGGTTCTCTTACTTCCTTGTTCTTTTTCTACATTCCTATAAAAGTGCTTTTTTAAAGTAGTAGGAAGGGATACAGTGGTCTTTGGAATGTGCAGGGAAGTTGGACTGGGCAAATATCAGGAAGAACATGGGCATGGAGGGCAAGAGGCCTAGGTTCTAACCCAGCATCAGTCAGTATGTACATCAAAAGTCCATTTACCTAAGAGTCTAAGCCTAGGCTAATTTAATTGTTTAAAAAGGAGTGTTTTGGAACACCCTTATTTAAAAAAATCCAGAATTATAATAATTGAAAAATACTTTATAAGCCTATAAATGACACTTACAACTATCTCCATTTATATGAAGCCCTTCTTTTATTTGGTAAATTCAGGTTCAACAGATAGTTCTGTACTTGAAAATTTGATGCTTTGCTTTAGCTTGTTTTAATTTTTAAGAAAAGATTTTTCCATAAATATACTACAGTTAGATTTCTTTTAAAGTTTTAGTTCACAACCTTAATTTTGGACCTAAAATAGAATACTTTGTGTTGCTTTAAAAAATGCAAATTAGCTATTAAATAGGTATAATTAGATCCTTAATTAATACTGATTGAGCATAATATGATGTTCATGTGGATTTTATGCTATTGCCTGTGTCGTTTTTGGATTTATTAAGCAAATTATTCCTTTCTTGATATATTTTCCTTGAAAGCATTTTCTTTTATATATAGTACGTTTTTGAAAATGAGGTTATTAGTTATTTATTTTATATATACCTATCGTAGTGTGGAATATATGATTTGAAGTTATTTGGCTTCTAAAATACATTGCTGTGAACATACTTATTTTGAGACTTAGCATTTTTACTTGAATTAACCTTACCTCTAAACTTCTATTTTACTCACCATCCATTTTTTTTTGGCCTTGACATTACATTTATTTTTTATTTATTAGAAAAACATATGCCAAATTATCTTTGAAAGTTAACAGCTAAACATAAATGCTTTAAACCTCAAAATCTATTCTAGAAACTAAATATCTTTCCCTAATTGCAATTGCAAATATTTTAGCCTTCCTGTTTCCTGAATGTAATTTATTTAGAAACTTTAATTTTGAATTTTACTTGTTTTTTCCCCAAATACTGTGCCTTCAGCATGAATTTTTAAAACTTGTTTCATTTATTTCACTGATGGAAACATTCTGAAGTTTGAAGGAAAAATGTTCCAAAACTGGTACATAAAGTTTAGTATATGCTGTGATAAAAATTCTACATGTGTTAGTAAGAGTGATGTGATGGTGATGTTGGTGACTGACAGCAGCCACTTCCTAATTTTTCTAGCACTCTTATGAAGTTCTCCCTCCAAAGGAATCTTAAGAAAATAAGCATATGTTGTAAGTTCACCATAAATATTCATTGCTTGCTTTTTTGATAGACAGGAATCACAAAAGCATTCAGCCAACAGTAGGTGTTGCAATTACTGGTTGACATATACTGGCTATTAGTTGTCCTTAAGGAACAGAATTGCCTTCAGTGAAGAGTGTTGAGTATTCCTGTTTCAGTAAAGAAATGAGATCATCCTAATTTTAAGAAGAAAAATGAAATTACTGTTGAATTAAATGAGAATTCATTATTTTCCATAATGAAATTAGGATTTACCCATTCTCGTCTTCATAGTTGTCTAACATTATCATAATTATTATAGGCGACATACCAGCTTTAGCTTTATAGCCAGCAGTTTGTAACTTTAGCTCTTACTATGTTGACTCACTTTTCTAAGTGAATCATCATATGTGGTTTAAGCTTATTGATTCTAAAATGAGAATTCCTGAATTTGAATCTTGGCTCTACTAGGTATCACTTGTGTCATCTTGAGCAAGTTGCTTAACTTCATGGGGCGTCATTTTTCTTGTCTTTAAAATGGATGAATGAAATGACTACCCCAGATGGTGTGTGTGAGTTGCATGAGGCCATCATCGTCATCATCATCACGACAGCTGACATTACGGAACCTTGGCTACATGTCAAATAGCTAATGATACTTTACATACGTATCTTACTATCATTATATCTACTTTACAGAGGAAGAAAGTGAGCCTCAGAAAACTTAAGTGACTTTCCAAATCACTTAGACTTGCATCAGTTGCACGTAGCAGAAAATTTGAAGACTTGTGGCCTAAACATATAGAGACTTATTTTTCTTGCATAAGAATTCTCCATGCTGATGGCTTCTGGGTTTGCCTCAGCCTCTTGACAGCATTAGCGCTGTCTTATGCCTGCATCATGGATACAATAAGGCGGCTTGATTCTCCTGGGCTACATATCTGTGTTCAAGAGAGGAAGAGAGCAGGGGACGGCATGATCAGCTTCTCTGTCCCTTTTATCAGGAAAACAAAAACTTTTTTAGAAACTTCTTCCAGACTTCAGCCTACCTTTCCTTGATCAGACCTGTAAAGGATGCTCCTCCCTAACTGCAGAGAAGGCTCTGAAAACAAGCCTTTAATCTTTTCTTTGTGGAGTGCTGCAGGGGAGAAGCGGGGCAGCATATTATTTTCCTGTTACTTAGCCAGAGGGCCCCACTGCTTTGCTTAAACTGCAACAACTATTCCGTGGCAGAGCTGGGATTCTAACCCAGGTGTATCTTGCTCTAAAGACCTATTTCTCTGATTCTGCCTCTCAAAACATCCAGACACCATCACAAGCATTTTAAATAACCACTTTCCAACATTTGTACATAGGTACAGTTTTTCTTCTTGAAATTTTGTATTTTTCAGAATAAATATTATTTACCTTTTTAGGTTGGCTGAATTTTGAAGTTATAGGTTATGTGTCCCTATCTTCAAATAAAAATATGAAACAAATTAGTGACTGAATGCTTTTTCTATTAGAAATGATTGCCAAGATATGTTTGTTTCAGGGAATTTCTGGTAACATTTTCAACTTTATATAGTAAAGAAAAAAAAACCAATACGTAATTAAGGTAATGAGTTTTTGCCTCTTTCCGTTCTAATTATTATGTTTTAAGTCATGGTAAATGAGTTTGTTCTATGCTCATTTCCTAGGGGGTAGTTATCCACTAATTCCATTTTCTGGAAAATAAAATTATGTCACAGTTCTTGGAAACTGCATATTTATTTATTGTTTGGTTTTTTTTCAGAGATGGGGTGGGATGAAGAGTGGGTGAAATGAAGGTCATAATCCAAATTTTCTATTCTGTCCTCAAATACATACCATAGCTTATTACTCTTATTTTTTCTTTTTAATATTTGAGGTAAATTACATTGAATTTTGTAGAGAAAAAAGGGATAAGATACAGTACCATTCTGAGCTAGGCAGCATTACCCACATTTTGCAGCCAAGGAGGTGAGACCTAGAGAAGCTGGAAATGTGTGCATTCAGTGAACTGGTGCTCAGTACAGTTTGGATTGGGGCCCAACTTGTTGCATGATGTATTGGGAGGATACAATCCCCAACAGCCTGTCCACTTGGGACAGATTATTCTGTTTCTTTTAAAATATTTAAGTAACATGTTTATTAAATAAAACATACCTCTAGGTATCACTTTTTACATTTGAACAACTTTTTGTTGGAATAATCTTTTGTAAAATAATTAAGAAACATTATTAAGTATAAGTTGTAGTTTATCTTAAGCCACACCTATTGACTTCTGTTTTACCAAGTGACTTTATCAGAGATGTTACCAAGTAATGTTTATCTCATGGAAGCTAAATTCAGCCACAGTGTGAACGATAAACTGTCACTAACAAATAAGCAAGTGGGCTGTTCCCAGTTGACCTTTCTAGTCTGCATTTCAAGGTATGTCTTTTTAAGTCATGACCTTATGATGTGGGCTGTCTACATTTCTGTATTTTCAGGTTCATTTTTTTGAATTGGATAATTAACCAAGCATAATATTTTAAGTTGCATTTTTATTATAAGAAAAAGGAAAGTTAAAAAAAAGTATACATCTATCATTGCAAATATCATCAAATACTATATTCTTTTACGTTACAATTTTATGGCTTACTGAAAATGCATAAATTTCAATTTATGCAAATATTCTTTCCCATTTTTCTATATACTGTTTTGTTTATTATTTTAAAAAAGCACTACTGAACAAAGCAAACCCAATTAATTCTGTTGGTTTCTTCATTTTAGACTAAAACTTTAATTGATTTATTTATATACTGATCACTACAATGTCAAAGCTAATATTATTCAGTGATCAAGCCAAATTATTAAAATTATAATTATGTTGGTACTTTTGTTACTGTTTTCTTTGGTTTTGTTTCAACTTGTAAAAGTAATGCAGTCTCGTAAAAAAGCTATGGGAAATTCCCGAAGTAGCAAAATTTTAAAACTTCGTAGGTCCAATTTTGTAACCACGTATGGTGATGAGTATTAACTAGACTTGTGGTGAACATTTCACAGTATATACAAATATTGAGTTGTTATGTTGTATACCTGAAACTAAAATATAGTCGTTTTTATGTGTGTATATATATATATATATATAGTTATACGTCAGTTATATCTCAGTTTAAAAAATAGTGCTAACACTCTAAAAACAAAACAAACAGATAAACAACAACAACAAAAAAACCTTTAAAGGTCTACCAATCATTTTGGTGAATATCCTTTCAGTCTTTTCATCTAGACACAGAGTTTCGTTTTGTTTGTATATAGTTTTTATCATTTTCTCTATATAATTTTGAATCACAAGTTCCTCACTTAGTCTCATAGCATAACATTTCTTGTTATGAAGGATGCTTTATATATCACTGAATATAACACAATTTCTTTAAGCATTCCTATTTATTAGACATCTATGTTGTTTCTGTTTTAACCATTACAAGTGACACAGTTGTGAACATCTTCAAGGGTAAGACATCTAGACTCTTTCCTGAGGAAAGATTAAGTGGAATAACGAGGCTTAAAGGTTATTGATATTTTTCAGGCTTATGCAAACAGATTGAACATTTCATGTTTATTTATTAATATTTCCTTTTTTGTAAATTATCAGTTGATTTGCTTAGCTTATTTATCTTTTGGGATGATTATAGTATCTTCCTGATCTATGTACATGAGCTCTTCATATAATTAAGATTGTTCATCTTTTTATTTTAAAATTATTATTTTATTACAAAAGTAATTCAAGCTTATTTCAGAATACAAATTCAAATAAAGTAATGGAAAAAACAGATCATCTAGTTGAAAGCATTTTAATGTATAATGTAAAAAAATTTCTTATAAATCATATTTTTGAATACTGTTTTATTTATTTTATAATCATATTTTTGAATATTATTTTAGGTTTTCCCTCCAAATAGATATCTAAATATGTCATGAACAAAATTGTTAAAGACTATATAGCATTCCACTACTATAATTTAACTAGTCCCCTATTGGTATACATTGACACTGTTTCCAGTTTTCACTATTTTTATTAACAACCCTTCAGTGACAAATGCTGTGCATAAATCTTGGTATGATTATCTGATTATTTCCTTGAAATAAATTCTTTGGAGTGGGAAGGCTGGAAAGGGTATACATTCCTTAAAAGTTTGTACATGTTTCCCATTTACCACAGAGGAACTGTTTTACTATAACACTAGTTGTTACCATTTTATTTTTCATGTTTGCCAGTCTAATAGACAGAAGTACTGTCATTGTTTTAATTTGCTTTTTTGATGACTAGCAATGTGAACATCTTGCATTGACTTAATTCTGAAATGACTGTTGTATTTCCATTTCATTGGCTGATTCCAGCTGCTCATTAGTCTTTTGGATTTATCACTTTCCTATTAATTTTTACTCTTTGTTATAACTGTTAAAACTATTTGCTACCAGTTTATTGTTGGTTACCATTGCCATATAAACTTTCTCTATTATTATATAATTGATTTAATATATTTTTTCTTTTATAGTTTCTTGTTTGGTTATCATACTTAGAAAGACCATTGCCTCCATGGAAATACTGGCATGTTTCCTTGTAGTATTTTATAGTTTTATAGTTCAGTCTTATTTTAAACTATTTAAAATTTATTTTGGAGTAAGTCAGGACTCCTATTCTCCCCCGCCCACCACAATGATAATTGCTAATATCATTGAGGTCATATTACCTCCTATTATTTTTCCTAAGACACATTTATTTGCATCTTAACCTCTCTTATGTCCTTGAAATCACCATTGTCCAAGTGACACTTCTGACAGTTGTCATTGCCTGCCCATATGCAAAATTATTTATATTAACTTATTTTTTGAGCTATGTCCTTGATGAACTGTAAACTACAATGTATTGGGTCATTCTCAGCAGTTTTTTCTTTGGTAAAATAGAATAGGAGATATTAGAATGTACTGCACATAGCAAGACTAATTCTTGCTTTTAGGAAACTTATTTCAGTTGTGTGTTAATGTGTATGTTGAAGGAGATCTCTTTGAGGGTGCTGGATCATGATGTAAACTATGATTCTTACTCTGTCAGCCGTCATTGTCCAGAGAGTATAATGGTGAGGCTAAAGGCAGTTATGGAGGACTATAACCACTGCTGACCAGAGAAGGCAAAGTGGCTGGTGCTGGAATGTGGTAAAAGTCCAGATTTCTGTGAACCACTTACCTGTATCTTCTGAGTGTCTTCACCGTCTCTTTCTGCTCCTAATCACACTTTCCCCTTGGCCACTTTTCTACCTGCTGCTATTTCCATTGTTCTTTGGACTCTCTCTTTGGCAGAAAGACCCGTGAGAGTTAGTGGTGCTTGGCCAAATTTTCCTTTAATCTCTGCTTCACACTTAGTAGTCATAGATACTAGCTTCCTATATAGGAAGCACACCCAATGTATAGAAGCAAAGCCCCTCACTGTTTAGAATATACAGAATATACGGTTTACTGCATAAAGTTGTTCCCAAATTGTTTACCACAAACTCTTTGGGCAATAACTCTCTATTGTCTTTACTATATAGTTGTAGCAAGTAGCTTTCAATTTCTTTTCCACTTATCAGACTGAAAGTATGATATATCACCTGATTAGGTAAATTCTAATTTAGTTTTTGAGAAAATTGAATTTGTCCTTTTTTATTCACGTTTAAGAATTCCCATTATTTTAGAGTATTTGACTGTAGCCCGTGTATAATATTTTCACTTGGTTT
The DNA here is from genome assembly GCF_048773025.1 of Camelus bactrianus. Lineage (NCBI taxonomy): Eukaryota > Metazoa > Chordata > Mammalia > Artiodactyla > Camelidae > Camelus > Camelus bactrianus. Next base: position 19,190,235 of record NC_133567.1, on the reverse strand, counting down.
AACTAATGCAGGAAATATTTATTACATGGTAACTCTTTTAAAAATAGCAATTTAAAGCTGTCTTTCTGTGTTGTGAACTATGCATCTGAATTTCATATGCTAATAGTATGTGGTTTTTAAAAAACATATCAATACTTGGGTTTTTTCTTCAGTTACCTACTAGTAGAAAACAAGGGGTTTATAGTCATGATCTGTTTAATTGTTATGATTTTTTTAAAGTAAGAACTTTCTGATGGGTGGGAATGTAAAATGGTGTAGCCAAATTGGAAAATAGTGGTAGCTCCTTAAACACTTGAACAGAGTTACCACATGACCCAGCAATTCCATTCCCAGGTATATAACTGAAAGAAATGAAAACATATGTCTACTCAAAAAGTTGTAAACAAATGACCAAAGCAGTATTATTTGTAATAGCCAAAAGATGGAAAGAACCCAAATACTCAACTGATGAACTGATAAACAAAATGTGTGTGTATTTGTATGTGTGTGTGTTTATACGTATATGAATATTAATTCAGCCATAAAAAGTAATGAAGATACAATTTGGCTGAACTTTGAAAACATTATGCTAAGTGAAAGGAGAATTACAAAGGACTACATATTGTATGATTTTATGTACATGAAATGTCCAGAATCGGCAAATATTTAGAGGTAGAAAGTAGATTAGTGGTTGCCTAGGAATGGGAAGATGAAGGGAGGGGGTTAAGGGATTGATGGCTAAGGGGTATAGATTTTCTTTTCGGAGTGGTGAAAATATTTAAGAATAGATTGTGATAACGGGTGCACAACTCTTTTTAGTGAGTATACTTAAAGCCATTGGAGTGCATACTTTAAATGGGTCAATTGTATGGTATGTGAGTTACATTTTAACTTTTTTTATATAGTCCCCTTCATTATAATTCATGAATACATTAGAAACTGACATAGATCTCTTTAATAATTAAAAGCATCTAGGTTTTCACGGGCATCTGCTTTCTGTTCATTCAGTTATGTAGTTAGAAAATCCACCATTTACTTGAGAATGGTGAAAAAGACCAAGTAATATTTTAGTGGCATTATGACAAGTTTTCACCTCATAAATACTCGGAAAGGGTCTCTGGGACCCCCAGGTCAAAAGACCACACTGTCTTAAGAGAACTACCCATGCTCAGTGTCTTCTGGAATTCCTTGTAAATTTCAAAGGGCACCTGGCCAACAACATTCTGTTGCTCAGCTGGCTTTCAAGTTGTGGTTCTGGGGCTACACATTAGAATTTGCATTTCTAACCTCCCCTTTGATGTACTCTAAAGGGTAGTCTTAAAAGGAGTCAAATATTGCCCAGACTTAAGATTTTCAAACTGTCCATGCTTATTTTATAAAAATAGTATATTACTCACTTGACCAACTCTCTCTGCCAAATAAAGGACCCAAGAACATTGTCAGTTGCAAAAAAGTTAGGTGAGGCTCCTCTTCTCTCCCCAGATCAAGTTATTTGGAATCCTGTGCAAATGCAAATGCAGAGCAATAGTCTTTCCTGGAAAAGAAAATTTTAATTAAAAAAAAATGAACTTTTCTGTTTAAGAATGGCAACATTGGGAGGCAGGACACTCAATTTCTTTCTGTTCTGTTTTGTGAACTTGAGCAAGTCACTCATTGTCTTTGGTCCTCAGCCTCTTGTTGATCTTTTTAGAGCCTTCCCAACTCTGAAATCTATGATTTTAATTCTGGGGGAAATGATCTGATTATAGCTGTCAACAAATACGTATTTAGACACACTGGCTGCTCTTATTCATGGTTTCCCAAATTGCAGGCATGCTGATTTAGTAGGGTTAATCCTGCTACCCTCCTCTCCCTTATCATGGCTTCTGAAGGAAAGTCCATTGTTTGTTTATATTAAAGGCAGCATTTTCCCAAAGTTACTATACAGTGCAGTTCACCTCGTTTCTCAGCCCAAACAATACATGTGGTGCCACAGAGTCTACCATCAAATAGCTTCAGTTACTCCTTTATAAACCAAGCTAAGAGTAGCCCTTGTCACTGCAGGGTTAGAGTATCTCAGCAAATAACCACAGACGTTATTTATAGCAATGTGTGCTTTGCATTTATACCATTTTATCTGTTACAGACATAGTATATTATTTGCTTGGTTACTTTATAATTGTGATAGTTTCATGCCACCCACTGTAGGTTGTTCTGCAGTGGTTACTCGAACCACAAATTAAGGAGTTATTTTTCTGTGGTTCAGTTATACACAAGAATTATATTGCAAGAGTTGCTGGAGCCCAAGTTCTATAAACAGTTTTTTTGGAAGAAGTCTTGTCTAACAGACTGACTAGATTGCTGGTACTCAGAACATGAGAGGACAGAACTTAGATGAGTGAAACATAACTTGTTGATAAAACTGTTGAAAATTGTGCTATAAAATAAGAATTTGCCAACTGCTGTCCGTGTTGGTGTGGCAGCAGTCATAGGTATAGGATGGAACTGGAGGAATTCTCCCGCCTAGAGCAGTGATTGTTTATACTTTGGGGGGTCATAGGCCCTCCATTTCACTTGAGAATATAGTGAAAGGGCATTGTCTAGGAAAATTTACACATGTATGTACATACACACATTTTGCACATAATATAGGGTTCACAGATTTCCCCCAACACATTCATTAACCTTTAGGGACTCATGAACCTAGGTTGATAAATTGGGCTGTGATGAGGAGAAGATTTTGCTTTAAAATGGAAGTTGTTGAAGCTAGTACAAAAGATATTGGACATTTGGGGATGGGAAGATCAATTAGGAGGCTATTGTAAAAATTCAGAAAGGAGGTAATAAGATCTTGAGTTAAAACTATGGCATGATTGATGGAATGGAGGGGACTGATTAAAAAGATATTGCAGAGTAAGAATCAACAGATAAATAAGCAAAAAGGAGATAGAGAAGAGATAGAGGATTATGTTAGGGTTTATAGGCTGAGGAAATGGGTGGATTATTATGCTTTACCTGAGATATGAGCAAGATCATTTTGCTATACTGACTTTTACTTATTTAAATATCTATACAGTCAAGATAATACAAATAGTGTGGATCAAATTACATGAATTGAGACCAGGCAGAATGTCTAGTATAGGAAACAGAAACTCAAGATATGTAGTGAAGCCTGCAGGGAGAAAGGGCTTAGCAGTTCTGTCAGAAGACTCTCTGTCCTCGCCAAATGGAGAGAAACTGGAGGGACTTGGCAGTTTCTGTTCAAATACGATCTGTCCGCTTCCTGGCGCAGTGCTGACCACACTTCTCTCTGCTGTACACTCTTTTGCTGCTTAAGGAAATCTGCCCTCCACCTCTTATGCCTGAGGCCAACTGGTATCCTATCATCTTCCCCAAGGCCTCAGGTGAATGCCTTCAGCCTTGGTTATCCAACTTGACACCCTCCTTTTGGGCACAGGGTGATACGAAGTGCCATTAGAATGCAGGTTGCTCATGCATGTGCAAGAAACACTTGTTTCTTATTTCTGCTGAGTGACTTTTGGAGTTTCCAGTATACAATTGCACCGTTAGCTACCCCGACCACTCACATAGTGGTCTGTGGGCAGCCATGTTGAAGCCAAGTGGCCTTCTCCGCCTGATTAGACCAGCGTATGCACCTGTACCAAGCTGGAACCAAACCAAGTTCCATCCCTTGGATTTTGGAATTGTGAACAAGAGAAAGGTAATTAGTCTCTTCACCTGTCTGGGAGTTCAACTTGTAAATGCAAGGGCTTTGAGCAGCCATATTGTATGCCAGGCAGACTGGAAAACAGAGAAAGCTGGTTTAAAGGAAGAGAGCAGAATTCTGCAGACGTGTGAGGGGAAGAGAGGTGAGAATCATGAGAGAGAGTTCACCAGCTGAGGCTCTTATGGCTTCTCAGTTTCTGGATTTAGCCTTTCTTGAAGTCTGCTCTAGGATTTCTGAAGGCACTCATATATCCTTTTAATGAATTCATTTTTTCTCTCTCTTTCTTCTTAATATAGTTTAATTTCTATTTTGTGGAGCCAAGAGCCAAGTGTCTACACACCAGTGCTTCTTATTCTCATTCTCTTTCTTGGCTGTTGTCAAAAGATATGCTACCAGGATGTGCTATCAGGCACACCAGGCTACCGTTTTTGAAAAGTATTTGGCCTTCAGACAACATCCTTGGATACAGTGATTCAAACTACAGGTCAGGGCTTCATATTTTCAATCCAGCTTAGGCATTTGGACTGAACATTACCAGAACTAGCCATTTAGAGTGGGAAACACAGTGGTATGCATTCCAACACAGATTTTTCAATCTAATTACATATCCACTATATCTCTAAACACTTAATTCAGGGTTCTGGTTTTTACTGTTCTTTTCCTAACTTTTCTGAAATAATTCTTTGATTCTTGCCAAGTTTTCAAGCCAGTTTTTGAATATAGGGAAAATGGAACTTATTCAGTGTCTCAGTCTGTTTGGGCTGCTATAACAAAAATACCACATATGGGGTGGCTTAAACAGCAAATGTTCATTTCTCACAGTCCTGGAGGCTGGGAAGTCCCACAGCCTAGGCACTAGCAGATTTGGTGTTTTGTGAGGATCCACTTCCTGGTTCATAGCAGTGGTCTTCAGGTTGTGTTTTCACATGGCAGAAGGTGCAAGGGAGCTCTCTGAGGTCTCTTTTATAAGGTTGCTAATCCCATTTCATGAGCGCTCCATCCTTGTGACCTAATTACCTCCCAAAGGCCCCATCTCCAAATATCATCTCCTCGGGTATTAGGATTTAACATGAATTTTGGGGTGACATACACATCATTCTATAGCATTCAGCAATCAAGTTTGCTTTAAATGCATTTAAAGCGGTTGCTCAGAAATTTTAAAAAGGATATGTACATTGGAGTCAAAGAGTCATAAATGCATACCTTCAATATGGAAAATTTTACAGTGCATACTAACTCAAACAAATCATACCTTGAGATAGCTTAGTCAAGGAAGGTTCCTAACAAAGTAAGATAGAACAGAATTTATTATAATAAAAAATATTGGTCACATTTTTATATATAGCATACATGATATACTGTGTTAATCAAGTATTCTTATAAATGGTAAAAGAACTAAAGCCAAACAAACCACAGGCTGTTAAATAAATTAGTTTATAAGAATGAAAGTGCTTTATTAGTAGTATTTTATATTAGTATATATTAGTTGTTATATAGTACATTTGAACAACTTGGCTAATTTATATAATTTCATGTTATTTTCTAAGTTCCATTATTTCTACTTTAAGTCATGAGTTGGATAGAAGTGTATTTTAAATCTCCAAACAAGTGAAAATTTTTAATTACTGATTTCTAACATAATTGTATTGTGATCAGAGGAAATGACACCAAATTTGTGAACTTTGTTGAAGCTTTCTTTTTAGCCCAGTTTTGGTCAATTTTTGTAAATGTTCCATTTTAAAACAACTTTGATGGTAGATTTGTCTTTTCTGTTAGTAATCCTTTTAATTTTTACTGTATACAACTTGAGGCTCTTTTACCTCTTTCATTCAAATTAGAATTTTCCTATCTTCTAGGTAATCTTTTCCCTTTCTTCCATTATGTAGTGAGCCTTTATATCTGTAGAAATGTTAAAAGAAGCTCAGGTTCTGCAAAACCCAGCTTCAGTGCTATTTATTCTTTGAGTTCCAGCTCTCTCTCTCTCTTTTTTTTCTGCCTTTCTATAATCAATTCTAAATTGCCGACTCAATGATACAGTTAAAGAAAATATTTTTGGTGTCTTAACAACTGTGTTTATTTCTTTTTAGCAGGATCTTTGGTCAGTTTACTTATCCTAACGTACTGCTGGATATGGAAGTCTGTTACCTTTATTTTTAATTTAATTTTAATCAGGATTATTCATGAATATTTGTATATGTTTATATAAGTTTAGAGTTTTGAAGAATAAATTAAATCAGAGCCATATGGAATGAACCTTTAAATAAGTGCAAAATTTTACTTAAACTTCTGACATGCTTCTCACTTGGTACTAATATTCCATTGACCAATACCATGAGAGATTTAAATTTGGGAGGCATTCTGAATGTTATTGAAAATGGGAACATTTTTGTTCTTTTTGTAATCATTTATGTGCTCAAAGCTTGTATCCTCAAGGCAGTTATTTTTCATTAGTTAACTTCTTTGCATTCTCAGAATCATTGCAGATATAATTAACATGTAAGATTAAATTCATAAGCATGAAACTAATTATGATTGTATGCTGATGAAAGCAATTAGACAAAGCATTTTACTTTTTGACTCCTAGTAGGTAGATGTGGCCAGCAACTGCCTGTCCTCCAAAAAGAATAAAAGGATATACCTTAAGTGTATTTTAATTCGTAATATATTAACATTTATGAGGCTCCTGTGGGTATATGGTTTGATTCTATGCCAGAATCTTTTAAGGAAATGACTTATTTCCTTTGCTAAGCATAAGACTAAAGATAGTACTACTTGGCAAATTGCTATAGATGCTTTCATGGGAATATTAATGAAACAATATAGTATAATGTTTATGAGCACAGGATGGGAAGTCATTATCTGGGTTTACTTGTTTAATGGTGCAATCTTAAGCAAGTTACTTAATGCTCTGTCCATTAATTTCTTCCCTGTAAAAATAATACTACCTTAGATAAATCACTGAGAAGAATATCTGGATCCTAGAATAGCAAGCACTTAATTAAATTTGCTATTGTTTTCCCCCTTAGGAATAATTATTAGACTGTATATTGATGTAAACTTGGGGAAAATTCCAATCTATACATTTCTTAGTTTTAATATTAATAGGCTTATGTGTGTTATATGTAGCTTATGTCACATATATAACTTCCATGAAGCCTGAATTTATTTACTAGTGACCACTAAAAACCGTCTCTGGGTAAGTGAGAGAGCCTCTTGGACTCAAGGATCGGTGATCTCAGTCGTCTGGTAAACATCGTCTGTAGAATCCTGACCACGTAAGTTCCCTCTGCAGGAGTGATGATGGTGTTGTGACGTTAATACTAGTCAGAGAATTACAGCAGTGGTTCTAACAACAGTAGCAGTAGGGGCTAGTACCTAGTACAGGCGGTGTTTATTGAATACTTACATGGTACCAGGTCCTCTTCTAGGTCCTTTACATGTATTTTATCTTCATAGCAACCAATGAAGTAGATACTATTACTATCTCAGTAACAATTTTTTGAATAAAGAAATAGAGGGACATCTCATTTTATAGATGCAGAAATGATGATACGAAAGAGTTGTACAGAGTCACACTTACCTGCACATGAAATTCTGCCAGATGTTTTTGGCTTGGGGCAAGGGCATTTCATTCAGCTCTGGCACTTGTCCCTTTCTGTAGCTAGGTTTCACGGCCACTGTCAAGCAAACCAATCTTAAGCCTATGGAAACTATCTGTTTATAATCTCCATTGAATTGTTTCAGAATTCCATTTTACCCCTGGGTTCAATTCTTTATTGTTACACTCCCATTACTTTGGGAAGGAGGTATAAAGAGAGATGTGTATATACTTGGGACAATATGCTATTAACATACAAGCAAAGAAATGCCACTGCCAGTCTTGCTAATGCCTCAGGCCTCTTCACCTGCTTGCTGGCCCTATTCCTGTGGTCTGTCTTGAGTCCTGGCCTACATTACCTTAGTTCCCCACTTTGAGCCAGTCTCGATTTCTCTTTGCATCTAACATAAGCTTCTGAAACAGAAATACGAGAAATGTGGTAGAAAACAAAATGCCAGGAGACCTACTGATAGTTCACTCAGTGACCGTGTTAATATCGCACCCCTGGTGGCTCCTACTCTTTTTCAGGCACTCTAAATAATGCCTTCTTGATATGTTAACTCAGAAGCCACTCTGCTTGTGGAAGCTGGGCTAGGAGGAGTTTTATGGAGTGACTTTCCAGTTCTCACTTGACCTGTTCTGTGTACATGGATACAAGTGCTGGCCACAGGGGAAAGTGTGGAGCATTCTTCCGCCTTCACTTCCTCGGCTCTTTAGCCCCCACTGAGCTGTGAACAGTGGCTGAGGACAAAAGCTGTACACACTGTACAAACAGAGCACCAAAGCAGCAGCACACTGAGTCATTCTTCGCTCTGTGTGAGAACTGAGGGGGACTCTGTTCATTTCCTTTGTGCTGGTGTCTGTCAACAGCGCTGTTTGAGGCAAGGCCTATTGTGCTGGCCAGTGTTTCTTATTGACCTAAGTCTGTGCCTGCTATGTTCCCAGGGTCGAAGTTGCGAGTGAGAGAATGTTTGAAAAGGGGTAATCATAGGCTAAATGCATTTTGCTGCATTGTCATCTGACCTATTAAATCTAAACTGTGGTCTCCGTTAATGCAAACAGGTAATTATATAGTCACAGCTGCAGCTATTGACATCTGGTTACCACCCCCATAGAAAAAAATACGTGTTTTTTGTCTGTGTCTAGGTTCTTATATGCCGGACATTCATGATTTTTAACTGAAAATAGATAATGGGTTAGGAGTACTGAAAGAGCCACAAGGTGGATACTTTAAAATAGCCCCTGCCACAGCTGTTGGCATATGTTGTCCTTCAGTAACGCAGTGTTTTCCCAGGACTCCAGACTGAGTAATCTTGGTGCAATTTTAGTTTCTAAGGTGTGTGAGGTAAAGATAATTTGTATGTTTCCATGCCATACGATCCCATCATACTAAGTCACTTCGAAAGGTCTCCCTCTCATGACCTGGTTTCGCTTGCTTGCCTGCTGGTTTTATCTATCGTTTTTTATTGCCTCAATTCCCCCGGTGTAGGGTGGTATTTGCAAGAAGTCCACATTTCCAGATCATGAAAGTACATTGGAGTGAATTGAGGCTTTATGGCTATTAATTATGTTAATAAATGCTGTCCTTTCTGGTTTCTTTCAGTATTCTAAGGAGCAAAAGTTATGAATAAATCAGTCCTGGTACATCACATCCTCGATGTCCTTTGGAGACAAAAATACGTTTATATTAGTAGAAGAAAAAATGTTTAGAAATGTGTTCCGCCCAACCATGAAAATCCATTTACCACTAGAGTACTCCACCAGTATTTTCATTCACTTCCATAATTCATTATTTAACAATATTTATTAAAAAGCCTAGGAGGTGATAGACTGGTAGGTGGTAGGTGTTGGGTTACAATTTAAAATTAAAAATCTGTCCTGTTAGTTTTTCTAAGTCACACCGTCACTAGTAGCGTTACGAAGTGTATCGGGAGTGGAACCGATGTAGGAGACAGAGGAAAACAGTTTTAAGACCTTGTAACTTCGAGGTTTTTCTAATGTTTTGACACTTTGTCTCTGAAATGTTTGGATGCTATATCTCTCTAAGTGGATAGTTACAAATCCCATTGAAACCTTGAGGAGCAAGCACTGAGGAGGCCAAAGCGCATGGTTTAATGCTGTCTTTTGAGCCAGGGTCCTGTAAACCGGGCTCAGCTCATGCCTTCTTGCCACATGTGTCTCCGATTGTGCTTGGGCCGGGTGCATTGGGTGCTTTGAGGCTATGGTGGCTATTCTGAGGATGGCAATTCATCATTACCTCCTGTATCCTAGGTACTGAAGACATAATGATGAGTAATATAAAACTCTTACCTGCAGGAGCCTCAGATTAAATGCCTACTTTTCTTTTACCGTAATATTTGCTGTTAGTGTTCTTAAGTAAAGTTGGCACATTCTACATGGAACACTATGTGAAATTAAAGTATTTACTAAAATGAATGCTGGTCACTATCTCAATGCTTAGAAATTAAAATTGTTTTCAAATTCTTATAATGAAATCTTTTTTTTAACAAATAATACATTTGTCATTTCTTAGTACTATTTCATATATAAAATTACTTTGACAGATACCAAGTATAATCACTTCAAAAGGCTTTTCATATTTGTAAGAAATAACAAACCATATGCTGTCTTGCAGAAGCCTTGATTTGGAAAGAACATGGCTCTTAGCCAGCAATTAATTAAGCCACTCTTTTATTTTGGCCATATTGTGGTGTTGTATAGGTGTGAAATTTGCTGTCTTCACCAAATTAGAATATTCCTGTGTATCCATGATAGTTATTAGGGAAAGCAGTCAACTTTGGTGTTATTTTCCTACAAACTAGTGGGAATTGTAAGTGCAAGTGATCGAAGCACAAGAAGAATGGGGAAAAACTACTGGGGTAAAATGGGAATATGGACTTGGGACTGGATAGCTGAAGAGTGACTCCTGTTACTGTGGTCCATTTAAAGTTGCCTCATTGTTATTAGGAAGATGGAAGTGGAACATCTGTAGGTGTCTTGCTAGAGAATATAGAATAAGGAAAGATTACTTAATTATCGGTTGTGTCTAGTGGGAGACCCTGTTGTCCGAAAGAGAATATAATTAGCCTGACTAATCGATTTCCTGCATTTCTCTGGAATCCAATTTGGATATTCTTAAATTATCTTCAAATACAGGTCTTCTCTGGTAGCAGATTGTTTGGGCTCAATAAGGTTACTTCTTCCTCTCCTCATGCAACCTCACTTGCTTCTCATTAGAGCAGAATTAACTTTGTATTCAGGATATAGTAGTTAAACAGAGTTATGGGCTTGGGTCTAAAGATCGCAATCAGCCTCGACAGAGAGCTTCCTTTCACCCATTTCTCCCATTGTCGCCGCTTCCCCCCATTCATCCTCCTCGCTGTTGATCTTAGCAAGAGACCCAGGGACACTATCGCTTTGCTTACAAATAAGGTTTTATGTTTGATCTTTTCATTTTGTAAAAGATAAAGCACCTAAGTCTTAAAAGGGTGCTTTCTTTTTTTAATGAACAGCCGTGGCTCTGGGCATTTCAAAAGCTCTGTAATGTTTTGTTCATACGGTAAAAAGGATCCACAACAGACATTGTGATTCGAATACTTGTTTTCTTTCTCTTAGTGGAAAATTATTTCTCTGAGATTAAACATGATTAAACTGTAAGATTTCTTTAGCACTTTACTCCAAACCCTAACAAATAAAACCAAACTCCACGTCTACTGTGGAGTGGCTCCCTGAGCCCAAGCCTTAGCTATTAAATTTCTCCTTCTTTACGGTAAGTACTGGTACCAAGTACTGGACTGCGGGTACCTGCGTGCCCCCACCCCCACCCCCTGCTGCACACTGATACAGTCTGGTACACATCTTTATCTTTGGGAAGAGTGAAGTGTATTGAAGAGCTTCACAAATAATTGTAGGTGGGTGCAGTGCAGAGAGGGTTAACCATCTGGCATTTTCAGTGGCTTAATTAAGCTCTGGCCAAGAGCCAGGATCAGTAGAAAATGGGACAACCGCAGAAACCAGTGGGTTTCAGCATCTTGGCAAGGTCTGGAGCATTCAGCAGCAGCCTGTGCTTGTGCCTACCTGTTGTGGGAAAGTGAGAGGCTGTCCAGACAAGGGACAAAGCAGCCAGGCATTTTCCCATCCAGCTTTCCTATTGTTTTTGTCTCTTTAAAAAGGAGGCAAGAGTACCTGTCACTGAGCACGACTGTAGTGATTCACTGCAGTGTGCTTTGCGCCCTGCAAGGAGGGGCTGGTTTAAACCCACCCACCAAGGAAAGCCCTGTCATCTCTGAGGCTGCACCGTGTAGAAAGCAGCCTTGCCTGTAAAACAGGATGTTGTCAGGCTTTGAGGTTTGGGAATGATCCACGGGGAGATTTGGCCATGTTGAGAAGTTTCAATCAGTCAGTGTTTATTTAGCCTCAGTGCTTTTTCAAGAAAAGAAAGTACTGGAGTTTTATTGTTGTTATTGATAAAGTTAATATTGGTCATAAGATTACGAGCCTTTGAAATAAAATACTATCAACGTATTATTTTTAAAAACATTCAACTAGTTTTTTGAAGTATACAAATCTAAAAGATCAAGGATTATAATTAAATATTTTCTACTTCTCCTTGTAGCTAAAATAAATTGATTTGCTATTTGAATGTTTTGTAACTCAAGTTTTTAGGATGAAAGCTTCTACAGTAATCTTTCTTTTATACCAAAAACTCATTTTGTAAATGTGCTTGAATTTTGTTCTGCCAAGAACTTTTTTTGAGTAAAATTATTTCAGATAGAGGAAATCACTTTGCATTAGAAACCTCTTTCTGACCCATTTATTTAGAGTTGTACTGTTTTAATCTTTCAGGATGAAATACAACTTTAAAAAACTGTAACTGCAGCAAAAATATAACTTAAAATCTTATACATCTTAGAAAAAGCTACATTATATCTTTTTATTTAGCAAAGCCAAATAGGTAGAATACCTCCTGGGAATAACAATTCTTTCTTTCTTCCTTTTTTTTTAATGTTTGTATAACAAAGATCTCCAGTTCTCAGCCTGTGACCTGCTCTTTGAAGCGTTACTTAATACAGTACTATTTACCACCATAAGAAAATTAGTAACAGTATTTTGGAGCTGATTTAGTCTTACAATTAAAGTCAGATTAACAATAGAATGTCATTAGTTCACTAATCTTTGCTGCAGTTAAAATAACATAATCCTGTACACTCTAAAGTTTTATAAGCTCACATGTGAAAACAGGAAGGAATTTCGTTTCAAAGTCTGTTGTGTAGCTCCAGCTGTTAAAGGGCCACTGCCGTTGTCCGCACCACACATTGAGTTTGGTACTAATTCTAGATGGGCTTATGTTGTTCAACTCCCCAAACTAGATTGTAACCCTGGATCTATCCTTAAGGCAGTGGTGTACAAAGACTCACAGGAAGCCCTTATTAACTTCAGTTGTATAATTTGCTTGAGTCAAGTGAAGTGAGTTGAGCAAATCCAAACTAGTTTTGGTATACTTGGGTTAAATTTGAAACGTTTCTCCCAAGATCTAAGAAGAATTCACCCTGACTCTATAGCAGCACAGTCCAGTGTCTCGTTTTGAGCACATGTCACATTTGTGAGTGTTTAGCTGTATGGACCGAGTGGAGCAACAGGACAGCTGTCATTCTCTAAATCACTTTGTGTTGATTTTGTACACACATCTCAGCAGAATCTTTGAACTCCCATTTGCACTAAGGAAAAACCCAGCAAAATCAATTAGTGACTTTTTTTTTTAAAGTAAATGTCTTTAAAAAATTGTTGGTGTACCAAGTAAAATTAGTTAGAAATAAAAATTATTTTTTAAAAAGCCTTTGAGTTCTTCAGAATCTCAACATTTTCTCCTTCACTCAGGGGTCTTTCTTCATATTATGAGGAGATTTTCAAAAGTGGTGATAACGTGTTTCTCTTCTAGCCTTTGCTTTGAAAACATGGCAAAGGATAAAGAAGTTGTAACACAACATGGGTGAACCCTAAAAACATTATCCTAAATGAAAGAAGCCAGTCACAAAGGGCCACCTATTATATAATTTTATTTATATGAAATGTCCAGAATAGGCAAATTCATAGAGACCGGAAGTAGATTTGTCATTGCCATGGAGCCAGGAGAGAGGGAAATGGGGGGTGACTGCTAATGAGCACAAGGTTTCTCTTTGGGGTGATGAAAGTGTTCTGAAATTAGATTGTGGCACAACTCTGTGAATATACTAAAAATCACTGAATTTTATACTTTAAATGGGTAAACTTTATGATATGTGAAGTATAGCTCAATAAAACTACTTTAAAAAGCTATAGTAATGGGAAATATTATAGATAAAAATTATTAATATTTTATGCTTATAGTTAACCTGTCCCAAAGTACTCCACTTTGATATTAAATATAAGTTGTATGTGAATAAAACCATTAGCATAGCTTGATTTTAATAGCTTATAATAATAATAATACCCACAGTATAGCAGTGTTCATCTGTACAGTCCTAAAAATTGACTGTTTAAAAGACTTTTTATTTTCTCGGACCACATTTTAGCAGAGTTAAAAATACATTCATTCAGCAACTATTTGTTGATTTTCTAGTGTATTCCAGGTACTGTCCTACTAGTTAAAAACACAGAGAGCACCAGGATATAGTTTCTGCCCTCCAGAGGGAGTCTCGCCATTAGTAGGGTGGACAGACAGAAGTACAAGCATGCCCGAGGTGTGGCAGTGTCATACTCTAGTGTCCTAGACTAGATTCTGGGGATGCTGTGCCCTATCTCAAGGTGTTAGGGAAGTTTCTTTGAGAACAGGAGTTTGGTCTGAGTTGGAAGAAAAAGATAATGGGCCAGAGAGATGAAGGCTTCTAGGCAGAGTGAATGAATAGCTTATGCCAAGAGCCGGGGCGAGGGGAAAACAAATAGAGCAAGCCCGGACCATTCAAGAACTGCAGGCGGCCCAGTTCTCCTCTGCGGTCAGGGTTCACATGGCGGGAGCTGTCACGCGAGGCCAGCGGTGCCAGGAAAGCAGGCACAGGTCTGACTACCAAGGCCTCATGCGCTTTGCTAAAGTCGTGAAAGAACGGCTCTAAGAACTATTGATTTATTGTTTAATCTAATTAGTTTATATTCACTCAATTTAAGTGCAGGAAGGAAGTATTCAGTTCAGCCTTTCATTTTTAGGCAAAGAAACCAAGGACCAGAGAACTTGGTCCAAAGTCAGAGGTAAAACCAGGACTGGCACCTAGAATTCTTTGAGTCCCATTCCAGCAGCTTTGGTCCTATATCACTTGCCTTTGGAAAATCAGAGGCTGAAAGGTTTAGTAGCACTCAGTAAATGTTAGCTATTCTTAATTTTCAGAAACATTTCTAATACGGTCCAGTGATAACTAGGAAGTACTAAAAAATTGTCATCCTTGCATTTAGAATGTCAGCTTTACCCATAAGACAAATGTTTCAACCAAAACCTTTGTTTTGAAATTTGATAAGAATCATAGATTTATAAAGTATACGGCTGTTTTTGTTTTAAGCCACTAAGTTTTGGAGCGGTGCCTTACAGAGCCAAAGATAAGCTGGCATAGATTTCCGTACCTGAAAGTGGAACGCTGATACGAAAATAACCTAAAAATGTGGCTTGGGCTTTGGGACCAGGCAGTGGATGGAAGCTGTATGGACCTTGATAAGTTGGCAGAAGCCTAAAGGGCATCAAGGAGGCTGTCGGCGAGGGCTTAGATGTTATTGGAAGTTGAAGGAAAGGGTATCTTTGTTATAAAGTGGAGGAAGTTTGGCAACATAAGTACAATAATATGGGAAATTGAAAATGTACCGAGTGAACTTGGTGATCTAGTTAAAGAGCTTTCCAGGCAGAAGTTAAAGGTGCCACCTGGCTTCTTCTACCCTCTATCATAAAATGAGGAGAGAGGAGAGATAAGCTAAAATACAAGATGTTAAGTGTAAATCAGCCAGGACTTGGGTTCAAAAATAAATGTATTTTTTCATTTTCAGCTTCTCCAGATAGTAGATGGTCCTAACTAAGAAATAACTTGTGAGCAGAGGTGAAATCCAAGGTTGCTGTCAGGAGAACACGGTCTAAAGAGGAAGTCAAGGATGTCACTGCAGAACCCTTTGTCAAGACCTAAGAATGATTTCACGTGGTGTCTTATAGACCCTTTCAAACAGACAGAAGCTCCTCTTAAGATCTTGAGGGTGATCTTCTTTCATTAAATAGATTAAATAGAGCTTCTAATATTCTTAAGGACATTATTCTGTAGTAGTTTTAAAGTTAGAGGAGGGCTTATCTCAACAAGATTTCTGTGTGTAACTTTGCTTTGGTCTAATGGAGTGTATTTCAGTATGACCCATAGAAGACCCACAGAATTTTTAAAAGAATTGTATTTGAATTTAAGAGAATTGCTTTGACTAAAAGAGACAGGGACAGTGTAAAATGGAGGTATTTGGTCTCCTAGATTTCTAAGGGGATGGAGCAGGCTGAGAAAACTGCTATTCCACTGCAAATGCGGGCTACATTTTATGAAAAAGGAAGGCTAGTTAGGAGGATGGAACTAAGAACAGAGAGGGCAGAGGCAAGCCCTGGGGAGTCATCCCCACATAGTGGGACTGAGCCCTAATCAAGCAACTGGCAACGTTGCTGGATTTCAGAGATGTTATGGGCCAGAATCTGCTGTACGCCTCCTGTTTCCCCCTTTTTAGAACAGGGGGTCTAGAGCAGTTGTCTGATGCCTGTCCCACCATCGTGTGTTGGGTATTTATGTGTGGAGATGTGGGATTTGTTTTTTAGTTTTGGGTCTTCATATCAAGAAGAACGGTAATAAAGGATTTGTTCCTATAAAACCACACGGAGGGGCTCTTATCTCTACCTGGACTTGATTAGATTATGCGATCTTTAATCTTGAAACTTAGCCTTATGCCACCTTGATAAATGAGACTTCGTTAAAATTTGTAGCGGTCTTAGGAGGAGGGAGTAAGTGTATTTTGCTTGTGAGAAGAATGTAAATAATTCGTGGGCAGCATCAGGCTGTGGTGACTTTAAAACTGTCCACAAATTTCTCGATGCCCCTCCCATCTAATTCCCTTCTCTTTGAGCACAGGCTGCCTTACAGCACTCGCTTTTCACAAGTAGAATGCAGTGGAAGTGACTAAGGCTAGGTCATAAGGTTGGTTGGTTCTTACGTCACTTTCTCTTTTGGAATTTAGCCACCATGCTGTGAGAAGTCCCAGACCACACGGAGAGGACAACGGTAGGTGTTCTGGATGACAGTCCCCTCTGAGGTCCCAGCCAGCATCCAGCATCACAGGCCATGCCTGTGTTTGAGGAAGCCACGGGAAACCCTGGGCGAGAACTGCTTGCTAGTTTGGGGTTGACAAGTTGCTTGGTCAGAGTAGTTATGAGTTTTGTTTGGCAGTTAATCTTTTTTGTTTCTTTCTTTCAATCTTTTGATTGAAAAATACCACTCATAAAGAAAAGTGTACCAATCCTAAGTATACAACTTAATAAATTATCCCAAAGTGAGCACAGCCAGTAACCACCATCCAGTTTAAGAAATAGGAAATAACCAGTACCTCAGCGCCTCACAAGAGCCTCTCCCAGTCACTGCCTCCGCTCTCCTTGGCAACCATCGTCTCTGACATCTAGCACGGTAGATAAATTTGGCCGATTTTAAACTTTTCTTTTCTTTTTTTTAATAGAGGTACTGGGGATTGAACCCAGGACCTCATGCCTGCTAAGCATGAGCTCTACCACTGAGCTATTTCCCTCCCCCCTTTAACTTTATTTGAATGGAACCATAGAGTAGGTGGTTTTGGGGTCTGGCTTCTTTTGTTAGACTATTGAGATGACCACATTCCTGTGTGTGACAGCAGTATATTCATTTTGTCGCTGGACAGCAGTGTACTAACGGAATTGAAACCTCACTGTCCTCTGCGGTGGCAGGAGAATTATGGACACCCGTGGTATCATGAAATATGCAACCAGAGTGGCATTGTATTTTTGTAAAGCGAGAGAAAACGGCTGCAGCCTGCTGAGTGCCAGCAGCTGCTGCTTGATGTCTTCCACTGTGAGAGCACCTTTCTGACAGGTTCTCAGGCTCAAGTCTGAGGTCAGAACAGGATTAGGACAGGAACCCACTTTGCACTGACAGCTGCTCCGTTAGTCAGTGCACTGACTTCAGCTCCATGGCTTCCAAAGAATGTTTAATTAATTTTCTCACTACCAAAATTTATCTCTAAGAAAGCTGTAATCATGTGTTTTAAGGCTTTGTCTTTTGCAGGGGATTTATGATTTTTTCCCCTTCAATTCCAATGAAATTTTTGTCCCTGGCCTGGTCTTGGATGCTTTACCTAATACAAATTTATCAGATTTATCTAATTGTGAATGTTACTATCCAGTCTTCACTTTATTATTATCCAGGAATAGATCATTTGCTTTGCGGACCTTGGCAGCTCTCAAGAGACACCCAGTCATCCACTGTATGGAACAGCTGGTTCCCTGCAGCAGAGAAACTGCTCATGGGAAATAAGGAACTCTTTTGAGGGTGTGGGATCTTCCCCTGTGTGGAGGACTGGATGCAAGGGGGTGGGAAGAGCTCAGCTAGTGAGAACAGGGATGCTTCTGCTGGTGCGCTTTCTGTGATGGTGTTTCTGCCATGTGGAGGTGAGGTTCCAGACCATTTGGATCTTGGCCACAGAATGCTCCTTAGAAAGAACATTTCTACCTCTACATGAAAGCTAATGTCATTCTCCTGCCAGATAGAGTACG
Source organism: Camelus bactrianus (assembly GCF_048773025.1). Lineage (NCBI taxonomy): Eukaryota > Metazoa > Chordata > Mammalia > Artiodactyla > Camelidae > Camelus > Camelus bactrianus. The sequence goes on along the minus strand of NC_133567.1, from coordinate 19,172,181 downwards.
GGACATTTCTGTTCCCCGTGGAAATATGTTTTTTGCTATTCTCTGTTTATTTGGTACATAGCTCATTGATGATGAGCTTGATTTTGGAAGGCTAGGGGAGGAAGAGAAAGAAAATAAGCTTACTAGAAAGTTAGTTTCTTTCTAAGATATTGTGTTAATAAGTCCATGATAATGCATCTCAGTCTAAATGAATAAAATTGTTTCTATGATTATAGAAACCACTGACGATATTCTAACAAGTTTTGAAAGGGTGTGTTTTTGAATAGTTTGATTTAAAATATGGGGAAAATTCACTTGGGGGAATGGGCAGTTCTTTTCCACAATTGATAAAATAGGTTCTGTGAAACTGTATTGCTATTAAAACTATAATATCTTATGTATCAAGATGTTCTCAGCACCTAGAATGCTTCAGCTGCAATTAACAGAAAATCTTACCTTAAGTGTCTTAAACAATAAGGAAATTGAATTAACTAACATAACAAGAAATTCAGAAGTAGGGCAGTTGTAGTTTAATTGTGGTAAAAACCCTGGCTCCTCCTCTTTGTAATTCTCTAGTCTAGACTAGCCCTCCTCCTCATAGGTTTGTACTCAGGCTGCTCTCTGGTTGCAAAATAGTGGTGACAATTCAGGTATCACATCCGGAATTGATGACTTACAGATGTAGAAAAGGGGGCATCTCTTTCTTTGAAGAGTAAGAAACCTTTCCCAGAAGTTCCCCTGTAGAAATTCTTTCATGGATTATTGGCTGGAATTTCATCACATGCCAAGAAATATAGAGCAATTACCAACTGTGGAGAGACCTCCATGACTGATTCAGACTTGACAAGATCTGCTAGGGTGGGCTGCAGAATTTGCATGATTCAGTACAAACTGAAAATGTGATGTCCAAGTTAGGGGCAGGGAAATTAATCTTCCCTTCCCATCGTCCCGCAACTGTAACCTACTGTGAATGCCCGGAGGAACCCAGATTATGGATAGATGAGAGGACCCTGCCAACTCACTCACGGTCCTGTGCCTGTGCCCAGGCCCCCACTGTGGCAGAGGGTGACAGTGGAGTGTGGACTTTTCCCCACTGATCATGGCACGGAGGAGAGTAGCTGAGAACCTGTCCTAAGGAGGCAGGACCACACATGAGCCAAGGCTTGAAGCCTTGAATGCATCACTTAAAAAAATACAAAAAAAAAAAAAAATTTCAGGTCAGAGACCACAGAGTATTAAACCCCAAACACAGGGTCCTTCTGTGTGTGAGGCCCTGAGTGACTGCTCTGGTCACACACTCATGAAACTAGCCCTGAGATCTCCCTGGGATGAGGGTACAGTCTGAAATATACCAGGGTGGCTGCCTGAACAAAATGGGATTTTGTCAGGAAGCAGGATGTGGAGGTGAGAGAGAAAAGTGGGTATTAGGTTGGAAATCAATGTCTACTGGAGATGCTGTGACTAGAGAAGATACAGGGGTGTGGAATATGAGTCCCAAATTGAGACTCACAAGGATGTGTGCTCTGAATTCACACTGGGAACTCCAGGATGGTGAGCCTCAGAGACTTACTCACTGAACATTCGTTAACACCTGTCCTGAATAATACCCGAGAGATCAGCTAGTATGATATAAAGAAAAGCCCATAAACTCATAATTTTACTTCAGATGGCAAAAAGCATTTATTCACTAAGATAACTATATTGGTAAAGATGCTCTTAGGTATTTTTATGAAATTATTTTTATTTCTAATCATATATTTGAGACATTTAATAATTGTGTTACATATAATACAGTTTACAGATAAATCTTACCATTGTGTTACCTGCATCTTTTTGAAAGGTTTATCATGTCACCTTTTAACAAAAGTTCTGCCAGAGAATTATGCCTTAATGGCCTAAGGCACATTATATATTATAAAGAATTAACTTCTTAATGATCCTTGGGAGAATTGAGAAAATAGTCATCCAGGCCATTTCTGTAGGACTTGTGTGTCTGGCTGAACCAAATGAGAAAAGCTTCTTGAGAGTCCATTGAAGATCAAGGGCTTTGTTAGTATTTCAAAGATCAACACCAAAATATTAGGTCAGCAAATGTCTTACTAGTAATATAAGAGTATTATATGAAAATTGTGTGAAATATGAAAACCCTTTCAATTGTACCCTCAGGATGAAATAGTGAGATGTAGAAGATGAAATATGGAAACATTAGTCAAATTTTACAATCACATCTAGTATTTTATTTCTTAGCTGGTGAGTCTGTTAAGCCAGCCTTCTCCCATCCTGCAGACTTGGTGTTTATTGTCAAATCATTTTCCCATCAAAAGTAGTCAAAGAAATGATTTTTTGTCATGTGAAGGGAACAGCAATTATCATGAACCAACCCTCATGTAGGTATATGATGCCAAGAACTGTAAAATACATATTAATTATACTATATAATATCTGATCATAAGAGATACCTGGGAAGGTTCAAGGAACCTAGAATACTAGAATTCAAGGTAGTATTTAGTGAAATATAATCACGGTGACAGGATCAGTCCCTTTTAGTATTAAAATTTAGAGCCCCATTTTTTGCTACCAGGGTTCAGGCAAACCACTACTTTATACTGAATCATTGATGTAATTATTTTTACTCCACTAATAATTGTCAAGCACACACAAACATCCCAGCCTACTTGCTTTCCCACTCTCTACCAACTCATAATGATCTCAGAAAATAAATGTTAGGTACTACAGCTAGACTGAAGTGTCACACAAAAAAGAGAGCTATAGACCAATATCTCATGAACTTGAATGTAAAAATCCTTAAAATACTAGCAATCCAAAAATAATTTTTTAAAGGAATAATACATCCTGACCCAAGCAGTGTTTATCCTGAGAATGTAAGTTTTGTCCAATCAGTGTAATTTATCATATTAATAGAATAAAGGAGAAAACCCATATGATCAGACACAGAAAGAGCATTTGACAAAATTCAACACACATTCAATAGTAAACATTTCAACAAACTAGGAATATAAGGGAGCTTCTTCAACCTTATAAGGCATCTATAAAACAATCTATAACTAGAATCAAACTTAATGGGTGGAAGGCTCAATGTTTTCTAAGATCAGAAATAAGACATGGATGTCCATCTTCACCACTTCTGTTCAACATTATACTGGAGGTCCTAGCCAGAGTAGTAAGGCACGACATACAGGTTGGAAAGGAAGACGTGAAACTATTTATCTGCAGACATCATGATTGTGTATGTAGAAAACCCAAAGGAATCTGCAAAAAGGCTGCTAGTACTAAAAGTAAACTTAGCAAAGTTGCAGAATACAAGCTCAGTATACAAAAATCAATGTATTTCTGTATACTAAGAATAAATAGTAATTGAAATTTTGAAAACTATTTGCAATAACAGAAAAATGTTTAGGGATAAATTTAATGAAAGATGGATGTGTAAAACTCTACACCAAAAACCACAACAGATTACAACAGGAAATTAAAGAAGATCTAAATAAATGGAGACATCAATATTGCAAATTAATCTATAGGTTCAGTATAATCTCAATCAAAGTCTTAGCAGACTTTTTTGAAGAAATTAATGAGTTGAATTGTAACTTTATATGAAAAGGCAAAAGAACTAAAATAGCCAAAACAATCTTCATTGCTTCTTACCTGATTTTACTGTTTATTGTTAAGTTACAGTATTCAACATTGTATGATAGTGACATAAGAGGAGACCAGGGTTTAAAAGGGTTTGTTGGTTGGTTTTCATGGAGATCTTGCACACGTTTTATGTTTATTCCTAGGTATTTTATCTTTTTGTTGTTGTTCTTATTGCTAGTAGTGTCTTTTAGTCTATATCTTCATACTAATTTTTCTGCGTATATGAAGACGACTTGATTTTTGTATGTTAATTTTACTTCTGGTGATTTTACTAAATGTATTGTTTGTAATACTTATTTCTCAAATTATTTTGGATTTTCCAAAGGCAAAACCATCACTGTGAACAATGAAAAATGTACCTCCCCATTCCAATTTTTATGTTTTTTTTATTTCTGTTTTCTAAATACATTGGCTACATTGGCATTTCTTGTTATTAAAGCACAAGAGTGCCAAGTTATAGGCTTTTCTTTTTTGTCTATTTACTTAAGCTGATTTTTTAATACTGTGGAAACATTCTGAAATTTTAAATTGAATTGATGCCTTCTAAGAAAAGCTTGTCATTTTAATTGGAAAGTAATCCTGTAGATCTATAATTAGTGACTTGCTGATGAATTTTTTTCTTTACTGTAAAAGTAACTGGAAGATTTAGAAATTATACAAGAACAAAGAAAGAAGAAAATGAATCCCACCACTTGCAAGTGACACTGGAAATATAGTGGTGTGCTTCCTTCTAGGCACTTGTTTCCCCCACGCAGGCTATCTTGAACAGAGAAGATGTGTTTTAATATGCAGTGGGTGATATTTTTAAAGGCTAGCTACAATTTTGGCGAATTGGTTCTCTTTCTGTAAGATTTGGAACCCGGAGTGAATATTAAATTGGATTTCAGTTTAAAAAGTAAGACTCTTTTAGCTAGGAGGATTGTTCATATTTTATTAGTAGGAAAGAGCATATGTTCTGACTTCTATTTCTTCACTTCAAGCAAACTCATAATAAGAGAATAGTCCAAGAACGCCACAGGGTAGTGTACCAAAACATGACTAACGTGGGTTTTCTAAGTGGTGTTGGGGTTTTCCGCCTAGTGCCTAGGATCACTATACTACTTGAATAAGCGACTGCAGTGGATTTTTATAGTAAAGCTGACAGTTCATAGTGAAAAGCATTCTTTGGTTTGTAGGTCTATACATCAGAGATACGGAAGTGTGTGTTTTAAAAGTTTACCTTTCAGAGCTTATTATAAAAAAGATTCTTGTGTTGCTAACTTTGAAAAGAAATGTAGTATTTTTAAAAAATGTAATTACCTCCTTAACTTTCATTACAGTGAAATTTATATTTGGAGTTTTAATTCGGGAAAAAGTATTTACGAAGCAGTGTTGTTATAATAGAAGTATATAGGTTTTGGAGCCAGACAAAGCTGGGTTCAAACCTGGTTCTGCCACTCACCAAGTTATTTTGGTTAAATTATTTAACTTCTCTGAGATTGCACAGCTCCTCTGTAAAACGGGGTTGATAAATCTTGCTTTTCAAGGGCATTACTAACATTTCTTGCATTTCTGCAATATGCCAAGCACTCTGCTACCTGCTTTAAGTAGATTTGGTCCTCAGAACAAGCCTGAGAAGTAAGGGAATGTAATACAGTTAGGTCCCACTTGATAAGCGTTTTAAATAGGTTATTCAAGTAACACATAGTTGATGATTTTCAGGTGGAGGGAAGGGTGAAATGAGCTTAGAAGAGAGGTAACAGATTATTGCCATAGTCAAGGTGCGATTTAACTTTGCACAGTGGTCCTGGAGATGTAAAGGAAAGAATGGGTTCATGAAATATTCAGAAAATAGTAAGCAATGGAATTGGTATTTAAAATGGAGCATTGGAGTCAAAAGGGGGTTATAGATTTCCATTTAAGAACCTTGGCTAAGCAAAGTTTGGTCTTGAAATTGTCTTAGACCTTTTTGGATTGATCCCTAACATAAATTAGATTTAGTAGTTTTAAGAAGATTTCTCACCAGTCTTTTTCACTCTCATTGTAATGTGGGGCTTTGCAATATGTACCTTATAGTGTTGTTTTAAGGACTGATGAGTTGATGTTAAGAATATCGACTTATTAAGAATATTGTACTTGGCTCATGTTAAGTGCTCAGGGAATGTCAGCTATTTTTCTTCTGATTTGCACAGCATTACTTTTATGGACTTATTTTTTCTTTGATACTCTCACATCTTTTTAGACTGTATAGTTTCTTCCTATATAGTTTGGAAAGATTTGAAGTCATTCATTATATTAACAATTAATGAGGTTTTACATTTATTCAGCTAAACACTGAAGGAAAGCTCTGAAGCTGCATACGTGCACTGAGTTGAATCCTTTACATGAAACCCTGTACCCATTATACAGCTTATTTTTATGTATGGTTTGATATGGAGACCTACATAATTTCTTTTTTCCAGATGTAAAGCCAGTTTTCCCAGTACAATTTACTGAATGGCCTTTCCTTTTTCCTACAAGATTAAAATATTATATGCTATTATATACTAAATTCCCTGTGTATACTTAGGTTTGTTTTAGGGCCATATATTCTTCTCAGTTCTCTTGCCCAGGGATTTTAGAACAGTAAGTTTATATTTATAAACACACTGCCTTTTGGTTAGGCTTCTTTCCAACATCCCTTTTAGCTGTTCTCTCTATATAGTTATATATGTATATTTTTCTCTAACACTGTAACAGATCTCTGGATGGCTATCCATGTGACCAGGATGCTAGGACTTTCCAAAATCACATACAGGCTTTGTTGAAACTTAGTTTTATAAAAATTATATATTCCTATGGAGATCAACGCCCCTTGATGGTAATAGTTCGTTGACTTGAAATTTTGTATTTGATAAGATTGTAGCTTTAAATAGGATTATTCATATCTTTATACATATCTTACTACTTGTTCCACATTGATCTAAGCCAGTGTGGTCATGCCCTGTTCTTGGGTTCCTTTTGTAGATAATGGTAACCTCCAAAGAAATTTGAAGTAGGTAAGGACTAGCTACTTTTTATAACCTCATTATCAAGTTTTAATGAAAGCAAATCTCAGACCTGATTCTTTTTTTATTTAATTTAATTTTTTGGAGGGAAGATAACTAGGTTTTTATTTGTTTTGATGGCGGTACTAGGGATTGAACCCAGGGATTGTGCAAGCTAGACACACACTCTACCACTGAGCTATACCCTTCCTCCCTCAGACCCGATTCTGCCGCACATAAAGACACACGTAGAGATTTGTTAACTAAATACTAACACGTAGGCACAAGACGGTTCTTGGAACAGGAGGAAGCCCCTGTTCTCAGTCCTCAGAGAGGCTCTGACCAACACCTTGCAGAAAAGGGGTCACTTAAAGGGGAATTTTGCTACTATCAACAGGCAACAGAAACATCCGCATTTCAGTCTGATAGAGGAGTGTTTAACTTAAAGTAAGGCCTCATCCGTAAGGGAGAAGCATCCATGCCCAGTTGGTTCCTAGGCTTTATTCATGAAAGGATAGGACCAATTGTTAAAATGCTATTTAGCCAGCCCATATTTCTTAAATGCTCTTTATTTCACAAGTGGGGCACCATTTTTAATATTCGTCATGCTAGTTATAGGCCAGTGTATTCACCAGTGAAACCTTTTCTGACATTGAGTATGGCCATTAGCAAAAGGTCAGTTGTCCACTGAAATACGGATAGTAGAGGCACTTATAGTAGCTACCTTAAGAATATGGATTTTTATTATGACTTCAATTGACCATCCCCTGAAATGTATGTAAATGTATTTTAAATATTTCAAAGTAAATTGCAGACATCATGATCAAATATGGTATACAATATTTTTTATTAAAGTAAAAATGTTTTGTAAAAGAAAAAAATAAATACGAGTTCTGTTTATAAATTCTAACTAGACTTTGAATCCATATTAGATGTATGCATAGAGGGCCATTTTAATGAAACAGAAACATTTTCTTACAAATGTTACTTCCCGTCAAATTAGTGTCAGCCTCAAATTCAGCTGTACCCTGGGATGATTCTTAGATTATTTTGAAGCTTTATAACATTGCTAATGTTAGAAAAAAATCAATTGTTTTGTAACTCTTAAATTTTGGGGCACAAATCTTTAAGATTCTTTATTGCTTAACTTATTAAAATTAAAGTAGTCGGGGAGGGTATAGCTCAGCAGTAGAGTGCATGCCTAGCATGCATGAGGTCCTGGGTTCAATCCCCAGTTCCTCCATTAAAATAAATAAATAAAAACCTAATTACCCCCCCCAAAAGTGTAAAAAGAATGCATTTAAGATTAAAGTAGAATCAGTACTGTTTATGTAATAGTGAGGTTTTGCTTCTGTGCATAGAATGCTGAGGAATCTAAAATTTAAAATATCAAAAACAATGCAATATCCCATAAAGAAGACAATTTGGAAATAGAATGTTTTATCGGTAGAAATGAGTTCTATTCATCCTTTCCTTGGTCTCTTGTAGCTGTTGTCACATAGCACATTCTACGGCAGTGACAGGCCAGCAGCTGCCGTCACAGCCATCGCCAGTACTAGAGAATCTAGCCCTTTAGCACTCTTCTTTCATCTGTAAGGACAGGCGAGGCAGCTGTCTTTATGTATTGCTGTAGCGCTGGTTGGCATGGTTTGTTTGCTAAGGCAGCTGCTAGCTTGACTTCACAGCTGGGGAAATCGCACTTGGTATTAACAACAAAATTTAGCAGAAGTACGAAAAAGCCTATTGGTAGGGTGGGGTGGGGGTCCTTTTAGTCTTAGATCTTGGCCTATGGGATAGGGGTATTGATTCCTCCTAAAAATATAGATAATTAATAGAAAGATATTAAAGACTTTTAATTGAGTTTCCTGCTAGACTCCACCCCCTGCTGCTCCCAAGAATCTCCCCTTCCTGAGTTACTTAGGACAACTGAGTTTTTGCCATTCAACTGTGAGTTTTTGTTTTATTCAAAAGTAGGCTACATATTCAAAATTCCTTTTATTTGTAGACAGCACATGGGGTTTTATCTTATATTAACCATAATTATAACAACTTGTTAGACATTTTTAAAATATTTATTAATTTTTTAAGTATTTTGTAAAGCAATCTCAAAACTCTAGGTGATTAAAGTACACAAATAGTGGTGTAGTGTTGCCCAGAGATGAGCTGTGATGAAGTCAGTGAACATGCTGGTATTCTTGAGAACTGTTGGGTAAATTCACATTGACCCCTAACAATTCTGACTCCAGGCTTCTGGTACTGGTCCTCTCAGCTTTGTTTACAGAAATTTCATGAAAGAAACTAGTGTCACAGAACCAGATGGATACAAACATTGCCTGGAATAGGTTATTTAGCCAGAAATTTGGGGGCGGATCTGGGATTTTGAGGCTCATCTTCAAAATCCCAGAGATGTCATGCGTTCACTTTGAGCAGAGTAAGTTCTTGAAACTGAGCGATGCTGAGGTAGCTGTAAGGCATAGTTCACAGTAGTGACAATTTGTGACTCTCTTGAAATTGTGACTTTATTTTCACCTGTCTTCCAAATCTGTGGCTTCCTTGAATCAGCCTGGCCAGGCCAGGAATAGGCAGTGCAGTCCCTGTCACTGCTCTTAACCGCTTTCCTACGGGATTAAAATGCAGTCCCCGAACCTCCTCAAGCAAGTCAGAAATATGCTCGTTTTCACTCTGTAATTTTTAAGTGCTCAGGCATCTTGTCACCTCAGTGAGAAACTCTGTGCACTAGTGGGTCTAAGTTGAGTCTCAGACCTGCAGGTGCTTTTTCTGATGTAGCTTATTACCAACCTCTTCAACAAATTACCCTGCCCACATTAAATAAATAAGTTTATTAAAATAAACTTATTTTAAAATAAGTTAAGTGTACATACTACGCTTTACTTTCTTCCATAGCAAGGGTCAAAATAATGAGCATAAGCGTGAACATGAAAAACATTTGTTATCTTAACCCCTTTCTCCCTTACTGTACAATATTCAAGTTATAAATTCTTATGATAGAAGATGCAGAAGAAGATATAGATCTTCTTTAGATCTGAATAAATTGTTGAAATAGTTTTCTCTTTCATTTATTTGCGAGTAACAGTGAAGTTAACTTTTCAGCATTTAAACCAAACTTCTCAAGTTCATTTCCAGCTCATTAGTTCATGCTAACCAATATGACTTTTTTTTTTAACATTTTTTATTGAGTTACAGTTTTTACAATGTTGTGTCAAATTCCAGTGTAGAGCACGATTTTTAAGTTATACATGAACATACGTATATTCATTGTCATGTTTTTTTTTTACTGTGAGCTACCACAAGATCTTGTATATATTTCCCTGTGCTATACAGTATACTCTTGTTTATCTATTCTGCATATGCCTATCAGTATCTACAGATTTTGAAATCCCAGTCTGTCCCTTCCCACCCCCCTCTCCCTCGGCAACCACAAGTTTGTATTCTATGTCTATGAGTCTGTTTCTGTTTTGTATTTATGTTTGTTTTTTTTTTAAAGATTCCACATATGAGCAATCTCATATGGTATTTTTCCTTCTCTTCCTGGCTTACTTCACTTAGAATGATACTCTCCAGGGACATCCATGTTGCTGCAAATGGTGTTGTCATTTTTATGGCTGAATAGTATTCCATTGTATAAATATACCACATCTTCTTTATCCAGTTATCTGTCGATGGACATTTAGGCTGTTTCTATGTCTTGGCTATTGTAAATAGTGCTGCTATGGGGTGCAGGTGTCTTTTTGAAGTAGGGTTCCTTCTGGATATATGCCCAGGAGTGGGATTCCTGGGTCATATGGTAAGTCTATTCCTAGTCTTTTGAGGAATCTCCATACTGTTTTCCACAGTGGCTGCACCAAACTGCATTCCCACCAGTAGTGTAGGAGGGTTCCCTTTTCTCCACAGCCTCTCCAGCATTTGTTATTTGTGGGCTTTTGAATGATGGCCATTCTGACTGGTGTAAGGTGATATCTCATCGTAGTTTTGATTTGCATTTCTCTGATAATTAGTGATATTGAGCATTTTTTCATGTGCCTATTGATCGTTTGTATTTCTTCCTTGGAGAATTGCTTGTTTTGGTCTTCTTCCCATTTTTAGATTGGGTTGTTTGTTTTTTTTATTATTAAGTCATGTGAGCTGCTTATATATTCTGGAGATCAAGCCTTTGTCGGTTTTATCATTTGCAAAAATTTTCTCCCATTCCATAGGTTGTCTTTTTGTTTTACTTATGGTTTCCTTTGCTGTGCAGAAGCTTGTAAGTTTAATTAGGTCCCATTTGTTTATTCTTGCTTTTATTTCTATTGCTTGGGTAGAGTGCCCTAGGAGAACATTTTTGAGATGTATGTCAGATAATGTTTTGCCTATATTTTCTTCTATGAGGTTTATTGTATCTTGTCTTATGTTTTAAGTCTTTGATCCATTTTGAGTTTATTTTTGTGTATGGTGTAAGGGAGTGTTCTAGCTTCATTGATTTACATGCTGCTGTCCAGTTTTGTCAACACCATTTGCTGAAGAGACGGTCTTTATTCCATTGTATACTCTTGCCTCCTTTGTTGAAGATTAGTTGACCAAAAGTTTGTGGGTTCATTTCTGGGCTCTCTATTCTGTTCCATTGATCCATATGTCTGTTTTTGTACCAATACCATGCTGTCTTGATTACTGTAGCTCTATAGTATTGTCTGAAGTCTGGGAGAGTTATTCCTCCATTCTAGCCAATATGACTTTAAAAAAAAAAATTGAGCTGAAAATCTTGGAAGAGCTGTATTTCAAGCTCCTGTTGAGTTAGGAGGGCTATATGCAGCCTGTTGATTTAGGACTAGGGGCCAGGAGGTTTGACACTTCTCAGAGAGCCTCAGGATGTAAATTTTATATTATATTTAGTTTGTTTTGTTCTGCAGATATCTTAATCAATAATGGCTTAATGTTGGGAAGTGAGCATTGAAGATCTCTGGCTTCAAGACTGCAGTAACGCAGTATGTTATATGCAGAGAAGAATAGAGAATAATAGTTACATATGTACGCTGTTTGGAGTATCTTTCTTCAGTTGGTGATCTGGGCTAGAAGAACAGTGGGAGCAATGGATCAAGATACTGTGCTACCACATTTAGAATCGAGGAAGGGCTGGGATAGTTGAGAATTTTATTATGTTTTCCCAAATGATTAAATCATAAAATGACAACCAAAGATTATATATCTCACTTTTTCTAAAGACACATATTTTTCTAGTGTCCTACTATCTGGTTTAACATTTTAATTTTATATTTAAGCATACATAGCATTATATCACTGACTTACCTTATTAGTAAGGAGAAAGGGATTATATCTATTCACAAATAATGGTTTATTTTCATGTATTTCAATACCTAGTTCCAAAAAATAATGAAATATAATCAATGTTATATGCTTCATTGCTTTTTCATGTGTGAGAAAACTTTCAACAATTCTTTCTACCCCAGGGGTACTATAGATTGCTTGTACTGTCAATACGTTTCTCCATTTCTTTTGTCCAGCACAATGTACCTCCTTGTCCCTGTCTTTGAGAGTGGTGGTAGAATTTCACCTACCATTTAAAATGTAGATGATGCATTGTTTGGAAAAGTTGGCTTTGAAAAAAGTAGTTTAAATCTAAGTGAATTATCACCTAGGTTGTGTGTGTACCTAGACCAGCAATCTGATACCGTGGGAAAGCTGCACACCACCTTTGGAGATGATGGAAAAAGAAAAAAGAAAAAAAAAAAAAGAGATTCTGCTGTATAGTTTCTTTTGCTGTGACATAAAGGTAGGGCTTCTTAGTCACTTGCCTGTTGCTCTTTCCAAATTTATAGTATATACCCCATTCTGCAAGACTGATGTCAGAAGCAAAATTTATAAATGAAAGTTTAAAAATCGTTTGTCTAGAATAAGACTCCTACAATGACAGCCCTTCGCAACAGAGCAGAGAACCTGAAAATAATGTGGAATTCTAAACACAGTGGCCACAAATCCTCTGTGTTAAAACCTGGTATCTTCTTACTAAACGTTTCTGCTCAATGTGTAATCCCTTAATTTCACCCCAAATGTAAAGAATCAGAATTTCTGGGGAAGAGGCCCAAGCACTTACAAAAACTGAATGTTTTTTTTGCTTCCAGTCCTCATAAAGAGCTTCATCAACCCTCACTAACATATATTTCTTAATAGGGTTTTTTGGTTTTCTCAGCTAAGAGGAGATCAGAAGTGGTTTACTTCTAAAAAACCATGTGAGAAATTGAGACCAGTACCAGGACAAGGACCAAGTCATCTTAATGATGACAGACCAGGCTGGGGTTTTTTTTGTTTGTTTTATTTCATCTTACAACATTGCTTGTGCAATAAATTTTAAAATGCAGTTGTATTCTCAGTGACCTAAAAAAGGCAAGAAATTATGTATATTATAGGCAGCTCTGACTAGGTATACTTTCTGCTTTAAAATCACCATGCAGGCAAAGTAGTAAAAAAAAATAATGGGCCAATTGATGACACAGAAACTGTTTGGTTGCATGACTGCATCACGATGAGACTTTAGGAATCAGCATGCCCCTTGGCAAGCAATGACTTTGTCAAAGGAGTGTTGACCCGCTTTCAAATGTGTAAGAACGTGGTGTGACCACAGAAATCTTTTTTTTTCTTCAGTGTGAGCAAAATCATTTTGAAGGGAAAGGTGAAAATCATTCATGAAATCGGGTAACTGAATTCAGTCCTAAGGAATTTGCAAAGAAACTGCCCTGATCGTACAATAAGTATCTCTGACACTGTGATTACTGGTGCGTGTGGATAGAAAATGGAAGTGCAGTCAGCCAGAGGTCCCCATGGACGTCCCGCTGCCCTCCTCCCTCCCCACAGGCAGCCAGCTCAGCCAGAGAATCCTCACTCATAGATTTTATGTCAAATGTCCAGTTTCACTTACTTAATATTTGTGATGTATATAAAGATAAATTTTGTTTCTTTTTCGTTTATTTATGTGATCAAATCAAAGTTCCCTCAACAGAAGACTCATTCATATCACTGAACTTTTCAACTTCTCCAGAAATCATGACTTGACAGTCTAACGGGCCTTTTTGACAAATTTGCAAAAAAAAAAAAAAGTCCAGTAATCTGTAACTTGTCTTATTTCAAACACATGGTTTGGATCTAACTTGTGTTAACAAGTAGACTTTGCCAGTGTCTTGAGGAGAGGGGGCTAATCACTGGCAACAAGCAAGGTATTTTTGATCTGATGGTGTCACTGCTAAAACTTCAGCCATAACGTGTCCCACAGTTTTAGCATTCAGTCAGTTTACTTCTCTTGACCCTATAACATAGTAAAAAGAGCACAGACTGGAATCAGAGATCAGGATCTGAAGCCCAGCTCTACTATTTACTCGCTGTGACTTTGGGCAAGGTTTTTTTCACTTGGAAGATGATAGTAACATCTACCTCTAGAGTTGTTTATGTGAGAATAAATGAAATAACGTGTAAAGTGCAAAGCGCAATGTGTGCCGAATAGTAAGGGTTAATTGAACTCCATTTTTTAAAAAGTCCAGTGTTCCGCACATGCACGTGTTTCTCTGGCACAGCCCCCACCTGTGTCTTGGTCACCTGAAAGACAAGCACCGCCCCCTCCCCCACCCCCGCCGTACTTTTATTCAGTAATTAAATCAGAAGGAATCTACACATCCTTTAAAAGTTGTATTGTTTGCTGACAGGTCTTCATACAGCTAGTTTGCTACTCTGCCTTTAAGTTTATTTATGAACATTATTTGGTCATATACCAGTGAACACAGAGAATGTGAATTAGTTACCTCTAGAATAATAATACTTTAATGATGTGACATGAACTCTTGCTTATTTACAGTGAGGAGAAATCCAGATCACAAACCAAGACATTTTTTATTACTTTTCCAGTGATGGTTTCTAACTACCAATGGTAAACTGGTCTCAATGAATAAATAGAGTATAGCCCCGTCTCTCTCATTTATTTAACAGCTACTTTGCAAACACTATATAAGCAATTTTTTTTCAAAAGAAATACATGGACAGGTTACTGTAACAGAATCACAAACAAGCTATGTGATTTAAAACTAGTTTACAGAATGCGTCCTGGAGAAAGAGTGATATAACTCAAGGGATGAAGCCCACACTGCCTGCTTTCAGAGCTCACAGACCTTCTGTTCGTAGCTTCCTGGCTCCTATGCACGATGTCAGAGGAGAGAAAACATAGTAGATGTAAAGTAGTAGAGAATTATTTTTATCTTTTTAGAATAAAACTGGAAAGTGATTTCCAGAAGAATCTAGTTTTGTAGTATAAGGTAAGACAGGTAAAAATGCACTCTGTATTGTCTTTGATTTAGAGAAGAAAAGTCTTCATTATTTTCTGTTTATTCCATTTCTACTAATAATTACATACACACACACTTTTGTAAATTATCATTTGTTGTTTATATTGTTTCATTGTTTCAGAGTACTAAAAATTAGAGATACATTTCATATGGACTGGACTTTCAGGCTATGAAATCAGTTTATAGTCAGCTCTATCTTCATTAAACTTTTTGAGCTATAATTTTTTGATTGCCAACCACCACTACTTAAAGGGATAAGTCTGAGAGATTTTTGTTTCCAGCCTTGAATTATCGTACTGATTCCCTTTTTCTGTTTGTCTCTTGCTACAGCTTTCATGTGAAATTTTACATGATGTTCAATGGAACAGTTTTTGAAAGCCCAGGAAAATGTTAATGTATCTTTGAGAATAAATGAATTACCCCTCTATTTCTTTCATGATAATAAAGTAAATATTGCCATCAATTCTAAGGAAATAGTCAGGGACTTTTTTCTGGTTCTAAAACTAAGGGCATGTTTATTATAAAATAGAAATATTTATTATCATACCACCATGAGAGAATACTGTTGTAACATTTTTTATTTTTCCTAAGCAAGCATACTTTTTTAAAAGGTGGTTTGCTGTTATATATAATATTTTATATATAACTGCTATTTTCACTTAACTATGCAGTGAATATTTTTAATATATATTCCTATAAATTTTATTTTTCTTGGTTGTATAGTACTCCTTAAAGAGGTGTAGCATAACTTATATAGCAGAACCTCTATAATTAGATATTTATCTGTTTCTAAATTGTTTCTATTTTAAATAAAGCTACAGTGAACATCTGTATGCCCATCTCTCATACTTGTTTTGGATAAAATCCTAAAAGTGAAATTGCTGGGCCAATTGGTATAACACTTATACTGCCAAATTGCTCTCTAGAAAGGTATTACTAATTTCAAATGCCAACTATTCCATTCCTTTGCAAACATGGGTACTCTGTTTTAAAATTTTAACCACTGATAACAAAAGTATCTAGATTTAATTTCTATCTTTTTGATCATTAATGAAATTGAGCATTTTTTTTCTTTCATTGGGGGAGCAGAGAGGAGTTTGTAGGCCTGTAATACGTAATTTTTCTCTGGTGAATTCCTAGTCATATTCTTTGTGCATTTGTCTCTTGGTGCACCTTAATTTCTTCTACTTCTTTAAGCCCAAATATTGATTTGAGGTGAAGATAAACATAACAGAAAAGTCTGTCTTTGACATAAAACACCAAAATGTAATATTCTTATGGAAATAATAGCTTATGTTGTAAACTTTCTACTGGGAACATATAGTTTACGAGTTTTTTTTATTCTTGAGAGTATATTACTACTTTTTATTGTTTTATTTGGATTTTTCACTCTAGAAATATAAATGACATTCTAGAACATTCTCAGAATTGGTTAGGGTCTTTTTACTAATATACCTTTAAGGATCTTCATCTTAAAAGTCAGCAGTCTTCAAATGATCACAAGTCCAGGCTCACATGGAATCAGGATTTGGGCTTAAGGTGATGTGTTCTCAGGATTTGGACTTAAAGTGACAGTAAATGGCAGATGTAGTTTTTTTGTCACGTTAAACAAACAAACAAATAAGTAAAAGGGAAGAGGAAGGGAATGAAAGACCATTTCCTTACCAGTCACACAGTTTATTGTCTGGGAAATAAAAAAGAAGAAAACAGAAAGTAAAAGAAAGCAAGAAGAAAGAAAAGAGCCAGTTTTGTGTACTGTTGAGTGCACAGATGTTCCTCTTGGCAGCCGCACAGTACTAGTCAGGGTTGGGGTTTGTGCAGACGTAGAATCTGAGGCTTCTTTGTCGGAGACAAAGTGTTGCCTGTGGTGGGAATTGCTGCAGGGATGGGAAAGTATCGTAGTGTATTGTTGGATGACTGTGATTCTCAATAGAGACAGTACATTAAAGTAGCTTTGTGGGCAGTGGATTGTTTCAGCCAAGCCCCTGGCTAATAACACACTCATCTTGGCAAACACTGTTTAAAAGGTAGAGCTGGCATAGTTTTGTGGTCATGGAGCCTGTCCCATACTTGGGCATCAGAATTACATTTGCAGGCACTAGTTTTTAACAACCAGTTTATTTAATGTGATTTGACAAAAGAGTTTGTGAGTGCAAAGTCACAATTGTAACCAACTTTTCAAATGGAACTATTTCTTTTTTGATAATTACTAAACTAGTCTATGTCAGAATTGTTATAGAAGATACCTTTTTGAGTTGTTCCTTCTTAACCTACTGGCTCCTTCAGGATGAGATTTTGTGACAAAATAGAAGGTGCGTGATTTACCTGTTTCACATTTTAGCAAATCTCTTCGTGTATAGCTGGAATGTTTTTTGTTTGTTTGTTTAAATGCTTAAACCATATTAAATCTAATCACTAGAAAGCAAAGGTGAGTATTTAATTTGCTTGCCAGTATTATCTGTCCTGGTTTTCTGTACAGCTTCCTTGAAGTAGAACAGCTGCCCTAGATGTTAACTGTATTTTAAAGTTAAAATTTAAACTTTAAGGACTGATAATTGAATTTTTGTATTGTTGTCCCTTCCCTCGTCTCTTTTATGTTAAACATAATATTGAATGAATTTTTGTGGCCTTTTAATTCCTCATATAAAATCTGAACAAGAAGGGAAAGGAGATTTTAAAAAGTAGTAAAGATTGGTGCCTTTAAGATCACCCCTGATTAGATGGGGTTGTTGAATGCGAGCCTGAACTCATATGTTCATGGAGGTTCATGAAGATTGAACTAGTATGTCCACACAGCTTGTCGGAACCATCGATATCTAGTCAGTTCTCTCTTTTGACAGAAAAAAATGAGACCCAGAGAAATTAACCAGGAATATTCTCTTCGTTAATAAGGTATCAGAATCTGATTATAACACTTCCAGTTCTCACATCTAAGTTCTCTCTTGTACATTCTTTATTCTCATCAAATCAAAGCAAACGTCCATTTACTAAGCTCCTACTTTGTTGAAGGATTCGTCAGATGTGTTCCTTACCTTGAAGAAACTCCAGCAAGAAAACAAGGCATGCAGTCATGAAAAGTTATTGATAATGAAAGATTTAAATAGTAGTTGAAGACAACAGTAGAAGCTATATCTCAGAGCACTACTTTAATGGCCAACAGAACTGTGCAAAAAATAATTATTCTTGAAACTCCGTGAAAGGATGTATGTCTTCAGGCTGAGGTAGTGAGAAGACCTTTTCCATCAAGGTTGTGTTTTGAGGTAGGTCTGGATTTTCTTCTCTGACTCACTGGTGAATTCCCCCTCCTTCTATAAAATTTAGCATAACTGTCAGCTCTTCTCCCTGTGGTTGCGACTTTTTTTTCCTAATAGAATTCTTTGCATTTACAAATACTACATCTAGTGTAGTATTCCACATTTCGTTGTAATTGTTTATCTCCCTGCTAGACTCCAAACTCCTTGAGATCACAGACTTATTCTTCATATCCTGACTATCTCCTTGGTATTTAATGGTAATAAATAGGTATTTCAAAAAAATTAACATCTATATGTACTCACACAAATAGAAATTCACAATAATGCATTTTTATGGACTGAATTGTGTTCTCCCACAGTTTGTATGTCGAAGCACTAACCCCCAGTATGACTATATTGGAGATAGGCCTATGAGGCAGAAATAAAGGTGAAGTGAGGTCTTCAGAGTGGGGGTCATAATCTAGTGGGATTGGTGTCCTTATAAAAGGAGGGGGATACATGAGAGTACTCCCTTGCTCTGTGTGCGCTGAGGAAGGGCCATGTGAGGACATAGGGAGAGGGCAGCAGTCTGCAAGCTGGGAGAGTCTCTTCCAGAAGTCTAATCAACCAGAACCTTGATCTTGGACTTCTAGCCTCCACTACTATGAGAAAATGAATTTCTGAAATTTAAGACACCCAGTCCCATGGTCTTTTGTTATAGCAGCCCAAGCACACTAATGCACACTTACATCAACAAGCAAATGTAGGATTAGCCATTGCTTTAGAAAATTTTCGAAGTCCTGCCTCCTCAGATCCCACCACACATCTTTGAAAACTTTGTCAACTGCTATCTGTCCATAAGCATCCAACTCTATTTCCAAGTCAGTTTGCCACCAGAGGACCAAAAAGCCAGGCTGTGCCAGTTAGGACAGGAAGCAGGGGGTTCTACACTTACCTTGTTTATTAAAACAAGAATGCAAGCAGCATATTAAGGGGTTCAGCCCAGCTCTACTGTGATCCTGAATGAATTATAACCAGGACACACGGTATTACGGGTAGGGTTAGACCTGGCTGCTGTGAGCCTGGAATTTGATGTGCCAGCACAGCTAAGTCTCACTGCAGTGCCTTTGCCCATGGATAAGTTTCTGATCAGCACTTCTATCCTCCCTACCCAGCGTCTTTCCATCCGTGTTGCCTACAATTCATTTTCCAAAGAGTAGCCAGAGTGATCTTAAAAACAGAAATTTGATCATGCATTTCCCTAAAATAATCCCCAAATCTTTCACAATGGCATATGAAGGACCATGTATGGCCTGCCTTCTCTGACCTCCGATTCCTACCAGTGTCCCTTCACCACATGCTCTCTGACCACACTGGCCTTCTCTTGTTTCTTTAATCATACCAACTCTTTCCTACCTTAGAGACTTTGAACTAACTGCCTCTGCCTGAAATGCTCTGCCCCCATCTTTACACAGCTGGCACCTTTTTTGTCATCCAGGGCTCCACTTAAATGTCACTTCTTCAGAGATGCCTTCTCTCACCACCCAGTCTAATGGCATCCCTTATTTTAATTTTCTGCACAGCACTCACTCCTATCTGATTTGTTTGTTTGTTTATTGACTTTTTCCCCCAACTGTAGTGTAAGCTCTGTGAGTACTGGAATCCTGTCTTTCTTATACATTGGTTACTCCACAACCTAGAACAGTACCTGCCCCAGATGGGCCTTTCAGAAATATTTGTTTAATGAATGAATGAATGAACCAGTGAACCAATGAACAAATTGACAGATTGGAGCCCCAGACACAGGACAAGCACTTATGCTGGGCCCACTTTCTCAGGGCTTTTATTCTGTTCCCATATCCTTAGTCACATGGGGGATCTGATTCTTTAATGAAAGGTTTTTCTCTCTCTGACCCTTGCCAGCCCATGTAGGCTACCGTGATAATAACCTCTTAAGTGTTTGGCTTTCCAAAAAGCATCTAATAGCCTCATCTCTTGTTGAAAAGGGCCCAGAAATCAGGACTGACCTGCTAAAATAGTTCTACCTCCCACTGAGGGAACTGGTAGAAAATGGCTTTTCACTCCATCTGTGCCTCCACGGATTGGGAGGGGGGGCGGGATAGTTCCTCTCTTCCTTGTTGGTATCCCCTGACCCCAGTTGAATAGGTGTTTGTTGAAAATTCAGTAATCCTTATTTGATAAGTAACTAATTCCGAGAGACAGAAACAAGACTAAAAGAAAAAAGGAAACTCTGAAAATGGGTTGGTACAATGAATTTAGAAGTCTTCTGTTCTCTTAATGTGGTTGAAAGTGCAGGAATTAGGAATCTGGAGACAGAGGTTCTGCCATTGAAGGACATTATTAAGGACATTTTAGGGATGCAATAATCAGGAGATAACATCTGCCATAAGATAATTTTCAAGCTAAATTTGTTGTTACGTGTGCTAGCAAGTGTTAGGTTTTCAAGCGCTGGGGAAGTGATGATGAAAATCTTCTGGTCATGGAAATATATCCTCAACTGCAGTAATCTTTATCTAGCCACCCTGAAATGACCCAGCCCTTTGTTTTGATGGAAATCCATATTAATCTTTTCAGTTTTCATAATGGAGAAACAACTTTGCTCATCTCATATTCAATATTCAAAACGTGCAGTTCTAACTTTGACCTTCTGCATGATGTCTGTACTGCACGCACTTATTAGGGAAATTAAAGCTTAAACTGAGCAAGATTCAGCTTGGCCCCAAAACTGCCGTGAGCCATTCATTTGGAATTTGATTGAGACAGACTCAGAGAATGTAACTTCTAAACACTGTAACCAATGCTTTTTGAACCAGACCCATTTGAGGAGTTTTTCCCAAATGTGCATGAATCTCCAGCTCTACCCTATTGATTTTGATGGAGTAGGTCTGGGTTGGACCTCGGGCATCAATATTTTTTAAAAAAGAAAAGAAAAAATTGTCAGAAGCTTCCACAGGTGGTTGATTGTGTTTTGCCTCTCAGCTCTGACTCCCTGTAGAGTCAACGAGTGTGTCCCTATAAATTATAAAGTAATCCCTGGATTTTACTATCCTCCTGCCTCAGCCCCAAATTCAGACTCAAAGAATGCCTTCGATGAGTTTTGTTTTCCTTTCGCTTCTTTTATATATATTGACAGTTGCTGTCAGACTTGTCCATTTGAGCAGTATTTTAGTTATCTTTAATAAAATTATATTTGCAGTTATTATCCTTTCAGTTTTCTATTCTAGTTTATAAAGTATCAATGTAGTGAATTGAGTTTTATTTATTGAGTTTGTATTATGTGCCAGACACTTTCCATACCTTGTAATGCGTTAAGCGGCACATCGACCTTGCCAGGTGTTATGTATTGAACCCTCACTTCACAGATAGTAAATAGTCCATACGAGGTAAGTTTCTTGTACTCAGTCACAGTCAGATGTAGACCTTTCTATAACTTTTTAAAGCTCATATTCCTTCCTCTGTTCTACACTGACAAAACTTATCTCTGGCAATAAATGTATATATTTTCTTCTTATAAAACAAAAATTATACACCACAGAATGTATCCCTTTTTGCTTAGATGTTGTAATTCTAGCTCCAGCTTTGATCTCATGTTAGTCATCAGCGTATCTCAGCTGCCTGAAACCATTTACTCCTTCTGTTCCCTTTGGGTTTTTTTGTCCCCCTCATACATATGTATATATATATGCATGTTCTGACCAGCACAAAGTGTTTTTTTAATAAAAATAGGCTTGATATGGTTATTAGGTTATGGGGTTTTCTTTTTCCTAATTTCTTGCCACATCTTATTTTGTTAACTCTGAAAAAAGATTGTAATTGTCATTTTTGATGCTATATGTAATGTATTCTGACATATTCCACATTATTAAAAAGTGAAGTTGTTTATAGGACATTTGTAAATATTCCATTTTCACATTTCATAAAATAAATCAATACTTGAGACAAAAATTCTGTTTGTGGCACAAAATACTCATTGGCAGGGCAGGGTTAAAAAGAACTTGGTTTAAGGGAAAAACAAAATTGTATATTTATATTAGAATTGCAGAAAAAGATTTTAGATCCTTATCCAGGATGATTGCAACTTGAGGAAATGCACTTTAGTATTATGAATAAATATTTATTGCTTAGTACCATGAAGGCGTGTAGACTTCCAGTCCCAGTTGGTATGCATTGTTTATGTTGGCCCAGTACATAACACACACTCTATGTAGTATTTTTTAAGGGATAATCATTTATTTTTACAAAGGGCTGATTCAGGTAGCAGAAGTTATGATCATAATAATTTGTGTTTTCCATCTACATCTTCTAATGGCCTGGGATAATAAACTAGGACTTAAGGTTATGCTATACTTTAAATCTGAATGAGCTGAAACATCAGAGAGCTATGGAACTTCATGAGCACTCCCTACCTTTGTTTTTATTAACTGTGGCTGCTGAGCTCAATAAAGCAGTATTGATAGTACGGTGGTGAGGCAGACCTGATAGGCAGCTTCACAGCAAGAAGCAGTAGGCTGGATAGATCAAGGAAGCCTTTGGAAAAGGGAGATAAACCTGAAATATACCAGAGTCTGTGTATAAAAGTTCATTTGTTAACTGACTATTTAAGACTATAATAATATTTTATATAGATAATAAAAAGTCTGAAAATTTTGCATTTTGTGTATATATTTAATCAGTTTTGCAGCTAATTGCTCTTTATCTCTGTTTTCAAACACTTAAAATTGTATAAAAGTAGAATAAAATTATAAAACTGCAGGAAACCTTAGATCTGTTTTAACATTGTGCTTTTCAAAGGTGAGGAAATTGATACCCAGACAGTTCATTTAAAGAAGAACAAAGTGCACAAATTCCTTCATGCACACGTGTAACCTCTCTCCCTCTACACACACACACACACACACACACACACACACACACACACCATGGACAGACAGACGAGGTGCTGGCTTCACATAGAGATCAACATTATGCTAACATTTGTATGAATTAAAAAAAACAAATAGGTGTTTATCGAACCATTAGAAATATTTTAGCGTTTTCTTTTCAAAATAGAAAAGAAAAAATTTCTTCTGAAGTCTTATAATTTTAAGAAATGATTTGTAAGAAAATGAGAAAAAGTTCTAAACTATTTTAACTTATTGGGATGAAAACATAGGTGGTTAATGATTTCAAAAGAGCTATTTTGAAAACCTCTGAGAATTATGATTACAGCAAAACAGCTAAATTGACTAGTAAAGTCAGAATTCCTCACAATATCCTCTTTGGATACTAAGGTTCAGTCCAAGCCTTGTATTTGTCAGCTTTGTATTATTTAATACATGTAATATCAAAGAACTAGTCGGAGAGATTCTGTCTATTCTGTCTACGAGAACCATCACCAGCGTGTACTGACAGATGTTAAAGAGTATCTGTGGAAAGAATGTCAAAAACCTCTCCAAAGGAAAGTCTTTAAACCATGTTCTTAATACAGAAATGCAAAACCAGATTTAATTGCCCTTTTCCTAAACAGCTCAGACATGCAGGCGCACTGACTGCAGCATATGGTCTGCGAAAGTGCACAGTGGAGGAGAGCGGTCATGGTGAAGGCTGGGATTGAATCCATGTAGGCTGGAGTTCACAGAGATCAGTCAGAGGCAAGCACTTGAAGTTAAAAGAAGGAAACACACCCAGCAGTGAAAACACAGGCTACTTTCATTTTGAATGTGCTCACTGGAGACATCCTCTGTGCTTTCAACACAACAGTATTCAATGGTTTTAATATGAATACAACATTTCTGAAACACTAGTATCTAAGGTATTTTTCTAATTAAAAAAAGGTCTGAAAAATAGGCAACATTGCGTGAAGGATGGAGATTTCTTTCTGATAATATAATTCATTATTGTTACCACTGAAAGTCACCATTTTGCTAGTGGGGAACAATTGAAATAATGAATTGGAGGGCAGCAACATGACTCACAGCTTATTTCAAAGGGAAGACACCGTATGAAAAGGTGACTCCTTATCACCCCTAAAGTGACTAGGTTTGCAGTTCTTGGAAGAAGCCACATGTAATTGAGAACTTAAGAAAAGTCAGAGGAAAAAAAAAATCTGTGAATCCTCTTAAAAACTTTGTGTTAGGCAAGTGACTTCCATGTATCTCAATTTTCTATCTGTAACATGGCGGAAGCTATCTTTAACGGAGAATTTTGTTGTAACCTCTAAGTAATAAGACAGTACAGTTGCTATGTATCTAGTACAATGTCACACAGATTTGAGGAAAAATACATAAAAGTAACAGAAAGGAAAGAAACATTCGAGGGTTAGGAATGGCAGCCATGGATCCGATGGTTTATTATTGCTGGATCTAACAATTATTATAACAAACTATTTCAAAGTGCTATTTGTCCTGTAAAACTAGCTTTTCTGCCACCGTGTATATCTGTATGTTGCAGGGCAAGTATGCTTACTATTTTTATTGTTAATTTGAAATGGTCTACAGCTGCACTGTCAAGTGCCTATTTAAATTTAATTCAAATTAAATAAAATTTGAAAATTCGGTGCTTCAGTCACATTAGCCATATTTCAAGTTGTCAATTACTACATTTTATAGAATGTTTCTGTCATCACAGAAAGTTATGTTGGGGAGCAGTGCTTTGGTATTGATATTTTAATTAAGTTTTTATCAATGCATTTTAATGAAAGGTGAGGAGATAAATCATATATTTTCAGACGGCAGGTGTAAAGGAGACGATCTCCTCCCAGGGCAAAGGTGAAGCCAAAGTTTAACCTGTAAAGAAGGTACATATAACCCACGCAGCAAGATACAAAGATGAAATGGTGGTGTTACTTACAGCAGTGTGATTTTCTGAAATAGTGAACAACTTTTGCTAATGTTCTGGACAAAGTCAGTCTTCCATTAATTTACACAGTAATCACATTCTTGGAAATTTAGTGTATACTAAACTATTATTTAAAAAAACAACGTTTTATATTTAGCAGACAGAGTTCTAGGCTTAGAAAATTATAAGCAGGTTTTACACCCACATCAATGTCTAGCACAGACGCAGGACAACTCTGCTGTACAGAAGAGTCCTGTGCATTACAGAATGTCTCCATCCTGTCTATCCCTGCTGATGTAAACCTGATCGTTGTGACAACCAGCAGTACCTCTGAACATTTCAGACACATTTTGGTATAAGTATTTGGTGTAAATAAACATTTATTGTATAAACATTCAAGGTGGGGGCCAATCCAGCTTCTTAAGATTGTCATCTTAAGCCTGTTCCTTTGCTGGATACATTTTATTTATTTACCTTTTTGTTCCATGTTTTTTAAATTGAAAATATTATGCCGCTGTGGATCTGATTCTCTTTTAACACCTGTCCGTATCCATTCCTAATAGGTTTAGACTTAAGGAAGTAACCAGGGGTGATGAAAGAAAAATTTCTTCTTTACATATGTCATAGACTTCAGCCTCATACCCTTTAGAAAGTAGGGCTGTGGTAGACGTTGGTTCTACCATTAACCAGCTGTGTGGCTGTGAGCAGTGGCCCAGTGAGCTTGTTCACTGAAGTCCTAGCTTTCCTCAAGGAACACATTGGAAATAAAACAACAGAAATATCACAAGGCCCTGATGTTGTGTAAATGGAATGAGAACCTATTTCTTTTACCTCAAAAAATTTAAACAGACTTAAAATCTAGAGCAGAACTTCTTAATCTTAGAGGTCCATAGATGACCCTCAGGTAATCTGTGAAGCTCTTGAAATTGTAGCAAAATTATGTTTATGAGCATTTGTACATTTTTTAGTAGAAAGAGTTCATTGGTATAATCAAAGGAATAAGGAAGAAAGAACTAATTAAATAAAAGAATGACAAAACTTCATTATAGAAAGAAGACATAAAGGAGATCGTGTCAGGTCTATCAAGAAAGGGGATGGTTGCAGGTTAAGTCTACTATTGAAATGGTGAATATAAAAAGAAGCTAAAAAATGCTTCCGAGAAGAACAAATAATGAACCTATTGAAATAATCATCTTCCCCTTCCAAGAAATAATATGTGCTAAAAATAAAGTAGCTTCATTAAAGTCTTAATCCATCAAGAATTAAAGAAGGAGGAGTGCTAGGAGGTGGGTAAAATTAGTCTGCCTGCCCCTCAGGGTTCCCCGAGCCACGGTGGGAAAGATGCTAGAGTGGATGAATCACTGGGACCCTTTTGTGGCTGACCATAGATGCTGCTTTCTTGTTTTTAGTTACAGTGTGGTTAATGCTGGGAAATGTGGACTGGTAAATGTGTAGTTCTCTGAATTTTACTTCCTTTTGTTCAGTGCTATTTTGCCTCACATCCTCAAAGGAAATTCAAGAAGAAGAAGTTGCTTTCATTTGGTAGAACATTTATAATTTTAAGAGAGGAATGCTTATACCATTAAAATAAGTAAGATTTGAATCAGAGCAAATTATTGAAAGAAAACCCACCCCCCAAAACTTAACCTTCTACAGAAATCCTTCATTGGTTTCATTATAACTGCATTATATCTGGGTGTGCTCTCATACTCTCCATCACTGAGGTGCTGGAACAGCAGGTGCCACTGGGTTTGTTTTGATGGTGGTGGTGGTGATGGTGGTGGTGGAGGTGGTGATGATGAGGATGGTAGTAGCTAACATGTCTCGAACATTTATAAGGACTTGGCATATGTTAACTCATTTCATGCTCACAAGAACCTAGAAGACAAACATAATTATTATTCCCATTTTACAACTGAGGAAACAGAAGCAGAGAGAGAAAGTAGCTATCTCAGGGTTGCATATTTCTGGGATAGAGCTGGGCACACATCTCGTCATCTGGCTCCAGAGTCCACACTCTCAATCACTACGTTGCCTCTTCTGGATTTTTATACTTAGGCTAAATCTTTGAATAAAACGAACATTTAAGAACTGCATGAACTATCTGGGGAAAGAGTTTACTGGTGTATTCATTTTAAGTCTTGTTATGTGGGACACTGGAAACCCACAACGGGAAGACTCAGTAGTATAAGCGATTATCAAAGACTGCAGTGCTGAAGGTTCACCCCGAATTACACTGGCAGAAATGGCGTTCTCAGAAATACATTCTGATTTCCTTATTTTCCTCCAATAAAGTGTTTCAAAGTTAAAGCAAGGATAAACTCCACATTAATGTGTGGCTGCTGTTCCTGTTGAGTGGGGAATGCGCTAACCTTTCCATGTCCTGGGTTTCCCAGAAAGGACAGTGTGTGTGGGAGAGGCAGCCCCACCCCAGCTGTCAGTGGGCTTTGTTCAAAGGACTCTTTTTAGGTGCATTTTTCCAGTATATATTGTCATTGCCTGACTTTTTTTTTTTCTTTTAGTCTATCTAAATTACTCAAAAGTCTTTTGACTTTGTCATCACTTATAGAAAACATCTGTTACTCTTGAAAACTGTTAATGGTGGACACAAAGTTCTGTCAGAGGTCCTCATTCTTCTGGCCCTTTGTATGTGTGTAGGACATTCTGGCCCATACACAGTAAAGGTAATTCTAGGTCAGATCTTTCTCAAGTGGTGATCAGAGACTACTACATCAGAATCACCCAGGGAGCTTTTAACAAAAAAGGCGAATTTCCAAGTCCCACCCCAGATTTGCCAGCTCAACTCTCTGGGGTTGCTTCTTTCATTGCATTTTTAACCAGCGCTCCAGGAGCTTCTGAAGTACTGGAAAGTGTGAAAAGCACTGTTCAGAGGGCTACATTAAGTGAAATGTATATGCATCACGGTATTGTGGTACTGTAAGAGGCACAGATGCGATTAAAGCCCTGCCCTTAATGAGTAACAAGCTGATAGGGAGCGTAACACCTAGAAATAATTAAGTACCAAAGACATAGAAGCAGCTGCTTCCACATAGCAGAAGTCAGAGAATTTTCTAGAGGGGTTTTGCTTTGTTTAGTGCACAGTATGTACATATGGATGATTCTTCATTCATTCAGCACATGTAAATGCCTGCACTTTGCTTTCCATCTCCTTTACCAACTCACTGGATGACTTCTAGAACTTCCAAAATTTTTAGAGATGAAGGCAAAACTTTCATATTATTAAAGTTTACTGTTAAAGGTACCTAAAAATAGGGACAGTTTTGCTTTCCATAAATTACCAAGCATAGTGGGCACTCAGGAGAGCGCTAGCATTTCTATGACACAGAACCCTGTACACTGAGAGCTTCCCCTCAGTGTGACTGTGCCCAGAACTTTTGTCTGAAGTGTTAGTGAATGTTCAACTCTTTTTATAAAAAGTCAATGTTCCCCTTCATTATGGTTAGTTTATAGTCTACCTATGAGTAATACTCCTAAAAATAAGTTTAAAAAAACAAAAAGGGCCAACTGTGAACAATGGAAGGAGAACTAGCATTATTAAGCACTGGGCACCAGGCACCGTGCCAAGCAGACGTCAGAGAGGTTAAGTAAATGAGCCTGTCCACACAGCTGCTAAGGCCAAGTGAATGGAGAGTTTGGATAATCAGAGAAGTGGTGGCTTTTGTCAGCAAGCGTTGTCTTAATTTATTGACAGACATTTGAGTACCTGCTGCATTGGGACTGGAAGGATACAGAGATAAACAGTGCCAGGGCTTGGGGAGCACACAATCTAATGAGAAATCAGACTGACACAGATAACCAACACGAGTGAGTGAAGGGCACTGACGTGACACTTCCCGTGCTCTGTGTTTTCAATATGTTACCCCATTTAACCTTTCCAACAAACTGCGAAGTAGTTAAAACCTGTTATATATATGAGGAAATTATTCAGAGAAAGAAAGTTACCCAAGGTCACCTAAGTAGTACTCAACGGGACTCAGTTTTGCATCCAGATCTGTGACCTCGAAACCTCTGTCTTCCTTGGGAATTCCAATGAGGGCGTCTGCATTCTGATCAAGGGAGTGTGGAGGCCCTCAGGGTCCGTGTTGGGTGCATTCTACCTGGATACTCAGGAGTCAACAGGATTTATTTAGAAGGAAAGTTCAAGCAGTGCTTGCAACAGAAACAGAGGTGCAGTGGAGTAGAAGCGTGCGGGAATGGACATGAGGTCATTTCCACTTCAGCAGGACAGATATGGAACCCATGGTGAGAGATGGACTGGAAAGGTAGGCTCTGGGAGGATCATGTCATACCTCAAGCTTTAGCTAAGGCTGATGAGACTTGAAAGGCTAAGCTCAAGAAATATCCGTGTTAAAAAATGAACAGAACTTAATAACTAACTGGATGTTGCAGCAGAGAAACTTGGAAAGGGGAGTCAACATGAATCAAAGCCGATGAAATGAATCACTCAGGTAGGGCTGTGAGGACAACTGAGAGTCCATCAGAACACAGGTTACAGCTCCAAGTAATATAGGAGACAGTGTTCAGCTTCACCTTGTCTGGGAACCAACTGTATTTTCCCAGTGGTTAATTCATATGGAATATGTTCTATAATTGCTGTTTTCTAAGACTATAAAGCTGCTCCTTAATTAATATTCTAGGAGATCTCTTTAATTTTTCTAAACAAAGTATGATCTATGCTGTCAGATACACACACCCATATATGTATATATAAATACATACAGAAGGACTAGGAAATGTGACTGATATTGTGATTTTCCTTATTTTACAAAGGGACATTTATTTCTGTAATGAGAAAGAAAAATAGCTTTAAAAAATAAAAAAGCCAAATAGCCTAACTGTTTACTTGATGGACCACTTATGAATTCCTCCAGAATACCTAATCAAACATTATGTGAACACTGTTCATTATATGGTCTACCAAAATCATTTTCCAGTGACTTTGGGGAGAACTTTGTTTCTTCATTTTCTGTTGATATAAAATTATTTTAATTTTAAAATTAGAGTACTTGAGGTAAATATTTAGATTTGTAAAGAATTGTCGTTTTCATTCAGTAGCTATAT
The DNA here is from genome assembly GCF_048773025.1 of Camelus bactrianus. NCBI lineage: Eukaryota > Metazoa > Chordata > Mammalia > Artiodactyla > Camelidae > Camelus > Camelus bactrianus. The sequence goes on along the minus strand of NC_133567.1, from coordinate 19,142,052 downwards.
TTTCACTCTCCTGAACCTTTTCATAATGTTGATGTTAAACCCTTAAAATAATTAATCAGGAAGAAAGACGAATGAGTATCAGTTTTCATTTGATATAGTAAGATACTTGATTATTTTATTGACGAGATTTAGCCATCATGCCTGTTATGGCCATCGTTACACTTTAATTACAGTGCAGTCAATCCCCAATATGAAGTAGTATGCACTTACACTTTTTTCCATTTTGTTTTGTAAAATTTTGCTTACTTTAAAAAGATTTTAATTTTAGAAGACAAAATGTTTCTGAAAACATTTTTTTCCCCTTGATATTCTTTGACTTTAAAAATGAATGACATTAAAATAAATGTCAGTTTCAAGAACCGACTTGTTTGAATTTCAGTTTGGAATACACTTCTGGTTATAAAATCTTTAAAGGCAATTTTAAGATGAAAATTCTGATACAACTAAATTACTTTTCTGTCAAAACCAACAATTTCTCAGATATTAATGTTAATTTCTTAACCTTGAACCAACACAAATTAAGATTAGAATTTGGATTTTACTTGAAACCAGTTGTTTATTTTATGATACGCAGAATTAATGGGTTTTTTTCTTACTGTTTAGGAAATACCAGATAGGAACCAGAGTCCGGCTGCGGCTGTTAGATCTTGAACTTACATCTAGGTTCCTGGGAGCGACAACAGATACAACAATCCTAGAGGCTGATGCAGTTCTTTTAGGACTCCAAGAGAGTAAAGACTCAAAATCAAAAGAGGAACATGGTGAAAAATAAATGAATTTCATTTGGTGTGTTCACTCTTTTTTTGTTGAACCCAGATATTCATCAAGAATGCAATTAGACAAATTATGGATAAATGTTTGAAAGAAGACATACTATTTCTGAAAGCTGTAATTATAGCTCTTAGTTGTTAGAATTTTCTTTAGCTGTATCTCCCCTCCCCGTGTTTTTATATTCATTCTTTCCTTTGGTTGGGATAGTGTAAACTGTACTGAGAACTTCTTTCAATAAATACGTTTTAAGTGCTCTCTATGTGCATGGTACTGTTTTAAATACCGAAGAAATAGCAGTAAACAAATTAGACAAAATTGTTTGCCTGGTGGAGCTTACCTTTGGCCTGGGGGAAATAGAAAATAAATAAGTAAAATATATAGTATGTTCAACAGTGATATGTGCTAAGGACAAAAATAGAGCAGGAAGGGCAGAGGATCTGAATAGACAGTTTTCCAAAGAAGGCATACAGATGGCCAAGAGGTATATGAAAAGGCGCTCAACATCAGAGTGATGTGTCAAAACCACAATATCACCTCACACCTGCTAGAATGGCTGTTATAAAAAAAGACAGGAAATAACAAGTGTTGGTGAGGATGTGGAATTTTTAAAAGGGAACTGTTGTGCACTGTTGGTGGGAATGTCTGTTAGTGTAGCCACTATGGAAAACAGTATGGAGCTTCCTCAAAAATTAAAAATAGAACTTCCACGTGATCCAGCAATTCTTATGGACATATCCAAAGAAAATGAAAACATTAACTCAAAAAGATATATGTACCCCCATGTTCATTGCAGCATTATTTATAATAGCCAAGATATAGAAGCAACCTAAGTGTCCATCAACAGATGAATGGACAAATATATATACACACATACCCATACACACACACACATACACATATTTAATGGAATATTATTTACCCATAAAAATAAGGAAATCTTGCCATTTTTGACATGGATAGACCTTGAAGGCATTGTGTAGTGTGAAATAAGACAGAGAAAGATAAATACCATGTGATCTCACTTAAATATGGAATCTAAGAAAAAGAACTCATGGATACTGGGAACAGGTTGGTGGTTGCAGGGCAGGGGTTGGGGGTAGGCTGAGTGGGCAAACTTGGTGGAGGGGGTTAAAAAGTACAACCTCCAGCCATAAGATAAGTAAGTCATGGGGATGTAATGTATAGCATGGTGACTATAGTTAGTAATCCTGTATTGTTTATTTGAAAGTTGCTAAGAGAGTAGATCTTAAAAGTTATTACAAGGAAAAAAATACACAACTGTGTATAGTGGTGGATGTTGACTTATTGTGGTGATCACTTCTCAATATATACAAATATCAAGTCATTATATTGTATACCTGACACTGATGTATGTCAATTATATCTCAATAAAAAAATAAAGCAAGGAATGGGGTTATGAGACATCAGAGTGACAGACTGTAATTTAGGTTGTACTGTCAATAGAAGACCTCAGAAGGATTTACTTTTTTTATGTAAAAGATGTTATTTTTTTCACTGATACAGTATTTAGAAAAAGCTTTTTAAGAGCTTTTTTTTAAAAAAAAAATTGAAGTATAATTTACATATTATATTAGTTTCAGGTATATACCATAATGACTCGATATTTATATATATTGCAAAATGGTCATGACAATAAGTCTAGTTAACATCCATCACCATACAGAGTTACCAGAATTCACTGTTGAATAATATCTGAAGGAGCTAATCACATGAGTCCCTGGGAAAGAGTATTCTAACAGAGGGAGTGGCTGGGACAAAGGACAGGATTGTGCCTGTCCCGTTTAAGGAAATGGGAGGAAGCCATGAAGCTGAGCATAAGAGGAAGAGGGGGTGAGCCTGAAGAAGTTGGGAGGCATTGAAAGTCCTAGTATGAATTTTGGCATTTATTTCCACTGGTTGGGGTGGAGGTCTTTGCAGGATCCTAAGCAGAAGAGAGAGAATCTGACTGACAGTTTAGCTGGATCCCTTACTAGCTGAGCAGGGCAGCAGCAGCAAGACTTGTAGGAGACTGGCAGCAGTCCGGGGGGGAGGTGATGGCAGCTTGGACCAGCGTCGTAGCAGTGGAGGTGGTGGGAAGTGGGCGCAATCTGGGCATATTGTGAAGGTAGAGACAGTAGCGTCTCCTAACATGTTGGATATGGAGTGTGTGATGAAGAGGGGAGTGAGGCATGACTCCAAGGCTTTTGGCCTGTGCAACTAGAAGAATTGAATTGCCTTTAACTGGAAAGGGAAGAGCAGTTTGGAGGGGACTATCAAGAGCTCAGTTTTGGACATGTTAAATTCGAGATGCTTATTAGCCACCTAACTCGAGATGTTCTGCAGGCAGTTGGATGCATGAGTCGAGTTCATGGGACAGGTCTGGATGTAAAAGAAAAACTTGCAAATCATAAACATTTTATCATACTTCAAAATTATGTAGGTCAAGCACCCCAGAACAAAGATTACCCATTCGAAGAGTCCCATATTAAGCAGGCATGGCCCATCCCTGGTACTCCACCAAGCTCCGTCATCAGAGATGCCCAGGTTGTCACCTCAGCGTGGACACTGTTGGTGGATTCTGAAGGTACAGAAGCTAGAGGCTGTCTATGAGCTATGCTCCACAAATAGACTCTTGCTCTTTTTAAAACCACTTTATTGAAGTATGATTGACATGTAAAAAGCTGTACGCACTTAACGGATACAATTCAAGGAGTTTGAGAAGTAAACTACCATGAAACCATCACCATCAAGGCACAAACACATCTATCACCACCCAAAGGTCCCTCCTGCCTCCCTCTTCTTGAGGGAGATCTGAACATTGTGTTTCCATGCCTACCACACTTCCCAAAGACACAAGTGGTGACATAAAAACTGCTATTCTGATCTGTCTTTTGGTTTTCTGAGCAAGAATATAAACTTGAAATAAGTGAATTTTCAGTCATAACAGGTTTATCATATCTTTGTAGGTATCTAATTTTATTTGAACTATGGATGTGAGTCTATGGCCATACCACCCTGAACATGCCCAGTCTCATCTGAATTATAGATGTGTCATAAGAGTTTCTCAGCCCTTCTCAATTTCATTTTTCTTTAGCCTAAGATTTAATTACTAAATATGGTCAACTCTTTAGTTACCCATTATTATTAGGGGTACAGTCGTGTAGATTGCCCTAATTATTTGTATCTAGCTTTAGAATATATATATTTTTTTCTATGAAGCAAATCTTTTTTTTTTTAATTGTGGTAAAATATACATAATGTAAGATTTACCATTTTAACCATTTTTTAAGTGTGCAATTCAGTGGCTTTCAGTACATTCTTATTGTCGTACAACCATCACTATTGATCACCAGAGCTTTTTCACCATCTCAAACAGAAATTCTGTATCCATTAAGCAATAATTCCCTATTTCTTTGTCCCCATCCACCATAACCACCATTCTGCTTTCTGTCGCTATGAATTTGACTACTCTAGATTCCTCATCTAAGTGGAATCGTGCAATATTAAAATCCTTTTGTGTCTGGCTTATTCCACTTAGTATAAATGTTTTCAAAGTTCTTCCATGTTGTAGCATGTGTCAGAATTCCATTCCTTTGTAAGACTGAACAATCATTGTATGTATATATCACATTTGTTTGTCTATTCATCTGTCAATGGACATTGAGTTGTTTCCATCTTTTGGCTACTGTGAATAGTGGTGCTGTGAACACTCTTGTGCTAGAGTATATTTTTGAACTTACAATTGAATGAGTCTGTGTGACCTGAACAACTCACGGCATGCAAGGAAAATATGCTATCCCATAAGAAGTCATGGGCTGATTCTGGATAAGCTGGTTAATTGTGCAGCATCTTCATAAACTCCTTTCTTGCACTTTTTTCAGGTGTTTGATGAAGTCCAAAATCACCCTCAGTGCTTTGCCAAAAAGAACTGGTCTCTTTCTATATTTGCTGATTTGCCCTTTTCCATGCAAATGTTCTTTCTATTTCCATGGCATTTCAAACAAGTAAGAGACTTTAGAAATCATCTAGGCTAGGAATTTAAAATATTTGTAGGCATAGAAACCCTTACTCAAATAAAATTTTACTTAGTGTGAAATATTGAATTATTGATCTCAATTTTTCCCTTCAATGTAATAATATTGTAAATTCATACCCTCAACGTGACCTTATGACAATGAAGTATACTCTCCTGCCCCTTGACTTTGGACTTGGGCATATGACTGGCTTTAGCCAATGGGGTTTTACTGGCAGTGAACAGAGACTGAAACATGCTTCTGAGTTTGGCCTTGCTCTGTGGCAGAGACCCTCAGAGTAGAGCCAGGTCTAAGGGAACTGCAACCTGACAGAGCCATCTCAGATTTGTAGATCAGGGAGTGAAATGGAAGCTTATTATTATAAACCACTGAGATTTTTGTGGCTATTTGTTAAGCAGCAATAGCTAACTGATACAGAAATTAGTACCTAGAAGCAGCATTGGTCCTGGGATCGGGTGGTAGGCAACAGAAAATTGTTATGGGGGCTAGAAAAATAGCAGCCTGTGTTTAGTAGCAAGACATTTGGTAAAACTGTCACCTGAGATAACTTAGAGGATAGAAAAGGTACCTAATTAACAGAGACATTTGGGCAAAAAAAAATTGAGGCAGAATGTTGAAAGCATAAGCTGCATTTAATAAGATGCTACAAGAAATAGATGAATTCAGGAATAATTTTATCAAACCAATGATACAGGCATTAAAACACAGCTCAAGCAAAAGTGAAATCCATGGTGTTGACATGACCTCCAGGTAAAGACCAAACCTAGAATGTAGTTATAACATTTTGAAAGGAAAGAAAGTATCTTGTAGATTCTTTCAGATGGACAGAAGAGCTGTCAGAAATCTTAAGGGCAAAGCGTTACAGAAGCATGAATGTGCGCGAAGTGAGGTAATTAAGTTGAGAAAAATAAAGGCTTATCTCAAAAAAAAAAATTGTGGATGTCCCTTTTGGCATATGAAGTTAATTGGAATCAAATAAGTAGAAAGCCCAGAAAGTTCGGGGGACACACATTGTAACAAAAGTGCTTCCAATCTAGACTGAAAGAGACTGGAACAGTTCGAGATACAAAAATGCTGTGTACCTCAGGTTTGTGGAAGGCAGATAATTTTCTATTTGGTTTATAGTTCTCTGGATTGAGAGTAGCTGGCTCTGGACCTGATAGAGATCATAATGGACTTTTGGCAGATACCATAATTGGATGAGCTTTGGGGACAGGGCGGTCATAGGATGGGAGTTAAGTGAGTTTTGCACGTGAGTGGGATGTGAATAGTTGTAACCAAGAGGACAACTGCGATCATTCATCGCAATTCTTCACTTCCCTGTAGTAGAAGCCTGCTAGATCTCACGGTGGATGAGGTGTAGAACCCTTGCTACTGGGGAACTCATTGTTTATATAATTGATATAAGCTAAAGCTGTAAGTAAGTTCAGGAAAGATTTAGATGAATCTATGAATGGCAAATCCAGATTTGAGTAATAAAGGAAACCAGGGAGTTTGAAATAAATCCCAAAGCTTCTGAGGCCACCATTAATGGAGCACTACGAGACTTGCAAACCACAGGCTGGTTAGACCATCGGGCTGACCTAGTATTGCATTTCTTATATTCATATCATTGGGTTTTTAAAAATAAATACACATTTTAGTATAAATTCCTCAGGGAAACTTGTAGTTTATTTGAAAAGACTATAACTGCCCCCTGCCATGTTTTTTTTAAACTAATTACAAAGAACCCAGAGATGTTCTAAGCCAAAGGATGTCAGAAACTCTATGAATGAATGTGTGCAATTTTACATTCTCACACCTGCATTCTATGTGTGGGAAATGTAAAACAGGGTTTTGAACATAGGATCTTAGCCTCCAGGTAAGGAATTGTATGGAACCCTGAAATCATCCTGTGGACAGATGAAATCTTTAGAAACCAAAAAGTGGCTCAGATTACTACCATTTGCTTCACAAAATTGCCTGCTTGCAAAAGCAATCCAACTTTTTTTTTTTTTTTTACTGTACTCTATAAGTCTCAAATCATTATGGTTTGGGAAAAATGCACATGAGACTGTGATAGCAATAATTACTTCAAATGAATAAAAGAAGGCAAGATACTGTGTTTTTTTTCCAGGCAACATTTAAATGCAGAATCTTTCATTTTAGATGCAGTAAATACCACAGAAGCCAGTAGATAAAAATGATGTCCCAACTCCCAAAACCATACCAAAAGAGTGGGAATTCCACTCAGACAGGCAACTGAGACAAGGATTGTGGGTAAACGCTGCAAGCTTATTGGTGGGAAATAATGGTACATCTGAGTTATGTTGCTGCGTAACTATCTTTTAGATATATTTAGTGTTGACCAATACACTAGTAAATTTCCAAAATAGAACCACAAAACAGATGACAATTTAAGGTAATCTCCTACCTGTAATTTTGTTGTTTTTTTAAAAAATTCTGGTCCATTAGTCATTTCTATCTTTGTTAACACATTTCCCTTCCCACTTATCCTCTGGTGCAGGTGTCAACAAAATTAAAAATGACTAATGGATCAGAAAAAGTACTGGAAAATCTACCAAGTGGATATTATAATCAGCCTCCACACAGACTAACTTAAAAGTTACTTGACAGGTGTGGAGCAAGAACTAGAAAAAACCAGAAAAGAATTTATTCCACAAAGAGCGAGAATGAGAGTGATGATAAAGTTGGATCCTCTGGTCAACCACAAATTGAAGTCTTACTCATGTGAGGTGAATTAACATTACAGTGGCTATCTTCTAAATAATTCTCTAAGGCCAGGAAGTCATCCATCACGGCTGTTTACCGTGTGGACTGGGTGACCACTTGAGAAGCGGCTGTAATGTGCAGGGAAGACTCTGCAAAGGTTCCATGGTTATTCAGGGAAGCAGACTGAGAACTCACCTATGACAAAGAACTTAAGCTAATTCGGTAAAGCTTGCTCAGCCTTCTCGGACCGTCGGTCATGTTTAGCTTATAGTTCCTGCCTTCCTGTCCCAAGACAGAGCCTAACTCCTGCTTTCATCAGAGCATTCCTTCAAACAGCACCCTCAAGCATGCTTAGACAGCGCCAGGTCAGGACCCAGAAAGTGTGGCCCAGAGAAAGTGAGGCTTTCTCTCTCCCCTGTGTATGGGCCTGTTTGTCAGGTTGATTTCCTGCTGCAAAGCCATCTTCCTCCAGATGAACGACAGGGACTGACTACAGAAGTATGGCCCTTCCCTAGGGCCTGGACAGGAGTTTCATATTGGGATAAAACACTGTAATCTTCACATCTATTGCAGAGAGACATACAGAGGTGTGGGTCATGTCCTCACATCCCCCAGACACCATGGCCTCACCTGTGGTGTCCTGCCCCCACCTTCCACCGCCACGTCTCTGCTCAGTCATTTCGTACTGGCATTAGCAAAGGGTCCAAGACACACACCACATATTCTTCCTGCTGTTTCTACCGCTCTCAACTTTCTCCCTGGCATCTCTCCATCAATACACATTCTACGCAAAATGCTTTCCCCAATTTAAGCCAGATTTAGTACTTTAAAATAATTGTAGGGATAAATGGAAAGCCTAGTCTGCTATTTTTCTGACCAACCATTTCTAATGCTATGTTAACATGGTTGATATTTATTAGAGAAGACTATTTTAAAATTGGATTGATCAAAGCACGTGGTATGTGGTAAACTCTTGATTAATTGGAGAGATGTCAGTCGCTAGGGAAAACGGAAATGTCTGCACAACCAAATCTTGCCTATAAAACTACAGAATGGAATTACTCAGTCTCCCGCCCCCCAAACATTTCCTGCTTTTTAAAATAGAGAATACTGGACAGGATTTAAAGTTTTCCTTGATGACTCAAGGCCACCATTATGGAAAACAATTTCATAAGGATGCCATTTGCCAGGGATCAGTAAGGAGGGTAGATCCTTCTGAGTGTCCCAGGACCACTGCGCCCCCTGAAGCTTTCTAGCTTGTTCCCTACCACCCTCTGCCCCTTGCTGTCAGCTGATACTTTTTGCTTTGTCAGTATACCTGCTTCTTCTAGTAATCCCCATGCTGCTCTTAATCTAACTGAAGGGGCTTTTTGGTTATACACTAAATGACTCTCAATAACTATCCTCCAGTTCTTCTGTCTGTTTTAAACATTTTCCCCACCTCCTTTCTCTGCTGTCAGCTGTCATTTTTCCTGTTGACAGTATGCTTTTCTCTTTCTAACTTACAAGCTTGTTTTCCAATAGTCTGCAAGAGAGTTGAGAACAATTTTGTAGAATTGTAGAAATGTGCGTAAGTTTTGTGATTTGTTTTCTATTTTGAAGTCTGTGAATCCATTACATCCAGAAGCACACAGCTCTGTTTTAGATACTGTTTTATGTAAATCCCATGCACTGATCGATCGCAAAACTAGAGCTCCGCACAGCTCTGTTTTAGATACTGAAAGTTTTTATCAATCTATCACGGAAATGAAAAGTTTTAGAAAAAAGAGAAAACAAATAAGAAAATAATTGATTATTTTAAAAATCAATTTTAGGAACAACCTGATACAATTTCCCAGGCCTGAAGTATCTAAGTCAATAAGTGGATGGAAGGATACTTGGATTAATTATTTCTGCTTTGAAGTGTACTAGTACTCTGTGGATTTATCTCTTAGAGAGTTATTTACACTTCATTGTTTTTCTTGGAGGAAGAGGTAATGAGGTAGGTAGGTTTGTTTGTTTGTTTGTTTGTTTGTTTGTTTATGGAGGCACTGGGGATTGAACCCAGGACCTCATGCATGCTAAGCACACATTCTACCACTGAGCTATACCCTGCCCCTTTATTTACACTTTCTTAATAAATTGTAAATATCGCCAAGATATTTTATTCATCTTCGTGTCTTCCCTCTGTACCCAACACAGAGTCAGACACAGAGAAAATATTCATCTATGTTTGTTTAATGTAATTTAATTCATTCAATGTCTATCATTGTACAAAATCCTCTACCAACAGAGAAAGTTTAGATGTTCCACAAACTCTGCTCCCCAAGGTAGGAAGCTGACAGGTTTAGCGATGAGGTTGGTGCAGATAATCTGGCTTCCCTTCCAGTCCTTTCTTCCATAGTCTTCTCCACCCCCACTCCTCCCCTCCAGGCCGCCCTGTGCTTCCTGAGTCACCACTTTGTCTTAGGCATTGAGCAGAAGCTCTAAAAGGTCACGCTGCATGAACAGGTTCCATGGGCCCAGCTGAGGCTGGTTCATGTCTCCCGGTAATTTTCTAGCAAAAGGCTGGTTGCTGGGTTCGTGTCTCCATGTTTAGCATTTTGCTGGCCTCCAGAGCAGGGACAGAGGAGGTAACTCAAAATGATGTCTCATTATTTACATTTATTGTGCTCTTTTACTTCTCTGTTGGCACAAACATTAGAGTATTCACTATACTCATTGCAGCCAGGGCAGAGTTTCCTGAGTCTAAAGTTTTGGGAAGTTGGAGGAGGCAGAAGAGGAGAAGGCCCAGAATTCATTCTCCCTGGGGGCATTCTGGGGCCTTATGAACTGCATGCAGGTCTGGTCGACTTTCAATGCCCACTGCTTTCCTGCCTCGGAGTACTTTTCCCTCCATCGTTCATAGGCACTGTTTACCCAAGTGTTGACAGGCAGCTTTCTCCTCAAGGATGCCGGAAAGACGGTTACATTGAAGCTAAGCATTTGGCTCCCTGTTCAAAAACACAAAAAGCAGACAAGGGGTGCCTCTTAATCAAGTCTATCCTCACAAAGAGATAATCTCTGCTCTTTGGTTTAAGAACCACTCACATGTCCCCATTCTCTTAGTAAATGATGGTTTGTTAAACTTTTCTCCATGTATAAACACAAAACAATGTCACTCAAACAAAATGAATAAAAGCATTGTCTGCACAGTAAAATTTCCCTCCATTCCATCTGTGTTTCTTCTAGCTCGAGTCCCACAGATTAAACTGTGACATGACAGGTGAAATATTTTTACTATTTACCTAAAAATGAAGACGCAAGCAGTGGGAGCCATGAAAGAGGCCCCTAGCCAGATCAAGCACCTGACATCCGACAGCCTGCTTACATATGTTCTCCTGGGCAAGCCCTAGGGATTTATTCACTTATTTACCCATTACGACTTCAGAACAGATAAGTAGAACTGCCCTTTTTCTGTGTCCATTCCCAGTTGCAGTTAAAACAAAACAGCAGCAAGAAAAATATAAAAACATTTAGAAACGATCATGTACCCTTTACTGGTACTAATATAAGTTGTATGCTGGAAGGCACTCATTTTTCTGACCTCAAGTTCAGCTTTACGAGTCTGGGAATAGATAAGAGAGGACATCTTGTTTCTGTGGACTTGAAAGTGATTTTAAGTGCATAACTTCCAGATGGATATTCTGGCCCATCAGGCTTTAAAAAAATTGGTTTTGATGTTGAGTTGTATGAGCTGTTTATATATTTGTTAGATACTCACAACTCAATTAAAAAATGGACAGAAGAACTGAAGAGACGTTTTTACAAAGAGGAGATGCAGATGGCCAACAGGCACATGAAAAGATGCTCAACATTGCTATCATCAGGGGAATGCAAATCAAAACCACATTGAGATACCATCGCACACCTGTCAGAATGGCTATCATCAAAAAGAACACAAATAACAAATGTCAGTGAGGATGTGGAGAAAAGGGAATCCTTGTATATTGGTGGGAATGTAAATTGGTGCAGTCACTGTGGGAAACATATGAATGTTTCTCAGAAAACTAAAAATGAAACTACCATATGACCTAGCAATTCCACTCCTGGGTATTTATCTAAAAAACAATAGCACTAATTTGAAAAGATACATGCATCCCAATGTTCATAGAAGCATTATTTACAATTGCCAAGATATGGAAGCAACCTAAGTGTCCATCAACAGATGAATGGATAAAGAAATGTGAGATATACATGTATGTACATAATGGAATGCTACTCAGCCATAAAAAGAATGAAATCCTACCATTTGCAGCAACATGGATGGACTTGGAAGACATTATGCCAAGTGAAATAAGTCATTCAAAGACAAAATCATACTGTATGATATCATTTATATGTGGAGTCTAAAGAAACAACAAACTAGTGAATATAACAACAAAAAAGAAGCAGACTCACATACAGAGAACAAACTACTGGGTACCAGTGGGGAGAGGGGAGGGAGGAGGCGATACAGGGATGTGGGGGTGGGGGGTACAAACTACTGGGTGCAAGACAGGCTCAAGGATGTATTGTTTAACACAGGGAATATAGCCAATATTTTGTAATGACTGTAAATGGGAAGTAACCTTTCAAAATTGTATTAAAACTTTTTTTTAATTAAAAATTTTTTTTCAGTGGAATAACATTCAAACATAATATTTCTGTCTCTGGCAAAGGCAACACCTCCTCTTTCGATTTAAGCCTATTCGCCTTGTTTTAGTGACATAGAACATACAAAAGCACATAGTTCTCTCCCTTAGATTTTATTAATTCTATGTGTTTGATATTTTCTGGCCAATTCTTTATGATATGTCTCCTCTGCAGTGGATAAGTTACCTTTCAAAAGTTCCTGCTGCCTGCAAGGCACTGAAAAGTATTATCAATTTTAAAAATGTTATTTTCTGACAGTACTCTTAATGTATTGAGGTTACATTAAAAACCTCAGTAATAGCATATTTTTTCTCTTCAAGCAGGTGTCTCTCAAATACTAAAGGATTGGTAAGTTGATTTGTACCCCTCCTTGTATAGTCTGCTTTTAAATGAATTTTTAGTAATTTGAAATATTAATTTTTTTAGGATTTATATCCTAATTCCAGTAGAAAATGAGCAACAGATAAGTAGATAAGTAATTATAAAATTACTACCTTGAATTAAATCACTGCTGAGATGTAATTTATTTAATAGAAATTCTTCACCTTGGTTCCTTTGGAACCTGAATAATCTAGGTATATAAGCACCCAAGTATCCCAGAACCCTTGTTTCCCGCTCACCTGCTGTAACTAAGACCGCTCAGCACCATGGTGTGTAGCCTCTGCCTGGGAATGCAGCTTCCAGCCAACCTCTCCCTCCTCACCTCTCTTACCGTCCCTTCCTGCCTCCCCATCATTCAAGCCTCAGTCTGGGTTAACTAGCCTTCCAGGTAGGCAGGACTCACCTTCGGGCATTTCTGTTGTAATAGGTGCTTAAAAGAAACAAATAGAAGAAGCAGCAAATGGTAATACATTTTCCAAGCCGGTGTTCGATTTTCAGGTTTTCTTATGACTTGTTGGATTCCTTTCCAGTTTTTCCTGGTCTTTTCACTTTGGTTTGCCCATGTTTTAATACCCTCAAAATAGCTTATCTTGAAATCTTGCTTTCCATTTTGTATAGAAACCAGAAGGAGAATGGCACCTCTCCGAAAAGCCAGATGACTCTGTACCACATTGTAACAAACAAATCTTTACTGGGAGCAAAGTATCACCATAGTTAAATGCTCTCCAGATGACTGTTCTGCCACCAGAGTGTAAACAGAAATTTTCCAGTCTGTATTTACCTCTTCAAAATGCAGCCCTTTAAAACACACACACACATACACACACACACACACACACACACACACACGAAAGCATTTAGAGTGTCCTGTCTCTAACTTTGGACAATTAGCAGCATCCCCCCACCCCCACCATTTAATAAGACTAAGAGGGATTAGAACCTGGTCTGTTACTCTGGAAACTGGATCGATTGGCTGGACCTCATGGAAACCCGCCTGGACTGCATGGTGGAGGTCCCCATTCCTGGGAGCATCCCTGCTCCCAAGGGGCTTTCAGTGAGCAGTAATCAATAATGAGAAACAAGTAGAAAAGCTCAAACATCTCAGTGAGCAGAATCCAGGTTGAGGATCATCTCTGACAGTGTCTAAGTTTTCTTCATCCTTGGAACCAGAGCACGGCACTTGGACTTCCCAGAGCTTCCTTGAAAGACAGTGTGACCCACAAATTCCACCCACCACTACGGTGGAGACCAAGGGCACAGGGATGAGCAAAGCCAGCACAGCCCTGGCCTCCCGGAGCTGAACTTCAGTGGGAAAACAGATTGTAGACATACTCTCAAAATAAATATATAAGCAGAAATATGGTAGGCTTCAGAAAGAAGAAGTTCAGTTTGCATGGAAATGTAACTTGGTAACTTGGTTTAGATTGGAGGAGTCAGGAAAAGCCTCAGTGAAGAGATGTGGGGGAAACTGGGGGCTGGCACATATTTGAAGACCCAAGGATGTGCCAGAGCTCAGCCAGCTGAAGAGATGCTAGTGGGCAGAAGTGTGGGGACCGTCGGGGGGCAAGTATTCTCTCAGAAGAAAATCAACAATGATGGTTTTACAAACCTGACAATTTTGAAACTGCTTGTTTGAAGATAAAGAAAAATGTGAAATTTAAAAAATTAATGCATTAAAATTACCCCTCTGTTGAGGGATGATTGAAAAATATTCATGTGAACTGTATTCATTATGGATTCAGTTGAACCGGATGTGAGAGAAAAGCCAACAACAAGCTAAAGCCATAAGGAGGTTTCTTGTTCTCAGTGGCTGGTTGTTTGGTGGCTCAAGGTCTCTGTGATCCTTGGCGTTTTCCTCATGACTTCACGGTGGCTGCTTGGGCTCCAGCTGCAGTCACTATCTCTACTTTCCAAGCTAGGACAGTAGTGACATGTATATCAGGAAAGCAAAACCTTGGAACTCATCAGCAGAATACACTACACATAAATTTTATTGGTCAGAAGAGTGTCATGTGGCCACTTCAAGTTGACAGAGAAGACAGCATTTTTAAGCTGGTCATCAAAATTGGGTTCTGTAATTAAAGAAAAAGGGGAAGATGGAAGTTGGGTGGACAATTAGTTGTCTTTGCAACCTATGGGTTGTTTTTTTTTTTAGCCTACTCTGTAGGTGAAAATGCTTTTTTCTACGCTCATGCAAAATTTGTCACATATGTTTCAATAAATTATGACTTTGGGGCATACATTCATCATCCTCTATGACCCCCGACAGTCCGAATGAGTCTGTTGCAGTATTAACTGGACTTCAACCAAAATGAATTTTCTCTGATGAATCATTCCATTAACATTTGTGTTTAACACAGATATGTTTCCCTTAGGGTTGTGTTTTGTCCTGTTCCCTAAAACTGGGGCATTGGATCTGTTCCACTCCCCTATTAAAGGCACACAGGCATGTGTTGGCTTCTGTAGCCTGTCTGCTGTAGTTTGGGAGTGAAAGAAAACCGAGAAATAAACTTTCTGAGTGATAGAGTCAATCCAGGATGCCTACCATTTTCAGATCACCTGTTGCATTGGTATTATAGAACTCCAGATTTGTTTTGCCCATCAGTATTTTCTGAGACCTTTGCTGAATTGAACATCCTCCTATATTGACCTTGAGGAGCCAAGGAAATGATTGGGTCTGAGTGATGAAAGGCATGAAGGAACTAGTAGGCACCTGGAGCACCACGACTTACATCCTCATGATCTCATGTGTTATCTCAGCCGTGGTTGGGGTAGACAATTTTGTGTAGGTTTTGGTACATTGTATGCTGACGGTGCCCCTTCAGCACATACCCACATGTGACAGCCAGCTTATATGATGGCCCTTGATTATCTCTACTTTCTGGTATTCCCGTTCTTGTACAGTCCCTTTCCACACTGTGTCAGGACTGGTCCGTGTGACCAGTAACGTACATACCGTTGGCTAGATCATAAAAGACATTGTAGCTTGTCCCTTGCTCTTTCCCTTGGAACTCTCATTCTGGGAGAAGCTAGCTGCCATGCTGCAAGGACACTCAGGCAGCCCTACAGAGAGACCCATGTGATGAGAAAATAAAGCCTACTGCCGACAGCCGGTGAGCGGCTGAGTACTTCTACCATCAGCCATGTGAGCGAGCCATCGTAGAAGCAGCTTCCCAGCCCTCAGTAAGCCTTATGATGACAGAAGCCTGGGTCGACATCTTGACTGCAGCATCTGGAGTGACCCTGACTGAGCAAGAATTACCCAGCTCCTTCTATTTTCCTGCCTCACAGAAACTGTGAAATACTAATTGTGGCTTTAAGCCACTAACTCTGGGGTTTATCTATAATGCAGCAATGGATCCTATATCACACATTTTTGCTTTCTACCCTGGGGCACCACAGATACAGATGAATGTTGGCTTGGCCCAATCACAAGCACAGATCGAGAAGTTAACACTCCCGAGGATGATCTTTGACTAATGTGATGGGAGCTGATGGATACGAGGAACTGTTTCCTATCTTTCAAGAGGGCAATTCTGGAAGGCATTAAGTGGGTTTCTCGGGTGGTCCCTGAGAAGAATCAAGCCCTTGTTTCCCACAGCCGTGTGTTCCCCTCCTTTCTTGTCTTACCATCCCTGATCTCTGTCTCCTCCTCCTCCCCCCAGGTGATCTGTCTGCACATAATCCCTGGTGCAGGGCTCTTCCTTCACAGAAACCCAAGCTAAGACAAGGAGAGTGTGAGTAAATACCACACGCCCTCAGGGCTGCTCTAAATGAGAATGTGAACATTTGACTTAATGGATGAGAGCGGCAGTGTAGCCTACCTTGAATGGAATGTACCAATAAGACGCTTATTTTATTGTAGAACTTCTTTAGCAGTAGAACAATAAATATGTGTTTTTCTTCTCTTTAAAAAAAATTGAGCATTTTAGATGATGTCAGCTTTGAAAATTTCCTAACTAGACATTTACATGTCAAGGGCCCTTAGAAGCCCCTTCTCTTGGCATTAATGAGGAATAAAATAGCTCCTGAGGAAAAAAGGTACATTGTGCCTTTGCGTTCCCTGGTCCTCAAAAAAAAAAGAGAGAGCTCATTCTCAACAGGCGTGATTGCCAAGTTCAGGCACAGTTAAGAGGCTGCTTAGGGCTTTGGTGTCCACAAAGGGAGCACCGCCCTGAGCAGCCTGCAGGGTGGTCTGCTGGAAGAGTGAGGGCTCCCCGGGAAGACATTTCCTAAGGATAAGGAGACTTCTTTCACTGGGAGTAGTGCGGTGGGAGGCGGGTATCTTTCTTGGTCTCTGCCCACATACCATTATTTTGTATATGCATGTTTGGGAATAACAGCGAAATGACTTCTTTCAATTTCTGACACCAGCCATGGAGCTCCAAGACAACGAGAGACAATGGCAAGTCCTTTAGCAGATGTTTCGGTCCATTTGTCTCTTTTCCATGAAATAAATTGTCATCATGCACTAGGATTTTTTTCTTAAACCAAAAGAGTTCTTTTGCAATAACCTAATTTTAGGAACCATCTGAAGTCTGAGGGACTACCTTAAAGCCAATTAGCTTCAAAAATTAAGGGAACTCTAATGATCAGGTTCCTTTAGCTATGACACCATTCTTTACCTGCCTGAGAGATGATCAACAAAAGGAGGACAGAGCATCTGTCCAAGTCCATTTCCAGCGGACTCAGACCCAGGCTTATATAGCACTCACTTAATTTTCATAGCCCCATCCCACCTTACAAAGTCAAATCATGAGCAAAATTTTAACTATAAATTTGGGCTTCAGTATGAAGATTCCAAAATGAGATAAAATCAAGTGGTAATGGGACAGAAATGGGGACCACGGTGGAGGATAGTGGACTTTGGAATTACGGAAACTGAAAACTTGGTGAAGGGCTGTAGGTCATTCACTCAACATTTATGGAGTTGCCACTAAGTGCCCAACATCGAGCTGAACTGGGAAGCTGACGAAGGCATCTTCATCCTTCCCTTCAAGGAGCTCAGCCCATTGAGAACCAGGACTCAGTTTTTTAAGGAAGATAAATGGGATTCTTAGTTGGAGTCATTTTTGAAAATTTTCCAATGGGATGTTTGCAGACAGGGATCCTCGATAAATTCAGAGATCGATGCAGTAATGACAGTGACCATGATTCCTATTTCCAAACTCCTCTTTCCTGGTGAAATCACTTTACGAGACAATGTAATTGAAAGCTGTTTGGAAAGTGCTTGGCAAATGTTAAGTTGCTACCAATCTAAGTGCATGTAATGGCTCAAGTTCCCCAATTTCAACTCAAGTTATTTTCCCTCGTGGCACAAAAGCTTGATTTCCCTGAACTTGTTCTCTCTTCCATATTGCCCAGTGTTTTCATCATGGCCCCCACCTTCACTTGCTCCTTCTGAGGGCAGGGGAGAGAGGGTGGGGCTGGGGCTCGCTGGTGAACTGAGCCCCATTGAGACCTGATCCTTTTGACCACAGTATCAAAGCAGTCCAGCTGCGGATTAAGAAAGCAGAAGGCTATGAAGCTTTGGTTTAAGAGTCAGGTCATGGAGCTCTTTGAAGAGCTTGAGCTTTTGGAGGAAAAAAAAAAAAAATTGTGAGGCAAGTTCCAAATACAAAATGCATTATATTTAGACAGAAGAGGCAGGAATATATAAGTCAAGCGATAGATTCTTTAGCAAATGTAACAGAGCATACAAATCTTAATGAGTGTTATATCTTTCAATGCAAGTTTCCATGGTAGACAAAATACTCATTTCAACTCTGTCGCTATTGTTCAAAGCAATTTCCTTCCAAAATTGCCTTCAAAAGTTGGCACAGTATTCTTTTGAATATCCTCAGTGGAAGGCATTTTATCCTTTAAGAGAGGATTTAATTTTTTTGTTAAAGAGTCAAAAGCCATTTAAAACCAAATATGATGGGAAAAAGCTAGTGATTAAGCTGAGTAATATTGTTTGTGATCATTAAATAACAAGGCTGGTTGTGGTGCATGGCTTAAACTAATTCTGAGGCAATTCCACAAAAGTACCACAAATGTATTTTTGTAACAAGTTTACTAGGGCTGCCATTAACAAAATAATACAGACTGGGTGGCTTAAATAACAGAAATTTATTTTCTTGCCTAAGGCTGGACGTCCAAGATCAAGGTGTTGGCAGGTCTGGGGGGGTCTCCTGAGGCCTCTCTCCTCGCCTTGTAGATGGTCACCTTCCTGCAGTGTCCTCACATCGTCTTTCCTCTGTGCACGCCTACTTGCTGTATCTTTGTGTCCAGATTTCTTCTTCTAAGGACACTAGTCAGATTAGATTAGGGCCCACCCTAACAGCCTCCTTTTAACTTAATCGCCTCTTAAGGCCCTATCTGCATCAGTCACATTCTGAGGTACTCGGGGTTAGGGCTTCAGCATATGAATTCTGGGAAAACACAATTTAGCCTCTAACAACAGTCATTGCTGAGTAAGTGTATAAGTTTCCGAGTTCTCTAATCTGAAAGGCAGTGTCATTTTTCCACATAAGTACTGGCATGCTTGTTAAAAACGGGTTCCTTCTATCTCTGGATGAGTGGATAAACCAAATGTGGTTTATACATACAATGGAATGTCATTCAGCCTTTAAAAGGAATGAAATTCTGACACTTGCTACAACATGGATGAAGTTGAAATCACTCTGCTAAGTGAAATAAGCCAGACACAAAAGGACAAGGCTTGTATGACTCCACTACATGAGGTTCCTGGTCAAATACATAGACAGAGCGTTAACAGTGGTTACCAGCACCCGGGTGAGGGGAGCATGAGGGGCTGTTGTCTAATGGGTGGAGTTTCAGTTTGGGAGGATGAAAATGTCCTGGAGATGGACAGCGGTAATGGTTGCACACAATGTACTTAATGATACTCAACTGTGCACTTAAAAATAGTTAAAATGTTAAATGTTATGATATTATATTTTACCATAATAAAAAAATTTAAGTGATTACTCTGTAGTTGTTGGTCAAGAAATGGAGCCCTAAGTTTTCCAGGAAATGTGGCTGAATAAGGCCTATCTGTTGAAACAAAAGATAATGTATAAACCCAGGGGTACAGATAACCCAGGAACCTAGGAAAGTTGAATTGTTACAGTTTAGGATGTTGTGCTTGAATTATTTCTGAGCAATACTTGTCTCAATCATAGACAACAGTTTAGCAGACTCTATTTCTGACTTAGTAAAAGGTCTGTGATGGTTCATGTGAACCTTCTTACCAAGAGGGGGCCACGTCTCAGGGTTGGTGTGTCATAGTTCTGCGCATGCCCAGGACCTAATCTAGTTAAACCATAAAGCGCATTAAGTCTGGTCTCCGATTCCCTTTCTGTGCTCCTTATACATCTGTTTAAATCGTATTTCCCCTTCCCACTGGGCAGTAAAGTGCCTTCAGTAGTTAAGTTTTGAAGCCCTAATCCTCTTGCCATCAATTACCCATCCCACCCCTTGGCTTGCCATACAGGACGTCAGGCATAATCAGCTAGAATTATCCCTATTTTCACCTCTTGCTTTGTCCCATCAAAGCTTCCAGTGATCTAATGACAGATTTTCAGAGGGGCTGGGGATCATGGAAAGAAATACTCTCTACTTTAAAACATATAGTGATTTGTAAAAAGATTAAACTGTGGGAAAAAAATGTATTGATTCCATCCATCACTTAAGAGGAAAACAAATTCACACTGAGATGTAAATGACTGAAGGATTTACTGGCAGAAGGAGACACTTCTTTAAGCCAGTGCTATAGCTGCCATTTCTTGTCATGCTTGGTCTTTCTGGGTCCCAGGCACCATTTTTCTTTTCCAAGCATTGAGGTCGGAGAGGAATTTTATTAGAATGTGGCAGCCATTATTTCCTAGCTCTTTATCACAATCAACCCAACCTACAGAAATATCGTTAGAGAGCAAACAGGAAATCATTGCTTTTGCCGGCCGCGTGCTTGACCACAACAAGCCTTCTTAGCAGGATTCTTCTTTTTTCACATGTGGAGAAACATAAGCAGTTCCTGATCAATCTGGCCTCCCTGGACTTGTTTTTTTAAACAAATGAAAATTATACCAAAATGGCATTCCACTGACACATTAGCTTGAACCAAAATTGCTCTATTAAAGAAATGATCCCAGCTTTGTAAAAAAAAAAAGTTTGTATGAGTTGCTTCTAGTTTCAAGAGAAACCTTCTTAAATGTGATGCTCTATATAATGGAGATTGTTTGACTTTCCTGAAAGGAGTCTAAATTTTTGAAGTGTCAGAGGCATTGTAATACAGTACTTCCATCCTGAAGAAGGTCTCATGGTATCAGACTCTGAAGATGGCTTTAAGCATCACTTTTTGGTATGTGCCAAATAATGAACAAGAAGTCATGCCTTCTAAAATGTAAAACTATTCTATGGCAGCAAGGGCATCACTTTTATTCTCTCCTTTTCACTCCTACTCCATTTCCATTAATATCAGTGCATTAACCAGTATCTAAGCTAAGTGTTTGTTACTGTTGAAGGTACCACACCTTCCCCTCTCCCCCAGTCTAATTAAGATACATACACACATCACTGTCTAAGTTTAAGGTGTACAGCGTAATGGTTTGACTCGGATACATCATGAAATGATCAACCACAGTAAGTTTAGTTAATATAAGTTTACTTAATATTGTAATAGATACAGTAAAGAAAAAAATGAAAAATCTTTTTTTCCTTGTGATGAGAACTCTTAGGATCTCCTGTCTTAGTAATTTTTGTATGTGTCATCTGGCAGGGTTAGCCATAGGCATCATGTTGTACTTGACATCCCTAGTACCTACTTAGCTTGTAACTGGAAGTTTGGTACCATGGCTTTGAATTCTGGAACTGTGCTGACTCACTGGTGCACTATGGACACCCCTAAACTTATATGTTGAAGCCCTAACCCCCAATGTGAGTGTATCAAGGAGAGAGGGTCTTTGGGAAGTGATTAAGATTAACTGAGGTCCTAAGGGTGGGGGACAGGACTTCAGCCTCATAACAAGAGGAAAAGAGAGCCCTCTCTCTCTCTCTCTCTCTTTCGCCACCACATAAGGACATAATAAGAAGGTGGCCATCACCAAGCCAGGAAGAAAACTCTCCCCAGGACACTGCCCTGCTGGCATCCCTGTCTTGGACTTCCAGCCTTCGGAACTGTGAGAAAATAAATTCCTGTTGTGTAAGCCACCCAGCCTGTGGCGTTCTGTTCTGCTGGGCTGAGTAAACTCACACCGCTAGTTTCACGCTCAAGAGCTCACTAGCTTATCTGAGTAGGGCGAGGAATGAAAGCTGGGAATCTTCCCTGCTGAACCTTTAAGTTCAAGAGGCACCTCTGATGCCAGTGAAAATCTCAAGCCTTTGAGGAAACCCCTTAGGAGGCAAAGCTAATGCTGGGTCCCTTCAGTGAGAATGTGAACGCTGCTTCTGAAGCTGAGCTTTGTAACTAGTACCTAATATAAAGCCAGATGCCTCTCCCTTCCTCCCTCCCCTCACATCCTTTCTGCTGCTTTACCACAAGCAATATTGATCCTACTCTCTCTCACCCAAGACTGTGGAACCATTATGATGGAGTTGGTCAGACCTGACCCTTACTGGCTGTGCAGTTTGGGCAACTTTCTGAAGCTTCGGAAGCTTGTGTGACCATCCATGAAATAGAGAGTTGTGAGGAGTAAGTAAGATAATAATAAACACACACAGTAGGTACCAAGTAATTGGTGCTGCTCTGTGCTTGTTAAGAGGTGGTGCCATGTCTGTGGCCCCTCTAGTAGGGAGCAGTGGGTCACTTAGGCCGACCAGCTGTGCCCTGTTCCCGAGGTCATCGCACGTTAGAAAGTCCAGATATCACACAGCAATTAGTGGTGACCCCTTTAGCCCCCAAGAGTGAGTGATGCTGAGAGGGGCGAGGACCTCCCATCTTTCCCAGGAGCTCAAGCTCCCTTTCTCCGAAGCAGAATGAAGGCGATGGTGAAAGAAGCCATTTTTCGGTGGCTGCAGCTGGATAGACTGCGAAATGTTTGGCAATTTACTAATCCTTCAACGGGGAGCAGTTTAGTCTAGGCCAGGGCGGGCTTGAGTCGATCAGTGTGAGCTCATGCTTGGTTTCAAATGAAATGACTTTAAAGGCAGGGGTATAGGAATTGGGTGAAAATTCCCCTTTTAGGTACACATTAAATAAAAGAGAGTTGCTAATACTCAGCCAAAATGAACTTAGTTCTCTCTCAAAGTCTGTTATCCAGACGGCAAAGTCGGGTTGTCCCCAGGGTTTCATCTTGGCCTCTGGGTTTCAGAAGAGTTGCACCAGGTTAAGAGGTTGCAGGGGCATCTGGTGTGGGCCAGGAGCCCTCAGGGCGCCCCAGGAGGAGACCTGAGGCCCAGGGGGAGTCCCGGCATGGGGACAGAGGCCACCGGGGAGCCCCAGGAGGGCATCAAAGGCCCAGTGGGAGTTCCAGGAGGGGAGCGGAGGCCCAGAGGGAGCCCCGGGAGGGGATCAGAGGCTGCCAGCCGCTGGGGACTGCGCAGGGCTCGGGGCTGTGAAAGAGCAGCGGCTGCTGGCCGGCCCCGCGCCCCGGCTCGGCAGCCGCCGCCGCCCCACACACGCGGGATCACAGGGGAGCTGACGTTTCATTTACCGACTGAGCGACTCTGAAAAAGGCCCCTGTGCCCAATTACCGCGGCGCGCCGTCTGCTCGGCGGCGGGCTGAGCCGGGCGGGCGCGGGCGCCCGGCGCTGCGGGGGAGGGGGAGCCCTTCCAGGGAGCTGCCGGGAGCGGGGATTCTGGTGTGAAAAACCGCCACCACAATGCCGGAGTCGTCACCCTGTCACCCCTGACGCCATGGGAAAGCGCGGGCCCCGCCGCGGCAGCCCCCGACCGCCCGCGCGCCGACCCCGGGCCGCGCCGCCAAAGGATGCTTGTCCCCTCCCGCCCCGCAGTTCAAGCGCGCATCATTTCTCAGGACCTTTCTCCTTTCCTTTCTCTCTCTCTCTCTCTCTCTTTTTTTTTTTTTTTTTAAAGAATGTGCCTGTGGCATTTGAGAATACAAAAAAAAAAATTAACAAATGAGGCTTGGTTTTCAGTTTCGCCCGGCCCCTGGTCCCCGGACTCGCACTCAGCGGTCCCCGGAGGCGGGCGCTGCACCCCACGACCTCGCTGGGCCGACTGGTTCCCGGCCAGCGCTCGGCTTCCGGGTGGCTGTGCTCAGATCGCGTTTGGGCAGTCAGTCTTCTCCAGTTAAGAGACAATATGTGAATCTCTAGCTTCATTGATTTGTACCGAAAGATGACATATTAGTAAGGATAAGCTGCATCCCGCCAGTCCTGCCGGACTGCACGTAGGCCGGAGGCACCCTAATCACCCGATCAGTTAACCTGTTTACCAGATACCTGACAGGAAGGTGGCCGGGGGGAGGGGACAGGACAATGGCCTGCAGGTCAGGAGCCTGGGGTTAGGTTTCCAGCTTTACCGCAGACTTCACCCCCTCTCCTCGCGGTGCCTCACTTTCTCCGCTGAGTGAGCCCGGATAAAGCCGCTTTCAGAAAGCCCACTGAGGATTAGCGAGATGATACCTGTGCAGAGCTCTGCGGTTCTTGGAGGAAAACGTTGTGTAAATACAACGTGCTGAGCTTGTTATAATCGTCACCATTCTCCTTGCTGTTAATCTTAACTTCCCTTCCTTGTCTGTCTTGGCATCATTACATAACCTGATGCGGGTATGCGTGTGCCCGCGGGCGTGTGTGTGTGTGTGTGTGTGTGTGTGTGTGTGTGTGTGTGTTGGGGCATGTGAAGGGGGATCAGGGTTCAGAATAAAAGTCAACCCCTTAAAACCAGGTAAATAACAGGCTGGAAAGCCCCCAAACCTTGACCCGCGAGAGTAATGACTTAGTTTCAACTCAGCTGCTCTGTATTTCACATTTTTCTGTCTTTCTGTGCTGCATTAATTTTCAGAAGACTCTACTGAATGATCAAAGGCATCAAAATGAAAGTTAAGGTGTCTTTTTTTTTTTGCTTGCTTGTCCATATCCAATTGGGCAGATCTATGTTTTAAAAATTGTAGGAGACATGAGCAGAATTTAATGTAAGAGAGAAATAATTGCACTAAGTTAAGTCTTCACCGGGCATTCCTTGTGGACAGCAAGTAGTTAACCAGATCTCTGTCCAGTGCTAAAAGCTTCGTGTTGGGCTGGGAACAAGGAGACCCTCTTATCTGGACAGTATTCCACTCAGCCTGGGAGAGCCTCTGGTGGGGCATTCTGTCATTGCCTTGCTCAGCCATCCTCCACTCCTGTACCCCACTGTTCTCCCACCTGCACCCCAAAGTGCCCATATCAGAGTGGCCTGGGGTAAGGTAGAAACTTCTGGGATAATAATGCTTTTAGTGTATTTTCCTGCTGTGGCTTATGTGGCTGGTGCTTGTGTTTAAAAAAAAATGATACAACCTGATAAATTTTCTTTTTAATGTATGAACAATTCTACTTCCTCAGGTATACAATTAATCTGATACTGCTACCCTTCGAATAATAACTTTATGCTCTAGATTGAGATGGGGTATTAAAAGGTAGAAACTACTATGTATAAAATAAATCAGCCGCAAGGATCTACATATTGTACAACACAGAGAACATAGCCAGTACGTTAAAATAACTGTCCTGGAGTGTAACCTTTACAAATTGTGCATCATTGTCTTTCACACCTAAAATTTATACCACCCACCACTCGTAACCACAAGTTTGTTCTCTATATCTGAGAGTCTGTTTCTGTTTTGCAAGTCTTTTTTTTTTTTAGGTTCCACATATAAGTGATATCATGGTATTTTTCTTTCTCTTTCTGGCTTACTTCACTTAGAATGACAATCTCCAGGTCCATTCATGTTGCTGCAAATTATTTTATTATTTTTTATGACTGAGTAGTATTCCATTATATAAATATAACACAGCTTCTTTATCCAGTCCATCTGTCAATGGACATTTAGGTTGTTTCCATGTCTTAGCTATCATAAACAGTGTTGCTATGAACATTGGGGTGCATGTATATTTTTGAATTAAGATTCCTTCTGGACATATGCCCAGGAGTGGGATTGCTGGATCAAATGGTAAGTCTATTTTCAGTCTTTTGAGGAATCTCCATACTGTTTTCCATAATGGCTGCACCACACTACATTCCCACCAGCAGTGTAAGAAGGTTCCCTTTTCTCCACAGCCTCTCCAGCATTTATCATTTGTGGACTTTTGAATGATGGCCATTCTTACTGGTGTGAGGTGATACCTCATTGTAGTTTTGATTTGCATTTCTCTGATAATTAGTGATATTGTGAGCATTTTTTCACGTGTCTGTTGGCCATTTGTATGTCTTCATTGGAGAATTTCTTGTTTAGGTCTTCTGCCCATTTTTTGATTGGGTTGTATGTTTTTTTTCTTTTTTTTTAAACACTTTTTTTTTATTGAGTTATAGTCATTTTACAATGTTGTGTCAAATTCAAGTGTACAGCACAATTTTTCAGTTATACATGAACATACATATACTCATTGCCACATTTTTTTTCACTGTGAGCTACACAAGATCTTGTATATATTTCCCTGTGCTATACAGTATAATCTTATTTATCTATTCTGCATATGCCTGCCAGTATCTACAAATTTTGAAATCCCAGTCTATCCCTTACCAGCCCCTGCCCCCTTGGCAACCACAAGTTTGTATTCTATGTCTATGAGTCTGTTTCTGTTTTGTATGTATGTATGTATGTATGTATGTATGTATGTATGTATGTATGTATTTATTTATTTATTTATTTATTTATTTATTTATTTTTTAGATTCCACATGTGAACAATCTCATATAGTATTTTTATTTATCTTTCTGGCTTACTTCACTTAGAATGACATTCTCCAGGAACATCCATGTTGCTGCAAATGGCATTATGTTGTCATTTTTATGGCTGAATAGTATTCCATTGTATAAATAAACCACATCTTCTTTATCCAGTCATCTGTCGATGGACATTTAGGCTGTTTCTGTGTCTTGGCTATTGTGAATAGTGCTGCTATGAACATTGGGGTGCAGGTGTCTTTTTGAAGTAGGATTTCTTCTGGATACATACCCAGGAGTGGGATTACTGGGTCATATGGTAAATCTATTCCTAGGAATAGACTTTTGAGGAATCTCTATACTGTTTTCCACAGTGGCTGCACCAAACTGCATTCCCACCAGCAGTGTAGGAGAGTTCCCTTTTCTCCACAGCCTCTCCAGCATTTGTTATTTGTGGACTTTTGAATGATGGCCATTCTGACTGGTGTGAGGTGATACCTCATTGTAATTTTGATTTACATTTCTCTGATAATTAGTGATATTGACCATTTTTTCATGTGCTTATTGATCATTTGTATTTCTTTTGGAGAATTGCTTGTTTGGGTCTTCTGCCCATTTTTGGATTGGGTTGTTTGTTTTTTTCTTATTAAGTTGTATGAGCTGTCTATATATTCTGGAAATTAAGCTTTGTCAGTCTCATCTTTTGTAAATATTTTCTCCCATTCTGTAGGTTGTCTTTTTGTTTTGCTTATGGTTTCCTTCGCTGTGCAAAAGCTTACAAAAGGTGTATTTTCTTTATCTGGTTGTGCCCCTGGTGCTACTGGCCTTGCATAAGTTACTTCACTGCTCTCTTCCCACTAATGAAAGCAGGACTTGTCAAAATAATGCCAGAGATAATGGGGACTAAATGCTTTATGTTCTCTTCTAAGAAATGCTCTCACTCAAACAATGACTCCCACCTGCACACAAAAATTCTCATTAAATTAGAAAGAACTTAAAAAAAAAAAAAAAAGCCCAAGAAGGCCATGCCCTAAAACTTATCCCAAAGGTTATTTATCTTAATATTAGGATATTCCCACAGGCTTCTACCTCAGGGACTATTTGCTTTTTCTTGAGGTACAATTCTATCCATATTGGGTTTTTGATGATTTGCCCCACAATAGACAGTTAGAATGGGGAAGATAGGATAGCCACTGTGTTTGATAACCTGAAAGAAAATTTCAAGCCCTCCAAAATAAGTGACAAGTAATTTAAAAAATGAATAGTCAGCTGAAGCCTTTGTCAATGTGCCCAAACTTTTCAACACAAAATATCTGGAGGTCACCAGTATCTATCAGGATAAATGACGATGATCATGACTTTGATCATCAAGACAAGGTGACATGATGCTTCCTGCACTCTTTTTAGAGAGGCAGGAAAGTAGATAGTCATTTTGATAAAGATTTTGATTTAAAATAGAAAGTTTTGGCACTTAAAGGAATAAGCTTCAGTTGGTTGTGAAATATACAAGTCTAATTCCTTAGTTCTCAAGGGTGTTAGACAAATGAGCACTGCAATGGGAAAAACTAATAGCACCTTAGTTTTACATATTATTCCAATGGATGGCCTCCAGTTGAACTTCAGACTACGAGAGGTGGTTGCTTCAGTGCTGATTGCAGGGAAGATTATCATCTACTAAATAATTCAGCTCACATCCTCTTTCCCTCTGGTTTTCCATCCAAGAAGCATCAAGGCCTGGTTTTGCTTAGTTTGTGAGATCTTGATCCAGAGGTGGTTGGCTAAAGACCATGAGTTCTAGGCATGTTAGATTTGGGTCATCAAGTTGTCTGTGTAAGTCATTAAGGGTTGGATGCCGTTTGATAAAATTGCAGAAAATATCTGGGAAATGAAAATTAAGAACTGACTACAAGAATTATATGGACAGTTACACAAGAGGTACACTGAGCACATCAGATCACTATTGGTTATGGTCCAACAGATTAAAAAAAAAAAGATCTGGGTTTCTCTAGAGAAATCAAAAAGAAAAGAAACAAGATCATAAGACTTCATTGCTTCTGAAATCACACAAAGAGGAAAAGAATTTATGTGAATGGAAGTATAGCTTCAGAAATGAAATTCTGAGATTAAGATTTTATTTGGCTTACCTCAATTTGGAGGATAACAGATGGTGATTTTCAAAACCTAATACCTGAATCTGCAAAAACCCAGAAAATTTTTTCATCTGACATCTAATTTAAACGAGAAAAAAAGCTCATAGCTTGCTCTAGAGTAATAATCACAAAGTTACACGAATAGATTTGATAATGCCAAGGGTTTTCTTTCCTAAAAAAAGATAATGCAAGCCACAATCTGTAATAACTTGAAAAAGTTATGTGCTTTCCCTTGAATCAATAATGTCTATGTTAAAACACACTCCGTAAAGTCCTCATCACAAGAAAACAATTTTTGTAACTCTGTAGGGTGATGGATGTTAACTAGACATTGTGGTGACCATTTTGCTATATATACAAAATCGAATCATTATGTTGCACACTGGAAGCTGATATAATGTCCTATATCAATTATACCTCCATAAAAAATAAAATAGAAAAATAATAACCCAACAAGAAAGATATTTATTATTTTCTTTTTTTTTTTTTTTAAGTGAGGAAGCTAAAGCTTAAAGAGGTAAAGTAATTGCCCTCATGGAGTTACTCTTCAAACCCAGGTCTGTGTTTTTCCAAAGCCTGTGCTCCTCCGGGTACCCCCCCCCCCCAGACAAATGAAACTCCACTTGCTTGTGCTGCCAGACGAGTCTTCAGGCATCTACACGTATATGGACTGTGTTTTGAGACTCAGGATCAACTAAATTGAACTCAGAAATTTGGAATTCTCTTTTTCCCTCTTTTTTTTCAACAAAGACTCAAACATTTCAAAGTAAACATCAACCTAGGATCTTTTGTCTGTTGTCTGTATCTCCTTTATTATTGCCAAGTTGCTTAAATGCTGTTAGAGAGGCCTGAGGAACACGAGTGTAAGCTAAGAGATGTGATGTGTTCCTTCTGCAACTCAAAGAGAGAGGAATCGCCCTGTGTAACTGGACGAGGGGCTGGTATTATATTCTAACACAGAAAAAGGATTTGGAGCCTTTTGTAGCTGTATACTTTCTACCCCTTTGTGTAGTGCTTTGAGAAATTCTGAGAACTACAATAAGGTAATAACACAAAGTTTAGGTTTGTGAAAAAGAAAATTAAGAAGCATTTAACCCATGGTATCAAATTTCCTTTTTTTTTTTTTTTTTACATCTACCTTTCCCATGATTTCTTTCCCAATAATAGTGTTTGTTTTTCAGTGAGCTAACATTTTAACTATTCAGACTTCAAAAATAAATAGGACTACAATTCTCTTCCTACCTCTCTCTCCTTCCAGTGTTGGTGGGAGGAGTGGGCAATCAGAAAATAGCTTAAATGTCTTATTTAAGATAATTTTCATATTTAAAAACATTTCATAATGTTAAAACCCCAAGAGCCAGGCATAAAATACACATGAAAACATAAACAAATAGATTTTAAAAGGTTTCCTTTGAAATAAGAGAATTTCTGGTGTGACTTGCTTCAGGGCTCAACGTTTCCATGTATTCTACAAGAATCCAGCCAAAGATAAATGCATTGGTCCTGTTTAAATCTTTCTAAACAAGAGTGAACAGTGTCTTAGTTAGCAGGATAAGATAACTTACATATCTTGGTGTCCAAATATGCAGCTTGTAGTTGGACTTTCCAGAATGACTTACCTGGGAATCATTATCCAAGAGCTAAAGTAATGTCCCTCTGCATTTTTCTTACTTTTACCCCCAAAAGCAAAAAGAGAGAAGACAAGATTAGAGTATAGGGTCCATAAGCCCAACAGACAACGTTTGGGAGCCAGTTCTGAGGTGACTTTCTAGAAAACCGTACCCAAGCAGCTGACAATTATGGGAAGTTGCTGGCCTTGGGGCAGAAGGACCCCAGTAGGTTGACTTTAGAGGATCCTCTGAGTGCTAGGGAGCTGAGGAACACAATTTAGAAACAGATTCAAAACCTGCAAACATGTTTTCACTCCTCATTTCCCCTACATCTTAAACTTGGAGTGTCCAGGACTCAGTCTTATACCTTTTGTCTGCTTATATATGCTCACTCCCCGAGTGAGCTCATATGGCCTTATGGCCTTCATCCCAAATCTGGATTTGTAGCCTGAACTCTTCCAGAACACCAGACTTTTAGCTATACATGCACATACATATACATATATATACCATTTACTCAACATCTACTCCATTAAGATGTCTGGTCAGAATTATAAAACATAGTAATGAACTTCTGATCCTTTTCACCTCCAATTTCCCACAGACTTCTGTCCCCACTTCACTTGGCCACTTGCTCAGGTCAAAGATATTGGAGTCACCCTTGACTCCTCTCTTCTATGCACATCCTATTTCTGATTTCACAGTAAACCCTTTTGGCTCTACCTTCTAAACATGTCCAGAATCTAACTTCTCACCACTTCTGCATCTATCATCCGACCCAATCTACCTTCATCTGTCTGTCACCTGACTTACCGCCCTAGCTTCCTAAGTGGTCACGCTGCCTCTATGTTTGCTCCCTTACAGATTCATCTCAACATGGTAGCCAGAGTGATCGTTTAAGAGCCAAAGTCAAATCATATCATTCCTCTGCTGAAAATGCACCATCTCCCTCAGCATAAACACCAGCGTCCCTAGAATGGCCCACAAGTCCCTCCAAAGTCTGCCCTGTGCACCACTCCCTCAGCTCCTGAACCTTACTCCTACTATTTTCTCCATCAATCCCTCATTCTAGCCATCCTGACCTTGTGGTTCCTTAAACTCACCAAGGCTGCTGCCCTCAGGGCCTTTGCACTCACCAGTCCCTCTGCCTGGACCAATTTCCCACTCCTGCCTACTTAGATATCAATAAGCCTTGTTCTCTCACCTCTTCAAATGCTGGTTTCTCAGAGTCCTACTGAGACTGGGAGGAAGAGGGCAGGGCACAGCCATTAAAGGAATGACACAGCAATTAGCACCAAGATGGCGGGGAATTCAATGCCCAATAAACCCTGAGGCCCAAGATGGCTGGAGATTTGACTTCCAGTAGACCTTGAGCCTCATTATACACTTGTAATACATTGGCATGCTAAATGATACACCCACAGGAGCCATGACAGTTCTGAGGCTAACCATAAAAGGTCAAAAAGTGGGCGGTGGCCCAATTCTTGGGGATCCCAGCCCCTTCCCCAAAGTGGTTGGAATAATCTTTCCATTTGTTAGCATATGAGGCTGTGCAGCCCTTGAAAACTAGCAACACCATGCCTCGAGGCCTCTTGGTCCCGTGCCTTCTGAGATAGCCTGCCCTCTGTCAATGGAGTATCTACTTTTGCCTTAAACTAAGCACCCAATGCCGCACTTCATCGCCTTTCTCTGGCCTTCTGAGACGGCCTCCACTCTGCCTATGGAGTGTACATCTCTCTGAATAAATCTACTTTTATTCAACTATGGCTTTCTCTTGAATTTTTTCCTGCATGAAGCTAAGGACCCTCACTTGGTGGGTGTGTCCCAGGGACTCAACTGAGACCTGGAGCACGGCCATCCTCTCGTGCTCCATTTTCCTGTATCACTGCTATGATCACCCTTAGTTAAAGTTTCAGCCACTGCCCCACACTCCCTGTCCCCTTCTTTGTGTTTGCTCTCTCCAAGCACTCATGACCTCCTGTTATGGTATACATATACTTATTTACTTTGTTGACTGTCTGTCTCCTCCCCAACCCTAGAGTGTAAGCTCCATGAGGGCAGGTATTTTTTTTTTCTACTTTGTTTCATTCACTGCTGTATCTCCAGGGCTTAGAACACTGCTTGGTACATACTAGGTGCTCATTAAATATTTGTTGAATGACTGGATGAATGTTTTAGGACCAGGAAACTCTCCAGTTGGGCACAACACCAGCACTTCATGGCAGTTCTGTAATTCCTCACAGTACTCCTCCTCAAAATCAAACAGATTACTCAAAAAGACCTCTTAGGCTAAACTTGTTATGATAGTAGAGATGAGATTCGTCCAGGGAAACAGTGATGATAACACATTTTTGCAAAGCGTCTGACACTGAAACGTTCTGTGGAAACTGTGATCATCCACCATTCAACAAATATTTAATAGGTATCTATTATGTGCTTTGGTCATACAGAAAAGAAAAAGAGAACCTGTCTTTCAAGATACTTATTTTTGGTAGGATTATTAATATCTATAATACTACATAAGAAAGTAAATACCAAAAAAAATGTTATAACAACACATAGCTCTTAGGTTAGGGTGGTTGAAGACAATATTTCCAATTGCAGTGGTCAAGAAAAACTGTGTAAGAGAAGATACTTGAGACAGGCTTCAAAGCACAGTTAGGATTTGACAAGTGAAGAGAGATTCTGGGATATAGAGAAGCTATAAGCAGAATTTGTGAAAGTTTATCATCCTTAGGTTTTTCTTTGATGGAGGAGTAGCTTTGTTATGTTTCAGCCAGTTTTGCTTTATCCTAAGTTCAGTCTGGCCAAAACGGTTTATCTCTCCTGAAGAGAAAGCTTTTTCGAAAGAGAAGTAGGGTTACTTTCAATAACATTAAGTACAAAATAATGCTTGGACACTCAGACAGTCAATTCAACAAATTCTTCTCTGGTACCTAATTTGTCCAAGGCTCTGTATGGAGGTGGGGTGTTGAGAGAGATCAGGGTTGGGTGGGGGATGACCCTGGGAGCCACAGGGTTGGACCGGCTGCGTTTAGAAAAGGAAATGACCTTCTGTAAAGCAGTAAGGGTGCCAGAAACAGGGGGAGCAATTAAAGTGCAAAGGAGTGGGGTGGAGGGAGGGACAGGGAAGGCAGACTGGCTTTCCCGAGAGCTGTGCTGACAATGGGAGAAAAGAAGTTCAAGAAACTGGTAGCCAGAGGAGTTAGCTGAGTTCATTGTGAGCATTTTTCTGGAAGCATTTTATAGATATACACTATTTATATCTATCTATTTACATCTATCTCTACCTCTGTCACCTATCTATCCAGCCATTATCTATCGTATCTATCTATCTGACTATCTATCTATCTATCTATCTATCTATCTATCTATCATCTATCTGCCTGTCTACCTACCTCTCCATCTAGGAAGATAGGGGAGTAAAGGAGGGTGAGGAGGGGGAAAGGAAAATGCAGTGTCTTAGAGTATCTGCTCTTAGAGATTTTCTACCTTCCCCTGAAAGTAATATGAGTCATTCAAGCCAGAGAGCAGATCAGAACAATGATAAAATTTATCGAAAGCTACAACTGCATAACAGTAGTTTTCATCCATTTCCTGTGGAATCATCGTCAGAGTGTTTTAAGATTGGAAGAGGTATGAGAGACCATCTAGGCCAGTCTCCCCCTCCTGAGTGGGAAAATTGAGGCCAGAGGTAGTGTGCCTTTTCCAGAGTCAAATAGCCAACTCACTGACATGGACTCCCGGTCTCCGGCCCTAGTCCACTGCTGTATCCTGTAAGTCTTACTTCTTATTTTTCTATGTGATGATAATTTTGCATTCTACTTCATCAAATAGACATTTTTGTTTTAATATGAAGATAATATGTTACTTTATTCAGCAAAACTGATGTTCATAGAGATCTTGTGATTCTACATAATTTCAACGTACCGCTGCATTAGACCCCAGTTTGAGAAACCGCACTGGACACAAGACACTGTCTCCTGTTCTGCCAACAGAATTGTTACTTGGTGAGCCAGGATCTTAGGCTCTCCTTGAAAATAAAGAATTCTCCCCTCTTTAGTGAAATTTCGGCTTTCATTAAAGTCCAGTCTTGCCTTTCATGAGAGGAGAGCCTCCTAGTCTCTCTCTAGGGCAATCTGTCCCTGAACATTCCATTCAGCAAGTCTTTATTGCACACCTACTGTGTGACAACCGTGAACGAGACAGACAGGCTCCCTGCTCTTGGGGAGAGTACGTCCTTGACAAGAGAGAAATAATTCCTTTCTTTCCTTTTCATCTCACCCTTCGTGAACTCACACACAAAACCCTCCAAAGCAACATTGATGTGGGTGTAATTTGGACTCCTCCAAGACAAGTAAGGCTTTGGAACTTTGAGATGAGAGATTCCACTTCATTTCATCCTACATTTTCGAAGATGACACGACCGAGGCCCGGTAACCTGTTCAAGGTCACTTGGCTAATTCATACCAGAACGAGCACCAGAACATGGGCTGTCAGGGTCTCTTCACCTGATCTCCCCTTGGCATTCCATGGTCAAGTGTTGGCTGGGCACCCTCTGAGGACACAGCACCAATGTCCTGTGCTCTTGGCATGAGGTTGCGGACACGCTGACTTCTCAGTGGGGCTGGTGGGCAGACTGCCTGGCTCTGACTTCTTCACGTAGCAGGAAGACTTCCTCCTTAGGAGCAGAATCTGAGCTGCTCTTTCTTTGCATTTTGAAGCCTTGCCTTTTCCTTTGAAAGAAAAGAGAACAGAAGCTAGCTGTGTACCTGCTCCGTGCTGTGTTACATGTCAAATCCATCACCAAGAGTAAACAGCTACGGTAGGTGAAGTGGGATTAAGATGATCCAGGCAAATCCCAAGGCCCTGGCACTTTTAACGGTTAACAGAAGAGTAGAACAGGAAACACGTTGCCTAATGCTGTATTAGCTGCCTAAGGCTTTATCTATAGATGGAATGCTTATCATGTCACCTAAGTGTGGAAGATAAGTGTCTCCCAGCGCCGAGTGCAGCCTGTGCCCGGACACTCAAAGGCTGGTTATTGTTCAAGATTATGTAAAACGGCTGTCAGGAGCTCAAAAAAAAAAAAAAAAATCAAATCACAGAGTTCTGTTTGTTCCTGTTGTCAGCCTGAGATAGCAGCCAAGGCAAGAAGGAAGGAAAGGAGGACTAACACCCTGTCAGGCAGCACATGCGTGCACTCGCGTGAGCCAAACTGCTCCATCTTTCATTGCCAGGAACCACGCTGCCATCGGCACCGGGACTCAAGGAGCCAGTGTTCTCACCAGCCTGTGTACCACTGGATTGAGGTTTTCAGACTCATGCTTTCCCACTTCATGGCTGGAGTAGGAGGTCCTCTTTCCATGCTTCTGTCTTAGTTGATGGCATCTTATTCACTCACTTGCTCACAGGTGACCCTGCTGCTCCCTTTTCTCCCAGACCCTGTCCACTCTCTAGTCCTGTCTGTCCTCACAGCTGAACCTCACCCCAATTCACCTGCTTCCCTCCACCTCCAAGGCCATATCCTCGTTTAAGCCACACTCACCACTCATGCTGAACATCTACAATATCTTCTGACTGGCCTCCCAGCGTCCAGTCTTTTTTTTTTTTTTTTTTTCAGTTGAGGTATAGTTGATTTGCAATACTGTATTAGTTTCAGGTTTGTAGCAAAGAGATAAAGTTATACATATATATTTTCTTTCTTAGATTCTTTTCCACTATAGGTTATTGTAAGATACTGAATATAGTTCCTTGTGCTATACAGTATGTCCTTGTCATTTATCCATTTTATATATAGTACTGTGTATATATTAATCCCAAACTCATAATTTATCCTTACCCCTCTTTTCCCTTTGGTAACTATAGTTTGTTTTCTATGTCTGTGAGTCTGTTTCTGTTTTGTAAATAAGTTCATTAGTGTCATTTTTTAAGATTCCACATGTAAGTGATATGATACTTGTCTTTTTCTGACTTACTTCATTTAGTGTGATAATCTCTAGGTCCATCCATGTGGCTGCAAATGGCATTATTTCATTCTTTTTTATGGCTGAGTAATATTCCATTGTATATCATATCTCTTCTTTTCCATTCATCTGTTGATGAACATTTAGGTGGCTTCTATATCTTGGGTATTGTCAATAGTGCTGCTGTGAACATTGGGGTGCAGGTATCTTGCTGAATTAGAGTTTTCTCTGGATATATGCCCAGGAGTGGGATTGCTAGATCATATGGTGACTCTATTTTTAGCTTTATAAGGAATCTCCATACTGTTCTCCACAGTGGCTACACCAATTTACATTCCCACCAACAGTGTAGGAGGGTTCCCTTTTCTCTGCATCCTCTACAGCATTGATTCTTTGTAGACATTTTGGTCATTCTGACCGGTGTGAGGTGATTCCCAGAGTTCAGTCCTGACACTCTCTGTAATATTATCCTCCACTCTGCAGGCAGAGTTACTTTTTAGAAGTGCCACCTAATTAAGTTAAAACCGTCAGTGGCTTTTCCTGCCCTTGGGAGAAAATCCAAACTCCTTAGCATGACTTACAGAGCTCTCCGAAGGTCAAGCCTGCCTTCCTCTCCATCGCGTCCCTCAACCTCCTGAGTCATCCCCCTGGTTGTAGGCTTGTCAGCCACCCTGACATCCTCCCGTGTTCTCAGATGCCATTCTTCACTGCTTCTGAGCCGTCAGCAGGCACTTTTCTTTGCCTGGAAGGCACTCCCACCTCTTGGCTTAAGTTATTCTTTTATATCTTTTAATTTCTGAGGAATAATTTCTCCAACCTCCTGGCTAGGCCTGTTATATGCTCTTTTAGCACTGAATTTTTTCCTTTATGCATCTATGAAGCATTTATGTAACACTTATGAAATATATAATGAAACAATTGATTGGTATTTGCTTGGCATATGTCTCTTCTAAGAGATGATACATAGTCCCTGTGAGAGCTTATACTGTCTGCAGCATCAAGGGCAAGACGCTTGGCACATAGTAGCATGCAGACTTTGCTGAATGAATGGGAAGACATCTTTGTCACCACTAGTCAATGGACTTCTGGGAGCACTTCAGGGGAGGATGGCTGAGAATGGGCACAGGAAGACCTTCACAAGGTAACTTGGCTGATGCGCAATTCTCTTCCTCTCCACTAGCTTCTCCAACCTTCCTCCCTCCTCAACCCTCAAGGACTTCCCTTGCCTTCCTTACTTCCAGCAGAAGCTGCTTACTAAGAAGGTATGTCAAGATGAAGCTCTGACTTACATATTTCCGCTTGTTTGGAGCTTCATTAACATTCTTTCTTCCTTTCATTTTCTCATCCTCTCCTTCATCCTATTATCTCAGAATAAGTGGCATTGTATTCTTTTCTAAAACGTACTCTCCGTCTGTATCTTAATACCAGCTCTCCTGTCTCCCTTAAGACTTTGATCTCTTTCTTGGGACTTACCTCTTTTATTTTCAGTTTCTCCCTCCACTTGTCCCCTTTCATTGCCTACACACACACACTCTTCTTCAAAAATCCCTCAAGCCTTTACTTTTATCGTGATTCTTTTTTCTACCTCCAATTACTCTTCTATCTCGATTTTTAATTTTCTATAATCAAATTCCCCAAGAGAGTTGTCCACACCCACCACTGCTGCTTCTTTACACCTGCTACTTTTATATTCATGGCACTATTGTTTCTGAAGGCTCTGCTTTAATGAAAAATAAAACAAAACAGAATAGAAGGTCCATTGTGACCTCCAGATAGCAAAATTCAATCAACATGCACGTATGTGCTATGTGTTGTGTACCACGTGTAAGGGGTCATATTGGATATACAATGAGGTAGAGACCTCATTCTTGCCCTCCTGGAGCCCAGAGACAGAGGGCCTGATAAAGATGTACAATCCAAGAAAATAATTGCTTTATGGAAGTACCCACAAAGTTTGATGAGGTCACGAGGCAGTCCACCTAGAAGAGATGATACATACTTCGCTAAGAAGTTAGTCCTTCAGCTGAGAGTTCCAGGAAGAAAAGGAGATTAAGATTGAAAATCCTACTAAGTGCTGTAAGGAACGAGAACCCAGAAACAGAGGAAAACAAGAGAACTTCCAAGGGGCGGAGACAGAAGAGGTGGTCAAAGAATTCTTGAATGAGGTGATACTTGATCTGGAATTCTGAAACACAGGTTCGATGTGAACATTTTGGACGTCAGATGGCTAAAAACCTTGAATGCATCCATCTCTAGAAGGCGCAACATGAAGGCCAGAAGAGAATGTCTTCTCCAAGTGGGAAGGCTCCATGGACTTGAAGGAATCGGGGATGGAATTTGAACAGCACTTGTACAAATGGTGTTTCCAGGGGATTGTCAATTAGTTGTTTCCACCTTTAATCACATAGATTAAGTGTTTTTACTGAATAGGGAGAACACAGCAAAAGGTTAGAGGGGGAGCTGTAAATTCCCTTCCCTTGCAAACTGTCTCCATCTGCTCCATACAATTTATGTATGTATGTATGTATGTATGTATGTATTTACTATTGAAGTATAGTTGGTTTACAGTGTTGTGTTAGTTTTGGGTGTACAGAAAAGTGATTCAATTATACATGTACATACATATAATCTTTTTCAGATTCTTTCCCATTATAGGTTATTACAAGATATTGAATAGAGTTCCCTGTGCTATATAGTAGGTCCTTGTTGTTTATCTATTTTATATGTAGTAGTGTGTATATGTTAATCCCAAACTCCCAATTTATCCCTTCCCCGACCCGTTCCCCTTTGGTAACCATAGTTTATTTTCTATGTCTGTGAGTCAATTTCTGGTTTGTAAATAAGTTCATTTGTGTCATTTTTTTTTTTTTTTAGATTCCACATATATATGATATCGTATGATGTTTGTCTTTCTCTGTCTAACTTACTTCACTTAATATGATAATCTCTTGGTTCATCCATGGTGCTGCAGATGGCATTCTTTCTTTCTTTTTCATGTTCCATGAGATTTAATCTGCCCTAAATGAGAGAGGAACGATGTAACCAAACAGGTCTTTTCCCCTCCCTTGTTTTGATGTATTTGACTCAAAATGAACCATTTTTGTATACCTTTTCCCTGCTCCATTTCTTAAGCTCTCCCTCTCCTCTTCCCATTGGGTCTATTGGCAGAGAGAAAGGGAACAATATCCCATTTGTGAGTGAAAAGAGGACACACGATAGAATGGCTTAGAAACAGAAACAATGCCCCGCATAAAGGACTTGTTCTTGGCTTCTCCCTCTCTGCACCCCACAGAGTTTTTTTGAACTGTGTCAGGACACTTCCCTTCATCCATGAACCCAGGGAGCCAGGAATGGTTTCTGTTGAGTGGTTTTTAAGTTTCGGCCAATGTCACTATCAATTAGAACATCACACATTAAAAAGCAGGATTGCCCTGGGATACAAATACAGAGAGCTAACCCAAGAATAAAACAGAGGGGGGAAAAATGATTTGAATTTTTGATTGGGAGTGCGAGAATTGCTGTTTTTCTTCCTCATATTGTGACCGCTCTGGGATCAGTAAGGAAAACATTACCAGCGTTGAGTGAGGACTGATCCCTGTGGGGAGGACACAAAGGACAAGGGCCTGCCTCGGGCTGGCGGCTGCAGGTAAACAAGACAAAACAATAAACAGTGGAGGTGAACAAGGCTGGAGGAGGAAGAATTTAATAACCTAGGGCTCTTTTGCCAGAAGAGAAAGGCCCCCTCCACAGGCACCTGCCAACTCCTTTTCAGTCAGCCACCAGAAATAGTGGGGAAGGAAGGCCGAAAGAGGTTTCTTCCTGCCTTTTACCCAGATCACGGAGTTTACTTGCCTCATGAAAGACATTTTGTTGTGTGTCATGTGACACGCTGTTTGAATGAACTAGACTCCACAAATACCTTATAAACATAATTTAATTTCTTTAATAATCTAAATGGGGGGCCATGCTGTTTGTCCTCAACATAGTTGCCGACTCTGTGAGGGCAGGGGCTGAGTCACTTGGCCTTGTGTGTGTGTGTGCTTACGTTCAACTGAGGTGTAATTAATAAGTATTAATGTATACTGATCTTCAGCTCTCAATTTGATGAGTTCTGGCATTTGTGTATCCTCAGGTCATGTGACTTCCACTCAAAACGGGATATAGAGCATTTCCATTATTCCAGAAAGTTCCCTTGTGCCCCTTTTCAGCCTCTCCTCACGCCTCATCCTCAAGAAAACAACCACTTTCTGATTTCTGTCACCATAGGTTAGTTTTGCCTGCTTTTGGATTTTATAGAAAATGGTAGCCTCTTGTATCTGGCTCCTTTCCATCAACATGCTGTTTTGAAAGTCATCCACATGGTGTGTGTATTGGTAGTTCGTTCTTTTGTGAGTAACATTCTATTGTATGACTATATCACAATGCATCCATTCCCCTGTTGATGAAGGTTTGTTTTGATTGACATGCCTTTCATCAGTAAGGCTCTTTTTGTGGACATATGTTTTCATTTCTATCAGGAAATGCCTAAGAGTGAAATAACTTGTTCATAAGGTAGACGTAAATTTAATGTCACAAGAAACATCTTTCAAAGTGATTGCAGCATTTTACATTCCCACTAGCGATGCAGAAGACTTTCAAGACTTTCAAGTCTTCTGCATCCTCAGAAACACATTGTCGTCAGTCTTTGTTGTAGCATTTTGGTGGGTGTGAAATGGCTGGTTTTGTGGTTTTAACTTGCATTTCCCTGATGACCATTTACATCATGCATTTTAACAAGTTTTTATTGGGCAATCATATTTTTAATTTTATGAAGTGTCTGTTTAAATATTTTGCCCTCTTTTAAAATAGAGCATTTGTCTTTTCATTGATAATTTATATTATCAGTTATTATACATTCTAGATATGTCTCATCAGATGGATGTATGCAATTACTTTCACTATTCTGTGACTTGTCTGTTAATGTTCTTAATGCTGCAGAAAATTTTAATTTCAGTGTAGTCTGATTTATAGTATTTTTGGTTAGTTCTTTTATAGTCTAAGAAATCTCTGTCTACCTCAAAGTTTTAAGATATTCTGTTTTCTTCTGGGTGCTTTATTATTCTAGGTTTTATGTTTATGTCTATGATGGATTGCAAATTAATTTTTGTGTATGAGATGAAACAGAGATTGAATTTTTGCCAATATCAATATTCAGCTGTTTCAACAACATTTATCAAAAAAAAAAAATAAGACTTTCCTTTCCCCACTGGATTAATTTAGCACCTTAATTTGGAAATCAATTGACCATATACATGTGGGTCTATTTCTGGACTCTCTGTTCTGTTTCATTGATCTCTTCACCCATTCTTATGCTATCCCTTATGTGTTTGTTTCTAAATTCAGAACCGCTACCCTCTGGCATTGCCCGCGTGCCAAGCCCAAGCATATGACTGTTAAGAGTACCTTACATTTGTTTAGGGCTTTGTACTTTTCAAAGCCTTTCTCATTTTTACAATAGTATATTAGTAGCATTAATAGCTATTAAATACCTATTATGTGCTAGTATTACTCTCTGCTCCTACTAAATATTTTTTTCACTTAATTCTTATGAGCCC
Source organism: Camelus bactrianus (assembly GCF_048773025.1). NCBI lineage: Eukaryota > Metazoa > Chordata > Mammalia > Artiodactyla > Camelidae > Camelus > Camelus bactrianus. The sequence goes on along the minus strand of NC_133567.1, from coordinate 19,100,377 downwards.
TTTTACATAGTATTATTTCCAATTTATTGATGAAGAAACTGAGGTGTAGAGCAGTTAAACTACTCTCGTTTACCTAATATCACACAGTCCTGTATCTGGATGCCAAACCAGTTCGATGATCTTAAGATAATTTGCTACTATCCTCTACTGGGGGGTACAATGAGTTATTGTGATCTACTTTTAGCCAAAATGTGCTCCTTGTAGGCAATTTAGAAAGTGCGTGATTTTAAGGTAAAACCTTAACTGTATTTTTACTTATTTGGCAAGTGCTTGTGCCATTGTTTCCATCTGTAGAAACCCTTGAATTGGTGGGCAAAAACCATTTGATGTGAAATCTAATTGCTTATTAAGTAGCAAAGCACAAACAGCAACAAATGGGAGTTGATGAAACGTGGAAGTGTCTGCATTTGTCACTAACCTAGCTGGTGGCGGAGAGCTGGAGTGGCTTCTGTTGACGGTCCTTACTCAGCCTGCCACGGGTGCTTCCCCCACTGCCCCGCACTGCCGGTGGGTGGTTCAAGTGGGTCCAATAAATTGAACAGATGCTCTGAGCTCCCCCCCTTGCTTTCTCGGGTTCATAAATGACTCCAGGGAGGTGGGGATCTTAATTGTCTCAACTTGGAGCTGCCGACTCTCTAGTTTTAGTAAAAAACCAAAAAAGCAAATAGAGACCCAAAGACAGTTTCAGAAGAAGCCTTCTGTGGTTGCTGAAAGCACTGTACTCAGGAGCTTTGCCTCCTTGGATTCTTTGTAAGCCTGGTTGCCTAGAGAGACAGTTCGGCCGCCTGGGGGTTCATCGCCTTGAGCAAACAGCAGCTCGGGTGGGACGGCTCACACCTCTTAATCGGTCCCAGCAGCGAAGGAGGGCAGGGGTCAAGTGCACAGGAGGAGAGAAACCAACCTGGTCAAGCTAGTTTGACTTTTTAAAGGAATCTGAATCATAGGTTTCTTTTCACTTCAATAACATTTCTGAACTGTTAGTTAAATGCCGCCTAAGACTGAGGAAAGTCTTCTGAGCTATCAGGTTTGAAAAAAATAGACCAGATACTGGTTTCGAATTTTTTTTCAGCAGCAATGACAACAGCTGGATTTCCATTCATTCATTCATTCGTTCGTTCCTAATTCAACAGTCATTTTCAAGGAACTGTCTTGTGCTGAATGCTGTCCTGGTGAATATTGATCATGTCTGTATTATTGTCCAAGTTCTTTTCTTCTATTCTTAGAGAAACAGTAGGTAGAAAGAGCATTATCACCTCGAGGGTAGTTCAGTTGGAGAACAGAGGAAGGCAGATCAATCACAATGTTTCAGCTGTAGAACACATCTAGAAAGCAGAATACAATTATTTTTATGGCTCTATTTCAACATTGAGTTGCTTTAAAATAGTATCCCATAGATTTTGGTAATGTATTTCCTTTTATAACTCATCAACATTTTTTCATTAAGTAGATTGTTACAGTATCTTTTGGGTAAATTTGAGTACATTACAACAATTTAATTTTTTGTGACATGGTGAGTATTTCAGAGTATTACAAGGTGAGTATTTGCAGACACTGCATTTTTTAGTTAAAATATTAACAGTATCCTCAGTTTTGTATGCTGCTCAACTGTGTATATGAATGTAAGCTGGACTGATAAACATACCTGACTTTTTTTGGCAGGGGGTAGGCAGGAGTGATGTTGAAATTTCTGCAAAGTTTCTCCTAAGTTTCATCAAATAACAGCATGCCAGGTCTGTCAGTCAGCATTACTGGTTTGGGGAAGTGGTTCTACCCTGTCATATCGGCTCTCGGTCACTTTCCAAAATACTGTTCGGTTTCTAGTTAAAGTAGTGTTGCCATGCCAGGACCCTGAATTATGGCAGATATCTGAGGCCAGGACCAAGGACTGCCAAGGCTAGGCTGGGAATGGAACAAAGGGAGAGCCAGACCCAGGAGCTGGCAGGACTTCTGAGTGCTTAGAAACTAGCAGTTAGAGCCGGAGCCGGAGCCGGGGGAACAGCGAGGATTCAGCGAACACGCAGAAGTAGAGGTGCCCTTGGCCGGGTGAGTCCGGAGGAGAATCAGGAGGCACCGGCTGCAGGGGAGTGGAGCCGAGTCCCTCCCCTGCCAGGAAGCCTTTCCTATGCTTCTCACTGTGCCTGAGGCTGCTCCCAGGTGTGGAGCAGGGCAGCCACGTGCGGAGGTGGCCAGCAATTTAACTTCCCGAGAAGGGACAGGTGTGGACCTGCCCTGGTCACAGGGGGCAGATGTAGGTCGGCAGTGGCCTAAGTCTTCTTTCTCCTGGTTCTGGCTCCTTCCAATAGACCACGGTGCTGCTTCTGTCCTGGAGAGCTTTTCGGGTACAATGGTGCCCCTCATCTTCTTCCAGCTCTAAGTAGATTAGTTCATTACAAGACAGGAAGTTGAATAGCTTCAGGCTTCAGGCTCCTGGCTATTCTGGGGCTGTTTGATGTCAGTCCTTCTTTCAGACCCGGGCTTTGAAAAGAGCTCATTCTTTTTCTGTGACAGAGAAATGACCAGGGCACAGCCATCTTTTAAGTTCCAAGGACCCTCACAGCTGTTTGCTTTCATGCATTCTGTGTACAAATATACATGATGATTTTAAAAGAACATTTCTTTCTTTATTCTCTTTCTCGCTGTCTGTAATGTATTTTTGTTTCTTACTCCTGTTCCCTCTTAGCTCATTTTTACTCCATTAGGGTTATAACTGGGCTGATAATTCAAGTGTGCTGATTCAGCCTGAGGGGTGAATATGGGATTAAGAACACAGGCAGAGCCTGACGGCCAAGATAATTGTTTACTTATTTACTACTTAACACATAACATCAGGCTTGTGGCTGTACTTCCCATCCTCTGCCTCTACCGGCAAACCTTACTGCTTGCAGCCTAGAGGACAAAGCCAATCTCAACTGTAGAATCTTTAAAAAATAAAAAGTGCAAATTTAATGCTTTGAAGAATATCCAACTAAAGTAATAAAATACTTTTTAGGATGAATCCTTAGGGGATCTATTTTACTAAAAAGAAAACAAACTTCATAATCGGCATATCAATTGTACTTAAATGGCATATCAAAGAAAATCACATTTAAAACGTCACGCCTTTACAAATTCTACAGATTCTGTAATCAGTTTTAGATTGTTTGCTTAGTAAATTCCTTTTTCATCCACAATATGGAAGAATCATTTCTGTTTCTATCGCATTATATATAATTCAGTTATAAATGTAATTGTGTCGTTAGTCCATGGACTGATGTGTAGTAGACCCGGCGTCAATCAAGTTTTCCTAATAGTTACAATGATCTTTTTGTGAATGATCACATTCTTCTGAATAATCAGCTGAACCTTTCTGTTGTCCAGCAGGGACAAATGCAGTTCTCGGACCTTAGCTTGGCTGAGGAGAGGCCATAAAACGTGTTGCTCATGGGCTTCCAAGTTTAAATTTGGTATTACTTTTTCAAGAGATGATGGGTTTTATAGTTTCTGGGTTTGATCACCTCTGTTGTGATCCGATCATCGTCCAGTGGAGGACCGGCCTGTCACTGATGCTCAAATCTGAATAAGACATTTTAGAAGGAGAAGAAAGAAAAATCACACGAGAATGAGGAATCAGAAGAGAAGTAGGGGAAGGAGTCGGGGGAGGGATAAATGAGGCGTTTGGGATTAACATATACACACATGACTATATATAAAAGAGATAAACAACCGGGACCTACTGTGTAGCACAGAGAACTATATTCAATATCTTATAATACTTACAATGGAAAAGAATCTGAAAAAGAATATATACGTTATATGTATGTATATGTATAACTGAATCACTTTGCTGTACACCTGAACTAACCCAACACTGGAAATCAACTATACTTCAACAAAAAAAAAAAAAAAAAGAAGAAGAGGAGAAGTAACTTGTAAGTCTGGGGTAACATCCCTATCTTGGCGTGTGCTAGGGTAACTCTGAAAGTCCATTACAAAAGCTTGCTTCCCCAAAGCCTCCAATTAAGCCTCAAAGCATAGTCAATTTCCCTCTTATCCAGAGAGAATATTCTATCTTTCTAAGGAGGCGGCATATGGGAGCTGCTAGGAAGGCCTTCCAGTCCAATTAAAAGGCAGATAGATCAGAGAACACGGGACTCCTGAAGCTGTCTGATCTTTTGCCTATGATTTGTCTCAAGTGCAACTAACAGCCCCGACTTGCGATTACGATGCAGAGACTGGGATAGCTGGAGACTGGTCCAACGGGGAGGGAAGGTCTGACCATTTACATGCAGTTAATTATTAAGGGCTGTCAGATGTCAGAATGGGAATTGGTAATATTGTGGTTAAACGCCCACCACATGTCTAATTTGAGTTGTGCCCACTACCTCCAGCACCAGTTCAAATTAAGTCCACATTAATGTCTGATGACTCACAGCTGTGCAGCATGCAACACCGGGCACTCTGGGTGTGGGAGGGGGGTCTGCATATCGGCGAGTGCCAGATAATGATGGTGAAAACTGTGCATTTTTCTTTGTTGGAATAAAGCCAAAGCCATTGTTGTTGTTGTTGTTGTTGTTGTTGTTACTATTTATTAACAATTGTCATGCTTAAGTAAATGTTGATCTGTAAATTAGCTTCTTGGTGCAATTAATCCTGTTCAAAAAAGCCAGTTCCAGGGGAAACAATATACATGTTGTCGGTGGGTGCCAAATAGGCCCCAAAGAGATCAGAGTATGGTCAGATGAGAATTGAAGTAAGCCTGTCTCTCTAATAATTCTCTATTAAGCTTGATGAGAGTTTATATTGGGGGTTGCCAAAATACTTCTTTTTTTTTCTTGGATGATGACGATTTTGAAAATGCTCTTCCAAGTCAGCCCCTAGAGCGGCGGCCTGGGTGCCCACCTGCCCGGCATTTGGTTAAGGGAGTTCTCCGGGGGTCCTCCACTGTGCCAGTGATCTCACAGCAGGCTTCCACCCATCCAGACAGGCAGAGAGCAGGTGTCACTCGGCTCAGAGGGGCTCTCTGGTGGTGTCCGGGGACTTCGGAAGCTTTGAGAGTGATGGCCATTTTCCAGCAATCCAGAGGGCTGTATGGGGAACCCCTCATGCAGAAATATTTTGGGGTCCTGGGCACACATATGGTTTTGTGATATGTGGTCAGTGGTAAGCAGAGGGAATGGAGGTTGGTGGTGGTGGTAGGAAGCCAGGGGGGCCTGTTGGCATTCCTGCCTTGGGCCATTCCAGGGGCTGGCTTGAGAGCAATGCCATGCTTACAGCAAAACTAGGATTAGGCACTATTTCTTAAGGAAAAACTAAGCACTTCAGAGAACGTAAATCCTTTATTTACAAAACAGATGATATAGACTCTTTAATCAGAAATCATACCTTCTCACCATTGATAAACAAGTCACCCTGAGATCATTAAAAAATGTATTATTATTATTTTTAATGGAGGTGCTGGGGCTTGAACCCAGGACCTCGTGCATGCTAAGCTAGCACTTTACCACTGAGCTGCTCTCACCCCCTCTGCAATCATTTTATAGAAACAAACCAAAACTTAAAAAACCGATGCTCACTTTTGGGACCGGAGGCGTTTTGAAAGAAACACAAATTAAGCAAGAACAGGACTCTGGTAAGATGGAAGCATCTTCCAAAGGAGCGTTCAGGGAACCCAGGTGGGTGTGAGCCGGTCTCACACTCGGGCTTCTTGCTGAAGAGACAGCAGGAGCTGTGAAACAAGAGACCTCGCTCAGGGCCAAGGGACCATCTGACTATTTCCATGGGAGCGCCTAAAAAAAGCCTGCCTGAGGGGGTGGCCTCCAAGCGGGAGCAGGGGGCCAAGGGCAGGCCACAGCCTGGTCACTCTGGCTAGTGCTCTCTTTCTGTCCTCCAAGTGGGCAATCAGGAAGCCCAGACATAACGATCTGTTACGGACAGAGATCACAGCGTCTGCGGTTTCCAGAAGCTGCGGCTGACGCTGTCTTGACAGGAGCTCCAGCCCAGGGGCCACTTGAGTTGGAGCCGTGGGCTTTGTGTCCTGAGAAAACTCCGGACCCGGGGACCGTGGGGCAGAGTGCAGAGTGCAAGCTCGCCTCCTTTCATCAGGTTTTTGTGTCTGGGCTGGACTGGTGCTGCTCTGTTCATTACTTATTTAAAGCAGAATTATTTTGTGCCAATGCCCAGAGACTGGGTTGTGATTGTGGAAACTGCAATGCTCCCCAGGTAATAACCCCGCACAGTGGCTGCCCAGTAATAATGCTGCTGCCACTGGGGGCCCGTCTGAACTCAGCTGCGGGTGGTATGACTGAAGCTTGTAGGATGACGCATTTGCAAGGTCTTTTTTTTAAATTGAGGTATAGTTGATTTACAATGTTGTGTTAATTTCTGGTGTACAGCAGAGTGATTCATTTATTCATATGTATATTCTTTTTCATTATAGGCCATTACAAGCTACTGGATATAGTTCTCTGTGCTATACAATAGGACCTTGTTGTTCATCTATTTTTTATATAGTGAGTTGCTTGTATCTGCAAATCCCATACTCCCAATTTATCCCTCCCACTTCCGTTCCCCTCTAGTAACCATAAGTTTGTTTTCTATGTTTGTGAGTCTATCCCTGTTTTGTAAATAAATTCAATTCTTTTTGGTCTAGTCCTCTGATTTCCTGTTTTCAGAAACAATGAAAAGCCCCACCTTTCTGCCTTGATACCAATTTCTCACCTTTCAAAAGACCAAGTTCGATGAGTTTTTCTATATTCAGTATCACGGTTCCTAAAAGGCTGGGTGGTAAGTGCCGTAGAAAGATTGGGATAGAAATTACATTTGTGTCATAGTGTCTACTTGGTCTTATGAGAAGGGTCTCAGGCCTGAGAAGGTATAAATGTTCTCCCAGGATGCTACAAGCTAATAACTTCCACTAAGAGAAAAGGTGGTCTGCAGGAGACAGAGTGTTCCAGTCAGGTTTGCTCTGAGCTCTGGGTGTCCTAGCCTGGGTGGGAACTAGCTCCCCGGTCCTGATGAATGAGATATGTTGGGGTGATGATGGGGTTGCATTCTTGGTGCGATGGGATGGAGGCCCAGGCCTCACCATCCCCTCCTTTACTAGCTGGATGGCCTGGGGTAAGTTCCTTTGAACTCTTTGAGTGTCTTGGTAACATTGTTGGCAAAATAATGATACCCTCATAAGTTCGTTATGAGACCTCAGTGACTAAGCACATATAAAGCACAGCCCAGTACTAGGCATCGCACAAGAGCTCAAATCATGTGCCTTTCTTTCCTGTCTTTTTGCCGTGACTTTATTTCATTACAGATATTACATTACAGATATTTTAATGACAGTATCTTTTATTTTAGTTATTACACATAGCTTTCAAGACTTTCATAAATACAGATAAATGGATAAAGATGTGGTATATGTGTGTATATATATATATATATATACACACACACACACACACACACACACACAATGGCATACTACTCAGCCATAAAAAAGGAATGAAATATTGCCATTTGCAGCAACATGGAAGGACCTAGAGATTATCAAAGTGAAGTCAGACAGAGAAAGACAGATATCATATGATATCATTTATATGTAGAGTCTAAAATATGACACAAATGAACTTACTTACAAACCAGAAATAGACTCACAGACATAGAAAACAAACTAACAGTTACCAAAAGGGAAAGGAGTGGAGGGATAAATAAGGAATTTGGTTATTAACAGATACACAGTACTATATATAAAAATAGATAAACAACAAGGACCTACTGTATAGTACAGGGAACTATATTCAATATCTTCTAATAAACTATAATGGAAAAGAATCTGAAAAAGAATATATATGTATATGTATAACTGAATCACTTTGCTATGCACCTGAAACATTGTAAATTGACTACACTTCAAAGAGAAAAAGAAAAAGAAAAAAAGAAAAAGGTTTCATACAGATGATGATTTTTGATAATGTACTTCTTAACCTCTTAGCACTGACCACACATGCCATTATTGACTTTTTATATGATTATCTGTTTCATCTCTCTCTTCTTAGGCTATACTAGCTTTTCAAAGAAAGGCGCCATGCCCACCTTGTTCACTTCAGTATTCCTGGTGCCTTCCATCACCTGGCATAGAGGACACAGTCAATATTTGTTCGATAAATAAATTAACCCTTATGAGAACCCAGACTTACATGTGATGAGGGAGAAGGAGTTCCATTGGAAAGGTAGGTGGTTGATGGGTGAACAAATATAGTTCTACTCTCCCAGGTCCCCTGCTCCTGCTCTAACGCTCACCCGGTAACCCTACAGCTTTTCAGTAGGACTGGGAGTTCCCTGGCGTGGTGTTGTCCAGGACCTAGATACCTGAAGTGAGGTCAGGTTGGATGAAAGAGGATAGCAAGGATGAATTAAACCAGAAGCCTTCTAATTTCTTTTGTGTGTGTGTCTGTCCTTATTTTAAAAAAATTTTTTTTGAGGTTCCACATATAAGTGATAACATACAGCATTTTTCTTTCTCTTTCCGGCCCACTTCACTTAGAATGACAATCTGATGATCTTCAGGTCCATCTATGTTGCTGCAAATGGCATTCTTTTATTCTTTTTTATGGCTGAGTAGTGTTCCATTGTATATATGTACCACATCTTCTTTATCCAGTCATCTGTTGATGGACATTTTGGTTGTTTCCATGTCAGAAGCCTTATAATTTCTACTTGGAAAACCTTGGGACAAACTAACCACAAGCCTTAAGTGTCAGCCTCTTTCGGGTCACATCTCCTCTAGACTCCAACTCTGCTGAGTTCTCTCTCATGTCAGGTTTTGTGCATGTGATATTTCCTTTATCTTTTCTATCGTCTACTGTACACACCCCCTCCCTTGCCTGCCTAACTCCTATTCATTCAGATCTCAGCCCTTGGTGCACCGTATCAATTTAGGTTAGATACTGGTTTAAGTGCTTCCAAATCTTGTATTTCATCCTCGGCAAATTGTATCATGTTACACTGTAATTTCCTTACTTCTCTGTGTCACTCTCCAACCCTTAAGCTTCCTAAGAGGGAGAAATGTGTCTATGTCGTATGCCCAGGGCCCAGCACAATGCCTAGCATAAAACAGGAGCTCAAAAAATATTCCTTGACTGAAAGTACAAAGTGGAAAGGGAACGTTCCACATAAACTCCTCTCCCCCATTGAAAACAACTTTCATTATTGGGAAGGCAGATCAAATCACCAACTTGAAGACAATATACTTGTGTGGGTCCCCTGGACATTTATTATGTAGATCTATGGAGATAAGGGAAAATCTTTGTAAATGATTTAAGAAAGCAGGCTTTTGAATCCATCTGCAAAATAAGCTCTTTTCTGATCTTCCCCGTTGTGGACGGGCTTTTTGAAAATGAGATGAATGAAGTTGGTTCGTCCTTCTTGACTCCCTTACTGTGGCTACATTGACTGTTTGGATTTCCTGTGTCTCCATCACTTTGGCTCCATTTATAACAGGAAATAAGCCCTGCCCTCTGGGATATCTCTGTCTTTCTCTGGTCTCTAGCACAGGTGCCCAACACAACACACATGCTCCAGGTCTTTGAAAGGATGTTTAGGGGCACTTCAGTTAAATGAAGTCTGAGAACTTCCAGGGTTTCCAAGATCTAAGCAGCCAGGAACAATCCCCCACTGTTTTCAATGAAGGCAAACAGAAAAAATAAAGTGGAGGAGGAGGAGCCAACTCTGGTCTCTGATAAATAACCTTTCCATGTGCAGTGCACATCAGTCTGACATAAGTAATTAGCTGTCAGGTGCTGGGCTTCACTGTCAGAGGCCAATTTTCAGATTAGTGTTAATTGCAGGGGGTCCTGATGGCCTTTGCTCCCACCCCCTCACCCCTTCAGCGGGCCGCCTCCCCCAGCCGGCTGCCATTTTGACTGGAGCCTGGAGTAATGGAGCTGGCAGGGTGGAATCAATTACTGGCCAGTGAAGATTTTCCCACAGGTCTGGGCTTGGGAAAGCAGGGGCTCTTCCTGCTGCCTAGACAGCTGGCCCGCTGTCCGCTGGGAAAGCAGCCTGCAGAAGGAGAGAGGGGCCGCGCGCAGGGGCCAGCCCGCCGACAGCCCATACATTATTGAGAGAATTTGGCAAAGGTGCATTTGCGCCCTCTCCTTGTCCTCGCCCTTTCCTGGGTTTGTGTCTGCACTGACTACTGGTTTATCCCAACATCTTGCTGTCCAGCTGAAAACACAGACACAGAAATCTCCCAATCCAATTTGTTAATGGGTCTCCGCTCAAGGGAAAAAAAAAGAGAGAGAGAAACAAATGAAGATGGCATGGTGTTGCAATAGTCTAACACCAACATTAGGACATGTTATTTATACAACTGTGAAAATTTGAACATTTTCAATTATTAGGGTTGTGCTTTGTATAATTTTGGTTCAGTTGGAGTCGCCATACATCATTTATAATAGGACCTGGGTTTTATTGTCACTTCCAGAGTTTCAAGACATTTTGGGCTTTGGTCACCCTAGGATGTATTTTGGGATTGCATTTTGAAAATCCACCCCCAGGGTTTTCTGCTTAGCAACAGTAATAGAATCTACATGAAGATGTTTTGTTCTCAGTGACCTACTGTGGTCTATACCTTTAGCTGAAATTTTGAGCAAGAATAACCATTTTTTAAAAGCCTTTTATTATTATTATTTTTTATGAGGGGGCGGTCTTTAGGTTTATTTATTTCTATTTGGAGGAGGTACTGGGGTTCGAACCCAGGACGTCATGCGTGCTAAGCATGTACTCTACCACTTGAGCTACACCCTCCCTCCTAAGAGTAACCATTTGAATGCTGGAAAACTGTGCCTTAATCTTCTTCATCGGCCTATTTTCTTTTTTACTATGCAAGTTAATTCAAACAATAATCCAACATTGTTTTAACAGTATTATTGACCTTTTGAAAGCAAAGAGTTCATGTGCCAAAGCCCATTTGCCAATGATGTAAACATTTCAGAGAAATTTTGGGTTTTGAAAGATGCATTTAACTATTCAACTTTCTATAAAAAGGCATTAAAATAAGACAAGAACACTGAAAGAGTGATATAAAAACTAGTGCCACACTATAAAAAACTAAAATATTTATACATAAAATATTTTCTTTATAACCTCTTATTTGATTTCCTTCTTACCGTTTTTCTTTTAGGAAACCAACATTCAGGCTGAATTCTTCTCTCTCTGTCTTGTGTGTAAAACTTCTATGGATCTTGGAGTTTAGCTGCATAATTGAAATAGTCTTTAATTACAATTAGTTAGTTCAAGATTAGACAAGAGTTTGATCATTAAGCATGGGTCAGAAAAGTAAAAAAACCAACAAATGTAAGATGTGGGATGTTGCAGTTAAAAGGTCTATATCTCTTAGGTGACAACTTTCTGATACGAGACCCAAAAGGTCTCTTGGAAACATAACAATTAGGATGAGAAATACAACTCTGAAATCCACCTGGACAGCCCTCCTATAGTCCAAGAAACATGATCGTGGGAGAAGTCACCTTTCTCCTCATCGAGATAAGTGGTCCCTGCTCTTTGCCCTGGAGGAAAACTAGAGGTGGGAGCACAGGAGGTGGAGTTAGGAACCCAGAACCCTCCCTCCTACTCTCTGCACTGAGCTCGGGTGGGAGGACTAACAGTGACTTCTTTACACACCTGTGACAATTTAAAGGATTCTAAATTCCACAATGAAGGGTTTGTGACCAAAGTCCTGTTGTGCCATGTCCTGGTTAAGCTCTGTGGAATCTTGAATCCCTAATAACTGAAGTTCAAAATGATGTCAACACTTGTTTTTTAAGAGCCACTACCAAATTATTCTGCCTGGTTTCTCGCATGGAGCAGTCTCGTGTTAATTAGGATACTGTAGTTCTGTGATGTGACTCACTAATCGAATTTCTGCTTTTAGAACATTCATCTAGTTTGTTTCAAGATTTTGTTGGCTGGAAAAGATTATTCTCCTCATTTTGAAAAACATAAAAGGCTTGGCTGTAGGTTGCCTGGGGGTGTCCTGACCAATGTACAAGGGCATTCACCAAATTCTGAGCTCTTTATTTTTAATTCTTGTTTTTATCGAAGTGCAGTCGATTTACAATGTTAGTTTCAAGTGTACAGAAAAGTGATTCACACATAGATACATATTTTTTTCAGACTCCTTTCCATTACTGCTCTTTTTCTTGGATGCCTCTGGTGTGTAAAGTCTTCAAGAACAGGGAATTTCCTATTTTATATTTATCTTCAAAATCCAGCACATAGAAGCCTATCTGTAAATGTTTGGTAATTTTTTTTTTTTTTTTTTTTTTTAGAAAAAGAGGAGAAAGAATGGAGCAGGAAGACAAAATGACATCAGAGGTTAGAACTCACCTGCTCAAGAATTATGAAATGTTGCAATAGTTGCAAATGTAGACTAAATCATCATCAAGATTGAATTTCATCGTGGTCCTTGTGCTCCTAGCTCTGCCATCAGACACGGGACTTAAGTCTAGGCCAGAAAACTCCGTCACGGATGTAGTGATTAAAAAAATCATAATAATAAAGTTCACTGTCAGTTGTGTAATTCGTTATGATTTGTTTCTATGACTTTGTGAGACTTTTCATATGAGGGTAATGGGTACACATTACTCCATGATCCTGAGATTCAAGACATGTCACATTTACTGTTATGTCTAAATTAAAATAAATTAATTAAATGAAGTTTAGCCCTGAACAATCTAGCTGGACGTACCTCCAGTTTCAGTTATTGTTTTAGTGTTCTCAGTTTCTCCCCCTTGAGATTATGCGAGGGTCGTAGGGCTTCTGCCATCCAGGGAATAAATGAGGAAGGGCCTCTGGTCTTCAGCTTAACATGTTTGCCGAAGAGAAGCCCATAATCGAAGCTCCTTCATCTTCTTAAAGGAAGGTGATTCCTTTAGTGTGGGGCCGAGTGAGAGTCTCAGATGTTAAGCACACCCCTCAAAACCACAGAGCTCAGACACTTGTCCTCTCTGCTGGAGGCCCTGCTGCCTCCTGGGGGCACTGTTTGAGGGGGGTCCAGGGTCCATCAGGCTACTCATTGGACAGCTTCTCCAAATTTCAATGAAAGGGTGACATAAGAGACACCTCTACCCCCGTCCCTTTCTGGGATCAAGAGCTGTTACTCACAGAAAACACACTAACCTCTTGCCCAGAAGAGGAGGTAAAGTCCTTGAGTGATGTTTATTTTTTCCATGATATCCCGTAACTATTTATGATGTGAAGTTAACACTACTTAAATACTATGATATAAAGGCAATGCTTTTATGTTTCATGATAAGGGGATAAAAGAAAGAAAAAAACCCCAAAGGTATCTGTAGATGTTCATAACAAAACAAGGAAGAAATACTCATGAAAGTTGGAGTCCTCATTTCTGAATCTGGTCACGTGGCCACGTTGGGATTTAGCAACTGCCTTCTTCTATGGCCCGTTCTATATTCTCTTTACCTTCAGCAAACACCTCGACTGGTCATGGTTCTTTACAACGTGGAGTGACCCCAACCTTCATTCCTGATGGTTCTGGGCCATTGGTAGTCCTGCCTGGATCGGGCTGTTGTAGGCTTCCATCGCCCTTAATCACAGGGCAGGAAAATACTAAGAGGGGTCCCGGGGGCTCTCCCGTGTCCCGGACATACACCCCCTTCCCTCCATTGTGAGGTAGCAGTGCCATTTTCCTCTTGGTGGTCAGGATTCATCACACCAGCCAGTACAGCAACTCCCTTCTTTGCCTGTTGACTCAGAGGCATGAGGAACCCAAACTGACGGGGCAGCCGTCGGAACTTCCAGTTCAATAAAATCACTGTTGTGTCTCCGGGTGGAGGAAGCGATCTTCCCTTTAGAACTAAGACCTGTAGGCCAGCCGAGCATAAGGCCGTGGGAGCAGGGAGCAAGCAGGAGTGGTGCTGCTCCCACTTCTGCCAGTTGGTTCTTGGACCCACAGATCCCAGCTGTGGGACAGAACAGTAGGCTGGATGCTGGTTCTGAGCACACGTGGCCTCCTGGAGAACCTAGCCCCAGCCCTGCCGGTCACTGCCACCTCACTGGTGCCGAAACTGAGTCTCCAAAAGGCTGTTCCACTGTGTGTGGGCCTGCTCGGGTCCTAGCACACATCTACTTCCATTTGGTGATGGAGGGCTGCTGTGCATGTCCACTTCTATGGCTTAACGGGTCAGATAACCTCCAGTTCTCGACGGGCAGCTCAGGTTGCCTGGTAACTTGGTGACCCATGGTTAAGCACGGAGTCTCTGTGAAGGCTCGTAGCAGGGCCGATTATCTGCAGAGGATGGCAGGGACTTGCTCCCAGATCCTAAGGGCTTGTACTAGCTTCACCCACACGGACCTGCCAAGGGCTCTGAGTAGCATCCTGTCTGCCACTGACATGTCAGGAACCATTGGATCTGGCGGTTCATGCGGCCCAAGTGGCAGGCACGCTCACACAGTGGTCTGCACCTTCTGCAGAACATTCTCTTTTTCTGGGCCCCACTCAGAACTAAGACCTTTTTGGGGTCACCTGCTAAGTGGGCTGGAGTCACACACTCAAATGAGGGAACTGTGTTGCCTCCAAAGCCCAAAGAGGCTCACGGGACGGGGTGTCTCTTTTCTGGTTGTAGGAGGGGCCAGACAACCACTTATTCTGCACCTTAGAATGGACATCTTATCATGCCAACACCACTGAAGCCTCAGGGATCTTACAGAGGTGGACGACCCTTGAATTTTTGTCTAATTTATTTCCCACCCTGACATACAAGTGTCTTACCCACAAGCCTTAGAGTAGTTGCTACTTCTTGCTCACTAGGTCCAAATCGGAATAATTTCATCAGTGTGATCACCAGTGTGTATCCTGATGGAGGGAAAGGCAGGCAGGAGCCCTGTGAACCAAATTCTCGTACTGGCTGGAGAGTTGATATACCCCTGAAGTGGAACAGTGAAGGTGTACCTTCGGCTTTGCCAGGTGAGGGCAGACTGCTTCTGGTGGGCCTTATGGACAGATATGGAGGAAAAGGCATTTGCCAGATCAATAGCTACATGCTAGATACTGGGGTGGGGCGGGTGTTAATTAACTCAAGCAAAGAAACCCTGTCTGTTAAAGCCGCTGTAATTGGAGTCATCACCTGGTTGAGCATATGATAATCAACTGTTATTGTCCAAAATCTGTCTGTCTTCTGGATTGGTCAAATAGGTGCATTGAATGGGGGTGTGGTGGAAATCAGTCCCCCCTTATCTTTCAAGTCCTTGATGGGGGCGCTCACTTCTACAGTCCCTCCAGGAATGTGGCAGTGCTGTTGGGTCACCATTTTCCTAGGTAGGGGCAGCTCTAGTGGCTTCCACCTGGCGTTTCCCATTATGATAGCCCACAGATCAGAGAGCCAACGTGGGGATTCTGCTAGCTGCTAAGTATGTCTATTCCAGTTATGCATTCCAGAACTCAGGAAATAACCACAGGAGGGGTGCAGGGACCCACTGTGAGACAGACCGGAGCTAACACTCCATCCATCATCACCTGACCTCCATAAGCTCCTATCCTGATGCGTGGACCACGGTGACAATTTGGGTCTCTTGGAATTGGTGTCAGTTTAGAGTCACTGTCTTGTAGTTCCCGAAAGTTCTGATTATTTCCTTTTCCTCAGTGCTCGATGTACAGTGACCCTGGTAAAATCCTGTAGGTCCCTTTGGGGAAGGCTGGGAGAAAGATTAACAGTATACCTTTTTGGCAGAGTACCGGGGTCCTTTCTTAAGGGAAACTGGCCTCTCCTTCATTCAAAAGCGTTCTAGGTCTGCATATTGCTTCAAGCTCCGGGAACTGATTGAGGGGATGTGACCTTCTGTTTTTATGATTCACGTAAGACTTCTGTTTACTTGACCTAGAACTTTTCAGCTTTCATGGGTCAAGTAAGAATTCAGTAGGCTTCTGGGTTAGTAAGGGCTCTCCAGAGAGACAGAACCGATAGGGGAGTGTGGTGAGATGGAGAGGGTTTTTCGGTCCATCTCAGAGCTGCTCTTGGCTTGCAGGTGACACAGATATTGGGAGTGAGGATGTCCACTCGGGGGCCTGCTGTGGGGGGGGGGGTGCGGTGGCCTTGCAGCAAAAACACAGTGGGGCTGGGGACTGCAGGGCTAGAAGACCAGATGGAGGATGGGGCAGCAACTCAGAGGGGTTAATCACCAATGAAAGCCAAGGGGAGGCCGAGTCAGCGGGGAGGGGCCCCATGCCCTGAATGAACTGACAAAGAATAGAGTTTATCAGCTGCAGGATGCTAGCAACAGACACCAGCTGAACGCGCAGGAACCACTGAAGCCAAAGATTCCCCGGTGGAGTTCAGAAGAGCCACTCTGCAGCTGGTCCAGAGAACAGCAGGCCAGGCCCAAGACCCAGTCACCCGGCCTCCGTGAGGTCACTGGGATGCTCGGAACACCTAGCTGCCTTTCTGGAGAGGACTGAGGGAGGAGAGATTTAAATGAGAGAGCATCACCCAATGAACTGTCTGAATGTATTGCACTTTATTAAAGTTTAAGACAGAGATTTAGCTGTTGTTTTCTCACATCCTAGCTGATGGGGCCAAGTCAAATCAAATGCAGAGCAAAAAATCAGCAACTTTTCTCTGCTTATCTGAGTTGCAGCGTGAGTACACTTGCAGTCCCTCCATGCCTGTGACTCGTTTCTCTCAGTAAATGAAGTTCTCTAAGCCGTGATCAGGCACATCCTCGTTGGCTGGGGAACATGGAAGCCCGGCTGTGGGAACGAGAGCACAGCCTTTCCTCTGTCGGTGCCTCTCTTTTCTCATTTGTAAAATGACAGTGGGGGTTAAGATGTTCTGTAATGTTTTTTTCCACTCCCCAAATTCTATAACCAAATAAGAAAAGAAAAACATGTTCATGGCACTCCGTGGACTATGCTGGTCCTTTTCAAACCTTCCACTACAGTTTTCTGATAGCAGAGAGAGAGCTCATACCTCCCTGGGTTGTCCTGGGTGTGGCTTAAAGCAGCCCACTGCAGGTGTTTCCAGAAAGTTCCATATAGTCCCATGTTTTATCTCTTAAATACATGCACATTTTGTATTATATTTTCTAATATATTTGCTTTTGTTTTTAATATAAAAACAATGATTTAAATTACTTTCCATTGACTAGAACTGATGAACTGGAAGAGACATCACATTTATCTCGTGGCTTCAATTACTCCCAGGAGTGCTGCTCACACCCTGGGGAGCGCTTGTTAGAAGCCCAGGGTGAGATTGCTGTGAGGACTGACTTAGGCTGATGTACCTTCTCGTGTAGAAGTTCAAGTCCTAGATCTAGTGACCAGGGAGAAAATCTTCCCCACTCCTCCAGTGCAGGCTTTAGTTTGCTCATGTATAATAGAGAGTCCTAGTCAAAACCACCGTGAGACCGCACCCCACGTGTACTAGCGTGGCCACTGCCGAAAGAACAGAAAGTAACACGTGTTGATGAGGATGTGGGGAAGCTGGAAGCCTTGTGCTCTGTTGGTAGGAATGTAAAATGATGCAGCCACCCTGGAAAATAGTATGGCAGTTCCTCTAAAAATTAAAAATTAAAAATAGAACTACCATAAAATCCAGCAATGCCGTCTCTGGATTTATATCCAAAAGAACCCAAAGCAGGATCTTAAAGGGATATTTGCACACCTATGTTCATTGCAGTGTTATTCCCAATAGCCAAGAGGTGGAAGCAACCCAAATGTCCACCAACATACAAATAGATAAAGAAAAGGTAGTGTGTGTTTTATATATATATGTGTACACACACACCCAATGGAACATTATGTAGCCTTAGAAAAGTTGGAACTCCTACCACAGGACACAACACAGATGAACCTTGAGGAGGTTATGCTAAGTCAAATAAGCCAGTGACAGAAGGACAAATACTATATGATTCTACTCACTGGAAGCATCTAAAGTAGTCAAAAGCATTGAAAACAGAAAGAAAAAAGGTGGTTGCCAAGAGCCAGTGGGAGGAAGAAGAAGGAATTAGAAAAGTATAGAGTTTCAGTGTTGTATGGTTAAAAAGTACCAGAGATCTGTTGTACAACATGAATTGTACCAGTGGATACTTGGTTAAAACGTCAAATTTGTTCATGTGTTTTTTTTTACCATAACAACAACAACAACAACAACAAAACAGAGTGCCCTCATTTAGATGGCGGGATTTTCTTTAAAAAACAACAAGCAGAGATACTGGTCCACTGAATGTCAAGGTGCAGTTTTCTTACAGCCCCAACCTATGCTCCTTCCCGGCTCCCTCTACCCTGTGAAGCCATGGGACGTGCCCTTCCTGCCTTTAAGTGTCCCTGGCTACCTAAAGTTCAGGGAAGCTGGGTTAGTGAGTTGTGGAAGATTCACTGCCAATTTTACCATTTCCACTTTCCAATTTATTTGTTGTCATTAATTAAATTCCAATCATTTTAAAAGACATTGAGGATAAATAAGAATGTAAATGTAGACAATCTCCCAGAATTCTTTTTTTTTTTAATTTTACACTATCATATTTTTTTAAATTGAAGTATAGTTGATGTACACTATTATATGTTACAGGTATACAATATAATGATGCACAAATTTTTAAAGGTTATACTCCATTTATAGTTGTTATAAAATATTGGCCACATTCCCCATGTTGCACGGTACATCCTTGTAGCTTATTTTGTACCTGTAGTTTGTACCTCTTAATCCTCCCCCTCCATCTTGCCCCTCCCCCTCCCCTCTCCCCATTGGTACCACTAGTTTCTTCTCTACATCTGTGAGTCCGTTTCCTTTCTGTTATATTCACTAGTTAGTTGTATTTTTTTTTTTAGATTTCACATATAAGTGATAACTTACGATATTTGTCTTTCTCTGTCTGACTTATCAATCTCCCAGAATTCTTTTGGGTAGTGTCAGTGCCTTTATTAGGGACGTTAAGGAGTAAATGGATGGGGACACACACACACACACACACACACACACACACACTCACACAGACACTCACATTCACTCTGACATGCCTTTCCCACCGCCCCAGTCTCACCTCACAGCAAACACGATGAATTCACATCCTGAGGCGGGTGTACCACCAACAAAATCTAACCGGAGGAAACAATTTCAATTCAATCAGAGGCCTCCTGCGGTTGAAGTTTACAAGGAGTGCTGCCAAGTCCCACTCTCTTGGCGGACAAACTGTGCAGACTTCGAGCCTGCTGGGAGGGCGAGGCAGTTCTTATTTTCAAAAGAGGGTCGATCCAAGATGTTTGTATTATTTGACTACTGTTGTTTTCTATGGAGCCGGGGGTTGCCGGGGGTGGGGGTGGGAAGTCCTTTCCTTGTTCCTGATATTTTCCAGAGATCAAAATGAAAACACAATGCACTGAGAGTAATCAGCAAGCCTTCAGAAGAATTGCATGTACTTTTGATTCCTATAAAACCCACACAACACTTCTTTAACCTTTCATTAGGCTCAGAGGTACACAACCCAGCAGGGAGATTTGGATCCCAGCACAGGTGTCAGCTTCCTAATCCTTCCGCATTCTTGGCAGGTATTTGGGGGGATCGTCAGCCCCGGGAGGTGTTCTTCCTGAGCCCATTTGCATTTGGTTCCCTACCAGACAAGGTCCTGAGGAGTGAGTAACAGTCAGTTCCTGCTCTTTGGGAAGTTTCTGTGTGAAACCAACAACATGGACTCAGATACACTTGTAAGACGTTAGTCGTGTATCCTTTTACTCAAACAGCAAGTGTCCACCTCTGCTGTGGTCAGGCGCTGTGTTAAGTATTACGCACACAGGATTATAACAGAAAACTGCCCTCAGCAAGCTTCTAGTCTGGGCAGTGAGATGGACAAGCAGAGAATGACAATGCGGGGAGGGAAATGCCCGGAGAGGTGGTGTCTGTTAGGTTTTTTCGGTAGCAAGGAGCAGAGTGCCACTTAAATATCTCATATACGGACAAGGGGAATCACATGGAACCAGGAACAGCTTCACTTGCAGGCCTCTGGGAAGTTGGAATGCTGTGTGAAAATGGGAAAGAGGGACAGGATCCCAGGCAGCTTTTATAACCACGTCACTGAGACACTTGCTGGGGTGACAGTTGCCCTCCGCTTCTCCCACTTCCGTTCCATAATCTCATTTCACTTGCGCTCTTTTCTCCACCTCATGCCTCCTACTTCCTCATCCTGGCTGTTTACTAATAACTTCTTTTGACTGTCTCAGGAGATCTGAATACTGTCTTCTTTCAGCTTCTTCTTCTGATACCCAGTGCCCAATCTGGTGCTCCACGTCCAATAAACCCATCTCATCTCTGTGGGGCCAACTTTTTATTCCAGCCCACTTATAGGCCACCTATAGATGGACCTGAGGCTTGTGTGGTCCCGTCCACTGTGGCCAAGGGGCTAGCCATCTAGCACCATAAACTTCGTGGGAGAGGCACACAGGGCAACTCCCTATAGGGAGCTCCTGGGCTGGCAGCTAGAGGCTGCTGTCATCAAAGCGATCGCTGTGGATATGGGAGGAAACACACAGAGCTATGGGAACACGGAGGAGGGCAACCAACTCAGCCAGTAGGCTGAGAAAGGGCTTCACAGGGGATGCTACCTCTGAGGTGAGCTTGAAGAGGGAGAGAAAGGTTCTTCAGAGGGGGTCCCTGGGGTGATGGGGCTGGAGGTGGAATAACAGCATCCAAGACAGCAGACACTTCAGTTTAAAGGTCCAGAGAGCTGTGTGTGTGGGGGTGGGTTGGTGTGGCTATGTGTTGTTATTCTAGTCTGATTGTTTGGTTTGTTTTTGTTTTTTTAGTTGAAATATTATTGACTAACGATGTTATGTTAGTTTCAGGTGTGCAACATAGTGATTCAATATTTTTATGCATTACAAAACGATCACCATGCTAGGTCTGGTTACCATCTGTCACCACACAAAGTTATTACGATCTTATTGACTATATTCCCTGTGTTGTGCATTATCTCCCAGTGACTTGTTTATTTTATAACTGGGAGTTTGTACCTCTTAATCTCCCTTACCTATTTCACTCATTCCCCCACTTCCCCTCTGGCAACTACCTGTTTGTTCTCTGTGTCTATGGCTCTGTTCCTGTTTTGTTATGTTTGTTCATTGGTTTTATTTTTTTAGATTTCAGGTATAAGTAAAATCATATAATATTTGTCTTTCTCTTTCTGACTTATTTCACTTAGCACAGTACGCTCTAGGTCCATCCATGTTGTCACGAATGGCAAGATTTTGTTTCTTTTTATGGTTGAGTAATGTTCTATTATATGTATGTGTATGTGGCAATTAAAATTAGGTAATTACTAATATATATATACTATATATAATATATATATATACACACATATATATATATTATATATATATGTATACATATATACCACATCTTCTTTTTCCGCTCATCTATTAATGGACATTTACACTGCTTCCATATCTTGGCTATTGTAAGCAATGCTGCAGTGAACATAGAGTGCATATATCTTTTTAAATTTCTTTTTTTGTTTTCTGCAGAAAAATACTCTGAAGTGAGATTGTCGGATTGTATAGTAGCTCTATTTTTAATTTCTTGAGGAATCTCCACATTGGTTTCCATAGTGGTTACACCAATTTACATTCCCACCAACAATGCACGAGGGTTCCCTTTTCTCCACATCCTCGCCAACACTGATTTCTTGTCTTTTTGGTAATAGTCATTCTGACAGGTGTGAGGATCATTGTGGTTTTGATTTGCATTTTTCCCCACTTTCTCATTTTGCTCTCTTGCTTTGTTTCAGCACATTTTCTAGTAGCTTCCTGAGAAAAGATGAGTGAGAACTAAATTTTAGTGTTATATTAGTCAGCTTTGGCTGTCATAACAAAATATCACAGACAAGGGGGCTTAAACAACAGAAATTTATTTTCTGACAGTTTTAGAGGCTTGAAGTCCCATATCAGAGAGCTAGTCAGCTCTGTTCCTGGGGAGAGCTCTCTTCCTGGCTTGCAGGCAGCCGCCTTCTTGCTGCGTCCACACGTGGCCTTTCCTCCACACGTGTTCGCGGAGAGAGCAGGAGCAAGCTCTCTGGTGTCTCATCTCATAAGGTCAGTAACACTATCAGATCAGCTCCACCCTTATGACCCCACTTAGCCTTAATTACTTCCTTAGGGCCCCATCTCCCAATATAGCCACATTGGGGGTTCAACATATGAATTTGGGAGAACACCAACATTTAACTCATAACATGTGTATTTTTAAAAATGTTTATTCTGTTTTCACATTTGGTTGTTCTTCACCAAGGTGAGAAATAACTTTGAAGTCATCATTGTCTTGGGTGGCTTGCATTTTCTGTTGAGAAGTCTGAAGGCATTTTGATTTGTGATCATCAGTAGATGAACTGCTCTCTCTGTCTCTTAGTCTCTCTCTCCTTGCCTTCTCATTTGTAAAATCTTTGTCCTCAGTCTAAATTGAACTATGATATGCCTCTGTGTGTATTTATTTTCACTCATCATCCTTTCCATGTAGAATCTCAGGTAAACGTTTAAGTTACTTCTTTCATCGTTTTTCTCTGCTTTGTTTCTGCTTGTCTCTTACTCTAGAACTTTTATTTTTCACATTATTATACCTCCTGGATTGATCTACTGATTTTTTTCTCTCCCGTGCCCCCATCCTCCATCTCTTCATTTTTTGCATTATTCTCTGGGAGATTTACACAACTTTACCACCTAAATTTTCCACAGAGTTTTTAATTTTGCATTTAAAAAATTTTTTAAAACTACATTTTTTTTGTGTGTTTTCTGAAAGTTTCTTTCCTTTTTTCTTTTTTAAAAATTATTCCATTCCTGTTTCACAAATGTGATGTATATATTTTTTAACAGTTGGAAGATTTTAAGGATAGTTTTTAAAAGTTGTTTTAGAAAAGTTTCCCCTTATTTAGTCTTGAATTACTTTCTCTCTCTCTTTTCCTTTTTGCAGGCTCTCTGAAGGGATCTGGCCCTGGACTCCCCCAAACCCTCCACACTTTCTTCTAGGGTTTGCAGACCATATTTTCAGAACCATTGGCCTACTCTCTGGTGACTTTAATGAAGGAAATTTTCATAGAATGATGGGGCAGAAGGACGCAGGGGCATAAGGACCAGATGGGAAGGTATAGAATTGAAGAAAGCAAAGACAGTCCTTTTAGGACGCTTGTCTACAGCTTACAGAAATTGGCAATTAAAATTAGGTAATTACTAATACAAACTATAAACATTTATTACCCAATTAACTCAATTTAGAACAAAGTGTAAAGAAAAGGCTACAACTTGACATCTGGATGAAATTCAACTATTAGTGAACCTTGCCTACTCTCACTCTTGTTTCATCTTTGATGCCAAGTAAACATCCTTCCAGAGTCAATCTTTACTTATTACACCTTTTGGGACCCATGAGTTCTCTGTCTCTGGATTCAGAAATACAGTATTGCAGGGACCTTGGTCCTCAAAGAGCCGAAGACATGGCTCCATCCAGTCTTTACTTACATAAAACCTTTTGGAACTAAAAGGCATCCTGGTGCCTTATGGGCATTTCAAACCTGGCTTTACTTCTGGGCTCTCTTTTCTATTGCAGTGACCTACATGTCTGTGATGACATGAGCACCACACTGTCGTGATGACTGTAGATTTATAGTAAGGTTTGAAACCAAGTAATATAAGTCTCCTAATTTTGTTCTTCTTTTTAAAATTTGTTTTGGCCATTCTAGGACCTTTCCATTTCCATATACATTTTAGAATCAATTTGTCTTTTTCTATCCAAGACTTGTTGGGGTTTTGACTGGAATAACTGATCTAAAACTATAAATCAATTAGGGGGAAAACTCATATCAATACTGATCATTCAGATCACGACCACGGCTTGATTAATTTCGCTAAATCTCCTTTCTCTTAGGAATGTTTTTGTAGTTTTGTTACACTTACGTTATTAGTTTCATCCCTAAATGTTTCATGTTTCTTTACGCTATTACAAATGGTAACTGTTCACTTTCTAGTTTTTAAAATAGACTCCACATTTTAGAGAAGTTTTAGGTTTATAGCAAAACTGGGGGGAAGGTACAGAGATTTCCCATGAGGCCCGGCCCCATGTAGGCACAGCCTCCCCATTATCAAAACCCCACACCAGAGTGCTGTTTGCTGCAAGCGATGAATCAACACTGACGCATTATTACCACCCAAAGTCCGTAAGTTTACATTATGGTTCACTCTTGGTGTGGTGCATTCTGTAGGTTTTGACAAATGTACAGTGACCTGTATCCGCCGTTATTGTATCACGCAGAGCAGTGTCGCTGTCCCCAAAATCCTCTGGCCTTTTCTTATTCATCCCCAATTCCCTCCTTACTCCTTAGAACCACTGATGTTTTTACTGCCGTCGCAGTTTGCCTTTTCCAGAATGTGCTATAGTTGAAATCACACAGTTTGTAGCCGTTTCAGATTGGCTCTTTACTTAGTAATACCTGTGATATGCTAGGTTCAGGATGGATAGTTTTTGCGTTTGCTAAGAACAGGAAGGAAGAGGGGAAGTTAGGAGTGGAGGTAAATGGAAATGGTGAAGCTATTTCCAATCTTTAAGGAAGAAAGGACGGGGATGTGAGAAGAGAGTGAGATCACGTTCAAGAAGCAACGCTTACTATTCGGCATGTTGGCTCTCCCGCAGTCTAATCAGGCTGCCCGGGGGAAATGGCTTGACAATCACTAAAGTGAGGAAACACAGACATCTCCTGGGTCCAAGCCCATGTCCATGACCGCAACCCACACCTTTTGTCCCTCCTCCTGCTCAAATTTGTAGCTAAGCAATCCCTCACTTGGCAAAAAAATACCAAGAACAACCAGAAAAGGAAATGAGAATTTATATTAGCCTCCATTTTCTTTGGGGGAAATAATGTAATTACTGTACATATGGGAGGAAAACCCAGATTACATGCTGAATCTCACGGACAGGCAGACTGTGGGGCAGCACACTGTCGTCACTTGTCACTTCGGGTGTTTTCATCTCCAGCTGTGAAGGCACTGCTATTGAATGGAGTTTAAAAGACAAGGAAGCTTTGTGTAAACATCAGACCTCTGGGATGTTGAAAGCGATGCATTCTAGACTAGGAAGTCATAAGAATAACTAGCCAGTAAACACCTGTTCTGCTTGGTGCTCAGTCTCTTATGTTCTGCCCTCAGAGCTGGGGCAGCTTGATTCTTTGAACCTTGTTACATTGTAAATATCCCTGGGAAGGGCACTGACTTGTGTTCGTCATTGTGTGCCTGTGAAAGTAGAAAGGAGAGTGGAACACAGCAGAGGATCTTAGTTCTAGTCACAGCTCTGCGCCTGGATCTCTGTGACCATGGGCAACGCTTTCAATTTCCATGACCTCATCTGCACACAAAGAGGCCGAGCTAGATGATCTCTGACGTGCCTTTCAGGTTCCGCTATGAGTCAATGAGGAAAGACTGTGGGCAGGAGCGTTTTCAGAAGGGGGATCCGAGTGAGCAGGCAAGTTTCTACCCTCAGGGCAAAGGGCCCAAAAGGGAGAGGCGGGACCCAGTGCCAAATGATCTTAGGCCATATTTATGTCAAGGAAAACCCCTGGGGCTGCATACCGAAATGAGTTTATCAGTAATAAAAACTGTCATCAGTGCCTGTTCTGGGCTCCCGCCGTCTTATTACCCTTTACCTCAAGTACTCATGGTTCAGGAGAATTGCGGATGTTAGGACTGTAGTGCACACATGTCTGACAGGTCTGCGCTGCTGCCTGAATCCTACATCCTGTACATTCACATCCGTGAGAATCAGCCAGTGCTGATCTGCCTCTCTGGAGCGGTGGGACGGAGGTGTTTATAATTAACCAGCCTACCAGTCTTATCTCAAGCACTTGCTAGGCAGAAAAGGTGACAACAGGCCTTCTTTGGGATGGAAGCAAGTTCAAGTACAAAGAATTGAGAAGGTGTAGGATATCCAGGTGGAGGCATCCAGGAGGCAGCTGGAAATATGGGTCCACAGCCGAGGGGAGAGCTGGATGTAGGAGTTCTTCACCTACAAGGGATAGTTGGTGGCCACGATCTTCCAACTTTAAAAATATGTATATATTTAATTGTGTATTTTATTTCCTATAATTTACAGCATAAATTATATGGTGTGACACAGAACTAGAAAAATATTTGAAGGATTTATGTTTCAAAGTCCTAAATGTGGCTGCCTCTTTTGAGTGGCTCAGGAGAAGGTGAGAGTTGAAATTAGGGTGTGTTCTGATGAGAGTAGTTTTTGATTCTGATCGTGTTCCTCGTACATGTCTCCACTTCTAAACCAGGGACAGCTCAGTCTCTGCCTCATTTTGGTGGAGACAGTTCCCTCGTCAGTAGGAGCCTGGGGGCAGGGAAGTTTGCAGGGTCTACGGGATGGAGGTGCAGGGGTGAGAGGTAAGCTGGGTGTGGACGTGGGGGGACCTGGTGCCAGTTTCTGTTCTCTCCTCAAGCAGGTTAGTGCTGGGACTCCTCCTCCACTTTCCTGACTTCCCCATGGGCCCCAGGAAGCTCAAGGTCTCCTTGCAAAGAGGCTGACTCTCTCCGGCTAGAGGCATCCTGCTGACTTAGAGACACACGGAGATAATTAACTGGTAGTTTCTGCCACGACCTGCTGACCCCTCATAGGAACCCTCCTAAAGATCAAATGACTTATTAGTTTTTTCCTTGGTGTCTCTGGTGCCTGTAACGTTCACAGTAATCTTGACATTTGTGTTTACCATGAATATTCCAGCTAAAAACATCTTTTTCTCCTCTCTTGTCCCTGCCGTGCCCATCTGTAGTGCAAGGTATCACCTTTCTCAGAAGATACTCTCTGTAAAGCCCAGATGCTGTCGAGGCAGGCTGGGCTGTTTCCACACCCTGCTTCCCCAGTGTATGTGCATGTCTCCTACTTCGTACTCCAGCCTTGGGCTGAAGGCTTGGGGAGGATGGTTTTATGCCTCAGATACCTCATTCGTCAGAGCTGTCTTCCCAATCTCCCTCCACTGAGTGTCGCAGACCTTGAATGATTGTTTTCATTCAACCATTTAGCCCATTGCTTCTCTGACCAGCAGGCTAAACCTGAGTATCTCTCTGACTTCTGTGCTGTCATTAACATGCTTCTTGTTTAACTCAAAACAGCTGTTCCTCCTCCGCGTCCCATCCCCAGTCTTTCCTCCTTAGACAAACCTTACTTATCCAGAAACTTTGGAGAAAAAGTAGTTTTGAACAAATGAGAGTTCTGGAAAGATAAGGATTTGCCACTTTCAGGATGGAAATATCTTTAATTTTAACGCTTTGAATGGGAATCTTTCTAAAATACACTGGTTAGTATCTTCTTAAACAGAGGAAATAGAACATGATCTAACTTTTTCTTGATGCCTTGGGATCATTAGAGTGAACAAAGGTTTGTGCTCTGCTGCTATAGAGCAGGGCCCCGAGGGTCTTTTGGGGGCTATAAAAGGTCCTAGGTTTCTGTGATTCTGAAGTTATTTTGTAAACTTTTAAACTAACTCTCTCCCTGCTTTTTATCAGGCCACTACCTACCACTTCGTACTATCAATGTACTCATCTTGAGAAATTCTTTTACCCTACTTCTAATCTGCAATGTTTGCTGGGGGCATAGAAGACCAGTTCTCACACACACACACGAGCACATGTGCACATGTGTGTCTTAGGATTGTGGGAAAGAATTGTGAAAAAGGATCTGAGAGTTTTCTTTGAGTAAACTGCATAGACGGTGATTCCTCGATTTTGGTTTCCACAGAAGCCACTTTTGTTCATGTTTTTGCTTATTTTAGAAATGGAAATTTGCAGGACACAGCAGTTGAACATTGCTGAAAAAATTACTCTGAGATTTCTAAGAACCACCTGTCTTTCTAGAAACTTCTTCCTCCATTTCATTCCCGGTTATCCCTTCATTCTAGGGTGGGCACCTGGCACTGACAGGGGATCCTTTGGATGAGAGGTCCTGCATTCTGTTATCTCAACCTCACATACAAACTATTTCACTGACTATCTTTAAAAATATTATCATGATGTTCTCAAACCATTGTCATTTAAAAAAAATCCACAGGTGCGAAAACAAACTGCAGTCACAGAGCTAAGTCTTATTGTCCTCTTTGGCAAAGTTCTGTGAAAACTGAGCAAATGAACAGGGCCGTTTGACAGAGTGTAACCCATCTGAGTCCTATTGAGCAATGTCTTGAACGTAAGTCCTTTTCAACTAAGCGGAGGTATATTTTCTTTTATATTGTTGACTTTGACCCTGCAGTTTAGCAAAGAACACTTGGACAACATTTTCTGGGTCAATTGATCATCCGCTCAGAGCAGACATGCATTTTTCTCACCACGAGAGGGAAACCAAACCCATCGACATAATCCCTCATTCTGCTTTGTTTCTCTTCAGTCCTTCATTTTGTAGATTCTGAAATATTAATGAAGGGATGTGAAGGCGACGTGCTGTCTTCTCACACTCAGCCCCACTGGGAGCTTGGCCAGCGAGTGGGAGGACGAGAAATATCCTCATTTTTGCAAAACAAAGTGCTTCTCCAACTTGGGTTGTTGCGGAATTGTCTGCCTCCTCCTCTCTCAAGACGCTCGTTTCAAGTACAGATTCCTGGGCAGATTCTACACTTACTGAGTCAAAATTTCAGGAGGATGGGGCTTTGTGATTTGCATTTTAAATCAACCAGATGATGTCTAGGGTTTTTTGTTTGTTTGTTTGTTTACCTACTGAATTCTATTTATGTGACTCCTATAAATACTAAAAGTAGTTAAACTCAGTTAAATACATAGAGAACACGAATCATAATTAAACGGTATTGTAAGCATGCTACCTGTCACTTATATAGCCCCATTTTTCATCTTTCAAGGTGTTTTCCTGTATATAACCCTCTGAGACAGGCAGGGAAAGTATTATTACCCCCATTTCAGAGACATAATTGAGTTCCCTGCACTTTAGTGACTCAGGCAAACTGCTCTGGGACTCAGTAGCCCGGAGTCAGGACAGCCTCACAGACTTCTAGCCTTCTTTCACTGCACATTTGGTGGTGTAAGACCCAAGACACAGAGAAAGTTTTATTAAAATGTCCCTTAAAAATAGACGTGAGCTGAAGTCAGTGCCTTCCGAGCTCCTCCACATGCTGTTGAGGGTGCTCTGTGTTTGCTCCTAAAAGATGAAAGCAAAGAAGGAGCCCTGGGCACCAAGGAAGCAATGGGAACCTTCAAAACAAAGAAAATCTCCTTCCTCTTTTGTTCGTCCCCTTCAATTTTCTGATCTTTTTCCTCCACTCCCTCTTTCTTGTAAAGACTCAAACTCTGAAATAATTATATGAAATTAAGTCAGTAAAAGCCAGGCTTGTTTCCTTAAGATTGATGTGTTAACATTTGGGGCAGTTTTCTCAGGACTCAGGGAGATTATTATTCCTGAGCTTGGCTGCAGGAATCTATCTCTTCCCCAGGCAGGGAAGAGTCTCCCCCAACCCCGCACACCATGTGCCTTCGTTCCACGACCCCTCTCTCCTTGGTACAGCCAGACTGTGAGCAGAGTCAGTGTGAAAGTGTTTTTAGGTGCTCAAGATACCTCTTAACTCTGGTTGAGAGAGAGAGAGGTTGAATTCAAAGAGAGGGTTTCTCTGCACCATGCTGGACATTAAAGCTTGATTTGCCAGGATGGCATGACCCAGACTCTGGGAGTCTGGAGGAGGTGAGGGAAACACTTTCCAGCTCTACCTGCCTGTTCTTATCTCTGTATCAAGATAAGCAAGCTGGCTGGTTGTTAGCCAAAAGGAATCTTTTCATGCAGAGCATTGCTTTTTTCTTGGTTTTTTTTTTTTTTCCATTTCCTCCCTTTTCTACTTTTTGGCTTTTCCTTTCAGTTTTTTCCTTTTTTTTTTAAACATACATGTATTTTCCCTTTTTTGTTTTCAAAATTTTGGAGTGGGGGCAGATAATTAGGTTTGTTTGTTTGCGTCAGTGGAGGCACCGGGGATTGAACCTAGGACCTCCTGCATGCTAAGCACGCGCTCTACCACTGAGCCACACCCTTCCCCTCCCCCACCCCGGTGCATCGCTCTTTAAAAAAGTAATAGCAGGGGGAAAAAAAGTCAACCTGTGACCCTGCCAGTCCGTTTCCCGCCGTGTGAAGTAAAATGAACGAAAGATGGAAAGCTCACTGGGGTTCCTTGCAGTGGGAAATGGCTTGGGTGCTCAGCGCTGAAGTCGTGCTGAATTTGCGTGTTCCTGAGGCTGCCCAGGAGGAGAGAAGCCGGGGTCAGGTTCAGGAGGTGCCTGCGTGCCTTGACACATCGTTCCTAATTATGACGCCTCGGTGAACCCCTTCCCTTTCCCTTCACAGGGCTTGTAAAGGGCGCCTGCAAACCTCTGCCTTCCTGTGCCTCCTTGCCCCGAGGTAGAAATCCTCTTCTTGCAGGAAGTGCTGAGCAAAGTTCAAAGCTTTCTCCATCAAAAGAAAGTGCGCCTGATCCAGAGTAACGTGATTACGTGACAATTAGGCTTACCAAAAAAAAAAAAAAAAAAAAAAAAAAAAAAAAAAAAAGAAAGAAAGAAAAGAAAAGAAAAGAAAAAGCCAGGGCTACTGCACCCCTGCCTAGTGCTGGCCCCTTACAATTTTCACCTAATATTTATCACTTCCCTAAAAGATGCACAACCAAAGTGAACACCATTTAGGGTCAAAGCAACTGGTAGCTTGGGGCGATCTGGGGACGAAGAATTATAAAGAGATTGTGACGGAATGTCCCCACCAGATGAAGAGATGAGCTTAAGGGAGCGAAGACAAAGGAAAGAAGCGAGGCTCTGCAGACCCGGGGGCAGGCCCTGCCGCTCTGGTGATTTTCTGTATGACTGCCAGGCTTGTTTCCTTGCTATAAAACAAGCCCCGTTCGACCGATGTTAAAAGAGGGTTAAAAGGGGTCATAAATCTTTCCGGGCATTGAAGATCCACGGAAAGCGTAGCCTGATGTCTTTTGCATCTGTTTCGGGTTCTCAGCCTCATCTGGGTCAGCTGCCTTTTCAGGGCGATAACTCACGAGCCCCATTCACCCCGCTGAGTGGCAGGTATAGGGTGTCACCCCTCAGAGCCCTGAGGATGAGGGGTGAGCGTCCGGGCAGCAGCCGAGCCCCCAGGGCTGGCCCACCGACACCGTAAGTCTACACCCAGGGGCGGGTGGAGGGCAGGCTGCGGGGCTGACAGTGTAAACGGGCTGCACACACACGGCCTGGGCAGGGGAGCCGGCGGCGGCGGGGGGGGGGGGAGCGCCGGCTGAGGTTGGTCACACGGAGATTGAATTTCAGCTGAATTAGATCTGAGCTGTGGGAAACGGCACCTCCTTCACACGCATACACACAGCCGGTCTCATAGGAAGACGTGGGAGGGCGGCCGGGGAGACGGAGGCAGGCAGCTGCAATGAAATACCCGAGTCGAGTCGGCTCACAGCAGCTCACAGCTAACTTAATTACCGTCTATCCCTCCCCAGCGCGCGGCCCAGGCCCGGCGGACTCCGGGGCTTGAAAGGCCCCTCGGTGTCAGGGAGAGATGGGGCAGGTCAGCACTGGAAACAAGCCCTGGTCCGGGAGTGAGTGTGCAAGTGTCTTTAAAGGAGGGAAAGCCTGATTAGGAAAGCATGGGAACGCATGGCCCTTGCAGGTCCGCAGCTGCAGGAGGCAACCCCCAGGCGGGATTTTGGTGGCTTTAACCCATACCTTTAGGGTCTGATGTTTTATAGCATTTCATTAATATGCAGCGTGAGCTTTCGATATCATAACTACGTTTGCTGCGATGAACTTGATCCTCTCATTGCCTGTCTGTGATCCAGCTTTTCTAGGGGAGGCATTTGGAGGAGTGGAAAATGGAGAAGGGGGGAGTTTTAGAATTCAAACAGGAACACTTGCAGTCCTGTTAAAAAGGGCAAGAAGTCAGCTGCTTTGAAATCCACCCCCTCAGCAGGGGTGGGGAAGGCCTTTCCAGGAGACAGTGGGAACCCACCCGTTCCTAAGCTGGCACCAGAGTGGCTCTCTCCAGGGCAGCGAGGGCCTGGCACTCTGTCCACGCTGTTTGAATCTGGGAGCCTTCAAATGATCCTTTTTTCTTTTCCTGTCACTCAACGAGAGGCTAGAAGCAAAAATTTGTCCAGCAGCATCCCCTAAACCAGGCAGAAAACAACTCGAGGCTGCCCAGGACTCCCTGGTCTTCTGGTCATATCAGTTTCGAGCTCACTGCTGCTGATGAGAAAATGAACCTCAGCCACTCACTAAAGTTCCCATGTTTGTAATGATGCACTCTGTCTCCTGCAGAATGCTCCTTTTCTTGGACAGAGAAGCTTCTGGAGTTTGCACAATGTATCAGCCCGAGGAAACAGGCCAGGGTGTCTCCAGTAGGATGAATTGTCACCGTTCTGTAAAAGAGAGAGATACTCAGAGTAGAGACAGTCCGCTGTGCAGGAGCCGACTCGATGTTTCAATTTTTAGGTGCCGGCCACTTCTTTGGATTTCTTGTGATTCACAAAGAGAAGCCACGTTCTGAGCACAAGAACTCAGGTGCTGTTTTGGATTCTCCTAGTTTAGGTGGATACCCAAAAGTTTACATGGAAAGATTGCAGGGGGTCTGTTAGTCACCTGCCATTGGATTAAAAATATCTGTGTAAACATGTTGTCTACTTCCCCCAGCCCTGGGAAGAGAGAGCTTATGTCTTCAACAGATTTTCAAGAGCCCAAGACAGATTTAAGAGCTACTGTTTTATATTAAAGATTATTCAAAGATGATTTTAATTGGTAGAGGGGAAGGGAGCCTTGGCTTCCCTCAATCACAGGTTCTGCAAAGTAAAATACACTGCCTACTGTGTACTGGGCCACAGTGGAGCCCGGCTCTTTGATTCATACAACTCAATGAAAACAATAATGGAGAAGGCACACACAAAAGCAGATGCTGACCTGGGTACACCGAGCGTGGGGTATGGCTTTCCCTGGGATGGATACATCTGGTTGATACCCTGGTCCCAGAAGTTGCAGTCCCAAGGCAGTGAGCTGGGAGGACATACTAATGAAGAGAGAAAACATAAATGAGAACCTCAAAGAGCTTACAGTCCAGTTTAGACTTGCTAAACCTGTTGGGAAAGGAAGTTAGATAAATACAGAGCGAGATTTGGAGCCATCACTTGGAAAGAATGTGCACTGGCCTGCGGTGGGACACACCTCTTTTCACCAGGGCAGGGAAGGATTCTTGGGGGGAGAGGTGGTGTTTGTGCTAATAGCCTTGAAAAATGACAAAGATGCCAGAAGCCCTACAGTCATCTGTTTCAAGTTCCGAATTTGATATTTGGCTGCAAATTATAGGCATGTTTTGCCTTAAGAAAACCCAGTTTTTATAAATAAGCTGATCTCCAAAAGCAGAAAAAATTGGGGCTGGTGATAATTTATATCAAATAGTAGCTGCTATCGATGCCAGATTCACAGAAACAAAACTTTACATATTTGATTTCAAGTAACCTTACTACATACAATTCCATGAGAGAGTTTCTCCCATTTTTCAGATGAGGAACTTAATAAGGCTTGCAAAGCTTCAACAACTTCTTTGCCATTACTTCTCCACCGAGTGGTGGAGAGAACCAATGCTGAAAGCCAGATGAGGTGACCTCTGAAGACCAGGCCCTTCTACCCACCAGGAGGTAGCTTCTCAGCACAGTATGAGCTGCTGCTTTGCCAGAAATGTCAAGACTCCAAATGCATCTTAAACAGGACTTGATTTTCAAAAATCAAGGGGGAAAAAAAAAAAAAGAAATGGATGTTTACCGAGTACCTACTATCTCCCATGCCAGGGGACACAAGTATCCCGTTTTGTCAAAAATGAAATTTTATAAAATGATCAATTCTTGCGGAGTATTTTCAAAATACATTTATCAGTTAAAGTTAGGTCTGCACAGGCAAATGATCTGTCCCCAAGTAATCCCAAACTGCTCAAAACGTTCCCAGGGCAGAGAGTGGATGATGCTCAGTATTTTACCTCCTTTGCCTAGTAGAGTACCTGTTGCAGGTCAGGAAGTAATTACGGAATGAATAATCACGTATAGAAATGAAACTATCTTGAGAACTGCAATCTCAAAGTCTTATTCCTTAAAATGGAAGCAGATCGCCTTCGGCACCAGACATCAAGACATGGGTATAGCTCATTATGCACGAGTGAGTTCACTGCAGTGGGGTATCGCCTCACACCAGTCAGAATGGCCATCATCAAAATGTTTACAATGAATCATCTCTAGAGACGGTATGGAGAAAAGGGAACCCTCCTACGCTGTTGATGGGAATGTATATTGGTGCAGTCACTATGGAAAACAGTATGGAATTTCCTTAAAAAACTAAAAATAGAGTTACTATATGATCCAGTCATCCCAGTCCTGGGCATATATCTGGAAAAGACAAAAACTGTAATTTGAAAAGGTATGTGTACCCCAATGTTCATAGCAGTACTATTTACCATTATTGCCAAGATATGGAAGCAACCTAAATGTTCAACAACAGAAGATGTGGTGTATATATACATATATAATATCTGTGTGTGTGTATATATATATATGTGGTGTATATATATACATATATATGCACCTTGGAATATTACTCAGCCATTAGAAAGAATGAAATAATGCCATTTGCAGCAACATAGATGGATCTAGAGATTATTATACTAAGTGAAATAAGTAAGACAGAGAAAGACAAATACTATATGATATCATTTATATGTAGAATCTAAAAAAATAGTACAAATGAACTTACTTACAAACCAGAAAGAGGCTCACAGACATAGAAAACAAACTTATGGTTAACAAAGGGGAAGAGGAGGAAGAGAAACTGAGAGTACGGGATTAACAGATGCACACTACCATATATAAAATAGGTAAACAACAAGGACCTATTGTATAGCACAGGAAACTAAATTCAATATCTTGTGATAAACTATAATGGAAAAGAATAAAAAAAGAATATAAATTTTACATTTATATGTATAACTGAATCACTTTGCTATATACCCGAAACTAACACAATACTGTAAATCAACTATACTTCAGTTAAAAGAAAAGTGGTTCATATGCAGAAGACTAAGAACAGTGAGAGAGAAATTAACAGGAGGATATGGAGAGCTCAGTTTTGAAACTTGAAAAACTATACTCTTGTTTTTCTACTATTTGTTTCTGTTCAGATTGGGGAAATTAAAAGCTCTAGCTAGTTGAAACGTCTATGTCTATGAAAATAATACCTACCCTTTTCAGAAATCTCAGCAAACGAGTCCTGTGGTTTTTGTTTTTCTTTTCATTATAGCACTCAGGTCTATGTGATATTCAAATCTAATTTCTCCCTTCTCCCCTCTCTCAGCATGTGTGTGTGTGTTTGTGTGTGTGTTTTGGTAAATGTTGATGTGCCAGGGCTCTTTCGTATTAAGGAGTTAATATTTCATTCTTCAGTTAGGAGCACAAATAGTTAATCAAAATGTAATGCTATGGTAAATCAGAGCTTGAAAGAATGAACCAGTTTTGAGGTCAGCAATCATAGGCTTGAATTGCAACTTAAGAAAGCTCATTTCTATTGAGAGGTATCATGAAGTAAGTGCTACCCGGGGGAACCATGCCCTTTCCAGACTTGAATACACTTAAAGCTGTGGATAACCATCCCTCTTGCAAAACATGGGGATTCGTGCACTTAGAGACAGAGGGTTGGTGCCGATGTGATCTTAAGACTGCTTGCAGGTCCCTGGTGTGGTCAGAGTTCATGAAAGGTGAAGTTATATGAAGTTAGCTGCTCTTGGTTTTTAGCTCAACCCCTGCTTGCTCTTATGTCTTTAGGCCTAAAGCAGAGCACCATAGAGTCTGGAGGAGGCAAGAGTCATCAGGCTCAGAGCTCTTCAAGAAGCTTACCTCACTGCCTGCTCCCTGGTTACAATTACGTATCCCAATGAGTTGTTCCAAGGATTGATACATCCTTCCTTCTTTCCTTCCTTCCTTCCTTTCCTCTGTTTATTCCCTCATTCGTTTGTTCATGTAGCAAACATTGCTCCTCTCCTACAGCCTCATACAGCTCCCCATCTGGTGGAATGAGACACACAAGTCAACACTCTGGAACCAGGGTGCTCATTTGAGGGTTAGAGTTATGCATGACTGTTAGTTGAGCAGGGCAGAGGGGCACCTGACTATTGGCAGTCAAGGGTAGGGAGATTTTCCCAGTGGAAGCAATTTGAGTACAAGAAAAGTTTGTTGGGAACACAAGAGTCGGTAAGGGTCTCCAGGCTGATGGAACACCATGTGTGAAAGCATAGAGAGGCTGGGGGAGAGGGCAGGCAAGGGAAATTGTGGCACATGTTCAGAATGGATGCCATCTTGCCTGGACCCTGGTCTGCATATGGAGTTATGATGGGAGATGAGGTCAGATATAAATAAGATTTGCTAACATTTATTGAGCACCTGCTGTTTCCCAGGCACTGTCCTAATGGCTTTCTTTGTTGACTTCGTTAATCATGACAACAGCCCTATGTAGTGGGCATTAGTGTATCCCCTATTTTACAGATTTGCCAGGAAATCTAGTATCTTACCCAAGAGCACACAGCTAGAGAGAAGTCGGGATTCACCCCAGACAGTTTGATTCCAGAGGCTGTTGTCTTTTCCTTTTTTTATTAAATTGACGCATAGTCAGTTTACAATGTTTTGTCAATTTCAACATGATGTTTCAGTCATATATATAAATACATATATTCCTTTTCATATTCTTTTTCATTAAAGGTGACTACAAGATATTGAATATAGTTCCCTGTGCTACACACTAGAAACTTATTGTTTATCTATTTTATATATAGTCTTAGTATATGCAAATCTTGAACTCCCAGTTTATCCCTTCCTGCCCCCCTTTCCCTGCTGGTAACCAAAAGTTTGTTTTCTATGTCTGTGAGTCTGCTCTGGTTTTGTAAACAAGTTCAGAGGCTGAAGTCTTAATGGCTATGCCAGGCTGCTGCTCTGACAGCCTCCCATTTGCCTTGACAAGTGACCAGGGAGACTTTTACCCGTTGGTCCAGGATAGAGTGGAAGTTACGATGAGTGTAGACATAGTTTTCTTATACTAGTTTCTCTTTCCTTAGATCAAAGGGTGTAAAGTTGCACGTGCTGGGTTTTTGGTTTTATTGGGGAGGGGGGTAATTAGGTTTGTTTATTTGTTTGTTTATCTATATTTTCAGTGGAGGTGCTGGGGATTGAACCCAGGACCTCATGCATGGTAAGTAAGCATGCGCTCTACCACTGAGCTATAGCCTCCACCTGTTTTAATATCAGAATGTCAACATTGAGGGTAGGGACCATATCTGTTTTCTTTATCAATGCATATTCAATACTGAGCACAGCACCTGGTACACAGTAAGTACTCACTTCAGATTTATGGAATAAACAATTAATTCATCAATTTTTACTTGTGAATCTTATAATGAAGAAGTGAATTCAGACTTCTTCTGGGTTATGTTCATTTTCTCACTTGATATGTAAATTACATTAATAAAAGCAATGTGTTTTACTAAAACCTTATCACACATTTCATATATATATAATATGTATTTGGAAATCTGTGAAATAGTCAATCCCAAAACCAAACTTAGAGAGATTAGCTTCTTCCAAAATTACTAATCAGTAAGTTGTGGTGTGTGTGTGTTTGTGTGTGTGTGTGTGTTCCACTTGTATCATATGTATTCGCTTTATTGAATACGTGCATTCTTCAATTTGCAGATTGTTCTAGCTTCCTCTTCCTCTTGCAGTTAAAATAAGTCAAAAGGAGGGTTCTGTAGGTCGATAATTTTCATAGGATCTATGCTATTTCTTTTCATGATGATCCAAAGTTGACTGCATTGGACTTTGGTGCTCCCAAGAATTGGGTAAAAAATAGAAATTAGGTTATATTGGGGTCTAGGGGTGGAATTTATCCAGTGACATTAATGCATTGATTGCTTCCTATATATTTCAGTGTTTTAAGTGAAGTTGAAATAGAGAAGTGTGTTTTCTGTGTGGTCAGCAAGGCAGGCAAGGCCTCATGTCCTCTGTCCATCAACACTGATAAGCTTGTGACACCAGGAGGCGAGAAGGATCTCCAGCTGTTCCACCTACGCTGGTTCTGAGCGCCATCACCCCTCTCAGGAAGCTAGGGAAGCACAAACAGAGAAAGAGGAATGCCGTGAACACCACTCATCCTCCACTCAAATGGGGTTTCAGACATTATTGGAGTATCCATATATTTTGAACTTCAAGCGACCTGAGTTTTCTGGGTTTCTTCCTTGTAGCACAAGAGTCTGTGTTTTGAATATCTCAGCGGGCACAGCTTCTCCATAAAAGCCTTCATTGGAAAGAGCCAAAAGTGAAAAAAAAAAAAAAAAGAAAACAAAAAAGAAAAAAAAAGTCAAAGCTAGAGCAAGATAATAATAATTGTTTTCTATCAAATAAACATTGTTGTTTGATTTCTTAAGTATATTTGTGGTTTCAATAGTGTTTGATTTGTTTTATCTGATTCTGAAGAAGATGAATGATTACAACTAACAAGATTTACGTACTTGACAGTTTACAAATACACAAATACCTATTACAAGTATTATAAATCATTCATCTGGCTCTCCTAAGCCCTTCCTAAAATGAGGAGAGGTATCATTATTCTATTTTTACAGATGAGATCGGAATTTGGGGAAGATGCCAGGTGAGCGGATTTGTCTAGGGCCACTTCATGAAAAATAAAGTAGCCAGAACTTGAACCCAGTTCAAATACCCACCCGCCCTCTCTCCATTCTGTAGATAAATCAAGTGAAGTAGGGAAGATACTATGAGTATCCACCATGGGTTAGGTCATTGCAAACACGCTACCTCATCTACAACCTGCCACGTGGGGAAGTAGTATCGAAGATAAAGAAACTAAGGTTCAAAGAGGACCGATGATTTATTAGGTGCTTAGTAAATGGCTGAGCCCTTTCAGTGAGAAAAAAATAGATAACGCTGGAAAGAGAGGTGGTGTTTCACTGTCAGGTTACTGAGATTTCTTGAGAGTGCAAAGCCAGGCAGAATAGCTCACAAAAGGAAGCTTATTTGTAATAGGAGAGTTTGGGAGCCTTTTTTTCCCCTTTCTTCCTTTCTTTCTTTTTTTTTCTTTTTTACTATTTTGAGGAGTATTTTCATTTCCTCTTCAGCAAGTCTTTATCAGGAACCGTATCTTTGCTCTGCCTCCTGCGAACAGAATTTAGAACAATGAAAACCGCTCTCTGCAGGATATTGATTCTGATGGAACAAATGTCGATTAAGCAGAAGGGTGGCTTTTTTTAACTGGAGAAATTCCAGACCTTTCCTTAGTCCTGTCTCTCCAGGGAAATGAGCTCTATCCTCAAAAAATCTACAGAAAACCTGAGTAAGAGTGAAGATTTATGATGGGAGCTTCTGGGCGGAAGACAGCTATCTGGTAGTCTATCTAGAAGCTCATCTTTGTGTTATTAGAGAAACACTCTCTCTCGACAGGATATAGTCTGGTTATCACATAATCTTCTCAAGTTGCATTCCCATTCTGCTTACAAATGCCTCAAATATAGAGATGCATTTCATTAAGACGGCCTTTTAAGAGGCAGTTTATCCCAGCTGTTGCAGTCTATCTTAAACACCTACCTTTTCACCCTCGTGTGGAGTTTGCATGTCGAGAAGCGCTGTGGAAAGAAGGGAACTTTAGAAATCTCAGCAAGGGACAAACACCAAAGCTGCCTGTGGGAACTGAAATCAGAAAAGGAGCTCAGGAAGCTTGATGTTCCAGAATAGCCCTGGGATAACGCTTGCCTGCCTTGGGGCTTGGGGCTTGGGTCTGACCCCAAACACCAGAGGCTGTAAACACTTTTCCAGTCACATAAACAGGAGGGATTCTTTGCCTGACACTGGCATTTCCCTGTCAGGAGCCATGGTGAAACGGAAGTGATGGATGTAGGTAGAAACAGGAGAACCAGACTTGCAAGGTTTCAGGCCCCCCTCTCAAACTTTCTTTCCTGGTGTTGCCCATCCCCGTCAGTGATGCAGCTTCAGCACCTGATTTCCCCGCACACGTATGGCCACCTGATTTGCGCTACTGTTTGGCGCAGTGGGATTTGCTGGCAAGCGACCTGTGAGATTTCTCTCGCTCCTGGGTCTGTAAGCAAGCACAGAGGCTCTTGGGGGGGGGGGGGCTACTAAGTCTGGAAGACTTTCAAGGTTGGGGGTCGGGGAGTTAGAATTGAGTGTTAAATGGGAAAAACAGAAGGGTTGGTCCCAGAGCCCTACCATGGTCCCAGTGCAGCCTATTTTAGCTGATGAGGGTGGAGTGGGCACTCCTTTGTTAGAGAGGAAATAAACCTGGGACTCCAGCCTGCCTGGTCCTGCAGGATGGGCTGCTGTGTTTGAAGTCAGGACTGGGGAGTGCAGGAAGCCAGCTGCATCGGGTTCCCATTAGCTCAGGCAGCAACACAGTGGGTTCACACTGCGACATGGTAACAATTAAACCTTCTGCTACTGGTCCTTACCCTGGGGTGAGGCTCTTTTCTTCCTCACCCATGTGACTTCAAGTCACCCTGGTTTCCTTACGGCTCGATTTCCTGCAGATTCCCGTTACTACATGTCTAATCTTCAGAGACCACTTATTAGATCACACAAATTGCAGCAATTGTCTCCAGCACACAACCCCTGTTCCAGACCCCCGATGCGCCTAGGAGAAATGCTGCGTCTCTCTGAAATGTGAGAGTTACTTCCTATGTAAATAGTCGGATTACCAAAAAATCAGAGTTCATTCAATATTGAGGGAAAATAAACTAATTATACATGCATGCCCTGAAGCATGCTAAATTATTCTCCCCATTCCCCGTTTTTCAAAAGTGTGGTTTAGAACAATTATCTCCATCTTCAGTGATGAGCAAGAGAAGACATGAACAAATGACTGTAATATGAAGCAGAAAACTGAAAAGATATAAAGCTATGATTTTTCCAAGGAAGAAAAATAGGTCTATGTAGAGAGAAAGCCAGGTCACAGAAAATGAGATTTGGGTAGAACCTTGAAAAATAGGTAGAATTTGGACACTAGGAAGTTGGTGGGAAGAAGAAAAGGGCCTGTAAGGGGAAGGAACAAAGGCTTAAATGTTGATAGATGCTGTGGGAAGTAAGAGTGTACAGTTGCCTCTCGGTATCTGCGGGGATTGGTTCCAGGAGCCCCTGCAGATACCCAAATCCTCAGATGCTCAAGTCCCTTATATGAAAAGGTGAAGGACAATGAATACAGTTGGTCCTCCACTGTGTCCGTGGTTGGTTGAATCCACAGTTGCAAACGCCATGGATACAAACCCTAGGGATATGGAGGACCGACTGTGAAGGACGTAATTCCTGCCTATAAGAGGCAGGTTTCAAGTCAGTTAAAGGGATTAAAGAAATAAATGTAAGAAATAATTTAGAGGACAATATAAGACAAGGTATGGGTAAATCCCTTCAGATATAGGTAATATTTAACTGTGGCATGTAAATGATAAATGTTATTTCAAGTAAGGGAGGTGTCAAGTTTCAAAGAAAAAGCTGGGCCTGGCTTGAGGAGGAATGGGGTCTAGTTAGATGCTTAGGGCCGAAGGAAGAGCATTATTAGGAAGGAAAAAATGAATGGAGTGAGAGTCAGGGAGACCAGTGGTTCTCAACACTCAGCGTATAACAGAATCATCCAGAGGACATGTTAAAATATGCGTCCCTGGACTCCACACTGGACTGGATTTAGC
This sequence comes from Camelus bactrianus, assembly GCF_048773025.1. Lineage (NCBI taxonomy): Eukaryota > Metazoa > Chordata > Mammalia > Artiodactyla > Camelidae > Camelus > Camelus bactrianus. Next base: position 19,058,609 of record NC_133567.1, on the reverse strand, counting down.
AGGTCTGATTTAGTAGGTTTGGTGTGGGGTGCAAGGAGTTGCATTCTAGCAGGTTCCCTGCTGATGTTGGTGCTCCTGGTCTGGGATATGATCCTTTGCGAAGCACTGTAGACAGATCAGCACGCCCAGAGCACAAGCACTTATTTGGGTGAAATACTGGGAAAGCAAACCGTCTAGGGAGGTCCACCTGAGAAGTATTAAAAATGAATCTGCTGTTAACTCTGTTTTCCTTGCTGATGATTCTCCATCTGAATAGAATAAATTTTCTTGGGTTTTTCCTCTTCCCAAATGGCTTCTTGGTTTAGAATGAATTATTGTGAAAGAAGAAAATAATGCTCTCGTGCCTCCAGAAGAAAATACTATGGTTAAAGCTGTGTATCATTTCCCAAAAGACAGTTTCCATGACCACTTCTACAACAAGCATAATTCTTAAACAGCTTTGCCCCTGGCGGGAGGTGGGGTCCTCTGTGGGATTGGTGTCATGAAATTCTACACACTGGATGGCCACTGTCATGGCCAACCCTCCTTAGAATCCAAGTATTAAAAATATGGACCAAAGCTACTTTGCAGTATCATGCATTTTTATTGCTTTTCTCAAAGATTCACATGATTAATGATCTCCAATATTATATAAACAGACGTTATAATCCTCATTCCACGATCTTTTTGCTTTTGCATATTTAAATGAAACCTTACCACCACTGTTTCCCCTAGGTTTCTTTATAAAAAATCTAGATTGTGAAAAAAGACTTCTAAATCTCCAAATGTTAAAAAAAAAAAAGTCTTCCTTCTGTCTAGAATAAAACAATTTTATAATCTTTCTATTGCATGGAGTTAGTTGTGCGTTCCTCCTGGATTTTGTTGACTTGACTGAATAGGGAATGGTTTCCATATACTTAACTTAGTAAAAAATCTTTCCTACATATATTTAAAGATGAAGTTCAAATATGCCACACTTTGCAGATGGAAATGTGCAGTGTACTTTTCAATATTTCTTTTAATCTTTTGACAATTTAAGATGAGTTGTGTAGTATGCAAATGACAGGAATTAGATAACATCACAATACACACAGTTAATAGCATGATTCATAGTTATGAAGTACTAATGTTACGTGAATACCAAAAATACAAATGATTGTACTGTTCACATTTTGAATTGCACAAATAGATAAAATAATTAGGAGGAGAATTTATTTTATAGCAGTGAACCAAATTTATCTCTTCTCATGGATTTAATACATGAAGGATCACTAAGGTATATAATGTTTTAAAGTATTTCTTTTTGTAGAAAAAAATGACATACTTTCATGTAATAAGGGGCTAAAAGTGCTCATTTACTGCTAAAAGCTTAGAAAAGGGAATTTTGCGGTGCAGATAAGAGAGAGAGAGGAAAATACTGCCTGTGTTCAGAGCTGAAAAGGGCCTCTGAGGGGCGTGCCTAGGAATACATAATGACTTAATAACAGGGTAAGACCCAAATCCTGGATTTATCAGAATTCCTGGCTCCTTGACCAGGACTCTCTTTCTACTGTGCTGAGGAGCTTCTTTTTAGAAGCGAAATATATATATTTAAACATTTTTATTTATTCATTTATTTTAATTGAAGTATAGTTGATTTAGAGTCTGTTAGTTTCAAGTGTACAGCAAAGTGATTCAGATATATATATACATATATATATATATGTATATATATATAAATTTTCAGATTCTTTTTCACTATAGTTTGTTGTAAGATATTGAATATAGTTCCCTGTGCTATACAGTAGGTCCTTATTGTTTATCTATTTTATATGTTTATCTATTGTATATGTTAATCCCAAACTCCTAGTTTTTCCCTTCCCCTCTTCCCCTTTGGTAACCATAGTTTATCTTCATCTGTGAGTCTATTTCTGGTTTGGAAATAAGTTCATTTGTATCATTATTTTTAGATACCACATATAATTTATATCATATGATATTTGTCTTTGTCTGACTTGATTATCATAGAAGAGAAATATTTTTAAAAATTTACCTTAGTATTTACTACTTACTGGCATTTATTACCCCCTCTCCTACACTTTAGGCAATGGAGTGAAATAGTATCTTGAATGAAAATGAGTTAAATACAAGAAAGAAAATTTTATTTCTCCTTTAATCCAATATTAAAGATGTGATTTTGCTTGCTGCTTAGATCACTGCGGCTTCTAGGATTCAGTTTCTCTTACTGATTTCAAAACAAAACAAAACAATAAAAAAAATTGTGCCTGAAATGGAAAAAAAAGATGTGATTTTAAAGGTTTTTTTTTTTCCTTTGTCGGGTGTATTTTTCTGTGAAGAATAGGTAGTAAGTTGAGATCATGCTTTGGTTCATTGTTGACACCCGGTGCACTTTCATTTGCGCGTTATCGCTAGTGCACTTGTACACTGTGTTTGTTAGCTGTAGATGTGGAATTTTTCAGCACAGTACAGAAAGTTGTCAATGCCTGGTGCCACCTTGGAGAAGGGAGACTAGAAATTAAACAAGTACATCAGTTAATTCACTTAAATGATTGTCCTTTCTCATAGTTACCCTAGGAGAGCATCCTTCTCGTTACATTGTGTTCTCAACGCTATGTTAGAATTCCTCCAGGGTTTGCCCTCTAGCTGGTTGCTGAGTCCCCCCAAGTGATCTGGTCTCACTCAAATCAGGCTTCTGCCTCTCCTCTCTTCTGAGACTGCTGTTAGCAAGATAACCAAGTACATCCAATGAGCGAAACCCAACAGCCTCTTCCTGTCTCATTTTCCCCAGCCTCTTAGCACCACTCAGCAGAGCTGATGACTCTCCTTCTTAAAACATTTCTTTTCTCAGAGCTTGCTGGCTTTTGTATCACTTCCCTAGATGCTCCTCCTCAGTCCCCTTTGCTGGGTTCCTCACCTCCATTCTACATCTAAATGTTGAAGTATCCCAAGCATAAACATTTTATTTTTCTCTTTATCTATTTTTCTATTCAAAACAATTTTTTTAAAATTGAAGTATAGTAGATTTACAGTGTTGTGTTCATTTCTGGTGTACAGCATAGTGATTCAATTATACATATATATATTTCACATTCTTTCCCACTCAGACCACACTCCCTTTCAAAGTTGCCTTGGCTCAACTGGCAGAATGTCCATTTAGAGAGAAGCTAAGTGTCCTTCCACAGGCTTCAGCCACTGGCCACGTCATCTGGATGCACTGAGCTTCCTGGCCACACCCAAGTGAATGGCGTGTATATAGGCTTGGTCAGGCTCATGCTAATTTTCTATACCAGCCCAAGTTTCTATTTAAAAGAGATTTTTGTAGTGGTTCTCAAGGTTGGACATGGTCACCGCTGGAATCTATATGTGCCTAGTAACAGCTGGCCAGTTAACAGAGTGGTCCCTTTTGCAGGGGACACTGAATAGCCTGGTGGGGGTCCCTTACTCTAGGGAAGAGTCTGGGTAATAAGTTGAGCTCAATAGCAAAGTCTCAATGATCTGCAGAGAGAAGAGATTCTGAATGCTTCCCCTTGTCTTAAGGAGCTTTAAGTAAATATGAGAAGAAGTATTTTCACTACAGATCCTCCAAATACAAGACACAAAGCCACGTGGCTTTGCAACCTGTGTAACAGAGGTGACACACAGGGAGGAAGAGACGTTCTTTCCCCTTCTTCATGGCTCACATCCACAGCTTTGATGCATGGAGTGGGTAGGGGACCACAGGACTTCTGCAGCCTGTTGGGGTCTCCAGTGAGGTAGCTGCATTCACTGCAACTCATTCCAGTGCACATGAAAGACATCTCCAGAAACTCTGAGATATAAGCTGGAGAGACCTGGTGGGGATGAGATATTACCACAGGAGGCGAGAATGAGATGTCTGTTTCAGTGCTCATACCTGGAGCTCATTTTAAACATTAGCCCTGGTCCCCATTTCAGCCTAATGAAGCCCAGAGAAAATGGGCTGCACACATTTACCGAACAAATATTCTCTACTTAGTGGATAGCTGCTGAGAGCAGGAAACAGATGAAGTTCCTGTTTTCATAGAACTTAATGCAGTGCACAGGGAGAAAGAAAACAGACAGGCTTCAACGACGAAATTGATGAAAGGGATAAAAATTGGATATAAAAAGAAAAATCAGGTATATGAGAAATCTCTGTACCTGTTGCTCAGTTTTGCCATGAACCTAAAAAAGGGTCTAAAAATAAAACATATTTTTTAAATTAAAAGAAATTAATTGAGAATATTGAACCAAGACTCTGAAAAGAAGGTTGGGGAAAGTTACTCTTGGGAAGAAGAGACCAACAGTTCTCTGACTCTATCTCCACAGCTTCAAATCCTAACCAGCATTGCTGGGAGCCACACCACCCCTGCCAGGCCCAGCCCTGTAAGTCCCCTCCCTGTGTACTTAGAGGCCCACCGCCTTTATTACACGGGTGACCACCTGGCGTGTGATTTGGGAGTGGGTTGTCCCTGCAGCTGGGCTGTGAGTGTCTGCACCCCAGGCTCTACAGAGCCTCTTGCACTGGTCAGCCCATTGCACGGGCTCGAGAACTGTCCCCTGACGGTCTGACGGTGAATGAATGAAGCGAAGTCACGTTGCAACAGGTGAGGGTTAGGTCAGACAGAAATGCTTCTTGTCAGATTCATGAAAAGCTCAGACAGCTGTGAGGGGGAGACTGTGGTTCACACCATGTCCAGCTCAGCTCAGGGAGGATTAACCCGTTGGCGGCAGCAAAGGCCCCGGGAGTGGGTCTGTTTCAGCCACTGCACAAGCTGCAGGGCGGTGTGGTCACCCAGCTCACCCGCCACGCGAGGCCTTTGCAACTATGCCGAGTTTTAGAAGCCTAGAAATGGAGCATGCCAAGATGCATGGGACCCTGATGAACCTTAGGCCAGATCCTAAAATCAATCTACCATTTGCTACCTTTACCAGAAAAAGAAAAGTGTCTGTGTGTGTGTGTGTGAGATCAATTTAAGTTCTGCAAAATGTTTGGAATGTTGTGAACGACACATTTCCTCGGCTGCTCTCATCTTTCAAAGCAATGTATGTCTTGAAGTCACCTCTACAAGGCAAGTGAGGTCCTGATGGGGTAGACAGAGACTTGATGATGGCTTTAGGGAAAATGATGGTGGGAAAATGAAGAGCGAAACACACTGTTTTTAGCAACACTGAGAAAGCAGTGTTAAAAAAGAGCAAAATGGAAAAGGGGAGGATTGAACACTACAGAGAGCACACCTCAACCCTTGTCTGCTTTGACCAAGGTCCTCGGTAGAAATGCGCTGGCTGTCGTGACCCAGCCCGCGGTGAGGACCTGTCACGCACCCACCTCCTGCCTGCGTGGAACAAAAGTTTCATGAAACAGTAGTGACCTTTACCTTGTGCAATGCATTCTGATATTTCCTACTATACGCTGCCCTTTTTCTTCTTTTTAAAAAATATTGGTCATAACCTATGAAACTGAGTGGACTGTGGCCATCAGTTTTGAAACCACAGCCCCTGGGCTTTAGACCGAGTAGGATGGACAGTTCGCTGGGGTGGGCCTTGTGTCCGGTGAGTTGGTTGCGGGAGCCTGGAGTCTGTGCAGGGAGCACGGATGCCCTGTCCTCGTGCTGGTTTAGCCTGTTAACCCTGAGCGCCCAAACCGCACCGGGCGGAAGGTCAGAGGACTGAGAGAGCAGCCACCTCCAGCCAGTCTCTCCGCCTCAACCAGCGTCTGGCGTCTCCACCCACAACACAGACATTCAGCAAAAGCTCATTGATTCAGACTCTGTGACAATGGAATTTGTTATCATTTGCTTCGGGGCTATTACAAAGGCTGGTCTCAGAAGTGTGAAGTTAATCAAGAGATGTTCTTGAGTCCCACCCAGGAAACGTCAGTATATCTCTCCCTTGTCCTCTAAAATGCCCACAGAGCTCAGGGCATCCGGAAAATGAAGTCCACTCCACCCCCAACCCTTACTCTTCGTCCCCTTTGGTCAGACAGAATCTGAATCCAAAGAATGTCACTGGAGTCATTTCCTTGTTTATTTACAGAGGCGACGCTTGGCATCAGACTAACTGCCCCTCCCCGTAGAAAAAAATATCCAATCAGTATGTTATTAGACAGTGTTATGCTGGGGAAGATGAGCATTTTAGCATTAGATCTTAGTGTTAATTAAGTAAGAGATGCCCTTCAGGTCCCGGAGCGAGGAAGCAGGAGGTCTGGCTCCCTCACTGGTGAGGGTGCGTAAACTTAGCAGAAGGATTGATTCATCACCCCCAGCTCTCAGACCCGGGCAGGCACTGGGTGTTTTTATTTACCACTGACGTGTTTCTAGTGCCCCAGAGTCTGGCACGTTGGGCGTAGTTTAAAAGTAGTTAGGGGCAAACAAAAGACAAGAGACATCCTGGAGTGGGCCCTTTCCTGGGAGGCCAGTGCCTTGAAGTGTTTCCTTTATATGGTTCAAGGGACGTTGACCCGAGCAGGAAAGTCCACTGTCCTCCTACACCGTGATTCTCCTCAGAGGTGGCACCAGCCCCTGGGGACCTGGCTTTGTGCGCGCACTGCTGTGCCACGTGGCAGTCGGGGGACCTGATGGGACTGGTGACCAGGGAAAGGAAGGTGTGAATGTGAGCTCTGCCCTTTTCTTTCAGTCTCTGGTGTGGATTCTGGCGGGGAAGCCCCTGGAGACCTCCCACTAGAAGCACAGAAGACAGATTGGAGACAGACTCAGCCCTCTGACAGCACAGGGCTCCGCAGGGGCACCCCTTGGAGGAGGAAAGGGGGATACAGTGCACCTGGGTTGTGAGAATGATGAGGCTTAGGAGAATTCCCAAAGAGATCTGTGCTTGGTTATTTGGCTGATTTTTATCCCAGTCTGTTGTAAGTATCTTTAGGCACCCATTCATTCTGTTACCTTAAAGCTATAACGACTTCTGGAATTTCTTTTTTACTTTCCTTTTCTTTCTTTCTTTCTTTCTTTCTTTTTTTTTTTTTTTTTTTTTTTGGTGGGGGGAGATAATTAGGTTTTTATTTATTTTTTAGTGGAAGTAGTGGGGATTGAACTGAGGACCTCCTGCACACTAAACACACACTACCACTGAGCTATTCCCTCCCCCTGAAATTTCTTTCTGTCCTAGGGCTGGGCAAGGATCATAGATTCACTTGATTAAATAGGCCTTGGTCACAGGCCCAACCTTGAACCCATCTTTGTGGGCAGGGGAGTGAAACGTGTTGATTGGTTTAAGTAAACCGTGAACTACCTTGTATGTGGGTGTAGAGTAGATTTCACCTGGAGTACTTGGGTTGAATAGGGCTGGCAGATTCCAGAACAAATTATGAGGGAAAAGGAGAGACTGAAAGCTGGGTGGGCCATTAGGGACCCTCTGTAGTTGAATTACCAACCATCCATCCCATCTCAACTCCCGCCATAGCCACCTCCCTGGCGTACCCTATTCTCAGCCCTGTGGGGCTATCTGTTGTCCTCTGAACGTACCATGCAGTCTCCAGCTGGAAGCCTGCTCATGCTGTTCCCTCATTGAGAACATATATTTCCCATCCCCCACCCCCGGCATGTTGAATATCTACCCATCCCAAGGATCTAGCTCGAAACCCACTTTTCCCTGATGCTTTTTCAGATTCCCAGCTAAATAAATATTTCTCTTCTCCATTCTCCAATTCATCTTCTCCACATTATCAGCTGTGTGATTTGGGGCAACTCACTTGACCTCTCTGAGCTTTAGTTTCCTCCCCTGTAAAATATGGATAGCTAGTGCATGTGTCAAGAGTCATGGTGACGATGAGGTGAATAAAGGCGAAGCTCTTAGTACAGTGCCTTGAGTCCAGGAAGCGTCAGTAAATGTTATTATTTTTATTTCTGCATTTTGTAGGTGGACCAGTGAACCTCTCAGCAGACTGACTTTGTGTGTATCTCTGCAATAGATTGTGAGCTGCTGGAGTTCAGTCTAAAACATGTTTGTCACTTTTATCTTTATTTTTTTTTTTTCTTAATTGAGGTACTGGGGATTGAACCCAGGACCTCGTACATGCTAAGCATGTGCTCTACCACTGAGCTGTGCCCTCCCCAACCTCCGGCCCCCACCCTCACCCCATCATTGTATCTTTGATTCTCTTAAATATTTCGAGCACTGCTATGTGTCATAGCACTGCTATGGGGTGGAGACAGCAGGACATGGTCACTGTTTGTCCTTTTAAGGCCTACAATGTTCCCAGAACAGAGCAGGTGCTTAACAACTGTAGAGTTGAACTGATATTAGGACTGATGGAAATAACCCCGTTCCCTGGCTAGATGGCCCTGGTGTATCCGAGTGAAGCCAAATCACAAAGGCTGGTCCAGGTCCAGAGGCCGGAGACAACTATAACCTGGGCTGAGGATGCATCATTTGGGGTCATTCCAAGGCAGCAGACAAGCTATGGGAAGGACAGATCACAGATAAGGATATGAGCGAAGTGACAAGACCGCGGTTAGGTGGTCTCAATAGCCCCCTCGATGAAAGACCCAGAGGTTAGAGGAGCTCAGAATGGAGGTTTGCCTCCTGCTATGCTTTTCAGGATGGGCTGAGGCATGGTGGCACTCACTCAAAGTCCGTCCGCTGACTAGACAAGGCAATTCTTGCTGTGCCCCCCAGAGCCTCAGCCTTCCACACTTTTTTCTTTCTTTCTTTTCAGTCCTATTTAAATGAACCAAGGGATTTTGGAAATAGGAGGCTTTGCAGTAACTCAGAGGAGACCTCCGCGGTGGCCTGAATGAGATTATTATTAGTAATGGGGATGGAGACAGGTGCGTGGGTTTTGCAATATTTAAGAAGAGCAGACTGGACTTGATGATTGTTCGGATGTGCAGAATACATCAGTGAGAATGATTTCCATTGCACATAATTGACACCGTTCCTCACGCTGGCAAAAACAAAGGAAATGTATTCTCCCAAACAATAGAAGACTTAAGGGTATGACCCGCTTTAGGGTTGGTACGTTCAGCACCCCAGCATCCCTTGTCTTTCCGCTCTGCCATCCACAGTGTTGGCTTCATCCTGAGGCTGGCTTCCCATCACATCAATAGTTGGCTTCCCCAGGGGTGTGTTTCTGTTCACATGGGATGGGAGGGAGAAATTGGCTTCTTTTTCTGAGCAGTCAGAAACAAGCCTCATCTCAGGTTTCTTTGTCCTGGATTGACTTAGACCTGCCCACCCCTGAACCCATCGGTCACTAGCACAGCATGGGAGATGAGGTCACCATGGCTGACTCAGAGGAGGGGGCTGGGGGAGGGGGCAGGTAGAATGGATGTTAGGGAGCCAACCACAATGTCCACCAGCTTAGGCAACTAGGTTATGGGAGCGCCCTTTACTGACTAAGGAATCTGGGAGGAAGAGTGGGGTTGGGGAGAAGATAAGCTTATTTTTAGACTGGCATCCTGATGTTTCTTTTCATTTCATAGACTAGTCCAAAGGGTACTTAGGTCACTGGAGAATTTCTGAGGATGCATCCTCAGTTGAGAAGAGTATGCACCCAAGAAGCTAAACACTCTTCTAGGAGCTTTTTTCATCGCCAACCCAGATGCTGTCCTAGCTGTGATAAGGACAGTCCCCCTACACTGTGGCAAAACTGTTTGTGAACATTTTTCTGCCCTCAACTGATTGCCCTCACTAAGTCATCACAGCATCTTGCCTGAAGCTCAAGTGAGATGGCGTATGAGTAGGGTGTTTGTGACATGTTGTCTCTTGGTAATTCTAGGTTTGAGGATGCAATCTTTAATGGGCTTTTTTCTTTAACCTCCCTAATGCTACTTCTGTGATTATTCTGATACCATGAGGAGATAGGAGTGTATGGCAGACATTTGCTCCAAATGCGAGGTCTAGCCTACGTTGTGTTTGGAATTCACAAGTCACAAGCATAAGTTGAATGAGATCTTAGGGAGCAGCATGAGGTAGTGATTAGGAGCGTAGATGATGGACTCAAGTTGCCCCTGTTGGAGTCCCGCTCTACCACTACAGGCTGCGTGACCTCAAGTCTGTCTTACTCTGTGTCTTAATTTCCTCATCTGCAAAGCGGGTTTGATTATGATACTAATGGAATCTATCTCATAGGTTGGTTAGCAAGTTCATTATAAAAAAGATGCTTACAAAAGTACCTAGCATACAGGAAGTGTTCTTTGCTTGCTTGGTTATTGATTATTAAAAAAAAATAAATTATTTAAAAATGCCATACCTTTTTTCTTTTTGTTGATATATTCTAAAACAAATCTTAAACACTTGGGTTTTGATTAAACTGTTTCTCTGTGACACTGCCTGTGTAACTCGAGATGGAATCAAAAGCCCATCCCGGCTGACCTTCGGGCAGGTCAGCACCACATTTGTGGTCCCAAGGGCTTCTCGGGACTTGGCTCCATCTCAGCCACAGGTGGTCTATTACCTTGTTTAGCCGATTACATCCAATTAAAGGGAAGGCCTTAATTTGCCTTTCAAGCACTTGTAATCAGCTAAACTGTTCGACATCACTTCCTGATGCTAAGATCTCCTGCTTCCTCTTTCCCACACAAGAGCAGCAAAAAGAAACAGGTATTCAAATGAAGGAATTTTCAAAGTCTTTCTAAATTGTTCCTGGAAGGTGATTTCTCCTTCCTTTTGGCTTTTGATGCATTTATAAATCAGTTTTGTAACCATCTGTTGCAGCTTTGAACTAAATGCAAATCACCTCTTTTAAAGTCAAAGGAATGGTAGAAATTTTTTGTAAAAAATTAATGAGAAAGATTATTGTCGGGTAATTTTCCCATTATAAAATAATATGCTTCATATGGAAATTTGAAAAATGTAGACAAGTAAATGGGAAACAATCATCTCTGTCCCCAGCCAGAAATACCTACTATAAACATTTGCATATATTTTCTTCCAGTCTTTTATTCTGTGTATAGATTGTGTTTAATATAGTTCTGATCAAAGTAGAAATACAAGTCTGTGTCCTGAATTTTGCTTCACTTAATTTTTAAAGTTTTTCCCACATTGCTATAAATTCTAAAAATTTTAACGGGTTCATTGTATTTTACTATGCTTGATTATTTTCTATCATGGAACATGAATTTAAAATATAGTATTTTCAATCATTTTCCCCCAGTATTTTTGATTTATTTACGATTGATTTGAAGCAGTGGAATAGGTAGGTCAAAGGGTATAAACATTTTTCAGGCTCCTGATTCATACTGTCTATTCTAAAATGTCTGTTCCCACTTAACCGTCGCATCGAGGACAGGCAAGAGTGCATTAACAGAAGGTAAAATTTCCTCCTCGTGCTGTTCAGGGGAAGCTGACAGCATTCTTATCTCCTTCCCTCCTGAGTCCCCACCCTCTTTTTAAATTATTGTGATGAAAAAAAACCCATTTTAACCATTTTTAAATGTACAGCTCTATTGGTGTGAAACAGATCTCCAGCAGTTTTTCATCTTGCAAATCTGAAACTCTGTACCCACTAAAACATAACTCCCCTTTCCTCCCTTCCTGCAAAGTCTGGCAACCATTATCTGCTTTCTGCTTCTCTGCATCTGACTACTTTAGATATCTCATCTAAGTGGACTCCTACAGTCCTCCTGAGTCCCTTTTGCTGCAGCGTATCTACTTGAAATTACTTGCAGGGGGCAGTCAGTTACTCAAGGGTGACCTCTGTAAGAGGCAAACACACTGCCTTCCTGTCCCTTATTGCTACCTCTCCCACCCAGGCCCACCCTATCCCATTTAAGCTCCATATCATAATATATCCATATGTGACTATATATTCATTTATCTATTCATCTGCCTCTTGGATACTACTACTTGGATGCCACACGGTCACTTACAACACAATATGGCCCAGACTGAACTTATCATCTTACTCCATTTCAAACCTGTCCTTTGTCCTCCAAGTTTTCTACCCCGGTGGCTCCCACAATCATCCATCCTGGTTGTATAAGATGGAAGCCTGGAGTGGTCCCAGACTCCTCAGAGTTGCTTATTGCCAAAGTAAGTTTGGTTCCCATGTTCTGTCAGTTCCTCCTTCTAAATATCTCTCCAACCTGGACCATTGTCTCCACCTGGCTCCTAATTTCAGTCTCGTACTGGGTCAGTCCCCAATCTCCTCTCCGTGCCTCTAGCATTATGAGTCCCTTCAATCCATCCTCCAAACTACTGCCCGAGTTATCCTTCTAAAGGACAAATCTGATTATCTTATTCTTTTACTTTATTTAGCCTAATTGCAGAAGATTTAAGTCCGAAGGCCTCAACAAGGCTTTTCATGATCCTATCCCCACCCCCAGCCCCAAGCTGCAGCTGCGCACATCAGTTTGCAGAGCACCTCACACTCCATCAAGACCCAGAGGCCTTCTCCCCACTCTCTGCCCCTCCCCCACCCGCCATTACCTCTTCAGAATGCCCTGTTCTCCTTTCCTCTCTCGGCCATTTGTTATTTGTCATTGAAGTGTCATATGAATCACCCCTTCTCTAAGAGCCCTCCCAAATTCCCCTGCCTGGATCTGGCGCCCCTCCTCTGGCCCTCAGGGTCCCCAATACAGACCTCCACTTCTGAGTCAGCCTTAATTATTGGTTTCCATCCTTATCTGTCTCCTCAACTAGATTTGTAAGCAACTTAAAGACAGGTTCTGGGTGTTTCATCTCTCCATCTCCAGCTCTAGCCAAGTGCCTGGCACATAGGGGATGCTCGAAGCATCCTTACCGGTTGCACATTGAATGCAGTTACCCTTGATCTTATTTCTCCACTGCTCTGCCACTTTCCAAGGCAAGGGCAGAAATTTCTCCCTGTGATTACGGCATATAAAGTTATACAATGAGTCCTTACAAAAGTCAGCTTTCCTCTTCTTCAAGAGAAGTATGGATAACATGGTATCTTCAAAGTGGGGACTTCCATTGTGAGAATGGAAGCGTTACTGAATCTTATAACCCACAAAAAGCCAAGAAACACAGACAGCACACATTTTAAAAATTATGTGTTTGTTTGTTTAATTGAACTATAGTCAGTTTACAATGTTGTATCAATTTAATTTCTGGTGTACAGCATAATAGTTCAGTCATACATATACAGACATGTTTGTTTTCATATTCTTTGTCATTATATGAATGAATTATATTCATTACTACAAGATATTGAATACAGTGTTCCCTGTGCTATAGAACAGAAACTTGTTTATCTATTTCATATTAGAAAGCACATTAAAAAAATTAGGCCCATGTATTTTGTCACGCTTACTACTGTCCTTTGTTAGTGGTCTCTAACACCTTCCTGCACCCCTTCTAAAAGCTTAGCACCAAAGTGCATGAAACTCAGACGCTTGAGTCCAAGGACAAGCCGCTGACTCAAAAGTCACAACTCACTGTGTTTCACTCCTCCGGTCCCCCCCCCCCCCCATTGTACAGTGATGCAAGAGCTTGTTTTACTCCGCGCGTCGAAATAGGTTGTTTTTAATAATAAAATAAACACACTAAAACACCTTTCCTCTATTGTCCCAGTCTGGGAAAGACTCACTGAACAAAATTGCGAAAGGAATTTTGTAGAGCATTTCTTAATCAGGTTAGAAGTTTAAGGAGACTTTCTCCTTTAATCCTGCTTCTTCCAATGTTCCCGCCCTTTCTCTCCTCTCAACAGTCCCCGCCCCGCCCCGCAAACACACACACACACACACACACACACACACACACACACACAAACACACACACACACACGCTTTTTGGTTGCGATTGCAATTCAGTGACATTTACTCCGCAATCAGCACTTCTTCCCCTTCCCTTCCCACTCCCACCCTGCAGGGAGGCCAAGAAGGAGGCGCAGAGGAGAAGGGGAGAGAAAGCAGCCCCTCGTAGTATTCAGCCTGCCCGGCTCCCTACAGGAAGTGATCTTGCTGCTTTTAGGCCAGGCACACGCCTCCCAGCCAGCCAGCAGCGCTAACTAATTAGCACACGTGATGGGAATTGGAAACAAATTTGCCAACAATAGGAGCGTGGGAACCAGGGCTGCGCCACAATTACAGCTCCCCTCCCCCCCGCCGCCCAGGGAGGGAGCCAGCCGGGGCCAGGGCGCCCGCCCGGGGACTCCCTGTCCCGCGTCCCTCCGGTGGGCCTGGCCGCTCCTCTGCGCCCTCTGAGCGTCCGCGCACAATAACGGGAAACGTGTTCAGGGAACCTCAGCTCCTGCCAGACCACGCGGGAGGCCAGTTACCCTTCGTTGGAAAGAGAGAGGGAAGAAAGACGGTCACCAGATAGCCTCCTTGCGACAGCTTAGGGACCCGCCAGCTTAGGAGCGCGCGGCCCCGCCCCGCAGACCAGGCACCCCGCCGCACATCTGCAGCGAGGGGCCGGGACGCCGCTTGGGTCTGATTTTACGTGGGCCGAGTGGTCCCCGCCCTTTCCGCATGATGCTGCGAGGGGCTGCGGCTGGGGTCTAAGAGCAGCGACACCCGAGAGCACCCAGAGCCGGCGCTCACCTTAACTAGCGGCAAGCAGCTCCGTGCGTGTGCCCCCAGAGGTCTTGTCCAAGGTTATTTCAGCTAGGCTGATGGAAATAGGCTTCTGACGTTTCCCAGTGTGCTTCCACGCATAACAGCTTTATTGAGACATAATTCACATAGCAGACTATCCACCCACTTAGAGTGGACCATTCAGTGGTTTTTAGTATAGTCACAGATAAATGCAACCATCACTAGAGTCAATTTTAGAACATTTTCATCCTCTCAAATAAACAAAAATCCAAAACAAAACCAAAAAACAAAACAACACCCTCTCATTAGCTTTCATCTCTCTTGTATCCCTCCCTCCCTCTCCCCTCCCCAGCTCTAATGTACTTCCTTGCCTATAGATTTGCCCATTCTAGACATTTCACCGAAATGGGGTCATGTACCATGTCATCTCTGGTGACGGCTTCCTTTTCCTCAGCACGTTCTCAAGTTTCATCCAGGTTGCAGCACATATCAGTACTTCCTTTTTATTGCTGAATAATAGTCCAATGCATGGACTATAAACACATTTTGTTTATCCATTCATTGGTTGATGGACATTTGAATTGTTTCCATCTTTTGGCCATTCTGAATAAACATTCACACACAAGCTTTTGCGTGAATGTGTTTTCATTTGTCTTGGGTTGTCAATACCTAGGAGCAGAACTGCTCTGTTGTGCGGTCAAGTTCTGTTTAACTTTTAAAGAAATGGACAAACTGCTTCCAAAGGGGCGGTCAGTTCCCAACCAGCAATGCATGATGGTTTCAGTCTGTGCAGATCCTCACCAGTATTTGCTATTGTTTGTCTTTTTTGTTATAGCCACTCTAGTGAATGTGAAGTGGTTCCTCAGCTTTTCCCGTGCTAAATTGCTAAAGCCTTTCTGGGTGTAAGATCTGGACTTGCATTCTTGAAGGGTCATGAATGGTAACTTACTAAATCAGCTGCTAAAACACAATAGTATCACTGGTTCCAGTGAAAACTGAAGTCGAAAGTAATTATTTACAAATGTTTATCTGACTGATAGCATAGAACTGGCCAAGGATGCTCTAGTTAAGAGCTGATTTCTGTCTGCTACTTCCCCAACCAAATCCCCACCCCACCCCCAAATCTCAGCTTCTGTCTGTACCAGACAAGTTATTCTCATGCTATGTGATTAAAAATGACCCTCTATATTCAAAAACGTTAACTGGCAGTAGAATGTTACTCTGGTTTGTGTTGTCCAAACCCAAAGTTATTTTCCTGGAGCCAGGGTGTTTGATCAGGGTTCAAGTTTGTTTAGATATAAGCATAAATTCTCATTTATAGGAAACTGCTTTTATAATAACAGTTATAATGTTTCTGTTTACATGACTAGCTGCAGATCAACAAGGGGGTGGGTTACCATGTGACATTAAAAAAATGCAGACAGTAAGTTGTATTTATAGCAATGAAAAGGGCGGGGAGAATCCCCTCCTGGCTTAACCTAGTTATTTCTCAAATTCAGAAATGATTGTCATAATCTTCCACGTATTTCAATGCAGCATTTTTCTGAAGCAAAGATTCCATATAATGATTAAAGCAGGAATATCTTTGGAATATAGTTGAAAGAGGTCATTGTTTAGCCAGACAAGCCGCAAACACTGCAGGTGAGGCATTCACTGCATCCCTGCCTTTGCTTGGTTTAACTGTGATTCTCAGTCTTGGCGTATTAGAATCACCTGGGGAACTTGAAAAGCATATTTATGCCAGATGTCATCCCAGATGAGTTAAATCCCAATGCCCAATTTTTGTTGGTTTTTTGGGGGGAGGAATAGGGGGAGACTAACTTCAGTGTTTTTCACCAGATCCCCCCAGATAGATTTCAAGTGCAGCCAGGGTTGAAGTTGGTCTAACCCCTGGTTCTCAAAGTGTCATTCCAGGACCAACAGCATCATCAGGTGGGAAGTTCATTGAAATGCATAGTTTTGGCCCGAACCCAGATTTAGTGAATTAGAAACTCGAGAAGTGGGGCCAGCCATCTGTGTGGCTTCACAAATCCTCCAGGTTATTTTAATGTGTGCTAAAGACTGAGAGCTACCGCTCTAAGTAGGAAGCCTCCACTTCAGAATCACCTGAGAATGCCAGACAATTGCTGATGCCTGGGTTCCAGCCCCAGAGATTCCGATTTTAATTGCTGGAGGTGTGGTATAAGAATTGGGATGTAAAAAAGACAAGCTTCCCAGATGATTCTATCATGTGGCCAAGTTGTAAATGACAGATCTGAACCAGCAATTCTTAAAATATGGTCCCAAACAAGCAGCGTCAGTGTCACCTGGGAATTTGTTTGCAATGCAGACTGTTGAGTCTACTTGAGATCTATAGAATCAGATACCCTATAGGTGGGGCCCAAGAATCTGTGTTTTCTGAAGCCCTCTATGTGATTCTGATGCTCCCTAAAGTTTGAGAACTACTCATCTAAACAGCACAGTTCTGGGTCTGAAATACACATATTTAGGGTGGATCACAGTTCACTACAAAACCAGTGGACCCTGGAGGAACACAATTTCTCTTCATATAATTAATAGGTATTAAGTTCTACTATTACCACTGTAATGTTCATCTAGGTTTTAATTATTTTGCCTCTGTAGGTTTGAAGGATGATTTTCTTTATGCTTTTATCTTTATTTGCTCATTTATTTGGGCTTCAGAGGCCCGAACGTTTCATCTGACAGGGAAACAATGGCTTCCTTTCTTCTCTATGGAGCCCTTCCCATGGGAAACTCACTTGGAAAATCCATAGTTTTTCAATGACTTTCTTAAACATCAAACCATTACCTCAATCCACAAAACCATCCCAACATTCAAGTCACTCAATTTAGGAATTTAACATATATCCTGAATTAATTAGAAAAGTACAAAGTTCTTATCATTCGAAGGAGCCTAGCTCACTTCAAAGGTACGTACTCAGTATCTCATGATGAGTTTTTGATAGACTTGAAGCCAAGCAACTGGTTTTCTCCTATACTGCCCTCTATTAGAGCGAAGTTTCTCTATCAGCAAAGACAAACGGTCTTTCAGAACAATGGTTCTTACAGTGTGGTCCTTGCATCAGCAGCAGCAGTACCACTGTGCCCTCCAGGTAACTCTCATGCATGCTAAAAGCCAAGAACCACCACTTTAGAGCAAGAAATCTGGGAATGATTCTTGACTCTACTGAGCAGGGCAGTGCAATCTCCATCCAATGACCTGCCAAGTACTTCTCAGTGTTCTTTCAGAATTTCTTTCCCTTTCCCCCCCACTCCCTGAAACCATAGCCTTAATGCATGTTCATTCCCAGAAGATACCCAACTCCAGAACTTCTTTCTACTACATGTGTATTCCTTTTGTATCACCTCAACTATGTGCGAGGAGGATTCAAAACCTCCCCTTTCTGTTTCTGAACCTAACTAGATCACCTTATCCTGTTTCACTTTCTTTGTCCTCATGGGCATGGCAATGATTTTGCACTGGCCCATCCCTCTCCTGCTTGTTTCCTTCTACTAGAGGTCCTCTCCTCCCCACTCTGGCAGAGATCACCACATCCTCTCCTGTCTTCTCTCCTAACTCCACAAATGCCACAAATACAGGTAGAGGCAAAAAAGGCAGCGAGGTGCCCTTGACCCATGGGCACTGAAGTGTCTCATCCTGCTTGATTTCTTCTTCACTCACCATCCATCAGCATATTCTTACCCTCTGGCTTGTACTTAAAAGGTGGGTCCAAGAGACCAGATTCCATGAATAAACTCAAGGGGAAAGCACTGTGAGAATTCTTCCCAGGGAACAATATGGATGGACTTGTGGGCTCCTTCCCTGTCCATCTGGTTACAAGGGAGAACCAGAGAGAAAATGCAGACAAAGATGACACCGGGATGGGCTCTCATTCAGTCTTCTCTAAGGTTTTTGTGTGTCCACACAGTTTCGTGTTGTGGACCTAAGAGGGTTCAATTCAAGAAGGAAGAATATTTATAGTCTATAATATGGTGCCTTGTATAGAAAATCTTTAATGCTCAACAGTAGTAAAGCAAGATCTTGTGTGTGTGTGTGCGCACACGCGAGCATGTGTGTGCATGTATGTGTTTTAAGGGGATCTAAGTTCACATTGATAAAATCTAAAGAATTGTTCATGATATTTCTCTTTCAAGATACACTACTCCTTTTCTCTCTACCTCAATTATTAGCAGTAATTCTCAGCAGCAATTCCCCTCTACGTGAGGACACACACACACAGAGAGAGAGAGAGAAAGAGAGAGAGCGCGAGCGAGCGAGCAGCCCTCTGATGTCTCTTCTTATAAGGGCACTAATCCCATCATGAGGGCCCACCGTCATGACCTCATCTAACCTTAGTTACTTCCTAAAGGCCCCATCTTCATACCATGAGATGGGGAGGCTAGGACTTTAGCATATGGATTTGACGGTGGAGGGGGGGCACAATTCAGTCCAAAGCAAGAATGATACCCAAATACCTTTCACTTCTTTTATCTTCTTATAATTGGGATGTTGTCTGGCCCCATTAGCCTTTGAGTACAAACAAGGTCACATTAATGCCCAGATTACAATGACTCATCACTTTCTGCCTATTGGGACTTTGTCCCCTTTCTAAGTTTTCAGCCTGGCCCAGACAGTGCCTCATTAATGTTCAGGACCGAGTTCACCCCTGCCAGGCCCTCCTTAAGACTGCTTCTTTGCCCAGTCCCTAGTCTTCCACTGGTCCATTACCCCACACCCTAGAGCCCCATTTGGTGATAAATATGTACAGGAGTGGCACAAGGGTTGTACAATGACCCTGATCCAAGTTTGCAATGTGTTGTCAGCTGGGTGCCAATCAGCACTGTTTTCTCCACCAGGATAATTTATCATACAAACAGCTCTCTCAGCTTCTGGTCCTAATCCTTCTCTTTACTGAGTCTCAAAATCTGTCCTCTCTCTTTTTCTTCTTTTCCTCATCTCTGCCCTGGGCCCCTCAATCAGAAGGTAACACAACAAAACAATACCATTCCTTTCAACCTAAGCCCCAAAAGGACAACTTAGGGGGTTAGTGGCCCATCAGTTTCAAAGACATGAGAGTATGTGAATTCCAGTTTGGGGCTCACCTGGAACCTCGCACTATACTTTGAATTTTAATAATTTTCAATCATTTCAGATATATTTATGATACATATCTATGAACACACAAGTCCTAAATGATGAAACACTTGGACACAGGATCTAATGACACCAGACGACACAGATATGGCAGTGCTGCCTGAGCATCCAGGCAACCCAGGAAAATAGTCCTCCACTTCCACTGAATGCAGCTGGGTACAGGTTTCAAGAAATGAGTCACAGACTTGCTTTTCTGACACCCTAAGACTGATCTCACTTATATCCAGAGCTGTCTTGAAAGTGTGAAATAAAAAGTTTCACTGAATTATTTAAATTTTGAAAAGACACTGCAAATAAATATCTGAAATATTTTAATTGAGGGAATATGTTGCCAATTACTGTTTGCATCATTTGAATTGAGGAAAGAATATGCTGTAAACTAGCCTTTAAGGGAAAGAGGATGCCATGGAATCAAACCAACAGCAGGGATTCAGATACGACTTTGAGCAAATCTACTTCTCTCTGCCCAGGCTTCTTGTAAAACTGGGAAAAATACTAATTGCTCCTTCCTGGGTTATTCTGAGGATGCAATTATAAGCTTAGTTCTTAAAACTGTGCCTGGTACATGGTAAGTGCCATAAAAGTGCAGTGAAGAAGTCTTTACATTTTTTTTTTCAAGGAATTGTTCTCTCCGAATAGTCAGGAAAGAATTTTTAAAGCCAAAGTTATATCCAGAACTCAATAATACTTTCTATTAAGTTGCTTTTCACTTATGCTTCATTTTATGTGGGTCATCAGTCGTTCATCACAAGCAAAATGCATCCATCCTCAGGCTAGAACAGAATTTCCCAAGGTTGGTTCCTGAGGATGCTATTTCAGTGGAATACTGGCAGATGTTGTGAGACAAAAGGGTTCTAAGGTTGACGAGTTCTGGAAGTGCAGAGTTGGACACGTGACAATGAGGCGTCTTTACTAAGGATTTCTCAGAGCCATTTACACTCTCAGGCGCCCTGAGATCTCCAGTAGTTTCCCAAATGTCTTTGAAAACAGATTATTTTGCAGAGAATCTTGAAAGATTAATGTTCTGTGAAATGCACTTGGCATTTTAAATATCCTTTTTCTTTTTTTTTTAAAGACAGAGTGACCCATCCTGAAGGAATTTTCCTGGTTTGCCTGGATGCTTAGGCAATACTGCCATATCTGTGTTTCTTGCAGGAGCAAGAAAACCTACAGAAGCATCCTCTTAAGATGCTCAGCCCAATTCAGGATGAAGGAGCCCACGTTATCACCATTGTAACTCGTAAGCAGGAGGTGTGACATTTGTATAGTAGTTTACAAAACGCTTTGTCTCATTTTACCTTCTAAAAAACCAAAACTAGTACCAAGATAATTCTTAATTTACAGATGAGAAAACCAAAGCTTGGAGGAGAGACGTACAGTCATGGACTCAAGGTCACATGGCTAGGAAAGGGGGACTCAGACTCAAGCAGGCAACTTGGAACTCTCTCCACCTCTTGCTGTAGAACTTTGCTGCCTGATGGGATTCCAATTCAACAACCCCTTCAGGGCCAACGCAAAGGGTCTCCCATCTGACCTCAGGTAGGAGAGTGGGCAGTGGAAATGCACTTTTGCGTGGCATCACGTGCCCCAAGGCAATGTGGCATTTGAGACACAGCAGCAGGAGAAGGCAGCAAGCAAGAGGAGCAGAGGAAAAGCGGCACTTAGTCAAAATTTGGGTCTGCCAGCTTTGGGTGACTGTATCTTGTGGTTTCTGATTTGGTGGGTTCTCATCAAGGAGCCATGTCTGAAGCCAGTAGGGACGCAACTTACTTGTTCACGTGCTCATAGCACGGCGTGTTTAAGGCACGTTCCTTAAAAAGAGACTCAGAATGCACAACTTTCACTAGTAATCAATAGCAGGTGCTAATTTTTTAGGTCTACTCAAAATAACCTCATACTCTTCACAAGAAGCATGGTTCTTTCCCACCATTTTAAAAAGCTTTCTAGAGAGACTGTGTTGAATATATCCAATTACTAGATACTTATTTTTTTCTCATTAGATGTGTAACTAACTGAGTATCAGAAGAAAACTGAGGGGTAACCTAGTGTTCAGTTTAAATCAAATATATTAATAGTTTATAGTATGAGCTGCTGTTTAAGTGCTTCCTCATGGTAAATCACTGTAAAATGCTTTACAGAATTGATCTTATTTAATCTGTGACAATGGAAAATAAAATTGTTAATATTCCCATTTTACAGATAGGAGAACAGAGGCTTAAAGAGGTTAAATAACTTTGCCCATTGTCATGCAGCTAAGATGTTGATCTGAACATGTCTTTACCACGCACCCCTGTGAGCAGCTGGATAGGGACTGTGGCTTCCCAGCTCAGTGCTCCAGGCCCGGCTCCGTGCCCAGCACCTAGTAGGGGCTTTATACAGGGTGTCAAGTGAATCCATAAACAAGAAAGACCAGGATGTTTCAAACACCAGCTGGCTTCACCTAAAAGCTGTTTTAACAAAGGCATTTTGCCACAGAATAGATAAAGCAACTTGCCTACAAGCCCAGACTAAGGCTGTCTCTCTCTTTTCCCCGGGCTGCGGGTGTAATCTCTGGCTCTCTGGCACACCGTTGCCAATGCCTGTTTATTCACAATCACCTACACTCACTAGCAAACTGACAGCGAGAAGGCTTCACTGAGGACACCAAAGTCGGGACCTTCACCGTGGCCAGAGCCTTGATGAACAGACAACTGAAGACCCAGGGCTTCTTCCTGGGCCATCCCCTACTGTCTTTTCTGGCCAGCTGCTCACCCTTAAGCCTCTTTCATACAGAAATGCTGCAGCTGCACTTTGAGGACGAGCTCTTTCCCTCTAGAGGTCTGACCAGTTCAGCCCTTTAGAAGCCTGGCCCAGGCCTGGCCCTGGGAGTGAATTCCCCAAATCTGGGCTATTTCTCTCTTTGGGGGCACATGGAGCATCTTTTCTGCAAGAGAACACAGAGAAAAGCAACCAGCTGGATATAAATAACTAAACCCGGACCCCACAGACCAGGTGAGGAAATGGGCCTGCATGCAAACTGGAAAAGGCTGCTACCTCAAGAACGATAAAAGAACAACACTGCCCTCCCCCACCCTCCCCCATTCCACTGGAAAAAGGCCCCTTCTGGAAGGGCTAGGCCCGGGCAGCTCCTCTCAGGCTGGAGAGGGGGGTCACTTCTGCATGTTTGCCTTGTGCACAGCAGGTTGCTAATAAGTTTAAAACAGTTCTTTGCTCAAAGCTTCCAGGGATAAATCCTCTCCATGTAGCAGGTGGTACAACATTGGGCCTCCTGCTTTCAGTCCAACTCTCTCCTCTGATGCCACCATCCAAAGGAGGGGCCTTCATCCCTTCTTTCTTGGCTCTAACTGAATCACCAAGTTGACCTCACCTCCATCAAAGTCCCTTCTCAAACTCAGAAAAGGCCTACTCAGACCTCAGAAAGTATTCTCACCCCCTTGTATTTCCAAGCATCGACATATCTATAACTATTTCACTTGTGTATTATCTCCCCCTAGAATGTGAATTCCTGGACGCAGAAACCATGTAACTTTTGGCTCCCTGTCACATTCTCAGGTCCCAGCACAGTGCCAGGCACACGGGAGGCACCCAGTAAGTATTTGCTGGATGGATGAATGAATGAGAGCCCAAGTTAAACAGCACAGGAATGGACAATTTCAATGTAGACCCCCTTTTTGACAGAAAGTAATATTGAGTATGGGAGGAATATTTTGTTTAGGTACCAATGTGGGTGAGGAATCCTCAACCCCATGTTGTCTTCCTCTCTCTCCCACCTAGCTGCAGCCTGCCCACACTTCTCCAAGGCAGCGGAAATGGGCCAAAGCAGGAAAGGCTGACTCATGGTAGCTTCCAGAGGCTGGGAAAATTTACAGAACCACAGAGGGTAGTGCACACACTGACTTCTGGGACAGAGTGGCCCAACACGCTGGGGGAAGAACCTGAAAGTCAGAGAAGTCTGGAAAGCAGAGGGGAGAGGGTGGATGGCTTCCTATGCCTGGACCACCAGGTTCTACAAGGGAAGTGGCAAGTGGCAATGATGTGCTTGACTGAAGACTGCGGAGGCTGAACGTCTGGCTTTGCGACTACAGCAAACCCCAGGGAGCTCTGTGACCTGCGAGTAGGAGCAGAAAAAGAAGATACTGGGATTATCCTTGGGTGGACAACTGACAAGTGGCCTCCTGGTGCACCAGCAACAACAAATCCACGTTGGCTGATGGAGAGACGCAGCCTAGACAGGGAAGCAGAGGAGACCATTAGGAAGGACTGAGGGGTCAGAGGTGAAGGCGAAGTGGAGCAAGAGGGTCAGCGAGAGCCAGGAAGGGGCGTAACGTGTGTGTGTGTTGGGGGGGGGGACAGGCTGAGAAATGAACGTAAACGTTATCAGGTTCAGGCCACTGAGAGTGCGTGGTGTCCAAAGTGTGTTAAGAGGGCACTGAGATCAACAATTAAGGGGGAACAGAAATGGGCCAGCAATTCGCAAAGGTGAGAATACTTCTGTCATCCTCAACAGTATTTATCAAGCGTTCCCTCACTGACAGGATTCCAAGCTCAGCAGCCACTAGCGTGGATTCAGAGGAGTAGGAATTGCTCTGCTCCTTTGTCAGGGCTAAGGAAGTCTGGATTTCTAAATTCAAAGCAACCATTCGGCTGCTTCTACAAATCAGGAATCAGTCCGAGATATACAATATATATTTTAAAAACATCTCTCTTCTTGAGGACTCGTGGAACTTCACGCAGCACCCAGTACACGCCACGCCACCACCGAGGCCAGAGTGTGTGGGGTGCGCGCCAGTGTCTATGGGCCAGAGACGTGAGTCCCCGCAGGGAGGGCGGCCTCAGACGCCAAAGCTCAGCCCCGCCACCCTGTCGCCCGCTGAGAGGATCTGGCCGCCAAGGCCTGAAAAAAACAAACAAAAAAATATAATGAATATCCCCAAAGGCCTTTTCTCTCTCTAGACAGCCGAGAAAACAAGGGCTCCACTTCCCCGGAAATTAGATGCACAGGGGAATTCATTCCATCCTGGAGGCTGGGAAGCCCCTGCGGAAGCGCGACCGGCTGCTGGTGGAGACACAGCTCCAGAAACCGAAAAAGAACATTCCCTGAAGTCATGCCTTCCCTGCAAGCGCCGGCTCCCGGGCTGGTGGCCACTGTGGATGGCGCCCTGCCCGTCCGCGGAGCGCCCGGCGCGCCGCCCGGCCAGGTGCATCAGGCCCGTCTCCGCCGGCGGCGCACGCCTCCCGCGCCGGGCACGGGCGGCCCCGCAGCCGAGATTTACCGCGGCGCAGGGCGGCGGCTTCCGGGGCCGCCCGGCGCCCAAGCTCGGATTACAGGTTCACACGGGGGGCCCGGCCCGCGGCCGCCCAGCCCCCTCCGGCGCGCCCTCGCGCGGCCCGGCTCCCCCGCCTGCCCATTCTTCTCCATTCATGCGGACGCCCAGCGCCGCCGCCGCCGCCGCCGCCGCCGCCGCCGCCGCCAGAGCGGCCGCCGCCGCCGCCGCCGCCGCCGGCCGCCCGGATTGGCTGGCGGCCGCGGCGCCGGCACTTTCCCACGGCCCGCGGCGCGTGCGGCTCACCGGCGGCGCTGCAGGCGCGGCCTTGGCGTGTGGCCAGGCCAATCGGGGTGCGCGGAGTGGGGCGGGGCCGCGGCCGTCGGCAGGCTGGTGTCCCAGCCTGGCCTCCCCCGCCTGCCCGCCGCCGGCCCACCGCCGCCCGCGCCTCCTCCTTCCCCCCAGCGGAGGCCCGGCGGAGCCCCCGCGGAGCCGACGCACCGCCGCCGGTCTGGGGAGGGCGCGGAGGGCGGGGGCGGGGCGCGCCCTCGCCCTCAGCCTCGCCCCCGCCCCTCCTCTGAGTCGCTGCCAATCAGCGGAACGAGAAGCCGGATTGGGCGATGGAAGGCGGTTGCCCTGGAGCCACCACCCCGCCCCTCCACCCCCCTCGCCCGCCCCCTCCTCTCCCCCGCCCTCCCCAGGGCCCTGGGAAGGGGCGCAGCGTGGGAAAGGGATGGTTGAGTTTTAACCGGAGGCAGAGCGTGAGTGGGACCAGTGTGTGCGGAACGCGAGCAGCCGAGCGCGGAAAGGCGCAGCTGCTGTTAACTCCTCCCTGCCCGCCGCGCCGGCCCTCCCCCGGAGCCCCTGCGCAGCCAGCATGAAGCGAGCCCACCCCGAGTACAGCTCCTCGGATAGCGAGCTGGACGAGACCATCGAGGTGGAAAAGGAGAGTGCGGATGAGAATGGGTGAGTTGAGGGCGTCAGAGCGGAGCAGGAGCGGGAGGCGAGCGCCGGCTGGCCGCGGTGACAGCGCTCGAGGGCCCGGGGCACGCCGGCTCCCTGCACTGACCTCTGCGCATCTCCCGCAGGCGTCCGCCCCGGGTGAGGGACCCCGAGGCGCTTTCAAGCCAAAGTTGCCAAAGCTGTCTGAGTACTGGGGGGACGTAGGCGCGACCTCTCAGATCAGCTCTTCTCGCTTAACGGCGATTTTTTCCCCCCTCCTCTCGTTCAGGAACTTGAGTTCGGCTCTAGGTTCCATGTCCCCAACTACATCTTCACAGATCTTGGCCAGGAAAAGACGGAGAGGAGTGAGTCGCTTTACAGTGCTCCTTTTTTGGGGGGGGAGGGGGCGGGGATTGTTTTGTTTAATTAATTAACGGAAAGAACCACCTCTCTTCACCTTGGAATTTACAGTCATAATGGAAATGTCCTCCTTTGTTTTGCCTGCCTTCTACAGATCATTGAGAAGCGCCGACGAGACCGGATCAATAACAGTTTGTCTGAGCTGAGAAGGCTGGTACCCAGTGCTTTTGAGAAGCAGGTAATGGAGAAAGTAGATAGAGCCCTCAGTGTAGCTATGCACGCCTTCAGAATCCTTCCCCTCATGAATCTGAACCTCACCCGTGTCTTGGAAAATAACCGCGTTGTTTGTGCGGAGGGAGATGAATTCATCCAGATTCGAACATATTTTGCGAAGACAACTTATTTTGCTTTAGTCTGTACTTTTATGATTTACAAAGCATATATGTGCATCTAAATTTTAAGTTGTTCCCCAAAGGCACTTGGTGCCAAAATTAAAAAAAAAAAATTTTCCCCCTCTTCTCTTCTGTAGGGATCTGCCAAGCTAGAAAAAGCCGAGATCCTGCAGATGACAGTGGATCACCTGAAAATGCTGCACACCGCGGGGGGGAAAGGTACATCTCCAGTCTGGCGGGGGCCCTGAGTGTTGGGGGTAGAATGAACAGCTGCGGACAGCCAGGACTGGTGCATTCGCTGCCTTATATTTGCTGTGTGCTTTGGGGGTGGGGAGAGAACGTGCGTGGTGTGTGGGACTGCCTGTCAGTGCATTTTCACGTGCACATTTCCTCCAGCGAACTCATCACCCCAACCCTCTGCAAATGAAGCTAATGCACCTTCTTTTGGAAAATACCTATTATGTGTGATGTGCCCATAAAATTGTGATTCAAATCAGGTAGCTCTCACATTTGTTTATTGCCATTCTGAGGAAAAGCTTTTTTTTTTTTAAAGTATATAAGCTTAATTTCATATACAAGATTTTAAAAGAGTGAACTGCCACATGACTCTTGAGGAAAGAAATCTCTTGCGGTTAACTAGAGAAAACTCAACAGAAGGTGGGAGACGGAGCTCTGTGTGCCTGTCTCCAGCCAGAAAATGCTTCTCTCTGCATCAAGTGCCTAAAAGCCCCGTGATGATAACTTACATCTGTGTGTCTAATGAATTTCACTACTCTGTGGTTTTTCTCTCCTTGATGTATTTTTTGTTGTTGTTGAGGGAATACATTAAAGGAATGAACATAGTTTCATCTGCCGGTAGGGTATAATTCCAGTTTCTGCTTGGCAATTTCTAATTGGGCTTTGAACTTGGATTAGCAAACATATACTCCTCATGTTGATCAATGCAAAGATTTTGGTTGACTCCCAAGTATTTGGACTTTCAGAAGAGCCCGTGAATGCCGTTTTTTAAAGGATGTAGGTATTTTCCAGGAAGGGCTGCCTTTGGGATTGAAATAATTAGGGAAATGAGCGACGCTCTAAGGTTTTTCTTTTGTTCTTTTCCTCAGGCTATTTTGACGCGCACGCCCTCGCTATGGACTATCGGAGTTTGGGGTTTCGGGAATGCCTGGCAGAAGTCGCCCGTTACCTGAGCATCATCGAAGGACTAGATGCCTCTGACCCGCTTCGGGTTCGACTGGTCTCGCATCTGAACAACTACGCCTCCCAGCGGGAAGCGGCGAGCGGTGCCCACGCAGGCCTTGGACACATTCCCTGGGGCAGCGCCTTCGGACATCACCCGCACGTCGCGCACCCCCTGTTGCTGCCCCAGAACAGCCACGGGAACACTGGCACCACGGCCTCGCCCACGGAACCCCACCACCAGGGCAGGTTGGCCACGGCACATCCGGAGGCGCCCGCTTTGCGCGCGCCCCCTAGCGGCGGCCTTGGACCGGTGCTCCCCGTGGTCTCCTCCGCCTCCAAACTCTCGCCGCCCCTGCTCTCCTCCGTGGCCTCCCTGTCGGCCTTTCCCTTCTCTTTTGGCTCCTTCCACTTACTCTCTCCCAATGCACTGAGCCCTTCGGCACCCACGCAGGCAGCAAACCTTGGCAAACCCTATAGACCTTGGGGGACGGAGATTGGAGCTTTTTAAAGAACTGATGCTATAGAATGAGGGCGGGGGAAGACTTAAAATCCCAGCTGAGCTGGGCTGTTGCCAACATCACCTTAAAGTCATCAGTAAGGTAAAAAGAAAAAAAGGTACACTTTCAGATAAATTTTGTTGAAAGACAAAAGGTTTGTTGGTTTACTTTTTTTTTTTTAATTTTTTTTATCATGTCATGTATTAGCAGCTTTTAAAAACTAGTTGTTAAATTTTGTTCCAGACATTAAATTGCAATAGTGAGTATAAACCAGCACTTGGTGATAGGTTTGTACTGTGCCTAATTTACTTTGTAAACCTGTCTAAGAAATGATTCCATTTTGGCCTCAAAGTTTTGGGAGGTTTAATATTTAGTAGTTTCAGTCTGTTCTTCTCCTTGTATAGTGACAGTGTCTTTTTAGAATTAATTTTCCAAACCATTCTACACTCAACGCTAACATGACGCTATTTGTTAATTTTTTTGGCAATTTAAGGTGTTGTATAAATAATATTCTTTTTGGGGGGGAACTATATGGAATTTTATATTTCTGAATAAAGCGTTGACAAATCAGATGATCAGCTTTATCCAAGAAAGAAGACTCGGTAATTCTCTGCCTCCTACAGCAGTAAGTTGAATGTACAGCCATCAGGGGCCCAGAATCCGAATGCCTGACCGCTATCTACCAGGACTTGTAGTTCTGGCTTAGTTAGGAGAGGTCCGCATTGGAGCTGGCAGGGAGGGGATGGAAGATAATTGCATAGACTATGCCTGCATTTACCAGCCTCAAGCAATGCAATGCATTTTTAAGCTCACAGATCTCAAATGCACAGATGTTAACATGGATAAGTGATCATGGTGTGCAAGTGGTCAATGAATAGTCCAGTGGAACCTGTTAAATGCGTAACCTAATTCTTCCCGGAGCTACCTTATTTTCTTTTAACTGAAAATTTTTCTGTTGTGTTTTCCTTTTTGATGCATGGAAATGTGGTTGTCGAGATACTTAAAAGGGCTTTGCTGCCTTCTACTTGGTTTGTTTAATTTGATTTGGGCTATAAAAGCATCATTTTACAGGTTTATTCCTATAGCAGGTGTAGTTTAAATGACCTCCTCTGAACTGGGTTTGACCTCTGTTGTACTGATGTGTTGTGACTAAATAAAAAAGAACAAACTCTTCTGCTGTATATGCCTTACATACTTTGGTCTTTCTCTCTGTTGGCTAAGACAAGATAAATTTTCTTTTCTTTTCATTTTGCCTGGTTATCAGTTTTCTTATGTCTAATAATTTCATTATTCTTGGAATTCTAAGCTGCATGAATTTGTGCTATTGAATAAGGTGACTTCACTATGGTGCAGAGCTTTGGTGTGACTCCCACAAGGGGACTTCGCCCTCCAGCTGTTATGTCAGGTGACCTGGCCCTCAACTGGCCATGTATGGACTCAAAACCTCAGTGCAGATTGGAAGTTGGCAGGTGGGAGAGAACTCTGATGAAATCTTATAAAATTGTGTTGACCATTTGACAAATTTTTACTGAGAGCATTTACTACATGCTTAATTCTACGCTGGGAGAACAGAATATTTAAATTCTTTTCTTTCTTTCTTTCTTTTTTTTAATGGCAAAATAAGAAAAGCCAAACTGCTCTCTCTGAGTCCGAGCACCTGAGGCCTGGTGAGCAGTGGCAGGCTGTAATTCTGCACCTGCACCGCTCCAGGAGTCTTTCCTGGCCTTGTTTCCAAGGAATTTGCTTAACCCTGTCGTTGCATTTGGCTCCTGCACTGTGTAGTGCAGAAACCGACACATGCTTTAGGTTAGAACAAAATGCTGCCAGAACAGAGGCAGTCATCTGCGCCCTGGGGGAGAGGAGTGCCTTCCCATTGCCTTAAAAGTCATCCTCCTGCCAATTAAGGAGTGCCGTTTCCTAGCTCGGAGGAAGGAGTTCGCCTTGATCCTGAGGGCAGAAGGGAGGACAAGGAGAAAACCCACTCTGGCGGATGAAACAGAGCCTTCCTTCTCTTTGCCTAACCACCGAGCTCCTGCTCCCTCCTCTGATTAAGAAATGAGGATAAGGAGGCAAAGAGAAGTTTGGCCTTTGAACTTGAGCAGCAACTTCTGGGTCCCTGTGAATGGAATGGATAGCGAGTGTGGCGTTTTTCTGATTGTGGGTTTCAAATGCTAGCTCCCACTCAACCCTCCTCTGTGTGGCCTCGGGGCTTGGTCCCTCCGTGATGCACGGTTGCATTCTTAGCGCTGCCTGCGCCATGCAGAGGCTCTTTCCGCCTGTCATAATGCGGAGATGGAAAGTGTCATGATGATTTCTGCCAAGTGTCAGTTTCATTTTAGCAACCGTGATTTCAAATGGCA
This sequence comes from Camelus bactrianus, assembly GCF_048773025.1. NCBI lineage: Eukaryota > Metazoa > Chordata > Mammalia > Artiodactyla > Camelidae > Camelus > Camelus bactrianus. The sequence goes on along the minus strand of NC_133567.1, from coordinate 19,028,028 downwards.
CTACAGCATTCCTGAACAGCATCGTGCTCAGACCATCTTAGGTGCTCCATGGCACACAGGTTGAGATGGCTGCTAATGTGGTAAAAAAAAAAAAAGAAGTAAAGCCTCTCATTTTGCCGACTCTGCTGGAAGCATGGTGGAACCGTAAACGTGTGGCACATTCCTCTTGTCTTATCAGTGATCCCTATGTCACCACCTGGTTAGTTTTTCTCTTTTTGGTGGGGGGATGGGAGTGGGGGTACTCTTCGAGATTACATAGGTATTCAAAGAAATATTTTGGTTTCTTTTTAAAATCTTTTAAGTTGACAGATTTCTGGAAATGGTAGAGGTGGAGTCTGGGAAACAGGATGGAGTTACGGTGATGAGCCAGAGGTATGTAGAAAAATGAATGTAGGAAAACTCTTATTTTTATTCTGAACTGATGTAGTATGACAAAAATTAACATCAAGGACATTAGTGCCAGCATAATTTTATGCTCTCTCTCTCTCTCTCTATATATATATATATTTATATATATTTATGATACTTCTACACACACAATTTTTATATGGCCTGTCAATTTACCTTATAAAAAATAATATCACTTGTCACAAAGAATCTTGAAAGGCCTCAATAAGTATCTTTTATCTTCATTATATATATTTACCATGAATTAATGACATGAAATATAGGTGTGCAGAATTCTTGCATTAAAAAAGAACCTCTAACTCTAAATCTTTTTTAGATTTAGAAAGAAAAAAATCCAAGATGTATCATTCCTAATGTATTCACTATAGTTCAATTAAGATATGAATTCAGCTTTCTTTTGTCCCACTCTGTCACTCACAAAAATCATGGTATTTTAAACATAGATGACTTATATTTAAAATTCCTCAGAAATTTCTATCTCTAAGTTAGGCTTTTCCCCAGCCCTTCTGGTCTATACCAGTGTCACAGCTTTGATGCCTTCATTAGTTTGCAGTGATGTTTTATAATTAAAATAACTTCAGAGCTAATATCATCTGAGAGACTGCTTCAAATGTGGCCCAATTTCTTTCACAACCGGAGCTCCAGGGAAGGGGGGGGGGGGTTGTCTTGGGAAGGGGACCAGAATTCTGGTTCCTGCTCTGCTTTTATCTCATTGAGTGACCTTCGGTAAGTCATTTAAAATTCTCTGGACCCTGCTTTCCTCACCTGTCGGATAAAGTGGTTAGACTAGATGGGGGTCCCGGGTGCACACTCACAGGGTCAGGCACTTGTGGGGAAGGATGCAGGGGTATCGGCCAGTGGGTGCTGACCCAGGGGACACGTTCCTAGCACCTTCACTCTGCAGGGTCACATCGCTTCTACACAGGAATTTGGGTCTAGCATTACTAGATCTTTCAAGTTTTCAGAAGCGTCTCCAATTTTAGATTATTATGTGAAATTGCCCAGTTTATAGAGATTGGTAGCTAATTCACCGAAACCTGCTGCCAGCAAGACTGGGCCAGTGGGCAGCAGCCAACTCAAAGCTACAGGGACTCCAATCTGAAAGCTTCTCTGAGGGCTAAAGTTTTCTAGTCTGTTCGTCATGCATGGCTTATGAATATGCTTAATGGATAAACACATGCCTAACATAAAATAAACAATGCAGTAATTAGGGAGCTGTAGGTGATATTATGTAAAGATAACGGGCAGAGGTTTTTAAAAATTATTTCTGGGTTGTATTTCCTCCTGGAGAGAGAAACTGAAATCATTCTTCTTTTTATCCTGAGAGCCCCTTTAAAAATTTTTTTTATTGCAGTGTAATTGATTTACAATGTTAGTTTCTGGTGTACAACAAAGCGATTCAGTCATCCATCTATCTATACGTACATATATATGTATATTTTTCAGATTCTTTTCCAGCATGTTATTACAAGAAATTAATCTAGTTCTCTGTGCTATACAGTAGGTCTTTGTTGTTTATCTATTTTATATATAGTAATGTGTATCTGTTAATTCTAAACTCCTAATTTATCCCTCCCCCAAACCCCCTTTCCCCTTTGGTAACCATGGTTTATTTTCTATGTTTGTGTCTGTTTTGCAAATAAGTTTATTTGTCTCATTTTTTTTAGATTCCACATATAAATGATACCATGTGGTATTTGTCTTTCTCTGTCTGACTTACTTCACTTAGTAAAATAATCTCTAGGTCCATCCATGTTGCTGCAAATGGCATTATCTCATTCTTTTTTATGGCTGAGTAGTACTGAAATCATTCTTTTGGTTTTAAGTCTGGACCCTTCACAGGAACCTTTCTAAAGGTGCTGTCAACTTGGTCACTTTACCAAGGAGGAAGACGGGGTCTCGGCCCGGTGGCCTTCGATGAAAGAACAAGTGTGTAGCTTGCTGGTGACTCAGCACACTGAGGTCCTTGGAGGCGCCATCTGATTTCAGGAAGAAAGAAATGCCAGCAAAGAGCAAGCTGTTTTGAACCTCAACTTGAAATGTAATGCCTGCCTTGATCTGGATGAGCTGCAGGGCTTTTCACTCAGATGTTTTAGTGCTCTGCTCCGGGGCGGGGGAGGCGAGAAAGAAGCCAAGGGACCTAGAAACCCAGCCTTTCTTTCTGAGCTGTCTGCAGGTATTGACCTGCATTTGCGTCAGAACTTTCCCCCAGGCCCCCAAGTCCCAGAGAAGCCCCAGGTAAACAACTGTGGAGAGACAGGTGTAGGAACAGGGGCAGGTGTCCGGATTTTGTGCCACAAGGCTGTGATATCATGCTTCTTTTAGCATTATCTTGTAAATTTCCCATTGTATTCACTATTATGTTTCTATTTTTTGTGAAGTGCTTCTTGTTGCATTTGGACTTTTAACTCAAGTTAAAAGACAGCGCCTGAATTTGAAAACTCGTAATCATTCATGGGCCGTTGCTAGGTGGTCTCTGGCTTGATTTAGCAGAAGAGACTCGAAAACAACCTATTAGGCAGAGAGAGACTGGCTGTCACCCCCGAGAGAGTTGATTACTAAAAAATTTCTGCAGCTACTTTTATTTATTTATGTTTTATTGTTGTTGTTAATATCTCCCCTGGGGCATGGCTTTGTTTCTGGTGTGTAGGAGTGCTTTATACATGTGGGACTGAATCAGAAAATGAAAGAAGGCCATATCTGAGCCTTTCATCATCCTCTTTGACCTCATTTCCTACCACCGGCCCCTCCATCACTCTGCTCCAGCCACACCACACTCTGCTGTTGCTGGAATGTGCAAGTATGTACTCACCTCCAGGCCCTTGCCCTGGCTTTTCCCTCTGCCTGGAATGTTCTTCCCCCGACTCTGGTCATCTGCCTGTAATCTGTCATCACTAGGGGCTCTGCTCTAAGCCCACCTTCCCCATGTGGTCTCCCCTTAGGACCCTATTTAAAATAGTCCCCCACCTTCACCCCCTCATCTCCCCTCCTGCCGCTCCCTACCGTCCCTTCCTCTTTTGTTTTTCTCCATAGTACTTAGCATCATCTGATGGAATGTCTGTATATTTCACCGATCACTCGTTAACTGTCTGTTGTGCCTGGTGTGTTCACTTCTACGGACAGTCACTTCCTCGGCGCCTGACGTATAGGAGGCACTCAGTAAACATCTTAGTTGAATGAATGAGTGAATCCAGTCCCCCCTTGTTACCACTCAGAAGTGGAACCAAACAGATCCAAACAGTTATGTCTCTATCCCCCTCCATTCCCCACCATGAATCTTTTATTTTAAAAACTACCAGAGAAGGTAATTTCATGTTTCACTTCAATATTTTCACTATTCTAAAATTCTGCTTAAAAAAATCGAACTCAAACATTCTCCAAGTCTATTTCCATTTTGGTGTGTGTTTAGTGGGGATGGATGGACACTGGTCACCTGTTTGATATCCCCCACAAAAGACCCTACTCTTATCTGGCCAGCCCACCTCTCCGGTTTGTTCCCATGTCACTCTCTGCCTTGCTCAGGAAACTCCAGCCACCACCTGAACCTGGAGCAAACCAGCTCTGTCTCCTCCCTGGTGCCTCAGTCCCTGTGCCCCTTCTCCCTGGAATGCTTAGCGGACGGCTCTTCCGTTTGGGGTCACAGCCCCACGTCACGGCTCAGAGGGGCCTTCCTCGGTCACCTTGGCAAAGGCAGCTGTTCCCTTTCCCGACTCCTGTCACTCTTTATCCCCTGATGACTCCATGTGGGGTCAAGAGCTGGCTTGAAGCCAGATGCCTGGTCTCCAGATCCCAGTTCTCACTCTTGTTTAAATGCTCTGTGACTCAGTTTCCTCATCTGTAAAATGGGAATGTAATTGTAACTTACAGGTTTCTTGTGAGTTTTACATGTTGTATTTAATGTATACATAAAGTACTTAAAACAATGCCTGCACCTAGTAAGCACTCAATAAACACTAATTTTTTTTAATACCCTACTCTTTCCCCAAAAGGCATTCAGTTCTTAATTCATCTTCACCTCCACCTTCTCTCCAGTTAAGGGGTATCAGCATTTTTTTAAATTGAAATATCATTGGTTTACAGTTTATTGTTTCTGGTGTACAGTATAGTAATTCAGTTATACATATGTGTATATATATGTATATATTCTTTTTTATATTTTTTCTATTATAGGTTATTACAAGATATTGAATATAGTCCCCTGTGCTATACAGTAGGACCTCATTGTTTATCTCTTTTGTATGTAATAGTTAGTATCTGCAAATTCCAAACCCCTAATTTACCTCCTGCCCTTTCCCCTTTGGTAACCAAAGGTAGTCAACCTTTTAAGATGGCGATGGGGAAACACCACATCTGCATTTACAGAAATGGAGAAAAAAGAAATTCTATTGTGGGAACAGACTACATCCACCCAGGTTTCACAGAAGAGCCACACAGATGAAATGTTTAGACCAAATGTGACCAGGTGAATGAAACTGAGATATCAGAGCTTGAAATAAGTTGGAGTTCTGGAGGGCTAATAAGTAAAATATTTATACTCATGTTTTGAGTATGTAATGAGTGAGTCTTACGGAAGTGGAGACAAGCAGTTGTCAGGTGGAGAGCCACATCCACACACAGGACAGAGACAGTGTAGGCTGTGAAGGGGTGGGGACTTTCATTCTTGACCTTGTTTCTGATTATCAAACAGCCATGGTGTGTAGCAGGATTTTGGGGGCAGCCTTTTCTGTTGGGGGCACAGAAGCAGTCAGGACCTCACCTTCTAAAGAACCAAAACCCACTTGGGATCCAATACCTCCTTTAGGGTTTTTAATAAGAGGACAAACTATCCCTGCCATGTTCAACAATAGCCCCCTAGCTGACCCCATCCCAACTTACGTAAGAAGATGGGGAGAGCACGGGAAAGAAAATGATCGTCACTGTGGGGAGCTGGCCTGGTGGGGCTTCTCTCTCCCCTCCCTGCGGATGTCGGAGAGTTCCAAGGTCTCAGGAGGGATTGCCGTGGCTAAAGGAGGTTACAGGAGTCACTGAAAGTGGGTTCGGGGCTTGGGCCACTGTCAGGGATGAAGGCAGACAGAGCTGCCTCCTTCTGCACAGGTTGTGGTTCTTGGAAAGGGAGGGGGTCAGGGTGAAGCTGAACATTGCCCCCTCTCCAAATACCACACATGTCATCTATTTGGAAAGCATCACATCCGCAGAGGCCTCTGGCATCAGAGGGAAAGCGATAGAGCCAGAGAGAGAACACGGGTGCCTGCCCCTCCCTTTGACTTATATGAGAAGATATCTTGCTCCGTCTTTTCACAGTAACTCATGCCTGTGGTTCTGGGGGCACCACTTATACTGCAGCAGAGATTTGTACACAGAGATGCCAGAATTGGAGGCAGGGTTCTTGAGTGGGAGGAAAAAAGACTCGAGGAGGAGAGAGGGACCTGCTGAGATGAACTTAAATTGTAGCTGGTATTAATCTCTCTCCAGCCAAGAAGAATTCCCAAAGGGAGAGGATAGACCAAAGGATTTCTTTTAGCACACAATTACATAAAACTGATTTTGAAGTTGTTTTTCATCTTCTGCCATAATTAGGCCTTCCTAACCCCGGAAATGTCAGTAAAAAGTCTGATTACAGAGTCATTTCCAGTTACCAATGCTCTAGGACAGTGGATCTTAATTTTGTGAGCATCCCTGGGGAGACTGAGAAACGCCTGATGGCCGATCCACACCCAGACTGGTTACATCAGAAGCTCTAGAGGTGGCATTAGTATTTAAAAAATCCTCCAGGTGATTCAAAAAATATACAGCCATGGTTGTTCATTGTTGCTTTAGGGAAACGAGAGGAAAGTGATGTGGAGCTTGGGGCAAAGCATTCAGGGAAGAGGGAGAGGCCAGACGCTGAAACGGAGGTTGCTTGTGAAGCTGATTAGGGGACAGCCAAGCAGGTGGCAGCCCTTGGGCTGTTACCCCCTTACCTAGGGAGCCTGTATAAGAGTGGCAGGCTTGGCACATGAAAAAGATGCTCAATATTGCTGATTAATCAGAGAAATATAAATCAAAACTACCATGAGGTATCACCTCACACCAGTCAGAAAGGCCATCATTCAAAAGTCTACAAATAGCAAATGCTACAGAGGGTGTAGAGGAAAGGGAACTCTCCTACACTGCTGGTGGGAATGTAATTTGGTGCAGCCATTATAGAGAACAGTATGGAGATTCCCTAAAAAACTAAAAATAGACTTACTATGTGATCCACTCTTGGGCATATATCCAGAGAAAATTCTAATTCAAAAAGATGCATGCACCCCAATATTCACTGAAGTACTATTTGCAATAGCCAAGACAAGGAAGCAAATTAAATGTCCATCGAAGGATGATTAGATAAAGAAGTTGTAGTGTATATATACAATGGAATACTACTCAGCCATAAAAAAGAATGAAACAATGCCATTTGCAGCAACATGGATGGACCTAGAGATGATCATACTCAGTGAAGTAAGTCAGAGACAAATGTCACATGATATCATTTGTATGTGGGATTAAAAAAATGAGACAAATGAACTTATTTACAAAACAAAAAGAGACTCAGACATAGAAAATAAACTTACAGTCACCAAAGGGAAAGTGAGGAGAGGGATAAATAAGGAGTTTGCGATTAGCAGATACACATCACTATATATAAAATAGATAAACAGCAACGTCCTACTGTATAGCACAGGAAAGTATATTCAGTATCTTGTAATAATCTATAAGGAAAAGGAATATGAAAAACAATATGTGTATATATATATATGTATGACTGAACCACTAGGCTGCACACCAGAAATTAACACAACATTGTAAATCAACTATACCTCAATTAAAGGAAAAAAAGAGCGGCAGACTTGGTCCAGTGATCAAAGGGCATAGGTGGGAAGTAAATGCTGGTCCTCAATGTCAACACTGATTTTCACTGATATTTCCCGTGGCTTAAACTAACTTGCATTTTTCTGTCGACGTGGAGCTTGGCTCCCTTCCAGAGGCACTGAACGCTGGCTGCTGACATGGAGCTGAGAAACTGTCCCTCTAACCATCTTCCAACCACGTGGTTTCTAGACACAACGCAGTCAATAACTGTGAAGGAAACATATCTTTCTATTAATACAAAGATTTATGTATTGCTGTTTTATTTCAGACATGCTGAGCAATTTAATTAGATCAAGTTATTTTGACATTAAATACCATAATGCACATGTATATTCTTTCTAATTCGATTAAAACATTAGATGTCTCAGTGAATGTTGAGGGGGTAAAATGTTAGAGACTTCTACAATCACTCCCCTCCCCTTCCCACTGCCCAGGGTCAGCCATGACATTGTACCTCTATTGAAGCAGAAATCCTCCAAGTCCTTCCAGCAGAGAATTAACTCGCACGTGAACAAGACTGGTACACATTCCTGCCGCATCAGTCACCTGTGGTTCTTGTTAAAAAATAGAGATTACTAGGACTGATCCCAATCTACTGAATTAGATGTGGGCAGGGGTGCAGGGACAGGTTTTTGGAAACCTGGAGGTCCACGGATGTAAGTAGTCCTACAGGATTCGGGGGTGTCTGTTCCCATCACTCCTTCAGGACTCTTCTTGCTCCTGTCATCTCATCACCTATGACGGTTGTGACTCTCAGCGTCTCCGGCTCCCACCCACTCCCCATCCCAGGATCGTGTCTTCTGTAATAATGACAACACTGACAACAATTGTGTCCACGGCAAAGACTGCTGCTTGTCTACTACGCCATTCGTTCTCTCCTGTTTTATTAACAGAATCCCAGTTTTCACGCAGGATGACAACGTGGCCAGTCTTAAGCCCCCATTTGAGCTACGTGTCATCGTGGGGCTACACTCTGCTCAGTGCGCTGCAGTCAGAGCATTGTGCAGGATTTTTGAAAGTAAAGGTAGAGGTGCAATCTTCTATGCCTCTTGCCTCTTCTTCCTCTTGAGGGTGGATGTGTTGGCCGGAGCTCCAGAACCATCCTGGACCTTGAGGTGATGAGCTAAGGGCAATGGAGCCAAAGAGAGAGAAGGATCTGGTCTCTGACATTCAAGGAACGGCTGCTCCGGCCAGGTTCGGGACTGACTGCCTCGGGACTGTTACTGCCTGAGAGAAAAGCAAACACTTCTGTGTTTGAGCCATTGATAAGCTTGGCTTTTTAGTTATTCACTGAATCAAATCCTATGATAATAAGTAACATTTATCGACCATAGCCTCTGCATCAGGCACTGTGCTAAGCTTGTTCCAAGTATTTTCTAATTTAATCCGCATAAAAATCATTTAAGAGAGATTCCATTATTACCCTCATTTTATAAATTAAAAAAATTAACCATAGAGAGATTTTAAGTAACTTGTTTAGTATCACTCAGCTGGTAAGTTCTGGGTGCAGTATTTGAACTCCAGCAGGCAGAGCTTAGGAACCAGACCCCCATTTCTGTACATGAGGATGTCACTCTCATGAGGTTCCTTTGGTATCAAGGGCTGAGAAGGTTTGTGTTCCTCCTGAATGAACCAAACCTCTTTCTCTATTTCTCTATTATTATTGATTCTCTATTATTATATGAATTCCTGCCTACAGTTTTTTCTAGTGAACTGTCCTCAACTCTTGGTCCTTGGAGGAGGGAGTCTGGGGAGAGAACTAAGGAAATGATCTAAAGCTCTGCTCCTGGACTTCTGAATTTATGGGACCAGTTTGCAAACAAACCAGGTACAAACCAACAAACCAAAAAACAGGTGATGGACATAGAGTTCAAAATTTTTATTTTTCAAAGTAAGGGCATGAATAAAAAAAAATACTCTCATCTTCCATGAACAGAATTTCATGAAAAGAGCAAATTTTCATGTGAGAGAAAACATTGAAAATAATCACAAAATAAAGGGCAGCCCTTTAAGCCAAAGAAATTTAATTATACATTTAGCATTTGAAAAATATAGTTCTCTCTCTCTCTCTCTTTTTTTTTTTTTTTTTTTTGAGGACTAGTGAAAATGTCATTGGGATTTGGGAAACCTCTGGGATCTCAAAAAAGGAGCAGAGAGTTAAAAAGTGGAACTGCTACTGGAGAATGAAGTCAGGCCAAGTGATGTTGAGTACATGTAGCGAGACTGCTATTTGACACCAATACCCATTCTCTCTTTCTTCCTTAGTAATGCAGCTCTGGTGTTTATTTGGGGCAATATCCAGCTAAAACAAATTGTCTATACATCCTTGCAGGTAGGGTCGGCCACGCGACTAAATTCTGACCAATGAGATATAAGCAAACCTAGCGAATGGGATTTCTAGAACTGCGCTTCACTGGAGCTCAGCTACAAAGGGCAACCTCTTGTCTTCCCCTCTCTTTCTCCTCCTGCTTATCTCGGAGGACGTGGTGATTGCTGACTATTGCATCTCTCTTGGACTGAGGAGAGCAAGGCAGAAAGGTGGCATCCTGGGTCTCCGATGACATTTTGGAGCCCTGAACAGCTCACCTTTGGACTTCTTTTACATGAGAGGAGAATTTCTTCTTATCTAAGCTACTACTTAATTTTTTTTCTGTGACATACATCTAACCCTAACAAATACAAAGAGATAACTCCAAATCCATGTTAGACAAAGAGAATCATAATAACATTAAAAAAAACTTCAAGAAATTGACTGTCTTACTTATAGAAAATCAAAGCCAGTGCTGTGAAGTGGCTTACCCAGAGGCACATCACTCAACATTCAGCCTACGAAGATTTATTGAGCTTGTCCTGTGTGTGACTCTTTGCCAGAAGCTGGGGCCACAAAGACAAAGCAGAGTATGATTCACCTTACCCAGAAACTCACAAAATGGAACAAGATCTTTCTCCTTGCACTGTGAGCTTGGTGGTAGATGCTGTCCAGGGACCCTCAACCAGGGGGCTAAGACTGGTCCTGGGGAAAGAAGGACATGGGACAAAGAGGAGAGGTGTCAAGTTGCTGATCACTTGGGGCTATCTTGCAACTTGGAGAAAAAGCAAAGGAGGCAAGAGAAGAAATGGCTGTATTTAACTTCTGTGGTAGTCAAGACTAAAAGGATGCATGGAGACAACGATACAGATTTCCATGTTCTTTTTCTGTAACGTGCACATATGTGTGTAAAATCACATTCACATATGCACACATGCAGCACATAACACAGGAAAAACTTCTCAGGATTGCGTTTCTCTTGCTCCTTTAAAAACATCTTGTGCGTTTGGGTGCATGTTTATATGGTTTATGTGGCATGGGGGTGGGGAGGTGAGGGGCCCCTGGGGATTCTCTCTGAATTCCCTGGGATAGGAAGTTCCCTAAGAAAGCAGGAGCCACTTAAATTCCCACCAAACAACAAAGGACGCACAGCCAAGATAAAAGGAGAGTGGGGGTGGAGAGGAAAAAAAAAAAACAAAAAAAAACCACCTCACCCTGCTTTGGGGAAGCAGGTGCACCCAAAACAAACAATATCATTTCTTCTATTATTTGTAGAGTTTAGAAACAAAACAAAACAAAACAATACTCCACTCCTCCCCTCTGGGGCAGGGGAGGGGGAGGGGACCTCCAGGGATGCTCAGTGCGATGAGATAAAAAAAAAAAAAAAGATTGCTTCTCAGCATATGTAACAGAAAAGAAACTAAATACAAAACTAACAAACAAAAGGAAAAGCCGGGGACTACCAGACAATGAGGAAGAGTGGGCCAAATCAAGTTAAAACAGCACAATAATGTTACCTTTGGGTGTGTTTGTGGTCAGCCTCCTGTATCACCATCAGAGTTAATGAAATGTGCCGGGCACATTTTAACGGCTCCTCACAGGGCTTTTTGCTCGAGACCAGTCCACTGAAGGACAAAGACACAGTGTTTCTGTTTACACAGGGGTTGCCGCCAGCATGTAACACACACAGGCGCTTGGCAGTAAGGACAGCAGGAAAAATCAGAGGTGGATGGTGGGACCTCAGATGCCCCACTCCTCCACTCTCCTGCATCCCTTCTGAAACCTGGGAAGGCTACGGCAATGTGTCTGCCTGGCCAGGTAACATTTGTAAAAATAATTATTTTGTGCACTTTCAGTGGCCCCCAAATTTATAAGCTTCAGGCCTTACAAAATTTGCATCCACCCTGAGCAGGCTTTATTAAGGTTTCCACTAAAAGCTCTCCCCACTTTTTTTTTTTTTTTACTAAAAAAATAAACCCCTTGATTTCCCAGGATGCAAGGATGAGGACCCACGCATGGCGGTAGCCAAAGCCAGAAGTCCCAGCTGACAAAGATGGAACAGGACAGAAGGTGTGTCTGGGGAGTGAGAAGATTAAAGAGCTCTAACCTGGGGCTCCCAGGTGAGTTTGGGTCCAGGTCCCCTTGGAAAAGTGTAGCAATGTCGATGGACAGGACCCCCAACTTGCTGAAGCCCTCCACAGCCTGTGCAGGGATCTGGGCTAGCTCTCTGGTATTTTACCATGTAGTATTTAATGTGATTTTGGCCGAATAGTTGAAGGCTTGAAGAACTGCTGTTCACGTCTGCTGCAGGGCTGGGTAGGGGAACTGGCCTCCACTGGGGTCCGCAGGCTGGCTCTGCCCAAGGATGCAGTCAGGTCTACGTGTATCTGGGGGACGGTAGTTACAGGAAGGACTGAGGTGACTTCTGGGAAGAATTCAGGGGAAGAGGGAACTGAGAAAAACTACCAGCCTTGGAACACCAGGGGTTGCTTTGAATACAACACGGTGTCTGTCATCTAGATTTTTCTTACAGCTCAGTCCCCAAGGTCCCAATAAAGAGGGTCCAGAAAATTAAAAAGCCGTTTCGCTACAATGGCTGTAATGGCACTGAGACCCCCCAGGCTGAACCACAGCCCGCTGTGATTGTGATAAGGGTGTTTTCTCCAGAGGTCACTGTCAAAGCCCCATGGAGCACAGAACTAGCCCTGCTCCTTCCCCCGGAAGGAAGTCTTCTGAGCACAGAGCATCTGGAAAGGGTGCAGAGAAGACATGATGCTTCTGTGGTCTTGGCAGCTTCGGAGTGATGCGGACAAGTTTGGTGGCCACTTGGTGAAATTAGGGCAACAGAAAAATGTTATCACGAGGCTAGAAGAACACGTGAGCTGTCTTTGAGCCACTAAAAAAAAGCTAGCCACGGGGAGCTGGGATCGATAGTAACCACCACAGTCAGCACAAGGCAGCAGTGACAACATAATAATGACTATGAGGATGACAGCACAGGTTGATAATCTATGTTTGTAAGAATGCAATAGTTTACAGTAGCGTATGATTACCGTGGTCCAGGTATCAACACTCTGTCTCCTCTAATGTTCAAACCACAGTAAAGGAGGTGCTCTGATGGGTCCTATGATGACAGCTACTCTACAGATGGGGAAACTGAGTCTCCAGAGGTGGTAAGTAACTTGCTCGGGACTAGCACAGAGCTAGTGTGTCCTGGGGCAGGCAGTCTAGCCTGATCTGTCTGACTCAAAAGCCCACCTTAACTTTCGCATACATGGTAGTGGGAGCAAAGGAAACCAAAGAAATAGTGCTTTTGCTGCTCTTACTGTGAATTGCTTTCAACCATCAGATTGCTGGTGTGACCCGGGAAACATACAATATTATTGTGATAATTAATTAGATTGTACGTGCATTCTTTGTGTATTCATTTCTTGAATGACTGTAGCTAAGCTCTGGGCTATGCTGACTGGTGTCCTTCCATTTTATGAAGATCTCATGCTAAAATTCTAAAAAGGCTGTGTGCTCTTAGAGGTTTCCTATTTCTATTTTGTTACATTTTCCCCCCTTCTAGGCAGTTTTATTTTGCACAATCATAGCTTTTATCTACTTATATCCCAGTGTAGGAAACACCTTCTTCATTACCTATGTTTACATAATTGGACCAAAGACTAACCTTAGTTTATTTCTCGCAAGTCTGGCCAAATTGGGAAGGTTGAATTGTGCCTCTCTGACTGAAGGGAGGAAATTGGAAAAATGTTCTGCCAAAATGCGCTCACTGATTTACTGCCGTTGTATACACAAGAATCAAGGTTTATTGTCTGCTTACAGAACTCGACCATGCATAACTAAAGGCATCATTCTGTACAGGTAAGTTAAACGGATTTGTAGAGGAGTCACTGTTCTGGTGAAGAGGAAGATATTTAACTTCATGGAAGATATTTAACTTCATGGAAGTTGAGGGCCCTTTTCTGGGCACCACACCTGCTGAGAAGACAGAATCCATTACAAATGTAATGGTTGAACCAGAATTTCCACACTGCAAAACTCTATGGCTGATAAAGTTTTGCTTGCTGAGTGAGAACACAGTTTGGCGTTTAAATTCGCCTATTGTTTATAACTTATTTCATGGAAACGTTGACTTTGGAAAGGTACACGCTGTGATCTTGACTCTGTATAAAACTAGTTGGGGGTGGGGGAATCATAAGTTTAAGGGGAAACCTATTCTCTTCTGGATAAAAATAGTTCCACTCACTCGATTGCTTTGCAAGGAAAACATCAATTAGATTGAACAATGTTCCCTGCGGAACGTAGATGCCGCGTTGTCTCTGGACACCTCCTTTGAATTTGGTTTGGACTCTGTCATGTCTTCTGTTAGGAGGAAATTATCAACAACAAGAGGAAATCCTGTACTAGTATTGAATAGTCCTTATTTTAAAGGTACTTCCCTTCGTGTGGGAATTGTATGCATCAGAACAACACTACAAAATGTCTGAATTACTTTACAAGGTTGACTTTCAGCCCTTTTTTTTTTTCTAAAGATCAACTTATTGTGCTTAAGATACAGTCAATTGTTGAGCTAGACAGCATTCTTCTTGAGCTGCATGGACCTCACCAAGGTGGGGTGGAGGTTAAAACAGCCACAGGAAGCAAAAGGTCCTTAGAGACACCCATGTTTTCTAGCACACACAATGGCTAATAAGTGCTAAAATTACTCTGGAAAGAACCCTTGAGTCACAAACATTTGCCCCTTTTTCACCTATCTTCCGGCTGAGGGGAACTGGGCAATCCTGCCTGTGATTCTCCTCCAGTTGGTTTGGCTCAGCCAAGGGATGGAAGGGAAGGGATGACAACTGGGTCTTGAAGACCTGAGATGGAAGAAGAAAAACTGAAACTTACTTTTCTGCTTCTGAGAGTAGCTCCTGTGGGGAAGGAGCTGCTTAGAAGCAGAAGGAGCCCAAGGGAATCATCTTTATCTCAAAATCTGGCTTCTCGTTTAGTCCATGAAACTGATAAGCAGTCCGTAAGGGATGCCTGATGCAGTGTTCTGCGTGCCGACCCCGGCCGCCATGCTTCTCGAACATTCGCAGCAAAAGGAGGAGAACCTGGAGGCCCAGGGGGCTTCGCTCAAAGCAATCAGGTGCAAGTGCAAACATTCCTTGAATTCCTGTATCTTGTCTTAAACATTCATAAGCCTCTTGTATTCTGCTCCACTGGTGCATCAATGTTGGCTTCCCTGTAAGTTCAATAGACCATTCCCTGATGATGGAAATGTTCTCTATTTGCACTATCCCATACAGTAGCCACTAGTCACATATGGCTATTGAGCACTTCAAACGTGGCTACAGTAACTGAGGACCTGAATTTTTAATTGTATATCATTTTCATTTATTAATTATTTATTTTTTTGGAGGGGGGGTACTGGGGATTGAACCCAGGACCTCGTGCATGCTAAGCATGCACTCTACCACTTGAGCTATACCCTCCCCCCTAATTTTAATTAATTCAAATGACTAAATGTGACTAGTTGGCTGCCCTATTGGACAGGCCAGTTCTAGATGGATACATTACATTAATGTCACCGGCTTCATGGATTTCCTGTGAATAATAAATAGTAATTACTTTTGGGGACATGTATTGCCTAATGCTCAACCCGGGTCATGGGTGGATCTAAGTCCACAAGGCAGCTATGATGCTGGCTGTTCTGCTTTCTCTCTGTGGCTCTTGGAAGCCTGGCAGAGGTAAACACCACCACCGCCCAGCACCGCTCACCAGCCCGCAACTTCTCTGTGTCTTGGTCAGCATAGCTCTTTACTGCCTGGTGGGTCTCAAGCAGCAGCCATGTGATTTCAGGAAGCCCAAAGATGCTCTGCAGAAGGACCACATGGATGCTCCCTGTTCAGAGTGCTGACCCCAGACCTGAATCCCCCACGGCCGTGTTTTCTGTTTCTCAGCATGACGGTGCACAGCGTTTCCACCAGGGAACACTAAGAAGAAGAATTCCTGCTGCCATTGTCCTTTGCCGAGAGCATCCTGCAGTTCCCACAGCAGGACTTGCTCCAAGCTCAGCGCTTGCCAAAATCCTTCTGGCTTCTAACCTCATTTTAGCAGTTGTGCTGAAGTTTCCCTTCACATGCTTTTGCTAATGAAACTTGACAGTCCCAATGTTGCATTATCTTTAGACAGGGTCCTTCCCAGCTACCCTTGAACCACCTGCGGGATTTCTCTCTTTTTACCAGTCCCAGATAGTCTGCTTTTGTAACCCCCAGCCCCCATGTCTTATGGGTAGACTTGAGTAGAGCTCAGAGGTATTTCATACATCCTGTTTTTCTGAACAAATTCCGATGAATATATAGTGCACTTCAGTTTATTCAAAAGTATGGGTGAGTAGGGCATTCCGATTGATAGACAATTTTAGCTTACTGTACCTGCCAAGTGTAGGTTAGCCAATTTTCAGAGAATTCACAACAGTAGAACAGTCTTAACGAAGCTGTGTAATGCCACGCAGTGCAATGTAATGCAATCTTTCTTTGGTGGCTCAGAAGACGTTTCAGGGTCTTGCAATGCCTTTGAGTCATTATTATGAACAGTAATTACCCTTCAGTTGTACAGCATGGAATAATTATGTTTATCTTAGTTTTCCAGTAGTTTGGATTCAAGAAAAACAGATGTTTACTGCAAATAAAACACTTTTTAATTTTATTTCTGTTAGTGATCACGTTTTAATTTTGGGGCTCCATGGGAATCAAATTTATTAAATTACATTATTGACATTAATCTTGCTCTTACAGAATGCTTAAAATTTATTTATATATTCTAGGAATTAAACTAAAATCTGAAAAACATTC
Organism: Camelus bactrianus; assembly: GCF_048773025.1. Classification (NCBI taxonomy): domain Eukaryota; kingdom Metazoa; phylum Chordata; class Mammalia; order Artiodactyla; family Camelidae; genus Camelus; species Camelus bactrianus. The sequence continues at coordinate 19,011,576 of NC_133567.1, read as the reverse complement.
CTTTTAAATGAAAGTGCTTTTGAGACAAGGTGCAATCCAGAAAGTTGAGTATCAATCAGGCTTTTGAAGAATGAATCTTGTATAAGAACATTTGTTTTTATGAATATTAAAATAATGTATTCATCATAATAAAATGGAAAGCACAACATTTTTTAAAAAGATCAATATCTTATCATAATAAATACCAGCTGTGTGATTTTTCTCCTAGTTTTTTTTCTATGCATGTGTATGTAAATGGATTTTTATGTATTTAAAAAAACAAGTACGTGAAATAAGCTTTCATATTATGCTTCTTTTATTTAAGATTTTGCCATGTAATTGAAGTTTTTGAAAATAATTCTACATGGAAACGCTATAATTTATCTAACTATTTCTCTTTTTTGACATATAATTGTATTTTCTCACTATAATATATAATGAAGTTGTGAACATCCTGTTCATAAACTTTGGAGAATCTCAGCTTATTTTCTCAGCATATATTCCTAGAATCATTACTTGCAAAGAATATGAACATTTTAAAAGCCCTTCACATTTATTGCACAATTGTTTTCTAGAAAGGGTGTACCATTTGTTCATCCATCAACCACACATCCATCAACCACAAGTGTCTCCTAGCGCCCCCTGCAGGACTGGTGGTCTGAGCTGAAGCTGCAGAATGAATCCGAGGGGTCTGGGTGGACCTGGCCTCTGTCATTTTCTACCTGAGGGGCCTGAAGCAAGTTATGTAATTTTGCTGAAGCTCAGTTTCTCAAAGGTACGTGGAATAGCATGATGACAAATTGAGGTGATGATAAATCACAGCGTATTATTCAATGCACAGTAAGTGCTTAATAAATGCTAGCTGTAAATATAATGGGTAGTTGAAAGGTCTATTCTAATGGGCAATATGATACCTCATGTTATTTTATCTTGTATTTTTAAAAACTTTAAAAGTTAGTAATGATATTTACTTTCCTATTATTACAGAAACAGCCCCAGAAAAACTAGAAAAGACAAATCAGTATGAGGGGAAAAAATACATAATCCCAATTATCTTAACTTTTTGATATATTTGCATCTGTACATTTTCTTTTTTTTTGGGAGGGGAGTGTTATTGTATTGACAACTTCCTTAGTGTAGTCCCTGATTGTTGTTTCATTCGTTTTATGTATTTACTTTTCAGAGTAGTGCTATTTTCTTTTAATTGGCAAACTTGCATTTATGATAGCAGGTTTGAGAGTAGGAGGGCTAAAAATCTTTCCACCCTCTTCCAGGGGGCAGGTTTACTCTGCTTCAACTGGTCTTGCATTTCTGCACCAGGATTCATGTTTCTACATCCAGTACCAGGCAAGTTATCTTAGGGTTAGCAAGCCCTGGAACGGGCAGTCTTTCCCTGGCCAGCTCCGCCCCCCAGGAAGTCAAAACATCATAAAATATATAAAATAAAAAATAAGGTGACTATAGAGTTCCATCAGGATGTTTGTACTTCTAGGAGAAGCCTCGATTGCCAAAAGGGCTAATTTCTAAAAGAGGCCCAAGCCTATTATCTATCTGGTGGGTCTTTCTTCATTTCGATCAGATAATGAGACTAGTTCTTGTGCAGTTTGTAGTCAGCTTGGCTTCCTGGTTCTCACACAGCGGCCTGACATTGTTGTGTTTGGATTCACGACACGGCCAGGGGATGTTTACATCCCCACCCAGACAGCTGTGCTCATTGAAATAGGAGTGAGGGTGATGTTTACTTCCAGAATGGTGAAACACTGAAAACCCAGGGCTCCAAAAATAGGTCACTATTTTATTTAAAGGTGAACTGGAATCGTTTACCTAATTCAGCACTATCTTCTGTTGGTTTTCCCAAGTATAATGTAGGTTGAAAACGGTCTTCAGCTATTTTGAAAGTGTCAAAAATAGTAGGTCTTTGAAATTTGGAAGATTTTTTTCTTCCTGGCACAATCAGAAGATTTGGAATCACGGTTGAGAGACTGTTTTCATGTATTTACTCTAAGTTGGCCAAGTCTGGGAAATTACGGAGATAGCTGGTCCTTTTCTCATGAGTTCTCAGATTCAGGATGGCTGGTTTGATGGCCAAACTCTGAAAACTCTTGGAAAGCTTCCAAGGACACCTTAATCCTAAAACATCCTGGTCCACTTAGGAAGAAAACAAAGGGTGCAGAGGAATCTACTTTACCAATAAGATGCCACTTCCAGGGGTCCTAGGAAACCAAGATAGTGCTCTTTGGGGTTGGCTTTAAAAATATTACAGTTTTCACCCTGCAATTCTCGAGATAAGACTTAGCGCTGTGGATAAGCTGAGCTTTCAGGGAAGAGCCTCATGTTGGTGGTCACTGATGCAGAAGAGCCATCTTTCTACTCCCTAGACCCAACATCAAACTTCCCTACCCCTAGAGGTGTATTTCTCACCCTTCCTATATCACTCTCATTATTTTAAAAGCTTGTATTAGAAATGTAATAAGAGAAAATTCCGATATTGTTGCAGAAAAGCGTGTGACAGATTAGTTTTACAGCTCAGTTGTTACAGGAACCTGGATCCATGCAAGAGACAAAGCAGCACTCGGAGAGTTGGGGAACTCAGGTTTATTACACCAGCAGGCCAAGAGGAGTTAACACTCCAAGCTTTGAACCCCAGCTGTAGGTTTACACAGGCTTTTATAGGCTGCCAGTTTACACTTTGCAACATCATATGCAAATAAGGTATAACAAAAGTTGACTAATTAGGAACAAGCTTTGTAGAAATGGACCAATCAGGGAGTGAGAGAAATAACCTATCAGGAGTGAGCTTCATGCAAATGAAGTACTACAAATGGACCAATCAGGAGTTAGCTTAGGGAACCAATAGAATTTTAGGGGTAAGTTCCACTTTCCTAAAAGTAAGCCCTTTCAGAGGCAAAAAGTGAGACAGAGCCGCTAGGCCAGAGGACTGGATGGTGCTGGCAGGACAGTACTGGCCCTGCTTGGGGGTCCTGCTGGTTTTTTTATGGAGCTTCCCACCTCAATAAGTCTCAGGAACTCAAGCTTATTTAACAGGAGCAAACCTCTTTCAGAAAAAAAGAAACCAGTTCCTAAAGACCCTCAAACATGCTTTGAAATCTTTGCATTCTCTGACTTGCAGAAAAGTGCTGTCAGAGCCTCAGATTTCCATTATTCACAAGCAAGTGGAATCTTAGCAGACTGTCTGAATTTAAATTAATTTTTGGCTTCCTTGCCGATTCAGGTTATCTGAGTGGCATAGACTATTCATTGCCTACTCAGTGTCTATTCCTGCCTTCTTCCTGAGTGACAGGTGTTTAGCTGAGCACATTCCTGCCTAGAACAAGACGTATTTCCAGCCCTCTTTCTGCCTTGGGATGGCCAATTCGTTCCAAGTGGAATTTGTTGGGAGGGACTTCTAGAAAGTGTATCTTGTGATGGGGACAGATGGAGGCAGGGCATTTTTCCTTGACCATCCTCACTTCCTCAGTGCCTACCTAGTTCATGGACTTGATGGTTAGATCTTCAGCATCATAATGGGCTTTGAGGTGATCTTGAAGATGGAAGCTCTTGTGTTAAGGATGTTGGAGCAGGGAGACAGGAATGTGGGTCTTTGATTATCCTGTGGTGCCACTGTCACCACTGCAGACTACTTATTCCTGGACTTCTTCACTGTCAGAAAATCATAAGCTGTCATCTGGTTCAAGCCATGAGTCCTATTTGATTTACTGTGTTAATCAATTCTTATCCTCTCATATTATTGAGAATCGAATACATTTGAGAATTTCACTTACCTAATGCTTAATGAAGCTTGTTGAGAGCAAATTCTCCATGGACTAAATGGGAGGTGGATATAAAAGTGTACAAAAAAAAAAAAATCTAGGAACCAAACATAGAACTTGACTCTAAAGCCTATGCTCAAAAATCATATATTCTAATTTCTCTAAATAGCAGGGAAACTGTTCACACGCACATGCAGGATTGTTGGCTTCGGCTCAGGCAGACCTGAGTTGAATACAGGGCTGTGCCTCTGAGCAGCTGTTTGCTAGTTGGCTGCATGATCTTGGGCAAGTTACTCAACTTGCAAATGGCCTCCTATTTCTTCACCTCAAGATTGGGGAAAAGGGTACGTACCTCACATTTGTTGAGAGAGTTAAGTGAGACGGTATACCTACCACAGAAGCCAGTAAAATAAAGTGGGCTGGGCTGACATAACAGCATGGAAAACAAAATTTAGAGAGTTGAAGGGAGGGACAAAGCCCAAAATACAGACTCCGTGGCCCTTTTCAGCATATTCCTGTATTCATATATTGGTTGCGCCCTCACTTCTAGTCCCTCCGTGACCCAGCCTGTGAACCAGCTCACTCTTCTTAGGGCTGCTTCCATTGCACGACCCTGCAGCAGCCTGGCATTGAAGACACTGCAAGATCTGGTCAGTCCCTTAGTCTCCGATATCCTTTCTAACACTTCAAAACCTAAAATTTCTGCCCTAAGCGTTCCCACCTTCTTTCTAGGCCTCCCACATTTCTGTGTCTATTTGGGGCACCATGGCCCAGTTCCTCATGTGTGTAAACCTCCAGAGCCAACCCAAGCCCATCTCTTCCCTAAGACCCTCCTCAGCTCTTTCTACTTTCCTGCCCATCAGTCACACGATTTAGCAGTTACTCGTTGCTTTATCTTATTCTCTGATATATGAATGCTTTTCCTCCTGGTCACAGAGCTGGTTTTATTGGTCTGTGTTAGAAACAGGTTTGATGCATGTTTGACCAAGGAGCAATGGCAGCGGGTGGTTCAGAGCCCAGGAAAGACCGGCAGGGTATCTCCCAAACTGCTCTCAGGGAGGTGTTGCCTCCAGGGATTGCCCAGGGCTTGGTGTCAAACCTTTAATCTTGCAGGCGCAGAAGCCTAATTTTATTCATTTGTTCTCTCAGCAGAGTTGACTGAATTTACCATAGGCACTGACATTTCCAGCCCACCCAATCTCTCAAGGGCAGGCTTACAGTAACCAAGTTTATTTGTAAATTAAGCATTCAGGTCCCTTTATAAGAACCAGAAGTGCTGAGGGGACTAAGACAGTGCTCTGGACCCTCAGCTGGTGCACGCAGCCTCCATGGGCCTAGGGGAGGATCCTGATTTTCCTCTGAGATTGCTCGTTGAGTTGAAGAACTTCATGTTTCATGCCCTGAGCTGCAGTCAGCCTGCTGCATCTCTCTCCCCCGCGGCTCTGCTCGCTGTTGGACCACACGAGCCAGCGCACAGTACAGGTCCCTGGCCCCCTGATATGCTGGCCGGACCTGGCCATGGTCCTGGGGCAGGTTCTCTACCCAACACTGCGAATGCCTGACCTATTCAGGAAGCTGTTCTGATGCTTCAGGTTGACCGGGTCTGTTTTTCCAGATACCGATTTCACATTTTTGTCTCTCTGAGGTCTGTCTTACCTCTTTGTTTTTAAGTTCCTTGGAGGTGTCTTCCTGCTGCATCAAAGCACTGATAGCCATGTGCTCTGTGGTCATGGCCTCCCGCCTCCCTATGGAGACTGAGGGGTGTTTAGCAAACATTTGCCACCGGCTTGAAGAAGGGTGGGTATCAGAAGATTTATACCCCGAGGACGGCTTTGTTGCCTCTGAAAATTAAAAAGGGATGACTTATTTCTTAGGTTATTAGTCAATCTCAAACTGAGTTGGAAAAGAGGAGCTGTGATGGCGTTGCTCGCTGCCTGGCTGTTTGATTGGCACCAGGGGTCTCCTCTTTGCGCCCAGGCCAAGTGTGCAGGGACATGGGTCACGTATGAAAGAGCCCCAGGTACGGCCCCCTGGGTGATGGCCTCTGGACTCAGCTCTCAGGGGAGCAAGACCTCGCAGAAACATCCGCAGAGAAAGGATCATGTGCTTTCAGAGCTGCCGTGGAAATAGTTGGCAGTTTTCTTTACAGGAGTGAAGATGGGGGAGCTTTGTGGGTTCCTGCCCCAGCCCAAGGCTATGAAGCCAGTACCAAAGTCCTCTCGCGATCCCTTTGGTGGGAGATCTCAGCAGCTTGGTCTCTGCAGGAGAGGTAGCCCTCTGTCTGTTTTCTTGCTGTTGTTTCAAACAGGACATGACCTCTAGTCATTGAAAAGCTGTTTTTATTCCTTCTTCCTTGAGACTGCTCATCCTGACGCTAGCTGCTTGCCTGGGAGGGAAGAGAGAGGAAGGAAAATAAAGAGAGAGGGAAGGAAGTCCCTACCCCACATGGAGTGACCCTGTCTCCTTCCCTAGAACATTCAAGGATGCCTGTCAGCGTGCCTCCCCACCCCCACCCGACCTCCAATGCATTGCATTTCCCCTGACTCAGCCTCCTCCAGCCGGGTCCCAGCTGGCCACACAGATCTCCCACCTGCAGCTCACCCTGCCTCCTGCCCAGACCAGTCTGGGCAGGAGGCAGGAAACAATTAAGCAGCTCCCAGCCCTGCCTCCAGCAGCGTCGGGCCCTCCCCTCCAGACACCCTCGCCATTCTGCTCCCTGAGGATGCGCGTCCCTCTGCTGACCGCTGGGTGGCCGCCTGTCTGTCCCCTGGCCTCCTGTCTGCTGGACAGGACATCTTGCAGCTGACTTTTGCAGCCTGAGCCTGTCTCCCACTGTGAGCCCTGGTTTCTAAATCTGCCATTCCACTTGGGACCTCAGAGCAGTGACCTCAGAGGATCCTGCTCCAGGAAACTTCTCGATTCTGCCGTGTCCGGGGGTCTTGCAGTATGTGATTTGGAGGCTTTAGTTCACCTGAACTGTCTCTCTGGTGTGTTCACTCTCTTTATCCTGAGATTCAGGGAGAGGTGTCTGTACTTCTGTCTGTACTTTCTGTACACAAACTGGATGGGGTGAGGGACCGGGGTAGGATAGAAACTTGGCATGCCTTCAGGCAGGAAATCTTTAATTTCTATTCAGCACTTATTTAGTGGGGGCGGGACAGCATGGGGGAGAGCGGTTTCCAATTTTTTCTTCAGAATCTTGTCTCCTTTTGTGGCAGAGTTTACTTTTTGACCATTCTGTAGTGAGTCTGGGGTTCTGATCGGAGGTACAATGGCTGTGCTTCCAGGTACATTCCCTTAAGATTTTAGCAGTCCTTGTGGAGGGAAGCTCCAGACAGCTCAACAGGGCTCTGGGCCTCTCCACATATCCTTGGTACCTGGACACCCCTCACCCTTCACCAAGCTGAAGGCAGTGTGTCACGCTAGCCTCTGGCCATGACTCCAGCTTGCTCAGTTTTCCTATGTAAAACACTTTGCAGACTCACTCACCTTGAGATATAATCAGCACTTTGCAAAACAAAACAAAACAAAACAAAACAAAACAAAAGAAAAAAACAAGCGTAGCTGTTAGAAGCAAGGATGAATTCCAACATATAGTTTATCCCCTGGGACCCAGTGGAGTTTCTTCTCCAGGGCTTTCTCTGGCCCGGATGAAAATGACCCTTCCAACGAGCCTTCCATCTGATCCCTCAGGACATGTTTCTACTCTCATAAATTTTGCTACCAAGACCATTTTAGGAAAAAAAAGCCATTTTTGTTTCTTCTCCAGGAAATTGATTTTGACATTTCCATCCTTATGGGAGGCTTCTGATGGAAGGCTGTGCGCAGCTGAATGACTGTGTGATGTGGGGTGGACTCAAAAGGCCTCAAGAAAATAAATAAAGTGGCCAAAGGCCTTCGAGGAAGGATCTATTTTCTGACAGTCTTCCAGATTTTGAAAAGGGTACAGGTGGGGCTGGTTTCAGCAGGCCCAAAAGGGTCACAGAGAATGGCCACCTGTATTTGGAATCTTCTGTCGTGAGGTTGGGAGGTAGACTGATAATTTCGCTGCTCAAGGATCTCCCCTGTTGGACATGATGGTGGAGAGCAGAAGTCCCGAGATCAGACTGCCAGCATCTTCATCCTGACTCCACCATGGACAATGCCTCTTTTCTCGGCTACCTGACTGGTCTGTCCAACCTTAGTTACGGCAAATGTTGCATTATATTTTAATCAGATGTTCATACCTTTCTTCTTCACTAGACTGTGTGCTTTTTGAGGGCAGTGGTCATTTCCTTTTCAACCATCCATCCTGTAACAGGCACTTACAAATGTTTTTACCTTACCCTATTCTACGTACAATATTGAGTTGTCATTTAAACTCACCGCAACCCTGTAGATGGGATATAATTAGCCCCATTTTACAGAGGAAGAGACTGAGGTTTAAGTTACTAAGTTATTCACCCCAAGTCATGCAGTTAGTATGTGGAAGAGCCAGGGGAACAGCCCACCGTAAGAACCCAGAAAATGATCCCCAAATCGACTTGGTTCCAAAACTCAAGCTCTTAAGCCTGATTCTGTTTCCCTTGTCTAATCATGAGCAGTGCTTGGCGGGCCTTCAAATCTTGTGGTTGACTGATGCGCTCTGCGTCTTTGTCAGCTGAAAGGGTTTCCCTCATTGTTCTCTAACGTCTCTGATGATAAAAATGTATTCCTTTTGAGCTGCTGTCTTCTGAGGCCCAGGAATTTTTTTTTTTCCCACCACATATCTGTTTCCCAAGAAGTACTAAGTTACCAAGTAAAGGCCATTCAGTTGTTCTTACTTCTACTTCTCTGATCATACTTTAAGAAAGTTCTCTTTGGGAGCATTTCAAATCAGTTCTGGATAAAAATATACAGCTTTCTGAGAAATCTGGCCATTTTGGCCCCTGTGGGAAAGTGTGACTTTGGCCTCCAGTCATATCTTTTATGGCCTCAGAGGGAGGCTAGTGTGGGAGGTAGCAAGGCTGTGGCTCCTGTGAAGATAAAACCAGGCACGAATGGGAATTAAAAATGACCTTATTGTTTCCAGACCACCAGAGACAGCTAGGCGCGTCTTTATTTATGGGATCTACTGGGGTTGTGAATTTTGGGGACAGTGGGGTGGGGGCAGCCAGAGGAGTGGGGACTGGGGAGCAGAGTTAGCAAACCCCCATTGCAGTTATATTTTAATGAATCCAAAAGATTTCAAATACTTTCTGTGCTGACACACCCCAGGGTGAGGCGTGGAAAAATCATCACGGCTGGCCGTTGGGGGTTTCAGAGGTAGAATGAGACACAGGAGCCTGCTGATGGGAATCCCTGAAGACCTGGAGCTGAAAGGAGTGATGAGCTGAAAAGGGTGGGGTATGTGTAAAGAACCACCCCCACCCCCACCCAGAAGATCAGGCCGGGAAGTCCACCACCTAGTTAGTGACTCTAGCACTTGTCACTGGTGGAGCCATTAAAATGACGCTAATCTGATTCAATGGATGCTCCTGCCTTCTCAGCCAGAGAAAGCTCATGGTCTCCAGTGAGGCAGGGAGCAGAGAGCAGAGCCAGGAAGCCTGGTTTATTTCTGAAGAAAACTGAGAAAGGAAGGCCAGTGCTGAAGCCACCTGGGCACATCTGTGAAAGGATGGGTTACCTTTCATCAAGGGATTACTAAATGAAAACAATAACACAACACGTGCACACACATACAAACACACTCATGCAACAAACCCAAATGCCGTATGTTGAAGCCTGAAACCACGGCCAAAATTCTGGCCATGTGTAAGTTATTTTACTTTTTACCATTGACTGACTCAGAACTCAAGGGTTGCTAAAGAAATTGGAGAGGATCTTCAATCCTCTCTTTACTTACGTGTCATTGACATTCTGCTGGTATTACAGGGTTAGCAATTTGCTAGCTGGTCCCCGGCAACTGGTTTTATTTTTTACTCTACGGATTGTATGAGCTGTTTAACTGATTACTTGTATTAGATATTTGCTGAATGCAGGTGTTCTGCTGGATACGTGACTTGTGCAGCTCACATCTCTAAGAGTTGAGCTGCATCACTCCCATTTCTTGGAGGAGGAAACAGGCTTAGAAGGTTCAATGACTTGCACTCAAGGCCACGGAGCTGGTTAGAGCCAGGATTCAAATGTACATATGGAGCTGGTTAGAACTGGGATTTAAATATAAGTGTCTCTGACTGCAGGGTCCTCCATGGCATTGATGATAAAGCTTCCTGGATCAGGTTTCTTCTGCTGTAATTAGCTGCCTGCTTGCTGAAGACAGATTCGTAGCCTATTTCTAGTGAGTATACAGAATCTGGTAAGTGTTAAGTATACAGAAGTTTGTCTTTCTTTGTGGTATACACATATATGGAATACTAGCCATAAAAAAATGAAATATTGCCATTTGCAGCAACATGGATGAACCTAGAGATTATCATACTAAGTGAAGTAAGTCAGAGAAAGACAAATATCATATATCACTTATATGTGGAATTTAAAAAAATGATACAAATCTTATTTACAAACCAAAAACAGACTCACAGGACATAGAAAACCAACTATGGTTACCAAAGGGGAAAGGGGAAGGGAGGTATAAGTTATGAGTTGGGGATTAACAATACACATTACTGTATATAAAATAGATAAAAATCAAGGACCTGCTGTATAGCACAGGGAACTATATTCAATTTCTTGTAGTAACATATAATGGAAAGGAATGAAAAGAAAAAATACATATGCATATGTATAACTGAATCACTTTGCTGTACACCTGAAACATTGTAAATCAAATGTACTTCAATAAAAAGTTTTTAAAAATTTGTCTTTATTTTTTCTATTTTTATTTCCCCATTTTCAAGATGTATTTACTTATTTCTATCATATATATGATAAACGTATATATCATAAGCTGCCTAAAATTTTTGGGGGCAAGCTATTTAAAGGCTGCAATAGCAAATTGAAATGAAGTATCTATGTAAATAAATAATTATCTAAATTCAATAACTGCTAATAATTTTTCATAGGCAGAAAATCTAGCATATCTCCCATTTCTCATTTTTTACTGTCTTTCTTCTCTCTCTGCCTGCCCTTTCTCCCCTCCCATCCCCACTTTTGAGTTGGAAAAGCCTAAAGCTACTGCTGGACTTTTGGCTATAGGCCAATTATTTTTCTTTTTTAACTGATTGACTCAAACTTAAATATTGCTAAAGACATGTTTAGGAGCTTTTCCCATTCTTATTTTGGTGTCACTGAAGTTCAGTTGAAGTTAGTTATACAAGAGGTCCAACTGTTTTATAACAGATAGTTTGCCCAGGCAAAGTAGCAAATGGAATGCATTATTCAAAGCTAGTGTACATTATAGTTTTATCTCTTTGTTGAGAGAGAAAAAGTGACCATCCTGGTCACTGGGGCTGGGGGTGGGGCATTTCCTTTAACCAAACATACTCTCTGAGCTTGGAGACAGATTTAAATTCTTCAGGTTGATGAAGTAGCCCCCTACTCCTTCCTGAGTAAAGACAGTTATGTCCACCAGTTTTTGGAAAATCACAGGTTTAGCTCACTGGCAATTAAGTCAGAACAATATTTCTTGGTAGTTTCACGGGTAGGTGCATAGAATGTGTTTAATTGGCACAATAGGGGACCTTTAATTTTTAAAGTTCTGTTGTTTTATTATGTATTAGAAAAAGTATAATTAACACATCACATCATTATTTTAAGGATATAAGTTCTTAGTATAAATCTAAAAATAAGAAAAAAATGAGTTGATTTTGGAGGCAATAATAAGTAAATAATTATCCTGGTGACAGCACACAGGGATTATTATTAAGGTGGTAAGCTGATAGCTAAAGCCTTGGAAACTTTGAGTGAGGACAATCATTCATGGAGAAATACGGGATGAAACAAGCCAGCTGATGGATAACTGGAAATCTTGTAGTAATTGAATTATTGTGCTTTGGAATTTCGGACGCCTTTCTGCCCCTCTTCACCTCCTGAAACTTCGCTAAATGTGACCTTGCACTGAATAAAGGTTGCTGTGGTTTTTATCGTTAGTGTGCTGTTGATGGAGTTTCTGTTTATCAGCATCATCCATCGCGGCAGATTCCTCTTAGGTCTCTTGGGTCATAGTTTTTCCATTTGAGTTCCAGTCTTCAAGATTTTGCCTCCATATCCCTTAACTGAAGTTTTGGACATTCAAAAAAAAAAAGGCAGCTGATATTTTTCATCCTCATTTTAAATGGTTGTCAAGGATTTATTACTAGGTTTTTAGAAATATTGACACAACAATAAAACATGTTCATCACCAAGTGTAATAAATCCAATGGAATCATGACCCATTTAAGAAAAGAATGCATGAACGGGTTCTTCTAGACCATTCAAAAACTTTACATCTCTGCTTTTCCCCCTAGAACTTTACCATTCTATGGTCTGCAAATTCCCTTTGTATGGGCCATATTAAAACCCCCCAATATAGTGGGACTCATTGGGTTGGCCAGCTCTAACCCCATAGATGTGCCTCTTCAGATGGAGTTCTGCACCAGCCACTTAATAGGAGACTGTTTCTCAGACCCAGCACATCAAGCTGTGGTCAGGTGGGGTTATTTGGTGAAAAGCATGGATTGAGGTAGAATTCTAAGGTGCTGCTTACCTCCAGTCTTGCTGCTATATGCTAAAATAACCCCAAGTTAGATTTTGCTGTTACTTGCAGCCTAAATCCTTTCTCACTGATCAATTGCTCTTCAGTCATCTGCTTAGATGGCATTTCCTCTGAGATGCTTCCCAGAGCCTCAAAGATGGGATTTTAGGGTTCTTTCCTCTGAGGACCCTACTGTAGTAAGCAGTGCCTCCTCCGACCTTAGCGCTCAACTGTTAACTTATCTCTTTTTGTCTCGTTAGAAGGTAGGAGTTGTATGTAATACACAGTTGTGTCTTCAGCACTTACAGAGTGGATGCTCTATGACAGTTACTATACAAATTAATCAATGTTGTTTATCAACATATTCCCTAGAGAAAAGAGCTTTAAAGTAAGAGTAGAAGAAATGGCTGTCTCCCATCTCTCTGACCACATTCTCTGTCCTTATAGCTAATTTACTAAAGAACTGCCTTTTGAAAGGAAGATCACAATGTCCATGGACTCTTGATCCAGTGGCTGAATTGACCCAGAATTTTTTCATATATTATTCAACTGTAGGTCCAAAACTTTTAGTGAGTGTAAGTCCACAATCTCTTCAGCTCAAGTGGATCTTGCTTTGAAAGAACTCAACTCTTCTACATGTGAACCCCAAACCCTGAGTAATTCAATTTCCATTGTTCCTTTTTAAATTAGTAGTGCACTGTCTGGTAAATGGTTTGCATATTTCTATGCATCATATTGTATTTCACAGGTACTGGGTGGCTTAATATTTATTTAGAGAACCCATACTAACTATGGACTAAGGGCACTTAAAATGGAAAACACAAGATACCTTCTAGTTTAAAGGATTATTTTGTTCTGTTCTATTGTAAGTAACGTGCAGAGGAGAACAGCAATGCTGGCAATTCCAAGAGCAATGAGTGACATGCTCAGTCACTCGGGAGAATAGATCTACAAAGTAATGAGCCACCGCTATGAACTTATTGGACGTAACCTCTCTGCCTTGGGGATAACAGAAAAACTGGCTGGACAGCATCAGAGGATCCATTTTATAATAACCCATAGTTACCTTAAATGTCATGTTCTATAAGCCCTCAATGGAAAACCTACTGCTATAGCATCGAGACACAATACTAGCCTCAGTCACCAAAGAGCAAAACCTTAAGTATTTCTGCAGTTTTTGGTCTGGTAAATGTGTCATGCAGTTTACTTTTCAAAAAGTGACACACAAAACACTTAATTCGATTTAACAATAAAGTTTGGCTTCCAGGCAATTTCTTGAGTGTGACTTCAACAGGTTTTCCTGGGTTGACTCCAGGCATTTGTAAGGAGTAGCGCATGAATTAACGGTGGCTGTGCACGGAAAATTAAGTGTTACCTTGCTATTTATGCTGCTACAGCCCTTGGTGCAAATCCCAGCGGAAGACCTACTTCATGAATGATTCCTAGCAGGATATCCTTCCCGGTCCATGATGCTAGAGAGAATATAAAACATATGAGGGAAAAAATGCACACTTGGGCTTTTCATTCTTTATTACCTTGGTGGCGTGGTCACACACTCCTTTTTTTTTTTTTTCAAAGCTATAAAGTTTTGGTGCAGTGAAAATCCTTCCTGCCTGGTTGCCCAGCAACAACTGAACCTTAGTAAATGAGGACTATTTCACACTGGTTACAGAGACAATCTTGTGCAGAATGAGATGGTCCTCTTAAGAGCCCTCTATTTCCTGTGTTTATTCAGGTTAGTTGTTTCAGCCCACCCTGGTTTACTGGGAGGCAGGCTTAGTCCTGCCTGGTCTCCATCTCTGGTCTGGCTCGGTGGAGACACACATGGGGGTGCTTGGTCAGTGTCGCCTTGGGAACAAAATTGGGAAGAGGGACAAGTTTGTCTTCAAAACATTTCAATCTGTGATCTCTTCCCAAAATCACTTTTCGTGGGAATACGTGACTACATTCTCCTTATAAAAGTGATGTGGTGTGATGAGCCTGAGTTTCCCTTGCCCACTCTTCTTAACCTCACTTGTTCCCAGAGGCCACTGTTATTATCAGTGCACTGAGGGACCATCCAAGAACATTCTCCATGCATTTATGTACATGTATATGCACAGGGAGATGGCTTTGTGTGTATGTATGTGAATTTGCTTTACAAAAAGGAATATCAGACAATAAGTTCTGTTCAGTCACTTGCGTTTTTCAATCAACAATATTCCCTGGAGATTTTTTTATATCTATGCTGTTCTTTTTAAATGTGATGTATATTCTTTGGTGGGGTGTACAAACAAACGCTGATAAACAGGTGGTGTTTCCCGCTTCCTTTCACTCTCCTAACTCCCAGAGTTGGCCAATTTCTTCTAACTCTTGGGCTTCCAGGGTCAATGCATTGTTTCCATGACACAGAAGAGGACCCCCTGAGCCCACTGGGTCACCTCCTATCATGTAAAATTTCCCTTCCATCCACTGGGAGGGAAGTGCCAGGCTGAATTAACTTATTCCGGGGTGGTCCTCCATTTCAGAACTTTGGGATGGCTCCCTGCAACAGTGGTTCTCAAACTTTTATTGAATATAAAGATTGTTCGAGGTGCATATTAAATATGTAGAGTCCCAGAATTCCTCCAGACAGCTTGCTTCAGGGATTCTGGGGTGAGGCCCAGGAACCTGCATTTCAACACATACATCCAAGGAGTCTGTTGGGAGCAGCATCTACATTTTGAGCGATAATGCCCTAATCACAAATTTCTTAGCACTTTCCCACCCCTCCCCCACCTTACCAGGTCCAACCTACCACCCTCTTCTGTTCACACATCAGGCTCCTCTCTCTGGCCTACAGACGTACTTATGTTTTCAAACTTCGCTTATTTTATTTCCTCTGCTTAGATTTCCCTTTTCATTCTGTGCTTCTAGCCCTCAATTCGACCTGGCAAATTTCTACTCATCTCTCAAGGCCCAGTTTAAATGTGACTTTCTCCACAAAGTCTTCCTTCATGCACACCCATCCTCTTTCACTTGGCCCTTTATTCTGCTGCTAATAAAATGCGTGCTTGGGCATCCATGCATGAGTGCGAACACACATATTTTTAATGTCTAGCTATACAGGGTCCCCATATATAGTTGTTAAGGTTGTGTACTGCACAAATCTGGGGGGCATCACTCACATGAAGAATTATTACTTATTTATTTTGAAAAATTTCTAGCAAATAACAAGAAGCTGTCAAGAAAGACAGCTTTTTTCAGAATTGCACAATGCACCACTAGGGAAGCCCAGAGGATGGTTGAATAGGGTCTGTTTTTTCCTTAGATTATAAGTCGTTCGGGGAAAGAATTACACATGGCAGAGGGACCTATGAGTTAACACAGTATTATGTGCATAGCCATCAGCACACAGCAAAAAAATACTCAACATCAACTGAACAGTTACTGTGAGTTAGGCACTTTCTAAAGACTTCTCATGTTTTAATTTATTAAGGTTTTTAAATTCTCGCAACGACCATGTGAGATAGCTGCAGTTATCATCCCGTTTTAGAGATGACAAAACTGAAGCACAGGGAGGTGAAGTGACTTGTCTGAGGTCACACAGGTGGGACTTAGCTCAAGCAGCCTGACTCCTAGTCCAGTCCAAGCTCTTGACCTTCCAAATATGATTATTTGAATTATTGTGTTCTGACCATAACTGAATTTATTTACTTTTCTAAGGTAATATTTAGGGACTACACTGTGCATCCTTAGACATTATGGGGAAGGGGAAGAAATTAATAAGAACTAATGTGTGTGTAACCGTCCACACAATTATAAGGCATATGCACATATAATTGTCATAATAGTTTCCATTTTATTCTTTTTATTAAGTGCCTCTTATATGCTAGGCATCTCTCTGGAAGATTCTTTACATGCATTTGTTATTCTATTTAAAAACTGCAATTACATGCAAAAATAGGTAATATTAGTCCCACTAAACAGTGACGAAAACTGAGATTCCATGAGGCGGAGTGATTTGCCCAAGGCCACGTCACTGAGCTATGAGCCCAGGACTGCCTGACTCAGCACCCCTTGACCTGCCCATTTTATGGAAGAGGAAACAGATGCTCAGAATGGTTAAGAGCCTTATCCTTGTCTTGTGACTCAAAAGCTCCTATGCTCTGCTCTACAGCATGTTGGCCCCTAGATTATCTTAATATTGGAACCAGAATGCTCCAATTGCTGTCATTTTAACTATGTGTGATTGGCAAACTTAATAATGATAAATCTACATCTTTGGTGGGGGGTGGGGATGGGGGAAGGGTATAGCTCAGTGGTAGAGCACGAGCTTAACATGCAGGAGGTCCTGGGTTCAATCCCTGGTACATCCATTAAAAAAACAAAACAAAACAGAACAAAACCCTAATTACCTGTTGTGCCGCACCTCCAAAAAAAAATCCAAAAGAAACAGGTGAAAATCATTTTTAAAAAACCCTAAAAAGCCAAAAAAACTACAGTTTACAGATGAGGAGATTGGAGCTGAGAGAGTTTCAATGATTTGCCCAACAGATCAATAAATGGCTAAGTGGGAACCTCCATCCAGAGACCCTGACTTCCAATGCATTATCAATGGCTAAATCCAAGTTCCGGACTGTGACATTAACAATTGTTAATTACTAATTCAGAAGGCCCAGTTACCCCCTGAGCATCACCAGACTGTCCCTCCAGAGCTGGTATCTCCAACAATAGCCAGCAGCTCAAATTGCCACCCTTAATGACTCGATCACTCTTGAACTTCCAGCATTAAAGCAAAGATACACATGGCTCTGATTAGAATGCCAGCTACCCTCAGCTGGCTGAGGCTCACTTGGGAAACGTGGAGCCTTCGGGGAGTGAAGGGGGATCAGAGTCACATTCAGCCCAACTCCCTGGAACTCAGGGAGAAGAAGCCACGTGCTGTGTGTGCTACTAGGTTCTGGCTGGAGGCTGATACACTTGCCCTTGCTCTGAAGTTGTGTTTTGACAGGTGTAGCTTCGAGCCCGTGTCGTCCAGGGAAGCTCCTCAGCTCACCATTCTCCCTCTTGGTTGCCAGGTGTCTGGGTAGCCAGGGCTTTGGGGAATATTTTAAGAGATGCCTGTGTGGAGCATCGGAGATGGGCTAAGGCTGGTTTGGAAGAAGGTTGTATCCGTTGGAGACAGACTGCCATTCTGGAGTCGGTGGGAGTCCCAGCTTTTAAATGCAAGGCCACCTGACTCTGAAGCCCCAGTTTTCTCCACCTCCCAACACCCACGTCACCACTGACTTCCTAGCTGGGCGTTGTGCGCATCCTCCGTTTTACAGAGCAGAGCATGGAGGAGAGGAGGGGTTCCCCGATGAACTCACACTTTAAGGGCACGATTTGATTCCTGACCTTAGGACCACACCTTTTGCTTTGTGTTGTGTTGTACTTTAACCTGGCTTAATAACAGAGCCGGCATGGGTATGGCTTTTTGAATAGGTTGTTTCGTTAATCTCATTTTATATAAACCAACAACCAGGGGCTCACTAACTAGTTGTGCACACATCACCCACTCTGCCAGAACCTATTGATAATCTCACCACCGCAAGAGGTCGTTACGTTCCAACCTCTTGTCCTGCTGCAATGCTGCAGACCCGGAGGCAGGTGCGAGGCCCGCAGGTGTTACCGCAGTCGAGTGCTCACGGTGGGTTTGAATAATGAAGCGGGCTGTGTGATTCTGTGCAGGATGTGCAGCCAGGAGGGGGTGTGAGTCAGGGGTTAGTCCATCCCTCTCCCCCACACCGGGAGTTTTTCCTTTTAAATCTACTTACCTGGCCTGGCTCCACGTGCCTTCGGCTCACTGTGTGCCTGTTCTGCACCAATGAATCTGACAGTCAGGCTGTCGCACTGGGGCTCATGGCTTCCTCCTGGGGACATGTGAGCTGGGGGGCCGTTCCTGCCTGGGGCGTGCACACTGCAGAGAAAGAAAATCCCCCAAGATTTCATAGCTCCTGTGATCCAGGCACAAAGTGATTTGAAATGAAGGAGAAGTGGGCAAGCAATCATGACAATACAGCAAAAACCAAAACCAAAAGCAAAGACAAAATGCAAGACCAGGAGCTCAGGCGAGGGACAGAATATTATCTACTTTGGGGCACATGCAGAGGCATGAACCCGAGACAGGTAGGGAGAGCAGAGGGTAGGCATAGCTCTTGCCATGAGGAGTGGTAGCTCCTCAACACCCATCGAGGTCACGGAGGAGGCAGGATGGCCCCTGGAAGAGGAAGGCATTTTCAAGCGGAAGAATCTGTGAAGTCCGACGCCTACCTGTGATGGGGAAGGCGGAACTGTGGGGTCCGATGGTCAGGGTCAGGACATGCAAGAGATGGGCAGCCCCCGGGCGATGCTTGAGTCTGGTTCTCCACACACTTTTTGCCGCAGGATTGCAGCACTGCCAGCAGTCAGCCTGCAGTAGGAAACGTCTGGTGCCAGCTGATAGATACCTGGCCCGGGTGTGTCAAGAATTGATAACATCCAGTTAGGAACTAGGTCCAGCCAAGCTCCAGGATCATGGTGATCACTGTTTTCTGAATTCCTGCCTGATTCCTGCCTCATTCCTCAACTGAGATTTACCCCCCTGTTTCTACAAGTCTCCAAATCACCCAGGTAGAAGCTGTGACCCACAGCTCTGAAACATTGTCTCAGAGTCCCTCAGTGCTGATCTGGACATCCCTGAAGTAGCTGTGGAAAAGTCACGATTGACTGGTGGCTGGCATGTCCCCAGAAAGCATTTCTTAACTCATGATGTAATCGTACTGATGAACTAGAGTGTAAGCCGTGGGAGGAATATTCCCGTGAGCTTCTGTTTCTAAAATTGCTTAATTCCTGCCAGTGCCTCAATGCACAATCAGAAAATGTACTGTGGACTCACTGGAAATCTTATGTCAAAAGTGAGAATATTTCTGCTGTTTTGTCACAGGCAGGGACCGATTTGGAGAAAAGTAAATCTGATGTACAAACTCCCAGACTGGATTTTTTTAGGCTCAAATTCCTCAACATCTAATAACAAAGTTGTCTCTTCCTATTAGGAGTGCCAGACCACAGAAGAGTTTTCCCCTGAGAATCTCTCACATCTGGATCGGAAATTTAAAAAACTCATCAGTCACTTCTACATAGTTGGTAGGTTAGCAAAATACAAATATAATGGCCAGCTTTTCCCCTCCCAGCAGAGAGTTCTTGCTGATTAACCTGCAGACAAATAGTTAAACACGACGACAAGGTGGAGACTCCACTGATGAAGATGAGCGCTGAGGTCCTAAGCCTTCAAGACTTTGTTCTCTAAGAGTCCTGCTGGGAAGCTCAGGCTGTAGAGAAATGATTTTGAATCACTTCGGGGAGAATAAAAATAATCCCCTTGTGCAGACCACACCCAAGCTCAATTAAATGGAGTCTGGGGGGGAGACGTTGGTGTCTGTAATTTTATAAAAGTCCTCTAGTGGATCCAAGTGTGCAGCCGAGGCTGGGACCCACTGCTATAAACAGACCGTGCTCTGCAAGGCCAGCGTCTAAATCTAAACCAGGTTGTAGGTGTGATGAGACGTTGAGTGTCTCGGCGTGACCAGAGCCCCTGGGCAGGGGCAGGGCACCTCTGGCCTCAACCTCCCCACCTAGCTTGCTGAGAAACAGGATGGTTTTCCCTGTGATACAGGCTGAGGGCACCTGGTGGTTTCAGATCAGTCCTTTCACTTTCAGGAAGTCGGCAGGAATGGCATCACGCCGCAGCAGTGGATGTCATCAGGCATTTGGGTCAAGCCTGCCAGCTGGCAGCTCCCAACAGGGGCCCCCGCCATGCGTGCGTTTCACCTCTCTCTCTTTCACTCATCTGACTGTGCCTCTGCCTGCCTGTCATTCACTTTACTTATTTATATTATTTTTCCAACAGTTTTTAAAGGCACGCTCCAGGGAAATATTATTATAAATCTTTAATAATGGAAGACATTAACGACTGGTTGCGCAGGTTCCTGTTCCTCTGGATGTCCTTACCTGGTCCCTTATTCTGGAATTCTCTCAGCTGTGCACTTGGCGTGTCTCAGGATTTATTTACCTGTTCGATGACCAGAACCCCCATGTCCACATTTCTCTGTTTACATACCATTTGCCGTCTTCACGGGCCACCAGCAGTCCTGCCTTCTTGGCGTACCCCGGCCGTCTGCCGCAGCGCTTGCCTAAGTCTTAAAGCACTGACTGCCTCGCACAGCAAGCAGGTAGACGTCTAAAGATATGTCTTGTCGCCAGGTGGTGGATGTCATCGGTGTCACCGTGTCATCGGTGGCTCATTCACTTAATGGTAGGTTGCACTTTCCCAAATAAGCTGCAGCAATCATTTCAGCCTCGCATACCCTTCCAGAATCTTGCCATGGAACCCCTTGAGGCTGGAGGAGCCTTGTGACTTCCTGTACAAATAGGATGTGAGCAAAGTGAGGCAAAGTTAGAAAAGTCTACACAGCACCTCCCTGACTATCTTGGGAAACGTGTCTTCAGAGCCCTGAGCTGTGATGTAAGAAATCCAGTGACTCGGAAGCTGCCGGGCCAGGGGGGCCATGCAGCGACCCCATAAAGACAGACAGAGATGCTGACGAGCTCCTAGTCATCTTCAGGCAGCCCGCTTCCCCAGCAGATGCCATGTGGACAGAGAAGAATTGTCCCTGCTGAGGACTGCCCAAATGGCAGACTTGTAAGTGAAATAAGATTGTTATGAAGATTGTTTGTAGGCCACAAGTTTTGGGTGGTTTGCTCTGCTTGTAAGTAACCAGAGCATTACTTTTCTTCCTAACACAGTTTTCAGTTTGTTCAGCTCTCTACCACCAGCTCACGTACCTGGCCTAGACAAATCTCAGCCCATCCCCTGTTCTAGGGGTGGCTCTATTTGGTCTAAGAGTATAGAAATATTTATCTAGTTGTTAGTGACTGTTTCAGGATTCAGTTCAGGCCCCAGTACAAGAGGAGAGGTTTGTTGGGGACTTCTTGGTACATTCTTTTTCTCTCTCTTGGGAAAACTTCTGGAAGCTACTTTTCCCCTCCCCCTTTAGATTTCTGTCATGTGCAGATGTGAGGTCCAGGACCATGACATATATATCATTAGCAGTCAGAGATGAGTCTCCATCATGGAGGAGAGCAGAGGCCAAGGGTATCACAGAGGAATGGAGCCAGAGCTGCTAGATCACACCATTCCTGAAACCCACCCTACCGTAAGACTTCTCACTATATGAGTTTTCTATTAAGGTCATGTTTTGCTGTGAGTCATGCAGACCTAAAGTCACAATGACTTAAACAGGTTAGATGCCTAATTCTTTTTCATGGAAAAGTCTGTAAGAACACAGGTCAGGGCTGGAGTGGGGAATCACATTCTATGAAGTCCACAGAAACCCAGGATTCTTCCAGATAATCACTTCACTATTTCTAGGATATGGACCTGATCCTCTGGGTCTCAGAAAATGGCATCCATTTTCCAGAAGAGTAGAAGGAGGAAGGCATGAGGAAGAAGGCAAAGTATATATACCAGATGTACTGTCTCTTGGGGAAGATTGTTAGACGTTGCCAAATACACTTTGGCTTATATCTTGCTGGTTAAAACTTAGTGTGAGGGAGGCTGGGAAATTAGTTTTTATTCTGGGTGGCCAAATGCTCAAGTAATCACAGGGGTTATATGGCTATGGGATACTGGGGAACAATTCGGTCTCTGACACAGTGAGGCACTGACCTTCTTTGCCATTTAAAATGAATTTATATTGGATTTTCTGTCAAATTGTAGCCAAAGAGATCTTGACGAATACACTCTCTTTCTAGTGTATAATCTAGAATACTCTTCTTTCACCAGTCTGTGTTCCCAGAAGTTTAAGTTTATTAACAGATAGTAAGAGTAGCTGAGTCCATTTCCCCTCATTCATCTTCTGTCTGTTAAGGGAGAAGCATAGCATACGGATGGTCTAAGGCAAGGATGGAAATATCTTTCATACTAAATGCCATCCTCATCACACTACACTTGCAGGAGGGCAGGGACCATATCCTGTAATTGTTTGCTGTTATAGCCTGGTACCAATTACAATGCCTGGCACCCAGTAGGTGCTCAATAAATCTTTGTTGAATAAATGAATGACTAAATGAGTTCTGATAGGCTGATACAGATTACCTAAGAAGGATAATGTGTTGAGGAGGATTCCAAGGCTTCATCTTGGCTGAGCTGTGATCAGTTACCGATACTTGCTGTGAGCTCAGGACAAGGGCTGTCAGGATATTTGCCGTTGCTGGTGATTGATGGAGAAATATCTCAGGTGGTTTCTTTATAGCAAATATCTGTTATTATGCATCTTATACACATTATGCAGAATTATCTTCAATTAAAAACCACCTTTTCTTATAAAATTACATTTTTTTCCACATAAGAAAACCTGTGCCGGTAACTTGCCCAGGGCAGGAATTAATCAATATTTGTTAAGTGTCAGCCATGTTTTCCAAACTCAGTGCACAATCAATTAACCACCACTGACTGATGTGATTGAATGAAATAATTCTGCCTATGCCTTCATGTGTATTTACCCCAACTAGCACGTTTCTAACCTAAAAAAGAAATATAACCAGTGCTTCACAACTTGGAGGTCATGCTAAACCGAAGGAGTAGCAAATACCAGTGAGGGACTTGAACCAGTTAAAAAAAAAAAACCTATGTGAAGATGGTTTTCATTTACTTTCAAGGAAAGTAATTCAAAGTATATATTAAGCTGTAGGAGCAGTGATGAGGACAAGAATGTCAAAGCAGTTACAGTGATAATGGGATGTTAGTGAACCCCATGTGTGCAATGTGACCTCCAGTCGGGGAGAGCAGGACTCTTTTGTGTGGGAAACCTCATGGAGGAGAAAAGACCAGTCCTTCTCGCAGAATCTGGGCGCCAGGGCATCTAGAGTGCCAGGTCCAGATTTTGCACTCAGATGCCCCATCTTCAGAAGAGGCTCATGTGAGTGGAATAAAAAGAGAAATGCACGTGAATAAGAATGGTTCATAATAACCAACGTTGATCAAGGTCTTTTTATGTGTTGGGCACTACTTTAGTGACTTTATGTTTAATTTAGTTCTTATACAAAGCCCATGAGGTGGCTACTAATACTTCAAGGAACTAGGGATTGATTTACGAGTAGAAATACAAGGAGAGCATCATGCATAGCTTGATTGAGAAGGATCAAGGAAGAGATCAGTGTTGTTCACCCAGGAATACACTGTAATTATTTAAGACCAAACCAGGGTCACTTGTATTTGACTTAGAACATGGCGAAGAGATGTGCTTCAGGAACTCAGACTGCATGCTGAAGACGGCATTATAATGGTAGTGGGCTGGTCCAGATTGGTTCTCAGGGTCGTGCCCTTTTGAGATGCTGGACTGTGTTAGCATGAATGGAATGGGCAGCCTCTGTGGGTGTTGAGTTTTCCTCCAGTAGCAATCCCACATAGAATATTCCCCCACCCCAGCTCCCCGGCAGGAAATGCTAGAGGAGACACAGGTACAGGAGAGATTTCTTTGAGGTGATACCCCATGATCTTTCTAACCCTTAGGGGTTATACACCTTTAGATTTGAATATCTCCAACTCTGGACATTTTATTAAAAAGTTTCCATTTCTTCTTTCTCTCTTTCTCTTTGATGCTTCCTTCCTTAAAAAGAATTAGATTACAGTGCTGAGCACAGGAGTGGGAGCATGTTAGACAGATGCACTATTGACATCTCTTCCATCTGTATGATTTTTTGTGGCCAATGAGTTACTGGAAAGAGACAGAATGTTACAGAAGAAAAGCTGGCTGGAACATTATCTTAGTAATGGTGGCAAAGGAAAGAAAGCAAGTAACAGAGGATCTCTTATAAATCCACTCATTTCTAGCAGCTCTTCTGTCACCCTACATCCTCACATGCCTGATCATCCTTCTGCCTGGAAACTTCATGAGGAACTCAGAACATATCTTAAACAAAGCTACCATGCTGAACTCTGTGACAGAATACTCTTGCCCAACAGTCTGGGAAAATGGCCAAGATGATTACAAGGATGAGGACAAGACTTCTTGTCAGGACTTGTAGAATTTGTGTCATCCAGTGTGATGAAAGGCAAGGCAAAGATGATGCTTGAAGCCCAGTTCCCTTCCTCAGGGAAGCTCTGGGTTGTTCTGGGCCAATGTCTGAATGTCCTTAGATAATGTCTAATTCACTGCTGTCCGTGAGATACTAGATTGTGGAGGGGACTCTGAAGAGAGATTTCAGTGATAGAAGAAGAATGAGCACCCGTGATTAGGAGCAGAGGAAGTCACGCAGCACGTAGGCGGTAGAACATGGGCTAAGAATGTAAATGCTTCTCCCCTCCTTGAACGTTTTCTCTCCAGTGTCCCAGCATCTGCTAGTTAACTGACCAAATGAAGGGCTGTGGTTCCCTCTCATGATTATGACTTGCGATATTCTCTCATGAAGCTACAGAGAAATTAACATCAGGTGGCATTCGTTCCACACTTTCATAGCGATTTGAGCTCAAGTTTCTGTAAAATGAAAGAGTGATTGAACAAACATATGAGACTCCTAAATGACTAAAGGGATAGATTCGATACTAACAGGAACTGAGTAATGGAAAGGGGAAGGAAGGGGCAGGAGAGAGCTGCCTCCTGCCAAGTGACATGAAATATAGAATCCAGTAAGAAGACAACTGGCTACTGAAATTATTTTGGAAATGCTTATCAGCCCCCAAGCACACACTGGGATCTCTTCCCTTCTGCCATGTGGACCTCTAAGCATTTGAGATCATATCTTCAAAGAAATTAAAAAAAAACCCTGTTGATTGACTTTTAGGACTGACTCTCTGACTGCTAGTGGAGAGACTAAGTGTGACCTTGGGCTGTTTGTCAAGGCTCTGATGTCTTCCTGTGCTTCAGGTGCCGATTGGCAAAGCTTGCTGCTCTGAAGGAGAGAATTCTATAAGAAGAATCAGAATAGCTAAGAAATTCAATTTTGCCAATAAAGGTGCTTCCATTCCTGGCATTTTCCCTCTGGGGTTCTTGCATATTTCAGGAGCGCTCTAGTGACTTGAACACTGGGAATAAAATCCGATCTCCCCGAGGTCTTCAGCATCTTCCCCAGTGATCTCAGTCCTATGCCTGAGTCTTTCTGCCTTTTCCTTCCTTCCTGCTGCTCCTTCATCTGCAGGCTTAACGTGACCTGGAGATTTTCCTTTTAGGAAAACTGAGCTTGTCTACACCCGGGGGTGTGCAAAGTGTCAGGGCTTCTGGGGGCAGAGCTAAGTGCCGATGGACGCCCGTCTGCTGCCTGAGCCAGGACCGGCCCTGCGACAGTTGCACTTTAACAGAAGCTGTCTGAAGAGTTTGCTGTGCTCATTTCCAGATTGTTCTTTAGGCCCAGGAGTGCTTCTTCATTCTTCAAATTCTAAATGCAACGTGCTAGGGAAGTTCCCTGTTTCCCAGCCTCTGTTTTGTCTCTGGTGCTAGAGAATTCTCTACAACCCCCTTCAACCAGGAATCTAGATTCTTTTTCTTCCTTTCTTCCCCCCTCTCCTTCCTCCCCTCTCTCCCTCCTTCCCCCCTCCACCTCCTTCCCCCTCCCTCTCCCCCTCCTTCCCCCCCCTTCCTTCCTTCCTCTTTCTTTCTTCCTTTCTTATAGTCCATGTTTGATATTAGCTCTTCAGACCTAATCTGTACCCTTGAAAACGTGTGCCCTTTCACCGATGTCTCCCGATTTCCTCCCCAGATAAGAATCTAGTTTCTTATCCTATTTTTAGTTGTTAAGTTTCAAACTGGATTAATGTCTCCTACAGCCTCCAAATTTAGCCAGGTTTCCAAGTGGAAACCTGACACTAATTCTATGACACAGGTAACTGACAGGCAACGGCTGGGGTGGGAGGCAGCTTCTGTGGCAAACACTGAAAGGCTGAGAAGAAAAATAATGTTTGGCACCTGGGGGCTCTTCTAAGGTGAGGAAGGAGCTTGTGATTCTTGAAACGAAACCACTGATTCTCCAAAAAAGTCCAGTGAATTCATTTCTGCTGAGAGTCCATAGAATTTTTTTTTAAAGAATTGATGCAATTTTCAAAAACCCGAAAGACTTCTTTTTGTTTGTTTCTTTTCTTTTTTCTTTCATCATCCTTCCTCCTTTTCCCTCTTCCCTTTTTTTTCCCTCTTGCCAATATTTCCTAATGAGAAGAATCCAAGGAAAGTTATTTCTTCATTGAAAAGTAGAGGATCTGCACAAATTCTCCATTACATTTTATGATGCTCTGGGTGCTTGGTTTATACCACACTGCTGTTTTATGATGACTATCAAGGACTATGGGTACAGGCATTAGGAAAAATTGCCTTTTACGTTTATTCATTTCATAGTTCTGTCATCCACTGCCTTGGCTTCCACATTTAATAGGCAAGAAATAGAACTTGGAAAGATGTGGTGTTCCAGGCATTTAAAACTCAATGCGGCCACTCAGGGGGACTCTAAGCCTGTCTCTGACATCAGAGGCCTTGCCTCTGACACTCTCGTGCCCCAGAGAACCCAGCCTAGTGTCTCACCCAGAGCGATGCTCACTCAACTCTGTGGAGATGGAGGATATTAGTCTGAACTGGCAGTCGCCCTCAGTCTACTGTGACTTTTTGGAAGGAAGAAACTGTGTCTTTAAAAAAGAAAAACAGACCAAAGCTTTTGGTCCCCCACAGTAGACATTATTTAGCATAATAACTAAACTATAGTACATGATTTGTGCTAAGTGGTGACAGAGTTGATTTTTAGGTGTATATGCAACTCCTGGCTTTGCAGAATACACACACACACACACGCACACACACACACATACACGCATAGAGTGGTAGGTCATCTGTTTATTCTGCTATAATTTTAGAAAAGGGATAAAGGGACACTAAGATAGTTACAGCTTGGGCTGTAACCATCTAAATGTGCCCAGCCAGCTTGGGCATTATTTTAGTTATCATCCCATGTTTTATTTTTTTTAATTTTAATTTTAATTTTAATTTTAATTTTAATTTTTATTGAGTTATAGTCGGTTTACGATGTTGTGTCTATTTCTGGTGTGCAGCACAGTTTTTCAGTCATACATGAATGTACATATATTCGTTTTCATATTCTTTTTCACCGTGAGCTGGTACAAGATCTTGAATGTATATCCCATGTTTTAGAATTCAGTGACTGTTGTTATTGGCTTTTCCCTGTAGAATGCTCCAGAAATCTCCCAGCTGCGAATGCTAGCATGTGAGCTTCTGCATCGCGTGAGCTCTGCGTGCAGAGCCCTGTGTGGACAACGTGTGTGACGACGCGGCAGGGCAGCGGGAAGAGCAGACACGGGGTAGACAATCACAGGACAGCTCTTTGGCTTCTGGAACCGACCATCTCGCCGGCTGAATAGAAAACGCCTGCAAACCCATCATGACTTCCCACCTGCCCATGTGTGTGTGGCTGTTGACTTGTTCTTAGCTCATCAATATCCCCAAAGAGGCTGTTAGAATTTGTTTTCCTGGAGCATCGAAAGATAAACTATTTTTTCCAAAAAGGAACTGATATCTGCAGATTCCCGTCTGCATGGCTGTATTTTGTACACACGTGTGCACACCCGTGGTTTTCCTTGGTCAGGGTGGGTCCCCTTTGGCCTTGCCTGAGGTTTGTCACATTATTTCACACGAATGGTGACGACTAAAAATACCAGGTTTTCCCCCCAGCTCCTGGCAGCCTGGCAGCTTTCAGCAGGTGTGGTTTCAATTTATATTTAGCCCCTTGGCCCCTCTTAGCAGGATCATTCTCACCACTAGGTGAGCGAGGGTGGAGGGGCCGCGCTGCAAACCCCCTTCCTGAACACGATCTCCAGGAACCACTTCTAAGGAAGTGGGATGAAGGCAGCACGTATTTTCTTTTCTTCCCCCTTTAAAAAATTCTTTGTTTTTGGGAGGGTGGAGAAGGGAGGTAATTATAGGTTCTTATTTGTTCATTCTTTAATGGAGGTACTGGGGATTGAACCCAGGACCTTATACATGCTAAACGTGCACTCTACCCATGAGTGATACCCTCTTTCCATGTGTAGAATTTTCTACCAGCAAGTTCAAACCTCTTGTAGACAAAGCCCAGTTGATCTCAGCACACTTTCTCTTTGGAGGAAGGTAGGGCATCCTATTTACAGGGAGGGAAACTGGGACAGGAGTGAATTTACTTTCTTGAGGTGGTGGGGAGCTTTTGATAGACAGGAATAAATGCCTCCAACAGGCCACCAACTTCATTTTTTTTAAATTGAAGTATAGTCAATTTACAATGTATTAGTCTCTGGTGTACAGCATAGTGATTCAGTTATACACACACACATATGTATGTTCTTTTTCATTATAGTTACTACAAGATATTGAACATAGTTCCCTGTGCTATACAGTAGGACTTTGTTTATCTCTTTTATATATAACAGTTTGTATCTGCAAATCCCGAACTCCCATTTTATCCCTCCCCACCCATTTCCCTCCCTGGTAACCATAAATTGGCTTTCTATGTCTGTGAGTCTGTTTCTGTTTTGTAAATAAGTTCATTTGTCTTTTTTTTTTAGATTCCACACATAGGTGATATCATATGATATTTGTCTTTCTCTGTCTGACTTCCTTCATATGATAATCTCTAGGTCCATCTATGTTGCTGCAAATGGCATTATTTAATTATTTTTTAATGGCTGAGTAATATTCCATTGTCTATATATACCACAACTTCTTTTCCAGTCATCTGTTGATGGGCATTTAGGTTGCTTCCATGTCTTGGCTATTGTAAGTAGGCTGCTTTCTTGGTTACAGCCTCCTGCCTTCAGCTTGGGTACAGCAGGACTGATTTTGATTCAGAGTGGGTTCCGCTCACTGATTCTCCATCCAACAATGGGAACAAGCTCTCCTTATGCCAACCTACTTCCCCTGAAGTCCCAGAAGAACCGTTGCATGTTGAGGCTTTTGCTGAACAAAATACAGGTATTTGATCCACGAGATCTGATTGCCAAGCTAGTGGGGCCTCTTGGTAGCTGTGTGGTCCCAGGAAATCTGAGATCCAGCTTCCTTATGTGTAAAATGGGAATGCAATATTGATGACAGGACAGGGTTTTTATGAGGGTCAAATGGGATAATGCACCAGAAAGTGCTTTTCTGAGCACTCTTCCTGTGTTTCTACTTTGTTCTCCTTTATGATTTAGCAAAGAGTTTTACAGATATTGGCTTATGTCAGCACTACAGGGGACTGAGCTCACCTCCCCTGAATGAGCAGAGTGGTGGGAGCGGATGGGCTCAAAAGGAAGGTACCCAGCCAGTGCAGCTACAGTTCTTGGGAGGCAATGCAATGAAGTGACTGAAGATGTGGCTGGAGATTCCTGCTCTACCGCTTGCTAGCCATATGACCTTTGTCAAGTTATTGAACACTTTCATGTCTCAGGTTCCTCATCCATGAAATGACAATAATAAAGATTTCCACTCAATAGGGTTTCTGCTGGGAAGATTAAATATATTGATACATGTAATCTGCTTAACACAGTACCATATACTAAATATTACGTCAACTTCCTCTTTTCACCAGGAAGCTCTACTTGGGATACTAAATTTTGGAGGTTCTGCATTTTACTTTGTTAAAGGAAATGATATTGTCTTAAATTCTTCATGCCCTGAAAAATGTCCTAACCTCCCATTTGCCACTCTGATCCAGATTTTCTAGTCTCTGAATCATACGTTTCGTCTTATCACCAGGATTTCTTCCTCGGAGCACACTTTCACCATGACGTTGGGTCCATTCTGTCTGTGGAACGTCACCTTTTTTCCTTACCCTTGGCTTTGTTCAGGGCGATCTCATACACTGTGCTTGTTTCTACCTCTGTGATTTCATTAAGGATATTTTCTTGCTTGGAAATTCTTTCATTCCCAACTCTTTCCCCACTCCCTGTCTCCCCTCCACAAACTCTACCTATTATTCCAGATCTAAATTAATCCAACCACCTAGCTTTCAGCTATTTTTTTTTAACACCTTTATTATGATATGGTTCCTGTACAGTGAACTACACATATTACAAATGCGCAATTTGATGAATTTTGATAGATGAATGGAACCACAGAAACCACTACCACAATCAAGATAGCTAACATTTCCATCACTCTCCAAGAGGTACAATTTTTGAATTCCCAGTTGACCCCTTCCCACCCTCCTTTACCCCATGGTAACCATAAGTTCGTGATGGGTTATCTTCACTAGATGGTTCACATGAACCTGGAACTCAGCATATTTAGATCTGGGCTCTTTATCTTCCATTCCTCCCATTCATCATCTTAGAGTTTCTCTCTTATTGATGCCAGCCAAGGGTGTGAGTTGAGGATACCCAACCATGACCTTATAGAGATTAAGAACACCCAAGAGAAATACATCATCACTGACCCTTCTCATATTTTATCCTTAATATCAATTGGCTGCCATGTTGTCTTGGTTCTACACCCTACGTAATTCTTTATTCCATTCTTCTTATTAGCTTTTGTCTCAACTACTGAAATAGACTTCTAATTATTTCCTTGCCTCCAATCTTGTTCTGCTCCTAACCAATTAAAATCATCTTTCTAATACACAAATGCAATTGCCCTCATCTCCTCTTTTGATGCTGTCAAGGTTTTCCGTCGTGTAAAGGTGAAATCTCCTTCCCTTTTGCATCTGGTTTCTGCCCCCATCCTTGCTCAGCTTGTACTCTGACTTTAGCCCATCAGTGAGCCACCACACCATTTCCTGCCTCTGTGCCTTTGTGCACTCGGTTCCTTTTATCTGGAAGACACCTCACTCATGAGTCTACTTGGAAAACACCTTCAAGATTCTCCTCAAATGTCCCCTTTTTTTGAGATGTTTCTTCTAGTTCCCATCATCATCTTAAGCATTATGTTTATCTAAGTTATCTATCTACAGATACATACCTATAGATGGGTATTTGTAGACATCTATCCACAAATAGTTCAATCCTCAAAGTACTCACAGTAATATATATAGTATATGTATATTACTATACAAACACATACACACATTGAAAGTAAACCATTTTTTCACACTGCCTCCCTTACCAGTCTGAGCTCCCTGCAGGTGGGATTGTGGGTTAGTCACATCTGCCTCGTTTAGTGTGATGCTTCACATGCCATAGGTTGTCCATTAATCTTCACTGAATAAATTACAAAACAGAATAAATCATATTCTTTACAACTAGAGTGTAAAATCTACAAAGGTGAGCACCTTTTATATACACTCTTGCATCTCACTCATGTTTGGGACTTAATAGACAATCAGCAAATATCTATTGACAATCTCCGCTGAACTCTGCCACACGGAAGTAGAGTCTGTTTTATATTGTTATTAACAGACGTTTTTATGCATACATGCCATGCGCTCGTAATTAAAGTTCCTTTCGGGTAAGGACAATATTTTATATATTGCTCTCCCCACAGTGATTCATGTTTAATGAATGCCCATTAATTGAACAACCAGGTAGGAAAGCATGGATTATTTTTTCCCAGTTTGTATGGCTTTTTATTTCCTGGAGCAGTATCTGGTCTGTCCCATTAACGATTCCTAGTAAAGATACTGCTGACGCCTCTGGGAACAACCTTCATGGGGCCAGGCAACGGCTCTAAGCTCTTTCTACACATTCCAATGTGCTCGGGCAGGAATAACATATCTAGGTGTCTCAGATCACACACTCTTGAAAGCACCTGGCCACTGCCTTTTGCCAGGAAGTGGCACTCTCCAGGGCCTGTTCATTCCAGCCCGCAGGGCATTGAGTGATGTCTGGGCCTCCTGTCAAACTTGGGTGGCCGTTTTCAATTCTGCCCCAAGCAGCAGCACGCTCCTCTGTGTTTTCTTATCTGCCAAGCAAAAATGATAATTGCCTCTCATCTGACTCAATGAGTCATGATGAGGCTAAACAAGACTATTCAGTATGAAGGAAGCACCAGTGGGAAGTGCTTGAACAGCATAAACGCTGAGTAGAAACCGGAAGATTCCTTCTCACTCGATATTAATACCTGCTGTGCCCCATCACTGAGTGATGAAAATTATAAATGATTAGGAAGTAGAGATCTGGTCCATCAGGCAAGGATAATCAGAGAATTATGAATATGAAACGCCTCTTTTTTTCTTCCGTCTTGATACATTTTAATCCAATTACAGTATTTGTCATCTTCAAGGAGTATGTCTTTTATTAATAACAGGAAAGGAATGAATAGCTTATGTCCGGTTCCTCTATTTCTTCACAAATGGGGCAGACAAGAGAGAGTCCCTGAACGAAATGATTGCCTGGATCAGAAGAGTTGCCGTCACATTTGGTCAGACATTGCCCCCTGGTGGTCCAAAAAGATCTCACCTTTCCTCCAGAAAGGGAAACAAAAGACACATCCTAGCTTGAGGGTATCTGAGAACCTCTCTCTCTCTCTCTCTCTCTCTCTCTCTCTCTCTCTCACACACACACACACACGCAACTTCTTTCCCTACTGTCTTCCCTCCTCCACCATGTTATTGACACCATCATCAATCCCGTGAACACTTTCAGAATTCCAGTGCAAGCTTACTTGTTCAGCTTGACAGGTAAGGAAGCATTTATTGAGCACCTACTCTGTGCCAGGCATTTGCTACCACCTCAGGTAAGAATTTTTGGACAACTTCCTCTTATTTATCCCTGGATTCTAACAGAGCATGACTCTCAACATGTCATGGTAATTTCCCCAAGTTGGATGAATGTGCGCATATGTACGTTTATACCTGTGTGTCATCACACTCCCCGCACAATCACGTCAGATCCCTGAAAGCAAGAATCTCATGTATTTTGCTCAATAGTTAGCACCTGGCCAAGTATTTGGCACTTAATCATCCATCAGTAATGTTTTGGGGGTAGGTGGGTAAAACACAAAGAACTCATTTCAACTGCAATGTGATGATTGTTGAGAGGAGCCAACGCAGGGAGTAAGAGGAACTGGACATAACATCAGAGAGGAGAGCTGGCCAACAGCGGCAAGTGGGAAGGGATGGAGACGTATTCCAGACAGGTTCCTAAAGGAACCAGCGGGTGCGGGAGCTGCAGAAGGAGGCAGGTAGCCCATAGAGAGAACAGCGTGCGCAAAAGCATGGACCTGACAAAGGGCATAGCGGGTATGAGCTGTGATGATCGATTCAGTGATGTCAGAGGGCACCATGTTCAAGGCCATCCAGTGGGCAATGGGCCGCCATTGTCAGAGCAGGAGGTGACTACCTTTGTCTTCTAGGAGGATCATTCTGGATGGCCTCGGAGGTGAGGACCTGGTTGTCTGTTCATTTATAAATGAAGGGCCTGGTGTGCGGTAGTCGCTCGGTAAGTGCTGAAGGCAAGGACGAATCAGTGAGAGCCGGCGGAGAAGGACAATCATGAGGGTGGTTGATGGAAGTAGAAAATAAGTGAAGGGAATGGGCACATGTCTGTGAATAGAAGAAAGAGCAAAAGATGGAGAATGGATGTGACAGTTTTCTCGGATTGTGTGAACTCCACGGTGGACCTGCAGTGAATGTTGGCTGAATGACTCAGTGAACAGTAGGGCTTGTTACCAGAGGACAGTGAGCTGAGTCTGCTGCAGTGAATTCTACAGATTGTGCAGAGTTTCCTCCCATGTTTATCATGGGCCAGGTGTTGTGCCGGTTGAATTAATCAAGTCCTACCTTTGTTCTTTGTTCTTTGTTTGATGCACTTCTCATTCTGTTATGTCTTCATTATATACGCCATTGAAAGACCTAGACCGCTAATTTGTTTAGATGTAACCTACATTTCATAAGATTTCAACTGCGAAATGAGTAGAGAAAAACCCCTTGAAACTTGGATATCACGCCTAGAAGTGGACCCCTATGAAAAGTTCAGGAGCTCTGTTCCGGGTGTGTGGCCATGGAAATTATCTTTTGGTTTATTCGTAGGGTAGGATTTTCCCGTAAACTCATAAATAGAGTAAAACCCACTTTGCAGTAATTTTCCTTACATGTTTTTCTCTTTGTGGAGACTAGTTGAAATTCTGGAGGTTTTTTTTTTTTTTTAAATAAATAAATTACTTGAGAGTGAATTTCACTGCACTGCAAGACCTTTCTAGTTTTTATTGCAGCTTCTGGAGGACCTGAAAATTTAAGAACTTAGCACAATTGGTCAGTAGTTGGTGGGAAAAATGGAATAGAATTGTTTTTAGTGGGGGAAATAATAGCATGTCTTTATGCTGATGCTGTGGAAAGAAAAAATGATGAAATGGGAGAGAATTCCTGGAGCAATCTATCTGAGTGGGTGAGAGGAGGTGGGATCCAGTGCACGAATGGAAGACTGGCTTTGGAACGCTCATCTGTAGTAACAGACAGGAAGGCAGAACATAAGGGTGGGAGGTGGATGGATAGGTTGGTGGGAGTCTTGGAAATTATCTTCTAATTACTTTATTTGCTCAGTGAAGGAGGCTCATAAGCTGAGTGTGAGGATAGAGGGGGAGGTGTTAGAAGTTTGAGGAGGTTTTAAGCGAGCATAAGAATAAAACTAGAGAACTGAAGTATGATTTCTGGGAAAAATTAAGGGCTGCCTTGGAGCTCATGTTCATGAATTTAAAGAAAGACCAGTGAGAACAGCTGTGAGATTTTTTACAGCTGTATTCATCTGCATGGGTACAGACATGGACTAGATGGAGAGTAGGGTAATGGGTTTGGCCAACTGAGAATGAGGCACTAAGGGAGGGAGTTGCAGAGATGTATAAGGGAGAAACTGCAATAATTGCCCCTGGAAAATAAGCTGGTAAGGAGGGGAGGAATGACTGAGGTGGGCGAGGAATGTGTAAAGTTCTATCAACAAACTGGGGTCTCCATGTGATTGAAGACTAGGAGTCAAGGTACCAAAGGGATTCGGCTGGAAAGACGGAGATAGTGATCAAAGAGTGGGATGATGGAATGGAAATAGTGGAAAGATTATTATTACTGATAACAATAAGGTCTAGGGAACAACCAGGAGACTGAGTGACTGAGGAGAAGCAGAGAAGCAAGATCACCAGAGAAAGGGACGTCAAGGAACTCAGAGCAGAATGTGGAAGCTTCATCCATGCGGGTATTATTATTATTAATACAGAAACAGAGTTGAAGAGAGTGACAGTGATCCAAGAACTAAACATCAGACAAATATGAGAATGTGACCTGGGGGTTGCTGGTGAACCCCAACAATGAAGACAAGAGGCTGGATAGTCTGGTGACATAAGGTTCAAGAGTAGGCATTTGACTACAAATAACAGATGCTGGAGAGGCTGTGGAGAAAAGGGGGCCCTCCTACACTGTTGGTGGGAATGTAAACTGGTGCAGCCACTATGGAGAACAGTATGGGGGTTCCTTAAAAAACTGAAAATAGAGTTGCCATATAATCCAGCAATCCCACTCCTGGGCATTGATCTGGAGAAGACTCTAATTTGAAAAAATACATGCACTCCAATGTTCAGAGCAGCATTAATTACAATGGCCAAGACATGGAAGCAACCTAAATGCCCATTGACAGATGACTGGATAAAGAATCTGTGGCATATGTATGTATATATACTACTCAGCCATAGAAAAGAATGAAATGATGCCATTTGCAGCAACATGGATGGACCTAGAGGTTATCAGACTAAGTGAAGTAAGTCAGACGGAGAAAGACAAGTATCATACAATATCCTTTATATGTGGAATCTGAAAAAAATGAATCTAAAAGACAAATGAACTTACTTACAAAACAGAAGTAGACTCACAGACATAGAAAGCAAACCAAAGGTTACTAAAGGGGAGAGGGGTGGAGGGATAAATTAGGAATTTGGGATTAAGAGATAAACACTACTAGATATAAAATAGATAAACAGCAAGGCCCTACTGTAAAGCACAAGGAACTATATTCAATATCTTACAGTAACCTATAATAGAAAATAATCTGAAAAAGAATATATGTATGTGTAACTGAATCACTTTGCTGTACACTTGAAACATTGTAAATCAACTATACTCCAATAAAAAAAAAGTGGGTGTTTTAGGGAGCAGTTAGAATGACCTAAAAGTGACAAACAATACATTCAATGAGAAGCTAACAGGGGAAGCGGAATCCTCAGAGGAGAGAGGGGAAGCCATTGTTTCCACTGGGAATTTCCATTGGGAAAGACATTGTTTACACGGGAAATTTAAGGTTGAAAGGAGACAATGCGGGTACAGTATTCAGCGTATAAATGCCAGGGATTTAGTTGTTACCAAACCCTAAGAACCGTGCGGGTGCTGTCCTTTCCCATTTCGGAAAAGAGTCTAGTCCGGTTAGACTCCATTTCCTCAGGAACAAATGGGAACCTCAGGCTTCAGTGACCTGGACTGGCTGCCGACTTAAGGGATAAGACTCACGAGCAGAGTCAGCGGCCCAGGTGATGTGATCTGTTGCGACCAGTATTGGCTTGATGGTGCGTTGCTGAAAGTGTTGCCATGAAATTCCTCATCAAGGGGCTGCCTCCAAGTAATTTTATTCTGTTTTTCTCTATGGTTAGATGTTAGAAAGTTTTCCGTTTTTTGCAGAAGTTTATTTTTCTGATCATCTCCAAGGCCCTTTGCAGACATCAAGCTTAATTTCAAGCTCAAATAATTTAAAACCAAGAAGACATTATCAGACTATAGAGGAAGGAAAGAAGATGGGAACTAATATTATTTAAGTGCCTACATATGCCAAGCACTGTGCTAAGAATTTTTCTCATTTGAATTCACCAGTTCATTTTGTTCATTCGTGTGTATGTGCGTGTGTGTGTGTGTGTGTGTGTGTGTGTGTACTGAATCCGTGCTAAATACTTGGGATTCAGCAATACATTAGACAAAGACACTGTGTCTTGGAGAAGCTTATGGTTAAATGAGAGAAACGGCTAAGCAAACAAAACATAATACGGTGTGACATATGTTAATAGTGAATAATTATTGCATATTTCCTACACTCCAGGTGCTGTGCAAAATCCTTTACATTAGCTCATCTAACCTCATCAGTAGTCTCCTCAGACATTATATTAATCACCTTACAATGCTGTGTTAACAAACCATGTTAAATCTTGGTGGCTCATGACCATAAATATTCACTTTTCTTGCATACTTTTTTCTGTTTCAGACTGTGGGTCCGCTGGGCTTGGCTCCAGGCTTATGACTGGGTTCAGGTCTGCTCATGTCCACATTCTCCTCCTAACAGCAGCTCCTCCAGGACAGATTCCCAGGACAGATCATAGAAATGGAAATCTTCGCTAAGTTAAAGCCTTTACTCATGGCAAATCCATTATTATTCTATTGGCCAAGGGTCAAACCCAACATCGGTGGGGTGGGGAAACATATCCTGCTTCCTCCAGTGAGCCTTTCATGTTGTGTTAGAGATGCAGGATCATTGGTTCCCTGAACTCACCAGTCTCTTAGCCCTAACCCAGCCCCGAAGTGCTTTTTTTCTATTGTTTCATTGTCCTGCAAGTGGAGTTGTTCATCTTTTTCTTCTTGAATTCTTTTGTGTCCCACTTGTTTTGAGTAAGATTGAATGCGTTTCATTTCATGCTCCACCCTCAATGGAAAGGTGCCCTGACTGACACAGTTACCCTCGGTGTGGCCGCCACCAGGAAGCTCCACACCTGGGTCCATTTCACTGCAGTGGGGCTGCTCGAGTGAGCTTGCAGACAGACAGCATCAGTGCATCATCAGTGTTACCTGGGAGCGTGGTAGGAGGCACATCCCCAAGCTTCTACACAGACCTCAGGAATCAGAAACTCTGAGGCTGGGGCTCAGCGTCCTGTTTTTCACAAGCCCCCCAGATGACCCTGAAGCATGCCAAAATGTGAGGACCACTGGTCTAGGGATGTCCACAGACATAACCCATTCTCACCGGTGTGGTGAGATTTGGGGCTGATCTACTGATCACAAGTAAGGAGAGTAATGATGACAAGTGGGTGTTGTGACCTGGAGCAAAACTGCTTACCCCTCTCTGGGCCGTAGTTTCATCACCTTTGAGATGAGGCAGTTGGACTGATCAGCAGTTCCAGTTTAGGGACCCACAAAAGAGTATGAGAAGTGTGTTGACTTATTTCTGATATTTCAGAAAGCTTCAGAGAAATTTTGTGTTTCTCCTCCATATGCTGCAAGGACTGACCAGTTCTGGGCTGAGAGAAGTTATGAGCCTGTGAGCTGCTGGTGGTGATTCATCTTCATATTTCCAGGGCTTAATCACAGGATCTGGCTCAGTAGAAGCCCAGCAAGTAATGTTTTCTGAACTCAGTTATATAAAAATCAGAGTGAAAATGCAGCTAATCGGAAGCTCTGACTGGCTTCCCAAAAGAAGATCACAGAACTCATGTTTCTAAGGATGTGTGGCAATGGGTGCAATGCCAGGGTCCCACAAATAAAGGATGCTGAAGATCGGGGCCAGGTGGCCCCCACCCCACACTTGGCTTGTTAGCACTCCCATGGACGATGGCCCAGTTTACTTATTCATAAATCTGTGCGGTTTCAATTATTTATGATTTTCTGCTAAAACTGGCTGTGGTTCCTTCGGTCCTGCAGGGTCCATCTGGGTCATTGACAGGACCCTGCTGTGCCCATGTGTGCAGTAGCTTCATTGGCAGCGCAAAATTCAGCAGTATGGCAGGGAAATCACATTTTAGCAGGCTGGGGAACATGTCCTCTGGCCACATGGGAGCTATGAGGTGATGCCAGGAACCATCCAAGCGCTTGGAAGGGGGCTGTCTTCTGCAGAATGACTGGTCCCAATCCGTGGTATCTCCTTCCACCTTGAATGTTTTTAAGGGGAACAGATTGAAAACCTCTCCCGCTGTGTGGGCCTGTCAGAGGGAGTGAGAAAAGCCATGGTTCCCGCTGATCCAGAAGGGAAGTGAATCAGCAGGAAACCCTGGTTTCCTTCAAACTCGAATTATTGTCTCTTTGCTTAGGAGACTGTCTTATCCCATGGCCACCCTTTTAAAACCTGAACTATAGCGTCAGACACATGGAAGGGCGAGAGAACAGACCAAACCTGTATTAGTTCACAGAACTCCAATTCTTTATTAATCACAGCTTGCTCACAATGACATACAGGAAAATAGCACTAATGAAGAGTAAATATGCAGGCAGCAACCTTCAGGAGTTGGGAGTTGGGGGAGAAACGACTTCAAAACTGCGATAGGTACTGATGGTGGGTGTCTGGTGATTCTCGTAGTTGGCACAAATGCCCTGCCTAGCCCCTTTAGTGGCATCAGCCCTCAACAGATGGCGTGATTTTTTTTTTTTAAATAATAGGCAAGATCGCCTCACACTGGGGAAGAAAGACCAGCTTACGTGAAAGTCCGCAGTGTTTTTGACTTTGTGCGTGTGTTTTAATGCAACAACCAGCTCACAGTTTCCAAGTGGAAAAATATTCAGTAGCATTATGTACTTGTTCTATAGGTAAGAGCTTAAAAATGAACATCAGCAATCATGGCATCCACAAATAAGCCACCTGACACAGTAATTCATTCCATCAAAAGAACTGAAACTAGAGAATTAAGCCCACTTCATGAAGAGCGATTTCGCGGCTGCTTGAACCACTGGGGTT
Organism: Camelus bactrianus; assembly: GCF_048773025.1. Lineage (NCBI taxonomy): Eukaryota > Metazoa > Chordata > Mammalia > Artiodactyla > Camelidae > Camelus > Camelus bactrianus. The sequence goes on along the minus strand of NC_133567.1, from coordinate 18,971,600 downwards.
TGGATCTGTGTTCCGCACTTGAAAAGGTTCAGCTTTTTGCTTCTACCCAGATTGATCTCAGATCTGTCTTTTCGTCCATCCCTTTCTACAGCCAAAGCACATTTGTAGCACATAACCCAGTAGAAGCGGAAGTAAATGCTAGGAGTAGTGGTTTTTCTTAGCCTGGTTTTGTAGTTTCTAGGCAGTAGATTATGAGCAAACAAATGTGGCGGATCGTGTGGAGTTGTAATACCTGTGATCTAGGTGTGGTCTCAGTCAAGTTCAGAGATTACAAAGCTGTCTAGGTCATTAGGCAATGGTGGGTTTCTAGCACCAAAGACTGTCTACTGACCTCATTTTTCCGTTGGAATGAAAAGGGCAGGGAATGGAGTTAGACATGAGGGCTTCAAAAAGAACAGACCTAGCAAATTCATTTGAGTGGAAAGACACGACATCAAAAGCCTGTTACAGGACATGTAAGATTATGAAATAACTTGCATAATGCAATACTCGTATTTTTTAACAAAAATGTAAGTATTTACAAAATAAGATCCAAGGTATTTTTTTAAACATCAAGCAAAACATTCTGCCAAGAGACCGCATTGATTTTTTTTTTATTTTTGATTCTGTTTTTTTTTTTTTTATAATGAGTTCTTTTTAAACCATGTCATACATTTCCCATACTGATACCGCATGATCCATTATAATATAGGCAGGGGGATTTACTAATGGTGGGGCGGGCCATACCCTCCGTGGCTTCAGCCGGACAGTTCAACCTGGAGTTCCTTGTTCCTGCGCACCTCCGCGGCATGCCTCTCCTGAAAAACACGGAAGTGAGAAGAAACATCACCAGCCTCGTCTGGTCCATGGAAAACCATGAGGGCTCATCCACTCCTTTGCATCCTATGTGCTCAGCTGGAGGTAACCCAGTTTGGTGTCTACCTTTAAGAGGTAGTCTCATTTCAAAAGAAAGGAAAACATTTAGGGTCACATTACAGAAGATAATAGAAGATGAATAGTGTCTAAAAAAATGTTATCACTGCATTTGATTAAAACGATGACCTAAAGGTCCTATGATTAGTTTTTGACTCTTAGGTCTACTGTATAAATCCAGAGAATAGCAATAAAATATTGTATTGTTTTCTCTATCATTTTTAATGGTGTTTGTCTATTTCCCTCACATTTTAAAGGTTTGATAATTGCCAGTGGACACTCTGGGGGGGGGGATTAGATGCAGAAAGAGGACTTTTTATGCACTTCCTAAGTTCTTAATCCATTAGTCGATGCCTTTGATGAGTCCGAATGATCTTTCTAGGCTTACTCTCCACCCTTCTCCAGCTACATGATGCTTCAGTTCAACAGAATTGCCTTTTCATGCAGTTTCAATGCTTAAGTTCCCTAGTCTTCCATTTCCACCTGTCAGGAGAGTAAATTTACTCTTTAATCCCTCTAGCAGTTGTCTTTCTCCATTAGGATTTTTTTTTTTGAAACTGAAAACTCAAAGTGATCTCACTTTCCAATTGAAAACCTGTATAAATCTTCCCTTTTATGTGGCAGCCGTAAAAGGTCAAAAAATAAAATTCTAGCTTATACTCTGGGCGTTTCTGTTCTTGTCTCATCTGCTCTGCCAGGCAGGTGCTTACACAGAAGCTCACTGAGGGCCAGGGCTGTATTTTCTCACTTCTGTTCCAGGTGCAGGGCCCATGATCGGATGCTTATTGACACAAGGAACTGAGACACTGCACTTGGTTTGGGAGCTAAACTTTCTCAGGAGGGGAGCTGCTGGAGGAAAGGTGAAATGGTATTTTGAGTTCATGGTTTTGCATCGAGTGATTACAAGCACACAGTCTTGCCTATCATAGGTGCAAAGTCAGAATTTGTTAAACTGAAATTGAAAAATGCCAGTTACTCTTAGTATTATTTATTTTTCTCTTTAGAATTTTTTATTGCTATTTCCCCCCTCTGTAGCTCCAGAAATTTCTTGTGGCTCTCTATATAGATTCCTTTAGTTCAGGGGCAATGACCTTGACCAGCTATAAAGGAAATCTTATCATTAAACCTATAAGCAGAAATGAGTCTTTGCTTATAGTTTCTTTATAATATTAAGCATTTATTAGGCACTTAATATATACCAGTTCTACACAAGCACAGACTTTACCTGTATTAACTCCCTCGATCCTCACAACAGTCCTGTGGTTTGGAGGCTCTATGATGGTTCCCATTTTACAGATGCAGAAACTGAGGCACAGAAAGGCTAAGTTGCTTGCCCAAGAGCACATGACTAACAAGCAGCAGAGCTGAAATCAACCCTGGGAACCTGGCTCTACAGCGCCCCCTCTTAACCACTGCTGTGCAACCCCAATGAGAGTGTGAGGAGAAAATTTAATAGTTGTGTGGAAAAATGTGTCTTTTCAAATGCAGATTCTGGGAGAAAAAGGCACATCCAAGGCATTCCTTCAACGATACAGAATTAGAGTAAGCAGGAGTTTGACTCCCAAGAAAGAATTTAAAAGCAATTTTATTTAATTGCTTTAAATGAGCTTTTTGTCTATATAAAAAGCCATGGAAAGAAAGGGAAAAACGTGTATAGAGAAATCATGTCCTGGTTGGTAATGTCCCTGGGGAACCAGCATGGACAGCTCTCTTCCTTTCTTTTTGTTATGCTATTATGAGAAGAAAGATGCCGCAAAATGTTTTCCTCATGCAGAAAGAAACTAATCAGTAAGAGCTGAGATCCGACAAAAATTGAGAAAAAGTCCAGACCATCACTCTGCTAGGAAAAAGCCAGCCTCAAATCTAAAGATTCATATGAACTCAAATTTATAATGTAACAGGAAACATTATAATAAGTAGGCTACCTTGGAGCACACTATTTCGTCAACTCAAAATTAGTTGTAAAGAAATGGATTTTTGCTGTTGGAAAGAACAATTATAACCTTTGAGCTTCAGATAACATGAAAAAAAGGAAAAATAGTGTTGATTTTCAAGTATTTCAGTAAATCTATTATTTGAAAATTTTACATTCAATTCGTCAAATACATATTCATGAAATTGTAATGTAACCTTATATAAAAATGTGGGAGAATCAGAGGCAGATATGCAGGAGACATGTAATTTTCAGAAGAGTCTGTTTTTCTTACTAGTAAACTATTGGCAATTACTAGTCACTGAAGCAGCTATGATTCAGAGTCAAGTCTATCATTGATAATATTCATTTCGTTTTTGAGCTTCTAATATTTGCCAGCCACTGTCAGACACACTGGGCTGGACAGACTGAAGCAGATCTAAATTTAGGATGCTCCCTGCAGTTTAGCCCCGGCCTCCCATCAATATTGTGTAATAAATAGTGTTTTAGCATTATATGCAACTGTTCCTTTGATATGCAAAAATGTATGAGAGGTGGTTTTAGAAAACATTCTGATTCTCTGAGAAAATGTGATTAGAGATATTTCTGTACTGGAAGCCAAGACATCTGATATCTTTTCTTTTTTTCTTTTTTTCCCCTTACCTTTTAATATTCCCTTCACTTCACTAGATAGCAAATGTAAAAAAGCAGCTTGAACTAGATAAATTAGGGTATCAATGCATGAAATTCTGGTATGTAAGTCTATTTAAATGCAAATCGACATCATCAGAATCCTTCTTTTCACTAATAACTATGCAATTCCAATACCAAAGAGGGGTCAGGAGTGGCTGGGCGTGCAGGAAAGTGCATTTTCATACATGAAGATGACACTGGTCATGGAGGAGTATAAACTTCCATGCTGCTGCCAAGCCTGCTTACTCTGCAGTGTGTTGTGAATGACAAAGTTACAGCTTGAGCCTAGCATGCAAGTTTGGAGTCAAAGAGACACGGATTCGAACATAGGTTCAAACTGAGACTCCATGATCTACTACTTAGCTTTGTGATCCTGGCCAAATGGCTTAACCTCCCTAAGGACCAGGTTCCTTAGATGTGAAATGAGGATGATAACAATATTTCCTTTCAGTATTGTTGTTTGGGTTAAATGTGCCTGGCCTACAGTGAGAAATCAGTAAAGGCTAGTTATAATCATCTTTTTCCTCTCATGATTCATTTTCCAGACATATCCCATAGGAAATAGTTACACAAATGGCATTTGTGAATCATAAGGACAGAAAAACATAGTCAGATGAGAAGAATGAAAGGTTGCAAGTGGATGGAAATTGATAATGGTTGAAAATCTTTATCTGTAGAGTTATTTATCATCAAAATCATCTCTTAGGGCAAGAATCAGAGTCTGACTCTCTTAAGAAAAAAATATTTTAAAAAAATCATTTTAAGCTACATCATATTATGTGATACTACTTTAACTAAAATAATAACTATAATGTTTTCACTTGATCTTTTCTCTATTGTTAGAGGTGAAAATATCAATTACATTGAAACAGGGTCTAATTTCTGGACTTTGTGGTTGGGTAAGGTAAAGGAGTTGTCAAGGAAGTCTGGTTTTTTGACTTCTCTCATCCCTGAACACCACCTGAAGCTCCTTTTTAAGTCCTGGGTATGACTATTTACAGCACTCAATTTGAGTGACAGAAATAGATCAGCCTAATGTAGGTCTCTGTGGCACAGGCATCCTTCTGCCCACACCCCCCTCATTTGATTCTTTTCTATATAATAAGCTGGAGTGTTGAGATGAAGTGCTATGGAAACAGAAATGGAAACTTGAAAAAGAGTGTAACATTACTGTTTGAAGGAAGAAAGAAGACTTTTACAGAACCAAGATAAAAAATACTTAAATATAATTATGACAGCATAACACAACCTATTTAAGAAGCCTTTGGCTCAGTGGTTCTCAACTCTGGCTAAGCTTTAAAAATAATGCCCATCTCTGGGTTCTGCCCAGACAATGACATCATTTTGAAGAAGCTCTTCAGTAGATTCTAAAGGGCAACCGGGATTGCTTTTGCTTTAGGCTTACAGTTTCAGCTAAAGGTTTTGTGCTAACATGGCTGGGATTCCCAGAGGTCTGTGGGAATTCAGCAGCAAATGATGCCGAGAATACCATCATAGCCTCCATCAAAGGACACCTTCCTCTCAGTCCAAATTGTGACCCATCACCATCTAAGGACATTTCCCCATGCTCTGCTCAAATGCTCAATTCTTTCATTTGAGGAGGAGAGGGACTGAGGGCGGGACAGTAGGCAGGTTGCTGCCAAAGCTCACGTGGAATTGTGTCACATCTCTTGGCTAATTGACAGGGCCAACGAGGGTGTCAAAACGGTTGGCCTCATGATTAACGAACAGGTATCGTTTCAGTAGTAGTCATCTTGATGTGGCAGATTCCAGGAGAGCTTCTGTTGTGTTGTGTATGTGGCCCGAAAAATTATGTGGGCTGCATTATTCAGCACAGGATGAGATGCTGTCAGCTGAGATTTACATCAGAACAGGCCACAAATCTGGCTAGATACTGGAATACTGGAATAATCTAGAGAGTTTAAAAAATATATGGATGCCTTGATCCCCTCCCACCCCCATCCCCACCCCAGAGATTCTGCAGCCTGATGTCAGGAATATTAAGCATTCCACAGGTTGATTATCTCCAGGACCAACTGTATGAGTGCACGCGTGCTTGTCTGTGTGTGTGTCTGTATGACGAGGGGGAGGAGGTTGATCCCAGGTAAGAGTGGAAAGAGAGAAAAAAGGAGCTGCCCAGGGCTGGGGGGATGGGTGGCGGTAGATACACACACAAAACTTAATTGCCCATTAAAGTCCAACACTTCTGTAAATACTAGCTAAATATGCAACTTTTATGAACTATTTTACAACTGAAATCAAGAAGGATATGCCGTGCCTATGGGTAATTTCAAATACAGTAATTCTCCTGAATTGCCGTGGATTGATGTAAATCTTGCACTGGATATTAAACGTGTAATTGAGAATCCTGGCTTAAGATCAGCATGTCCCATTCCTAGAAACACCACTTGACTTTTTTTTAGAGCCTTGGGTGAGTGGTGAAGGTTGAGTCACAATCATCCTGAATTAAAGATACAGTGGTTCTGACAGGACAATTTCCAGAGGGTCTCCAGCACTGCTCATCCTGACTGATGGGAGTGGGTGTATGTTCAGGCTGGTGAGAAGAAAGGCACCAGGATATCAAATCTTGAGGAAATGAACACCCCCTGCTAGTTTTCCATGTAGATTTTCCTACATGGAATGAATGGGCTTCCCACCGTTCATAAATATTCTGTCTTTTTCTGACAAATATATTTTTCCGAATGTGTGGAAATATGTCCAAATATATTTTGACCAAAATATTTATGTAGGTAATAATACATATGAATTAAACATTAGACCAAGTATTCAATCTATTATTTTACCATAGATTATTGTAATTCATTACTATTTGGATGAAATATTTAGTATTTCCAATTTAAAATTTTCCAGTAGATGGATTCTTAAGATTTATACTGAAGCCTTTTATACATTTGAAAAGCAGGACTCAGCCTCCCTCTGGAAAATGTGACAGAATTCCAGCTTTGAGTGGCACTCCCATTCTCAACCATGTTGCCCACCAAGGCAACACAGACCCCCGGGAGACCCTGCCCATGGGCTCGGCTGTCCTCTGCACCTGCAGCAGGTTATGTCTCTGGTGCCTGGGCATTTGAGAATCCATCTGGCTGTGTTGCACATGAATGCATGCACCTGCTCAGGACTCGGTTATGATTACCTTTTCCTGCAGACGTTCAATGATAGCAGCTAGATTAGCCTCACGGTTTTCCTTAATTTGTTCCATTTTCAGGATCAGCTTCTCCTCCGCCATTTTGCTGAAGTTGTTGTTCTCCTCCAGAGCCTTCTGGAGGACTTCTCGCTCGTGTTCCCTCTTCTCTGCCAACTGCTTCAGCACCTGGGCCTCCTGAGACTGGGGAAGAAAAACATACCCATCTCAGAATCACCCGAATGCAAGCCTGGAGGAGTAATGGTCCACGGATTGGAGAGCGAATTCTTTTCAAATAAATGGTACTTCTAGCCCTGAGCACTGTGGTCAGTTCCCTCCTCATGCGCTGGCCTTGGAGCTTCCTATAGAATATGGTGAGTGAACTGGTTAGCTGGATTGTCAGCTGTGAGTATTTTGGATAGACTGTTTTAGAAGAAGAAATGTTTAACCCTCATGGAAGAGTTTTTGTTTTTGTTTTAATAGGTTGCTGCTAAGCATTTATACAACAGGGAATGCTGTAATTAACCACCGGACGGCAACAACCATAGAAGCCCGAGGAAAACAGGTGAGGACTGGGGCAAGTTCCCTTCCTTTCTCCGGCCTCATTGTTTTTTGATCAGCCCAAGGCTGGGCCCTGCAATGAGCCTTTTGACTTCCCCCAATCAAATCGTCAAATTCACTTTCTCATTTTATTCCATTCCCACCTCCACCCTTTTCTCACCCCATGCACCAAATTCTCTATGGAAACTTGTGAACAGTGCAAACTTCACATCCATGTGGCCACAGACAACAGAAAGTCCTTTTCTGGCCCCATCGTGAACATGCCGAGGCCACCTGGGTCATCTCTGAAACCCTGTAATTGCTCAGTGATTACAGCAGAAACATCAGAGTCCTGTGCACCCCACTCCTGCACTCCCCCCATGTTTTGTGCACTGTAATTCTCCTGCAGCACTGGGAGGCTGTCTGGCCCTGTACAATGTGTGTTAACAATCATAGGGCACTTGGTAAGTATACAAAGGCTGCTATCCACCTCCAGAGATTCTGTGGTTCTTCGGTGAGACCCCGAAATCTCTATTTTTGATAAGCATACCTAATAATTGTAATGTAGGCAGTTCATAGTCTACTTTTGGAAAAAATATAGTGGCATGGGCTTTGGTGTCAGGCCTGTGTTTAAGTCCTAACTGTGTTACTGACCCTGGAGGTGTTAACATCATTCCACATTCATTTTCTCCTTCACAGTTATGCAGCCAAGAGAAGTCTTACCCAATAGTGAACTATCCAGATTTAAGACTAAATTATTACACACCCATCTTTCCTGGGTAATTCCCTGGGATCAGCTGGTCTCTGACGTGAGCCTTCACGGGAGTAGTTGTAAATGTAAATATCTAAACAATGGTAGATTAAAAAAACATCCCATGGGCTAAGCATTGATTTTCATTAAAAGCATTAATAGGAAAACATTTTAGTTGACGGTGGTCGTTGTGGGGCCTGATTGGAGAGATCTTGATGTTTAAACAGTATGAAGTCGGACGGGAAGAAAATTCTCTTCAGATAAATTCCTACAGGACTGGTAAAATCAGGCAGCCTTAAGAGTCTCTGTTGACGTGTTTATTCTGAAGTTTATCAGGAATATGTCTAGTGATTCACTGGAGATTAAGCAGGTCATTCTGGGAACCAGTCCCACTTCTTGTTTTAACCCCCTAACGTTTTCACTGACACCTTCAGTAGACCCCGTTCATTCCTGCTTTGTGGCAGCTTGCAAAAAAAGAATATGAAAAATGATAAAAAACAAACAAACAAACAACAACAAAACATTAACACAAAGTCAGTTCAAACTCAAGTGGAGCCTTTTGGGAAGAAACATGGAAAAATATTTTCTAGCTTGTTCAGCCTCCTGCCTCTAGGTGGGGCTATTGGTAAAGCATTCTACATTGATTCTGCATTTCTAACGCCACCACGACTACTGAACTGTGACAGGGAAGCAGAGACTGCCTAAAGGGGTGTGTATATGTGTGTGTGTTTGTGTGTGTGTGTAAAGTTTCTCTGAGAAAAGTCCTCATGGAATTATCTTTTTGGCAGATGGAAAAAGATAGTATCTATCTCATAGGATTGTTTGTCAGCCTCAAATGAAACAATGTTGGCCAGGTACTCAGCAGTGTCTCACATGGAGTAAGTTCATACTGAGCCAACAGCAGCCATTATTATTGAAAGTAAAACTCAAAACACTTGTGATGAGGAGATGATGGAAACTGGACCTCCTGGTACAACTAAACTCAAATATAGACTCTTGGTTATCTCATGAGTGCAGGATATATGTTCCCATTCCTTTGAGTATTGACAGACAGTGGGTTCAGGGGTCCTCATGGTTGATGACAGCCCTTCCCTAACTCCCTCTGGGCCAGCACACGTCCATGGAATGAGGCTGTATTGACAGGAGTTTTCGCAGGTAAGTGAGCACCACAAAGAAGAGGCAACGACTTCAGTCTTTCATTTCAGCAAATTCAATTCAATCTATGTAACTTCCAGCCCAGAAAACGTTCTAGAGGGAGAGAAGTCTGGGTTATCACCAAAAAGCAAAAAGGGTGCGATGTATCCAAGAATTAAGGGTTAAGATGAGGGCCCTCGGTTTCTCCTGTAATGTCTAGAAAACAGTGGGGCCAGCTTCAGAAAACCAAACCAAAGCAAAACGATTAAAATAAAGCAAAACTAAATTTCACTTTTCCAACTCCGCTGTAGCAGTGCTTTCTGATGGTGTTCCTCCGTACAACACCGTCCATCAGCCAAAGCTGCTGAAGGCAGCTGTATGTGACCTTTCTGCTCAGTGTGTTAGCAAGTCCTGCCCTCTCTTTCTCCTCCCATAGATCAGTGCAGCCCATGCTGCCCTGGGTAGGAGCTACCTGGACTTTTTTTTCTTTTTGTGGTCATTTCTCACATAGGGAGTTATCACCGAGAGTTATCAACTGCGTCATTTTAAATTTTCAGATGCTGAAATTAATTTTGGCACTTTGTTAAATTGTGTTGTAACTTAATGTTTATATTTGCATTCTTCATTTTCTTTCGTTAAAGAGCCAAAGACAGTCAGGAGACAGCAGGGACACAGGATCGAGCAGGGAAGGCCTTGGCATTAAAAGGGTATTATAGCAACATACTCCTTTTCAAATCTCTTGACTTGGTGGGACACGTTTGGTCTGTGTGGACAAACGCTCCCGCAGGGCCGGGATCGGTAACAGAGTGAGGCCTTCTGCATTGAGTGGATGTGGCGTCTGGCCCAGTTTGAAAGGCCTCAGTTAATGGCGTTAGTACTTTTGTAGCCGTTGGGGCTAAATGAGATTACCCAGCCTAGGTGTCAACTGCCTTTCTTTAGCACAATTAACGGGGTGACACAGAAACAGAAGGCAGAGTGTTTTCACATGAGGCCCCCGCTAAATGACAAAGACCTGCCAGATGGGGCCAGGCTGCCCTTCAGGGCCACTCACTTCCATGGAATCTTTCCTTCACACCGGAAGGGAATGTTACAGCCACCGTTGCCGCAGCCAGTGCGTTATGTAATAATAAAATATAATAATTAATATATATTTAATTATTACATAATATAATAATATTATATATGTTTCAAATATTCAAAGCTCAAGCCCATGGAAAAAAAATACAGGGTGAGAACTTAATTATGGAAAGAATTCCTCACCAAGAAAGTATGTCTGCCTCCCTATTTTGGGGGGACAGTGTGGGTAATTGGGTTTATTTATTTACTTACTTTTTAAAAAAATTATTTTTGGTGGGATAATCGGGTTTGCTTAGTCCCTTATTTTTAGAGCAGGTTCTGGGGATTGAACCCAGGACCTCAGGCATGTGAAGCCCATGCTCTACCACTTTGAGCTATTCCCTCACCCCTGCCTCCCTACTCTGGTTCTCCCTCACAAGGTCTCCACTCTTAAATTCTTCTGTGGAGCTAATAGCCATGAGGGCCTTTGCCAAAGTCCCTAAAGTCTCTGGAACGCCATTGCTGCAGAAAATCCTAATGCTTCTTCCTTCCGACACAGCCTAGCATCCGGATGCCACTGTCTCTAGCCTCTGTACCTTTATTCCTGGGGAGAAATTGATTCTCCCATGAATGAAGCTTCATCTCCCAGTCATAGCCTCACTGGTTCTGATTCTAATATTTCTGTGCATGAGCAAATAAGCATCTGGCCCAGAGAACTGCCCTCAAACAGGAGGTGGAGTAAGTGTGAGGGTGCGGAGTGAAAATGTGTAATACACAAGAGTGGAAGCATTTTCCTTCAGACCAGCGGAGGTAAAGGTTTTGCTACATGGTCAAATAGGTATTTTTACTTTGTTCCTTGCTTGGGCAGATTAGCCAAAAAGAATCTCGATGGCACTGAGTGATAGGGAGGCTGAAGAGTTGGGGTTAGCCGAAGATTGTTAAAGATAAATTGTTGAAGGGGAAAGGATCTGACTCTGGAGGAACATTTCTGAATAGTGCATACTTCCTGTTGAAGGTCACTGAAATATTGAAATAGAAAATAAGGGCATGATAATGATAAGCTGGTGTAATGCAAATGTCAAGGCGAAGTATTTATAGAACCAAGACATCCAATGTGACATTCTGGGAGACGAAGGGACCGTCTCCATCTTGCTGCCGTGACAGCAGAGCCGTATTAGTGGTGAACACCTATGCGAGGCATAAACTTACACTGAACTCAGTTATCACTGCAGTAATTACGTGAGAGACGCGTGAAGGGAAAAATAATGAGATGGTGAGAAGAGTTATTGTACGTTGAGGAACACTTTAACTGGATCATTTTCCAAAGAGGTTCATTACCATTTCTTATATTACTGAGTATAAGAGTTTAATTACTGTATAAATAAAATGGAAGATAAATTCGAGTTAAGCGGTATATAAAGTTCACTTTACTCTATGTACACATTGGAGTTTTAAGACGGTATTTTAAACAGTGCTACTTTCTATTTCTACGTGTTCTGAAGTAAAGACATTTCTACCTCTTTATTTTCTTGTCCCTTTTATCATTTTGATATATTACTTGCCTTCCAGAACCGTTTATCAGATGCTAGATTTCCTACTACAGAAGTGCTTTTATGGTGGTAGGTTAGATGGTGTGTCTCTAATTTTTGGAGTTACTGTTAACAATGAAAAAAAAAACATTAGTAACCCAGCTAGAGTCACAAATAAAGGCTTGTTAAGTGTATTTATATTAATTTATTATTAAATTAAATATAATTGTGTATAATTATTAATGTTATTATTAAAATTAATTTAATTAAAATTAAAATTTAATTGTGTGAAACAAAAGGGCTCAATATTCACTTTGTGCTGAAGAGTCAGAAGCATAATAAGACATTTTAAATGACTAAAATCCAGAGACTTTTAGAATGAGCTCTTCTTCAAGAGTCTGTAATGCATTCACTGTGGTTAACTCCTAGGAAAAGAATCACGGGGGTGATTCATGGAGAGAACACCTGTGTTGAACTGTGGACTACGTGTTACGTTCTCTAAGGAGGAGAACGCTCCCTGAATGTTGAATTGTGAATAAGCTAGGACTTTAGTTCATAATCCATTGCTATACAAGCCACCCCCTCTTTCCCTGGATTCGGCTTTAATTACCATCTACAATGTGAGAGGCCAACAAACGGATAAAAGAAGTCTAGCAAGTTTGGTGACTAATGATCCACTTTGAGGCCGTATTATTAAAAACAAGCAAAAGCAACACAACTTTCTTTCGGAGTTTGGAGTGCCAGTATCTCCAGTAGGCCAGTTATAGCTTACTGGAGCGGTCTGAGTAACATTCTTTTTAATTTAATCTATTTGAGGGTGAGATTTTATCAATGTCATCCAATTCCTTAAGTTTTCATCATTTTTTAATAATATTAATTTTTTTCAAGCCATGTTTAGTTGGGCTGAACACTATACATCTGTTAATCATCAAACTGTCTTTCTTTGTAATTTTACAGGTAATACTTTATAATATTTAAAAATATTTATGAAATATATGGTAACATTTCAGTGTCTGTGTTAATGAGAAACTATAAAATCCCGTGTTTGCTAGACCGTTATTTCCGTGAAGTTGGGAACTGGATGTGTTTTTACACAATAATAGCTGACGTTTTCAGAGTGCTTGTGAGACGTCTACATGTGGAGTGACTCTTTTATTTCTAGCAATAACTCCAGGGTGTAGGATCTATTGTTGGGCTCTTTTTACAGATGCATAGAATAAGACATGGAGAGATTAGTGACTGGCCCAAGGTCACACAACTATTAAACGGTGGAACCGGACTTTGATCACAGGCATTCTCTTTCCCACGTGTTCTTAACCACTACGCTTTTAAAGAAGCTCTTAAACACTGTGCTTGGCTGATGATAACCATGTAATTTATTGTCCAATCTGGGATGCTTATGAGATTGAGATAATAATGATTTCAAAACAGAAGGAAAAGCTGGAGTTGTCCTGGGCCAACTGGGATGTATGGTTAATTTAGTTCTGCTGCCTCTCACTAAATAAATGTTTGTTGAATGAATAAATGGATGGATGGATAGATGGATAGATGGATGACTAAAGTATTCATGTCATTTCATCCGCGTGGGCAAGCTGCAGTATGGAAACTTTAATTTCAGATAATGAGATTCAAGCTGACCTCATGAGGGAATATGGTCTTATAGAGATGAATACGATTCTCAGAGATAATCAAAGAAGGAAGAAAAAATCGGAAAATGGCTTATTCCTTTTCTACTAAAAACCCCTTCTACTGACTAATCAATGGAGCATTAATTCTGGTTCAAAGGACCCTGAGGAAGGAGCGTTTAATGGACTGACCAGAAGGCCAGAGCTGCACTAGTTATCAACAGATGGAGTGAGGAACTGGGGAAACTGCCAAAACATTTAACAGAAAGTGCACTCGAGCCCATTTGGAGATGCCTCAGTGGCAGCCCTCCAGCTATAAGTCCAGAAAGCTCTAGCAACACAGCCTAGATCACTGTTGCCAGATGTGGTCCTAAACTCCCGGAAGCAGGCCTTTCAAAGGCACTGATGGGGGGGGGGGGGACTCATCGCCTTTTTGTTTTAAAAGCCCAATCAGAAATCATATTTCACCTCTATGTCATGTCTCTCTTTACATTTACTTTGAGTTAGAATTATGTCAATTTAGTGAGAAAATGCTTATTTTATGATAATCAAAAATATTAACTGGCAGTTTTGGATTGTTTTGATTATAACCAAGACAAAAGGAATTTATTAGTACTTATTTAGATGTAGTATGTTTGATAGGCAGAATCTTGAAAAACTTGTAACTTATAGGAAAGGGAATGAAACCATGGCAATAAGAATGTTGCTGGTCGCTGGGCTGGGTTGGACATCTGTGTGTTTTTGAAAGCCTTTAGTGACTCCTTATTTCTTAAATAAAATGGAGTTTGATTTGCCACCTAGTCTGGCATTCGAGGCCCTCCACAATCTCACCTCACTACTCTGCAACTCCCTACCCAAACCCACTAGCTCAAACTACTGGTCTACCCACTGCTTTGAAACCACACTTTCTGTATTCTCACCTTTGAGTATCCTTAGTCCTGAACCATTCCCTACATCTAGAACACATTCGTGTCTTCTCTATTTGGTTAACACTATTTATTTTTCTAGTCACCCAGCTTTTTAAAGCAGATAGTTCTCTGAAAAGATGCTGTGATTCACAAGTAGTGAAATGACTTTCTTTTTCACTGGAAGTCAAAGTCAAGTCCTTAAACATGCTACCTCTGACCTCGATTCCTACCGGTCTCTCCTTGCTCCTTCTGCTTCAGTCATACTGTTCTCTGTGTTATTTCTCAAACAATCCTAGCATACTCCTACCTCAGGGCCTTTGCACTTGCTATTCTCTTTACTTCAAACTCTACCCCCCAGGGAAGAGCCGCATTGCTTACTCCTTACCTTCCTGCCTTTTTTGTTTGTTTCCCCTCACTATCTTTATGTCTTCTTTCAAATGTTCTCATATTCAAGAGGCCTTTTCTGACCACCCCATACGAATAGGACCTTTCATCCCAGCACTGACAACTCTTTGTCCTGCTTTATTTAGTACCATATGATGTGTTATCTATTTATTTATTAGCTATTTCTCCCCAACTGTAATATAGAGTTGATGAAATATCACTAGTGGCTAGAACAGTGCCTGTCAAATAGTAGGTGCTCAATAAGTATCTGTCAATTGAGTGCTTTTCCCCAGACTAAGAATTCTTTGGACTGTAGACTTTATTTAGTGCAATTTCAGAAGATGTCATTTGGAAACTTACTGACTAGAATTTTGTTTTAGGATAGGAGGATGAAATAAAAAGTTAAACCAAGTTACATATTGCTCCTTTAACATTCGGCCCTGCAAGTCATCATTGATTTACTTATTTTAAAATATTTTTAGTTCTAACTATTGCCAGGTGCTATTAAACAAAAGACACACTCTTTACTTTCATGGAGTTCATACTCTAATGGGGTATACAGGGGTAAATAAATGCGCAAATAAATATATCCTTGCCAATTGTGCTAATTACTACAGAGGAAAGATCAACCTGAGTACCATGAGAGAGAATAACAGATATAGGCTGGGCTTGGAGAAGCCCCCTGCCCACAGTGAGGGACTGACTGTAAACTGAGACCCTGGGGTGCCATAGGTAGCCAAGGAGGATGTGTGGGATTTAGATCCTATTATTTACAGTAGGTCTTAAACGTCACTCAGGTTGGTTCTGATGATTTAAAGATTGAAATCATAGCATGGAAGTTTCTTTCTAACTTTCTGAGTTTCTATATCAATTTAATTTCTTAGAAACTACGTAAGAAAACAAAGTTGAATCTGAATAATTATCTGGTACTAATCTGAAAAAGTTTGACCGAATGATCCCCCATTGATGATTGGAAGTTTTCTGGTCTAATCATCCGTATCTTTGCTGTCCAACTCAGTAGCCACTAGACACATATGGCTATTTTCATGTTTCTGTTTATTATATTAAATAAGACTGCTGAAAAATTATAAATACGTATGTGGCTCACATTATATTTCTATTAGTGCTATTCTATAAAGTTGCATTGATTGCTTGTTTTCTTTCTATTTGTATGAAGATAACCATGTGGGATATTGACAGGTTGAAAAAAGAGAATTTCAAATCGAATAATGTAGGAGCTAAATAATTATTCTAATTGTTATAGTAACAGTAAACATTTACAGATAAAAATTGTAGGTGCCTTCTGGTAAGGACACCTCAGTTTTCTTTGGGGACTCTATTCCTCCACACGTCCCTCCCCAGGGATCTCACCTCAATACCTCTGCAGGTTAGAGGTGGTCATGTGATCCATGCTAGCCAATCAAAGTACTGCATTCCCTTGGCCACAATGACTGGCCCAGGGTTGGGCATGAGACCCAGGATAGGTCACTGGGTCTCAATTTCAGGACTTTTGTGTTAAAACTCTGAGGGAAAAGAAGCTCTTTTTCTGCTGGAATTGCTAACTGGTGAGAAAAATAATTTTGGACTGACTGCTTGAAAATAAAATTCCCTGGTATTGAAACCAATTAGATGTGGAAAGAAATGAAAGATCTAAAAAGAAAGTTTTCTGACAATACCAATCTCCTGGATCAAGTTGCTTTTGAAGCTGTAACCACTCCAAGACTTTTCAGTTACATACCCTCTTTTTGCTTTAGCTAGTTGAGTTGGGTTTTGGTTATATGCATGTCCTTACTTAGATGGCTATTGAAATATACACACTTGCTGAAGGCTCTTTAAACAGAGTTAACAGTTTTTCCAATGAGTGCTAATTAAGTGAGCAGAACTCATTAGAAAAAAATCAATTAATGATTTCTTAAGTTGGCACTTTCTGTTAATTAGTTATATTTTCTTCTAATTAAAACCCTACCACCAGGACATAATCCATATAATAATTTTTGCCTTGAAAATTTTAATAAGAGCAGAAATGTGAAGAAATACTGATTTTAAAGGGTTCCAAAAAACATTTTTCCTGGGTGCCACAATGCTAGATGATTGCATTTGTTAATGTCTTTTAGCCACGTGGCAAATTTCTAGGTCAATTCAATTGTTTAACTGTGTAGTTGTTGATAATTTATTGTCAGGGTGCATGAATTTTTACCAAAGTCAGTAATTAGTTAACTCAGGGAATATAATGAGAAAGCCCAGTGAATTTTGATCATCTGTATGTTCTTCTTCTTTTAATAATTTCTTTTGAATTAAATACACCAGCAACATCCTGAACCATGGTGTTGAATTTTCACCTCTTAAGTTTCAGCTTCAGCTCAGTTACTGACTTTGTATTCTAATCAAGTCATAGCATCTCTATTTGTCAACCTATGACCTATTCCTATACCTGTGACCTGTAAGATGCCAGTGTTTTGGTGAGAACTTAAATTGCCTTGAGTGCAACATGCTCCTTACTATTGTAGTTAGTTATTTGTATCTGTTGGCAGCACAGTCTTAAAGGACTGTAACTCTGAGTAAGTTCAGTGAGGTTTACTATGAGAAGAGAGCTACAACTAACACCAACTGAAGCTGACACACATTTTTAAAGCAATTTCCTGTGTATGTATAGGAACTTCTATTAGTATCAGTATTAGAATTAGTAACTTAATTTCCTCCGTTTGAAAGTATCTATAACAACCGTAATTCATCAAATACAATAAATACATATGTAGAAATATTTATCAAATGCTTAAAGAACTTCACTTGAGTAAGAATTGAAATTGTGATCAGTATGTTACACAATATAGAAACATTTTCCAACCACAAAGCTTAAAACAAAAAGCATTTTTGGGTTTAGAAAATTTAATCTAGGATTTATAATCTTTGAGCTTTGTGTTTTGATACTACATATGTATGAATATGAATATACGTGTGTGTGTGTGTATGTATATATACACACATACACGCAAACACACTATGGGATTTGTTCTGCACTCCCTGTTAGAGAATTCAGTCTTTAGGGGAGGGACCATCTTCGTTTTACTTTGTAACTACCCAACATAGAAGTGCTTAATATATTGACTGATTCTTGATAAACATCTTAATAAAATAAAATTATAAATGCATAGTTCCCATTCAAATCATAAGACCATGCATGGAGCATATTCTTAGTGATTACATGATTCTAAAAATATATCATGATAAAGCCAGTGGAAAATACAACATAGGAATGAATTATTTGAAATAATTTCATTTATGTTAATCCAGAGCATCTCGATGGGACAGATTACCATAATCAAATAGCTGGTACATATATATTCACACCTAATTTCTGTCTCTATGTATAAAGTCCTTGAGATTTCTGAGTGCCCTCCATTTTTAATACCTTTGGCTTTTCTTAGTCATCCAATTGTGGAAAATTAAAGATTTAGCTCTCTAAGGAAAAGCTCTCTAATACAAACTAGGACCAATGGAAAAAGAGAAAAAAATGCCATCAAGGCTTAGAAATGGTTACAGGAAGATATCCAGAGATTCTGGAGAGGGCTCTGATCTTGGATGAACCAACCTGAAGGACAGGGAGTGAGACCTTGAGGACAGGGGCAAGCTTCTGGCCCTTATCCTGGAGTGAACAGCATTTCTGGGTGGGAAATATCTCAGAGGGAGAATCTGGTGATTTCTAGTTCCAAAGAAAGCCATGCGCTACACGGGGGGCAAGAAGCAGACTGGGAGAGAGGAATCACCACTTAGGCGCCACTTCCCATCCCAACCTCTGGAGTGATGCTACCTAAGGCTGAGCTTTCTTGGCATCGAGGATGGGTCAAGGCAGGCAGGCGTCTATCAAAAAGGATCCAAGATGGGAAAAGGGCACTAGGGCATTGAATTTGGTTTCTGAGATTTCTGGTAGCCTCAAAACAGCAGTTTTTACTTGAACTAGCCTGGCTCTGTGTCTAGAAGACCTACATGTGTTGGAATGGTGCAGATTCAGGCAACACTGTCCCTTGGAACTTCTGCCAGAAGAGTGTGTGTGTGTGTGTGTGCGCAAGCGTGTGCTGGCGAGGGGCTAGGTGGGGTGGGGAAAGGGAGCGAGGGGAGAGCAGTATTTAAAAACCCATGGGAAAAGTTACCTTTCTTCTTTCCTCTGCAGCCTCCAGTTTTTTCTGGATCTCCTCCAGGGACAGATCTTTCTTCTTGGGAGAAGCTAAAGTCCGTGGGGCTTCTGAGATGGGAGATGGTGGCTTTAAGATCAGCTCAAAAGCCTGGCCGGAGGCACGCTTGTTGATTTGCTTCACTTCCATATCTGAGAGATGAACATTGGAGAATGTTAAGCAGCCCGAGAACAAGTGTGGGTTTACTCAAATAATTTGAATTCTGGCAATTAAAAGTAGCCTCGTTATTCTGACAAATAGGGAAAAAAAAGCTCCATATGATCATTTGCTCTATGTTTTTCTGAACACATAGACTTCTTTCTTTGGTATAATTATGGCTATATTTTAAATGAATACATATTTACAGAGTTGGGAAATTCAACAATGTCTATCGGGGGTTGAATAATGATGGATACATTCAGGAAAAAAGAGCCTGGATTGATTTTAAACTAAACTTTATTATCGTTTTGAATAAATATGAGTCTCAGAGGAAAATCAAGTAGCACGGATTTATATTTATTTATTTAATTTATTTTTGGGGGGAGAATGACCATGGCTGGAGGCATTTTCAGACTAAATAATGAGGAAAACAATGAGGTTCCTCCAGTTCTCTTATATAATCCTGTGGCCGGAAGTCAAGTTGCTGTGTTAGAACCGATGTAATTCCTGAATGGTTGGAAATATTTGGCCCAGTCAAGGCTGATGTGCAAAGCCTCCTGCCAGTCCCTGTTTTGCCCTCCAGTGTGTTTGTTGGTCTGAGTCTTCAAGGAGGACAGTGCCCACCCTGGGGAGGACACGGTGAAGGGGCTCCCTGTCTTCAGGGTGCTTACAGTCTAATGAGGACAATAAGACAGGATCCCACTGTAATATCTTTGCTCCTGTTTGGTTGCTACTTAGAAGGTCCTCTTTCAGCATCACTCAGCTGTAGACAGGAGCCGGGGAAGAGGCATTGTGGCGGAGGAGGGAGGGGGCGACACCTGCTTATCTAATTTATCCACTCTGTAGTACATTTAAAAGCCATTTAAAATCAATTAACTGCATAATTTGCATAATAATGAAATGAAAAAAACTAAAAAATAAATGCATCATATGATTTGTAATGTAAAAGAATATGATCGATAATATAAAATAGAGTGAGAGGTCACATCTACTTGGACATTCGTGTAATTACACAACTTACAGCTTCATAAAATGTAACGATGCTTAAAAGCTCATTGGACAGCTCTCGTTTTTAGATGAGTATTTTTTATTTTGAGCCCCAGATTGCACTTCTCTCATTTCAGCCCCCTGGTCCTTGTCTTGTCCTCTGAACCAATCCAGGGTCAGGCCAGTCTCTGTTGTGCACAGCCATCTTTCAAGTCTTTGAAAACAGTTATGATTTTTCCATTTCAAATCTTCCCCTAAGGCTAAAACATCCGCAGTGCCCTCAGGTGGCGCTGCTTGGAGATCTTTACCACTGCACCACTCCCCAACCTCACGGTGCTCGCTGATTTATTAATGTCCCATGAAAATTGTGGCAACCAAGCTGGCCAGGTCTCCAGGTGAGTTCTGACTAGAGCAGAGCAGAGAAAAAATATCACTTCTGTTTTCTTTTTTTTCCCCTTTAATAGAGGTACTGGGGATTGAACCCAAGACCTTGTGCACACCAAGCACACACTCTACCAGTGAACTATTCCCCCCACCTTGAAATATTACTTCTCTTGATGCAAATATTAGCTTCCATTAATGTTCTTTTAGCAGCCTGGTTAGTTCATTTTGAGACTGTGGTCAGATAAAACCCCAGGTGAACAACAACTGACCTTATTTAGATCCTTGAATGCCAACAGATCAGATAGACAAAATCAATTCAATAAGTTTGTTAAAAGAGACTTTTTTTTTTCACAAACGTAAAAATATTAAAAAATTTCCTGAAGGCATCCAAGTTTATACTTGTATCTTAAATACAATTCTATAAAAATTATAAATGGATGGAAAAGGATTTCAAGAGAACATGGGCAAATCAAAACAACTGATTTGATAAGGTGGTGAAATTTCTAAAGGGATTGAGTTAGAGACTCTGGGATCAGAACTGCCCGGATCTGCATCCAAATAGTGCCTCTTCCTAGCTGTGTGATCCTGGGGGAGATAATTCACTTCTTTAAGCTTTCATTTCCTCACCTAAATGATGGAGATAAAAAGGCACTTTCCTCATGAGACTGTTGTGAAGATTAACAGATAAAGGATACTTGTCCAAATTAATCAAATTTTATATGTGAAATATGTGCAGTGTTTTGTATGTCAGTTTCCCTCAATACAGCTGTTAAGAAATTAAATTGTAAAGAGATTCCAAAAGAAAAGGTATAAAGGTTACTAAATGTAAAGCACAAGCCATAGCACTTAGTGTTTATAAATGTAGACAATAATAATAATAGTTATTATTATTAATTCTTGTTATAACACTTGTCTGCAATAAATACTTCAGATTATTAGCTAATATAGAAACACAAGGCAAGGTTAAAGACTTTGGGAATTTGAAGTTGTCTACCAATTCTTTTTGGAAGTGGTGCACAAGCAATGTTGAATTATCTAGTCAACTTCTAAGACTCAGCTTATATATAAACATATAACTTCAGATTTTTGTTTTCGCCTCTTCAATCCCTAAGTGGGCAGAAACCATCACTGTCTTCTGGGTTTCCCAGGAAACATGTATAACGTCTGTCTCAGCACGTAACCACACTGGGTTCCAGCTACTGGTTATACGTATGTTGGGCCGCAATTTCCTGGAAGAGGCCAGAGCCGTCTTCATCCTCAGAGCCTCAGTGACAACACATAATGAGATATTAGAGTCTCAGGAGAAAGAGAGCTGGTCACTGGTCACAGCCACTCCCAGCAGATTTGGGATCAGCCTAGTGTATTTGTTGACTGAATGAACTTATACAAAGTAGGCATTGGGCCTGTATTCTAATGAGACTTTTGGCTGGAAGCCGAAACCTTTTGGCATGAAAGACATTTCCTTGTGAAATAATCAGTTCATATTTATGATGCTTGTGCCATGATAGAATAATTTTGGAAGAAGAATGCCGTTGAGTCTGGGAATATTTTAAAGGCACAGAAGGGGTTAATTGCCATGGACTCCTTCACTTTATCTTTAATGTATTTCTTTATACATATGGGAAAGAAAAATCATCGTGAGCCAAACAGGGAGCCAAACATGCCTCAGCTTCGTCTAAGACACATAGAACTGCACCAAACATTTTGATTAAATGGACTGAGTTAAGTGAAGATGGTATTATTGCTAATGACAGCTAGCATTTTGAGTGCTTACAAGAGGCCAGGCTCCGGGCTAAACACGAGACCATTTAAGCCCCACAGACCTGCATTAAGCCACTGAAACCCCACAACAACACTGGGAGGAAGACACTAGACTTAAATGGAGCTCAAAGAATCTCAGTTACTTGCCCAGGGTCATGTGGATAGCAGCAGAGCCAGGAAGGAAATCAGACTAAGTAGAATGAATCCAGCTAAATCAAACCCAAAGGGATTTACTGCAAAATAAAGTTCACAGCCTTGACAATTCTTTAGGATTTAAAAAAAACATCCACTTTATCTGGGGCTTTGGCTATAAGTCAGTTTTATTATTGGAACTTGTTAGGTTGTTGACATATACACAAAATATGGGGACTTTAGAAAGACCATTATACTAAAGCAAAAACTGCTGGTGGCTGATTTTCTCTCCCGAGTTTTCAAAGTATACAGCATTTTCTTGTAAATTGTGATCTGCTCTAATTACAGCCTAGTGTATTATGTTATTTGTAAGGAAAAGCCTCTGATGTATTTTGGATGTTGAAATGCTAGATGTAGCACCTGATAGCAACTCGCTTTATTTCTTAAGACACATCAATGGTGCTGTTATTAGCATCAAACTCATACTGCTTTGAGCAACAGGCAATCAGTAAGTCCTAACAGCTAGACCTGACAAGTCAACCGTAAGATCTGCCAAATCTTGATCTCATTCTACCAGGAGCTGTCAGAGAGAAACAAATGCATCCAGCAGGGGCGTTTCTGCTGTAGGCAACTCACCGTCGTAAGTGTAGATGTTCATGTTGCGGGGTTCCGGGTAGAAGCAAGAGCAGATCAGTGACAGCATGGACAGCTCCTTCATTTTTTCCTTGTAGGCTGGAAGACAAGGCCCAAGATTAGCATCTTTCATTTTCTGGATTTCCTCTGAGCTCTTCTTTTAATCCGAATAATATGTGTAGTCCCCTGAAGAATGAGTAATGCCAGGGACATTGCTCTCTTTCAAAAAATGTAAACAAACAAAAGATGGAAACAGAACTCCAAGGTGCATATTCCTTATTATGGAGGACATAAAACACATTATTGCAGATGAGAGAAAGGGAACTAGAGGAGGAAAGGAAGGTAGAAGGAACTGAGATCCAGCAGGGCAGGAGGGAGAGGCAGGAAAGATACGGAGGAAGCAGAAACAGACAAAATGGGCACCAAGATAGTCCATTCCAATCTGCGTGCATGCAGGGCTGTTGTAAATAAGTCAGATTCAGGATGTGTCCTTTGTTTGAGCTTGAATCGCCACACATTCATTTGGGAAGAGGCAGAGAGCTCATGGAGACAATTAGTAAGCAGGTACATCCCCCAGGGACCAACATTGCACACTTTCTTTTATCTCCCTCTTCCTGCACAAGCCAGAAACCTGGAGCTGAGATCTGATAGAGATCTCCCTTCCTCTCTGCGCACACAGTTTGGATGCCAAGCGCCTGCAGGAGTTCAGACGATGACCTCCTTCCTCCCTCGCTCGCCCCCACCTCCCAACCCCCATTCCATTCCCCCCTTTCTCCTTCAAGAGGCCTCCTGCCCAGGCCACCTTGGAGGGCCCGTTATCCCGGTTGGACATCACCAGGTGGGGATAAGGAGGTGGGATCCTCTCACCTTTGTTGATTATTTAATTAGTGAGATTAATAAATTAAGGAAAATGGAAGAAAAATAATAGAGATACTGTGCACTAACTTGTGAGAGAGTACAAACAGATGGTGCTGTCCTAACACATCAGATCTCACGGGGAGCAGGTGCCTCTTGACAGGGTCTTCTGATCGTTATGTGACCAGGGAAGAGGAGTACGTAGGGAAGACGGGCATACCTAGGTTGTTTGGGCATCGTTGCCAGGGGCGTCTTCAGTTGGCCAGTAGGGGGCGGATTCAACACCTGGATGCTTAAGAGCTACAGAAAGTCAGGTTGGGAAGGTTCTAAGACATCATTCAGTCAACTGTCTTTCTATTTGCAAAAGAAACTGGCCCACAGAGGCCAAAGTCATATACGGCCAGTGACTAAGCTGTGGCCTCTGGATAAAATGTACTAAATCATTCTGTCTTAAGAGACCTTCTTCTGGCTCTACCTTTAGGATGAGGGTCAATGTGTCATGAGGGCTGGACATGCTTGCACACAGTTGAACCACATGCAAAGACTACATATTGTCAGATTGCATATAGCTCAAACTAACACATCCAGAGCGTCTCTCTAAAAGAATCTCCTTCCCTGTTTAGCTTAGGGAAACTTAACGTAAGCAACACAATTTGCCTTGTGCCAGAACAGTCCTGCCAGCACCCATTCCGAGAGATTTTATTGGATGCGTTTGGCATTTTAGAGGGCTGAAACCATATTTCTTTGTCTTAAGTGTCTATTTAGTTAATAAAATTATGTCGCTTATAAAGGTCCAAGCAGCTCTTCACACGGATGCTCAGCATGAATCCCAATATCTGTCACATGAAAGCATTTTGTGGTTCAATGCATTTAATTCCATGAACTGATTAAAACCTAAACAGCAGGCTTTGTAGGCTTGAACCTTTTTTGGTAAGAGAATGCCATATGGTATCCAGCACATTTTGCAAAATTAAGCACACATTAGAAACACATATTAAAGATACCAACTTTTTTAGGTAGGGACAATCCAAAAGCAACATAAAAGATTTTCCATCTCATAGAAAAGGGACCTCTCCTACACTGTTGTTGGGAATGTAAACTGGTGCAGCCACTATGGAAGACAGTATGGAAATTCCTTAAAAAACTAAAAATAGAGATACCATCTAATCCAGGAAATCCCACTTTTGGGCATACACTCAGAAGAGATGAAAACTCTAATTTCAGAAAGATCTATTCACTTCAGTGTTCCTAGCAGCACTATTTACAATAGCCAAGACATGGAAGTGCCCACCAACTGATGATTGGTTTAAAAAGATGTGGTGTATATACACAATGGAATATTATTCAGCCATGAAAAAGAATGAAACATTTGCAGCAACATGGATGGACCTGGAGATTATCATATTAAGTGAAGCAAGTCAGACAGAGAGAGACAAATATATGTTATCACTTATATGTGGGATCTAAAAAAAAATACGAATGAATCTATACAAAACAGAAACAGACTCACAGACACAGAAAACAAATTTACTGTTACCAAAGGGGAAAGGGGTGGGGGCAGGGATAAATTAGGAGTGTGGGGTTAACAGATACAAACTACTATACATAAAATAGATAAGCAACAGGATTTACTGCACAGCACAAGGAGCAGTATTCAGTGTCTTGTAATAACCTATTGTCCTTAGTTGGCTGTACTGCACGATCTTGATTATATACTGTTTTGGGCCATTCAGTACTGGTTTTTGATGTGAAATTTTTGTTTACTAAACTATAAGCTCTCTGAAGGCAAATGTTTCATCTTAACTCACTTATGAAGCGATTTACAGCATAGTTCTGAGTGGAACAGAAAGCAGGTGCTTAAGAAATCGTTGGCTGTTTTGTTCATTGGTTTTAAATGTCTCTCAATAAGCAAGTTTTTATGATCACCACCTATGGTCAAGAATTTCTGTGAGGAATTATGGAATTACAGAGAGATACAATAGATGTGTCCTCAGTCTCAAGGAGTTTTCAAGTCGAGGAAGTGAAGTATATTGATATAAAAATCAATAAAAACACATGCAGAATAGAGTAAGTGTCAAATAGAGGCTTAGATAATTAGTACTAGAAACTGAGAAGAACCTCAAAGTCCTGGGGCTGAGAGGAGGGTGGTCAGGAATGGCTTTACAGCCCGGGCTGCCAGATTTAGCCAATAAAAATATTGAATACCTAGTTAAGTTTTAATCCAAATATGGAATGGGATGGGACATACTAAAAAGCATTCCTTGCATTTTTGAAATTCAAATTTAACTGGATATCTTGTATTTTATATGGTAATCAAAGCAAATGGACCAGGATCCTAAGACTGACTAGGGTTGAGGAGAACAAAGAAGAGAGAAAGTATATGTATTATTGTTGACGTGGAAATGGGCTTCTGAAGACACCATAGGGAAGGCTTTTATGGGAGGGGTAGTGAGTCCACAGAAGGACTGATGACTCAGCTCCAGCGAGCATCATTCACTGCATGGTCTTCGTGAACAGTGTTCTCTCTGCTTCAGGAGACAGCATTCATCACTCTCATAGACAACACTGCAATGGGATTTTTAGGAGTCCTGACAGTAAGTTCTCTTTGAGGTCAATTTTGCTCTGAGATTTTGCAAAAGATGCTTTGATTTTTGCTTGTGTGAAAAGGTTTTTGTGACTTAAAAGATTATGTTTACATGAAAACAAACATTGATTTTTTGTAAGAATGTTAGAATGTCAAAAATTTTCAACATGTAAGCTTAAGAGAAATTTAAGCTTGAGAGCTTAGTTGTGAGTCTACCCTCAGGAATATTTAAGTGAGAAAGCTTGCAAGCATGCAGTTGGCAATGGGTTGGCTCTGGTTTGCCTGCATGGTTCTGGTTTAAGCCTATTCATAACATTTCCTTTCACTGTCAAAAATCTGGCCATTATAGGCATCCTAGCAATAGGGAGCCACTGAACGTTTTGAAAGTGGAGTTACCTGATCAAAGTCTCTTCTTAGATTTGGCCATCTTATGCAGGAAAGACCCGTCACTAGGAGACACTTGAAAAACAACTGAATGGAGCTCAGCAGGTAATGCGGCATGGCTTTGGGAAATGGTAGTGTGAAGAAAGGAGGAAGGGAAGATGCAAGAGACTTTATGAAAGATGAATTGATGGAAAAGAATAACTAACTTTGGAGTCAAGGGCAGAGGGAAGACAGTGAGAGATCTTTGTGGATGGGTAGCCAAGGGAAGCTTTCCAGAAGTGTCACTAAAACTGAGTCTAGTAGGATGAGTTGGCCTTGCACAAGATAGAGCAAGGGGTGAGGATCTGAAATATATATAATTTGGATAAACTATTTTTATTTACAATAAAACAAATCCCAAGCAAATGCAAAAGCTATTAGAAACATGCTAATAAGATTTCACTATTGGTATTTCATACTTTGGGTTGATGATCATTTTCTTCATTGGTTTCCAGAAATCAGCATATCTTAATCTCTTCACTGTACCCGAACGCCAAGCAGAGTACGCACGTTTGTAAAGATGTGGGAGGAGATAGCTAATTCCATATAATTTTTTTCATAGCTGGTTGCATTTGCTATTAGCTATTAATGTTTGAAAGTAAGCCTATTTCTCTAGTAAATTCAGTTAAAATTCAACCCACAAAGTATGATGATTTTATAGCAATATCCACTTAACCTAGTGGCATCTGGACACTGAAAGCTTTTCCAGTCTTCTGAATGCCTACAGTGAACAATGAATAGCGGTAACAGCTGTTACTCACTGAGCACATAACGTACCAGGCATGATGTTATTTGCACGTGTCTTCTCATTTGATCATCTCATCAATACTATGAGAAGTCGTATAATTAATTCAGATTTACAGATGAAGTTAAAAGACTCAGAGAAGTGGTGTAGCTTGCCCAACGTGTGGTAGATAACAAAGCTTGGAGTTTAATTTGAATGTAGGTCTGTCTGACTCTAAAGGCTTTGCTCTTAACACGTCCCCAACAACTAGCTCAGATGTATTAACACAGCTGCACTGTCTACACATTGTTTCTGACAAGAAAACAAAGTATATTATTACTGATTTTTTAATAATCAGTCCAAGACATTTTCCCCCCACTTTTCTTTGGCGTTTGTTCTTTAATTAACTCCCTCATATGAGTTATTGACTACACGGCTACAGATAAGTGTAGAGATTTATAGAAAGTGGAATGTCTTGTTAGTTGTGGATTTTCCTTGGTGCGGAGATGGCTGGAAAACTCAGAAAGAGTTTCTCAAAAGAGATTCTTAATATATATCCTTGTTATATGAATAAATACATCCTAATACACTCATAATACAGCTAATGAGGTAAAGGGGGAAAGCAGTCATTACCTGGGTATTTTCAGAAAAAAATACTCTTGCATCAGTTGTTTGGATATTTTAAGAAGAATATGTTTTGGCAGGCTACCGACCACATTTTCTTTATTTTTTATTTTTTGCTTTTCCCTGTGTGTGTGAATCTGGAGATTGTACAGTTCCTTCGAGGAACAAAGAGGAGCTGGGGAGAATGATACAATGGGTACCAGAGATTTAATTATCAGGTTAGATCCTGGGATAGATTAACACAGCAGAGATTTTGTTTACTTGGTAAAATATGAAATGGACACACACATACATATTTTCCCATTCTTCTAAATCTGTATCACGAATCTAAGTCTTTTGTTCACGCTTTCAAATACATAATTTTATACATACTGTTTCAACAAGAAAATAATGTATATTAAGAATGTTATTCATATAAATCATCATATTAATAATGTTAATAATTATTCATGACAATATACTCCATAGTTTTTGAAAGGGCCAAATAATTAAAAACAAGCGGTTTAAAAATGCTCAGTTTTTGACTTCACTTGGCTTGTGTGGGAACCACTGTCATCAGTGTGAGGTCTCATCCTTATTTGGTTATTTGATTTGGAATCAGTAATATTATAAAAATATCTTCTGTTTATTCATCCTGGGAAAAATTTTATTTGACTCCTCAGTTCTGGCTAATGCGGAGTGTAAAACAGCAGTAATATGTATTAAGACTTTCTGTTAACATGTGAAAGACAGTTCAGGAATGCTCTGGAAATGTCACGAAAATGCTATCTTGGGAGAAGTATCTCATAATCTTGGAATGGACTGCTGGTCTGTGTCCCAGCACAGCGGTGTTCTTAACAACTGTAAGACACAGTCATTCAGGACACTGGACGCCTGACCGCAGACTTGTGTTTTGGGGACTCTGATGAAGGATGTTCAGGACCTGTTAGAATGTCCCTTTTCCTCCCTCCCTTTCTCATGTTTTCCCCGTGACCATTTTAGTCCAGCAGGGAGGTTTTCTTGGCAAGTCCTAAAATACTTGATGTGAATTCAACCTAAATTTCTTCTTCTGAAAGATCTCTGGGCAGAAAGTAAAGGACAAAGTTAGGTGATATACAGAAGGCAGGATTTTTAGGTCCCTGACACTGGTTTTACAGCAAGTAGATTTGCATTGGTTTCTAAGAGATTTCACTGACAACATGTCTTTACTTGAAGCTTTCCAATTTATATAAACTGTGAATTAAATGTATCTCTTTCTTTGGGGACTGTCATTTCCAGATAGAGGCAGCTTTAGGACCTGGTAAATTGGGAGCAATAGCTGTGGACCTTGATGCTGGTGCCAGGATTTAAGTGACAAACAACGGGAGAAACAGGGTACTCTGCAAATTGTTTCTAAAGACGGGAGACTTACACTCACAGTCACACATTACAACTGAACCCACACTCCACCACTGATCTCCTAATTCAGTCCTCCCCTCTCTCTCCCTCCTATTATCTAGCTCTTTACATAGATGGGAATTAGTTACCTTTAAGCTCATTTTTTGGTGCCTCCTTTCTCCATGTCATAAAGCAAGCTCCTGGTGCTCATTTTAACTTATTTTGACCATGCTGTATGTTACTGGGGTATATGTGTATGGACTGTGTTTGGTAATCTGATTGCTTTGGGGTCCTAGAGCCCAAAGTCACATATTTTCTGAGTCATCTGTCATCCTGTTTAGCAGTACTTCTGGGAGCTCCACCACTGTGATTTTCTTCTTGAAAGATGAACTAGACTAAAACGATTTTATTTAAAACATCTGCATGCTACATTGGCTTCCATTTGGACCTCCAAAAAAAAAAAAAAAAACAAACCCTCTGGTTGATGAATATGTAATTGAGGATTCAACATTTAAATGAAAAAGACATTTCAGATTTTTAAAGATCTATTTTAACATCCCAGAAGATCACTGATATGAGGTAATGTTCTAGATATTTCTGCTACGATGATGTAATGCTAATTGGTTTGGCACAAATACAGATTCAGTTTGCATTTATTCCACTCACCTCTCCTGACAAAAATTATGGTCTCTTAAGCTTTAGTAACCTGGGGTGGGGGGGCAGGAGTTTGAAAGATTACTATTTTGATCAGCCAAAGCAACGTACCATTTCTGTAGGAAGAGATATCAAATCAAATAAAGGGACACTTAAGAAGGTCAAAGGTATACAACCCATCACGGGCTTTTACAGAAGCATATGAGCCTCTTCATTTTCAATTCCACTGATTCTGGGCAAAGTAACTGCGATGAGGAAAAGAAATTGGGCGACACGAATCAGTCCTTGTGATCAAAGTTGTAACAAGAGCAGTAAATTGTACCAGCTTGGGGCCTCACCTTACTCCAGGTCAAGCTCCCGTTGAATTTAATGAGCATTCTGCTATATCACGCAGGGTCTTGTTCTTTTATCAAGGGGAAAGATGAAAGAAATTCTTATAGTCCTACAGCGAGACCAAATGACACTGTGGTTTCCAGGAGTAATGGAAGCACTTTATTCTGTTTACGTTTCAGGATTTTATCACCAAGCCTAATTCAGGTGCTCAGGGATTATATTTTTCTTAAGTCCCTAAATACTACCAAGTAGTCAACACAAACCTAGGTGATAGCTAAATTGGTTGGGACTTAAATGAGATACAGCCAGAGTGCAAAAAGGAAGAGTCTGCTCTTCTGGCTGAGGGGGTTCTCACAGAAGAACGGCTCTTCTGTCCCCTCCCTGCCGTCTCCTGAGCTGGTTGCGACTGCCATTTGAGGGCTGCCATGACTTTCTCTGAACTGTGTCTCCGAAACGGCTGAATGTGGTAACCAAGTGATTGAAATCTCTCCCCATTGCTGTTGAATTTTTTGGCTGAAGGGTAGAAAAATACTTCACATCCATTCTTAATTCAGTAAAGCTCATACTTCCTCTGCAGACTGATTACTGCATGTGTGGGGTGAATTCTAGAATCAACAATGTTTTGGTCATCGGTGATAAGAATGTTGGTTTCTTTATTCCCTTTGCTGTTAACAGATAGCTTTTCATCAGAAAGTATGCCCTGACTTCCCCTTCACGTGGATCTTAGAATGAAATCTGACTATGACTCCTGTCTTGATTTTGCATAAGGTGGTATAAGACCACAATTACCTAGTATATTCTCGATGAAAGCAGGGACTTCCAGAAATGGAAAATGCAAGACATTATAAGCGCAAAATTAAAAAAAACTTGTAATATACAATTCATATGACTTTTACCTAATGGGCTAGCTGACTTTATATATTATATGTCTTTTTATTGAAGTATAATTGATGTCAGTATTATATTAGTTTCAGGTGCACAACATATCAGTTTGATATTTTTATACTTTATAAAATGATTCCCACAATAAGTGTGGTTACCACCTGCCATCATACGATGTTACCAGAATACTGTTGACTATATTTCCTATGCTGTACGTGACATCCCCATGACTTATTTATTTTATAACTGGACGCTTGTACCTCTTAATCTCCCTCACCTATTTCACCCAATCCACCACCCTCTCCCCTCTGGCAACCACCAGTTTGTTCTCTATGAGTCTGTTTCTATTGTTTTGTTTTGTAGATTTCACATACAAGTGAAGCCATATATGTGCATATGTATAATATTCATACATACATATATATCTTTATTAGACCTGTGTTCTGGCCCTAGCTCTAAAGCTTACCATATGTGAACTTGACTAAATTCTTTGAGCTAAAATTACCTATTTTTTGCGGGGGGGGGGTAATTAGGTTTAGTTATTTATTTTTGGAGGAGGTACTGGGGATTGAACCCAGGACCTTGTGCATGCTAAGCATGCATTCTACCACTTGAGATATACCCTCCCCCCACAAATTTACCTATTTTTAAGCAGAGTGGCATGTATACTGTGCCCATCTCATAGGGATTATATGAAGGTTAAAAAGCATGGAGTGGGTGAGTATGTTCTGAGAACTACAAGGTCCCATATTGATAGATCATGTGATCTAATTTTTCTTTTGAACGTTTTCAATCTTCTATGTTTATCTGCTCCTCTTTTTTATTCTAACAGGAAAAAGTAGGTCAGAAGGACAACGAAAAGACAATTTTTAAAGTGACAAGAAGTCTTGGATCTTGTAATCTGTGCATTAGAAGACTAGAATCGACTTGGGTAATTGTCCATATTTTTGAACAATGATTAGGAGAAGGATGCTAATTGGCACTTCTCAGATAAAGCTGTGAGACTTAAATAACAACAATAGATGTGAGTGTTGGGGACAAAAAAGAACCACATGGTAGTAAAAGCAATTATGTTCCAAAGCAGGGTCCCAAGGCAGGCTGCAGTAACTAACTCTTGGTAGAGTCTGGAAGTGATAAGTGACACCTTGGTGCGATTTTCTGGTCTCAGTTTTGTAACAGTCAATATTTTATAGATTGAGCTTTATCACGTGAGTTAGGTTTCTACTTACAAGGAAGCCCAACCTAAGAGACTGTTATTACGTTTACTGTAAGCAGTTTTGTTGAATGGAAATTAAATTTTATGACAGCCATTTATAGGAAAAAAAAAAAAAACTTCCAAAAGAGGGAGTAGAATGAAAACTGAAACTTTAAAGCACTCTCTTGTACAAGTATTTGTGGGACTAAGTTTAGATAAATTTCATCCATTTCTTTTTATGCTGTTCTAAAGACATACAGCTAAAAGCCTGACAGTTTCATATTACTGATGATCTATTGTTATACTAAGTAAATATTTGTGCTAATGGCTGGACGTGCAAACTCTGACATCCAAAGTGCAATTATTCCAGAAGAATAACTGCTAAATAAGCACTCTTACAAGCATTGCTTTATGATTAAAAAAAAAAAAAATCAATTCCAGACAACATTATGTTTAATGTACTACACAAGAACTACACTTACCAATTTTTGGCACCAAAAACAAATTTTTGGAATCTTGAAATTTTTCCAAGTATTAAATATTTTAATCTGGAGGTCAACAAAATTACAAATGAGAAAAACCTTAAAATTTTGGTTATGGTTTTACAGTGAAATGTGTGGCTTCTTTTCTTGAGCACGCTTTCTAGAGAAGCAGTATTTCCAGATGACTAGCAAAGTGATTGCTGAAATGCATTAATTAACCTTTACATTCACATAAAAGTGTTTTGTGAGAACAAATGTACACAAAATGTTATCTTTAATCATGACTAATAAAAATGGGTTATATAAACACCGGTTTTACTACTGCAAATGTCTACTTGACAAATGACAGGACCTGCCTCCTTTATTAAAAGATAATTAAAAAGGTCTCTCAAGGGATTCAGAGCCTTCCCACGGATCTCTCTTGCCTGCCCGCCTGCTTTGAGGTAGTAAGATGAAGAGAGTCTTGAAGTAGTATCTAATGGTTATATTAACTGTGGATGCCTGAGTTGTATCTCCCTTTTAGCTCTAGATTTATTTAATAAAACAAAATTTTAAAATTAAACATCAAGGGTTTAGGGGAAGAGCTAAGGATCCATTTTGAAATGGGTTAACCAGGCAGATAGCGGTAAGATTAAGTCAGGGCTCCTTCTCCCAGGACTGGGCATCGCTGTGTCCGCACCTGAAGTCCCTGCTGTGCTTAAATGAGCCTTCAGAGAGCCAGGTGGTTCCATGCCTTACAGCCCCTAAGGTCTCATAGCTCCCTTTCCCCCGAAGCCTAAATCATGACAATTATTTTAATAAGCCCCAGGTTAGCTGCTAAAGCTAGTCATTACTGTGAAGGTATTTCCTCTTCAAGTTGCGCTCGGGAAGGTAAGACCACCAGGCCTGTTTAACAAAATGGCGGCATCACGGGTTCGACCTCCATGACGGGAGCCCTCTGACAGGGAGCAGATACGAGAGAAGCTGGTACTGGTTAAAGGCGCTGATTCTGGAGCCAGAGGCTTGGGTTCAAATTTTAGATCTGACGAACTGTATGACCTCGGGCAAGTCACTCCTCCTCTCTGTGCCTGAGTATCCTCATCTATAATAGGACCTACTTTTTAGGGCTATTGGATGATTAACATAGCTAATATGCGTAATGTGCTTAGTGCCTAGTGTGCTATATATGCTGGATAAGGATTAAATCAATTAAACTTACTTCTTGCAGACACTCTGTAATTTATATCTATGCCAGAAAAATGATTTCTGAAAAAAAGCCGTGTCACAGAAAAATTGTTGGTTGAAGGACCAGTCAGAAAATTTTGGGGCTCAGTCTTCAAGATCCACAAGTTTAGATTTTTGTTATCTCCAAATGAAGTGTAGGTACAGCCACTGCAGACTGCTAGGATTAAATGTTTAAAACACACATTATTTTTATAGCTCTGTCTTAGCACGTCTTCTACTTTTTAAAATGTACCAGGAGTTGCAAAAATGGAAAGTTTCCTAGTTTTGAAGACTCTGAAATGATCAGTTATAGACAACCGGAACAAAGGAATAGATAACTTTGAGCCTTAAGCCAAATTCATGGTGAAACAGTAGATTCTACCAACTCTCTGGCCAGTTTTATTGGGATGTTTCCTCTACTTGAGAAATGGTAAATTTCTCATTTGAGATATTTCATGCATAGAATCACTTTTGCAGGATAGCATTTCCAGAAATGTGATCATGTTTGCATGGTCAGTCACCCACTGCATGGAAGACTGACATATGATACCTTGGGTAATATTCCTTGGAGACCCATTTTTTTTTTACCTCTAGGTTGACTTTCTTAGAAAGTTAGTATCAAATAATGGAGGTCCTTTATTGGCTTAAGTAAGCAGAAAACACACACACAATCTGTTTTCAAATATCCAGCCATACTCAATAAGTTATTAATAATTTTCTCATATGGTATCCAGTAAGAAAGGCTGTTAGGTAATTCGGTAAGTAATAAATATGGGATATATTGAGAGACAATTCTAGTGCTGCTCAGTCCTCTGTGTTACTTTCTTTAGTATGTAGAATGTTTCCAATGAATTAGCCATATGGTAAATGGAGTTACAGACACTTGCAAGAGATTCCACAACTAAAAGTTTCTGAATTGAACTTTTTGTTCTGCACGTTGTTTTGTAAGTGACGGTAAACTAGCAACATTGAGTTGTCATCTTTCTCAACTGTGCCACAAGCCACATTTTTTTTCTTACACACACACGCACACACACACACACAGCCACATTCTCATTTCCACATTTCTCTTGAAGGTCTTCTGCTGAATCCTGCAATGTGAATATATTTTTAAAAATCTAATTAAAAGAGAATGATGACACAGAACACACAACTCCCAGAGGAATGAAATCCCTAAGTGTATGAGTTTGGAGGTGAAATATTTTGTAAAAATTGCCATAGGCTTGAAAATGTTAAGACATGATGCCGGAGCTTATCGTGGGAGGAGCGCGTGTATCACAATTTCATATTTCTAAAACGGATGTGTTTGGTGGTTAGAACCAGCATCAGCTGGGAGCTTTGTTAGGAATGCAGAATGTCTGACTTCAACCAGACCTACGGTATTAGAAATTGCATTTTAATGAAAATTGCAGGTAATTCACATGCATATGAAAGTTTGGGGAACATAGTAATATGAATCTATTAAATATTTTACAGATGGATTATAGTTACATGAAATATAAGATAAAAAGAATTCCCTACCAATGCAAACATAAAAGTATCCACTTTTGATAATCCTAAAAATTAGTTCCTACTTATCTGTTTCTTCTTATTTCCTTAAAATTAACATACATTTTCTACTAAACTAAGAAAATGACTACAAGGAGGTACTCAATAATTACTGAAAGCCGACAAAACATTAGATTTAAATGTTTGAGCTGAAATCACACTGGATTTGGTTTCAAAGGTATCCTTTAAATGGAAAAGAAAAAATGAACTTAGAAAGTAGGAAAAATAGTAACAGCCAGTTTGGGGGCCCCCTCTCAGTATCACATTGTATCTACCTGCTTCATCTACTAACTTGCAAGCTCCCTGAAGGTGGGGAGGGACATTCAGGTGTGTCTTCAATGCTGAGGACATTTTAAATAAATGAATAACTAAACAATGTTTTTGTTTAATTTATTCCTTAATTTAAACATTGAAACATTCTGTTCCCATATAATTTTGATATTACTACTGGCCATTTTCTACTATTTATCTACTGCAATCCCTTCAAATAACATAAATGATATTATAATAACAATGTAATAATATTATAAAGTAAAATCTTAAGAGAAAAATTAACCAGGACTGACACCTACTTCCAGATTATAAAGATCACTTATTTCATTTTATTTCCTTAAAGAAGTGTACAAACTGTTTTCATCCACTAGGTTAAGCATGCTATTAACTTATTGAAGAAGTAATTGAGTGCTCCAGATAAAAGAAAATATTTTGTTAACTAGCTAGTATTTGGGACTGGGTTTAAAATCGACCTACTTCTTTAGAGAACTTGATTGCCCTCTAGTGGAGTTAAAAGTTAATGCAGGCACCAAGGTTTTCCAATTCAGAGAACCAGGAAAGCGTATGAGCTTCGGGTTCTGGAAACATCTGGGTAACTGGCTAATTCCGGTTTGTTTTTTTTTTTTTCTTTGTCTGAAAATTTCTTGCATTTTTCATATAAGGTCACAGATCCTGTGACAACAGAATGATGTATGTTTTTCGAGGGCCAAAGAGGAAACTGATGTGCACCGGACTTAGGTATCAACAGCTTGGGGTGGCCACACCCAAAGCAGGTAGCCAGCTGCTCTGAGGCCAGCTTCTTTCAGCCTGCGTGAGCAAGGGGCTCCTGGGGTGGGGTGGAGTTATGGTCAGTTGGGATAAAAAACACCAGTGATTGATAAATCAGAAATTTTCCTAAAGATGCTGTGGATTTATCAGTAACAACAATCCTCAATTAATTATGTAATTGATTTGTCTCCCATTTCATTTTGAATTATACAAATTTACC
The DNA here is from genome assembly GCF_048773025.1 of Camelus bactrianus. Taxonomy (NCBI): domain Eukaryota; kingdom Metazoa; phylum Chordata; class Mammalia; order Artiodactyla; family Camelidae; genus Camelus; species Camelus bactrianus. Next base: position 18,934,665 of record NC_133567.1, on the reverse strand, counting down.
TTTAAAATTCTGCTTGATAACTGCTACTAGATATTCACAGAACTGAGTAACTATTTTGATCCTAAATCATAGGGAGGAAAGCCATTTAATTGTGTGAACTGGCTTTATGGCACTGTGAGAGGACATTTCTTGAATCTGATTAAAACGTAGCCGTTTGCAGCATTTCACCACTGAGAACAAGTTATCTGATGATAGACAGATTGTGCCAAATGATTAAATGCCTATCCCACGATCTATCCATTAATAATTTAAAAAAGACCATGAAAGTAAGTAAAAGTGCTTTTAATGTAACAAATAAAATTCTGCTAAAAATGTTAATGACTAAGGGCAGAGGCAATTGCTCTAACAATAAAAAACTCCCTTCTTCCTTAGAATAATTTACTACAAATCTTAAATCACGTCACAAAACCATGGTTAATTTTGACAAAATAAAGTTGTAGATTTTGATATGATAAACCATCCAATCTCAATTATTATCATTTAAAAATGTATTTTCTTTCAGAGAAATTTACCATGCATAGACAGTCGCTACCAGGTGTATTAATTTTATCATTATACCAGCTACCTGCTTAATGCTTACTTACTTCAGGCAAAGCATACTCACCTTGTATAAACTATATATATATGATTGAGTGATAAGCTACTGCTATTTCTCTTTTAATTTTATCCTGAAATTTTGACCAATTCCTCCTCTTTACACTCCTAGTTATTTATATATCCATTTAGAAGGTGCCCACTTCATTAGAGAAGATAACAGGGAATATTATATGCACGGAGTACAATCATGCTGAATACAATAATTGTTTAATGAATCAGGAAAAAGCACCCGCCCTGGTGGTTAATTGATTATGCTTTGCAACTGGAATGATTTCAAAATCCATTATTTTAATAATGCAGAGGCTGTGCTGCTTTTCATGATTTGCTTACTCATGGCAGAAAGGGCCCTTGCATTAGTCATATTTGGGGTGGGATTTTTATTAATAGGATAGTGGCTACCATCTTACGATCTAAGTTTTTATGCAGAATTGAGACAGTAGCAAGAATTAGCAATTGGAAGAACAGTTTCTAAATAAAAAGAAACAATTAAAATCGTGCATAACCTATATTTATATATTTATAGATCCAGTCTATGGAATACAAGGCGAAGATCATAATATTTTTAATATGTATATTTTCATCCATTGCAGCCACAAGCAAGTCTCTGAAGAGAACTTTCCAGCAATCGTTGGCTCACAAGCCCAGCCCTTAACAAGCACCTGCACTTATATCTGACCCACATGAACACACATAATCCTTACAGGAACCAAAAATACATTTGCTTTATAACCTAAAGTGCACAGGAGAGTGAATTCTTTTTTTTTTTTGGGGGGGGGCGGAAGAAAAGAAAAGTGAGTACAAGGGTTAATTCTTAATCAGGGCAATTCAAATCTTTTGAATGAATATGGCCACTGAGTCATGAAATAATAATAATAATTTAAAATAACAGCAATAACACTGATGATGATGAGTTTGCAGACGCCTTCCTGCAGCATAAACCTCTCGGTGGGGGTGCAGAGCAGAGAGCGAGATCGCCCCCATCCCCCGTTCTCAGAACCTTTCTGGACTTGCGGGCGAGCCGCGAATTTTGGGAAGTCGGGGTAGCTCAGGACACTGCGCAGAAACCTGTCTCCTGGGCTGCACCCGCGGGGGCTAGCGCCCAGCTCCCGGGAGGGGACCGCAGGGCGCGGCGCGGGGCTCTGCAGGGCTGGCTGCGCTCCACGCGCCGCCGGATCGCCATGTGCGCCCCCACCCGGCCAGCGGCTGTCGGGTCTGCGCCCCAGCTGGGAAGGGTGGGGTCGAGACGCCCCTCGCTAGAGGAGCAAGGGTCTCTCCTACGGAGACTATCCAAGGGGTCGCCACCCAGGAGAGCCTGGAGAACAGAACGTGGGCCGTGGGCTTTGGCTGGGGGAAAATAGCCCCAAGCTCCGGGAGCTGTGGGAGGGAGAGAAGAAAAACCCTCCCCGCACTCCTGGGAAGGGGTCACCTCTGCGGGCCTGTGGCCGGCTAGGGTGGGGCCGCGCCTTTGTGTGTCCGGGCGGGGCTCGAGCCAGCCTTTCTGCAGAGCCGCACACTTGTCTGGGAGGGGCTCGGCGCTGGGATCCGGAGCAACACCCAGTGTCTGCGCCCATCAAAGGGTGCCTGGGCTATTCTGAATTGCGGCGCTAGAAAAGGGGGCTCTAGGACTGCAGATCTCTCAACCCCTCCCCAATTCCCTTCCCTTGCCCTGCATCTGAGCCCGAGGTCTTCCGGGCTCCGCCTGGGAGGGTAGGGCAGGGCGGAGCTGTCCAAAGCGAGCCCTTTTCGCAGCTTTTCCCCTTATCCGCATCCCTCACTGGGTTCCGGGGAAGGGGTGCTTCCAGCTGCCACCCGATCTCGGACCCCTCCCTGCCTGTGCCCCTAGGGGGGACCGAGCGCCTAGCCACGGGGCACTGGAGGAGCAAGACGAATTAGGGATGGAGGCCCTGATCTGGAGCCTCGTTTGGTCTCTGTGTCTCGACTATCTGTCTGACACAGGCTGAGCCTATGAAAATTGCCGATTTTTGGCCCTGTGTGACCTACAAAAGAGATATTTCATTTGGCTCAATTAAAGACCTTGACCTCTTTTGCTTCTGTATTATTATACATACTCATATCTAGGTCCCAGAAGCTTTTCCCGAAAAAGATAGAATGAGTTCAAAGAAGCTTTTATCTGCGTCTTGCCCGAGCACCCCATGTAACGTGATTTTGAAAAGACTGTTAATCCACTTTTCCCCCTTCTCTCTGTAAAGCAGAACAATGAGGCCAGGGTGGGGAAGGCGAGGGCAACCGCCAGGTCCCACTCGGAAGCCGAGGCTGGGAGTCAGGAGCGCGAAGCGCGGGGCGTGGCGCTGCTGTCCCTCCAGGGCTGGGCTCCTGGGCGTCGCGCTGCGCTCCCCACCCGGCCCCCTTTCGGCTGAAGATGCTGCACCGGCTGGGGGGAGGGGTGAAGGCGCTGGCGCGGCTCCGCACAGGGTGGGGCCGTCCGCATTGTGTGCCCAGCGCTGCAGGTGCCTGCCCCCCCCCCCGGGACCGCCCGTCCTCACACAAAGAAACCCCACCCCAGCGCCTGCGAAACCGCTGTCCCTCCACCCCTCCCCAACCGCGCGCTTCCCCGCCCCTGCAGCTGCCCACCCGCGCCCTCTGTGCCCTCCCGACTTCCTCTCTCCTTCCCCTCCCTTTCCCTAAAACAAAGGAGTGTAGGTCCCCCCCGCCCCCGCCCCGCGCCCCCACCCCGCGGCACCGCGCCCCAGGACTAGCGGTTTTTCCGACCAGACAATACCATAAAATTTGCCCGGTTCTTTCACCCGCCTTCCTTGTCTCCACCCATCTTTCAAACAGCCTAGATGGGACCGCTTTGACTTTGCATTTTTCTCTTTCCTTTCTCCCACCCTCCTTCCTCTTCTCTATTTTCTTCCCCCCCCCCCTTTTTTAAAATAGAGAATAAAGAACGTTACAAAGCACTTTTACAAATGTCCCTTAACCCCATTTAAGTCTTACAGTTAAGGTAGCCCCTTCCCCCTACGACTGAGCCCTAATTTAAAATATGGAAACAGAATAAATTCTTTACCCACGGGAAGGAAACTTACCTGCCTCTACCTTAAAAAAAACTTCGCTTTAGATTTCCAAGGATCCCCTCTTTGCCCTCCCCAAACCCCAGAACTGTCCCCGTCCTTCCTGATTCTTATGTTCCCAATAACGTCTTTTTCTCTATAAAATATCTCTAAAATAGCTCTAAGAGAGAAGGGGAGAGGTGGGCTCCAGGTCGAGCCGAGGAAGAACGAGGCGCGATGCCTTACCCATTGCTGTTTTAGCCATTGTAGGGATGTGCAGAAGCTGAGCGGTGGCGAAGGCGGACAGTCCAGCTACAGCAGCGGAGAGAGCGAGAGAGAAGACTGAATAAGGCACTGAGTCTGCAGAGTGGGACCGTGCGAGAGAAAGAGCAAGAGGCAGGAGCCCATGAATAATTATCACTCAGAAGCTCAAGCAGATTGGCTCCCAAGGTCCCCTGACATGACTCCCGCAGAGTCAGAATCTCCAAGCATTAAATATTGATCGGCCAATGGTGCTGGAGTACAAAGTACCAGAATGCAGTTTGAAAAGGAAATCAGTCCTTCCCTGGCAGCTCCCCCCATTTTGGGGGCCTGGTAGTACAGTCCAAGTAGAGTGGAGCCTTAGCCTAGGAGCCTTCTAGGAGCTAGAACTGGGCTGTGCCTACCTGGGAGCCAGGAGGCTTGACTTGATTCACACATGTTTTGGTGCACAAATCGAAATTAAAAAAAAAAAAAGGAAAGAAATTCAGAGGCCTGAGAAGTCTTCACAACATGCTGGCTGTTGGAAACATCTGTTTAAACACTGTTTTTACTTGTTCATGTTTTCTCTTTCACCTTTGGCCATGTCCTTGGTAGATTTTTGTCTCCCAGGGTGACCCCATGTCTGGCTATGGTGGCAGCTCAGAGCAGAACTGCGCTATGATCCTTTGTCTCCTAGCACAGCTGGGCTCAGATGTCTCTGGACTCTTGAGGATCTCTCAGCAGAGCAAGGCCTGATGTTTTCTACTCTTGGCACAGAAGGAAGGGGCTGTCTGGGAATAAGAACAAGTAGTTATGGTCTACCTGGGGACTTTGTGGAAGAAGACGAGAGTTAGCCTCCTGTGCCTGGGTCCTGTCCATCTGGTAACAGGGCAGAACCAGGATGACTGTTGGCCTGGGCATTGGAGGACCCATGGGTGGGTGGCTGACATGCTGCCCTGGAGATGTAGGATTACATGGGTTGAAACCTCAGTGACCTTTCCAGGGCTCTAAGGAAAACCCTTTAGACAAGAATAGAGATGAAAGGCATGATCTGGAGCATGATTTTTTTCCTAAGATCCAGAGTCTCCACTGATATAAGACAAAGAAAGATTTGTTCATGTTTCAGGCTGAGCAGTGTGAGGATCTCTGAGACCAGCTGCAAAAAGTGACTTTACACTACAAACCAGATATTAATTAATTCATTCCTCCTCACTTAATGAATGCCATTCATTAATTCATTCTTTCTCCCTTGACTCCCATAAATATTCATTGGGCATTTACCATGTGCCAGGCTCTGAGGATACAGGAGTGAGAAAGATTTTAGGACTTGTTCTCATGGAGTTTTTAATCACTTAATTTAACACTTCTGTGACTTCGCTGAACCTTCCTCCAATCTAGGCCCATTCAGAAACTGTGGTTTTGACGTTTGAAAAATAAGGAAATAATCCCTAATTCCATTGCATTTGAAAACTAAAAGAATAGCACATTGTTGAAATCATGTACATGTACAAAACCCTGGCAAGTTTTTAATTTTATAGAAATGAGTAGAATTTTTCTCATGAATGGAATAAGTTCTTAGCAGCTTTCTATCAAACCACCTTTCAAAATGTCATGAGGCTAGAAGCCTCATGAATAATACGCAGTTTTGAAAGCATAAAACCATTTGAAAAATAACCGGGTACTCTCCTTGGTGCTGAAATAAATTTCTTCACCTCCTATTAACTTGTAAGACATTTTAACTCCGTGGACATCTTGCTGAATGATAAGAAGCTACTGAGTTCTGACCTGCTGAATCATAGGAAAAATAAAAGATAAAGTGGAGATCAATAAAATCATTTATTGAACAGGAAGACTGGAAGATATTTTTCCTGTCATTGCACAGATCTGTGACTATGACACAGCAAGAGAGCAACATGGAAGTTGGCAGGGTCTGGAAATAAATCCCCTTTTCTCCTTCTCTATGGGCATTTCCCACTTTCAATGTGAGAGCCAGTTCCCTCTGAGTGGAGTAGTTACCAGTCATGAGATGACAGATGGTCAGTTTGTCTGTGTGACTAATATCTTTAAAATATTCCTCTTCTCCCCACCACACCTTTTCCCCTCAGCTATGTGTCATCTCTATCTATTCTTTAGGTTTCTTGCAGAAGAAGATTCCTAAGTCACGGCATTAATGTCTTTGACAACTACCGTTGGCAGTTGAACAAGATCTGTTGCACTTTTGATCACTACAAGTAAAACAAAACAACACACACTTTACAGTCTAATCTCTCATTCTCTGGTGGACATTACTTACTGATGGATAGAAATGTGAGATGGAGGTCAGTGTGCACAGGAGCAGGTGTAAGATGTGTTTAATTTTTTTCTATTTCTTACTTTCTAGGTGCTAGCCACCTAACCTGAGTTACGTATGATTTTTAAATAATGGCAAGCAGGGGAGATGGTAGGTAAGTATGACTTACTATAGGATATAAAGACAGTAGTCTATCATCAACCGGCTAAGAAAAATTAAATTCAAAGAGCTGAGTTACATCAATTATTGTTTCTATTTTCTTCTAACGTAACAATGTCAGTCATGCATCTCAGCCTGAAAGGGTAGGGGCAAAATAGGGACTGAGAAATTATCTCATATTCAATAGTTTAATCATTATTCATTCATTTGTTCAGCTAATTCATTCATCCAGCAAATACTTAATGAAATTTCAGGCTTTTGTATTATGAAATCACCCAGGCTTCTCCTTAGTGTTTAAAAATTATAAATAAAGAAAATATAATCCCCACCTCTTTAAGATAATGTTATTAACTTTGGAGGATGAATATTATCCTGTATATCAGTTAGAGTACTTTTGGTTGCAAAGAATAGAAAAAAAACCAACCCAAATTGGCTTTGATAATAAAAGGGGATTTGTCAGCTCTTCTAATTACAGAGACTCAAGTGGGCTTCTGAGGTCTGAAGATGAGAATCAGCTTTCCCTGAAGCAAATGGTTTTGATGGGGATGGGTGGATACCCAAATTGAAGAATAGGTATTAGATCTGTACAGTGTAAATAAGGACAACATTACCTATCTTGCAGAATTTGTTGTAGACTGAAGAATTACCACGTGTAAACTGACTAAATCACCATACGTATTTGATAAATTGTAGCTACGATGTTTATGGCTTTCAATACGTTTAAATTTTTGAAGGGTTTTTTAAGGGTAGGAACTGAGTAGTGTATATCTTTATAGCCCTTTTAGTGCTTGGCTCCATAATTCACATGATAGATAGTCAGTAAATGCTTGTGAAATAACAACAACAGCAATAATAATTTTCAACACTATTGAAAATAACTTAAGGTGATTGAACCCAATGAAGCCATAGCGATGCTTCCAACCACCCTTCTTTGTTTAGCGCATCTTGGGAAAGGATCCTAAGCTGTTTACTATTGTTTCTTTTTTAAAATTTTTATTTATTTGTTATTGCATTACTTAATTATTTTTTATTTTTGTGGGGAGGTAACTAGGTTTATTTATTTTTAGAGGAGGTACTGGGGATTGAACCCAGGACCTCGTGCTTGCTAAGCACACGCTCGACCTCTTGGGCTATACCCTCCCCCTGTTTCTTTACTTGTATCCTGCCTCATTTCCAAAAGGACATAGGGGGATAAAGCTTATGTCAGTAGAGGGCCCTTATTAATTTTTAAAATCTTTAACAGCAGTTAAAGGAAGTTGCGGAAATCAAAGACAAGCTAGCAGAGATTTTAATTACTGTGGGTTTCAATGTGTTGTGTGTTATCTCTGCAAGGAGGCCTGAGGTGTTGATGTCTTTCCAAACTGGAGAGGAACAGTTGCTTTGGAGGATTAGCTGATGTCATCTAATACAGTCATATGATTTTCTGCTAATAATAATCAAGTGTTTGGGGAAAAATTTTAAACTGATTATTAAAAGTTAGTGAGATATGAAAAATATTGTTAGAATTGAATTATTTTGATCTGACCTCAGTTGATTATCAAGGAAGTTTATTAAAAAAAAAAAAGCCAAGAATTGTTTTAGGTGGTGGGAACTGCAGTAAAAGCTGAAGATATCTAGAGATGCATCTAAAATAGCAACATATGAAAAAAGTTAATTGACTAAGATTTTGATTATTTTGCCATATTTAAACACTTATAGATTAATAAAAAAAATAAGAAGGATCAGTGTCTCTTAATAGAACCATCCAATATGGTTTATTTAAAAGGAAAGTCATTCTAAGGAGAAAGTTAGTGTTCCTTATTAACAGTGAAATCTACATTGTTCAGGAATTTTTCCAATGATTTGCAGTTGATTCTGTCGTGGAGAATGAACTTACGTTATTATTTTCCTCTTAGATTAGTTATTAAAAATGAAGACTGCTTAGTTAATTATGATCTCTTTTTTTGTACCTAGGGTTTTCTTTATGTCCAAATGAGATCTAATGACCATATTAGTCATTAGAATAATTTACCAGAAGCAAAGTGACTTACTGAAATTAGTTAAGTCCTATTGATGATTTTATAATTGAACGTCTCTGGAAATGAACTTGCCCTAATCATAAGAAGGACTTGATATAAATTTAAGAAGTTGAATCCTTACATTAAATTGGTAATGTTGAAAAACTATTTGCTATCTTGGCAGCAACTACAATAACATTTTCCTTCTTTCTGTGAGTTGATTTACAGCTTGAGTCCAAAGAGAGCATTAGCTGGATACCACGGAAGCTGGGAAGTTGATGCCCCTTGGGATTCCACTCAGCATTTTAGCTTACAATACTCGAGTGAGAACACAATGGAGACAATATTGAAGTGCCCGGAAGAGAAATCTCGGAGAAGTGTGACTCACTCCATTTATCCCAACGGCCTTATTTTACTTTTTAAATAAAAGGCACAATATAAGTATTGCACTATACATATAGTTAACATTAGTTACCTAAGAACTTTGTTTTATTTAAATCACATCTGGAAGGAGGAGGCGGGGCACTCAGGAAAGAGAAAAGCAAAAGCATTTCATTGTACTGCTTTCCAGAGATACTTTTCCATTAATCATTTATTAACTCATTCTCTGACCCTCTGAACTTCCTCCACCCATATCCTACTTTATTATCAGATGGACTTGAATTAATAGATGTAGGTAGAATTTTTAAAAGGCCATTTCATCAAATATTCAATTTGACAGTAACATCAGCCTTGAGTTCCACTACAGATAATAAAAATCTCATCTTTTTTTCACACCTTGATTGACTCTTCTCCCCACCCCCCAATTTCTTCCTCAATCATAGGGTAAATAATTACATCTGACTTTTCAGCAATTCAGGTCCACGACAGTGAAGCAATGTGCAGATTATGCAGCAAATGGTGCCTATTGTGACAGAAAAAAAAATTTCCCACAGATTTGCTATTTGGCTTTATTTAGAATGTGCAGGAAATGTCTTCTTTTGGAAGGAGGATTTCAAAAACTTGTGCATGCATTTTATATTATCAAAGCTAAGGACATTTTTGTGATGAACAGTTTCAAATGGGCACAAAAGAAGAGAGAGAAAATAACAAACTAGTATCAATCAAGTTAAAAAGTTATCAAGATTTCCTTGCTTTATTTTTTCTTTATTTTCCCACCTCTGTTAAAATCTTTATGGGGAAACAAACACCACTTAAATTTGCTCTTACGTACTTAAATATCTCTAAAATATATGAAACTTTTCTTACATAAATGCAGTTCTATTATTACACTTAACAATTTTAATAATTCATTGGTATCATCTAATACCTGGCCCATAATTTTCATAATTGTCTCAAAAATGCCTTTTTACAGTTTGTTTGAGATGGTGCGTGCATTCTATTCAGTTTTATGTTTCTCAAATCCCTTTTTTTCCCCTCAAATTCTCTTTTAATCTGGAGCAGACCTCCTTTCATTTAAACAATTCCTGCCAGTGAGCTATTGCACAAATGGGGTCACTTGTCTTATGAACTTTCTCACATTCCGGAAGTACCTGTTTGTTTCCATGTGGTCGCTCAAATTCTCCCTGTGTTTCTTGTAAATGGAAGTCAACTTTCTAGTCTTGATTAGACTCAAGATCGTCTTGTCAAAGAATAATGCAGCTCTATTCAGTTTAATTAAAAGCACAGCTGACCTTTCCTCACATGTGATGGAACCCCATCATGGCTCCAAGGCAAGGAGTGGTTTATAGAAGCAAAACCCACAGCATCTGAGGAACAGTGAAATATTATTTTTTTGTGAAAGGATTCCTTAACATTTATCAGGGGAACAATTTCCTCAAAGCAAGGTGGCATTTATCAGGAATGGGCAGCTGTCAGGGAAGGCAACTTTAGGTATTTATGAGTTTTCTGAGAAATCCTGTGGCTGAAAGTGGTATGTTTGGTTTCAGGGTATGGTTCTCACTGGACTCTTGGCTGGACTTCTGCTGAACTCTCCTCCTTAGTGAAGGTAAGACCACACTGTTTCCCTGTTAGAATAACTTTGTCCTGCTTCTGGTCAAAGTCAGCTGAGTGAACCATGGTGGCTTCAGCCTTTTTGATGCCGTAGCATCAGCTGTGTGTCAGCCTGGCACAGTGGCTTAGTGGCAGTAGAATAATTTTTAAGCATCAGCACATCATTTGGTAAAAGTGACAAGATATGAATCATAAGCATCAAAAGAAATACTTGGAATCCCACTGTTTGTACTTAGTTTTTGATTGGCTTGGAACCAACTAGGAGTATAAGTCCCATGGATCAGTTTGGCCAACTTTAAAAATTGTTGTGCCTATTCTATGATCTTCTTCAGTCCTTTTCAAGACTGTATAATATTTAATTTACCATAATTTATTTAACCAGTCCCTACTGATGAACTTTGAGTTGTTTCCACATTTAGTATTAAAAATAATTCTGCAAAGAATAACATTGTACATTACAAAATTCATAACTTGCCATTTCTTGACAAATACCTAAAAGTGGAATTCCTTTCACATATTGTCAAGTGAAACACATCCTTGAATTTGGCTATAGATAGCTTATGCCAGGTCTTCTTTAAATGCAAATAGAGGAAAAACCAGAGCAAAATTTCCAAGACACTATCCTGTGCCACACAAAGATGTGTAAGACACAGACTTTGTAATTAGGAGCTTGCAGTTTAATGAGAGAGATGGATATCCAAAAAGACTATTTCAGTGTGTTTTCAAATATAAAGCATTTGCAAAGATCTATATGCAGACTCGGAGTCTTCAAAAACAAGATGGACAGAAACTATGCAGGCAAAATAATTATATTTATTTTACGTCTATTCCTTGACTATTATTGGTCTTGTTTGTTCTAATCCTTATTTGCAAAGTAGCCCCAGAAGACTAACGAATCAAGCTGAGTAGATTAAAAGCAAAATGTAAATAAGGAGAGAAAATTACTCATGTGAAAGGCAGAATACAAGGCTAATTAATACATTCTTTGGGTTCTAGTGAAAAAGGAACTCTGCAGTTCATATTTAAAATCAGGGTACTTTATGAAAACAAAGAAACTTTGAATTCTCTCCATATTCAGTATCTGAATGTTTTCCCACTTAGGCTGCATGAGGTTTCCCCCACTTGGTGAATCATTATGCCCAGGGGCCCCCAATGCTAGATTAGATGGAATACTTTTTTACCACGTAGTCACCTGGACTTGCTTTCTGCCTGAGGTTTTTAACTCCCCCTCCTTTTCTAGAGGCTTAAGAAGGTCTATTATTATTAGGAAAGGACAGTTCTAATTTTCCGCTAAAAAGCTCAGTTAAAGATCAATGTTATTCCTTCCTACTTGGCATTTGAGTGATTAGAAAAACTTCTCCTCACTTGTTAGATGCTGAGGAAACTAACCGAAAGGGGGAATCCTGGGACAAAGGCACATGAGCCTGTTTCCTCACTGGAGAAGCTGTTCAGGAAGAACTGCAGGTAAATTAATTTCTCCTTCAAATAAATGTCAGTCCAGACTAGTACTATGTATTGCAATGCTGCCCTGGGGAGAGAGGAGAAAGAAAAGAATGTTAAGGAGATGTCTTGGCTAATAGCCTTACGTGAGAAATAACCTGCCATTTCTCAATCAACGTCATTTCCATGTCCTGCAAGGAAATTATTTATGGGCAGGGGTTATCTGGCAATTCATACATCGTTTTGATCCACATCTGCCCTCTAGGTTTGGCCAGATGGGTTTAAGAGATTTAATTTAAAAAAAGTATCACTTTCTGCTGCTCCTTTGCAGTTTGGTTGACCTCCCAGGCTGAGGTTGTATTTGTATTCATGGACTTACTGTATTTTCTTCCTTCACGCCAGGTAGAGGGGAGTACTTGAACACATATCATGAGGCATAATAAAATCATAAGCATTAGAGATGGAAAGAAATATGAAATTGACCACCTAGCTACAAAATAGGACTTACATTCCAATATACTCTCATCAGAAGAAGACACAGAAGCCTGTTTCTCAACAGCTTCCAATTCTTTTTGATTTTTAACTCATCAGATAGATGAAGTATAACCATTTCATATTAATAAGTGTACATTTTTGAGATTTACCTTGTAGTAGTCATCGTGGGCTTAATCTATACATTACTTAATTTGATTTAATCCTCAGGACAACTTTATATGATAGATACTATATCATTTTACAGGCGTGGAATCTAAGGGCTAGGAGAGCCTAATAATTTGTGCAAAGTGACAAAACCACTAAGATTTGGGCCCAAGTCTACCTGATTCCAAAACACGTGTCCTTAGTAACTATGCTTTCTCTGTGTGGAAACTAAAAAAAAATATTTTGGATTTAGAACATTATTTTAGAGTTTATATATATATGTTAGAAATTTGATGTGCTATCTTGGGGAATAATGAGAAGGGGTCATGACCAAGGATTTGAAGTCTGGGCACGAATTTCTATGGCAGAATATGTGGATTCTAACCATCTATATTTATTTAGCTCTGTGTATATGAGTGAATAAATGGGGTATTAAATGTTTAACCAAGAAATTATTATTTATACATGCACAGTTATGGACATACACAGAAATTCCTTAGCTGGTTGATGGGATTGCTGCATGCATGTTCCTGCTTATCGGGAGCCGAGTACACCATTTCCTGTGGGATTGATGTTATTCATCATGTTTATGTATTAAGACTAATCCGTAGAAAGCCCATAATTTTATTTGTTTTTTGTGGTCACATCCTCAGACTCATGAATGCTGCCTGGAATATAGTAGACAATAAAAAGACATTTTGTTGAATAAATGAGTGAAAGAAACTGAAGAATACCACTAATCCCATTAAAGATGTAATTGTTATTTTTATTATTATAACCATTGGAGGATACATTCAGAATTCTAGCTTGGGATGTCAGTAATTTATCTCTCCTCCCTCCTTTCCTGAATACACAAAGGTCTGAGTGGAGACCCTTCATCTAGTTACTAATTTATTTTGCACAATTTGGGAAGAGGTCTCCAGTAGGCTTGGGATCATTGCTTTAGAATGAAGGGCTGAGAAGGGGACCCTGGAGGCTGGGGGCGGAGGCTTAAGGAAGAGGATCTTGAAGAGGTGTAGGGGTGTGTGGCAGGGATGTGAGGACAGGTTAGTGTGTAGAAGGAAGGGAGGAAGGGAAATCTTCACTGATGATGATGTAGAAAGAACTCCTGCAGCCTGATGTGTGTGTGTGTGTGTGTGTGATGGGAAAATACAATTTTTATTGTAGAGTTATCATAGGAATCAATCCATTCCTAGCCACAGCATAAGTATATGCATTCAAACTTCAAATCTCAAACCATTCATAAGGAGCAATCTTCAAAAGAGACAGGAGATTCAGCCATACCAGACCAACAGGATTTGGGAGTCAGGGAAATTGCGTTTAGCATAAAACTGAGGAAAATGTAGCTCTTACTCTATTTTTGATTCATTTGTATTTCTTGAGAAGAGCTACTTATAAGCAAATGATGTTTTGTGAAGCAAAAAAAGTCCAAGGAAAAAAGAACACTTCCATAGAAATGCTTGGAAGTAGGTTTGCGTTTCTTTTTGCAATATCAGTCATTATTGACACCAAAAATACTAGCAACTCTGGAAGAAATGGAAGGCATTTCATTTCTCTCCCAGTCCACATGTGCTTCCCAGAAGACCTTATTAGACTTGGAAAAACTAACGAGAATGAGGTCAAAGCAGGGAAAGGCTGTTGCCTCTGCAGTAGGAAAGGGGACTCACCCCAGAAGTGGAAGGGAATAAAATGGAGCCCTTGAAGAAACTGACTCCCTGATGAGCCTCTGTATCAGAGAACTGAGTAGGTCGTAGGGGAGGCCCCCTGCCAAGCAAGACAGCGCCCGTCTGGCTGCGCACCCTTGTCAGGACTGCTTCAGTTTTTTAAGCAAGTTCGTCACTTGGCGCAGCTTCCGGGAGAGAAGTCTGCCATTGCTCCTGAGTGGAATTACTGATCAGGAAAACTTGTGAGACATCTTTCTAATTCATGCTCAGATTAAAAAAAAAAAAAAAAAAAAAAAAAAAACCTCTCTGGTAGGGAAGGAGGAAAGCCCTGTGTGAGTCTCTTATCTGAGTAACTTCTGGTTTGGGGCCCAAGTTGGTGGCGTGCTCTCTCATGACAACTACATGCATTGTGAGCCATTTTAGGGAGAAAGCTCAGCCTGGGAATGTGAGATGCCTGACCTGGTGCCCTCCCTTCCCAGCTCTCCAGTTCCCATGGCAGCAGCTCCCACACCAGAGAGGAGAGGGTCACCTTGGTCTCTGCGTCATTTCTGCTTCTAGTATGTTGCAGGGAGCTTTAGAAAATTCTAGGCCTGGAGACCAACCTTAGTCACCTTCCTGATGGGCAGGCCTTTTTCGTTTCTAGTAACCAAGCTCTTGCCTGCTTCCTGTGGGCAGCTCACTGCCTTCTTTCAGTAGCCAAATCCTAGGCATAGCTCTGTCTATCCTGGTTCTCCTGTAATACTGCAGCCTTGCCTCATACCGTCTCAACTCTCCCAGGGATCGGAGTGCATGCCCTGAATCACAGCCACCTTGACCGGGTCCTTGCTTCCTGCTGATCAGCTTGCTGACTGCACGACTTCCTGGGCACCATGCTCCTGGGCTGGGGCCACCTCTGAAGCCGGCTGTGTTGGGAATGTAAGGCCCATGAAAGCAGAGATCCCTTCTGTCTTGTTCAGCATTATATCTCTAGGGTCCCAAATGGTGCCTCGCATGTACTTGGTGTCTAATAAGTTGTTTGTTTGTTTTTTTTGTTTTTGCTATTAATATCTGCTCTAGGCATCTGTGTTGCCCCAACTAATCCATCTTATCTAATTCTGGATGTCTGAGGTCTGACCCTCCCTCCCTGATTGATTCCCAATACTGACATCTGTAATTTAGTTGGAGTCCCACACTGATTATTATTCATAGGAATACTTAGCACTTTTCATCATCAAAATGTCTTCTAATTTTAGTTAATTAATCAACCACAGATTTGTATGGAGATGACTATAAAATCTGATGTGTGGTGGTAAATCATTGTAAAGTAGCATGACAGTTTATATGGAAAGAGATGAGAGTGAAGTTTCTTTCAGATTAACTATTGTTGGGAAGTCAACCTGAAGAGCCTGGTGTCCCCATAGTTCCCCAGATCACCTTTGTACAATGAGTCAGGGGTACCTGGCTTCAATCTTGAGCCCATCAATTCCTGCCTGACTATCGTGGGCAGGACTTCTCACCTGTCATCTCAGCATCCTTGTATGTGAAATGAGGGTGATGCTAGTACCTACATCAGAAAGCTGTGAAGATTAATGCAGAACACCGAAAACTGCACTTGGTACAAAGGGAGGGTTCAACCTATAACTAACAACCGTGCAACTCCATAAAATTGCTAGTTAAATCAGAAAGGTGACAGGTCCTGAAATTTTGAAGCAGTGGAAATTTACTTTTTGATGCAGTTCAAAGAGTGGGAAGGCTGTGGAGCCAGAGGACCAGGGCTTCCTCTTCTCGTGAGATGGATGAATTTGGACAAACTGACTGAGTCACAGGAATGCAATGGAATAAAGCTGCTCGGAACTTGGTCTCATATCCTGGCATCTATATCTGTATCTTCCTAATCTATAAAGTGTGCATATGAGGAATTACTTTTCAGAAAGTATTAATCAAGACAATGTTTACAAAGCTTAGGGCCCAGCAAATGGTAGGTACTTGATAAGTAGTTATTATTTTGGAAAAATAAAAATATTTTTAGTGCTTAATATCATGTATAGAGTTAGATCTAAAGACATTTTAGTTAATGAAAATTGAAACATACCTACCTTGGATTTTAAGTGAAACAATAATGTTTAGAGCTTGAAGGTCTGAAGATAATTTCTACTTTATTAAAAAAAAAAAAAGGCAAAATGATTTTCAGAAAAAGGACATTTTCCTCCAGTTCTCCCTTTTTTTCCTTCTCTGAATCTTTGGAAGTCTGCTTCACTTGAGTCCCTCAGTCTACTGATATGCAGATTAGGTTTCTTTATTCTATTTTGGAGTTTTCCAATGCAAAACTCCTTTCTTTGGTAAAAATCTCATTGCCCTTGAACTTGGATCTTTTTCCCCTTTCCATCTGTATTTCTTGACATCATTATTACCACCTTCCATCATTTAATTTTGGGTTCGCATTCCTTTTATTTGTGTTCACTCTCTGCATCTTGATTGCCACCTCTCTCCACTCATTTCTGCCAGCTTTGAAATGTGCCCTGGCACCCGCCCAGGCCCAGGGCAGACCAATGCCATCACATGAGTGACTGCAGAAAGCCTTGCATGGAGTTGTCTTAGAGTTTCAGAGGGGGTCTATGGCCAGGCAGCTAGGGAAGGTTATACATGAGAGAGCTCATTGGCCTAGGTGACGTCTTAAAGTCTCAGTCTTTGTCTAACTCAGAAGAGCTGGGCAATGCCATCAGATGTCTTTTTTACCATTGCCCTTATTGTGATAAGTGCATCACATGAAAAAAGGAATTTATGCCATTGTGTCTTTGTAGGAAAGGAGAGAGAGGGTAAAAAGGCATATTTTGGTAGTTTATAGGGCAAAGAAGTGTATGGAGGAAAAAAATACATCCTTACAATGTTAGTAAACAATTTTTATTTATTTCAAAAGTGTTCAGAATTGCCATAAAGTTCTTTTTAAGAAAAAATATAATTTTTGGCTTTTATATTAATAAAGTATAGAATTATTGTGTTTCCCCCATCAACATCTCATTCCTTCAATTTAAACCAAGTGCACAGATACAAATGTTGACATAGGTTATTTCCAACTTCAGTCCCCTCGGAAGAAGATCAACTAGCCGCTATCCATTGACAAGACACCACTGTGAAAATCCCAGAAATCCAGCGGTGAGGCAGAAGCACCCACTTCAAAGCACAGAGATCCAGAAGGACCCAACCTTCTCTTGGGAGGGGAGGAGGAGCGGCTACACTCTGACTGCATTGCCCCTCCCCTGGGACTGCACCGCGACACACCAAGGGGCCTCTCTGGGCCTCTGGGTTCTCCACTGGGGAAAACAAACAGCCCAACGTGGACGTCCAGCTTCTTTATCATTGCTTGGTGCTTCCCAAGAAGCCCAGGGAAACCTGCACGGCTTGACTACTGAGAATCAGATAGAAACAGAGGATGGAAGAACTTACAGCAGCCAGCGCTGTCCCTGTTAGAGTGGCTACTATCAAAAAGACAAGGAGTGACAAAAATATGGGGAAAGGGAACCCTCGTGTACTGTTGGTGGAAATGTAAATTGGTGCAGCCACTATGGACAATAATATGGAAGTTCCTCAAAAAATTAAACATGGAACTACCATATGATTCAGCAATTCCACTGGAGTATATATCCTGAGAAAATAAAATCACTGTCTTGAAGAGATATCTGCACCCCTATGTTGATTGCAGCATTACTTACAGTAGGCAAGTCATGGAAACAACCTGTGTCTGTTGACAGGTGAATGGATAAAGAAAAGGCGAATGGAAAGAAAATAATGAATAGAATATATATATATTTGAAATTTTTTATTGAAGTAGAGCTGACTTACAATGTTGGTTTCAGGTGTACAGCAAAGTGATTCAGTTGTACATATACGTACATATAAGTAATGAATAGGGCATTGTTCAGCCATAAAAAGGAAGGAAATCCTGCCATTTGCAACAACACAGATGAGCCTTGAGGACAGTATGTTAAGTAAAATAAGTCAGGCAGAGAAAGACAAATACTGTCTGAACTCACTTATATGTGGAATCTAAAAAAAACTACGACTCAAAAACAGAACCAATTGGTGGTCGCCAGGTAAGAGGTGAGAGGGGAAAATGGGGGAAGGCGGTCAAAGGGTAAAAACTCCCAATTGTAAGATGAGCGAGTTCTGGGGATAGAATGTACAGCATGGTGACGTAGTTAACAAGAGTGTACCGTATTTTTGAAAGTTGCTAATATTAAACTGACAATATTAAACTGACAAGAACAGATACTACACTTGATCTTAGCCAAAAGACCGAGAAGCGACTACCTCCAAACTTCTTTAAATCCTCCTTTTCTCCCATTGAACTGCTCAGTTCAGCTTGACAACCCAGTACCTAATCTCCACAGAGCCCACTGTCCCTTCCCCACCCCACCCCACTTTCATTCTCAAGTTCAGAGATTTTATTTCCTAGTCCCTGTTTCCTACACATCTGAGCTCTTTATTATGAAAATTGACTTAACCTCTTTGCTAAACTGTTGCCTTCTCCTAAGAATACACATATTCTAAATCTGTTCAATTTGCTAGCCCCCCTGTAGCTTTTGAGCACTGGAAATGTGGCTAAGCCAATTTGAGATATGAGGCAAGTGTATACACACTAAATTTCAAAGACTAAGTATGAAAAAAGTATGTAAACTATCTCCTTAATAATTTTAAAAATTGATTGCATATTGAAATGATAATATTTTGAAATTATTGGGTTAAATAAAATATATGATTAAAATAAAAAAAAACCAGGTGCACAGCATTCACCTTCATATAACATTTCTGAGAGCTTGACGTGAGAAAAACTTTGCTTTTATTATGTAGTATTTTAAATATTCAAACTCTTTTTCTTCTAGCTCACGAGCTCATCATTTTTCACGTTTTCATTGTCGCCTCAATGAATGAACTTATTTCATTGCCACCAGGAGAAAAAAAGACCTTTATTACACTACAGAATCAAAAAAGATTATGAATAATTATTCATATAAGCTACATCTGCAAGGCAATTAGAAGGAGCCACTTTTGTTTTTTAACATCTCTGCGAGATTCCTCCTCTGACTCTGCTATTACAGGTCGATGCTTCCAAATATGAAAAAATAGAAATAACCTGATTTTCAAATGGAAAAAGATACAGAGAAATGCTGCCTAAAAAAGAGTCAAATATCCACTCAAGTGCATTATTACGAAGTGTATCTTGTTTTATTCTTTTTCTTCCTAACCTTATCCCAGGCTAAACTGAGAAGTAGGCAATGCTTGCTCTTAGCATCCTTTCTGAGCCACCTTATTCTGTCGCATTCATCTGTATGGTCCTCAGGCTACTTGGGGAGGGTCCTCCACTAAGTGCAACACTTGGTTCCTCCTTCCTAGATGGTATCCCAGATCAGCTCGTTAGCGCAT
Source organism: Camelus bactrianus (assembly GCF_048773025.1). Lineage (NCBI taxonomy): Eukaryota > Metazoa > Chordata > Mammalia > Artiodactyla > Camelidae > Camelus > Camelus bactrianus. The sequence continues at coordinate 18,915,236 of NC_133567.1, read as the reverse complement.
GTATGCAGAAGGTCATATCTGCAAATGACCTACCATAGCTAGGAAAAAATGATGTATGATTTTTAAAACACAGAGACATCCAAATGACAAATATCCCTAGGATAAAAAATAGCACAGAGAAAAAGAATGGATGGTTATAAAATTAATTGAAACATTTATTCTAAGCATTAAGCAAATATAAATTTAAGTAAACGTTGTCTTAATATCATTCAAATCTTGCCTTTTTTTTTTTCAAAATGGTTTTATTCATTAGGAAAGATTATATTAAACATCATTTAAATATTCAAGCCCTGAGGCACACCAGGTCATGAATTGTATTAATTTGCACAAAATGAAAGTTTGCGTAAATGGCCAAACATAGTTTCCATCCTAGAATATTTTATCATAATTATGAAAGATCGTATTCAAGTGCTAGTGGATGGCTTGAAGAAACTGGAAACATATCACCAGTTCAGTGCTCTGACTGTGAAATGAGCAGTATTTACTCTTGAAAACTTCACTCAAGTAATGAGGCACATTAATTCTGAGCAGTGTTTCAGTTATTGCTCTGAATTTAATCTGATCTTTTAATTCTTCTCTGCCTATAAAAAATTCATGGACTGGGTTTGATGTATCCCCTGTTTCTGGTAAGCACATACCTTGCTTCTAATTTGAGATATAGCTAAGAACAAGACAGGGCAGGGGAAAATGCTTGATCTTGCTATAAAGTACAAAGTACATGACCAGAGAGAGCTCATTAAAGTCAGAAAACACCTTATGTGAAATTTTGTGAGAGTCTCTGACTAACTCTACTCTTGTGATAGTCTACTTTGGAATTCAAATACTACAAAAAATACTCATTTTTTCCCTCTGTACTTCCCTGAGCTCTGAGATCACTCATTTCTGTCTCTGGTTCATCCTCTCTTTTCCTGCTTTTTCCACACCTCAAAACTCCTTCAAGTTCAGCCTACCCATGCCTGGCCCTTAACTATCCTCTCTTGTGTTTTATTTTTTTTTTTATTATTATTTTTTTAATGTAAGCTTTAGCTCACTGCTAGAGATTTTCCTTGAGACTTTCTTTACTCTTTCAATGGAAATGTGGCTTCCTCAAATAGCACTATAGATGTAGATATGGATGTGGATATAGATGATAGACTGTTGCCTTCTTTTGTGATTTTTGTGAACTCAGAAAAGCTCCACCTGTTCTCAGCATTTCAGTGCCTTTTGCATTTCAACTATGTCCTGCCTTTGCTTCATTTGGACATTGGGTCCATTCTACTGTTCACATTACTCTCTTCCTATTTCTTATCTCCCACTAAGCAAATAGCAACTTGAATATTCACATTGAACATAAGATGCCAAACCAAAGTTCCTTACTCAACATACTACCAGTGACCTTAACTTCCACTTCCTAATGCTATTCTTATTACTCTCACATCCTGGATTTTGTCATTACCAACCCAGCTCCAATCATTGCATAGATTGCTGACTTGTTGTTATCTGACACTGAGCTGACATTTTTTTTTGGTTACAGTTGCTACATCTTAGTCACTTTTTTCAGGAACAAGCATTTTCTCTCTCCTCCTTTGTCCCCTTTGCACAGGTTGGTGCAGTAGACAGAGTAGGAGGCGGAAGGTCTGAGTCTCTGTCTTCTTCCACCACGAGGTAGCTGAGTGACCTTAGTTCACTTCTTTGGTTTTCAGCTTCTTTTTTTGTACAATGGAAACAAAATAAAAACCTATTTCACAGGCTGAAGTGAATTCTCAGTGGACTGAGTTGAAGTTCTGGTGAAGATTATTGAACCTATAAATCATCTTGAAGTTGTTGTTTGTGGTTGCAATCACAAGGGAAATATTTTTAACCAAGCACCATAACGAGCAGTCACCAAGCATGCCCAGTCATCTTGTAACTGTAAAATGATGACATGTTCATAGGCATGTGATAGGGAAGTTCGTCAAGAAGACGTGACCACTGGTTTGACCTGTAGGCTGGACCTGGCATTGGAAGGCTGCTCACTCCACCCCTGCCCCCATCCTTGGAATGCGTGCTCCACTTGCCTTTCCTGAGCTAGGAGCTACCCAAGGACACAGCCTTGAGATAGTAATGTGGTGTTGCAACCATCTGGACTATGTATGTGACTGAACGTTTTAAAGCCTCTCTGTAAACTTACAAGATTTGGAAGTGGGTGCAGAAATCTACTTGTCTTGAGGCTGCCCAAGACAAGTCGTGTAGGTCGATCCCCCCTGCCACCTACCAGTCTGGAGCAACCTGCCTCTTTCTTCCGCCTCACCTGAGCCTCCGTGTCCAGGAGCAAATTCCAGATATGTCCCTGGAAACTTTTGAGGAGGAGCATATGGAAAGTTCTAGGAGGTCTGACCAATGCAAATCTACTACACAGCCTTCGGTGAGTAATAAATGAGCTACTATTTGGAAAACATTTTGGCACATGGATTTATTTACCTCTTTGCCTTTCTGTGGTATCATTTCTCGGATTTGCTTTATCTGCTTTTGCATCTAGCTCACAGAATATTGCTGAAAAAGTCATTTAGTGGTGAAATGATTTATTACGCTGAAGATTTATGACATCTAATTTCAGCTGGGCTTCCACCATCACTCCTTTCTTTTCTTGTTTCTCTCATAGATCACTCTCCCTGACCTGTCATCCTTCTCTCCCTAGGCTCCTAGTACCATCTTCTCTCTTCATTTCAGTCCAGCTCATCTCACAAAGTAGACTTATGTCTTTTAACTGGACTTAGCAGCTATGAGAACTTTGTTTTAAATTAATGGTGTATCATTCATTACTATTCCTTCCAAGGTGAATCACAGAGGCAAATTTGAGTCTTTTGCCTTTTAATTCTATTTGCCTTTAATTCAGTTTAATTCAATTCCTTTGCACCTCCAATTACTTGCTCAATCCTATTTTCTTTCCTATTTTTCTTATTAAAATTTGTGCTATTGCCCTAGGTCCAGTTCTCATCATCAAAATCTGAGTGTCCGCAATGAGTCCTACCTATTTCTTATCCAGTTCATCTTGCACATTTCTCTCAACCTAGATTTTTCTCCAGAGCCAGGCCTCTTGGCAACACACCCACCCTATCCTGGTCCCAAATATTACATACACTACTCAGCTTCCATTACTGCATGGAACTATGGAAAAATCACCAAAGTTTTCACAAAACACTGAGCCAATTGCATAAATCTTCCTGAGAAAACAACTTGTTTTGATTAAAGGAGGGAAGGTGTACTTCCAAGGAATGAGACTCATGGAATAGTCTAGCTTCCAATCTTACACAGTGGTTGTAGAAACCATGGGGTGAGTCAGGAAAGAGGTATTTGGATACAAAATTCACTTTTAAGTTCTGACTACTTGATTTTCAGATGGTTTAAAGGAAGTTTTTGCTTTCATCATCCAAGAGTTCTCCATGAAACAGTTGTCTGTAAGAAGTCTGATGCCAAGAAAGATTGAATACATTGGCACTGAAAATGGCTCACTCCCTGAGAGGTTATTGCCATCAGTAACCCATATTATCATTAGAGAAACTTAAATATTTCTTTATTCATTAATTCTTTATTAATCAAGATATTTTGTGTGTGCCTATTACATGTCAAGCACAGAGCCAGTTCGTGACAAAATCAAAGTCCGTATCAGGTCTTATATATCAAAGCCCACGTGTGTTAGACCACAGCCTGAGGCCTTTTCCTAAGCACATGCCCAGGGTGAAAATATTTTGCTCTGTTTCATTGAAGAGTAATAAAGTGATTTCTAAACCATAGTAATCATAACTTCAAATGAAAGCAGTCAGATTCACAAAGCCTGCATACTTAGGGCAACTAACACTTTTGATTCTCGGGCAATTATGGATGGAACAAAGGACAATAGATCATCTCACTCTATGATCCTCTGAGATGGTTCCAGGGACATTTTCAGTGCTCTCCATGGAGCAAAGATCTGAAAGCTTCTTTGTAAACATAGATTCTTATGAGACTCTGAGATCAAGTTCAGATGAATGCAGTTTAGGTTCATGAACGTGTAATATTGTTTTGAGTGCTTTTGATAATTAACACACAAACAGGCACAGATGTAAGGCCTAGTCTCTGATTTCAAGGAGGTGAGAGTCTGGTTGGGAATAAAGGGCACATACAAGTGAAACAGTAAGCAACAGTACCAAATTCTATTAATTAAAATAATGTGTGATGTCCCAGGAGAAGATAGGCCGATAGAGCCAAATAAACTACAGAAGTAGAACAAAGTATGTTAGAGAATTTAGCACAGAAAAAGGTCAAATTTCAATTTCTAAGAAAAAATGGGCTTTCTCTACTATTAAAAGTAGAATTGGGAATTTTGTCAGGGAACTGAAAAATAAAAAGTATCTGACAAATTAGAAAATAATGCAAAAAAAAAACATTATTAAGGACATAGACATTTCATAATGATAAAAGTTTCAAGTTGCCATTAAAGTATAGCTCTTCTAAACTTGCATGTGTCTAAAGATGGCTTCAAAATATAGAAAGCAAAAAGTGACCTAATTGAAAAGAAAAATAGACCAATTCACAATCAGAGTAGGAGATTTGAAACAATTGTCTTGCTAACTGATAGATCAGGCAGATAAATAAATGTCAGGATGTAAAAGAGTTTAACAACATCAAGTACAGACTGCACCTAATTCACGTTTAGCTGATGTTGCACTCACCAACTGACATATACATATTCTCTTCAAGTACATGTGGAATATTTACCAAGCTTTTATGTGCCGCCCGTAAAGCGAGTTTTAACAAATTTCAAAAAATTTTGATTATACAGAACATGTTCTTGGATATCAGAAATAAATTACAACAGACACTCAGGAAATCTCCTTGTGTTTGGAATTTAATCAATACACTTTTAAATGAATGATGGGTCAAAGAAGAAATCATAATGGATTTTATAAAATCTTTTGGACTGAATAAAGGAAGACACATGTCAAAACTTGTGATGCCACTAAAGCAGTGTTTGAAGGGAAATGTGTGGCCTTAAATGCATATATTAGAAAATAAGAAATATTAATTACCTAAACCTGAGATACTATAGAAAGAATGTCAAAATAAATGCAAAGAAAATAAAATAGGGCACATTATAAAATGGAATACTCTGCAGCTTTAACATAAAATGGTGTATATCTAAAGAATTAATGTGCCACGTTGTGGAAAGAAAGAAAGAGTTTGTTAAAGGGGTTATCAGGGTTTCCTCCTGTTTATATAAAAATATATATGCATTGAAATATGTATGAAAGTACACACACCAAACTCTAAAACAATGATTCCCTATGATGATAGTATTTTGGGTAATTTTTCATGTTTTCTTTATATGCCTCATATTTGAAGAATTTAATTCATAAAAAGTAATTATTAAAAAACTCAATTAAACTCAGTAATAAAACTATTTTTATTCTAAACCCCCTCCTCCCAAATTGATATGAGATAATAAAAGAATCATCAGTGACCAACCTCTGAAATGTGTGGATTTAGCCATTGGGTAATTTGCTTGCTCAGAGTAAGGAGAGATCAAAGAAGTCTTGGAAGTGGTGTTGGTCAGGAGAGCCTTCAATGAGAAAGTCAGAGCATAAGCTGGGCCTTGAAAAATGGATAGGTGGAATGCAGTGGTTCTGATAGGCCAATATGGGTATACTCTGTATAGGGGCAAAACTGTACTTCACTATAGATTAGGTTTTCTGTGTGTGTGTGCACATTGAAGGGGTGTCAGTGGAAGATAAAGCAAGCGTGATTGATTCTAATCTCATTTAATGGCATCAGCCTTAAGTTAAGACAGAATCTTATCTTGGATATTTTAGACTCTTTCCTCTCTCCCCATGCCCGTATCCAATTGATTTTCAAGTTTTACAGATTTTAGATTTCAAATATTTCTCATCTGTAACATCCTCCCTACTCTTCTTTGAGATTCTGATTACTTCTTGTATATATTCTGCTATTTCATACCTCTGTGCCTGTGCTCTGGATGTTTGCTCTAGCTGGAATGCCTTCCTCACATGTTTTTCCTCCTGGCTAAGTTCTTTTCTTTTCTTTTTTTTTTTACTTTTAAATCCATGCTTAAGTAACTTTTTTTTTTTAAACATTTTTTATTGATTTATAATCATTTTACAACGTTGTGTCAAATTCCAGTGTAGAGCACAATTTTTCAGTTATACATGAACATATATATATATTCATTGTCACATTTTTTTTCTCTGTGAACTACCATAAGATCTTATATATATTTCCCTGTGCTATACAGTATAATCTTGTTTATCTATTCTACAATTTTGAAATCCCAGTCTATCCCTTCCCACCCTCCGCCCCAGTTCTTTTCATTTTTAAGATTAAGGTGAGGCATCATCTCCTCAAGGATATCTTTCTTGAGGGATAAATATTTCTCTTCTAGGCTTCTATGTTGTCTTTACCTTTATCCTAGTGGTTACCATGTTATATAAAGATGATCTCTTGATATACTTATTTCTGCTACTTGACTATAAACCTTGGAAGGGTAAAGGCTGTGTCTTATTCAATTTTGTTACCACAGAGATGACACAGGCACATAGTAGGTGTTCAATAAATGTTTGATAATTCTTGTCATTGTAAAATGATGAGGAGTTTGGACCTCAGTCTGTAGGCTTTATTGATTCCTATAGGGTCCCAAGATAAGTTCAGATACACAATGAAATAGGTGAAAAAATTTTCCTATTCTCTTCTGGAATTTTTAAATATTTTTCTTTGTTAAAGTTTTAAGACGATATCTTACTTAAGTTATAATTTAACTCTAACCAGGTATGTCATTGAATTCTTCAGTACATGATCAAAAACCATTAGTCATCAACTTCGCTATGTTATGTCTATGACTGCTTCCCATTGATACTATTTTAAAAAGGGTAATTTGGAGATGACGTTATAGAGACCTATCTATTTGTATTGGGCTTCAGGTGATTTTGAAGATGTCAAAGCAGAGAACGTATAATTTAGCTGGTGAATTCATTGATGTCACTTTTATCACTGCCTGTGTTGAGACAGAAAAGCTAAAGACCTTCTCTCCTGTAAAGACGTCATGCAACAGAAGCACAAAGCTCTTGGAATCAATGATCCCTTCATACTGGTCAATCAACAGCACAGACAAAAAATGTGTCTTGAAGAGGGCTGAATTTAAAGCCTGGAATTTCACCAAGACTAAAGTGTTCTCCAATCCACAGTCTTCTCAATCCATCCTCCAAAATTGCTTTTTATAATGTCAAGTAAAAGAAGCCTTACATAATGAGTGACTTTGGTGAATCCACTTGTCTTGGAAATGGTGGAGCTTATTTGTAATTTGCAGCAGAATGAGAACAGAATTAGTCTCTTTAAATGATGTCATATACTCCAGAATCGCTGACATTTTTTCTAATAATCTGAAGTGGGGAGTGAAGGAATATATTTTCTTTCAACATGTGACCGGGTGAAACTACAGGTGTCTTAGTGACCTCATTTTTGGACTTTCACATATTGTGCATGTGCTGATATCATTTTTTGGGCTTTTTGGGAAATTACAAAGTTGACTTCAAAATGGTTAGAGTTACTTTACTAAGAAAATTCATTTGGAAGAAAATGTCATCTACTCTGCCTATAGAGGGAGCGCTTGTTGTGCTTGAGAATACACCTGGTTTTATTGATTTGTTGCAGAATGATGTCCACTGTCTGTTAGTCATTCTCTATTAGCATCCATGGCATCAGAGATTCTGAGAAGAATCCCAAAGTAGTCTATGCGCCACAAAAATCCTCCACTTCAGGAGAGCCAGAATCTTGAATTAACATATCTTCAGTTAATTTGTTAGAAAATAGTAGAGAATAGAATTATGCCTTTAAAAATAACCATGTAATATATAAATTCATTTATATACATATATATAATACACAATAGATAAATATGCTTTTAATGTTTATGCTTTAAAATACATATGTAAATAATACATATGAAACATAATAATGTTTTAATAAAAACATAATACATGATATAAATATGTACATATCTTGAAATATATATAATACATATGTCTTTAAAAACAGTTGTACACCAGAAAGGAATACAACATTGTAAATCAACTATACTTTAATTAAAATATATATACCTTTAAAAATAAAGATATTTAAGTTAATATACATATAATATAAATATGCACTGCATTCCAAGAAGAGTAATTTGATTGCAACCAGCAACATATGAAAGTACCTTGCTTCCTAAACCCTTTCCAACATTGGATATTGTCACTGGAAAATACTTTCCATCACTTTGGTAAGTGAGAAAAGTATATTATTATTATTATCATCGTTATTTCTATTTTTAATTCTTTGATTAGTATTGTGATCAAGTTTCCTTTTAACATCTTGATTTTTCTTTTGAGGTTGATTGTCGCATTCATTGCCTATTTTAATGAGAGTTTATTTATCTTTTTTATTATCTGTCTGTTCTCTTTATGCAGTAAAGAGTATGTACTCTTTCTCCATCCCACATATTGTGAATTTGTTTTTCATTAGTGTCTTGTCTTTCAACTTTGTTTAGGATGATTTTTTAAATGTTTTCTCACCTTAAAAATGTGTAGGTTATTCAGTTTAATAAGCCAGTGGAAGAGTCCTTGTTACACTTTGAAATGGACTGAACTTTAGAGAAGAGATCTTAGAGACTTTGGTACTTGGATACATATGAGTATTTCCGGGTGCTTATCTCCCCAACTCCCTAATTTGTAACCAGTCATTCTTCTGGCACTTGTGGAAAATAGTCTGGGGTTAGTATAGTTTTTCCTTTGCATGGACTGTTTTTGCTGAAACTCTTCAACATTAGAACTTAGTTTGGTGAACTGTATTTACTGGCTTTAGCAACTAGTAAATAACAGATTCCATCCAGTTGTCTGAAGAGCATCTTGATGTTTTTCAAGGAAACCAAGTTGTTAAGTACTCTGTAATATATTGGTGAATGACTCATTTCAAGATAACGCATACATGGAAAAATGAAACTTGGAGTCTAGTTCTTATTGTTGAGTATTACTCACGCTCACTATGTGTCACAGACACTGAAGTATGGCACAGATATTGAAGGAGTAGGGAAGAGAGATTTTCCAGGCTAGAAAAACAAAGAGAAAACTGGAATTCAACTACAAGTTCACTTAAGGAGAGACAGTAGGGATATTCTCCCTAGTGATTGGTGCATCCAAGGTCTGACATAGAAATATTCTCCCAAAGACAGCTTCTTCTATTGTAAGAAAAGAATGCAAAACTTGCATCCTTTCAACTTTCCTTTAAGCGAAGTAACATTCTCTTTGGAGTCTCTCTTTCAAAGGATGCTGCTGTTGCTGTCAGTATTTAAGAGAGGAGTTCAGGTCAGAGGCACAGTATGCAAACATCTTTTAAAATGTGGAAGTAAAGACAAGGGTTGGCAAGGAAAGGGACATTTACAGATGGAAAATTTATAGGCATTTTGTGTCAGACGCAGACCTGTTGTAAGAGTTGTTGCGATCTTCTGTCCTTTCCCAGGATTATGGGTCCTGACAGAGGAATAGGAAATCCTTGTTCCCCAGGAGGAGTGATGGTTTGTTGGCGATTTCTGCTTGGAGGGTCCCCATCTTAGGTCATCCTGCTTAGGCTGCTGGACTAATGAAAAGGCAAATTTCTTGGATCTTCTGCCTGTTTTTCCCTCAAGGCATAGGCTTGAGTATTGTATTTCCTTCTAATTACAGGGCATTAACGTAGAGCTAGAAGTTTACACGCTACAAATGAGTCTTATGTAGCACGTTTATCACCTCGTTAACATCTCAAGTCAAAGTTTTATTATACCATATCACATTCTGGAGATTTTGTAAACTGAGATTTGGTAAAATTGCCGTCGTAAAAATCTACCATATAAATCAAATGAGAAGACCCAAGATCCGACGTACTAAAATTATTTTTTAATAAAGAAACTATGCTTGAATAGGAATAATTATAGTAAGATGACAGCTAGTATATGGACAGTAGCTGATTTATAAAATCTTTTGGCTTATTAATAGAAGCTTAGGGAAGGGAGTGTGGCTTTAATTTTTTTTTTTAAAGATGATAGGCTATTAGAATAAAATAAAGACTGATGTTTCACTGCACCTTTAGAAGGATTTTAAGATGACCCATCCAGACTGACACTGTGTTGATAATGTATATGCTAAACAAATACCGGAATGGGGGCTGGGGGTAGGTTGAGGGAAGAGAGGGAAGTCTTTAGTTTGGGTTGGTGGAATAAGCTTCACTGCAAGAAGGAAACAATTTAGAAACATTAAATGTTCATTTGACAGAAGTGTGACTATGTACATTTTGATTTTCTCAGCGAGTGGGGAGAAAGCACAACTAGTTTAAAAGCACAGTAATACTAGTGATGATAGCAGTAAAACGGCTCAGCATGTAATGCAGGTTATGGATTACAGAGATGTATTTTTTAAATGTTAAAGAAGCCAAATTTTAATACACAGATAAACATAAATTTTATCTAACAGGGATTTCTGTGTGTAAATGGTGCTTTTAGAAATTGAAGTTACAGTGTCTTACACTTTTGTTCATACTATGTATCTGTACAGACTAGTAAATGCTTCATAACTGCATAATATTTGAGGGTAGCTAAAATAGTTACTGACAGTTTTTAATGAGTATTCTTTTCAGTCATCAAGTTTACAGTGAGCATTTTCAGTGTTTCTGGCTTTGTGCCAGATGTTTTGTGTGTGTGTGTGTGTGTGTGGTGTGTGTATATATATATATATATATAAAATATCCTTTCAAGTGAGTTGGAGGATTTCTTTAAACAGCTTTATTGAGGTATAGACTGAACTTCTTTAAAGTGTTCAATTTGATAAATGTTAACCTCTATATGTAACTGTGAAGCTATCTTCACAGTGTGGATTGAACAATCCATTACCTTGAAAAGTTCCCTTGTCCCCTTTTGTAATTCTTCTGTCCCTCTTCCTCCTGTCCCCAGTCAGCCACTGATTTGAGTTTTCCTCTTATAGACTACTTTGCATTTTCTAGAATTGTACACAAATGGGATCATATATTCTGCACTATTTTTTGTCTGGCTTATTCTATTCAGCATGATTATGTTGATACCCATTCAAGTTGTCATGAGAGTCCCCAGTACCTCCATTAAAAAATAAATAAACCTAATTACCTCCTCCCTCAAAAAATCCCTACTTGCCTGTCTGCGTCTTCACTTCATCTTCCCTCTTCTTATAAGGATATTAGCGTATTGGATTATGGGCTTACTGTACTTCAGTATGACCTCATCTTAACTACTAATTACATTGGCAATGATCATATTTCTGGATAAGTTCAAATTCTGTGCTACTGAGGGTTAGAACTTCAACATATCTTTAGGGAACACAATTCAACCCACACCAGGTGTTTTTGTCATATTTAGTAGTACCATTATTTTGGGGTTAAAAAATCTAACACCCTTCTATTTGTCCCTTCTGTTCCCCTCTTCCTTTCCTTTTGCATTATTTTGGGTTAAGAACTTTTAATTTCCCTTTTTGGCATATTTTAAACAATCTTTCCTTTTAAAACATTAATGTCTTGTATTTTACAGTACACTTCTTTAATTTAACACAACTTTTCTTCAAGTGGTACTGTATTATGTCATGTGCTGTATAGAACTTAATACATTTACATTCCCTTCCTCTGGGTCTTTGGTTTTTTTTTAATGTACATTTTATATGCAACTCATGTCACATCTCACAATAGATTGTTGTTATTTTTCCTTTAAGCAGTCAGTTACTTAAAAATATGCAAATATAAGACATACATCTAAAATTGACCCAGATGTTTTACTTCTGGGACTCTTCATTCCTTTGGGTGGATCTAGATTTCTATCTGTTAAATGACTTTCTTTGCCTTGTAGTGCACTTCTGTTGAATTTGAATTCTTTTAGTTTTTGTATGTTCTCTTATTTTTTAACACTTTTACTTAGAAATAACTATAAACTGCAGAAAGTTGCAAAGAATAGTACAAAGAAGTTCTTTATACCCTTCCCCCAGATTTTCTTAAAGGTGACATCTTGCATAGTTATAGTACAATATTAAAATCAGGAACTTGGCATTGATGCAATCCATACACCTTGACAGCATTTTCACTAGTTTCACATGAACTTGTGTGAGTGCGTAGTCCTATGCAGCTTTATCGCGTGTATCCCACGTAACCATAGAGGTTCCTTCGTGCTATCCCTCTGATTCATCCTGGCCTTAGCTCCTGGGAACCATTAACCTTTCCTCCATCTCTACAAGTGTTACTTCCTTTTAATGATACTTTAAGAATTCAGTACTTTAAAAGTCTTTCTTCACGTCGGCTGGCTGGCTTAGTTGCTGAGAAGTCTGGGATTACTCTTTGCTCGCTGTACGTAACGGTGTCTGTTTTTACTTCAGGCTGCTTTTAGGATGCTTCTCTTTATCATAATTTTAAGTGTTTGGAATTTAATGTCCCTGATTGGAGTTTTATTCAGGCTTTAGATTTGTGGATATGTGGGTTTATAATTTTCATCAAATTACAAGGGAAAAACCATCAATCATTATTTCATCAAACTTTTTTTTTTCCTGTCTCCCCTCTCCCTTCTCTCTTTATATGTATGTTAGGTCACTTGAAACTGTCCACATCTCTGGAGCTTTATGTATATTTTCCTCGCTGTGTTTCATTTTGAATTGTTTTTATTGCTATGTCTTCAAGTTCACGGATCTTTTCTTAATATGCTGTTAATCCATCCATTGTAATTTTCATCTCAGGCATATTTTTATCTTCACAAGTTTGATATGGGTCATTAGTAGACCATCTATTTCCCTGTTTAATATGGTCAATCATCCCTCTGGTTTTCTGAATGCATGGAATACAGTTATAATTGTCTTAAGGTCCTTGCCTATTAATTTTATTATCTATCTTATTTCTAGGTCTATTTCCATTGAAGAATCATATGTTGCAGCTTGTCTGTATGCCTTGTAACTTTTATATTGAGTGTCAGAATGTGCCTTTTATTGAATGTGAATTTTACCTTGTCGCGTGCTGCATATTTTTATAGTCTATAAATACGCTTGAGCTTTCTGGGACAAAGTTAAGTTCCTTAACAGCTTGATCCTTTTAAGGCTTGCTTTTATATATATAGATGGGACCATGCGGCTTTCATTTTACGTCTTCTTTTTTTTTTTTTTTTTTTTTTGAGTATTGGTACAAGACAATTGCCTCTGACTGTTCTACCTGAGACTATGAGATTTTCTGCCCTAGCTGGTGTAGAGAATACAGCATTCTCAGCCTTGGGTGAACCCCAGGCATTCGTCCTTCCACAGACTTTAGACACATGTACTGATGAGTACCACCTGAAGACTCAAAGAGGCCCATTCATAGATCTCTCGAGCTCTCTCTGCTCGCAGGTCTCGTCTCTGCGGGGCTCTGCCCTGTGAACACGAGCAGCTTTGGCTTTCTAGGCTCTCAGCTCTGACTTCTCAACCTGAGGGGAGTCCTGGGGTCCATTTGTGTTCCAGCTCCCTCTGCCACTGCTGGGAGAGCCTCAGGCAGCCAGCTGAAGTAATTACGGGGCTCACATCATTTGTTTCCCTTTTCCCAAAAACCACTGTCCTGAATTCTTGCTGTCTGATGTTTGAATACCACTATTTCTTATATTTTCTCCTTATTTTTTATTGCGTTATAATACAAAACAAAACAAAACAGAAACAGACCCACAGATACAGAGAACAAACTGGTGGTTGCAGGAGGGGAGGTGGCGGGGTGGGCAGGTGAAACAGGTGAAGGGGGTTAAGAGGGATGAATTTCCAGTTATAAAATAAATATCATGGGAATGTAATGCACAGCATAAGGAATACAGGCAATGATGTTGTAACGCTGAGTGATATGAACAGTAACTGAATTTACTTAGTCTGATGATCTTTTCATAATATATTTTTCCCTTTTTTAAATTAAGTTTTTAATTTTTTTCCCAGGTGGGAAGAAAAGTCTGGTCCTTGATACACAATCGTGACTGGAAACAGAAATCCCAACGCACATATTTTAATGAATAAATGTCAGTGGATTCACTATACATCACTTAACTCTAATTATTTCTTTCAGAGTTTTTACCACGATTTAAAACTGTGCATTTATTTTTTGCCTGCTTGGATATTGTCTCTCTAACTATACCATAAGTTCAAAGAAGCACAAACTATTTATTACTCACTAATAAATGCTAACACAACGTTTAGATTCTCAAAGGAAGGTTTTTAGACAGAGATAAAATATAGCCTATCTACAACCCAAATTATCAAAATTCAAAATGTGGCATTTATTCCAGGCTCCAGAACTGTGAGAAATATACTTCTGTTGTGTATAAGCCCCACAAAATGTGGAATTATAATGTTTGAGGTGATATAATTATGAATTGACAGGTGAAAAGTATTCTAAACTTATTATTATTTATTTCTAACAAATCACAGAACAAACATAACGAGTGAAGTTGTATATAGAAAATTATTGCCTAAAAGGAATAAGTAAGCAGTAAGTGTAAGAAACTTGTTGACTTTTTGATTAAATAAAATTTTTCCTTTTGTCAGTGAAAATCCAGCTGTGCTTCTTCATTGCCACTAGGGCTGTGTCTCATTTAAATTCCTATCTATGTACATAAAATAGAAAGTTATCTGCATCAGGGTAAATTTATTGTTCTCGTCTGTGATGGGAGGAGGAGGAAATGACTGTCAATATCATGGCCAGACTTCCCCTACCCTCCTGTTGTACTGTGTATATTTTCTTTAATTTTCAAACTGTTGCTTGAGTTTACAGAGAAATAGATCAGAGATCCCTTGAAACTGAATTTGGGTGAGAAAAGTTCCTCTCGTGAAAACACTCAAACCAGAAGCTATAACAAAAATAGAAGCCAAATTGGGCTTTTGTTTATGATTTATAATGGAAAATGACAAGAACTCATCGTATTTTTGGGCAGTTGATTTGGGGTTCAAGATCACCATCAAACTTTTGTGATCATGCTGATTTACTCTGGGTTCTGAAATTTGAAAGAGAGACGTTTTTCAGCCTTGGAAATTTGAAACACACAAACGTGGGTAGAATAGTTATATCCAATCATATTTCATTTCTATTCTCACCAGTTCTCCAGATTATTTTGAAGCAAATTTTAGACATTGTGTAATTAAAAAATATTTTTATAGGTATCTCTAAAAATACTAATGCTTTAAAAATAACCACATATCATTATAACTCATAAAAATTAAAATCTAATTTTATAATTAACCACAATTGTGTTTAGATTTTCTTGATTATCTCATAAGTGATTTCAACATTCAGTTTGTTTGAATGAATGAATGAATACAATAACATTGCAATTGTTTGATATATCTCTCAATTGTCTTTTTAATCTGTATATTTACCTGTCTCTTTTCTCTACTTATGATGTACTTGTTGAAGGAATGAGTTCATTTGTTCTACAGAATTTCCTATAGTCTGGATTTTGCTGATTACATACCTGTGATATTAACTAATAATTTCCTCTGTCCCTTGCTTTTCTGTAAATTGGTGGTTGGATCTACAGATTCAGGTTTGACTTTCTTGGCAAGACTACTTCATAGGTAACGTTGTGTACTTACATCAGGACACACATAGTATCTAGTTGTCTCTCATTTAGTGATGTTGGCAGTCACTGAAGATCAGTGCGTAGATCTGTTAATTCATTAGTGTTTGCAAAATAATTGTATTTAAATCTATCAATTTTTCTTCATTTGTTAGCTGTAATACTTCTCTAAAGACACACTTTTCTAATTCACTGTTACTCAGAGGCTCATTTCATACAGGAAAGGCAGGATAAATGCTTCATTCTCTTTATTGGTTTTCAGATTGATTGTCTTCCTAGAATTCTCTAACTATGATCAATTAGTGTTTTTTTTTAATAAGAGATTTTTAAAAATGGAATAATCAGGCCATTTGGTGATCTCTGATCTAACTCACCAGTTCTTATAAGGGTTTTTGGATAATAACAGTAAAGAAATGAAGAAACATATAAACTAATATAAAAGAAGGCTTATGATACACTCAAAAATAAAATGCATTAAAATAGATGCCACACTGATCTTCTGCCTCCCCTCCCTTACCCAGTTGATATGCAAAACTAAAACGATATCTTTATATTTAAAAACTTAAAATCTTCATTTTACTTAAGATGACATGATATATTTTATAACAAGTAGCCTAGAAAAACTATATTAAAAGTTGGGTCCTTTAAAAATTATAGCAGACTGATCAGACAGACATGCACAAGTCTTGTTGGTTATTCTCCTGGCTCCGTGACTAGTTTCTTTGCTGGCACTTGAGGCAGAGAAACACCGACTACCTGTGTAAGTAGAAAGTATCGGAAAGCATTGTCTATGAAATATTTCCAAAATATCACAGAATAATCTGTGAATAGCAAACCATAACCCTTCAGGTATTCCCATGTCTGCTATGGAATTTGCAGACATATTTGATACTGCATGGAGCATTCCGTGTGTTATACATCTAAGTTGTAAAAATCACACTGATTAGCCTGTGTATTGCCTGGCATCCTCCCTCAGTTTCACGCCTTCCATTTTTTTTACTGACAGGGGATTAATGTTCTCTAAGATTGACAAGTCGCGAGTTCCGGTTACTGAGTGAAATAATTAAAACCTAACTTTACGTGTCATCGCTTTTGAATTGATATCAACGTATGCGTTGCCCAGGACACCAGATGGTCCTTCACAAGGACCATCCATATGATTATCTGCCATTTCAGATAAAAGCAACATCATTATAGTGATTATCAGTTCGAATTGTTTAAGTTAGTGACAAGAACACGAGAAGTAGATTTACCAGCTGCCCAAGTGTTACCTCGCACAGAACTTATGAGCACTTTTACTCTTACTCAGATGCTTTTTCCTTCATCTTGGTTGGAGGTTTAGTTCTTGTCTTTGGAATTGTATCCGTTCACAGACCACAGTGCCCACATGGCGACATCATACCGATTTCTCTCTGGGAAGCTCAAGGATGACTTGGTGGCATTCCCACACATCATTATCAGTATAATCATGATCATTGCAAACACCTGTTGAGTGTTTACTGTGGATGAGATTTTTTACAGAGCACTTCACGTTCATTATGCTATTTCATCATCCCAACTACTTTGTAAATGTTTTTCTTTGTGGACCAGATGCTAGATAATTTGTTTCTGACTTAACCATGAACCAATTTGTCTCTTCCAAACCATGAGAGATCACTGTGCCTCAGCTTCTTGATCTTGAGAATGAAAATGATAACATACCAGCCTGACGGGGCTGCTTATATGCCCAGTGCTTAGAACTGGGAGTGCTCCATAATTGTTAGCTTTTAATAGCTAATCAGTCATTAGCTTTTATCCGTCATTATTATGGGACTGCTGCACAGAAAAGTAATCTTATAAAAATAAAGGACAATTACTTTGGCTAAAATGGAACTTGGCATTAAGAGTATTAATGTGTTATTAAACTCGACCGTTTGCGGAAGCTGAGGCACGCTGTCTTCTGTCTTCATTTTGGTGTGGATGGATGCCTTGCCATCTGTGGTCCAGCCTCTGTCGTCCGTGGAATTGCAGCAACTAAAAAAGGGAACTGAGGCTGGTACTCTTAGGTGAGGTGACAAAAAGATTTATAATCTCTGCCTCCTGGAATTCAAAGAGCATCTTTATTGGGATCAGTTTAATAATTTTCTGTAGTACTGAAAGCCACTCTGTATGAGTCACTAGAAGCCAGATTATTTTTCAGTAACAAATTAAGCCTGAAATTGCTGTGGCTTAGCTTCAAAAAGATTTATTCCCACTGGATGTTTGCCAGTCACCAAGGCAGAGAGAAAGCACGTGAACTTTTTGCTACCTCAACCCAGAAATGATGTGTGTCACTTCTGTTCACATTTAATTCTCCAGAACTAGGATGTGTTTTTGTCCAATAAAAGGGCCAGGAAATGTAGATGAGTAAATGGGATATTTAATATTGCCTTTTCTGCACACCTTCAGATGGCTCCTGAATACTTACTGACTGCAGGTCTAACCATGTGTTCTGAGCGCCCTGCAGTTGTTGGTAAGCAAGGAGAGACTGACGAATTCACCACCGGGGACGGACGCCGTGCGGCACAGAGGAGCTGGTACTGGCTCACTGATTGGATCACAGACAGGCATAGGCTGCAGGTAACAAGTAATAAAATATTTTCCCAAGAAAAGAAAGGGTCTTTGTGTTTTGCTGAAACAGTTCCCCATTATCCCTTTGGACTTGGCCAAGATCTAAGGCATTTTTCCCCCTTTTTACAAAACATAATTTTAAAATTCTACGTAAATGTGATAGCCCAGGATCTCATAGTGGCAGGTGCCAAGCTGATGTCTGTCTATTATTATATTTGTTTTATAGAAAAGATACTAAAGGTCAGGGACATTAAGCAATTTATCCAAAATCCACAGCAAGGGAATGTCAAAGAATTTGAACCCAGGTCTGCCTGACTCTAACGTGTTTCTCATCTATCACCCTCCACTGTCCCCCCATGCTCAGCATTTTTTCCTCTGTCTTTTTCTTTCAAGTTTTTGTTGTTGTTGTTTCAATATCTTTTTTTTTTTGCTAGAATGTTGTATTTCCCATCTTTCATGTCCAATACCTAATGTACTACTTTATTTGACAAAGATGTTCAATAGATCTGGAATAAAACAGTAAAAGAAGAAAAATCTAATCTAGAATTAAGCCTTAAAAACTGATTAATGTTTTGTATAATGAGCCCCAGAAAATACTAGGATATGAAATTGTGTGATGGAAGTTGCTGTGCACGTTGTATCTATTCCACCGACCACGCCAAGCCTCATGCAGAATTCCCCACTGAAAGGTCGCCCCTACACAAGGCTGGAAGCCTCCATCATGCAGCATTGCCCCATCCAGGGCTCATCTGACCAAGAGAGGGGGTTGAATGTGAGGGCAGTCAGTCAATAGCCTGGCTAAAACCCTGTAAGTTGTCCTCGTGTGAATCTTTGACCAATGGAAGCTTGATACTTATGCAGAAAGACAGTTAGTGATTTGGCAGCAGTTTTATAATGGGGCTTAACGTCTGAAAGGAAGCAGCACATGAGAGGTCCAAGTAGAAACTGTGGAGGAGGGGAAGCCGGCTAAGAGAGAGTGAGCAGAGGCATGTAGTAGCAGAGGTTGGAGGCACAGAGACCCAGAGACCAGCTGAGTTTTAGTCACTGCTGTGATCTCCGAGAAAAGAGATAAATAAATACTTTCTGCTTCGGGATGGTAGGAGAACCCTTTTGCTGAATCTGGATTGGATTCTGAGTGACTGCTCACTTCCTACGCTGTGGGCTAGTCCTTTCTATAAAATCTGGTGGTTGGATTTGTAGCAACATGGATGGATTTGGAGCTGATCATACTAAGTGAAATTATGTCAGACAGAGAAAGACAGATATCATATGATACCACTTACATATGGAATCTGAAAAAAATGATACAAACTTACTTACAAAACAGAAGAAGACTCACAGACATAGAAGACAAACTTATGGTTACCAAAGGGGAAAGGAAGGGGGAATGATAAATTAGGAGTTTGGGATTAACAGATACAAACTACTTTATATAAAAGAGATAAACAACAGGGTCCTACTGTATAGCACAGAGAACTATATTCAATGTCTTATAATAAATTATAAAGGAAAAGAGTATGAAAAATAATATATATATATATTTATAACAGAATCACTTTGCTGTACATCAGAAACTAATGCAACGTTGTAAATTGCTTACACTTCAATTAAAAAAATAATCTGGTGTTCAGACTTTTCCAGGCTAACACAAGGCTGGTAATGTGACTGGCATTTCTGTCTGTCTTATTTCCGGGTGATATTATTTCCTTCTGCAGGTGACCAGGCTACTTCTTATAGACAGAAGGTAACATCTTTTTTCCACAATTATCCCCACTGTGATTTTAAAAACAAATTAATTTTGAAGTTAAGCAGCTCACCTTTATGTTACTTGCCATGACTGTATTTAAGGAGGGCAGAGATATAGGTCATGTGAATGAAAGTATCAAATTTGTGTCCAGGTTATTGTTGAATGGAAATCAACAATTCTTTTATGAAAAATAAAGCTAATTCTTTAGTTTATTTCAGCAGTTCAGCTGAGTGTTTCTCAGTGAGCTTTCAATATGTTTTGCTCTGGTGTCTTTTTTCTTTTCTTATACATCTGTGGACAAAGAACATTTCTAGCTCATTTCTCCCACTTGTATTTTCCCAATTTTATCCCTCTTCACCAATTCTATACTTCTCTTTAATCTTTTTAAATAATGTATAAAGAATTGCTTTCCACTACTCCAGGGATCTCTCCCGTAAATGAAAAGCAGACCTAAAAATACCAGAAAGTGCGTCTTTATACTTGAATTTGTATTAAATGGAATGAGATTTTAGCTTATCTTGTTGACATTAAACAACACATTGGCTTGAAGCTAAAGAAAAACCCTTCTACTTCTTTTTTTTTAACCCTGGTGTGCAAAAGGATCTTTGGATAAAATTGCTTTATTCATATTTTATAGGAGAACTTTACTGTAATATAGGATAGTGGCCAAGGAAATGAAGGTTCTTAGGAACACAGAAATTCACTTACACCTGACGGGCAGTGTGTGATGTTCTGAAAAAAAAAAAAAAAAAAAAAAAAAAAAAGACCTTCAGCTGGATGTCACCAGGTTTCGCATTTTTCTAGTAAATACTTGATCACTCTGCTCAGAATTCTTTTATTAAACTTAGATTTTTAGTAAGTCTGATAGAACTATGAGCAACATTTCAACTACTTATTTATCCACTCCTGCCAAAAGAATACACAAAAATGTCTTTGAAGATTACCCTTAAGCCTCTATCCAGGGCTATAAATAACTCGGGAAAGACTTTTGGTGAACCTCTTTGATATGAGATGTGTCACGTTCAGAGGAATAAAAGCATATGTTTCAGTTTAAATGAAAGTCTAAGACCATGACCTACAGACACACCATTTCTTGTCCCTCTGAATTTGTATTTTGTATTTATTGTAAATTTTCTTCAGACTTCTGTTTTTGATGTACCTTGAATATAGTATTACTAGAAGAAAATAATGATTTCTATGACAATGACAACTACATCTCTTAAGGTCCTCCTGACTTCAGAAATGTCAAAATGTGACAGTGCTTAAAAAATATTTGCATGCCCGCCACCTTGTTTATGAGGGACAATTCCCAGCACTATTAAAACCCTTGTATACACAACTCTGATGACATCTCTCCCCTTTCCAACTGAGAGGTAGTTGTGTTCCTCTAATTTTGCCAAGTATACGCTCTAAACAACATGGTCTTGCTTTTGAACTGTTCTGGAAATGGAACTACAACACATATGCTTTAGGTGACTTGCTTTCAACACTCAGTGAGGTTCACCTATGCTGACGTAGCTGCCATTACTGTAACGGTACCCAACCGTATGCTATCTTTGATCAGTTTTCCGGTTGATGGACAATTTGGGCTATTTCTAATGTTTCACTCTTATACATTGTTTTGCTACAAACATTCTTACAGTTGTCTCCTAAAGCAAAGTGCACGTGCGAGAGTCTTTTCTCCAGGTTACATAGCCTCAAAGTGGAATTGCTAAGTCTGGATGGAAGCCTTTCCTATTCTGATTGCCAACAAATGCTGCTGTGCCCCCTTCCTTCCCTAAATATCTGGAGGGGATATGCATCCTGTTTTTGCTTAATTGATGGGCTGGATTTAATTTTATGTTCAGGGGCCTTCAGAGGGAAGACGAGGAATGGGAGAGGGAGGTGCCTGGTGCTCCCCAGCCCGCAGGATGGCTTTCAGCCCTGGCCTGGAGAAACAAAGGCAGACAGTGCTGGAGGTGGATGAAACCTTGCACTGGCCCTGTTGAACATGGCTGTGAGGTGGGGCTCTGCTCTCCTGGAGGCTGGGGTGTCAGGCTGAAGCAGAGGTGATGTCACAGAATCCTCTGTGAGGTCACCACTGTGCTATGAAATATGTCAATATTTAAAAAGATAGCATTCCATTCTGAGACTCTAGGGCTTTATTTATTTAAAACTAAAGAAGCTGAGCTGGAAATAGCTTGGTCCCCATGCTCTGGCTCCTTTTGATGGGCTTCAAAAGGCTTCGTGATCTCAGATATCATGGTACTAGTGATCTCTGTCCCTTGTCACCTTCTGCTGGCTGCATGTGACCTCCATGCTGCTTCCACAGTCTTTGACATGATGTCCACCTCTGAATCATGCACAATATGGTGGCTTTGAGGTTCTCCAATAAAGAGCCAATCCTGCTGGGTTTCCTGTTTTCAGAACCTCTAGTATCCTGTGGTTAAATGGGCGTTGAGGGTCTTCTGGGGCTCTTGGAAGATCCTGAACTGTTCTGAGATTGTCTCCTCCCCAGTTTTTGAGAGGACTGCTAGGTGTTTGTGCCTCAAGCACAGGTAGAGCCATTATTGCCCCAGATGGGATGGTCTGGGGACTAGTGTAACCCACCACTGCTGGGCTCAGGAGGTAAACACATTTTTTTTCCCAATTAATGAAGAGATCTCATGCTTCTAAAGGGACAAAGGACTGAAGGTAAGAGAGCATCCGGTGGCAAGCTTGAGGCATGGCTGTTTTTCATGGCCACGAATGGATATCATTGCAGACTTCCGCAGAAGCAGCCTGCCCAGCTGTAAGGTCTTCTAAGGCTCGCAGCCCTTCCCCGGCAGCCCTTTTCCCAGCTTGCAGCTGGTGCGGCCCGCAACATGGCCTCAGGGAGTGGGAGGCAGGGCAGGTGCATGTGACCCCCAGTCACCATTCGCACTTGGATGTGCATACTGCTCACTTCTCTTTTGTTGATCTGGATAAAGTTGCTTTCAAACCCTGATGCCTCCGTGAATACAGCGTACTCTCCCTTGCAGGGTTGTCGTGGTTTCCCCACGGAGATAATATTCATGACTCTTGCTCTTCGTGGCTCTTATCAAGACAACTCCTGAGTCTCCTCCACACCTTTCAGAATGGTTTGCAGGGCATCTCTGCTGCTCTGGGCTGGTAGGCAGGTAGGGGAATGAGGTCTTTTCCCAGGTCCCCTTTTTGCTTCAGCGTCCTGCCGGGAGGGAGGGGCCACCCAGAGTGACTGAAGACAGGATGGGGGACCCCAGTTACAGACCATTCAATCTTTTGTTCCAGGGATGCTCTGGTTGCCTGGACCCAGATTAAGCCCTTCCCAGAACATGAGACTTGGAGTGGGCTGGGAAGTAGCCTCCCTCGAGGAGCCAGACACACCCACTAACCATTATTTCTGCATTTTGATCTCTCAGGTCGAGCAGCCAACTGGAACCTGAAACTGCTTATTCCCCTCTGGAACCTCCGCCTCCACCTAAGTCACCTTGTGTGGCCGACCGCTTTTATCCTTTCCTGCCCACTCTGACCTGTCACCATCACACATCCCTTTCTCCTTGTCCCCACATAACTGCGCCTTCTAGGCAGGGACTCTGTGCTCCCTTCTACCAGTAAGCCTCAAACCAGGTGACCCTGCCCTTAGCCAGAACGAATGCCGAGTCTTTTTTTTTTGAATGATCTCTTGCCTCTTGGAAATACTGTGTGACATAAAAATAAAGTCAAATTCTAAAGGACTTGGCTTCCTTTCAAGAAAGCGTGAAACTGTTAGTTGGTATATCAGCCAACTGCTAGTTGGTAACTGGGCTTTTGAGTATTAATAATGGAACATAAATCTAAGAATGGAAGAGCAGAGAGTAAGCAGATTTTATCAATGGACAAGTTTGACAATGTGAAAATATATTATCCTCTCCACGGAGGCTGATCCACTATGAAGCTTATGAAACTCAGTCTCCAAGACCCTCACTTGCTTAAATTTCTTCCAAGATGCTGGGAGGGACCCTAGCAATGTGTTATGTAATTCTGTGTTCTTTTTTAATTTGTAAAAGTAAGTTATTTTACTCACAATCAGAGATGCTATCCAGTTCCATTAAAACTTCCTTTCAAGCATTTTTATAATATATAGGATATACACCAAGTAAATTTTTAAGAATGAATTAATCTTCATTATTGAAAATTTCTTGACAGACTTCATACCTTTATTTTTCCATACAAATGTTAAACATATGTCATCTAGTTAAAGAAAACTAATGGGATTTTGTTTACAATTGCATTAGATTTATATATTAATTTGGGAAGCATTACTGTTTTTATTTTGCCTTATTTACTCACATTTTACATTCTGTCCTTTGATAATGTATTATGATTTTTTGTGGGGAGGGGAGGTAATTAGGTTTATTTATTTATTCTTTTAGAGGAGGTCCTGGGGATTGAACCCAGGACTTCATGCATGCTGAGCATGTGCTCTGCCATTTGAGCTATACTTTCTTCTAAATATTATGATTTTTAAAAATAAAGGTTATTTTGATTTTGCTTATCCTTGGTTATATTATAATTTTTGTTGCCATGAATTAAGATTTCTCCACTTATTTTTATACTAAATGCCTTATTCAGTGCTCATTGGTTTGGTATTTTTAAAAAATCAATTCTTAGGTATATTTGTGGCCTCTCAAATCTCCCCAGGTAAGCCCTAATTTTTTAATTGAGATATAATTGACATATAACATTGTGTAAGTTAAAGATGTAAATGTTGATTTGATACATTTATATATTGCAATACAATTACCATTGTGTTAGCTTACACCTCTATCACATCACATAATTATCATTTTTTTTGTGTGTGGTGAGAACAGTTAAGGTCTAGTCTCTAATATTTTTTAAGTAGAGTTTTCTCAACTGGGAAGGAAAAGAGGACATAAACTTGTAATTAGGTTGCCATCTTCTCATCCCCTTCCACTCCCTAATTTAAAGGAGAATCTGAAGCCCAGAGTGACTTTGAACTGCCCAGGATCACAAGGCTAGTGGGATTAGAAGTTTAAAAATATACTTAATGAAGGAAGAAATGTAGTACACATAGAGGTACTTAATACTGATTGAAGCTTACCAAAATGAAATACTCTAAGCGTCACTGAAAAAAGGGTGGGTATAAGAGTTACCTTCAGCTGCCTGAGCAATTTATTCAGGGTTCACATATGGTACACTTTGGAACATTAAGAGGACTACCCGTGGTGAAAATCCTCTGGGCTCACAAAGAATGATGCCAACTTAATGAAACACATTTTCCTAATGAAGAATGAGGACTATCAAGTTGACTTGAACCACTGTGTAGGTGAGTAGCTGTTACAGGCTTAAGCAATCAGCATTACACTTATTAGTGACAATTAGTATGCACAGCTTACTCAGCATATTCAATTAGCACCTTAATGTATTCAGATTATATTAAGTGAGAGGATGATCTTTTAGTATAATTAGGAAGAGAAGTGGGAAAAAAAAATCATCCAAGACTCTCACTAGAAGGACCCTGTTAATTGTTGAAGTAAAATTTAAATAATTCTCATGAACTTCTACATATTTTGTTGATTTTCCCAACAAAGCCTAGGACTGTTTGTAATGATGGAAATATTCTGATGTCCAAGATGGTAGCCACTAGCCACATGTACCTAATGGGCACTTTAAATAAGACTAGATTTGAAGTGCTAAATTTTTAATTTAATTTAATTTAATTAATTTAATTAGCCACAAGTAAACAGCATAGATCAAGTTGTTTAAATCTTTGGAGCTGCTGAATTAAATCACTTCTCATGTGAGAAGGAAGATAATTCTTTTGGGATAAGGTTTTACACTTACACAATACTTTAAAATTCCTAAAATTTTCAAAATGACCCTGTGATTTAAGTATTATTTTTACTTTGCATTTGATGCAATAAAAGCTCTTATTGATAGATATAAATAAGTAAATAAGATAGATAACTTGCACAAGGTCACCCAAATAGTAAGCATATTTTTATTTTTGGATTTATAATTAATTTTCAGTTTCATTGCATTGTGATCAGAGAATGTTGCCTGTATTATTTTAACTTTTTGAAATTAGTTATGATTTTCACTGTAGCCTAATATAATGGTCTTTTTTTAATGAGGGCTCTATGTAAAAATAAGTTGTTATTTTTATTTCAGGGAACAGAATTTGATCTATTTTAGTTAGTCCTACTTTATTATATCATTTAAGTCTTCTATATTATTCTTATATATTTTATTTTTCCTTCTTAATCTGTCAAGGACTAAGAGAGGTGAAATAAATTCTATTACTTTTGTAATTTTCTTTATAATTCCTATAGTTTTTGCTTTGTGAATATTGATGCTATTTATTTTGGTGCTTTGCCAGTCTTGACATTTTTTTGATCTTCCCTGTGAATATCTACTTTTAATATTATATAGTGACTTTTTGTCCCATTTCATGTTTTATGACATGAATTCAACCTGTCCTGATATTAAGGACAGCTCATTTTTTTCCTTCCTTCTTTCTCTCCTTCCTTCTCTCTTTCCATTCTTCCTTCTTTTTTCTTCCTTTTTCTCTTCCCTTTATACATTTGCCTTATATACCTTTGTTCATCCTTTTATTTTCTTTCCTTTCTTAAAGATATGAATCTAGCCCATTTATATTTATTGATATGACAACTATGTTTGAATCTAGTTCTTTGAAATTAATTATACTTTATGTTGTTGCTGTTTTAAAAAATCATTATGGTTCACTTTACTTTTACTGTATAACTTTTGCGATATTAGGAAGTTTTGCATTTGTAGTCCAGTGGCTAATTTTAGAACTATTATGTTATATAATTTTCTTAATTATTTAATATTTTAGACATTATCTTTTACTTTCTTGCTGTGAAGAAGTGAATAAAACTAGTGTATTTCTTTCCTTTTATCCTTTCCTCTACCACCCTATTTTAGTTAATTTCTCATTTTAGTACTCTTCTTTGCAATAATAAATATGCCTTTGCTATTTCAGTTGAGGGCTTTAATGACATCTTTTGAATTCTAGTTGTTATAGATAAATTTCATGGTAATATTTAAAGCTTTCAAAACTTTAATAGGAGTAAAACAATTTTTTCCCTTAAGAAAAATTGTCATCACAGATAAAATAGATAAAACTGGAGCTGTGGTTGAATGGCAATAGAAAAAGGGGGAATTATGAAAGACCCAGAAACCCACCCATTCTTCTCACCCCTCAGTGTTGCCCTTGAGTCATCTCTGAGGAACCCTGAGGCTCAGCAAGATACAGTTACATGGTCATTGCTTAGACTTTTGAAAATACTAATATGTTGAGAAAACAGATTAATAAATTACTAGTACTTACTGCTAACGGTGTTATCTGAATCTTTAAAAGTGGCATGTTTTATGTTCTTAAATTGCTTTCTAATTTTTATTTTAATATCTTGAGGTACTTGAAAATTATAAAGAAAGAATTTATATAAGGTCAAATTAATATAATCACTCAAACCATCAGACAATTTTTGGGGAGTTAAAAGATAAATATTATACCTTTATATGCTTATGACTTTATAAGGTTTTTGGTTCAGAATGCTTTTGGAGATTAAAACAAGCAAACAAAAACTCCTCTAGAGGTCCTAATTGTCTAATCCAGAATTCTAATCTTAAGACTATATTAATTAGAAACATTTTTTTCCCTCCTCCTCATCCATCCATGGAATTATACATTTATTCACATCACTTTTCATACTGTTTAATTTATATTTCTGTTAGAATATCTTTAATATCTGGCTAGTATTTTATTGTAGATTGAAGTTCTTCCCATTAGTTAATGTTCAGTTAAATCACAGTAGTCCCATGGAGCTCAAATACTTAAAATCTAGGTTGATCTAGTCAAAATGTTAAAATCAGTACCCAATATTTATTGAGAGCTTGCCAAGTGCTAGTCCCTGGGCTAAGTTTTGTGCTCATTAAATCCTCCTAGCAACCTTATATTATATAACCCCATTTTCTTCATGAAGAACTTAAGGCACAAAGAAATTAAGTAACTTGAGCAAGGTTAAGTTGGAAGGGCTAATCTTATGAAATACACTGACTAGCTTGTAAGACTTTAGTTCATTTGTCCTGCTCTTTAAATGTAACCTTTCTGTATACACATATGCCATTTCTTTGTTCCCCATTTAGAACATACTGAGATGTGCTTTTTAATTGAATGCCCCAATACATTGATTGCAAAACTGTGAATATGAAGAAGACCAGAGGAATGACTCGGTTATAGGAAATTCTGAGGATTGGGGTATATTTGAGTAGTTAATAGTTGAGAAGTCAGTTCTATTAGATTAAAAAGAAACTTATTTCTTATATAAAGATGAAAGCACACCTGGCTAGCCTGATAGCGTATTTAAAATTTTATCAGTCTATTCCAATTTGAAGCTGTTTGCCTAGGTTTTTGCAGTTTAGCTTCAGTCATCCCTGAAAGTACAACAGCCAAAGTTTGCGTTTTCAGGAGAGCCACATTGTCATAAGTCAGGAAGGACATGGAAATTTCATTCATGCACTCCAACCTCCTGTTGGCTTTCAGAATATTTTACAACTTTGCTAATTACAGACATCTGCATGGCACTCAGCCTCTGGCAATTAAACTCAAACTGAGGTAATTTGATAGAACCCTGATGTTAAAAATGCATTTCACTTTTCGAGTCTTTTCCTTGACTAGAATTTATAATACGCTCCAGGATCATGCTAGAGTCACACCAATGCTAGAAATATTGGTGAAGAATTCTGGATGGAAAGTGCTTTGCCAGTGACTCCATTTTCATGCTTTAAAATTTTTTTTTCTAAGTATTTTCGAAATAAAGCCCCAAACACAGAAATTAGTCTCTTGAAATCTGTTTCTGAGAGTCAGCAAAAGTAGTTATTCTCTATACTTCTCCATCCTTCGCTTATTTACTTGATTCTCCTAGTGGCAACTTAGGAATGTAGAAGATTCTAATTTAAATGACAGAATATATTGTTTTTACTCCAAATGTACACCACACTCCACTGACATAAATATCATTTGCAATTCGTATGTAGCAGTTTGGGGACAACTTTGGCCAGACATCTTTTCACTGAGACCAAAAAAAAAGAATGTTTTGAAATAGTTTAACTTCATGATAGGGTCACGCTGAGGAACACACTTCACTCAGAATATACCAAAACATGTAATGACATCTCCTCAATGTCATAAAAATGTTTGAATCAATATTTTATTGATCTTTCAAAATTTTCCTGTTTTAGGTTTCAAGGTGAATGTACCTTTCCATTGTCTGATAAAGTGACACCAACCTTTTTATATTTCTTCAATGCTAAACCCATATGTGTTTTGAGATTCTAAAATTTTCTATAGGAGTGAGAATGTTCATCATTCATCTATTTTTTCCAAATAGTGGCTATCATTTGCAAATCTCAAACTCCCCGAACTATCCCTTCCCACCCCCTTTCTCCCAGTAACTGTAAGTGTTTACTATGTCTGCGACTCTATTTCTGTTTTGTAGATGAGTTCATTAGTGTCCTCTTTTTTCTTTTCTTTTTTCTTTCTTTTTTTTAAGATTCCACATATGAGTGATATCATACTGTGTTTTTCTTTCTTTTTCTGGCTTACTTCACTTAGAATGATGATCTCTAGGTCCATCCATGTTGCTACAAATGGCATTATTTTATTATTTTTTATTGCTGGCTGGAAAAGCAGGATCAGAGGAAGTGAGAGAGGAAGATTGGAGGGCTGCTGATGGTCCCTCTGACTTCACTCTGGTCCAGCTGGAAATCCTGAGAACAAAGGACAGAGAGAAGGTCTGGGAAGGAGCATAGAAACCCCCAGGACTTACCAGGTAAACTCCCACTATTTTCTATAGACCATTTGGTATGTGTTCAGTCAGTCATATGGAATATTTTGCAAAGGTGACATCTAATTGGATACCCTTCTCTCTAAAAAAATTGTGTGTGTGTGTGTCTCTGTTTGGGGTTAAGGAATGAAATTAAACAAAAAGAAATATTATGGAGTCCCTAGGTGTATACTTTATCTTTTTTTTTTTTTTTTTGACCCAGATAATGACTATCTGGGACAAAGAAGCAGACATATCTATTTAAATTTTATATCCATGTTTCTGAGAACTTATTCATTTTCTAACTGGAAGTTTGTTCCTTTGACCAATATCTCCTCAGCTACCCCAACCCCAGCCCCTGGTAACCACCATTCTACTCTCTACTTTTATGACTTTGGCTTTTGCAGATTCCACATATAGGTGATATCATACAGTATTTGTCCTTCTCTGTCTGACTTATTTCACTTAGCATAATTCTGTCAAGATCCATCCATGTTGTTGCAAGTGGCAGGATTCCTTCTTTTTCATGGCTGCATAATATTCCACTGTTTATATTTACCACATCTTCTTTGTCCATTTATTCACTGACACTTAGGTTGTTTCCATATCTTGATTATTGTGATCATTCCTGCAATAAACATGGGAGTGCAGATATCTTTTCGATATCCTGTTTTTATTTCCTTTGGCTATATACCCAGAGATGGGATGGCTGGGTCATATGGCAGTTCTAATTTAAATTTTTCAAAGAACCTCCATACTGTTTTCCATAGTGGCTTTACTAATTTACATTCCTACCAATGGTGTGCAAGGCTTCCCTTTTCTCCATACCCTCGCCAGCACGTCTTATCTCTTATCTTTTTGATAATAGCTACTCTGAGACTAAGTGAAACTAAACAGCTTTTGCATAGCAAAAGAAACAATCAACTCAATGAAAAGATAACTTACAGGGTGGGAGAAAATGTTTGCAAATCATGTCTGATAAAAGGTTAATATTCAAAATATATAAAGAATTCATATAACTAATTAACAACACTCCCCCTCCAAACAATGCAATCAAAAATGGGCAGAAAAACTGAATAGACATTTTTTCCTAAGAAGACATACAAATGGCCAACAGGTACGTGAAAATACGCTCAATAATCTAGTCACCAGAGAAACAAACATTAAAACCATGAGACATTGCCTCACCCCTGTTAGAATGGCTAGCATTATTTTTCACTAATGCTCTCAGAGATGAAAGAGATCTAAATAAATAGCAACAACGTTTTAAGGAGTATGGGTCTGTTATCATTTATTGTATAATCAGCATTGTTTACTAATTAAAAGATATCAAAATTTAAAAAGATAAAATTAACCTAAGATGCTCACAAATCCTAAATATCAACACAACTTTATGTGTTCTCATCCATGACTTGTTCACATTTATGCATATATTTTTACTTAGTATAGTCGCATTTTCTATTTATATAGTTCTATTATTAATGTTATATCACAAAAACTAGCATATTCTCTATGGTGTTACATAGCTTTTAAAATTATTATTTTTAATAACTACATAAGAGTTCACTGGCTTTTCAAAACCATTCTCTAACTGTTCGTCATTTAGATTGTTGCCAGTTTTTTGGTGAGTCTAAAAAATGTATGAAATAGAAACCTTCATACTTATAGCTCTATTATGCTGCTTCTAATGTAATTTCTTAAGAAACGCTCCCAGCAGTGGGATCACTGAGTGACCAGATATGAACATTTTTATTCCTCCTGATAGGCATTGCCAAATGGCTCTCCAAAAGCCTTGTACCGATTTGTATTGCCATTAGTGATGAATGAGTTTGACCTTAACCACACTGGTATTAATATCCCATTATCTTTATCTACCCCTCTTGTTTTCTTCTGTAATCATGTGATAGATTATAGACAATATTTGTCTTTGAAAAGCTCATGGCTATCAGTGACTTTTGAAGAAAATAAACACCTCAAAAGAAATAGAGCGTGGACATTTTATCTTTCAAAACATCAATCTGCCTTTATTGAACAGATCTACATAATTCCCTTGATACTGGGTCCTTTCCCTCCAGAAGGAAGTTCATAGCTACAACTTAGCTCCCTCCCTCCCACCCCCAAATGTAGAGCTGTGCACTTATCTTTTATTATTATTATTTGCAATTGTTCATTTAATACATAGTTTATTTGACAAAGGTAGGCAGAATAGGCTTGACTCTTCCTTTATTGAGATTCTATTAAGAGCATTAATCTCCTATTTAAAATTCAGGAAGTGCTGGCCTGTATAGTGAAAAGTTGACCTTGCATATATGAGACTCCAGGAAGCAATATAACTGACTCATAAATACTCCAAATAAAAATTAAATTATTGATTCTTGGAAACAAAGACAAGGGTTCAAATAACTGACTAGTCTAAAATTTCCAAGGGACTGGAGGTCCTAATGGAGGAATACATTTCACTCCAGAACTGCCTCTCCTGTCTGGGAAATTTGACTTCATTGTCTTAACTTGTCACTTAAGGAGGGAATTGTGAGAGAGAAGGGGGAGAAGGTATCACTTTAAGCAACCATATCAACCCAAATAAAACTGGAAGCCATTGGTGTTACAGATGTCATGGCTGGATAATCCTAACTTCTTACTTGTGGTGGTCATTTATGATTCTGTAGCAAATTACCCCCCAAAACTCAGTAGCAAAAACCAACCCAAATTCTTTGGGTCAGTAATTTGGAGACAGCTCAAGGAGAGCAGCTTGTCTCTGTTCCATGATATCTGAAGTCTCAGTTGGAAGACTTGAAGGCTGGTATCTGATATCATCCAAATACTCACTCACTCACTTGTTAGTTTCATGGTAGATGCTGGTTTTTGGCTGGCTCAGTTTGCAAGAGCTAATGTCCAAGAAGAGAAGCCATGTGGGTGCATCTCCTCTTGTTGACCTAGCCTTGAAGTCATATGATGTCACTTCTACTATACTGTATTGATCAGAGCAGGCACGAGCCCCACTTAGACTCATGAGGATGGGAGACATTCAATGACAGCTTTTGGTGGAGAAGTGTTAAAGTCACTTTGGAAAACAAACAAAAGGGATGGGGAAGATATGTTGTGGTCACTTAGGAAAACAATCTGCCACATATGTGATATGAAAAATAGATCTGACATACACAAATTTTTTCTGAGCCTTTTAAGAATTCAGTTTAGGAAATGTTTTGTATCTAGCAATGACAAAGCAATTCCTATCGGACCAACCCTCCTCCGGATAACAGAAAAGTTAAATAGTTAAAAGTATAAAAAATGACTATTTGAAGGAGGACTATTAGTTGACTCTTTTTGCCTGAGTGCAGACTCCTGCCAGAATCATGCAGACTGGCTGACACTCTGATAGAAATATGCAGTCTTACTGGCTTGAAAAACCAGAGGCGAATCCAAACCAGGGTTTGGATTCACCACAACAGGGAGGAAAAAGAAGAGGATTTC
The DNA here is from genome assembly GCF_048773025.1 of Camelus bactrianus. Lineage (NCBI taxonomy): Eukaryota > Metazoa > Chordata > Mammalia > Artiodactyla > Camelidae > Camelus > Camelus bactrianus. Next base: position 18,882,001 of record NC_133567.1, on the reverse strand, counting down.
AATCCCAGAAATATAACATCAATTGAACTAACGACCTCACCAGTTTCTCATGTGAAAGTCAGAGAATTAACTAGGAAAGAATGGGATTCTGAAAATTAAAATGAGGAGATCTGGTTGGAATAAGAGGAAACAAAATACTGAACCTCCCCAAGTCACTCTGAGTCTCTCATGACACAGGGAAATAGCTAGAAAGGCTGGGCCAAATGCATTGCTATGGGTGCGGTTACTGGAAATTCTGGATTTTATCTGTTAGTTCATGGAGTTGGAGGTGACACTGACAACTTATTTGGTTGGTTGACCAAAACTTGAAGTCAGTGGTGGTCTATTTTAATGAGGCCGGGATCCAGTGCTTGCATGATATGATGCGGAAGAAGGAATTAAAAGGCCCAGAATTCCACCCCTTCACCAGGATCTTGATGCATACATTGAGGGGACCACCTGCATCCTTGACAAAGTCTGAGGTTGCTCTCCTTTGTAGCCAGGTGTGACTGTGGGTAACACCACTGTTTATATGAGTTTCCTGATTTTAATAAAGATAGTAGGATACCAGAGAATCAGAGGCCAAGTGGCCAAATGACAAAGACAAAGTAGGCACGTTACTATAGAGGCCAGCAGGGATGTAACAGCAATCAGAACACTCTGGTCCACAGGGACCACTGACTGTAGCTAATGGATCACAGTGTCTTTAAGAATAAAATAGATGGGAAGTCTGCAAGAACACTGCTTGAATTATAACAGAAAGCCCTCTGGGATCAATGATTAAGTGCTTGAGGAGGGTCACGGACTTTCACTAGGTTTCCAGTCCTAAGCCCGATCATAGTCCCGGAGCCCCTTAGCTCTACTGAAGGAGAAGGGAAGGTCAGGCTTCTCTGAAGGGAAGGGCAAGTTCTCCTGAGGAAGAGCCCTGCAGCATTTCCATGAGTATATACCGTGAATCTATCTTCAAGTCTGCATACATTTACAGAGTGACTGTGCACTAGGGAAAAATACCCAGACCTTTGGGAATTACTCAGTACGGGTTCTCAATTGTTGCTAATTCCTGATGACCCAAAATACCGCTGTGGCTGCGGTCAGGTCATACACATGGAGTCACCCTGGACGCGACTCACAGAGCACCCAGTTAATTCACAGGCCCATTTTGTTGTTGTTTTACTAGGTTCTGAATGTATAATTGGATTGGAAATATTTGGCACCTGGAAGACTCCCCACACTGGCCTTTGACGGATGGGGTAGGAGCCATCATGTAGGAGGAGCTCATGGAAACTTCTGAATTTTTCTGCTCCCCACCAAGATAGTAAACCAGAAGCAATGCCACCTCTGGGGGGGATTTTCAGATATTAATGACACCATCAAAGCCTTGAAAAATGATAAGTGGTGATATCCATCATATTCTTCTTTAATTCATCTGTTTGGCCTATGCAGAGGTTCAGTGGGTTTTGGAGTATGGCTGTGGATCATTGTAAACGTTCTCAGGTGGGGATCTGCAGTGTCGTTGTGATATATTATCTTTACTGAAGGATATTAGCTCAGCTTCTGGCATTTGATATGCAGTTATGATCTGGTCAGTAGTCTCTCTCCATATTGTCAGAACCACCATAATCCGTTTGCTTTTACCTGGCACAGCTGACTTTATACCATTACCATGTTGCCTGCCTGTGTCTACCCTCCTGCTCTCTGCTCTCAGATATATTTAAAATAGGACAAAATTGAATCCATTAGGATAAATTCCAAATGGCTCAGAGATTTTTTTTTTATGGCTAGCAACAATCTTTTTTATTATAAAATCAATATAAATATTTCAAACACATCTAAAACAAAAGGGAGGAGGATTAATTCAATCAATCTAAAAAAATACTATAGCATTATTCTATTATTGAAACTCTTGTATGATATCTTATTTAGCCATGTGTATAGTCACACAGTGTTTGTCATTTTCAAATATGAAAATTATGAAGAATTAAAATAACTGAGAGAATATCACCTATTCAAAAAGAATCAGAAATAAGAGACTAAAATATTAATACATGTTTTGCAGACATATAGACCAATGGAACAGAATAGAGAGCCCAGAAATGAATCCACAAACTTTTGGTCAACTCATCTTTGACAAAGGAGGCAAGAATATACATTGGAATAAAGACAGTCTCTTCAGCAAATGGTGTTGGGAAAACTGGACAGCAGCATGTAAAACAATGAAGCTAGAACACTCCCTTACACCATATACAAAAATCAACTCAAAATGGATTAAAGACTTAAACATAAGACAAGATACAATAAACCTCCTAGAGGAAAACATAGGCAAAATATTATCTGACATACATTTCAAAAATTTTCTCCTAGAAGAAATAAAAGCAAGAATAAACAAATGGGACCTAATGAAACTTACAAGCTTCTGCACAGCAAAGGAAACCAGAAATAAAACAAGAAGAAAACCTATGGAATGGGAGAAAATTTTTGCAAGTGAAACCGACAAAGGCTTGATCTCCAGAATATATAAGCAGCTCATACGACTCAATAAGAAAAAAATAAACAACCCAATCCAAAAATGGGCAGAAGACCTAAAGAAGCAATTCTCCAAGGAAGACATACAAATGATCAAAAAGCACATGAAAAAATGCTCAATATCACTAATTATCAGAGAAATGCAAATCAAAGCTACAATGAGGTATCACCTCACACCAGTCAGAATGGCCGTCATTCAAAAATCCACAAATGACAAATGCTGGAGAGGCTGTGGAGAAAGGGGAACCCTCCTACACTGCTGGTGGGAATGCAGTTTGGTGCAGCCACTATGGAAAACAGTGTGGAGATTCCTCAAAAGACTAGGAATAGACTTACCATATGACCCAGGAATCCCACTCCTGGGCTTGTATCCAGAAGGAAATCTACTTCAGGATGACATCTGCACCCCAATGTTCATAGCAGCACTATTTACAATAGCCAAAACATGGAAACAGCCTAAATGTCCATCAACAGATGACTGGATAAAGAAGAGGTGGTATATTTATACAATGGAATACTACTCAGCCATAAAAACCGACAACATAATGCCATTTGCAGCAACATGGATGCTCCTGGAGAATGTCATTCTAAGTGAAGTAAGCCAGAAAGAGAAAGAAAAATACCATATGAGATCGCTCATATGTGGAATCTAAAAAACAAAAACAAAAACAAACAAACAAACAAAAACAAAGCGTAAATAAAGGACAGAAATAGGCTCACAGACAGAGAATACAGACTTGTGGTTACCAGGGGGGTGGAGGGTGGGAAGGGATAGACTGGGATTTCAAAATTGTAGAATAGACTACACTGTATAGCACAGGGAAATATACACAAAATGTTATGATAACTCACAGAGAAAAAAATGTGACAATGAGTGTGTATATGTCCATGAATAACTGAAAAATTGTGCTGAACACTGGAATTTGACACAACATTGTAAAATGATTATAAATCAATAAAAAATGTTAAAAAAATAAAATATTAATACATGTTTTGAATTCACAGAGATCAAATTTAGTAATTTATTTATAAAGAAAAAAGGGCAAAATTTGAAAAAAAAAGAGAATTGTTTGGTTAAATTGGTAAGCAAGTAAAATGTTGTTAAGTACTGTTTTGTTCAACTAGACTCTCTGGAGGTCATGACTGCACTGATGCTTGACAAAATATTACAGTGACCCCCTACGTCAAGGACATCATGCTGATTGGATATAATATGCAATAAGCAGTGGAGTATTTTTTTATGCTTTAGTAAGACCTATGTGATCCAGAAGGTGGGAGATAATCCCCACAAAATTTTAGGAGGCTGCCATTTTAGTGAAGTTTGAGAAACCCAATGGTCAGGAGCCCGTTGGGATTTCTCTTCCAAGGTGGGGACAAGTTGCTGTACCTTGCACCACTTATAAGGAAAAAAAAAAAGGATATTTGGTGGGTCTTTTTCTTTTTAAGTTCAAGTTTGAGATTTACAGAAAACATGAGCAGATAGTACAGAGAATTCCCATCTGCTCCCTGCCCCTCCAGCCCCACATCTAGTTTCCCTGGTTATTATTGACTTGCATTAGTGTGGTATGCTTGCTAAGTTAATGAACCAATATTGATACATTATTATTAACTAACATCCATAATTTATTCAGATTTCCTTAGTTCTAACCTAATGTCCTTTTTCTGTTCTAGGGTCCCACTCGGTGTAACACATTAAATTTCACTACTGTCTCCCCTTAGGCTTCTCTTGCTTGTGACAGTTTCTCATGTTTCCTTTGTTTTCAATGACTTCGACAATTTTGCGAGTGCTGTTTAGATATTTTGCATCATGTCCTTTAATTAGGATTTGTCTGATGATTTTCTCGTCATTAGACTGGAGTTATGGGCTTGGGAGAGGGAAACCACAGAGGTAAAATGCAGTTCTCATCCCATCACACCAAAGGTAAACACCATCAACACCACTTACTGCTGTTGCTATTAACACTGACCACCTGGCGCAGGTAGCGTTGTCAGATTTCTCTCCTGTAAAGTTGCTCCTTATCCCCCTCTTTGCTTCCCGCCTGTGCGCCTTGAAAAGAAGTCACTCTGCACAGCCACGCTTAAGGGTTGGATAGCTATACTCTCCCCGAGGATAAAGTATCTGCATAAATTATTTTGAATTCTTCACAGGAGGATTTGTTTATCTTCCCCTCTTCATTTTTTTTTAATAGTCAGTTTATACTGTGTCAATTTCTGGTGAACAACGTCATGTTTCAGTCAGACATATACATACATATATTTGTTTTCATTTTCTTTTTCATTATAGGTTACTCCCCATTCATTCTTAAATCGATTAAATAATTTCACTATAGACGTAGATATTTATTCTATACTTTGGGTTACAATCCACATCTATTTTATTTATTTTGATGCTCAGATTTTTCCATCTTTGGTTATTGCAAGTTCTTTCATTTGGATCCTGTGTTCCTTTGACATACTTCTTTTATTGTGCTTTGTTTGTTTGAGAACAGTACTTCCTTCCATTTCTGGTATTACAAGATGCTCCAGGCTTATTTTGTGTTTAATTTTGCTTAAATAAGTATGTTTGCCAATGTGTCTGCCAAATACCTCTTAATATTTCCATTCAAACATATAGTAAACACTTAATATGTGCTAAGTACTTTGTTCCATGCTGGGTGTAATGTTATCTATTTTTGTCCATAAGTAGGTAATGATTATCCTCTTGATTATCACTTAGCACTTTTAAGCTCCTCTGCTTTTTTTTTTTTTAATTGAAGTAAAGTCAGTTTTCAATGTTGTGTCAATTTCTGGTGTACAGCATAGTGTTTCAATCATACATATACATACAAATATTCCTTTTCATATTCTTTTTCAGAAGCCCCTTTACTTTTTACAAAGCTTCTCCCCTTCATACATTAGCTCATTTTTTAACCTCACACAATTTGTCTGTGATATTGTGTGCTAGGAATTAATTATGACATCTATTTCATGGATGAAGAATCTTATCTAGACTTTTAACAGATGATTTTTAAAGGAGAAAAAAAACCCTCTAGTTTATCATAATGAGTGTAGCATCTTCTGAATATATGCAATCATTTCTTGAGATTCTGTCTTAACAATTTTAGAGTTTTCCTGCTTATGGCAACATGGTGACCACAATGGATTTATGTTTTATTCTCTTACAGATTTATTCTTCACTCCTCTTCCCATTTCAAGCCATGAAAAATAATAAAAAATTTCAGTTTTGGCTATTTCAGCTTACTTCGGAATGCAATGGTGTAAATTGAAGAAAACTCTCTGGAATATATTACAATTGCTCCATATCCCTTTTTAATCATAAAATTTTTCAGGAAGTGAAGTGAATTTCCCATATCAAAATATGTAAAATATTTGAATATAAAATAAGAATGTCAATAAAATTGTGAGTTACGGTGTCAAATGTGTTTTGACAAACACAATTGTATGGCGACTTCAAAGATTTTAGGGCAGTCTTTGCCATGTGAAACACGAATGCATCGCTTTATGGTGGACGAATGCTGTTGTAATGATCTTTCAAATGTCTCACTTTGGAAGGAGCTTGATTTAATTTTCCGTCTTTTTGATATAAAGCCTATAACTTTATGCATAACTCATATATTTTTTATAGGACTATGTTTGATGAACTTTGAAATTACAGGTCATGATCTTCTTTTTTAAAATTTTTTTATTGAAGTGTAGTCAATTTACAGTTTAGTTTTAGGTGTGCAGCAAAGTGATTCAGTTATACATATACATACATATATGTTTTCTTTTCAGATTCTGTTCCATTATTTGTTGTTATAAGAAATTGACTGTAGTTCCCTGTGCTGTGCAGTAGGTCCTTGTTTATCTCTTTTATATACAGTAAAGTGATCTTTTTAATAAGAAGGAGAGCCTCCCTTTTCTCTATACTGCACTCTAGTGTCTGCTTATTGGCACACAGGAAGAGCACTGAGGGAGGAGTTTCAGTACAGTGATCTGTACTGTGAAGAGCTTCAGAGAAGTTTCAGGGAATATTCTGGGAACAGCTGAACTCTATAGAGCGCAGCTGAGCTGTCCTTCCAAGCTATAGATAGCAGGTGACCACATTTAGACACTTTAATTGAACTGCTTTTGACTTTCTCCAGGTTTTATGAGAAAAGGGTCTTACCATTCTTAGAATTAAAAAGTATGCTGTCACCATGTTGTCAGAATGTTGAAATTGAGTGTTATCTCAAGTGGAAATACTTTGAACTACATTTAAGATTGGTTTGTTTGTCACTTCAAATAGAATCTTCTGGAATCCCCCATTTTTGGAGAGTCCGTTCATTTTTCCTGTTATTGACCTGATTTAAGGTGCATGGCGCTTATATAGAAATCTACCACTCTATTATCTCTGCTCATCTTTGGAGCATGGATATGTGCTAGGTGCTTCTTCATAGCTACACAGTTTCTGGAATAAAGCTGCAACCTTGTGCTAGAAACAATTTTCTGCAGAAGAGTTTGTGACATGTTTGTATTGTTTGTAGGAACTGACAGACCTGGTCAAATCATAAATGTCATAGGTAACAAGCAGAGCAGGATTTGAGTCCAAGCTTATCAACACAGTGAATTGGGTGATTTCTTGACAGATGATAGGCTCATTTATGGTTTGTCCAGGAAATAATCTGACATTTTTCCAGGGATCTTATGTGTATTTAAAAATATTTACGTAATACATAGCAAGAGCATTCAATGTCGTAGTTCAGGAGGTTAATCAGTTTGTGGAGGTAGCATCTAATCTACTTAAGAGATTTAATTCATCAGAATTCATTGATCTCCAACTACATGCCTTCCATGAGACAGAGGATATGAAAAATCTGTTTTCAAGGGGCCCAGAGTCTTTTCATAAAAAAGTACTTAAGTAACAATTTAAGGGAGACCATTAATACAATAATAAATATAATAAATCTATGAGGAGAGTGAGTATTTCCTACTGGGAATCAAAATGGCTTCATAGAGGAGAGAAAGTGTTACTTACGAAGTCCCTACTTTGCCTAGTCCTTATAGCAAAGGTCTGATGCTCGCGTGATCCTCATTTTACATGAAAGGGAATGACCCTCAGAGAAGTTAAGTACTTGCCTAATATCATAAAATCATGACAAATATTTAAAAGGGGATGGAGGCTGAATAATGAGTACATTCAGGTGTATAGTATCTTTCTTTCTACCATGTGTTTTTAAACTTACCCATAATGCTCTGTTGTTAGGAGTGATTCCAAAATCTCTTTCTCTTTTCAATTAGCCATCATCAAGGCCCCAAAGTAGAAATGGAAAACCTATAAAATTGTTATTATGATATATATCCCTTTTGCATATAAAAAAATGGGGGCTTAAAATGTGTTAAGTGACTTGCTTAGTATTAAACAGACAACAAATGCTGGATCAAGAATTTGTATGTAGGTCTTTTTTAACCTTTTCATTATGGACAATTTTTTATTAAGACTATTCATAACTTTTTGGCTCTGCTTTTTTAAAAAAAAACTGTTATAAACACTTTACATGTGATCTACCCTCTTAAAGAATTTTTAAGTGCACAATACAGTATTGTTAAACACAGGCACAATGTTTTAGCACAGGTCTCTGGAACTTTTTCATCTTGCTTAACTGAAATTTTATGCCCCGGGATTATCAGTTCCCCAGCGCCCCCTCTCTGCAGTCCCTGGCCACCACCGTTCCACTCTGATTCTATGAATTTGACAATCTCAGGTTTCTTCTATAAATGGGATCATGCAGTATTTGCCCTTCTGTGATTGGCTTATTTTACCCAGGATAATGTCCTTCAGGGTCATGCAAATTGTTACAGACAGAAGGATTTCCTTCTCTTTTTTAAGGGTGAATAATACTCCATTGTATGCATATACCACATTTTCTTTTTCCACTCATCCATGGACATGTAGGTTGTTTCTGCATTTTGGCTACTGTGAATAATGCTTCAATCAACATGGCAGTGCGAGTATCTCTTTGAGATCCTGATTTCAATTATTTTGGATAAATAGCCAGAAATGGAATTACTGGATCCTACGGTGGTTCTATTTTTAATTTTTTGAGGAACCTCCATATTGTTTTCCTTAGCAGCTGCATCATTTTACACTCCCACCAACGGTATATTATTATTTTAAACACATTGTAGAGAGAAAGGTACAATGCCTGTGTGTGTACCCATTATTCAGCCTCCACACTCATTAGCTCTCAGCCACACTTGCATTTATTTACACCTCCTTTATTTCTGTCCCGAGGATTGTTTTGAAGCAAATTCTAGCTGTACTATTTCATCTATAAATATTTGAGAATGTGTCTCTGAGAGAAAAGAACTCTTGTTAAAGAACATAGTCATGGTGCCGTGTTCACACATTAAAAATCCTAGTAGTGACTTAATATCACCAAATATCTAGTCAGCACTTTCTAATGCATGTTTTATTTGTTTAAAGATATTACATTGCTGGTTTGTTTGACTTGGGATCCCAACCGGGTACACACACTGCATTCTGCTGGTAGGTTTCATGGATTTTAAAAAATTTTATAGGCTACCTTAACTTTTATTTTTAAACTTGTATTTGAAATTGATTTGTTGAAGGAATTGAATAATTTGTCTTGTGAACCTTCCTACTTTCTGGATATCGCTGATTGCAGTCTCACTTTTTTAAAAAGAAAGCCGGTTCCTCCATTCCCTGTGTGCTTCCTGTACTGGTGGTTAGATCAAGAGGCTTGATCCATTTTTAGGTTATATTTTTGGCCAGACTACTTCATAAATGGTGTTCTAAACTTCCATCATGAGAGGCATGATGTCCAGGTGTCTACTGCTATGATATTGGTTGCCACTGAGGATCACTTCCAAAATCCAGAATTTACTTAGGGTTTTGCAGAATGGTAGTATGCCAATTATTTAATTACATCTTTATATGCTAGCTGGAAAACTTCCACAGAGAGAATTTTTTTCTCATTGACTTTTGAGTACCCTGAGGTACAGTTTTTACTAGAAAAACAAGTTATCTGTATGATTCTTTCCCTTTATTTACCTGTTTTTAGAATAAAGGGTTGGTTTCCTAGCATCCTCCAAAGGTGATCTTTCTTTTAAATGATTATTGCGAATTCCTGGATTTTTAACATATTTGATTGATCTCAGTCCACTGATGGTTATTATTCTTATCACTGTGATGACTCATCTTTATGCAGTGGGAGCCACTTCAAGATGTTTCATGAGTTCTTTTGACACTATTCCAATAATTTTTGATAACGTCCTTGCTTTCTGGAATGACAAAATTTTCGGATTCATCTGGTAAATTTCCTACCTCTGACTTTAATATCTATCTCCTTTACATGTTCTCCCTCCTCACATAGAAGCAGTAATTTTATTTAATTATAGCTTAATCTCCCATTGTATGTGCACGTACACACATATACTCTTAGATAAATGGTAATTATATATATATATATATAGTTTCTGCAACTTGCAATGTGCTGTTTTCATGTAACAATGTATCCTGGAGGTCACATATGAGAAAGCACTCATTTTTTTTTACCCACTACATAGTGTTCCAGTGTAAGTGTCCCAGAGTTAATTCAATTCATCCCATATTGATGGACATTTAGGTTGTTCCTGGCTTTTTACCATTTTAAATCATGAAATAAATATCCGTGTGTATACATCTTTTTATATTTATCTTTTAGATAGATTCCTAGTGAAGGGGAAAGCATAAATACGTATGTAATCTTGTTAAATAATGCCAAATTGCCCTCCATCCATTTGTTAACACTTTGCATTCTTTTTAGTAACGCATATGTGCCTGTTTTCCTCTTAGTCTTACCAACTAAATATGTAGTTACACTCTTGCTTTTTTTGTCAATTTGATAAATAAAATATAATATATCTGTGTAATATTAATTTGTATTTCTCTTATCCTGAGCTATTCTCTTAATTATGAGAGGACCATTTGTATTGCCTTTTCTGGAAATGATTCACATCTCTAGCCTGTTTTAAAAGTAGCACTTGTTAATTTGTTGTACATTTTCAACCTTTTTGTAGTCAAATTTATTATTTTCTTTATTGCTTCAAGATCTTGAGTGGGAAGAGAGTTTTCCTCACTTCTATGTCACAGGGAAATTCACAAATGTTTGTACTTGTGTAATTTCATGTTTTTATATTTTGATTTCTAATTCCTTTAGAATTTTCACTGGTTTTTGCTGTCAGAAATGAATTCAATTTTGATTATTTTCATATTATTACCCAGTTATCCCAGCCCCAGTCATTAATGTGCACATATTTCTCACTTGGTTTGTGACTCCATCTCCACTGAAAACTACAAACAATTGCATATATTTCTGAATTCTCTATTTTTTTTCTTTTTACTGATCTGTCTGGCTACTCATATGCCAAGACCACACTATTTTAATTACATAGGCCTTAAGATATGCTTATATATCTGATCGGGCTAGCAATCCCCCAGTGTTCCTCCTTTTCAAGTGAATGCAGGTCTTTGAATGCCAAATTCAATTCAGTGTCTTTTCACTAGATTCTACTTCCTTTGATAGGGTGTCACAAAACCAAAAAAAAGTTTATACTCTTTTAAATAAGAAAATAGTAAGCTAACATTGGGAAAGAATTGGATGGCCAAGTAGGGTCAAGAATAATTTTGTTTTTGGCTTTTGTTTTAATTAAAAGAGTAAGAAGAACTAAGCATCTTAGGCCCACTTAGCTCTTTTTTGTCTTCTGTAGATCCCCTTAGAGAAGTGAGGGATCATCCTGGTTTAGCAATCAGAATTTCCATCATGCAGATACTCTGCTAGAATACAGAGATATGCTTTGTGCTTGAAAACACTTGAAAAATTAAGATTTACTAGTGATAACACCCTTCCAACCCCTGGCAGTAAAGCCCTGGATATTTCTGTGTAAGATCCAAGGTGTGGTGACATGGTTGCAGGGCTGGAATGTTCTGGAGTGTGTGTGTGTGTATGTGTGTGTGTACACACATTCTTCACTACTCAGTAGAATACAGTGAGGTTCAACGTTCAGTTGTCAATCTCAAAAATTCAAAGATATTTTTCAACATGGTAATCTGAGGGAAGAAAACAATAATTATAATGTGTGGAGATCCTAAAGCCCGACAGTTTTAGCTGCAAAGAATGTTGCTAAGGAACTCTTTGAGCAAAATATTGGGTTTTCAGATAGGGCATTGTTGTCATGGGTGAGCCCGTTTTTAAAAGTTTGTTTGTACTTCAGTACAGTATCTGTCTGATATCATTATTTCTGTGATGAGTGGGAGGAAGGCTCCTTGCAGATTAAAAAAAAAATACCAATGACTAGAACACTTGATGAGAAAAAAAAATAGCATATTTCCTATTATTTTGGAAGGGAATGTTGAAACCCAGAAGTGGTGTCATAATTTTGGCATTTTACCAATGCTTTTATGATACTAAAAACTGATTGCTGATACTGAAAACTGATCCCCTCATCATACACCAGGTGCTGCGTAGGTCACTATGAGTATATGTCAAAGTAAGCCAGGGAGACAGAGACAGCAAGACTACAACGGGGTGATGCTTTGGACGTGCAGTCTAGACAGACACTAACAGTGCTTGGTGATACGGGGAGGACCCCAGGTAGATTCGAGCCTCCAACTTAAAACTTCTGAAGCATTTACTATGGACATTTCTCGCATGGAAAAAGCAGCACTAACTTGAATCATCTGGCGCTGTTCTAGTATGACTTCTAATTTTTTAAATTGTGGGGTTATTTCCTTTTTTCCTCAAAACAATGATAATCTCTCTTTTTTAAAGCCAATTATTGTAACATCAGCGAGTGAGTTTTGATTTTTCTTTTCAAAAAGGAATTCCTTCACCCCTACCCAATTTTCTCCCTTCCTTCTGTCTCCTGTCTCAATTAACAGAGTCACCATTCATGATGTGGTCTAAACAGACCTCTCAAATCCAACTTACAGTGAACACTCCTTCACCTCCTGTATTCAAAGGTCTTGAACTCTTGATAATTCTCTGTGAAATATTTGTTGAATATGTCCTCTGCTTTTCCACTCCAATGACCACAACTCTGGTTTGGACTCTCATCTTTCTTCTGTATGATTGTAATCCACTGAACTGGTCACCCTAATTTTGTTTCTGCCAGAAATACTCCAAAAAGTTGAGTGGGACTCAAATCATTCCACAGCCTGAACCCTTTTGCACAATTTCCAGTGATGTCTTTCTTGGCCAATCTCCAGCTACTTAACTCTACCTTGTGACAGCCTCCTCCCACCTCACAATTCTAATCTTAGCGCTATGTTCTACTTATCCAGAATGACTTTGCTGTTCACTAAACATACTCTGTATCTCCAGGTCATCATGACTTTTGAACACTCTCTTCCATGCCTAAAATGCCACTTTCTTATAATTCTACTTCTTAAATTTCTCCTCTTAGTTGAGGTCACACTAAAAGATTTTCCTGATGGCTCTTGACATTCCTCCCTACCTGTCCTTCACCCCCACAAATAAGTTAGACTATAACTCTTACGTACTTTGCACATACATATACCATAATTATTATACCATATTATGATTTATGATTTATGGATTTAACTCTTTGGGAAGATTGAAGTCTTTGAGGAAGGACTGTGGTACCCACACATATACATATTTAAAGATACAGATACGTTATTGTTTTTCCTTGTACTTTGCACTTAGCTTAGTGTTAATACATAGTAAGGGCTCAATAAAAATCGTAAAATAAGCATTAACCCAGTTGGCTCCAGAGGAATATTTTGAACAAAATGTGCACATCATTTACGGTCCCAATGGGAAACAGAGGGGCACTTGGATGAAATTCTGTTGCATATTTAGAGAAGGGGCTATTTACAAAGTACAGATAAGCAAACCAGTGAAGGATGTTTGGACTCCAGGTACTAACAAAAGAAGGGAACACCACTCCTAGGCCTGAAGGGACACGGGGAGGAAATAGGGTTGTTAACAGAGCCTGGTGAAAGCTGGAGCTGTGGAGAGACCTCCAGTGTAGCCTCAGAGACATCTGACCCCTGGCAGAACCGTGGCCCCAAAGCAGGTGGTATGAGGGAGACGTTCCTGACATATCTTCTCTCATGCTCAGATTTCCTGGTGCCTCCTATTGGCTGGGTCCAGCCAGAAGCCAGGAGAGCTCAGGTGATGGTCCGTGTGGGTCAGTCCCTCAGGACACAAAACTGAAATAGGAAGGGCAGAGAACAGAATGGGCAATACAAGCAGAGAAGAAACAGAATAAGAAACCTGCTTAAACCTTAATATTCAGTGATGGGCGCCAACCAGTCCTGAAGTACGATGCTTGTGATACAGACCTCCAGTTACTAAGTTGCCTGGGAACACACACTTTAACTGAAATCTCCAGCTATCTTCCTTATCCACATCCTATAACAGGAACAACAAAAATGGCAACAGCCACACTAAAAATGACCACTTGGCTGCATGCCCCAAATTCCCACTTAACCGCATGCCAGCTGTGCTAAACACTTCACACATTTTGTCATTTGTTCCTCATAATGGTCCCCATTTCACAAATGCAAAATTGTCACAGAAGTCATTTGCCAAAGGTGCATGCAGTTAGTAGTGGAGCTGAGGTTTGAAACCAGGCTAACCTGACTCCAAAACCTCTTAATTCCTAAACTGTCTGGGTGCAGGGAGACTCCATATTCTGTTCGATATGAAGCCATAGCAACCCCTAATAGAATCGTGCAAGGTGAACATCCCCCTGGAGGCAACCGGAGGGAGATTGTAGTGAACAGTGTCTGTGCAAAGGAGACCCATGGAGGAGGCTGCTATTTTTGACTTAAGTGCAAAGACAGGTTATTTTGCTTTAACTGAGGACAAGAAAGATTAAAAAAAAGCTAATCAAATCTGCTGAGTGTCAGTTACCTGGGAGGGTTTTAATTGGAAATTCTCAGTGCAAGTGCCTGATGAAACCGTAGTGCTATAATTGAATACAGAGACATGTTGGTAATTAAATGATAATGTAGAATAAATCCTTCTCTTAATAGGTTTAATTCTTTTTTTATATTTTGTGAATTAATGGCGTAACCCCCCTTCCCCCGATATATTAGTGCATTGCAGAGATAGGATGCTTCGCCTGCTTACCCACTAAAAACCTCATTTGGTGCCATAGAATGGTTGTCTTTCCTTTCCTTGTTTCTTCCTCATGAGCTAGAGATATTTAGGTGTGCTTTGTCTTGTCCATTAGGGCAATCTAAGCAAAAGCAGACGAATTTGCTCCTCTTACTTCTTCAGCTCGTGTGGTTTGAACACATGTTTCATTTTCACAGAGGAAACTGAGCCTCACAGAGTCAGGACTGGTCCATCCAGGTCTGTCTTTCATCCGGGTCCCTTTGGAGGAGAGGAGGGGTTGAGGATGGAGAGTCATCTGTACAGGACTCAGGGTGGCTCTGTGACAACCAAAACACCAAAACGAGAGCCATCTCTGCCTCGTTTCTGGTCCTGAGCAGCCTGGCTACACAAGGTCCCAGGTTAAACTTTTTTGATAATAAGCTTCTGAGTCCTTGGCACTGCCAATTCTTAAAGGAGCTGGAAAAAACTGTTAAACTTACTGCTTAGTTATTTTTCTGGGAAGTAAAATGCATCGATCATCGCTTAGGAAGTCTGCCAGCCAGCCAAACAGATGTTTTGCCAGTTTTTGAATTTTGCAGGGGGGACATGTTTAGATTTATGCTCTTTCTTTGCAGTCTAGTCCACACTTTCCTACTTAGAGTCATACCATTTTGTTATTAGACAGCATGTTCGCGTCCATGTGTTATTAAAAAATCTGATAGAGTGATAATCCTTAGCTGTACTGTGCCTAAGTTGTTAAAGATGTTAGAATTATTAACTTAAAAAGCATAATTAAAAAAAAAACTTAAAGAAAAAATACTTTTGAGTAAAGGATTTCGTTTTGGGTTTTATTCTCAGTATAATGCTCCATTAATTATTTTAGTGTGAAAAGCTCTGGCAAACTTTATTACAGTTGACACATTTTCAAGGAGAAGATGAATGATTCAAACATTCTGGGATTGCAGAAACACCGTTTCTTGAAGTAAAGTGTTTCAATGTTTAAATCATTGTTATTTAAACTAACATTTAGACGAATTACTAAATTTTCAAAATGGGCTCCTGCATCCAACAGACTGTTTCAAACGCACTGTTATTTCAGCCAGGCTGGTGACCACATTTGGAAGCAGTGGAGGCGATAGTGTCCACTAGGACAGACAGAGCGATTAGAGAAGCCAACCACACTGTATGGTACACCCTGCAGAAAAGATGCTGCAACACACAGAATTTCACTACCAAGATACACTATCCCGTGACGACGGCTGCAATCCCCTGAAGCTGCTTTGAAAGTGAAAATACATCACTTTTCTCTTAAAGTGAAAATAAATCAAACCACAAATAAGATAGCTAACAGCAACCATGAAGGGAATACAAATTTTGTGGGGTTTTTTTTTCCAAAATAGGAAAAGGGGAGTAGTTTTGTTGAAATTTTTATGGATTGTTCTGAAACTAGTAGATAAAGACTTCTGATAGATGTCGACATGTCTGTATATGCTTCTAGGATAAAAGAGTTCATTCTTCCTCCCAATTCTATTTTCTCTTCCTCCTCTGGCCTGCTTGGCATCTTAAAACTGGTCTCAAGGTTGAAATTTTATTCTAGTTGGGTACTTTCCATTTTGTGGTATCCATTTCTCACCTTTACTTCTGTTTAAAAATATATTAAGTAATGAGACTTATTATTGGGGCATTTTAAGACATTTTGGAAAAAAACAGTTGATTTGTCCCTGACCTCATCTACGTATTCAAGTTTTCTGAAGAGTGAGGGTTAAAGATTCCGAAGGAGGTAGACATTGTTCCTTGGTTTGTTGAGTTAGGGACAATTAATGTCTAAAGACTGTGCTAAATTAATGAGACTCTTTCCCCTTACGTCTGCCCTCCTGGGAAGGGAGGCAGTATCTGGGTAGCAGTTCACAACCTCGATACTTAAATTAACTTTTTAAAGAAGGAAAATCAGAAAAGATCTAACGCATTTAAAGCTGCAGGGGGTGTGGAGGGAGGAAGAATGTAATTTCCCCAGTTGCAGTTTGACCATTCCTAATTATATGAAAATTGCCAGAGGGCTGTTAGTGGGCACCAGTGGTTAGAAAACTGAATTTCCCAAGGCTCACAAGACTGAGGTTGCTTCAAGAAAGCGTCTGGACCCGGCATGCTTAAGCCGGCTTCTTGGTGATTTTAATAACAAGAATACATTGTCTGATGTTTTGAAAAGAAGATGGTATCTGAGTTGGGAAGGATACGCTGTAGCGAGGAAGGACAAAGCACTCAGCCCACATCTGGTTGCCTCATGTCTACTGAGGTACCAATTCCCTGCACCATTATTTACCACACGTACAAAGGTCTCCATCCAAGCAGTGATGGTCACACCTGGAGGTTATTCGGACTGTATGATCCAATGAGGTCAGGGACCAAAGAAATAACGTCATGAGCAAGGCAGGGCTTCGTGGTGGAATGACTGAGCTGGTCAATCAAAATGAATATTTCATGTGATAAAGGCCTGGGCAGGTCTTGTGCATGTTATATATTCCAAGATATCTGAAATATCAAGTGATTTCAACTCCTGGAAGACCTTTTTGACAACGGTGATTTTAGGCATGCTTTAACACGATTTTGTTTTCCGAAGGGATTCTTATTTGACATCAGCAATTTGTCAGAAAACTTTTTAACATTCTACCATTCGAATTTTATTATGCACCCCCTTGATTTACCCTTCTCTTAGATCTGAGCTTTACCCACACTCCCCACTTTGAAGAAGTAAATTGACAAGCAATACCAAACTCCTTGGCTGTTACCTGTTATTATGAATAATCCTTAACATTAAGCAGTTATTTTTTTATAACATATCTTTTACATAATAATAATGTACTGGTTAGGGTTATTTTTTGAAACAGAAATTTTGAATGTGAAATGAATATAAAATGATAGACCCTAAGAACAACAGCTTTAGAAGAGATTTTTAAAAAACAATAAAATAGTTTCAATCAGAATGTCAATTTATTAACATCCAGTAAAGAAATCAGCTGTCGAAGCAGTCAGATGCTTGCTTCAGGGACCCTGGATCTATGTGGGCTCAGTTCACCAGTGGGCCGACAGGTAAGTTTACTGATTTTGGGCCTGTGTGCCCTCACACTGGTTCTTTGGCCTTTCCTTCCTTTTTTCTGTATCACAAGGGAGCTGATTCCTGCAATCTGTGCTCTTCAGATTAGAGGCCAGAAGGGAAGAAAGAAGTGGGGTATGTTCTCTCATCCAGCTCTGCCTTAGATGGCTTCTTCGGTGATGGCTAAGTCCCCTGCTTAGTTCTTGTTTCCATCAAGTGCCTGGGTCCCATAGGCTCCAGTAACACTCTCCCTTCCCTCTGTCCTTCTAGCCCAGTGCTGTTAGTACAGTGAATCCCTGTGTTTCCCTCCTCAACTCCTGCTTGACTTTTTAGCGGTCCCGACACCTGTATAACTAATTTTCTCCATTAAACACTTTGTACTGTTTTCTGTTTTCCTGGTTGAACTTTGAATGACATAGCAGGCAGGCAATGAGATAAAGGGAAATTGGCTGTATGATTCAAATGTTTAATGCTATTTGGGTTTCTCTAGTAAAAATATAAAACTTGGGAAATACTGAAGTACATTCAGATTCATTCTGCTTAACTCAGAGGTAACCAGAAAACATTAAGTTATTTAAAAATCTTTCTGAAATGTCCCTTTCTCTTGTGCATTAGTAAGACTAAAGTTTGTTTACTCTTTTTGATGCTTTAGATTCTTGTAGTATTTCTCAGGGTATCTAGAATCTTGATGTAAAATCAAATTTATAGATGGTTGAACTGAATATGTTTTCTCTTTAGGATACAACTTTGAGGCAGTTTTAAAAAACCATCCTCTTATTAGGCTGTGTGAGTGTGTGTGCGCGTGTGTGTGCGCGCATGCACGTGCCTGGCTATTATCTTAAGAATATACGTTCAAAGGATAATACATGGCTAGTCTTTTGATATTTACAAATATTGGATCAAATACACTGAATGCTTTAACTTAAATAGAGCAGCAATACTAGGTCAGTAAGGTTTCTCAGGAACAAAATTTATTTTTGGATGGCCCCAAACTAGGTCATTGAGCAACACAGGCTTTAGAAAATTCATTCAGTCATTCACAGTTCTTTAAATATTTAACGATCATCTGCTATGAGCTAGGCATGGGAGCCACACTGGTGAACAAAACAAATGGTGTTCATGCAGTAAACTTAAAATCTGGTGGGAAAAGCAGACATCCATGGGCAATCACAATAATATAGAGGGAGTTGTGGGAATATAGAGGAAGGAGGCTGACTGGGTTCAGGAGGTTGGGAAGATAAGAAAGAAGAAGAAAGATAATGAAGACCAAAATTGGCCCAGGAGATCAGATGAGAGCCACCTATCCACTCATTCATCCAATCATTTCTATAAACATTTGTGAGGGTCTCAGGAAGGTGATAAAAATGAATACGCCTCACTCACCAGTAGGACTAAGAGTTTCAGTAAAAACACAAAAAGATGATCTGATGAAGCAGGTACATCCAAAGTTGGACAATGAGTTAGGGTTTAGCCACATCAATAAATTCCTGACTAGTAGGAATTAATTAGTTCTCCTCTGTGCTCTCAAGAGTTCATGCCTCTATTGTAGCATTTAGTATTGTTTGGTCCAAGAAATTTTATTGAAAATATGCTATATACATACAATGGAATATTATACAAATGGAATATATGCAAAACACAGAATGATCTGGAGGACATTATATTAAGTGAAATAAATCAGTCACAGAAGGACAAGTACTCCATGATTGCACTTATATGAGGTCTCTAAAAGAGTCAAATTCATAGAATCAGAGTAGAATGGTGGTAGCCAAGGGCTGCAGAGAGGGAGAAATGGGGAGTTGATAATCAACGAGCAGGAAGTTTCAATTAAGCATGATGAAAAAGTTCTGGAGATCTGCTGTGCAACACTGGGTCTCTCGTGAACAATATGGTGCACCTACAAATTTGTCAAGAGAGTAGATCTCGTGTTGTATGTTATCACAGTTAAAACAATTTGCTGATGAAAAAGTTGAGGATCAAAGGGATTAAAGGACTTGCCCAAAGTCACTGAGTTGGTAAGTGGCAGAGAATTAACAGGATGACAGTGTGCTGAGGAGTCAGCCTGTGATCTCAGGCATCTTCTCTAACCTTCTAGGGTTGTTTTGAGGATTAAAAAGGAAAATATTTAAATGACTTAACACAGTGCTTGGCAAAGACTACTTAATTAATATTAGCTTTTATTAGCGACTAGACCTATGAATCACCATCCAGTCTCTAAAGGCTCTGTCCATTTGATCCCACAGGCAACACCGAGAAGGGGAAGGTGGGTGTGATCATTCCCATTTAGAGGAAAAAAAAAAATCCAGAGATATTAGTGGTTTTCCCTGAATAATACATCAGGGATTAAGCCATGATGGAGCCAAGGATCTGATGTCTATTTCCATTGTCCATTGCCTTTCAATCACACTGCTCCTTGTTGTACTGTAAGTAGTTATAAAATCTCTCCTTTACTAGACAGGTTCTTTATAGTACCGTCTCTCTTACCAGGCAATCTACTCTTTGAAGCCAGAAGCTAGGTTTTTTTTTTTCCCCCCATCAGGCATGTTCTCATAATGCCAGACACAAAGACATGGGCATAGTAGGTGTTCCACAAATACCGTTTGAATTAAACTGAGACGCAGACAGAGTCAAGCATAATAGATAATGCAAAGGAAGGTGCTCCAATGTGGTTCTGAAGCAAACATGCACTTTTCAATTTGCGACGACATCCTAATGACTACTAAGAAGCTGCAGTTCCTGTCTTTGGCTAATATTCCAAATTCTGGGCAAACTAGGTTCCCCTTAGAAGGTGCTGGGGCCCCCTGTGAACTTGGAGTTGTTCCTTAAAGATTTTTCAGATTTTTTTTTTTTTTTTTAATCAGCTTTCTTCTCGTGTGGCCCAGTGTACTCTGAGTTCGGAAATCTGGGAGGCTGGCGTCTGAAATAAAGATTCTATTCTCCTGTTCTGGGCCCTGTGCAAGAGTCTCATGCTGAGAGCGCGTTACAGCGCGGTCCCTGCTCCTCCGCGGACTGGGATGCGGCTGTTGGCAAGACCCAGGCCCCAGCCTTCCTTCTTCTCCTGCTCTAAGGGCCGAATGTGCTTGGGCACAGTGAATGCTTCCTGGCTCCGCCCGCCCCTGAGAGAGATTACTAACCGAATGTAGGACAAACCAGGAAGTGATTTTCCTAAAAACAGATTTTTCTCTAGCCAGTAGTGCAATAATCCTGCACCTCAAGCACTGTGATCATTACACAGCACCTTTTCATTCTGATGTAAATAGCATTCAGTTATGGAGGAGGTTGCGTGTTATGTATGCTTTGACAAAGCCATTTGTGAAAAGCCAGCCCTTATCCTGAAGTTTAGAATGATGTCTGTAAGAGGACTTACACAATATTTCACTGAAATATTTATATTTCAATCATATGCCGTTCAATTATAGTGATACCTTGTAAAAGATGCTCCGGATTTCCTCAGAGAGATAATGTGTGGGTGGGATGTATGTATGGATCTGCGCGGGCGCACACACACACACACACCTCTCGAGATGTCTTCATTTCAAGGGTTAATGTGGCCTTAAAAAGGACAAGGAGCATGTTCATGGTACGTCTTAGAATATACCAAATTTTAACTCTGGACAAGCAAACAATTTCTAACTGGTGATACAGATCTTCTAAGTGAATTTTACTGGATTATAATAAGATAGAACACTATGAAAAATTTCACCCTTAAAAACAGAATCCAAAGAAAATGAGTCTAATTATTGGGACAATGTATTACAATAGATGAATAGACTATTTCCCTTGTATGGAAATGGAAGTGTTTGCTATGTGTTAGGGAAATCAGAGGAGTCTATTTCTTTGGAGATGTTTAATTCCATTTGATAAGTTTTATCAGAATGGACTGGTGGAAATAACATTTGCATATGGACAAACCTTGCTAATGCCTGCTTCATTTAGTTGCCATGCATAATCATATGTATGGATGACTGACTTCTCTGAATAGATCTATTTCTGAGAACATAATTCTAGGACATATTTGTGGTAATTACCGTATTCTTTGAGAGCATCTTACATAGTGTATCCTTTGGCTTGTTTAGTTTCAAGACTTTTTTCTTTCATGCTTTCACATAGAAAATTACTAAAATATGGCTTTTGTCCAAATGCAAAATGGGCCTCCAGCTGATTAAAAATGGCTAAGTCTGACAGTGCAGGCTGCAGTCTGTAAGATGGCAGGCTCATTCGTGTGGCTCATTTTGTCTTCTTTCTTTCTTTATTCTTGTTCAGCTGATACTGATGACTTCTGGATCACACATGGTGAGGCAGTTCATGGAGTTCACAGAAAAATGAATCCCGAAATATCTGAGAACGAGAAACAGAGTGGGGACTTCTTTCTATAATCCCTCAAGTCCTTTCATCTCAGGTCATAGTTCTTGATGCAGCTTGACCTTGGATGGCTCATGCTCCCAGGTTACAGTGTTGGTGACGTAAGAATGAAGAATAATATGAGAAAAGCAAAGTTCTCTCTTCCCCTCATTTCAGGAGATGGAGAACCCTAATAAAGAATAAGGAAGAATAAAAGACAAGATTGTAGAAACAGTACCAAAATGTTGAGGAGTATCTTGTCTCAGGCGCTTTTATGAGAATGCTCCTGTCCTCTTCTGTGTTTGATATCTCTCTGGCTCCTGGGCTTCTGGCTTATTCAAACAGACAGGCTGGCTGTGAATCTTAGACACCTCCAGCCCTTCTCATGCACTCCCCAAGCCCCTTTCCCCATCTGCTTTATTTATCTCTTCCTGCTGGACTCACGTTTGCCACCTGGCTCCAGTCTCCGGCATCACTTGTCACTTGTCTTTATCTGCTCACCCCAAGCACATTTTGTTAGTGTGATGTAGTGGAAAGACCATAAGCTTTGGGATTTAAAATCCCAGCAACCAATTACTGGCTGTGTGATCTGGGATATGTAATCTCTTTGGGTCTCAGTTTCGTTTTCATTAAATGTGGAAAGAGAATATGAATACTTTCCTATTAGGATAGAAGCGAAGAATTAATGAGTTAACAGGATACAAAGTGCTCACTGTGGTGGCTGGTACCTAGCACATGCTCAATGCCTGTATATTTCCTTTCTCCTGACTTCTGCTTCCAGAGACACGTCTACTTCATCCTGTACCGGCCAATCCCGCTTATTTTCCAGGCACTGAAGACTCACTTTTGGCCAGTTTGACTCTATCCCTTTCCTTGCTATCTCCCTGGTGAATATGGACTTGTGGGTCATGACAGGACAAGGATCACCAGTGATGCAGCCCCCTATCTGCATCCTTCACATTGTCTTCTCCTCCCTCCGTTCTTTCCTACACCTGTTATTGGGGAACTATCTGTTAATAGTTATTAGTACTCATCTATCCTGTCTACTGTTATTATTCTTGGCAGAATGGTAAAGAAAGGAAGGTAAGAATGAATAAAGATATAATCTGAGGGGCAAAGCATGCACGAGGCCTTCCTTTAAAAAAATCGAATAAGTAAACCTAATTACCTCCCCTTTTGCCTCACAAAAAACAACAAAAATATATAATCTGAGGTTACTTGGGACTCACTGAAATAATTTAAATCTTCAAAAGTGACATCAACCTAAGTTTAACACCACCACCACTTCAGCTTTAGACCTTCTATTTTTTTTTTCTCCCGTATATAGAATCCCTGTTCATGATGCTTTTCTGTCTTGTTTCACCAGGAAATCAGTGGTTTTCAATTCCTGCTGGCAGGAAAACTATAAACAACAACAACAGAATAGTTTCTCTGCATATCCAAGGTGTATGAGTTAAAGGTTTTGACCCCCATTGTACACCAACAATCCCCCCAAGACTCTAATCATATTTGAAAGGGGGGATTTGTCACCTGAAGTTTACTGATGCGTGAAGTTAATCTCAACTTTCTATTCATGTAGGGGCTTATTTGCACACAGCGTGCTACATTAATTTTTCAGCACAGTTTTTATGTATTCTTATTAAAGTATACTTTTCTTTCGACATTTTGAAAGCCCTGGTATTGCACTAACCAATGCATGCATTCGTTGGTTTGATTCATGCCCGCTTCTCTGCTTACTGTTTGTATTTGTCCTGAGTGAGAGCAGAGAAGAAAGTCCTGTTTATCCTTTGCTGTTCATTCAATATTAATCTAGGCTTTTACATGGTCCCGAGGTGTCTTATTCTTTATGCTTGTATGCCACAGAGCTAGGGGACCTGATAAATTCAGTAGTTGTAGTGAAAATAACTTTTAGTATTTTACTACTGAGAGTAGAGTTAAGGTAAGCGAACGGTTTTCCTTTAGGATACAGATTTTGGGGGCTCATTATTTTCAGAAAGACTCAGATTTGTTGAGATTTTCAAAAAATATTCTGAGATTATAGTTTACCACTGGAGTTACATGAAGTTATATGATTCATGGTTAGGCTATTTATTTACTTAGAAAGCAAAAGAATTACATTATGGGGTCAAAAAGTTCCTGAAATTTTTTTTTTAAACTAGAAAAAAAGAAACCCAACATGTATTGAGCCTTTACTCCATACTAGTCACATTGTCTGTTCTTTCATTTAAATTTCTTAAGTGGTAGTCCTATCCCACAGAAGCCTCAGTTAAGGAAGCTCAGGTTGAATGAGTGGGTTAATGTATAGTCTCATTTTACCAAGGGGCTCCTGGAGATTTTGCCTAAACTTAGAGTAATGTTTCTAAGGCAGGGGATTCTGGAACTGAAGAAGGTCTGGGAAGAAACATTGTGGGGGAAGGGCTTTCAGGGTCTCTCACACCATAGGGGGCCGCCTGCTGTACCCTGGAGCAGGCCAAAATGGTGGGAAAGGGACAATGAGACCATAGATAATGGACACACTGGGATTAGGTGAGTCCTGGTTCTGCTACCTTCTAGAGCCTGTGTGCCCTGGGGTGAATTATGTAACCTCGCAGAGCCTCAGTTTCACTCATCTGTAAACTGGGGATAACAATGGGAATTGACCTGCCTGTCTGTCAGAGTTGTTTAAAGATGAATGAAGTTCTGTGAGAGAGCCTTTTGTATGCTATAGAGCATAATACATGTTTGTTGTTATAACGTGTTTTCTGGCACAGACAAGCAAGGGCAGGGAGGGGAGAAGGGACTCAAATGGCTGGAAAGAAGTAGGGTTGGCAGGGATCCTATCCACAGAGAATGGAACTTTCTAGACCTTGATCCTACCAGATAAGTATCTAATGGTATTTTCCACAACAGTCCCCTCACCAGATCACTGTGTGTCTAGGACACCACCCTCCTTCTTCTTCTCTGATTTACTCTGTTCTGTATATAAGAAAGCACACATTTAGTGCTTAGTTCATATGGACTAAGGTGGATGGAAACGGGGCAAATAGTACCAAACACCAAGGACAAGGAAAGTATATTTAATACAACACACATTGAAATTTCCTACAAAGCACTGATGGCTGACTTCTCATCAGAAATGTGAGCCAGTAGACAATGAGGAAAACGTGGTCCAAGGAAAAGAGGAAGTCAAGGAACTGTCATCCAGAATCATACAAACAAAATCATTTCAATTATAAAGGTAAAATAAAGGCATATTTAGAAAAACAAAAGCTAAAAAAGTACAAAATGCATAGGCCTTTAGAAAAGCAATTTTCAAATCTAGAGAATATTCCTCAAGAAGAAAAATGATTCTGAAAAGCAAAAAGGAATGGTGAGCAAAGAAAATGTTACTCTGTTAGAGAAATCCAAATAAATACCAACACAGAACAAAAAAGGACTTTTCCGTTAGAGTGAAAGGAGTATCAAAAAATTAAAAAAGAATTAAAATTCTGAATAACAGCAACACATATGTTGGAATGATGGTGATGGAGTAAAAGTGATCGGAGGGTCCAACATTGTTCTGAAGAAAGCAAGCGTTGTTAATTAACCTTAAATCATGTCATTGAAATAGCAATGTTACAATTTCTAGGGAAGTCACTAAAACATAAGGAAAGAGTGTATAATTTCAAACAAGTACACAGGTGGGCAGGATGGAGAAATGAAGCAAAGAAATTCCATCAGTTTAAAATAAGAAAGAAATGGAATTAAAACAAATAGGAAATGTGGGACATAAAGTACAAGATACGATTTTTGACATGAATCCAAATATGTCAGTAATTCCATTAAATGAAAATAGATTAAATTTTCTCTTTCTGACATATAAAGATTGTCAGAATTTTTAAACACAATCCAGTTACATGTCAAGTACAAGACCCATGCCTAAAACATAAGAACATAGAACATTTGAAAGGAAAGGGATAGAAAAAAATTGAAAATAAAATTGGTTTAGCTATAATAAAATTGGTTTAGCTATAGTGCCATAAAAATGGGCTTTTCCAAAAAAGATTAAGATTGTCAATTCACAGGGAAGATATAAGAATATAAGTTTGTAAATTAACGTTTAGCCCTATAAAGCAGAAAGTTACAGAACAGTGAGAAAGGAAAAAGTCCACCACCAGATTTTAACCCAGCCCTGTCAAAATTTGATAAATTGTGCAAACAATTATCAGCAAGGATACTGAGGTTTACAAAACTGACAAAATTGTTCTCAGAGACATATACCGGCATACCTCATTTAATTGCACTTTGCAGATAATACAATTTTTACAAATTGAAGGTTTGTGGCAACCCTGTGTCAGGCAAGTCTATCAGTGCAATTTTTTTCAACAACATTTTTTAAATTGCTTTTATTAGCTTTATTTTTATTTATTTATATTTTTTCCAGTTTTATTATGTAGAATTATTACAGCTCAGCAACAGCATTATTTTTTAATTAAGGTTGTACATTGGTTTTTTAGACACAGTGCTATTCCACACTGAGTAGACAATAGCTTAATATAAACATAACTGGATGCACTTGGACCATGTTTCTCCCCATTGTCCACTGGCTCACATTTTTGATGATGAGAAGTCAGCTGTCAGTGCTTTGTAAGAAATTTCTCTTTTCTCTGTGACTGCATTAAATATACTTTCCTTGCCCTTGGTGTTTGGTTCTACAAAAGTCTAGGGGTAGACAACTTTTTATGTATCCTGTTTGTAATTCCTACATCTTCCAGATTCATAGGATTGGTTTCTTTGATCATTTCTGGAATATTCACAGCTATGATTTCTTTTCATATTATGACCTCTCCTCTATTCTTTCTCTCCCTTCCATCTTGAAATCTAATTAGACATAAACTCAGCCTTCTCTGTCTCTTGTCTTTAATCTTTCCGTTAGATTTTATATATATTTTTTGTGTCTCTGTACTATATTCTGAGAAATTTCTTCAGCAATATTTTCTAGTTCAGAAATTCTACCTTTGGCTTCTAAGCTGCTGTTTAACGGATCCATTGGACTTTTAATTTCAATTATTGTCTTTTTTTATTTTTAAGTGCTCTATGTGGTTCTTTTCTCAAATTGCTTGATCACTTTTAATAATTGATTCCTTATCAAACTTCCAATTGCCCTTTTATTTCTGTAAACATATCAAATATGCTTAATTTAGAGTCTGTATCTGATATGGCCAGTAACTACAGTCTTTCCAGGTCTGAGTCTGCCATTTGCAATTCCTCCAGACTCTTGTTTACAAGTTCCTTTGGCGTGTTTGCTGAGTTTTGATTGTGAGCATGTATTGCTTTGAACTTTATAATGTGGGAATCCTTTGAGATTTGCAATTAAAGGCAATTCTTCCTTGAGAGATGAAGCTTCTTGTTTCTTCCATTGAAAGAGTACAAAAATCTAGGATCACTCCTGATCAATTTTTAGACTGGAGGTTTTTTGGGGCCACACATACATTGTAATTGTAGTATTGTACTTAAAGATTATCAGAGCAGAACCATTTTTCTTTTTCTTGCCATTAGGTTTATTCAATCAAGACCAAGACAGATGAGTCTCTGCAGGGTGGGGCTTTCTGATTCCCTCACTGAATGTTACCCTTCAGCAATCTTAACTTTATGTGGGGTCTCACATCTGCCCCCAAGCTGTTACTTCACCTGCTGTCCTCAACTTGCTGTTAAAATTCAGGCTCTAGGCTAGCAAGAATTATCCAGTGTCCCCAGGGCACATGCTGTTTCCAATGCTAGTTTACGCCTATAAAATTGCATTCTCAAACTAAACCCTGATTGCTTTCTCAACTGCTAGCTCAACTGTAATTTGAAGATTAAAAAAAAATACATTATCCACCATTGTGGTGTTCTGTACTATTGTTACACTGTACATCTAGGACCTATTGGTGCAAATGGAATTCCCACAGGAATGTCTGTACAAGGTTTGAATGAAGACTTACAAATCCTCAGAAGAGGCATCGTAGTGAATACTGTTTTGAATTGCAAAGTGTCATAATAACGAGGACAGAAGCACACATCTTACCACCCGTTGTCCTCCTTTTACCCATGAATATTACCTTTTGCTACATGTAGAGGTCTTCTTGCCCACTGGATGAAAACCAAATGCATTTTTGCAATTTTCAAATAGTATATATGTGTGTGAGTACATGTGTGCATGATGATATTAAAACTGGTTAACCTCCCTAAATAAATATCATATAAAATTGTGTGTGCATGTGAGTGTATAATTGCTTGAGGTTATTTGCTATTTTGTGGATATACTTATTTTTAGTCATGAGATTTTTGTCAAGCTTGCCTGAAGGTGTCTTTTCTTGCCTCTGAGTATTTGCACTTGCTGTTCCTTTGCTTGAAGTGTTTCCCCTGCTAATATTCACATAATTTTCTCCCTCACCTACATCTTGTTTAAATGCCACCAATCTAGTGAAGCCTTCCTTGGTCATTGTTTCTAAAATTCCAGTGATTTTCCCAACTCTTCTGCTTTCATTTTCTCCTTTGCCTGTATCAGCACCTAACATACTGTATAGTTTACACCTTTATCTTGTTAATGTTCTGACTTCCCCACCAGAATGTCAGCTTCATGAAGCCTGAGATTTTCCTGGAACAGTGCCAAGCAAATAATAGGTGCTCAATAAACATTTATTGTATGAATTAAATGAATGACTATGACCACATTTCTTTTCTCTGAAGCCACAGAGCCTAGTGCTGCATGTAAGATGACACTGTAATGCTTCAGCTCGAAAATAGGCATCCTTGAATGTAAAGCTCTACACCAACAATCTTAAACTCAAATGCAGGGGAGAGGGTATAGCTCCGTGATAGAGCGCATGCTTAGCATGCATAAGGTCCTGGGTTCAATCCCCAGTGCTTCCATTAAAATAAGTAAATAAGCCTAACTACATCCCCCCAAACAAAACCAAAAAACAAGTAAATGCAACTCAAGTGCATTCTCACACCTGTAGGATTCAGTTTGAACCTCTTATAATTATAGCCTCTGTTTTATTCTGATGTTCAGTGTGCTCTTCAGTCTGTATTGCACATACATTCCTTAACTTGTCTCCCAAAGTTGCCAGACTACTTGGGGACATAGTGGTCCTTCATTTCAATCTCAAAGGAATGTAGAATTGAATGATATAAGTGTTGTTAGTTTCAAGCGTTGTCAGCAGACTGACTCACTTTGGCAATTGGCTGCATGGTGTCATTTCAGAGGATGAAGTCACAATGATAGAACATCACACAAGCAGTAAATGATTAGACAGAGATCAGCGGCTTCTTCATCAGTTGTGTGGAACTTCAGGCGTGAGTAACTCTGTTACTCTGTCACAGGAAATTCTGCATCCTTCCTTTCACAGTAATTCAAATAAGCTTAACTGAAAAGGAATTCATTGCTCTTATAACTTGGATCTGAGAAAATAGCTTGGATTTGATTAGATCAGGCTCCAGTGATGTTAATGGGGCTTTGCCCTGTTCAGTGCTGCTTGTTTCTGCTTGACTTTATTCTGCGTGGTGGTTGGTGGTGCACAGTAAGCAAGATGACCACCGGAAGCTTCAGACTCTGATCATCTTAGTAATTCACAAAGAGACCTTCCTCCCAAAGTTCATGTAGAAATCCACAAAAAGATGACTTATTGTTCCAGTTTTGCATAATTTTGCTCCTATGGCCAGAGGACGTCAAGAAGCAGTGATAGAAAACTTCATTAAGATGCCATGAAATGGGGATGAGTTGTTCTCTCGAGGGCATGATAGTGAATAAAAACAAAATGCTCACAACACCTGATTTTAATATCTCAAAAACGGACCTAAGATCTACTTCATAGTGTTGTTGATCAATAATATAGTGTAGATTTCTCAGCATTTGATTGACACCCAATAAATGATAGCCATTATTATTATTTGAGCTGTGTTAACTGTGCAACCTTCCTTCATCACTGAATTGTGACCCTTATTTCTATAATCCTGTGATACTATTATGTTATCCAAGATTACTGTCCAGTGTTATTGAAGAAAGAGTCGGAACAAGTGATACTTTTCAGCTTCAAAATGTTGAACATTATAATTGTCTATTATTTTATGATTCTAAAAATGTTTTTACATACATTATTATTTAAAATCTAACTGGAAACTCTGGGAGCTCAGCATGATTAACGTCATCACTTTACAAAGAAAGAAACTAAGATTTAGAGAAATTAAATGTCTAACTTCACACAGTTGGTATACAGCAAACAGTACTCAAGATGAGTTCTTTTGATTCTAAATGTTGTGTTCTTTCTGGAATACCATGTGATTATGGATTTACTCGTAGAAAATACTAATGTCTTTCACAGAACCAGGGTTCTAATGGAACGTTTTGAAATTGAACACTATTTTGTCTAAAAATTAGACAACTTATGGGAAACATTTCCTAGAGCATGCGGAGCTATGCCATCATAAAGAATTTTGACTTTGACAATGAGGGTGTTTTAAGCTAATACTACGAAAATGGCCATGCCAGTAAGTAGGTAGGAAGGTTAAGAAGATAAAATTCACCCTTCTCTCACTTTTACTGACCTGCGGGAGAGATGACAAGTGCTAATCAAACCTTTAGGTGTCTTACAAAAGTCACATTTTACAACTATTATTCTTTGTGAGCGTGTGAGTTTCATGCCATTGAATGAGTTTATAAAGAGGTCAGAAAATCACATTTTCATGACTTAGTATGGATGTATTTGTGTTGTTTAGAGAGAGTGGCAGTATCAGTAGTCTCCAAACTGGGGCTCTTAATGGAATACATGACTGGACCCTTCCCCAGAATCAGGGGTCACTGATCCCTAAATTGTGAGTTAATTTTAAGGATTCTTTTCATTCCGAGTCTGTGGTTCTCTCTCTCTCTCTTCACTATTAATCCATCTTTGAGGATCATTAATATTATCAATAAAGCATACACTCAATGATTTTCAAACTATTATGTTTTTTGATCTAGTGAGTAAATACAGAGAGAATCCAGATCTGATTTTTCCCATCAAAATCATAATGCATATTCTGACAACCAGATATTTAGGAGAAAATGCTTTAGTATTTCAGCTACTGTTCACTGTATAATAGCCTTCCCTTACTTCAAGACGTAGTGCTTTATTTAATTTTGATATGCCTTGGGGGGTCAAGACACTATCAGGCACTCATCCTTTGCTCCAGGCTTTTTTAAATTACCTGGCCGTAAATCTCAATGTGCAGCCACCTTCTGTTCCCATGGCAACCTACTTGATGCTGATATATGTTTGAGCACATCCAGGTCACTTGAAAACTAAACGATGTGCCTAAAAATGCAATAAACAAAGCAAATGCAAAATGGATGTTTGAACATCATTATTTATTTATTGTTAGATTTATAGAATATAAAAGAAACAAAATCAATTGACAGCAGGCTTTAAGATGTCTGCCCAAGTCTGGGCTCAGGTTTACAAGCCTAGAATGAGACAGTAGATTTTTGATCTCTGAGATGACTAGCAGTTGGGTCGGCTGCTGCTGGAATAAGAAAAGCTCCAGCTGTCCAGGACATACTGAGTTGGTCAGACTCTTTGTGATGAGTTATGCTCAATAAACCAAAAGCAGAGGCATAAAGAACAGGCTGGGCTCTGCTAGTTGAAGCTTTGGAGACCACAGGACATGAAGCCTCTATTTCTGCGTGGGAAACTGATAATGGAATGTTTCATGATGAGTGTCTTACAAGGGCATTTGGGTTTAGGTGAGCCGGGAGCACACACATGTAGAGCTGCAGTCGCTGCAGACACTGAGAGGAAAGGCACATTCAGAACTCACCTTCACACACGTGGCTCCTTTAATCCCTCCAGAGCTGTTTATTTTTAATCAAGGGAGAATTTATGTAGAGTGAAATGCACATATGATAAATGCAGTTCAGAGATTTTTGACAAATGCATCTACCCATGAACACATTACCTCGAACAAGATGTGGAACATGTCCATCATTCCAGAAAATTCAGTCATGCTCCTTTCCAGGAAATGACCTCCTTCCAAAGGTATAGATTAGTTTTGCCTCTTCTCAACCTTCATATAAATGAACTCATACAGTGTTTATCTTTAAAACATGGCTCCTTTATCTCAGCAAAAAGTTTTGAGGTTCATCTACGTTGTTCTGTATATGGGCAGTTTGTCCCATTAAATATTTAGTATTTCATTGTATGGATATACTAAAATTTGATTATTTCCTGAAGGGTATTTGGGTTGTTTCAAGTTTGAGGTTAACATTAAGTTGCCAGGGAGCGTTTGTATGCTGGTATTTGTGTAGAAGTGTGCTATCATTTCTCCATCACCCAAGTGCAGTTGCCAAGTCAGAGCAATTTTATAGCATAAACATACACTTATATGTTTAACTTTATTAAGACACAGCCAAATAGTTTTCCAAAATGTATCATTTTACATTCTCAATGGCAATATTTGAGAGTTTTGAATTCTTCACATCCTCACCGATACCAAGTGTGTCATTCTTTTTAAATTTAGCCACAATAGCAGGTGTCTAGTGAAGTCTTTGTGGTTTCCGTCAGCATTTTGCTGATGACCAATGATACTGAGGACTTTTTTGTGTGTACATATTGGTCATTTGCATGCTTTCTTTTGTGAGTTGTCTGTTCAAATCTTTAAAACATTTTTTTAATTGAAGTATAGTTGATTTACAATTTTTGTTCCTTTTCTCCATTTTTATTGGATTTTCTGCTCTTTTTTAATAGAATTGTAGGAATTCTTTATATATTCTGCATACAGAACACTTTTTCAGATATATGTGTTGTGAATATTTTCTGCTAGTCTGTGTCTTATCTATTCATTTTATTGACAGTGTTTTTTGATGAATGGATGCTTAACTTTTGAGAGAGTTCAGTTTATGGATTTTTAAGTTTTGTTGTTAGCAGCTTCTGTGCCCTATTTAAGAAATCTTTTCTTGCCCCAAGCTTGTGAAGATATTCTCCTGTATTGTCTTCTAGAAGAGCAGTCTTCATTAGAATTTCTGTTTACTCTGTCCAATATCATAACCTTTAGCTAGACTGGTTATTAAGCATTTGAAATATGGATAGTGTGGCTGAGAAATCAAATTTTAAATTTCATTTCATCTTAATCAAGTGAAATTTAATTTTGTATGGCCACATGCGGTTAATGGCTATTGTATTTTCCAATATGGTTTAAAGCTTTACAGTGTTAAATTTTACATTTATATCTATAGTTCATCTCAAATTATTATGCTATTAATTTCATTATTTGAGATAATGGTAGAAAATCATTTTTCTCTTCTTTTTTTTATCCAATTGTTCCACTATCATCAAATTGCATTATCGAAGACAACTGACTCTTTATGTATTCATCTGTTTCTGAACCCTCTATTCTGTTCCCTTGATTTGTCTGTTTTTATATTCAAATACAACTTTGACTTGATTACTGTAGATTTATGTCTATGTCTTAGAATCTAGTAGTATAAGTCCATCAAATTATTTTTTATGGTGTTTTAGCTTTTCTAGTCCTTTACATTTTTATATAAATTTTAGAATCAATTTTTCAATTTCTAAAAAAAAAATCCCTGTGGAACTAGTATGTCACCTGAAACTAATATGTCAATTATACCTCAATAGAAAATTCTAAGAAATCCTTTTTCATAGATTCCATTTTCAGTTGCCCAATTTACCAGTTTGTAATCAATGAAATATTAAGTAAAATTCTCAAGGCCACAGGGAAAGCTGGAATTTTAACTTAGACTTTTCTGGTTCCTCAACTTGAACTTTTTGAGCATATTTTTTACTTGCCAGCTTATACAGAAATAATTCATTGAAAGCAATCAATTTTTTTCCAGAAGAATAATCTCAAGAGAGGTGATATATATGTGTGTGTGTGTATGTATATGTATGTGTGTGTGTATATACAGATGTATGTGTGTGTGTGTATATATAAATGTATATAGATGGCAGTTATCATTCTTTTAAGATATCTATAATTTTGTCCCATATCTATCTGCCAATCCATATGGCAGCATAAGTTCATATCGTATTACACTATTGCACAGAGGCAATTTGGGCTATAATTCATGCTTTTTAAAAAAGTCTCTTTTCCCTATACCTACATGCAATCATACATAATTACCTTCCTATTCACAACCTTCTCACCTGAACTGAGGCAGAGAGAATCTAACCTGCTTCCTTCCAGCTCACCTCTACAGAACACGAACACACGCACACACACACACATTTCATCAACATGTAAAAATTTTTCTTCTCAAAAGACACTGTTAAGAAACTAAAAAGACAAACCACAGAATGGGAAAAAATTTGCAAAGCATATGTTAAACAAAGATTTTTATTTAGAATATACAAAGAACACTTAACTGCTTACTAATGAGTATAAAATCCCAATGAACAGAAGGATTTGATAAACAAAAAGAAAAATATTTGAGTCATTTTCCTATAGACTATATGTATATGTAATACATATAATAAATATGGTGTACATCATATACACATATATTCCATAGTATATATGTACAAATTCTATGATATACATATAACATGTATACATACATGCATATATAATAAACACTTAAAAATGCTCAACTTCTTTAGTCATTAGAGAAATGCAAATTAGAACCATAAGGAGATACCAACACATATTGATGAAAATATCTAAAATTAAAAAGACTGACAATTGTCCAAGTGTCAAGGAGGATGTGGAACAACTTGAACTGTCATACACTGCTGGTGGGAATGCAACATGATATAACTACTTTGGAAAACAGGTCGGCAGTTTCTTAAAAAGTTAAGAATACACTTAGCCGTTCCACCCCTATGCATTTATCCAGGAGAAATTTACATGACCATTCAAAGATTTTGTATCTGATTATTCGTAGCAGCCTTATTTGTAATAGACAAAAAGTGGACACAAACCTAATGTCTTTCAATATGTGAAGGGATAAACATAATTGTGGCATATTTATTCCAAAAGTGAATTCATGACCTACAATTAAAAAAAACGCAAACTTATATGACTTGGTCAAAAGGTGATACTTTAAGTTTGGGATGTTTCTTCTGCACCTGGCCTGGTATGTTCCCACAGCCTAGCAAACTCCTGCACTATATTTGAGATGCTGCTTTGGCATCTCCCTTTGGCATTGTCCCCACTCCCTGATCCCATAACAAAGTTTATTACTGTCAGCTTTGGATGACTATTATAGAGTCCGTTTATTAAACTGAGTGACTGATAATTTTGTAACAAAGACTAAATCTTATTTCTCTTTGCACACATTTCTCCAGCTGCAAGGATAGATACATGTATGAACACTTATAGAAAAGATGCCCCAGATGTTCTATAAGTGGGTATGTGGCCATGTGTAATTGAGATGCCCCTTCTGGGCTGCTTAGATGGACTAAGTTTGGCTCAAGTTTTGCAGGAAAGTCATGTATTAACAAAAATCTTCTGAGTCTTTTCTACCTTCTTCATTCCTACCAACTTGTCCCTAGTTCGGACTTTAATAGTATCTCTTCTGAAGAGTAGCAATAGTCATGTAACCAGTTTCCCCATTTCTGTCTCCTGCTCCCTAATCCACCCTACACACTCATGCTAATGGTCTTTCTGAAGAACCTGTCTCTTCACGTCACTCCACTTCCAATGATCTTCAAGGTAAAGTTCAAATTTATCAGAAAGCGCTTGAGCATCTGACTGGTCTTTGTAGCTGAGTGCCTGATGCTGAGGTCTTTGAATAAATGAGGGAATATATTTTGCTTTTGGCTATTCCCTTAGATCGGATTTAAAAGAAGGTGGTCCCTTGAGCCCTTGGTCCAGGAACACTGGGTGAACTTGCTGAGGATGTCTTCCTGCAAGGAGGCCAGTGTTGCATGACTCAGCTTCTGATCACCTTTGCTTCAGATCCTTCTAGCTCCTGCAGTATTTCAGAGAAGTGACCTACATTTAGACTTTATAATTCAAGAAGCAAGCTCAAATGTGTAATAGGAGGGAAACTTGTCTCATTACAGGGAAATATTACTTTTCAGAAGCCTGAGATAATAAAAAAGAAAAATCGAAGAAGCAAGAATTGCTGACAATGATGGCTCAGAAAGAAGCTATTTTTTCACTTTAGAGAAAGTTTCTTGGAGGAAAAAAGCATTCAGTGACTCTGGAATTTTCTATTCTCACAGAGCTCTTTATCTGAAAATAACACTTTTGAATCTTTTTGACCATCACAAGAATATTCCCTTGTGACTATTAATCTTCTAATCACCACCATGGAAACCAAACCCAAGGTTGAGAGAGGAAAGGGTTCCCATCAAATATCCAGTAGCTGAATACATTTAAAATTTTAATCTCAAGTTCATTCTTGCATTCATTCAGGCTTTCCTCCTCTGAGAAACAATTTTTAAACCCTTGCTCTTTGCCAAATCTCAGGCTGGGCTCTGGGGATTTAGATATAATCGAATGTCAGTCTCAGCCACAGAGTTTGTTTCTTCCAATTTAAAAAAAAAATAGTGGCAAAGAAAAAACCCCACAAAATTCATCCTTCCAACAATTTCCAAGAATACAATACTGTCAACCCTATGCACGTTATTTTGCAACCATCCTCCTCACTGTCCTGCATGACTGAGATGCTACACCCGCTGAAAAACAACTCCCCAACTGCCCCTCCTCCAGCCCCTGGTACAACTTCTATTTTCTGTTTCTATGAGTTTTATTACTTTAGATATCTCATACAAGTGGAACCATGCTGTATTTGTATTGTTGTAACTGTTTACTTAGCGTAATGTCCTTCAGTTTTGTCCATGCTGTCGCACATGACAGGATTTCCTCCTTTTTTAAGGTTGAATAATATTCCATTACATGTATATGCTATATTTTCTTTATTCATCCATTGATGGATATTTAAGTTCCTCTACCTTTTGCTTATTGTGCATAATGCTGCTGCAATAACCATATGTGTGCAAGCATCTCTTTGAGATTCTGTTTTCTTTTTTTTTTTTTTTTTCAAACCCTTGTGTCCAGGGCTGACTTTCAATAGATCGCAGCGAGGGAGCTGCTCTGCTACGTACGAAACCCCGACCCAGAAGCAGGTCGTCTACGAATGGTTTAGCACCAGGTTCCCCACGAACGTGCGGTGCGTGACGGGCGAGGGGGCGGCCGCCTTTCCGGCCGCGCCCCGTGTCCCAGGACGAAGGGCTCTCCGCACCGGACCCCGGTCCCGACGCGCGGCGGGGGCGCGCCGCGCCGCGCGGGCGCGCGGGCACGCGGGCGACGGCCCCGCCGGCGGGGACGGCGGGGGACCGGCTATCCGAGGCCAACCGAGGCTCCCGCGGCGCTGCCGGAGATTCGGTTTTCAATTTTTTTGGCTATAAACCCCAAAGTGAAATTGGCAGATCATGTAGTAATTCTATTTTTAATTCTTTTTAGGAACCTCCACACTATTTTCCATAGTGGTTGCACCATTTTACATTCCCACCAACTGTGAACAAGGAAGGGTTCCAGTTTCTCCATTTACTTGCCAACACTTATCTTGTGTGTGTGTATGTAGAGTAGTCATCCTGACAGGAATGAGGTGATATCTCATTGCAGTTTTGATTTCTCTGATAATTAGTGATGTTGAGGATATTTTCATATGCTTGATGGCCATTTGTATATCTTTTTTGGAGAAATATCTTTGCATATGAAACATATTTCAGTATTTCATATATTCAATTAATTTTTACCACTATTCTATGAGGTAGGTGTTGTTATTATTTCTGGGTTCTTTTTAGGTAAAGGAATTGAGACACAGAGAAGTTAATTAACATTTTAACTTTAAAACAACTATATGGCAATAGTTACATAGGGCAAGTACTTGTTACTATGACTAGCAGTAGTTAAAGAAACGAAGCCAAAGAGTTTTTAGGTGACTTGCCCAAGGCCACAAAGTGTGAATCCTCCCTCCATGATATTATGATCAGTAATGGATAGAATCTAATACTTTCTTGCACTTTTATCTTTCCATATAATGTATAGATTCTTCTGAAGATCTTTTTAGGCCCAGATGTCTCTATAGAAAGGAGAAGGATCACTGAGCATTAGAAGAGTAAGCATTCACACTGCAGGTCTCTTGCTTTATGGAAGGATATCAATGTACATTCTCCTGATTTACAGAAAGAGATATCCATGCATATTCTTTTTTTCTTTTCCATTATGGTTTATTACAGGGTATTGAACATAGTTCCCTCTGCTATACAGTACGCCCTTGCTGTTTATCCTTCCCCCATCCCCTTCCCTCTTTGGTAACCATGTTTGTTTTCTATGCCTGTGAGTCTGTTTCTGTTTCATAAATAAGTTCATTTGTGTCATACTTTAAATTCCACATATAAGTGATATCATATGGTATTTGTCTTTCTCTTTCTGATTTCACTTAATATGATAATCTCTAGGTCCATCCATGTTGCTAAAAATGGCATTATTTCATTCTGGACATTTAAATTGCTTCCAGGTCTTGGCTATTGTAAATAGTTCAATGCATATTCTTTGTGAAGCAAAAGAGAATTTGAATGTCTGACATACGTTTAGTCTTTCTGTTGGCTTCAAGATCAGCTAGGCCATAGCACCAGGCCTGTGGACACTCTTGCTGTGGCCATCTTCTCTACAGGAAGGGATCCAAGAGTACACTCACGGCTACTCCAACTCCTGGTCCCAACTTCTACTATCAACCATCTCTCTTTTTTCTTTAGCTCAATCACATTATATTGAGGCAGGTATCCCTAATGAACATTAATTCTTTAGTCAAAAGTGACTCATGGATCATGGACATTATAGATGGTTCTTAAGGTGCAAGTCCTTCTCAATGAATGTCGAGAAACTGAACTCACATTTTAATTTCTTTCTTGTG
This sequence comes from Camelus bactrianus, assembly GCF_048773025.1. Lineage (NCBI taxonomy): Eukaryota > Metazoa > Chordata > Mammalia > Artiodactyla > Camelidae > Camelus > Camelus bactrianus. The sequence goes on along the minus strand of NC_133567.1, from coordinate 18,843,117 downwards.
GGAATCTGTGCCTGTATGTAAAAATATTTATTAGTCCTTAGTCTGAGTCAGACCCAAGCCAGACACTCCTGTGATGGAGAGAATTATAAAGGTGGATCTCTTAAAGAGTTAACAGTCTATGAGAAAAATAACACTACAGTTTGATCTTGTCTCAGCATACATGCATATATTTATATTTGTGAATAGAAAAAGATGTGGAAGAATTTACAATAAGGTATTAGTGGTTATCCTTGGACTGTAGGGATATAGTTATTTAATCTTATTGTGATATCTGTGTCTTTAAATTTCTGATATATATATATATATACACTTGTTGCACAATAAAAGTTTATTTCTAATAAAAATAATCTATTGAAGATAAACATGCTAGAAAACCCCAAAACATATGAATCATAAATGGCTCTTTGAGCAGAGACGAGAGGATAAGGATCCTTATCAGGGAGTCAGGTGATGGTTTACAGAGGAAATGACCTGGGGTTGGTCTGGAAGAAAGAGGAGCTTATTTGGCAGAGAAACAGTGGAGAAAGACATATCGGCGCAAGGAATGGAGTAAACATGTGATAGGATGTGTATGAGATGAGGTGGGATGTAGGGTAGCAAGGGAACAGCCGGGGAGATTAGATGGGCACCATGTTTTGGATCAAGAAGCACAGTCCCTTTGGATTCAGAAGTGTTGGTTTCAAACCCTGGTTTTGCCACCTGCTGGGTGTGTGAATTTCAGGCAGAAACTTGAGCCCTTTCAACCTGGTTTCCTTATTAGTTCAAAGTATATTGTGAAAATACCTGCTTTACTGTGGTAAAGGGTTTTTGTGAGGCTCGAAGGGAGTGTATTATATTATAAAGATCATATAGATAGATATTATATATACACATGAAAGTTGTTGTCGTTGTCTACAATAGCCATTCGAAAATGCCCTGCTCTGATGATAAATTGTTGCTTTCTTGATATTAAATTTTTATGGTTATTTGACTTTTCTTTAAATTCTTTTCTCCACCAATGTTAGTCAGCTCTAAAACACAATACCAAGCGTATAGGGAAATATGTATATTTCTGATTTTTTTATTAGCCTTTAAATTGGATTTTAACATCCACTGCAATTGATAAGACTTTTTCTAGGGAGAGATTGTAGTGATCAATGAAATTGGTGAGGACTCTGGGTGCTGGTGGTGTGTTGGGGTAGACTGATGCAGGATGGGTAGAGTCTCAGAGCCTAGAGAGAGGTGACAGGGCTTGGGACACAGTGCTAAAGGACTGGAAGCTGATTGTGAAAGAGTTAAGACAGAGGGTGGAGGACACGGAGAACTGGTAAAGGCATTGGGTCCAGATCTGACCAGAATTCTGTAAGTCTGATATCATGGGATATGTCTAATCTGAAGCTGAAGCCTCTGGTGGACACAAGGCAGGACCTTAGACTCTGGTTAAAGAGGATCCTGGAATGGTACTAATGGGCAGACTCAAGCACTATCCTGAAGGAAATGCTCCAGGGTCCTGATCTTTGACTTAATATGGAAGGCTTCAGTTTAATCACAGAAGCAAGACCTAGTGAAATGTGAATATAAGGTTGGAACAGGTGAGCAGCCTCATGACCTACATGCAGTCTTATCGCCCTTTTAGTTCTTTATGTTCCCAGTGATGGGAATGAGCTGGTCCTGCAGGAGTGCTAAGTGGCCTTGGCTTGGGGATTGGAGGGTTTCAGAACCCTGGAGGCAGGGGTTATGATATGGACGCTACTCAGTAGTTTAAGGGCTGAGAGGGAATGAGCGTGGAGGTTTAGTTGCTGAAGGGCAGGTTTTCACATGGAGAGTGTTGGTTTGCTACTTCGAGAGCTCCCTGGGTGATATCGACACTGGATCCTTATACGGAGCGCAAGGAGAGATTGAACAAAGAGGCAGGTCACTCAAGATGAATAGGGGACAGTTTTAATAAACAAGAAACTTACATTCAAGGCATATCTTGGATGGCAACCAGACAAACAGATCTCTGCTCCCACCCACCAGAATCTTAAGAGTTTACATGGGGGCCTTGATGAGGTTCAGTCACTATCCAGTCCAGATGGTCTCAACAACACATTGCTCTCTTAAGGCTACATCCTTCATTTGGCTCCTAGGGTGGCAACAGTGGGAAGATCATACATTCCAAGTAGAGGGGAAGGGGTAAGGAACCTTCCATTGCTCAGATCCAGTTTGAGATTCAACCAATGATCGCACCCACCTGATGACCTCCTCCAACAAAGAGATAAGAGGGAAGAGTTAGGTTGTATACAAACCAAGTGGTCAACATTCACTGGTGCCTAAGTCATGTTTGAGCTCTGACTCTCATCTGCTCCCTGATCACTTAATACCTGATTATTCTGGCTGCTGTTTCTACACATTATGATGAGCCTGGGGGACCACAAACTGCATCTTGCATCTCTTTATATCCATCACTCAGAATAGAGTTTTGTTCTTCATTGTTCAAAACATGCTGCTTTTGGTTTTGTTTCATCTGGGTCTCTCTTTCCATGCAGTGCCAGCACAAGGACCACTCACAGGTAAATAAGATGTTTTCCCTTTGGAGATAGCAGAGATTGGTTAATTAGACTCTTTGCATGTCTCCTTTAATCTTCTTGATCTGTAATACTTGGTATAAAATTATATAAACCTTTTCAAAGAAGAATCTCTATTCACTGCCCTAATTTTCTGACCTCCCATTTACTTTTTATTCTTTTGCATCTGGTTTCCATCCCAGCCACTCCACTGATAACTGTTTTGTAAGGTCACTAGTGACCAAGTAATTACCAAACTAAAGTGGTATTTTTGACATTTATTTACTTGGCATTTCTGTTTCAGTTGACACTGTCAATCATTGCAAACTACTCTCTTGGCTTGTAAGATCCCACCTGGTCCTTATAATGTAGCTTAGTCCTTGCAGACTTCTCGTCCTCCACAATCCTGCTAAAATGTTGTGGAAACTTTTCACCTTGCATATTCTTTCTGACTAATCTATTTCAATTTCCTCCTAGACTTTGTTGATCCCAAAATTTACTTCTTATAGCCCAAATATGTCTGGTGAAATTTAAACTTGCCTAGCCAGTTGCTGCCAGGAGGAGATATATATGTATCTTCCTACCTGTCCAAAAGGCACTTAAACTTCAGTATTCCTGAGCTGAACTTGTATCTGTGGCTACCTCCTACATTCTCTATGTCACCAGGAGGCAATAACCTAGGTGACCTAGGTAATTGGAGGCAATGACCTAGTTACTCAGTTGGTTATAGGAGGCAATAACCTAGTCACCCAAGGCAGAAACCTTGTTTTTATCTTCTCTCTTTCTTGTCTTTCACATTCAATCATGTAATCCTGTCCATTTTTTTCCTTCTAAGTATTTCTCGAATTTGTTCCTTATGATATATTCCAGCTATCACTACCTCATCTCTTATTACTCTTAACACTTATCAATCACTCATCATCTCTTACCTGGTTTGACCAATAGTTTCCTAGCTGGTCTTTAAACCAGTCTATTCTCCACACTGCCGTTGGGATTACCTACATGTAACATGTAACTCTTCAGCTTAATGTCCCTTAAAGATGATCATTACCAATAGGATAATGTCCAACTTTCCTAGCATAATACACACACCTTTTCATGATCTAAATTTTCTCTCTTCATGATCTGACTTAGTTTTCATAATTTGCTCCAGCTGCAAATAGTACCAATCTCCACGCTATGACTTACTCTTGAGTGATATGAATTTGCCTGAGGTCTTCCAATAATTTTTTTTTCTTTCAAAGCTTATATTTATATTGCATGGAGGGGAGAGGTGACAGATCCTTAATTTGGAAAAGAATTGGAGAGTAAAGACTCTTGAAACTAAATGGTTTATTAACTTGGTCTTGACAAATAATATGAGTGGTGGTGTGATCTAGAATTACACTTCTTAAATGTTAATGTGTGTATAAAATACCTGGAGGTCTTATTAAAATTCAGACTCTGATTCCATAGGTCTGGGGTAAAACTTACAGTCTGCATCTCTAACAACACTCAGGTGGTGTTGATGGTTCTGGCCCATGGGCCACACTTTGAAGAGTGAGGTTCTAGAGCCCTGATGTCTAATATGGCAGCCCCTGGCCATGTATGATTATTTAAACAAAAATTAAATAAAATTAAAAATAAATTCTTCAGTTACTACTAGCCAAAATGCAAGTGCTCGACAGCCACATGTGAGTAGTGTCTACCATCCTGGACATTTCCATCAATGTGGAAAATTCTACTGGCTGCTGTAGAGAAAAAAATGCTGCATCATATGGTAGGAAATCTGTTTCCAATTCTCAGTTTAATAACTTACTAGATTTATCAACAATGGTCTTCATATCTATAAACCTCAACGTCCTCATATGAAAAATGGGAGTAATAATGATAACCTCCAAAGAGAGGTTTGGGAAACTTAAAATAGTTAGCAAAAGTGACTGGCATGTTATAGATGCTAGATAAATCATCATATGACCTAGTGCTTAAAAGCATGTTCGAACTTTGGAGCCAGGCAACCTAAATTAGCATGCTGATATGTTGATACTACCACTTATTGGCTCTATGACCTTAGTCTAGTGACTTAATGTCTCTGTGTTTCAATTTCCTCATCCGTAATATGAGGATTATAATAGTAATGATCTGTAGAATTTTTAAAAGGATTGAATATCTAAATATATGTAAATCTCCTAGATGGTAGTAAGTACACAATGAATATCAACAGGAAAAAGCAATAATTGGTTTAGCATACAATGAATGCTCTTGACATGTAGACAATTTAGAATAGGATCCATAACACAGAGTATTCATAAGTGAATTTCAGAGATAATATGTATTCTGAATTTAAGTGTTTATGTGTTGTGTGCTTTTTTTTTTTTTTGATTGCTGAAATTCATTCATTCCTTGATCTGAGACCAAGAGCAAAAGGAAGGGTTATTTAGAAGGGCTTTCATACCCCAGGGAGTCCTTTATCCAATGGTGACTCACTCTTAGTGACTCACTCTCCTTGACGATCTTTCTGATAGCTGGGTTTATACTTGGACTTTGGGTTCTCAGGACTATAAGACATTTATCTTCCCAGAAATTAGACATTCCATTTCAGCTCTCTGAGCCTCACTTTCTTCATCTGTAAACGGGTGATGCTGGACTGAATTAGCATTGAACAGCACTGCAAATCTAACATACGTTATGTTCCTGAGACAAATGGAGTGCTGTTGCTAAAAGGGTCACCATATCAAGGACGTTGGACAGATTTAACATGAAAGCTTGACCAATATTGCTTTATCAAATCCTTTTACCATTAAACAGAAAACCCAGAGCAAGGGGCCCTTGAAACAGCAAATCTCTGGGCAGGGAAACACTGCTTGCTGCATAGCAACCTCCTAGGCTGGAGAGTGCAAATAGAACACTGCAGGACAGCTGAGCAGTTTCAAGAGGAGCCAGAACGAGGCAGCTCAGTTTTTTTTCCTCCTGCGGAGGGATGCTTAAGGATACAATAAAGCATTGCCTAGACAATGCGGCAGAGTTTGGGGCGTGGGCAAAAATCTCTGCCAGCCACCCTGTGAGTATACAATAAACTGCAATGTGACATCCTATTTGGAATAAATGAATTTGGGTCTAAGATTTATGGTAAACAGAGACAGCTCTGCCTTAAACATTTACGTGTGTGTGATTTTTAATTATTTTACCACAAAGTATTTGTATAAAGCAACAACCTTTGTTTTGGAGCTCAAAGACCTATAAAGTGTGTTATTTTTTAAAGATAAGCTTAAATAGGAAATTGCTTGAGATCCAAGTCTTCAGTCATTTTGTTGAAAAATGAAATATTTCAATTTATTCTCTTTTCTTTGTATCTGTATATGCCCAAATCATCTTTCTCCATCTCATAATATGCTTCCTTAAGAGATCGTTTTTTCCTGCTGTTCTAAATGTTTGAAAGTAAAATTCATCATATTGTAAAGATGCCGAGAATCTAATTATTTTCTAATCCAGATGAAATTTGTAAACCACATATCATCTTGCAGTCTCATGGGGACAGGATATTCATATATAAAATATGAAGAAAAGGAAGGAAATTTTCTGCTCTTAGAAATCTTTCTGGTTATCTGGTTTATTTAGGATCACGCTTACGTTCCCATCATGATTTTCTTCTCAGCTAGTACTAGTATTATTGACCCAAATATTTCTAAGTGACAGATTGTTCTGTCTCAGACATGAAATGTAAACTGCTTTCCTGTTGACTGAGTCAAGAGTCACGCAAAGTCTTTTCTGCAACTCTGATTAAGACCATAGTTGTCATTCATCTCTGACTTGTATGCAGTGTGTTTGCCTTTCATTTGACCTCCATCTTGTTAAATTCAGGATCTCATTTTTTTCTCAATATCGTTAATAATATCCTTAGCTCACCAGTAAATATCAACCATAAGCTGACCACAAGGGCCAGAATAAACAGTGGATGTGTACAGAGTTATCTGATGCCTTAAGAGAAGCACATATTTCTCCAGAGTTTCTAGGGTAAAAATGAGACATGGTAAAGTCAGTCTTTAACAACATAAAGAGTGCATAGAAGTAAGAGGGTCTCAAATTAAAAAAAAAAAAGGTACCAGTTATTTTGGTTAATTTTCTTCCTTTGCCTCAACCTGGAGAATGGGTTGATGGAAGGAGTGAGTTGCCTCCAAAAACTTTAGCATCCCAAGTAATTTTCCTTTCCCCATGTCTAGGGACTCATAACCACGCCCCCACGCCCCCATCCAGCGGTGGTCTATGTAGCGTTTTGTAGTAGACATTAGCAGAAGGGGACAGGCAGTGACGTAGATGTGCCTCTGTCACCTCAGCATTGCACAGCTCATAGCAAACACAGCCGGAGGGATGAGGATCAAGACAGGGCAACTGAAGGATTGCACACCGAGCAATTGGGGAAAGGGGGAATAAAAATTGTTCGCAGTAAGCGCAACAGCTCTGATCCAATTAAAATGCACCCAGCATGGGTCAGCTTGGGACAGAGATCAGCGTGGGACTGGAAAGCAGATCAAAACAATGACTCAGAGCAAGAGCGATGAGGAGGAATCAGGCCACAAATAGGCTCAGATTTCATAATGGGTGGTTACTAGTTACAATGGATGGACAGAGAGTAAGTGACAGTTCAGTCCAGAATGCAGACTCATTCTTCTCAAGCAATATTTTCCTCTTTTTTTTTTAAATAAAATCTCAAATAGAAAATTCTGTAGGTTCTTGAGTGAAAAAAATACTATCAAACTCTTCATTCTGTTATTTTCATTGCTTCCTCCCAAGGAGGAGAAATACTAATGAAAGTCATATTCCAGGAGATTGTTTAAATTCTACTTAGGAGGTAGAATCACTGAAGTGAAGCCCAGATGGTTTCAGAAAACTGGCTCTCCAGAGAATTCCCTTCTCTTGGATTTCAGAGAAAAGTTCCAATCCCCAAATTGCTATTTTGTATAATTCAGCATAGATTTTTTAAAATGACACGTGATCGTGTTAGACTTGAGATAACAATGTTATTATGGAGGTGTTATGACCAGGGAAGCCCAGAATATATGAATTCTTCCTAGACATAGCAATCCTACCCCATAACATCTCTGAGAGAAATATTTGGCCAAGAAAGTCAGTATAACAATATATTGTTAGATGGAACATTTACCTGAAATTCAAATGGTTAGCTGGGTGCCTGGGACCACTGGGGTGAGCCTGGCATCTGGGTTCATGGATGCTGGGGCTGCAGGGACCACATGGCATGGAGGACCACAGGGCAGGAGCCTTGGTCCTTGGGAGCCTGCCTGGAGCTGGTTGGTGCCAGGATGGGTTGGGAATCTGAATATGTGGGAGCCCCCCCTGAGCTTGGGGTCACAGGAATGGCCCCCTGTGGGAGCCAGCCAGGGCGGGTGTGGGGCTGGTGCTGGGTCTCTGGTGAAGGCTGGTACTCACTTCACTGTCCTTCCCTCCACAGGGAGGATTTCTTTGGGTTGCCTGATGCTGGGGAGGAGGGACAGATAGTAATGTGCACCTGTCTTTCTTCCCCTCTTCAACGTGTCTTTTCTTATTTCTATGTTTCACCCTGGTGCTGTCATCCTTCAGCTGAAATCCTTAGCTCTTATAAAGTTATTTTTGTGAGTGGATAGCTATTCAAATTGATGTCTCTGAGAGGAGATGTGCACTAGAAATTCCTATCCTGTCATCTTGCTGATGTCACCCACCCCCATCCCCCACTGCTTTATTTCAGTCATTCTGATTTGAATGTAGTAATTTTTTTACTGTGCTTTTAATTTTTGCATCTCCCTAATGGCTAATGGTGAACAGATATTTATACACTTATTTGCCATCATCTTGCCTTTTTGATGAAATGTCTGTTCATGTCTTTTGCCTATTTTTCTAATTGAAATTCTTTTCGATGTTGAGTTTTGAGAGTTCATGTATTCCAGATACAAGTGTTTTGGTCAGACATGTGGATTGCAAACGTTTTCTCCCAGTCTGTAGCTTATCTTTTCATCCTTTTAACATGTCAACCAAAAGGGCCACAGACTGTAAAGAGGCAAAAGACAGTTTATTTGACCTTAGAATTGCAATTCAAAGATCCAAGATTCTGGAGGAACCCAGAACAGTGTTTCACTGGAGGAAAATGGGCAAAGGTTTAATAGAAAAAAAGGGGAAGTTAATGCAGGCTTACACCATTTGTTTACCAAGAGTTTGGATTGGAAGGTAAAATTATTTTATACATACGATTGGTTTATGAAATGCATCTCATTTGTTACTAGGGAAAAGTATGTTTTCTTTAGTGCAGGAAAAGGCCAGTTATGCATTGTTCTTTCCTTTTAGCAACTCAGCAACTATTCAGTAACAGTTTTAATTGAAAATGCTCAGAAGAGTCCAGCATGGGCAGCAAACATGGAGGTCCTCAGGTCATGACTCAGTCATTCCTGACATAGTTCTTTTCACACATTCATTTGCTAAAAAGTGTTATCCTTCCTCCACTGGATTTCCTTGCACTTATGCCCAAATTCAATTGGGCACAATTATGTGGGTCTATTTCCGGATTTCCTGCTCTGTTCCATTGACCTACATGTCTCCACACTGTCTTTTAGCTACTGTAGTTATGTGAGAAAGTCATCTGGTAGAAAGATGTCTCCAACTTTCTTCTTCTTTTTCAAAATTGTCTGAGTAATTCTAGTTCCTTTGCCTTTCCATACAAATGTTATAGTAGGATTTTCTGTACATACAAAGATCTTGGGATTTTGTAGAATTTGCATTAAACCCATATATCAGTTTGGGGAGAAATTACATCTTTATTACATTGAATCTTCCAGTCCAAGAACTCAATAAGTCCATTTAAGATCTTTGATTTCTCATGTCAGTATATTGTAATTTTCAGCACGCAGAACTGGTATATGTTTTCTTTTTCTTTTTTTTTTTCATCTTTACTTAAGTATTTCATTTTGGGGGAGTGACTGTATATGGCACTGTATTTTAAGTTTTGGTCTCCACACACTTGTTGCAATCATAGAAATATGACTGATATGTGTGTGTGCTGATCTCGTATTCTGGGACCTTGATGAACTCACTTAGTTTTAGAAGTCCCCCCTCCCCCTTTTTTTTTATAGATTCATTAGTATTTTTTACATAGACAATCATGTCATCTGAAAATAGAGACAACTGTATTTCTTCTTATCCAGTCTGTGTGCCTTTTCTTTGGGAAAGAGTAGTTTTGCTCCATGAGGCATAACAATCCCTTCGAGGCCCTTCTCTTAACAGCTCCTCCTGGTAGACATGTTTATCTAGACATTATTCATGTTGCCTAGGTGAATGGGAAGAAATTGATCTTTTTTTTTTTTTCTCACTGCTTTAAGAGAAAAAGCAGTTTCTATGAATAGCTTGAATTGAAGGACACATTGCTTATCATTATCAATTATTGATGAGATGTTTTAATTTATTTTTTTCCTTACCAAGTCTATGGGATCCAGTGTGTCCTTTACACTTAACAGCACATCTCAGTTCGGATTAGCAGTATAACTCATCACGGAATGATATGTGCTAGCTGGTGGATAGTCCATGGGACAGCACAGACTTGAACAAACTTTTACTTGTCTACTTATTACTAATCTACTTTTGCTAATCTACTATTACTTGGATAAACATTACCACTCTATTTATCCCACTGTGTCATATTAACTTGTTTCAGTGATTTTGAGCTTCTAGAAAGGTGGTCTGATTTTACTGATGTTTCAAGCTCAAGGGCATGGCAGAGTCTCTAACAGAAGTTAAGCCCTCAAAGAATTGCTATACAGGCAAAGCAGAGAATGCTGATTTTGAGCCTGACGTTATGTTCGGAAGTAAAGATGTGGATGTGTGTGTGGCGAAAAGAGGGAAGGTTTGTACTTCAGCTCTGACTTAGGGAACCACATTTCCCCTGCAACCTCCACTGAAGCAGATGTGGCTAAGAAAAATGAGGACTATTTTTTCATCCTCATGTTATAAGAAGTACTCACAGGGAAGGAATTGGTATGGCAAGGTTGTGTAGAGGCAACGATGAGAGGTTCATTAAAAACACTTAGTGTTTTCACTATGCTGAAAAAAAAAATGCATCATGGCTGAAATGCATTTCTCTATTAAAAGTGGAGTTTATCATTCCTCATTTTTGAAATGTTTCCCATTAACATCATACAACTGATTTCCTTTCTCTTTTCCCTATTGTGTTAATCACGTTTTAAACTTTTGTTATCTTATGATATTTTGACATCTTTAAAATTTTGCTACCTGGGGAGAGACTGCCCTTCCCACAGCCAGTCAATTCTTAGAGACAACAAATGGTGTGTCCAGGAGCAAGTCTTTCATATGCAAATCAACCAATCTTGAGTTTATACTCCCAATAACCCCCTTTTTAATTTACACACTAAGTCATTATTTCCTGTGTCCTAAAGCATCCCAGGCAGCTGGAGACTCCTATAGCTCAAAACCTGCCAATATTATTCAAACTAGCCAATCCTAAATTATTTTCCCTGACCCACCTTGCCTTTTCTGGGGAAACCCCAATAAACATTCTGGTCTAGGCTCCCCCTCCAGTCCTGCTTCTGCCCCCTGACCAAACCTGGTGCTTCCCATGTGGCCCTGCATGGCATGGCATGCCCCCTTCTCTCAGGAAATGTAAGTAATAAATTCTTCTTTCAATAGCAGTGACCTTTCTGTGTTGTCACTCAGTCACCTCCATAAATTAAAATCCCAAAAGTAAAAGCGAGACACCTCTCTGTGTCAGTTATTTTATGCTTCAGTTGTGCTGGACACATATCCTTGCCAGAAGGTAAATTTAGAACCCAGGCTAAAAGGTTTAAGGATTAGGTCAAAGGATTTTAAATTGTACTTGCACAATGAAGGAAGTCTTTCGGGAAAATGAGGAACTGAGGGTTGTGGGTTATCAGGAAAAAGAAACTAAACACTAAACATTCTTATAAAGAACATTATCAAGACATTAGAACACCAGAATGTGGATTACGCGTCTAGAACACACTGGGTGTTTTTTCCTATGCTGTCTCATTTAAGCATCCTCAGTATACAGGTGAGATGCAAAAACGACCTTGCTCAAGGTCACGTACTAGGTACAGGCTGCATTTGAACCAGGTCCTACTTAGTCCACCACCCCTGTTCTCACCACTACAGGACATTCTTCTCTTCTAATGGATCTAAAGTCACGAGTGAAAGAATGAACCTGAACAGACTTGGAGGCCTGCAATATATGTAATGTTTTCTTATTCTGGATGCCTGATGCAAGGCATATTTTTAGACATAGTGTTCAAGGGTCAAGAATATGGGGAAAACTTGCAGACTTTATTTAGCAATGAAAAGTGTGTGAGGTATAGTGATTTTGTGTCACATGGAAGATAATAACAGACACTGAGAGCTGAGAGGTGTTTCTCATATCAGGAAAGGGAACAATTCAGGCCGCAGAGGTCCGACCAGAATCCTGGCAATTGTTGGAAGAAGTCTGTACTGAAGAGAGGGAATTAAATAGCTACCAAATCAAGCTGAAAAGAAAACAGAGTGGCAGGTTTCAGCCTTTTTTTAGGGCAACTTATGACTCCATGATCTAATGTATTAATTTTTCTGAAGCCTACTCTGTTAATGCTATAACTCAGTATGTATTTATGAATTTTTCATGGAAGCAGAGATTCGGATGCTTTAGAATTTGGAAATATAATTTGGGAGTTTCTTAGGCAATGAGCAAAAATATGAGGAATGCAGTGTAACAGTAGAACACTTACCTTTCATGGCGGCTGAGGATAATAAATCAGGTAAGGATTTTTCTTCCATAATAAAATAGTGTATGTCAACACATTTCTCACATAGATAAGTGAGTAGATAAGAAAAGAAGGGTGAATTTGCATAGTAACTACATAAAAAGTAAAACCAACGAGTACCTCCAGGAAGTTTGACTTATTATAGAAAAAAAGGGTGTGAAATTGGACCAAAAGGAGGTATCATTGGAAATTTGGGATTAGATGGAAAGGAAATATTTAATTTGATTCTCATATATGATTACTAAAATTATTTTTGCATTAAGATACTTATTTATCGTTTAATGGATTCTGATTACACACACTGACAACTCCCTGACTCTTCAGATCACTTTAAATTACAAAATTTCAAGGCAACAAGGTTTAAGCTGAAGCATAATTGGACTCCTAATACTTGGGAAGACAGATTCAAAATTTTAAACTAAATAGAAATGTGGAAAAGGTGAAGCAACATAATGTGGATTTAGCAGAAAGGTTCTGCACGTGCTCCCCAGCTACAACGCTGCTAAGAAAACCCTGCTTGTAGATTACTGGAAGATGGCAGATAACATAGGAGAAAGGGTATTCCTATACTGGATGAAGCAATGAAAACTGGAAAAGTGACTCATTGCCTCTAAATAGGACTTATTTCAGTTCCCTTTTCTTTTTATATCTTTTAGTTCAGTGCAAGAAAATATAATCTGACTTCTGGATGTTCAATTCTTTGGAACAATCTAGAGAAGATTTTATTCTCTAGTGTCTTGCAGATAGGGAAAGCAACCAGAGTTTTTAACGTACAGAGCTACTAGGTGAAAAGGGAGAGACATGCTGGAGGTATTAAGAATGGAGTTACTTGATAGTGAGCTTCAGGGAGTCCCTTAAAATTAAATCAGTGCTTCCCAAAGCTCCAAAGGCAAGACAGTGACAACACAATTATAGTTTAGCAGTAAGAATGGGCTCTAAATTTGGTGTTTGCCAGAAGATACCTTTCTCCTTTGGGCTCAATCTGATTGAAAAATATCCGGATGAAGGTACTTTGTGAAAGAATCCACCTCCAATTTTTTTTCATTTTGTTCTAGAGTAGAGAACTTCTTGATTCTGAGGGGAAAGAAAATCTGAAATAAGTGGACTAACTCATCCCCACCCACCCCCCTGCCAAATGCAGGACACACATGTAAACATACGAAAGGTAATAGATTTTCTTTCGCTTATCGATTTTTTGCTTTTCTGTGATTCTTCCTTGTCTTGTTTCTCACCTCAGTGAAGACATTCAGTAAGAGAAATGCAAAATTAAAAAGCAAAAAGTTCTCATTTACAGTACAGTAGCGATCTTTGTCTTAAAAAAAAAGTTTAGCTGGAGAGGAGGGAGAAAGCGGGAAGTGTGAGCACAGACTTTCAGGTTGCAAATGTGTACCGGTTTGCTCACCCATCATTTCCCCCGCCAGGAAGAATACATTTTTGGTATGACTGTGCTGAGTCAAGTACTCACCTTGCGCAGAAGCTTTGGTGCGGACATGGGAGCACTTGGGAGCAATGGCTAATTCTCTAGGGAGCTGGGGATTGTATTTGCCTTTTTAGAGGCTTTTTCCTCTGTGGAGGTAAGATGCTGTCCCTTGGAACCCTCGCTCCTGCTGCTCTGCTCCCGCTGCTCTGCTCCTGCGTTGCTGGCTGCTTGGCCACTCTTTGCCGGGTGGTAAGCAGAGAGCTGCGCAAGGGCACCATTTCTGTACTCAGAGCAGCAGAAGGCATTACCGCGACGGCCCCGGGAGCGCCCTCGTGTCCCCTGCAGCGAAGTCTGCCAGCGCGCTCCCAGTTGGCACCGGCTGCCACGCCCCCAGCGGACTGAATGGGGCACTCGTGCGGCGTGGCCACGCTGCCACGGGGTAGACCTGTGGACGGCCTTCCACACCTCTCCCGCTCACAGGGGAAGTCAGCCTCGGTGTGTTTGTGTCTGGAAACCAAAACCGCAGCACCACTTAGAACAATTTAGAGCGGTGGGTGGCAAACCCTGGGGAGACTGCGGGGAGGGAGGCGAGGTGTGGGGCCCGCGGATCTCTGGCTGCAGCTTTAACCCGCGTGGAGAAGCCAGCTCAGCACTGTCTGCCCTGCGCTCTCTCAAGCGCCAAGGTCGAGCTTCTCACTTTAGGGACCAGTAAACAGACACGCCTGAGCTGAGAGCTTGGGTGGAAATGGGAGACAAGAGGAGAGGCTCCATCCACGTGGAGAGGCGGCTCCATCTTTGTCTGTTTGCTTTTCTTCCTGTTACCCGACCCTTAACATGTCCTTAGTGCCCATTAAATGTTTGTTGAATGGATAAGTAAATATTTTGGGATGAAATGGTTGTTTCTGCTTTAGTCACTTTCATAACGACGTTATTGTCCACAATGGGACTATAAGCATTTGGTCTAGTTTTTGTCATCCGCAGTCCTGTTATTTCTATGACCAAATCGTCTTAACAGTTTTACTAACCATTCAGCCAGGATGGTCAGACAGAAACCTAGTTGATAAAAATAACTGTGGGTCAAGTAACGCTGTGGATGTTTTGTATTTCTGACGACGTGATATTCAGCCCCAGAAAAGGTAATCTGTGGACATGGGGCGATTAGCCAACACCCCCACCCTCCTCCACTGGGAATCTCCTGGAGTCCGTGACTGAACTATCTGTGGTCTGATGGCTCAGACAAAGCCATTATTCCTTTGTGTGAGAGGAGACTTCTGAGATGAAAGCAGAGGAGGCAGGAAAAAACTGTCTTTGAACAAAATAATGGCGAGGTCTTATTCTCAGAGGGAAGAGGAAAACCCTGCAAATGGGAAAAAAGAACTTTCCTCTTTAGAGATCTGACTCCCTTTTCTTAGGTGATTCTAGAGGAACGTGATGGCAGCCGTTTCTGGTAAAGAGCTTCTGCTGGCTTCTACTGACAGGTGCACAGCCCACGGTTTTCCCTCAGAATCAGCAGAAGCCTGGGCAAGAGAAAACTTCCATTAACATTTTGCTGACGTTCGAGTTGGCAGAGTTTGCAATAAGCAAGATGAGGTAAAGACATCATTAGACTTGTTATGTGGGAGAGGTAGAATTTTCCTGGATGTGGAGGGGGTTCTGGGGAAAGGCGAGCTTTCCAAGGGAAGAGTGTATCACAGGGTTTCTGGGAGAAGGGATTAAGACTACTGGGGAGATAAGTTTAGGGAACAAGGGAATTCTTGTGTGTGTGTGTGAGTGGCGGGGAGCGGGTGTTTCTAGGGGCCTGGATGGAGAAACTGTATTTCAAGGAAATACGTTAATTATATTAGGTTAGGACTCCTGGTCCTTGGTTGTACTCCTTTAGGCTATTCAGACCTCTGTTGGATCTCAAGGGCAGTGGCCCCTTGTCCCTTTGGCCTTGTGGGTTACCAGGCAGAGGATGCTGACTGGCAAATAACCCCAGAGATCTGGTAAACCCATTCTTTTTCCTTCTCATCCCAAGACAGATTAGATGTGCATTGATCCTTCCTTTAAGATAAAAAGGGGGTTCTTTGGACATTCTAGTACATAGAAACCCATCCTCCACTCTCTTTGCCAAAGACTAAGGTGTTTTACGGGACAGTGTGATCCTACAAATCAGAATTTTTATAGCTTGTTGTTTTAAAGCAGCTGAAACTCGAAGAAAGCGTTAGCCTTTCTTTTTCCATCTAAGTTACACCCTTAAATGACATTCCTAAAAGAGAATTTAAAATATCCTACAATATAATGTAAGAAGGTAAAATTAGAAAAATTAAAAAAACTGCATCTGCAAGCTGTTAGAATTTCATTAGGCAAACGTCTGTTTACTTTAGACTTGCCTTCATTTCATGTATATTGGGTATGTGGCCTTATTTTCCCAGGCCGTTTTAGCATGCATTTGGTGTCCATTTAAGCCAGTATGTTTCTTTGCATGTATTTGGTGCCTTTTCTTTTTTTTAAAGTGGGAAGTCACATCTGTTTTACGGATTATATAATTATGTGTGGCATTGCTTGGATATTGCAAATTCAATTGACGGGCCCTCATTGATTTGTTATCCTGCCTGTAGAGTGAAAACATGAGATCAGTCTGTTATTTGAATCTAGTTCCTTCTTACCATTAATCCTCTTTTGTAAGCAATTGATGTTTCCATAGCAACGATATTAAGGTAACTTGCAAGTCAGGGTCTTTCCTCAAAAACTGTATTCATTGTCATCTTTTTAGTTTTTTCATAATCTTGTTTTGTGAATTATGGTTCTTACCCTAAAATACTGGTTGCTCTCAGTGTTGCACTCACCTTCAGAGTTTGCAGGGAAAATCAGTTGTTAAACTTCTGGAATTTCATTTAATGTGGCTCATGTGGCCAAGTTGGCTCATCAGGGGATGAGCCTGGTACCATTAAGCAGCCTTTCTAATTGTATGAAAAAGACTCCAAAATTTGCAAATCTAATCCTCAATCCCAATCATCTTGAATTTAACTTAGTCAATAATTAAGTAGAACACTGGGAACAAAATATGTTTCATATATTATTAACTGGGTTGTGTCTCAAAATTAATCTGACAGGAAAAAGGACAGAAGTCCACAAAAGTGTGGAATGTCACCTGCCTACTGTGGTCTCACTATGTCATCCTTTAGTGAAGCAATAACAGAGTCCCATGTGAGACAGATGAAGACAGAGCTGCCTTCGCTATTACATGGGACCCAAACACCAGCCTTTTGAACTGTGAACTATGATTTAATTCTTTGAGTGCTGAATGGGAGTGTTTGAGGGGCAGGAAATCTTAGTCATACACACATTCTTCACATAAATTATATGGTATAGGGACAAAAACACGTGTAAGCTGGTAAATGTACTCTACCAATAAACCACATTTAAATAGTTTTTCGTGATACTGGTGAAATTCTCGTATTTGGCAGGTTGGAAAGTCAGAAGTGGGGGCCAATATAGAACAAAGGATAAAAAAGATTAAAACTATGTTCAGGAAAATGATTTGTAAATCCTAAACTGATGAACAAATTGCCACTGCCATGATTACTTTGTCTATTTTCTTCCACGATAATCTGCATACATTCACAGCTCACCGAATCACCGTAACTCAGAGGCCATATTCTCTAGGTGATTTTCATTGCAATCAAATTTTCCAAAAGAGCAAGATGGGGTAGTTACTTTGCATTTTAATCAAATGAAAAGGTTCAAATCCCTAATGTATTGCATGCAAGATAAGTGAAATTTCTTCGGAAAGTTCATAACTATGATCAAAATGCCATTTGAATAACTAGATAGTTACAACACTACAGGAACTTCTCATTCCTTTGAAAAGGTCCAATTAGGAATCTGACTTTACAAATGATACGTTCCTTTTCTGCTTAAACATTATAAATGTTAGGTGCTACCAAAATTAAATACCTAGTTTTGTAGAAAAGTATTAACTAATTTTCTTAAAATATATTTTGTTATTATGGAAAATTTCAAGGTAACAGAAAAGTTTATAGAAGTCCCACACTTATATCATCAAGCTCCAATGATTCTTGACATTCAAGAGGTCAGAATTTCAATAGTAAAAGACTATAAATCTCAGATAATTTTTTATTGTTATGAGTCAGATAGACTTGCAGATTTTATATTACATTATTTATATATAAATAACCATATATAGATAAGGATATAAAATAAATAACCAGAAATGGTGACATTAAAGCCTGGTCCCTATATATGTGGTCGACATCTTGGGATAGCCATCAATTCCTCTTGAATTCCTATTATGGAGAGCTAGTTTCTGGCATCTTTTTTGATCCTGCCCTAAAGAAAACCTTTCCCTCAACTTCAAAAAATTTGGGTCTACTGAGTCCATCTGAAAGAATAACTTTCAGAATTCTCCCTCCCTATACATTTACCAAGAGAACCTCATTGCACTCTGTAATATGCTTAGTTCTGCCAACTGAAAATTGTCACTTGCCGTTTCCCTCTACAGGGATGAAGTCATGAGCCACTGCAGTTGCTGACCTTCAACACACCCTGAAAGGAGTTCAGGGCGGAGGTCGGGAATGAGGCACCCTGTACTCTGGGAAAAACTGGCGAAACAGGATGGACCTGAGCTAATCAAGTGAACCCTTAAAAGAGGTAAAGAGATTCAAGGTGAGGGAGATTCTTAAGCTCGACCTTGAAGGAGCAAACTGCCATGTTGTGGAGAGGGCCACGTGGTGGGGAACAGTAAGTAGCCTCCAGGAGTTGAGACCTTACCAAGTTGATGGCCAGCAAGGTAGCAGGAACCTTGGTCTTACAACCATAAGGAATCACATGCTGGCCAAAACTTGAATGAGTTTGAAAGAGGATCCTGAGCTCTAGGTGAGTCCACAGCTCCACTCACCACCTGGTTTGCAGCCTGGCAAGACCCTGAGCAGAGAACCTACTTATAACCATTTCCAGCCTTCTCAAACTGTGAAGTAAGAAGCAGATTATTATAAAATACTGAATGTGTGTTAATTTGTCACACAGCAACAGAAAATGAATATATCTACTACACAAATTTTACTGTGAATTTTAAATCAACAGTATTTGAAGCCAATTAAAACTGAATGTAAAATTTTGATGTTATGGCCATAGGTTTGGCCAACTTTAATCAAGATTGAAAAGTTTAACAAGAGATTATTCCATATCTGATGAACTCTTCAGCTTAAAATTAAATCTGAAATCTGAAACCAGCTACATTTGAGTTATTTTTGCAAATTTCTGAATCACTTAAAATGTGGTTTTAGAGAATTTATTTCAGTGACTTTCTTTAAAAGCTTTTATTCCAAAGTGTGTAAATGAAACTCCACAGACCATATGTTTTATGTTTGCTAAATACTGGAGCAGATTTCTGCACTATCTAGCTTGCTAGATATTGGGATTTCAGAACATTTTATGCATCAGAAAAAAAATTCTTTTGCAATACCTTTTATTCACTAAGCCTGTGTAAATCAGAATCAGTGGAAACCTAAAAAGAATAAGATGTATGTCTCTTCTTGATGGGTGAATACCACAGATCTATTTCAGCCTAGACAATGGGTATTTTCAGAGAGGCATTGAAATCAGTAAAACTAATTAACGTTTGACCATGTGAGAAGATGAACTCTTACTCTTCTGCTGACTTTTTGACTTCAAAGCTTTTTGTTTTGCCATGTGCTGCCTGTTTTTCATTCTTATTTATATTTCATGGTATTGAAATTGTCATATTTTTCAAACTAATCACAGTGCTTCATTTTACGTCTTTTCCAGGAGATCATAACTGTAGATGAATATATACTAGATTTAAATCTTTTTGGATGACTCAGCAGAGAAATGAATTTGAAATGTAATGGTGGCCCTTCTAATCTGAACTATGGCACTGTAATTTAAAAACTTTTCTTCTTCAAAAACGCTAACTTGGTAAGAGATTGTCGGTTATTCACCTTCATCATGCCACATGCTTTTTTTTCCTCCTTTTGCAAATGTCCTTCTGTTAAAAGGCCCATACATTCAGCACCCTTCAAAATGATTTTATCCATTTTTTAACTTCAAAGTAAATGTTTGAAATAACAAGCGAAGAAGAAAAGTGCTAACGTAGAGAGGACAGGATTGTGAATGATTGAGCTTGACAATATGACGGTTGATTAGCTCTGATGTTTTTATGCATTTGGAAAAAATTGCAGTGGCTCAGATTGCTTTTATGATCTGCTGTTTTAAGTCAACAATGGCAATGTGTCTTTGAAGGAATATTTTCTCCCACTCACTTCCATTGTCTTAGACTCCTGAGGAATGCATGTAAGACTGATTTGTGACTTTATAAGCTGCAAGGGTCTTTAAAGGAAATTGATTAAGCCTCCCCCCCACCTTAAGCTGCTTTCTCTCCAAAAGCTCTCAGAAATGGAATATTTATTGAAGCTGCCAGTGGGTTCCATTAGTCAGACTGTACCTCGTGGTTTACTAATGAGGCTAGGCTGTGTTTGCTGTCACTAATGATGATTTGAAAGAATGCTTTAATTATCCCTTTGCATTGATCGTGGTTGCTTTTCTCATGGCTTTAGCAGTAACTGTGTTGTACAAGATCTTTCTTTTTGGAGTTTTTCTGTACTACTTGACATTTTGTTGATGATGGCCATTCTGTGTTGGCAGAAAAATAAATTAGCATTCCTGTTTGTGATTTGGGGGAAGATGATTTATAGGGTTTTACATTTAGTTCAACTCCTCCTTCCCTCAACATATTGTGAATATACACCCAGGAGACTGCAGAGGTTGCTAAGATTCTCTTTTGCAAGGAAGAGCACCATCCTGGATCATATCTATGTGCATCTAATAATGGCAATGTTCCTCCTTTGATTTGGCGTTTAGGCTGTTTCTTTTTGTAAATATCTTGTATCAGACAGCCTGATGTGTAACGAGGTTAACCCATTCTTAGAGCTGTTAGATGTTATTTCAATCCCTATACTTGAAGGTGCTTCTTCCTTTGTTTGCTTGTTGTTTCTAACTCAGATGTATTTGGCAGCAAGCTAAAGTCTTTTGAGCACCCCCAGAGTCTGAGTCACCTCAGGCTTTGGCCATATTCTAGTGAAATGACTTTGGTAGAGCAGATGTTTAAATGGTCTTCACTCAGTTATGTTTCACCAGGGATCGTATCTTCTTCCATGGTGTAGTAAAAAGCATAGGGCTTTGGAATAAATAGACCAGAGTCAAAAAGCATCCTTTACCACCCCTGCTTGTGTGACCTTGAGGAGATTAAGCTTGCTGAGCTGTAGGTTCCTGTCTATAAAATATACATATTACCTACCTTTCAGGCTTCTTACGACAATTAAATATTACTAAAAGTAAAATATGTACAATGTGACATATAGATATCATATACATATAATATATACACATATACTATATGTAAATATTATTCGTGATGCATAGTCAGCCCTCAAATGTACATTTTCTTCAGGAGTATGTTCTTCTTTTTCCTATACTTTCAAAAAAAAAACAGTAACAAAAATCATCGTATACAACTTTATAGAAATTATCTAATGCACAAGTAAATGGTAGGTGCTCACCTACTCTAGTTCTTGATAGAATAAATGTAAACAAATTGTAATGTTGCAGTTTCTATGAGTAGTCAGAGCTTTATTACCACTGTGGATTGATTTATAGCATCATACTTTTCTTTAGGATGAATAGAATGCTGAAGATGTATGCAACTGAAACATTTCATTCTTTTTAATCTCCCAGGAGAGAGAGAATGATTTGCCCTTTATTGTTTATTTTAATATTTTAAACTATTCCACTGAAAGTTCTATTGATGGTCATTTATAAAGAGCCATGAGCAAAGGGGATGAGACATCTGGAGAGTGAATGTCAGTCCCAGATGATTAAAAAGTGAATTCTCAAACAAGTTACAAGTTAAATTTTTATTACACAGCGTTACTTCTAGTCTTGTAGAATACTTCAAATTTCCTAAGTGTTTATTGTTTAATAATAAGTATCCATGCATTATACTATATGGTATGTACTTTAAAAAATAAATAAGAGTCCAGGAATGATTCAAAGGCATATTGTCACAAACCCATGTATGCAAGAGAGGAAAGAGATTTGAAGAGTATAAAGGATGAATGGAGGAAAGACAAATAGACTTTTCTTCTGAAGCAGTGAACTCAAGATGGAGAGCATGGGTAAAGCATGAGGAGAGGGGACACTGTGAAGTCTATTATTGAAGCAGGGGGTGGAATTGATGTGCACGCTCTTGTCAGCCAGGCACGAGGGTAGGGATGCCAGCCCCCCTTTCCTGCCACATTCAGTGAGTCATTTCAATAGTGTCTGCATTTGACAGAAGGCATTTTGAAAACATGTGGACTATGCAGGATGAATATTGGAATATAAAGAAGAATCTGTACCCTCTGATCAGGAAACTAGAAAGTGTCCTGAGGATAGCAACACAGGGAAATCTCGGGAAGCAGACGGTTTCAAGCTCTAGTCAGCCAAGAGTTGCTGGTTCCTGTCCTCACGGTGATTTCTGGGTCCTGTATAGTGATTAATAAGCAAATTAAAGTACTTATATCTTTGGAGGACATATTAATTCAATGGATCTTGGTCCAAACTTCTTAAAATTTAGAAATATTAAGGTTCTTTAAAGTTTCTTTTCAAAAGAGGTGGATAAAGTAGTAATAAATCAGAAAAGGAAATCTCTACCATGCCAAATGCAGGAATAACATATTTATTTGGACAAAGGTAGGCGTGGAATTCCTCATCACATTCACATTCAGGGTCGATCTGAAGTTAAAGTGAAGCTATTCAGGTAGTGTTCTCTCTGTGGAATGCTTTCTGTTAGCAGAAACTTTGAACATCATTTTTCATGACTTAACGCCACTTGAAGGGAGGCACTGTGTATTACCCATCCACCTCCACCTGCTGCCTCATCTGTCAGCCCACTCACGGTGCCCTGCAATGATGCTAGGCACTCAGTCACATAACGTGAAGAAGAGCCCAGTGGGGAGAGAGTGCAGAATCAGAGCAGTTATTTAAACACACCCATTCTAAATCAACAGCTTCATTTTTGGAATTAAAAGAACAGTTTCTTTTAAAACAAAAATGGTTTTATTTCTTTTCTTTGGTGGGGGAGGGAGGTAATTAGGTTTATTTTTACACACACACACACACACACACACATATAT
The DNA here is from genome assembly GCF_048773025.1 of Camelus bactrianus. Classification (NCBI taxonomy): domain Eukaryota; kingdom Metazoa; phylum Chordata; class Mammalia; order Artiodactyla; family Camelidae; genus Camelus; species Camelus bactrianus. Next base: position 18,820,196 of record NC_133567.1, on the reverse strand, counting down.
ATATATATATTTTTTTAATGGAGGCACTGGGTATTGAACCCGGACCTCATGCCTGCTAAGCACACACTCTACCACTGAGCTACACCCTCCCCCAAAAGAGCAGTTTCTATTTTATAAAGTAAAAGAGGACAAAAAAAGAGAAACCCACTTGTTTGGGTTCCTGTGGTCAGGGCAAGACGTGCAGTACGTCCTCCTGTTCTCCAGCCTCAGGCCTCGGTATTTATGACTTTGGAGAGAAGGAGCCAGGAGGACCTGCTGTTAGAGTTTTCATACCTGTTAACACAGGAAGAGGTGTTGACGTGGGTCTCTTTATTTTATTTTGAAATTTTATTTATTATTTATTTTAGGTAGCCTATTTTTTATTGAAGTTAACTGACTCCCAATATTACATTAGTTTCAGGTGTACGACATAGTGATTTGCTATTCTCATACATTACGAAATTATCACCACGATAAGTTTAGTTGACTGTCACCATATGAAGCTATTACCAAATTATTGACTATATTCCCTGTGCTGTACAGTTCATCCTTGTGACTTATTTATTTTATAGCTGGAAGTTTGTGCCGTCTTTTTAGATCCTCTTGTCACCTGATGGTTTCTGGATCGTCCAAGCTGTTTGCATCATGGAGGAAATGAAAGAGACGTGTTGGGTGTCACCCTTGTCTCCAGAAGTTGGTGAAATTCCAACTGCCTGGCTCTGCCCTGTTGATTTAGCACAGAGACTTTGTAGTCTTTTTCTTCCGCTCTGTTAATGCCAGAGATGGGAGCTGAATTAAAGATTTGCTCAGCTTCTCACCTAGAATTTGTGCTACAACTGGTAAATAGCCCCAGATTTGACAGTACATCCATCGTTGTTGTTAGTAATTCTCAGAGCTTCCAGTTTTATTTATTTGCTTCCACAATTTATTTGCTTTCCAAAAATTTGTCTGACAAATCTTGTTTTTTTCTTCAAGTTTTCTCAGTGGGAACTTTTGTAGTTTTATGTATACCCTCCAAAATCTACTCATCAGATTCTCTTGACCCTCTTTGTATTTGTCCTATACGATCTTTAGCCTGACAGATGCATTCGATGCATAAAAGACTATTCCAAAAGTGAATTTTCATTGGTTCCATTTTCACTTACCTCAGGTTAATGCCTGTTTATATTTTAAAACATCACCCAATTCCAATTAATATTAGGCTCAGGAGGATATGCAAATAGCACAAGCACTGGTTCATCTTTGAAGTGTGAAAACAAAGCTACTTAAAATTCATTATGTCCTGCTAAAAATAATTTTGAATAAATTAAGAATTTTCAAAAGCTGTTCCACCCTAACATTTCCCCCCAGAATTTCAAAATGAATATATCTTTCGTTAGCAAAAAAGGGATTCTTTTGGCCCCACCAGGGAGCTGATGCAATAAGCCGAAGGGGCTACAGAGCCACTTAATGCCTGTGTCAGTCACTGATGGGATAGCTCAACCCAAAGACATTTACATTCATCTTCCTTGTTATCAGAACTCCGGTTTTATTCGGACGTTGGGGGAATACGGATTTTAGGGAGTGAAGTTTATTTTCTGAGCCAAATATGTTTTCCACTGTCTTTCCTAGAGTTCCATGCCGTGAAACTCTGACCAATCAGGTGAGGGGAAGTTTCTTAGGGAAGTTGTCTTTACTCTTAAAAAGATACTCAGGACAGTAGGTGTCCCTTTTTCCCCTTGTGTTTTGACTTTGTGGTGTCGGGACGCAATGCTTGGAGATACTGTGGTCATCCTCATACAGTGAGAAGAGAAGCCTGCAGTTGTCAAACAGAGCGATCTTGATATTAAAATGCTGATTTAACTGATGCTCTATTTTGGGGCTTATTATGTGAGATAATAAATTTATCTTATCATATACAAAAGCAGTAAGCCAGCTTTACTCAGTTATAATTTACATACAGTAAACTATACATTAAGGTCTACAGTTTGACAAGTTTTGGCAACTGTACTTACCTATGAAATTACACAATGAATATAATAGACATTTCTACTCCCCGCAAAGTTTTCTGATGTACCTGTTTTTGAATGAAGACAATTTAAATTATTTTATTAAAATGATAATAATTCTCTATCTTGCTTGATTACACTGACTACAGTATCTACTACAGTGATGGACAGAGTGGTGAAACCTGGCATCTCCTCCTTGTTCTCATCTATGCATTTAGTCTTCTACCACTAAGTATGATGTGAGATATAATTTTTTGTAGATAGTTTTATTTGAGGAAGTTCTCTTCTATTCCTACTTTGTTGAGAGATTTTGTTAGGGATCAATGTTAGATTTCATCAGATAATTTTTTACATCTATTGAGATAGTAATATGGTTTTTCTTTCTTTAATTTGTTAATACAGTGTATTATGGTGATTGATTTTTGACTTTTTAACAAATGTTGCATTCCTAAAGTAAACCTAACTTGTTCATGGTAACTTTTTCTTTTTTATATAATGATGGATTCAATTTGACAACGTTTTGTTAAGGAATTACCATCTAAGCTCATTGAGGGATTTTGGTTTATAGTTTTGTTTTGTTTTAAGGTCTTTATCTGGTTTTGATATAAAAGTAATGGTATTATAAATTGAGTTAGTAACTGTTCCTTCCTCTTCAGTCTTCTGGGAAAAAGCCATTTTATTGTTTTTCTGTTTCCTATTTAATTTTTTTCTGCTATTATTTTTATTATTTCCTTCCTTCTACTTTAATTTTTATTTGTCCCTTTTTTCCTAGTTTCTTGTGATGAAAGCTGAAATAATTGATTTGAGATCTTTTGGTATTTTAGTTTTATTTCCTTTTAAGTATTGCTTTAGTTGCATCCCACTAGTTTTGAATTGCTATAATTTTATTTTTATTTAGCTCAAATGTCTTTCCAAATGTAGATTTGAAAATGTGCAATTTTATTTCAAATATCTGGAGCTCTTCCAGGTAAGTTACTGTTATTGATTTAAAATTAAATTCTAATGTGGTCAGATACATGCTTGGTATGATTCAGTTCCCTTTAAGTGTGTTCAAACATGTTTGTGTCACAGTATATGATGTATGCAGATGAACGCTCTGTGTGCACTTAAATACATCATCTATTGTTGGATGAGTGTCCTATGACTGTCATTTAGGACAAAGTTGGTCAATTCGTCTCTATATGGATATCCTGTCTACTTGTTGTATCAGTTATTAAGAAAGGAATGTTAAAATTTCAGACTATTATTCAACTTTGTCATTTAAAATGAAATCAGTCTCATTATAGGCTATTACAAAGTACTGAATATGGTTCCCTGTGCTATTCAGTAGGACTTTGTTGTTTAATAAGCTTTATTCCTAATGCATACAAGGAAGTTGGAGGTTTAGGAAACTTTGTTCTCTCATCAAATCTGGGCTTTTGAGACTCACTAAAACTAGACATTCCCCTCTCATACAGCCTGGAGAATAAAGTCTCACCTCTTTAACCTGGAATTCAACATCTTTCACAATTTGACTTCCAACCTGTCTTTCTGTTTTCCAAGTCTCTGTCTCCCAAAGGACTTGATGCTTTATTCCTGCTTATACCACTTACCTGAGCTTAAATGCCCTTCTCCCCTCACTCTCCTCATCTGCTGACGATTCCCTCCTCAGAGAAGCTATTTCTGGTTTTTTTCTCTTAGCCTTTCTCGCCTGTTTTGCTTTGTCCTCGATCAGTTTCGCCATCTCTTCCATCATTTTATTTTTCTTTCTCAGCCCTGCTGTGGGTGTTGGCAGTTTTCCGGGTTTCATTCTTTGCCGTCTCCTCTTGTCCTGCGGGCTTTCTTTGGCTGGTTGTACCTGCCCCTTGCTCTCAATCCCTGCCTCGTGCTAATGCTCCCACAGCTGCAGCTCCACCCCTAATAACTCTTTTGAGGCCGATGTTTCTTTAATGGAGCCGTCTAACCTTTCCCGCAGGCATCGCAGACTGCTGGCCTTCAACACTGAGCTCAAAGAAACGGGAGCTGGAAAGCTGTTGTTCTCATAGTCTTAATATTTTAAGCCAATTCTGTTGTTTCAAGATGAAGAAATCTTCAAGAATGATGAAGAATTTAGAATGTAGGAAATTCAGAATTATGAGCATTAAATGTTAATTTACCCTAGGGGAAAGTCAACAGATGCATGGAGGTATAAAATTCATCCCATTTGCCCAAGCGCTGGAAGGAGTAACACTGTCACTCTTTCATGTTCTGTTTCATTTTTATTCCCTAAAAACATGTTTTGTCTTGATTATAAATGTAATAAATGCTTATTATCAAATAATTGGACTATTTAAAAAAAACTGTATAGAGAAAAATTAAAATGGCTCCTAAGTTCACCATCCAGTAATAATGAGGTAAATTTTTAAATTATATTTCATTATAATTTTTTTTCTATGAATATATATTTAATCTACCTATTTGATCTACCTGTTTATTTATTTACCTCTACATTTAGATAAAATTACCATAATACTAAGTACAGTTCTGTGTTTGCTGTTTTCACTTACTATTATATAGGGAATATTTTTATGTCATTAAAATTTCTAGCAATTATCACTTTTAGTGACTGTAATGTGTCCCATTATCTGAATAGAATATAGTTTATCTCATTACTCTCCCTTAATTGGTACTCTAGACATTTCAATTTTTATTTTTATGTTTTTAAAGACTGCAAGTCAAGAGGAGAGGGCAAATAACCCAACTCTGAGAACTGACAAGACTTCGAGAGATGCTAAGAAAGGAAAACAACATGATGGAGAAGATTGCTCTTTGATGAGCACCTTTTATCTACATCTTTTATCTCCTGTCTGATTATTTTCTTCAAATAAAGTCCTAGAAATTGCTGTGACTAAAGTTGGGATTTGTTTTCTTTGCCTCAACTAACTAGCTAAGATCCAATCTTTCTTGTTCGGCCTGATCTGGGATTAATCAGGAACGTAGCATCAATGGCTTAAATCCAGCAGACCTTTTTACTATAGCTTTTCTTTCTCAAAAAAAAAAAAAAAAAAAAAAATCAATAACTTGTCTTTGTAAACTACTTCTAAAAAACTTGTCTTTGTACCTTGGAGACTTTTCCACAAGCATATACATTTTCAAATGTCCTTTCTTCAGATTCCTCCATCAAGATCACAGTAACTCCTCCCATCTCCTGCCTTGGAGGGATGTTCAGGGTTCTAACAGATGAGGCCAGAGAACAAAGCCAATGTTTAAGGGAGGGACAGCGAAAGTATTCTCCTTGGTTCTCTAAAGAGAATCAAATCATTGAGTACACAACCACTTATTGAATGTTTTAGGCATTACACAATGTTTTAGATACCTGTGCATTTTAGACAGAAGATGTAAACGTAGTTCATTAGGCTTAGGTTTTTTTCCTCCATCATAAGTGATACTCAAACACATCTAGAAGCCAGCTAAGTTTGATTCTTCTAAGAGAAGTAATTGGTCATTGTAATGGCCTGCCCATCTGTGTCCTCCCCAAATGTATATGTTGATGTGTTAACTCCCAGTGTGATTGTATTGGAGATGGGGCCTCTAGGGAAGTCATTCAGTTTAAATGAGATCAGAAGGGTGAGACTTCAGTCCCATAGGATTAGTGTTCTTATAAAAAGAGACACGAAAGAGCATTCTCTCTCTCTCTCTCTCTTTCCTCCTCCTCCTCTCTCCACCTGCACAGAGTAAAGGCCATGTGAGGACAAAGCGGAAAGCTGGCTGTCTACAAGCCAGGAAGAGCTCTCGCACCAGAAACCAGTCATGCTGCCACCCTGATCTCACTCTTCCTGCCTCCAGAGCTGTGAGAAAGTCAGCTTCTGATTAAGCCACCCACTCTGTTGTATTTTGTTATGGCAGCCTAAGAAGATTAATAGTTACTAACCTAGTGTCAGACAGAACCTCAGAGACAACATAAAGTTTCACTGTTGAACACCAAACGGAGAACATGCATAAAAATATAAAAAAAAAAGACTTGGCCTCTCATGTGTGGAAATACGATCCAGTTAAATAAATGGAAAAGAGCAACAGGACGTATGTTTCAACTGAGTTTTTTTTCAAACTTTAGTGATTAAAATGAATTGTGGAGCTTCTTGAAAAAGCAAATTCTTGAACCTCAAGCCCAACTGAGATGGGGTCTCTGTACTTTGTTTTTTATTTTAAGAAAGTGTCCCACGTAATTCTGAAGATTAATTTGGTTTTGGAACCATTAATCTAAGTATTACATTGTTTACTTTTTACTGCTTCTTCAAGAAAGATACTGTTTATTTTATACCCATCATAAAATGAATATATCAACATAACATAGTGGCCAACTCACTCACTACTGAACCAACCGTCTTCTCTTATAATTAAGAAGGAATTTAATGAAAACTTGTGCTCATACTGTATTTTTATCCCTTCGTTCTTTTTAAATTCTCTTTTTAGGAAACTTGTCTCGAAGGATGACTCATCTTTTATCCAGCTTCAAAAGAAAACATTTTAGTCTTGGTATTTCATTTCCAAGGTAAGGTTTGATTGCTTTAGAGAATCAAAAACAATAGGTTCATTTTTCCTTACAGGAATATTTCAAATAACAGAACTTGAATTCATTTTCAGTCTCTTCTGTGTTAGCCTTTGTTCTATCTTAAAAGAAAAATTCCTTTTCTCTCTTTTATTCCTTTTCCCTCTCCTCACCACCTCCAACCATTTTCATAGCTCTCTAATTTTTATGTGATTTTATTTTTTTTTAATTTGGAATTTGATCAAAGCTATTAAAAAGGAGCAGATGCTTCCTGGAAAATACTGTTGTACCTTTGTTTTAGAGATTGTTCTGTATTAATATCACGGATCTCTGTATTTCTCTGACTGTACCATTGTATGTCTTAGTTTGATTCAAAATCAACTAATATTGACTCTTTTAACACTTAAAAAACTACTGCGCTGCTAATATTATTATCTGTTGCTCTGAATCACATAAAATTGCTATGTTTGAAGGTTAAAGAAATCAATTCAGTATTGGCAATTTAATATGATCCAGCCTAATATCCTTGGTGACTGAATAAACTGAATCTCAGGTAGATTAAATGACTTTACTCAAGGTTACCGAAATGTAAAAGACAAAATTAGTTTCAATGTGCTATTTCCCCTCAATCATAGTTGGTTCTCTTTTAAAGAAAAGTATTTTCCAACATCTGCAAACTTTTTTCTTTTTTTTCCCCTAAATCAAAAACAATTAGTTCTTAAGTTGTGTTCTTTGACGTATACCTCACATGCCTACAATTCTGCTTCACAGAGGGTACATGTTGCATTTGTATTATTTTAACATCAAGCAATTCTATGTTGCTCTGTAAATGTGCATGGTTATGTGTGAACATACTTTCTAAGTGAGAAATAACCATTGTCATTTACAGAACTTAATATTACAATATGAAAAATTTCTGGATTGGACTATTTTGTGCATTACATTGAAAAAAAACTAATATATAAAACATAAAAGAGATCATGTTATTTATGTGATACCTGTTATGTCTAGCATATATCGCAAATAATCAGACAAAAAGGAAAGTGGTCATAGCACAGGATCCAAGCCCTGGAAACTTGTTCTAATAAGATCGCAAATGATGGAAAACATTCTTACAGCCTTGGAAGGGAGTCTATACCTGAGTGAAGTTCCTGAACTCGTAACTGGTGAGGTGGATTTGCCATTTTAATAGCCCAGTTCTTCTAATCTCTCTGTATTCATATCCCTTCCTATGTAACTTTGCCAAGAACAAGGTGGCCTGCCCCTCCTCTTGACTGCTTCTCCCTGTAGCTTGTCTTGGCCAATAGAATGAAGTAGATGTGAGGGTGTGCAGCTCCAAGCACAGGACTCCTGAAGCCTTGCACATTTCTGCTGGTGCGCTAGAGAAGTGGTTCTCAACTGGGGGAGCAATTTTGCCCCCAAGGGAATTTGGCAATTTCTGGAGACATTATTAGCTGTTATGACTTAGGGGATTCTATTGGCATCTAGTGAGCAGAGGCCACGGATACTGAACATCTGGTAATGGACATGACAACTCCTCACAAGAAAGAATTATTCAATCTAAAATAGAAATAGTGTTGAATTTGAGAAACTTTGTTCTTTTTATTCCCCATTCTCTTACCACTAGTCTACTTTATTTATTTATTTATTTATTTAGGAGGGCAATTAGGTTTATTTTTATTTATTTATTTACTTATTATTTTTTAACAGAAGTACTGGGGATTGAACCCAGGACCTCATGCATGCTAAGCCTGTGCTCTACCACTGAGCTATACCCTCCCCTGGAGAAAATTTGTCCTTTATGCGCTCTGTCAGACTGTAAGGAGGACATGGCTGGCCTGGCTCTCAGGGCTTAGGAGAAGGATGAGAGACACATGAAGTAGAATTCACCTGCAGGAATACAAGCAACTCCAGTCAAGCTCAACCAACATCCAGCCTTGTGACTTATGAGATTTAATAAATAATTGTTATGTCAAATAACTAAGCCTTGAGATGGTTTGTTATGCAGCAATGGCCAACTGATACAAGCTTGCACTAAAAAAAAGCTGAATATTGGATGGCAGGTTCACAAGGCAGCATACCATGTTCAACGATTACTAACCCCAAGATTAAAAAACTAACCTATTACAGTTCCTGTCCCTTACCAAAAGCATACATTTTAATTTTTCTGTGAAAATAAAGCAGTTTTAAGATTTGCCTAGTAGATCTATTTCACAAGTTAAAGGATAAAGAATAATAGTATGTTCGCATAAATGAGACCTTCTGTTCTAATTAAACTAAGTACTTGCTTTTCGTATAACATATAAAATTCAATTAAATCCATATTTATTAAGTGCCTTCAGTGCCAGGCATCATCATGAGCCCTGTAATTATAAAGAGGAAAGAAACATGCCCCCTGCCTACAATAAGCTCCCCACAGAGCTGATAAGTTAAAAATACTGTGTTTATGTATTTTTAACTAGTGTGTATCTTATTGGTTAAGAGAGTCTAACTTAAAATAAACGCTTCTATTTTGGGAGACAGGGTTACAGCTCAAAGCATTCATCTCTGCTTTTTCTGAGTATTTGCCCTCTCTTCTACTCTCTATTGTTATCTTGGGGGCTATTTTTACTTCCCCAACCCTACACATAAATAGAAAATAAGACTAAAAAATACATGTCCAACTGCAAATCAGAAAGATGCACATATGTACTCATGGAGGTATATTTGGGTAATCAAAGATTAGTAAACAAGGTCAATGGAAGAGGACTACACCAGGAAAGGAAGAGTAGAGGGTCCTGATTCCTCAAAGGAGTGGAGAGGGTTGGATTTTTCTATTACAGGTTTTGGGGAGCAAAGTCGAAATGGCTCATTACTAGCTATTCTCCAATATGTATTCCCTGCTCCTCAGTGACCCATTGTCAGTGGACAGACCAGAGTTCCACACTTCTAGGTGCTGTACGTTTTACTGAATAAAAATTGGAGGTCTTGGAAACCTTGAGAGGAGATGGGAGTGTAACAAACACTTCACTTCCTGACCAACGCAGAAATAATCAGAACTCATTTGGACTTTTCCCATGACCAGATACAGCTGGGGACACTGTGCGTATATGTGTATAAACATTTACATACACATATATTTCATGCTAATTCAACACTTAAACATTTCTCATCTGTTTGTTTTCAAAATATTACTTGTCAATGGTGTGTATAACCAAGTTTGTGATTTTGCCTACTGATGTCTGAAAATAGATAATCTTAGAAATGTTTTTCTCATATTTATAGTTATCCAACACATTTCTATAACAGCAAGGCAGAATTTCCCGTAACATGCTTTCTATACCTCCCATAACAGAAGCACTGAAAATGGCTTCAAAGTACAGGGACTGTGCATTTTTCTTGTGGCAACATTAAAAGCTAGTATGGTGCATACACCGCAGGGTGACTGTCAGTGATCCCCACCTCCTGGTATTTATGCCTGTAGTAAATACTCTGCAGGAGAAGTTGGACCCTCCACCTGCAATCTGGTTCAGAAGTCAAGAATGACGATGCCATACATACACCAGAGTGTACAAAAAGGTGCATTACTACATAATGAGGACTCATCTCAGGCTGGTCTGAAAATGGCCTCACAGAGCAGGGAAAGGACTCTGGCTTGGGGTTGTTACAGTGTTTAGAGGAGAACTGCGGTCAGGGTTCTCAAGTGTAGATAGCGCTCGCGGGTGTGAACTTCCCTTGGGCTCCAAAGGAAGGACTTTGCTATCAGCATGCACAGTTATGGACAGAAGGAGAAGAAAGATGGGTGAGGCATAAAAGTTGTTTGTGATAAAATATAAAAAATGGAGTCAGGCTGTTTATTATCGTGCTCCTGTATAATCCTGTCCCCTTGGGTGTGGGTGGGACAGGTGACTTATTTTGAACCAACAAAACATAGAAACTGGTGAAGTGTCACTCTTGTGATTACATTATGTTATATGGCAAAGGTAAGGCTATCACTCCCATGACGATAGCGCATTACCTGTGTACATTATGACTCTGAGCAGACTCACTCTCCTCTCCAGCTGACCTTGAAGAAGCACGCTGTTATGTTGTAAACCACCTATAGAGAGGGTCACATGGCAGGGAACTGTAGGCAATCTTTAGCAGCCAAGGGCTTCAGGTCTCCAGCTCCAAGGAACTGAATTCTGCCAACACCTACAACCATATGAGCTTGGAAGAGAGAACCCTAAGCCTCAGATGAGATTCCAGCCCAGCCGACACCTTGATTGCAGCCTGTGAGACCCTGAAACAAAAGCCTTAGTGTCCAGACTCCTGATCCATGGAAGCGCTGAGATACTTAATGCGTGTTGTTGTTAAGATGCCAAGTTTATGGTAATGTATTCCTTGGCGAGAGAGAAGTAATATACCAAGGATGACAACTGTTTCCTAGTCCCCTCCCCATGTCTTTTGATATGAGGAAAAGATATCTGATTTGAAAACAAAAAGATACTTCATAAGAATATATTTTTACTTTGTTTGAGTAGATGGCACATAGAATTAAAGCCAGAGGTGGACGGTTTTAAACATAGGGGAGGGTTTCAGAGGAGAATGGAAAGAAAATAACTGTAAGGTGGAGAGAAATTACAAAACTATTGAAATAAGCGTGACACCAGGGGTGACCTGAAGCAGGGTTCAGCCATGGGGACAAGAGCAACATCATGAGAGGGTAATCAATCAGAAACTTTGGTAATTGGATGCTGGTAGTGAAGGAGATAAAGGAATCAGAGGTTAACATAGAGGTTTTTGAGACAGGGTGGAGCAGACAATGAAGAAATTATTGACAGAAATTAGCAAATCAGAAAGAGGCCTAAATCTGGGGAAAATGCCACTTTTTAAAAACATGTTGAATTTGAATTGACCACAAATAAAGTTGGGGGTTCAAGACTAAAATTCACTATTCATAGATTCACCAGAAATGCCGTGAGTACCTTTAAGAGTCTAGCACTGTACTAAGCTCTGGGCATAGAAATGATGAGTAATCTCGCTAGTAAGGGGGTTCTTAATTTCTCAGCCTTTAAGATGCTGGCAATCTCTTTCAGGCAAACGTGTACATGGGTACATTCTACACTCATACAGGATATGAGTTCTGTGACAGAGGTGGGATCATCATGTTGTGAAGCAAAAAATTTAGTGAGAACTCTCTCTCATCCTTCAAGACTCAGTTCAGGTGGAACTGTCACCTTGGTGGAGCGTCCCTGACAGCACTTTCCCTGGTCCCCTGTTGCCCCAGAAAAACTCTAGTACAGCACCTGCCCTCTTCTATTGTAATAATTTGTCAATGTACCTAGTTACTGCTTTTTTTTTCCTTACTAGATTATGAGTTTCCTGAGAGCCAAACAGTCTCATTTCTCTCTCACATTTGTGTTCCTGGTGACTAACGCCACACTTGTCACATAGTGTGCACTCAAGGAATGCTTGTTGAGTGTGTTATTAACAAGGGAGAGGGATTCTATCCACAGAAAAAGTTGGAGCCTGAGAACCGTACATATCTTCATCTTCAAGGTGCATCATAAAGCAAGTCTGTCAGTTCTCACTGTACACAATACAGTCGACCCATTCAGTTTTTGCTTTTTTATAAAAAGTGACTTTAGATGTGTGGAATATCAAATTGGCATTAATATCTAAGGATGCTCATTACCACCTTGGGAGATGTCTTCCCTTGGACACATATAAACCTATGTACTCTAGAGGCCTTCAAGATTCAGATATCTGGTCTACCACCTTGCAGCCTGGTGGCATTGTCTGCGCCATATCAAGTACACAAGGTTTCAGCGTCCTGAACTTATATGCAGTATGTGGGGCTTGTGGAAATTGGGCAACATAATAGAAGAATGTCAGAATAAAACCTGAGGGAAACATCTCATGTCCCTCATAGTAGTGAACATCGCTTACCAGGGAAAATAATTACCTTTAGAAGTTAGAAGGTCACTTAAGTCCCCCTCTTCATTTATTCTTTACAATGGAAACTGTAACTTCGGGAGTGCAATATTGTTTTCTCTTCTCTAAATTCCAAAAGACAGATTTTGCAAATCTTTAAATAATGTTTCATTGAGTTACCTTGCCACCAAAACAAAAATGTGTTTCTGTATTTGGATTTAACATTACAGATTAAAAAAAAAAAAAACAAAACAAGATGACTTGAATGTAACATAGCAATATGAGCATATACTACTTCCTGTCTCCATCCACAAATTTCCTGTTTAAAATGGCCGGAAAGTCATCCAGAAATCATAACATGTTTTTCTGCAATTAACATAGAAGGGAATTGAAATACTCCGAAGTCTGATAAGAGGTTAACAATCCTTATTACTGATACCACAGTGGAGCAAAACGCCATCAACCTCACTTGCTATCTCTACAAAGGATAATTCTGTCACTGTGTCACGTTTCAGTGCACTGATATGCTGCTGGGGTTTGTGATAATCACCCTAAATGATGACTGAAACAGCGATGCTTATCCCATTCTCTTTCCAGTGATTTTTTTTTCTGTAAAGAGCCAGATAGTAATTATTTTAGGTTTTGTAGACCTTATGGTCTCTGTTGCAACAATTTCTCTGTTATTACAGCTAGAAAGGTGCCACAGACAATATATAAATGCAGAAACATGGCTCTATTCCAATAAAATTTTATTTACCAAAACAGACGGTGCACCAGATTTGGCTTGCAGGCTGTAGTTTGCAGACCTCTGATCCGGATCATCCAGTGGGAGTTGGTGATGAGACACAGCTTGAGTATCGCATTCCAGGACACTCCTTAATACTTCACCTCTGACCATACAGTGCGCTAGATTGAATTGTTTTGTGGAGGAATTTGTGTAAAGCCCCATACAAAACTCTTGTAGAGCCCAGGACAATTTTTATAGCCTCTGATGTTGCCCCTATGCCAAAACCTCAAGTAAATAGAACTTTTCTTTTAAATAGAGAAAGTGTGGAATTGGAGGGGGATGGTAGCTGGTAAATGAATTTACAGGGACTACAACATAAAAGACACGATCCATTATCCTAGTGTCAAAGGAATCACCTTTCTCTGAAATGAAACACTGGTAAGCAAAACAAGAACATTTTAAATTCACGACAACATGACATAAATAAATATCAACTGTACGAATAGTAGCAGATCTTCAGAACAGGGCAAAGTTTGCTTGTGAATGAATAGTATATTCAGATTAAGAAACATTAAATTCCAATTCATGATGTAAAAGACTAACTGTGGATACATCTTTAAATCACAGACAAAAAGTATAAATAAATAGACAAAAATGATGAGAATAAGTATGGAGAAAATGAGGCAAAGGCAATAATTTTTTTTAAGGCGACGATAGAACTGGTGAACAGAATCTATGACAAAAATTATGGTAGAAATTATTCTGAACTGAAAATGACATAGTTCACAAAATTCATAAAGTGATGATTATCTGCCCACATTCAGGACATATTAAAAATACTTACATATGTCCAAGTAAATTAAAAATGACTACAACTTATTTTGACTTTAGATCTTTTTCCCATAAGGTTAGCTTCTGAAGGACAATAAAACAAAATTTACTACTGACAATATCTTTGTGTAGCCAAATTAACTTTTGTGGGTAAAATGTATAGCAAGATGTTTTCGATGTTTATAGAAATAAAAGTAGATTTTCTGTCAAGTTAACTTTCCTATATAGATGCCGTTCAGTTATTAAATCAAAGTTTAGAATCTAAGAATGCTGAGTTGTAGATAAAAGAGACTGATGAGAAATGCTCAAGTCAAAAAGCCAATACAATTACTTAAATAACATGGAATTTGGTTCCAAAGTTAAATGCATAAAAATTATGTGAAAAAATATGCTATTGGCAAGAGTTTTAAAAAACAGATTTATAACCCCTGAATTACATTACAGGAAATTAGGAAAACTGCAGGAGAGTAAGATATGGTGGATAGATGGGTAAAAGGAAAGAAAGAAAGATTCTCCTTAAATAATTATAAACTCTAGAAATCTGCTTTTTTATTTCAAAAATTATATAATTTTAAGAATTTTTAGATAAATATAGTTTTAAAAGTGTTTGAAAACACAGATAACCACTAAGACAATTAAAAATTGAATACATGCCATGTAAATTATTACAGAAGTTATTGTCAAAATGTATTTAGTTCGTATGGCTATTCCAAAAAATCAAATGGGAAAATGAAAAAAATTCTTTAAACAAGATATATACTACGTGAAGATGATAAAGTCCAAAAGCCCAAGCTAAAACGAATCCTTTACACCTTATTGTTTTCCAGATTATATGCGAGAAGCAGCACAAAAAGGGAATTCTGCTAATTATGTATTTTCAGACTTAGTACTAAAATCAAATGTAGACTTTCCTCTCTGTTCACATCCTTTGGTCCTGCTCTTCATTATCTTTGTCCATCTCTGCTTCACACTTCATGTCTGCTTCATTTAGCTGTCTTTTTTACATCATTCTTGGCTCCTGGAAATATTGATTATGATGAGAGAAATAACTGCCTCAGTATTGTGTGGCCTGACTCCTGGAGACCTCTAACCCATGTGTTGGTCCCAGTAATAGTATTCCTACCCCTTGGAAGTAAATCAAAGTATTATAAAAAGGATTTAACTAAATAGAAAATTGTCTTAATTAACTATTGCAACAGCCTGACCAGGTAGATATAACACCTATTTAAAGTGTGAGCAATCTGAGATAGTGAGAGCCTAAAGTAACTTGTCCCAGGTCGTATACCCTTCCACAGAAGTGGACAAAATTTGAAATTGTATTTGATTCCAGAGCTCATGCTTTTTCGATCACGCAATGATGTATCTTACGCTCAAAGACATTCATCACCACAATAAAAATGGAATAGAAACGTAAGTATGACTCCTCATGGAAATATTGTGTAATAATAAAAATAGTATTTATAAATTCTTTTTAATAATATTTTATTATGTCTATATAAATAGAAAATTGATATATGATTTAATTCTAACTATGGGAACAAAATAAAACTATTGGGATTAAAAAAAACTTTTGGTATTTTCTATAGAATCAGTAGATTTTATGTTTAAAAATTACCTCTCAGAATCCACCTCACCTGGTGTTTGGTAGCACTTTGGTGAGTCTTAGGGAACTTGAGATAAGAAGATTTTGGCACAGGGAGGCTGGCATTGCAGAAGAGTTGAGTAATACCCAGACTGATGGAGAAACACTATCAAAGAGAGGTGTCCTTTTTTTTTTTTTTTTTTTTTGGCTTTAAAAAAACACAGAAATTTATTCTCTCAGTCCTGGCAGCCAGAAGTCTGAGATCACAGTGTTGACAGGGTTGTGTTCCCTCTGAAGGCTCCAGGGCAGCACCTTTCCTTGCCTCTTCCAGCTTCTGGTGTCTTTTTTTTTTAATGAGAAGATACCTTCCTCCAAAATTTTCTGGCTTCTGATTATTAAGATTTTCTTCAAGAATATTATTATCTAAAAACAAATCTTATTTGTAAATAACTTCATAACATATTGTTTCTTATGTTTAGATATCTGAAAAATAAAATATCTTCAAAGCAAGCCAGTATCCATTATTTCTCGTGAAGACAATTTAATGAGAAATACAGAACAAGCTATCTCTATAAGAAATAAGCTGACAGATCACTATCACTGAATAGACTTTCAACATTTTAGTGCAGTTAATTCCACAGAATGTGGCTTTAGTCAGCCCTTACCGAGATATTGTGTGGGTGCTGGGTCTTACTAGAAATGGATGTATTCCATTTATCACGTGCATGCAAGAGGTCCTGGGTTCAATCTCCAGTACCATTTATCATGGGGGAGGTGTTGGCATTCTGAAGGTGACACGCAAGTTCCTGGGATACTCAAACTCAAGTAAACTGATCTAGTTGCAATGAAAAACATAGGCCAATATAGGCTTTTATTTCTCTTTCCCATAAAGACCAAATTCCTCTCCTACCTAATTAGATGAGTCACTGTGATTTTACAATCAGCTTAGCGTCTTCTGCCTACAGAGAGAAGAGCCTGAAGCATCTGAACATTCTCACCAGCAATTTCTGTTTCAAGCCTGGAGTTTTAATTTGATGAAAGATGTGCCAAGAGGAAGAATCCTGCATCAAGTTTTATATTGCAGAGAGAATCTTTTTTAAAAAGTAAAATGAAATAAAACCTACTAGAACCCTCAGGTGCTGCTTTCCACTGTGTGTGGGTGTACATCAGAGCTTGCCTTGCTGAACTAGCCATCTAAGGCTAAGCCAATTTCTCTAACATATAGAAAGCTTGTTTTTCCTGTTGACTTGGATGTGGTACAGTTGTGTTCACAGCTGCTACATAAATGATTTGCAAAATCAGTGAAAGCATTACAGGACCAGAATTAGCATGTACTTCTCCTGGAAACTCTTGAGATATGTTACCTTTCCAATAAAATCACTTTTCCCCAGTAAACACAACCACAGCTCTCGTTCCACACATTCCAGAGGCCTATGATCCTGACTAGCTGGTGACACGCACAAAAACTGTACAACCCTTGTTTATGAAAACCACCAACCTGTAGCCTTTTAGTAAGTCCTCCTAATAGTTAATTTATCAGGGATTGCATTTCTGCTCAACAAATATCAAATGTTTAAATTAACATCCTTTTTCAAAAATTGAGTTATATTCAGTTTACAATGTTGTGTCAACTTCTGGTGTAGAGCACAATTTTTCAGTCATACACGAATATACATATATTTATTTTCATGTTCTTTTTCACTGTGAGCTACTACAAGATCTTAATATATTTCCCTGTGCTATACAGTAAATTAACATCCTTGATTGTTAATAATAGAAGATTGACTCAGGGTCTATTTCCAATTTTGAAAAATACTCAAATAAAAACAGTCCCTAAGGAAAAGAGGGGAGACAATATAAATAATAGACAACCATTCACAGTGAACATATAAAGCTGGAGAACGAAGTTTCTGTGAATACACCAGTCACAAGATGGAAAAAACATGGAAGAAATGGCTCTCTCTTAACTCAATTCTTTCCATATCTTTGAGAGGTGTGGATCAATACCTTGAATAAAGAGTAAGACTATGTTGTATTAAAGTGACCTAAACCATGACCAACAGGTTTATTTCAGTCAGAAGTAGAGCTCAGGGTTGGATGTGCCAGCTAGCAGGAAGAGAAAGCCTGTCACTGCAAGGAGAGGATAAAGATAAGCTCTTCCAGGACTCTCTGGGCTGAAAAATAATAGATTGCTGATCTTTCACCAAATCTGATATAAAAAGTTCATCTCTAACCAGTCCTTGCTTGTTTTATGTGAAAATTGCTGAAAAACGCAATAAAAGAGGTAACATTCAGGTCTAGGTCAGAGTTTGATATTCACATCTTTCTCATACATTATTTCAGTTGGATGTTATGTTTTCTGTTGTTTTCAGAACTGACATTGTAATAAAGAACAAATTTGACTCCATATTACATCTGCTCCTTTAGCTCTAGCCCTGTGCTCTGTTTCCTGTGCTTAGTCCTGCTGGTTCTGCACTTTTTGTAAGAGAATGTTGCCTAGAGCCTGAGATAGACAGGAAAGCCCATTCTCAAGGCTCTGATCTTTAAGGGTATAACACTTTTACATTCACATAGAGATAAAAAATTGCAGAACAGAGAATGACATTTGTCTTGTTGGAGGTTTATAGGGACACCGTGAACTGACCTACGTGGACAGCTGCAAAAACAGAGGATTCTGACACCAAGACGTTTGCAATAACCAATCACACCTCCTCCCCCTTTATAGTATAAAGGGAGCCTGAATTCTGACTTGGGGAAAATGGTTCTCCAGGACATTTGTCTGCCATCTCCTTGGTCTGCTGGCTTTCCGAATAAAGTCATTATCCTTTACCCCAACACCTCGTTTCCCAATTTATTGGCCTATTGTGTGGTGAGCAGAATGAGTTTGGACTTGCTAACCATGCTAGAGCACGGAAGCACTTCCCAAACTACTATGCTGGAAAGGCCAAGAGTTTCAGAAACATTCTGTGCAGAAACAAACTAAAAAGCCAAGATGAACTGACAGGGCTATGGGTCTCACTAGACAGGCACCCGATGAGTACAAGGCATGAGGCTTGCAGGGAGGGGATATTCAGCTTACTAGCTGCTCTGAGTATTTTGGTTAAGCTGGATCTGTATTACAGAAACTATTGTGTGTGATGCCATAAATACAATGAATGAGGAAAGAGAGTACGATTACAGAGTTATTTTCTGCTGCAACACACACGCACACACACGGATTCATGTGCACATGCACACACACACACATTCAAAAGTAGTGTTTACGTGTCTTCTGAATTCAGTTCCCTCCTAAACTCCCCAAAGATGCCGACCTCATTATTTTTCACTTGGACTTTTGCAATAGTCTTTTAAATTATTTCCTGGTTCTTTGTCCCCCTTCCACAGTACGAAAAAAATTACTGTCACTAGACAGATTTAATCATGTCACTTAAAATCTTCAAAACAGGATCTACATTCTTCACTATGGTATATTTAAATCAGATTAGGATATTTTGCTGCCTCTAGTGTGTTATTAATTTATCATTCCTTCAAACCAGTAGTCTCAATATTTGTTCATCTATTATTTATGCACAAGGCTGAGCATCCATGTGAAAAGGGGCAAAGGAAAGCATGCAGCCTCCCTCCAACTGTCACGCACAGTTCAGCTCTGGTCCCAAACTTGCTTAACTCATTCTGCCAAATGAAAGTCCTATTAACAGCCACACTGACCTTTCTCAGGAGGCAGTTAGGACGCTCCGACCTGATGTTGGAGCGATTCCAATCCTACATGTTTACCCAAGAAAGTAAAAACATATGTACCCAAGAAAAGAAATTCACAAAAATGTTTATAACTGTTTTATTTATTAATTACCCCAAACTTAAAAGAAAAGCACTACTGTCTTTCAGCAGGAAAATGAATAAACAAATTGTCCTGCATTTACACGATGGATTACTACTCAGTAAAAAAAGGGACAAATAACTGTTGCACACAGCAACATGGATGAACTTCAAAAATGGTATAAGTGAAAGAAACAACACAAAAAATTCCACACTACACACATTCTTTTATGTGAAACCCAAATACAGGCAGAATTAATCTGTGATGAAAGAAAGAGTGTGTGGGAAAGAGAATTAAGTAGAAGGGGCATATGGAACTTTCTGGAAGATGGAGATATTCTATGTCTTGTTTTGTTGTGGGAGATGATTTCACAGGCGTATACAATTGACAAAATCTACCCAACTTGATGCATAAGATGCATGCATTTTATTTTATGTTCATTATCTCTCAGTAAATAATGTAGTTTTGAGCTGTCCACCATCGCTTAAACGTATTCCTCTGAAGTATCATCCCTTGTCCCAAGAAGCCAATCAGTTTTCTTTGCTGACACATTTGGAATTTTTTTTCTGAGAAGAATCCCAGTAAATATAGTTTCCTCTCTATTATTACCTTTCTAATAAATTACTAGCTCCTAGTGATGTTTTGCCGCTGTATATAAATAAATGCATTGAACAACTACTCAGCCGGTGTCATTCTAATTCAGTCTCCATATCTGAGGATACTGACAAACTTGTCCCAGCCTACCTTTCTAGCTTCCTCTTCTGACACTGAGCACTAGAAAGTCTATATTCATTTCAGCCACAAAGAACTGATGATACTTCCTGGACATACCTTGCAATTTGTCTAGTGTTGCATAGTGGTTATGGAGCATGGATGCCTGAGTTTGAATCTTCCCTTTCACATTTACTATCTATGTGAATGTTGCTAACCTACCGAACTGCTCTATGCCTCATCTTAATTTATGTAAGTTAGAATATATATCTAACTTATAGGATTTCATGAGTATTAAATGAGTATATGTGTGTGTGTGTGTGTATGAGTGCACAGCTTAGAACAGAGCCTGACATATAGTGCAATATAAATGTTAGTTGTTAGTATTTAAATATTATTTTTTGTGTTTCCATACATTTGCACTTATTTTTTAATTTATTGTTTTTTTATTTATTGTTTTCCTTCTCATTTACTTTATTGTAAAGAATTATCTCCTTAGCTTGGACTTCTTTAAAAAGGGAATTTACTTTTACTTTTTGCAAAAGTTAAGTTTACATGGAACATGGAATCATATAAATGGAATCATATTCAAAGGAAGGGTTTTGAATTACCCATAACTAATTTTTCCTTCTGCATAGCAATGTTAAGATTATTATGAAAGCCGACATTCTACTTCCTGGAGTCTTGTTCACATTAAACATCATGCTAAGATCGTCTGCTTACCTTGTTTCTTGTATTTTATTTTAGCACAATTGTTATGGCACAGGTGGGTGAATAAAATGCTGGGTAAATGTTTGCTTCATCACTCTGGCAGCTAACTCTCCAATCTCTCAACCCTCCTCTTTCAACTTCTTCATAGAAGACGCCATGTTTCTGAGACAAGAGAGTCCATTGGATCCAAACTTTCTCAGCTCTTTGTGCCCCCACCTGTTAGTATACCTCCTTTCCTGTCTACCCTCACCTCCATCCTTCCCCCTCATAGTGGAAGAGTTAATCCTTCTGTATTCCATATGCTATTCTACTCACAAGTGTTTAAAGGACCTCAGTCTACAGATTTTCTCCTCTATTTTCTCCCCTCCTTCTCGCTCATGTATTGTTAACTTCTTCCTCTCTACAAATTTATTGTTTATTTTTAAAGTATTTATTTTTTAGTATAACAACTAAACATCTTAGTTGTAACAATGTCATATGAAATTTGTAGTAAATTTTTGGATTGCCTGTTTCTTTTTGTTCCTTTTTTCATATAATGATTTTACTGTCATATAATTCACCTATCATTTGTTTGAAGTGTACAATTCAATGTTTTTAAAGTATATACGCAGAACTGTGCAACCATTTCCACAATTTTAGAAAATTTTTGTCACAACCAAAAGAAACCCTGTTCCTATTAAAAAAAATCACTCCCCATGCCTCCACAATATCTCACCCCCAGCACTAGGCAATCATTAATCTTTCAGTCTCTTCAGTTTTGACTATTTTGGACATTTCATATAGTAAAGAGGACTATAGTATAAAAGTTCTTTAAACAATTCTAATATGGCTTCTTTCATTTAGCATAATGCTTTCAAGTTTCACCCATCTTGTAGCACTGTCACTACTTTTTATTGCTGAATATTCCATTGTGTATATTTTCCACATTTTATTTATTCCACTCACCAGTAAATGGACATTTGAGTTGTTTCCACTTTGGGGCTATTAAGACTAATGCTGCTATGACATTCATGCACATACATTTTGGTGTGGACAGATGTTTGCATTTCTCTTGGATGTACAAGTGGGATGTCCAATAGGAGCTGGGTCATATGGTAATTTCTTTGGCTTAAATTTTGTACCTCTTAAATACATAGCCATCCTCCTAACTCCAACTACATTTTCACTTTTCTGCTCTCCCAAGAAGAGTTAGTAAATCATTGCATCTTATCTGCATTTATAATTTTTCTTGCATAAATATATTGTTTATTATTGTTGTTCTAATTATTGGCTTATAAATCTATCTCCCCACTCATTGTGAGACACTGTGGAAGGAAAGAAACTTTATTCATTTTTTTTCTTCAGCTAGTAGCTCATAGATGGCCAACTAATAAATCAGGCATGAATGAATAATTCGTGACTTTTTCCAGTTTAATAATTCAATTCAACAGCATTACGTGCTGTGGGCCAGGCATTGTACTGTGCCCTAAAGGTATACAGATGACTAAAAACTACTCCTTGTTCATGAGCATAAGGACAGAGAAGAATGTACAGGAAGGTTCCCTGCAGACACCCTGCCCACATTAGCTCGCAGGCCCCTGCCCCTTGCTGTTGGTTGCCTAGCCTCCCAAAGCCTGTGCTCTGCTGGAAAGGAGATGGGGAGAAAGCAGGCGCACCAGACAGGAATGTTGGAGCAGGAGCTTGCCTGATGAGTGGAAACTGAAAGGTAGTAATTGTTGGAGCCCCCAAAGAAGACAGACCAGCAGGGCCCTAGGTTTTGGAATAAATCGACTTCAAATGTGATTGGATTTGTATTTCTTCCAAAGGCAAAAGCAGCCAGTACTACATCAAAAAGCAACCTGCTAATGGAAAGTGTTTCTAGCTAGAGTGAAATATGGCAGAGAGGGCAATGAGAACAGTGGAGGCTAGGTTAAATTCAGGGATGTTGATAAGTCATTTATTTATAGCGTAACACATTTATTGAGCAAATATGAGGGCCCACACTGTGCTGGTCCTCGAGAAACAAAAGTGAATAAGGACATTTCCTGATCAATATAGCCATACATACATATTACACATATATGTGTATCATTGTCTCATTTGTAAGACCCCATCACAAATTTAATATTAGCTTTTGGGGGAAAAACACCATGTTAAACATGAAAGTCAATTGTAAGATACGTTACAATATTTGAAATGTAATAATATGAAAGAGATGTGTTCTGAAATTGAGGAAACATTATACAATATGCTATATATCTCTCTATCTATAACATATTTATGTTCTACAATATTCAAATGAATGACTCTGAATGACACTGAGTGCTAAGTGTTTTTCACACAACAACCGTTGTACAGTGGGTGACACAGACTGAGCACAGACAATGTGCTGTTGTTATATTTTCTGTGCAGCCTTACCAACAACTCTACTGGGTAGCTACTATATTACAGATGAGAAAACTGAGGCAAAGTTATTTCCCAAGGTCACTGAATTACTAGTGCACAGTCATGGAAGTGAGTGGGTGAGCCAAGATTTTGATGGACACAGTAACTGTGTGTCTACTCTTTAACCATCAGACAAATACCACTTCCCAGATAAGATGGATTTTATTCTTATTTTACAAATGAAGAAATTGGAGTCCAGGAAGAGTGATATGATATTCATAACTAGTTTATAAGAAGTTTACAAGAAATTAAACCTAATTTATTTTACTATTTTCTTGAGATATAATTGACATGCAATACTGTATAAGTTTAAGGTGTACAGCATAATGATATGATTCACATACATCATGAAATAATGACCACAATACATTTGGTGAACATCCATCAATTCATTTAGACACATTAAATAAATGAAACATTTTTTTTGCTTGTGATGAGAACTCAAGATTTACTCTCTGAACAACTTTTGTATATGATGTACAACAGTGTTAATATTTAGCATGTTGTACGTTACATCCCTGGTACCTATTTATAACTGTTTTTTGTTTTTGCTTTTGGAGGTGGGAGGGGTAATTAGGTTTATTTATTTATTTATTTATTTATTTATTTATTTATTTATTTATTTATTTTTAATGGAGGTACTGGAGATTGAACCCAGGACCTCGTGCGTGCTAGACACACACTCTACCACTTGAGCTACACCCTCCCTCCCTTATCTTATAACTGGAAAAGTGTGCCCTTTGCTACCTTCATCCCTTCTTCCAATTCCTCCTCTTCCTACCCATTCACCTCTGGTAGCCACAAATCTGATTTCTTTATCTACTAGTTTGTTTATTTATTTTGTACTATAATTGACTTGTAACACCATGTTAGTTCCTGGTAGACAACACAGTGATTCAATAGTTCTACACATTTCAGAATGATCACCATGATAAGTCTAGTTACCATAAGTTAAACCTGATTTTAACCCAAACTTGTGGGTTCTAATATCTGTAATTTTTTAAAATACTTTTTTTTGCCACACAATCAAGCTTTTGTGAATGAGTAGATTAGTAAATGCACTCACATAAAAATCATTTTTGCTATAAATAGGTCTCTTGGCAACATATATGCTTAAGTAAATATCTGTTGTGCATCTTCAGGGTTATGCCCTATTGGTCTGAGGATATATTTAGGGATGAGAATTTTGCATGACATCCCTCAGATCATACTTGAAGGAATTTGGGTGCAATCTCTGTCCTGAAACACATTGCTCTTTTGTGCTAAGCTACATGTCATTAGTATGGACTAGCATGTTAGGCTCATATAAAAGATTCTATAACATTTTAGCCCTTAGCATATAATGCATTTTAAAGTGGCTTCACATATTTATTATTTATTTCACAAAATTTATTTAAAAAATTTAAAATATATTTATTATTTTCACAAAGCACACTTGATTTGTTGATTTGAATGGGTTGCAAGAACAGCTTGAGAATATTTACTAATGGCAATTATTTTGTGAGTCATGTGAGTCACCCTCACTCTTGAGCTTCAAAACACTCCCAAACTATAAAAATGGAACCAGAACAAATGCTCTTCTTTAAAAGTGACATGAAATCATTATGAAGAGTACATTCTGACCTTGGAAATTTAAACTCCTTGCTTCCTTTATTCTCTTTTGCTCACTACTGGAATAACTTGTTTGTCTTGAGAGTGTTAGTTTCCAGCTTTCATGGACACTTTTCTTAAAGTCATGAAGAAAAATGTACATTTTGCAAACAATCAATAAAGGAAACACATCCCAGGAAACAGCATGTTGAAGGGAAATAAAAAAAAAAACATCCAAGATATTTTTAAGGGATTCATTTTTGTTGTTGTTGTTCAGGTAAAAGATTACATAGAGTTAATGCCTGCTATCTTTTTTTTCTAAGGAATGTATAGAAAGGATGTATAGAAAGGTGTATTAGTTTCCCATTGTTTGCTATCACAAATTGCCACAAACTAAGTGGTACAACACCTAATCATAACAATTTAAAACAACAGAAATTTATTATCTCCCAGTTCTGGAGGTCAGGAGTCTGCAGTGGGCTTCAGTCAGCTAAAGTCAACGTGTTGGCCAGGCTGTGTTTCTTCTGGAGCTTCTTGGGGAGCATCTATACCCTTGCCTGCTCCAGCTTCTAGAGGCCACCTGCATTTCTCAGCTGGTACTCCTTCCTCCACCTTCAAAAACAGAAACATAGCATCTTTGAGTCTCTCTCTGACTCTACTACTTCCCTCTTTTACTTTATGAAATCTCCGCTTATGATTACAGGGATTACATTGGACCCACCCAGATAATCAGGATGATCTCCCAGTCTCCAGCTGCTTAAGCACATTGCAAGTCCCTTTGCCATGTAAGGCAACACAGTCACACAGGCCAGGATTTAGGGCATGGACATCACTGGTGGGCCTATCACAGCAGGACAGGAGCACGTATCTGCAATTTCCGTCTTCTTATGATATGAGGTTGGCCATCAGATGAACAGAAAGAAGTGATTAAATACTTTGATTATGGAATATACCATTGCAAAATATGTCAGAATATTAACTTTTGGTTGAGATTCATTTTATAAGCCTTATTCTCTTAGGACTGTAAACTTCAGAGTCAAATAACAGGAAGCTTTTCCTCACCCGTGAAGCCAAAGCTATCATTTGTCAAAATTTCTTCTTAACCAGATGTTTTTATAGCCCTTGAGTTGAGGATACAGGCTAATTGAGCAACTTCCTTTTTTGTCTCTTGATATTCATATTTCAGGCATATTTATTAAGGTATTTATAAACAGCTTGTGTGCATGACACATCTCTAACTCAAATTTCAAATCTCTTTTAATTAAGGTCTGTGTACATATTTTAATATTAGAAATAGAACAAGAGGAAAGCTGGCAAAAAAGGAGAAAGTTACGTGACATCTATCAAACACAGGAAAATCTAAGATCTCTAGGAACTTGGAGAAATTGAAAAATATTTCAGTCCCTAGGGTAATCATTTAATTCAAAAAGGATTTCAAGCATGTAAGAAAATTAAAGAAGTACTATAAAGCACATGATAAAAGGGAGTTTGTAAAAAGCTATTTTTATATCATAGCAAATTCCAATCATGAAGAGGATTAAAAGCCTTTTCCACGCTCAGTGGGAAGGGTGGCAATGACAATGAACGATGTTTCCATGGGTGTGGACCACACACTAGCTCTCCCTTTATCTGATGTTTTGTTTAGATTCTTCTGAATGACATCCTAGAAAATATTAAACTTTGTCAGAAACATGTGGAAAACGTGTTGTCAATTTTATTTGTATTTTCTTAGTACCACTCAAAGATGAGGAATGAGTTCTTCTGTTCTTCCAAGGAAGTTGATGAATATCTTGCCCAAAAAGCACTCTGTTAAAATGCATTCATAAGGACCATGGGATTAGCATATTACTTTTTCTTATTGTCATTCCTAAAATTATTTTACTATAACCTCAGAAAATGAGAAAACCAATATTTTCCTTATATAGTTCTGTAAAAAGGCAAATGACAAGATGTTCTACTTTTAAAATATAAAAATGAAAACACAAAGTCAAAAGGAAGAAAAACAAGTAAAATATTTCTAGAGTAGGTCACCAGAATACATTTGATGGTAGGTAAAAACTATAAAAAAAAAAAGTGTATGAAGGAAAGTGTATCAAGTACAGCCCTGGGATAATAAAAAAGATCAAATACATGAAAGAAAAATTAAAATACATGAAAAATCATAAAAGGATATGAGCAATTGTAGGAAATAAATGTCTTGAAGAATAATGAATGTTAATGTTCTTTAATTACATAGATGCCAGGAATGATATATTTTGTTACTAAATCAACAATAATATTTACTTATTTCAAAATTTTGTACTTCAAAGTGCAAATTAGGAGGTAAGGAAATGTGTTTGTTTGCAAAGATTAAATCAAAAAATATTTCCTTTGGACAATATAGTCTGAGAATAATGCAACAGAGCTTCCATGTTAATGCAACGTAAAAAGGCCAAAGTAATGGTGGGCTCCTCCCAGAGATGGCTACTGGGTGAGGGTGCCCTTGACGGTAGAAAAGTGGAGAGAGGAAGAGACATGGAAACACAGATATCTGGGTGTTTAAAGCAGGAACCAATGGAGAAACTATGAAACCATTTTTACCAGGAATTGACTTGAATTTATTTTCAAGAACATTTTCCAGCATTTGGGTGGTCCTTTCTTTGTCTCACTTTTAAAGAGTAGGCACTCTTATTTTGAACAGGCTGGTTGGGCATGCCTGGATACAAGGTCTGGAAGTAGTGATGTGCTGGTAAACTAGCTCTCTGGAAAAAACAAAATGCATAAAATCAAAATAAGTCTGATTAATAGAATTTGCCAACTTACGCAGTGTAAATTTTTCCACCACAGCTAATTCCTGCCTACCAATGAGATGTCATTAAATGTAGAGTTTGGAAGAGAGGCAAGAACTGGTTTTCACCAGCTTCAGCAATGCATTACCTGAAATTATAATGATCTTGTTTTCTAAGATACATCTGCATAATTGTTATTGGCATCATAGTGGGAACACATTCCCTCTTCCTTTGTGGACTTCCTGAATTCCTCAACTGAGGGCGAAGCAGTGGTAAGCATATTATGGGCAGTCATATAAGTGTAAAAGCCTATTTTCTGTTTAAAGGATTAAAATGAGAAAATCTTTGCCACCCTTCAGGATGAGTTCTGTGCCTCTAGCAAGTCAGCTCCAAGATAGAATTAGAAGTGCAAGGGATTTATTAGGGGGAAACACCTCTAAACTGATGAGGAAGGGAGTAGAGCAGGTAGGGGAGCCTTTTGACAATACAGATCTAACCTCTGAGGAAGGAGAGTCGGTTAGGAAGAACCTGACACTGTAAGGTAGCCTTGAGAAAGTCTTAGCCAGACTACCCAAAAGGGAGCCTCAGAACGCAAGTTAATCATTAAAGGAATCCCCTTTGGGATGAAACGCCCCGTCTCTAGTTCCCACTCTGGGTTCAGTCATTGGCTGAGAGCAGCCCATGGATAGAGAGGCTTACCAGGGCAGGTGCTAACCATAGGCGCCCTTTGGAGGGACATCTAATCGGCACTTCTGCATGGCTTCCCTACCTCCCTCCTCCTCCAGGATGCAAAACTAGTGAGCTACACAGGGCAGGAATTGTCATCTTTTTTGCTCACTAATATATTGCCAGCACCTCAAATAATAAGTGACATACATCATAATGCTCATTAAATTAATTAATTATAGCCCAGATTGATATTCCCCTAGTCAGTCATTGAGACAGATGTTTACAAACACTTACTGAGTACTACCTTGCACTTGGTCGTTGCATTACAGAGATAATTCATGTCTTCTCTCCTTAAGAAATTAGCCCATAGTTTCTTAAGACATTAGTGACACTGCAATGCTGTATAAGGCCTGTAACAGATTTATGAAGGACATCTTATAGAATGACAAAGGAAGCGAAGTCAGGAAAAGCTTCACACTGGAAGTAACCTTACCTGATTTTTTAATTCTTCAAAAATTTCATGAGGTTTATACAGATTTTTTTTTTTCCTGAAATGAAGGGAAAAGATTGAGGTTAAAACACTGTGCAAGTGACTATAAGCCCAGCTGACGGGCTTAGAGTTCTCATTGACCAGATCAAGAGAGAACCTGGAACTACTAAAACACGTGCCTCATTCAGTCAGGGAGTCTTTTGGACCCTTAGAAGATTTCATTGCTACTACAGCTCCCATTTCAATTAAACCTACATTTGTTGAAATTCCCTCTTAATCAGTTGCTCAAGGAAAAGGATTTATACATTTTTAATTCTCGAAGGAGGAAAAAAGTAAGGGAAAATGAACGAGAATCAGCTGTAAACATACATACATACGCGTATGTTTTGTCTCTTCAGCTATAAAGAGGCATGTTTCAAGGAGTATTTTCTTGTTTTTTTCAGGGGGGAGGTAATTAGGTTCATTTATGTATTTATCTTTTTAATGGAGGCCCTGGAGATTGCACTCAGGCCCTCATGCACGCTAAGCACGCGCTCTACCACTGAGCTGTATGTATCCCTGAAGGAATTCATGTTTCAAGTAAAAGTTCTACTACAGTGTTAACATGGTAAGGGACCTCTTCCTGATTTTCTTCAATGCTTTCTGTCCCCAGCCTCCACCCATTCTGGGATGTCCAGGTGTTTAGTAATGACACTGGGATGCAGGAAGCCGAGCTTTCATCTGGATTCAGCCGTGTGGCACAGCAACTCAGGACCAGACTCGCCATAGGATTTAGTTTGTCCTATTCACTAGAGGAAGCAATGTGATTGCACTTGGGCTATTGGCATTTTCCTCTTCATTTCACAGCACCGTTCACTCGTTCGTTTGCTCAAGCAATATTTGGTGTATGATTCCTGGATTGGGAGAAGGTAGAATGCTAGAGGATCATAAAAGAAATAATGTTTTTTTTTCCTAAGCTGGCATTGAAATTTTTATGAGCACAAAGCAAGATATTCTGGAATTAAAGTGGTTACAGGTAAGGAAAATGGCCAGGGCGAGGCCATGGGAGTGGGGGAGAGGTATATATTATTGAGTATGAGGCCATTGAAGAACTGGGAGGCTGAGGGGCTGGAGGGTTGCCACTGAGTACTGGACTGTCCCAGGATTATGGGAGAACTAGGGGTGGACGTGAAATCTATCTCGGGTGTAGGAGTCTGCTGTGAATGAAGAGTGCCCAGTGAGAGGTGTGTAGCTGAGTGCAACCAGGAGGGGAAAAGGATGGTATCTCCAGGTGATATATCTTTCAAAAATGATTGCTTTAGGTAACTGGGGAGTAAGGACAGTGATCAAGATTCAGGAAGACCCCCTCACACCTCTTGACCCTGAGGACTGAAAAAGTGAGCAGCCCCCACGTGGGAGGGATCTGAAGCCAGCATAGCCTTGGTGCAGAGTCAGGTGTCAAAGTCAGACCAGGAGACAGTAACCCCCCTCCAAGTTAGTTAGAGGTCCAAAGGGAATGAAGATAAGAGAAATATTGAATTTTAACTTAGTCTTGTTTTTATTCACAGGCCATATTTCCTCTGCCCTCACTGAAGCCTGACATTTGGAAATGGTGGGGTTTCACCGTCGATTGGGACTGTGGATACTTCCAAGGGCAGAAGTCATTTTGCCTCCCTCGTTATCTGTGGACACTGGGGTGAAAAATCAGAGTAGGTCAAACAGAAATAGGACAGCAGGCCTAATGGGAACAATAATAAACTCATTTCTCCTTTCTCTAGAGGAGAGAAGGAATATGAAAATAACACAGATTTGGTTAGAGCAGTTATATTTTATGAAACAATTGCTCCCTGCATTGGTAATATGAGGGAATTTCTGAAAACCCTTTGCAAAGTTGTTTCAGAGGTTAAAATGAGAGTTCTTTCTATTATTCGCTAGTACATGAAACATACCATTTCTATCTTTGGAGGCTGCTGCCCTCTCTAAGCGCCCCACATGTTATGGCAGCCCTGTGATGACCTAGGCAGTTCTCCCCACTAAAGCAGTGTCCCTGTTGTCTCCATTCAGTTGGAGTCTTACCTATACAGTATCCTAGTTTTTGATTATGTACTTGCATTCTTCCCAGAGGGCTTTTAGCCAAAATATTTAAATTCAGATGAAGAGACTTCCCAGCAATCAAGGTATTGGGGAAACAAGATAATATTCCTTCAATTAGAGCTGTAGACAATTTCTTACTACAATCTACTGCAATCTTAATAGTCATTACATTACCGAGTCCAAACTCATTCTGCTCACCGCACGATGGGCCAATAAATCAGGAGATGAGGTGCTGGGGCAAGCCACGACTTTGTTCAGAAAGTCAGCAGAGCTGTTAGAAATGTACACACAGGGAACACCATATGAAGATGAAGGCAGAGGTCTACAAGCCAACAAATGCCAGAGATGGCCAGCTAACTATCAGAAGCTAAGAGAAAGGCGAGGGACATAGTTTCCCTCACAGCTTTCAGAAGGAGCAAATCCTGATGACTATTGGATCATAGACTTCTAGCCTCCAGAACCTTGAGACAATAAATTTCTCTTGTTTAAGCCACCCTCTCTAAAGTGTTTTGCTACTGCAGCCTTAGCAAACTAACACACCCAATTGAGAAATCTCTGTATTCATCGATTCACTCTTTATTGTAATAGCCACAGGGCTGTAAATGTCGCACTGACCTTTCTACAAGGATAGTTATGCACAAGTGCCTTAAGACAGGTTGGGACACATTTTGGATATTTATTACCTTACTCCCAGGAATCAAAGCTCAGTATAAAGGAAGCAAACAAATAAGATCAGCTTCATTGTATATCTAGAAAATAAAGTTACCAGAATACAGTTTTTCTTCTTACAGCATATGTTGACAGGATCTCTCACACTGAGAAAAACATGCTGATATGACCTTCTGAGAACAACAGACACAAAAAAAATGTAGAGAAAATAAAAGGTAATAAAGGAAAATTTAGCAGTGCTCTAAAATGCCACAGTCACAATTCACCTGTGAAAAATATAGCCACGTGCAATGTACAATAGATAAAGAGAATGATATTTATAATTTTTCTCATGTTATAAGCTGTACAACCAATAATGGAACAGTGTGTGACTGAATGCCAAGGTCAGCCAGAAGTGGACAAAGAGAAACAGAATACATTTAAGGCCAAGTAAGATGGCTCTTACCATGTTCACTACCCAGCTTTCCAGAAAATCAAAGCAGCAGAATTCCCTTTGATCTGTGAGGTAGTTAGATAAGTGGGAAACTGGGCAGACAGGTGGAGGAGTGGGAGGGTGGTCTGGAAGGTAGCGCTATGCCCACCTCCAGCATAAAGGGGCTTTACTTCCTCTAAAAACGCCAGCAAGAAACCGGTTAGAATCTGACAGCTGCAACTGCGCAGTAATGAAAAGGGCCTAACCGGACATGACCCAGTGCTCTCTCTGATATAATTAGCATTGTGGTTTAGGCCCCACCACATGGGTTTGTCGGTGTGCATCATGGGTAAGGACATGTGCAAAAGGGGACAAGCATGACTAAGCATTCCAGGGGCAAGCACTGTCAATCAATCAGAAGACCACCTCTAAGCGAGGGTGCAAGGGAAGAGCAAGCAAAGGCCGCTGCTTTTCCCTCCCTTGGATCAGCCCAGCTCCCATTATTGGAGGTGAACTTACCCTTTGCTAATAAATCCTTTAAAATCTTTCACTACACAACGCTCCATCTCTCAGCTGAATTTTTATTTTTTGGGTAAGACAAGAACTGGGGTCTTTTCCCTTGCCCTTTTAGAGTAACAGATCTATAGGGTTTTTTGTTTTTGTGTTTGTGTTTTTCTCTCTCTCTTTTTTTTTTCTTTTCTCTTTGCTGCTTTATAGATAATCATTCTCATAAATTGATTGAAAAAACAATTTTTGGCATATGAGGAAGTTTGGATAGATTTTACAATCCAATATTAGGGAACCCTGAAGGACTGAATCTCCTTGCCAAGCCCATCCAATTACTTGCCAACTGCCGCCATTGTTGCTTTTCGTCTTCCATGATTTAGTGCCTGAGGACTGTTCATCCCTTCTCCTCACTTCACTTTCAGCAGTAAGCTAGTGAATGAACTGGAAAAGAGAAGTTAAATATGTTGCATTAATTTTAGGGCTTTCCATTACATTTATATTTTAAGTAAAATATCAGTAAGTTTTTCTCTTTTGCCTTTCCACTCTTTGACATTTTCTTTAGGAAGTCTATGGCATCCCTTTCTCTGGAGGGATGAGAGTGGGAATAAATTGCTACAATGAGGTTGAAAAACATTCAAAACAGGATTTTGCAATATTTGACAATGGACTTGAAAGCATCTTCATATATGGAGAAGAGCTTCTTTATTCCACTGGTGAAGAGCTGTGTACCTTAGCACACTGATGTGTCAAGAATGAGTTACTCACAAATATTAATTTATTCAGAACTGCTGGGGATCAGACTACATGGGGGTTAAAGTAAGGCTTGAGTCCTAGAATGCAGATGAGCCGATCTTGCCAGCGTTCGACTTTCAGGTCCTCACCAAGACGAGAAAATGTGGACCGGGAGTTTATACAGGCTTTGTCCCAGCAGGATGAACAGCAACCAAAGGAACAAAACATCACCATGGAAACCAAAGGAATCAGAGGACAACACGAGGTGGCAAGATTTCCTTTCCATTTTCTCTATGAGGTCACAGAAGCCACAAACCTCCGCCAAGAGAGAAGGCAATGTGAAATTTGAGCGGTTGTATATTTCACCTAAAACACTACCTAAACTGTTACATCAAGCTTGCATTTAAAGATTGGACAGATTAACTGCCATCTTCCTCTTCTATTATGCAAGGTTTGAGAGCTTTTGGGAAGATAAGAGCAGTCTTAAAGAGTAAAGATGTATTCTCTTTGCATATCTACATGACAATGTGAGTGTGTTTGCTCCTCCACTTAATTTTACTGACTTTTGCTCAGTTTTCTGACTGATACAGAGGATGAGATGGATCAGGATGCAGATACTGGGGACCACTGTCAAGGGGATATGAGCAGAAACAGTCCATGCCCCCAGTGATTTCCCCCACTGATCAGTTCACTTCTTGTGAGAACTAAGAATCTATGGGTGGTTCTACAGTTAAAATGGACTGTGGGTCTCTGCAGAAATTTTTTTCTCAGGTTTAATATAATTGTGGGCACTGCTTTTTTCAGCCTTGTTGGTTACTGGGTAGACTAAAGACAACTAGGTTGCTCAAAGAAACTTGATAAAGTAGGCAATATTGTGCTTCTCAAATGACAACCCAGGACGCTTTTAAAAACATTTTTCTAATTTGTTATAGATTCAGTGCTTTTAGAAATTACAATAAAACAAACCACTAAGGTTCAGAGAATTTCAGCTTATTCCTGAGGATCACAGAGCAGTGGTGGTGGCTGGAAAATGGCAGAGCTGGGGTATTAATTGAGATAATCTGCTTCTATTCTCATTCTGCTTGCATTTTTTCCTTTTCTTAATATTCAGAACTCTTGCATCAAAGACAGTTTTGTTACCAATACCTCTTTGAGTCTTAGGTAAAAAGATAAGTGTTGGAGGGATATCAGTTATGCATTTGAGGTCAGTGCCTTGCACTGGGTACTGGACAACCACTAGTCCAGTGGTACGGCACCGGCCACTCTGAGCCCTCATAGCTGGAAGAGATGATTGAGGAGTGAACTTTGCATTCAGACCATGATTCACGAAGCAAAAATCCTTCAAAGACAGTCAAATAAAACACCTGGACCCTTGTTTTATAAATGGCAATGCTGCATTAGGAATGCTCTTGAGTGGGGGCAATGCCCCTCAAAGAGAATTGGAAGTGGAAAATGAGGGTTCTTAAGTAGGTTATTTTCAAGTTTCTGAAAGATAAAGACATTTGTGTTTTAATATAAAGATTGAAGATATAAAAAGACGTTTAGAAGAAAGCGTTAAAGGAAATAAAAACAGGTGGTATGTAAATTCTTAATGGTAATCTCTGTAATTTGATGTATAATTTTCTGGTGAATGGGAAAACAGAACAGTTAGTCGGGAACACACTGTATTTGTTAGCTTAACTGCATTGGGCTCCATTAGCCATTAAAGAAAGTATTTGCTTCTGTTTTATCTTTGGTTTTAAGAAAGAATTTTTCTCTATGCTTTGAATTAAGTGTTAATCGGATAACTATTTCACATTGGATAACTACAAATTGCTTATTTAGGTGTTTCTATGGTTCAGTAACTAAGCACAGATGAATGTGTAATTAGCTTTTAAACTCTACCTTAATAGGTAATATACAATTGCTGTTTTATGGAACTTCATTTAACATGTCCCCAAGCATTTTTAGAATGTTAAATAGAAAGTGTTACCTGATATCTACCTTAATGCAATGAATTTATCCCCCAATAGACACATAATCTATACAAAATTTAGAGGAACTATTTAGAGTAGTAATATAAGTGCAAAATCTGCTACAGGGATTAGAGCACACACAACATTTAGGAAATTGAAAGGACGTAGCCACATACCTGGGAAGTTCCTAAATATTTCAGTTTCATTTGAAGACATAACGTAAAGCATCAAAATAGAAAATGTATATTGTTTTATAAATAAAGTAACAGCCACTTAGGTAGATATTGGCCAACATGACTGGAGGTTAGGGTGATGAGCTGAAATTCAGTTAGACAATTTTTTTTTGGACAGTTTTTTTTATAGTTCTAAAATTCTATCCAGAAATGATAAGAAAATCTCTGAAATTGTTAAAACAAAGAACGTTTTCTCTTCCTGCAGGTTATTGCGTTATGAAATATGAGATGCTAAGAAAACTTTCTGTAATATGTTATGATTGCAAGAAAGATCACAGGAAATGGGGAGATAGAAAAATAAAGTTGTTTTCTGAAATGTTATGAAAATAATGAGAATAATAAAACCTAAAAATTTCTACTGATTTCTTAATTGAATTTAGAGATAAAACAACTGCTTTTTAGTCCTATTATTAATAAGTATTTTATTGGATTCAGGTAGAATGTTTCATGATTATTTCATACAGATGAACAACTTCTATAAACCTGTGGACTCTGATTTTGACATTTTTATACCAGGTAAGTGGATTCTGATAGCATTAAAAAAAATCTTTTCTTATCTATAATTAAGAATTTTGGGAATTATGTAGAAAGTCATCAATAAAATATGACTTCAAAATACATTCTGTAGACACATAAATTAAATGACTTAAAGTAAGAAAATCTTTCTTTAATTTCTGTTTGATTA
This sequence comes from Camelus bactrianus, assembly GCF_048773025.1. Lineage (NCBI taxonomy): Eukaryota > Metazoa > Chordata > Mammalia > Artiodactyla > Camelidae > Camelus > Camelus bactrianus. Next base: position 18,784,241 of record NC_133567.1, on the reverse strand, counting down.
GTTGGGCATATTCCAAGTTCATAGACCTGTGAGAAAAGACTTTCATTATATTATGTATATATAAAGATACACTTATTTCTCATTCCGAGGAAAACTTTAGTCACCTTAATTTAGTTTTAGAATTTTATTGCTGATTTTTACTTGATTACATATGACTTGTTTTCTTGTTATTAAAGTAAAGCATGCTCTTGGCATAAAATGAAAAATTATAGTCATGTGTGTGCCTGCTCTCTGTTCTAGTCCTCACTCTGGGTAGATCCAAGATTTTGAGTGAGGGTGAATAAAGTTTGGGGGATTTTAATAAAAAGAATTATTGGAGATGTGAAAGGCATAAAAGTTAATGAATGTAAATAAAAAGAATTAAGTTGAAATGTTTAGGAGAGGTTCCAAGTGTTTCTAGACTTTGTAGAGAAACAAAACGAAGAGAGAAGACTGAACTATTCAATGGCACTTTGGGCCCCAAAAGTGATTTCCAACTATGGCCCCCACTCCTATTCCCTAATGAGGGATTTCTCCCCTGCAAATGACAAATCAATTATTTTTCACAAAAGGCAGCCAGTCATTACAGGAGGAGCCACAACAGTGGCTTATAATCAAGTCCTCGATTCTAACTGGCTGGCTATGAATAGTTGCCTGGGCACAGCAAGTTCAAGTTTTGCTTTTTGGAACTTTCTGGAATTTTTTTTTCTGAATAGTTTTGATCTGCTTTTGGTTGATTCTCAGGATAAGGAGGGCCATCTATATATACACAAAATCAGAGTCACTACTATTTTTCCTTTTTTGAGTCCTCATATCTCAATGTTATCTTTTCTATAATGTTTGAGTATTTATAAAGTTGGTTCTAGGAACCCTAGGCTTTGGGAGGTGAAGTAATCGTCTCCTAGTCACATGTGTTAATATCAGGGGAAGATACATGGCTTTCTATATGTATTGATTTTCTCACCCAGTTTTGGGCATATATTTTTGTGTGGACTTTTCCCCTTCAAGTCCTAGATTCTAACTGGCTGTCACCTAGCACTTGCACTTAATTTTGTCAAAAGCTTTCCTCCTATCAATTCCTGAGCATCCACTGAAGAATTACCAGGGGTCCCTGAGGGCATTTGCTGTGCATCATCTCGGCTGGTGATCATTAACCAAACATTTGTGAATCGGTTTCAAAAACACTATTTCTTACAGCTCTTTTTTGGTCTATTAAGCTCACAGGTAGTCAAACAAAGCAATTCTAGCAGGAGCTGGTGTTTATCATGTGTTGTTCCACAGCCTTTGCTTTGACCCTAAAGGGGGAGATGGACCACATCCTGATCATCCTTCGTTAGGAAATGTAAACCAAAAGACAGTATTTCAGCAAGTGAAATGGGCTGAATTTTCACCAAAGAGTGAAGTGATGGAATCAGCATATGTTTTCCTGAACTGAGATAAAATCCACAAGTAAAATTCAAAATCTCCATTCAAACATTATTTTAGAAACTCTGTATTAATGAATCCTGTATAAAATTTGTATTTTTCTATGAATTTTAATAATAGATGCTAAACTTAGGGTGCTTACAATGTACTAAAAATTCTAAGCACTTCACATGTGTTATTTCAAGTAAGCCTACAACACATTTGTGAAGCATTACGGACTAAGTGGTTGTGTTCTTCCAAAGTGTATGTGTTGAAGCCTTAACCCCCAGTTTGGTGGTATTGGAGGTGGGCTCCTGGGAGGTAATTAGGTTTAGATGAGTCCATGAAAGTGTGGTCCTCATTGAGGGACGACTGCCCTTATAAGAACAGACCAGAGAGCTAGCTTCCAATCATTCTTTCTCTCTTTGCCAGGTAAGGACACAAACCATCTGTAAGCCAGAAAGAGAGCCCTCACCTTGAACATGGCCACACTGGCACCCTGACCTTGGATCTCCCAGCCTCAAGACAATGAGAAATAAATGTTTCTTGTTTGAGCTACCCAGTACACCAAGCAGACTAAGACATAAGTTAAGTTCTGTATGAATAGAGATGAAGTAGAGGAAACTTGGGGAGGTCAAATAACTCATCTAAGGTCATTGTTTTAGTGAGCAGGGATACCCCAGGACCACTGATGCTAGCATCCGTATTCCCGACTAGCATGCTCTACTGCTTCCTCCAAGAAAGCTAAGCATGGAGAGAAAACCAACCCTAGAAAACCATTCCTTCTGTGGAAAACTGACAGCCCTTGTGTGAAGCTGTTAATACTTTCAACTCAGCCTAGCCCTGGAATTCAGGACACCCATCTTGTTGGTGTTTTACTCAGCCCAGCATCACAAATGATCACAATAACTTCCAGGATGGTAAAAATTCAAAAGCTTAAAAACATTCAAAACCTTTATCCATATTACCAGTTTGACGAGAATGTGTCTCTTTGTTAATGGTTATATTTCATTTTAAAGTAATACTTTTTTTTTCATAGCAACTAAAAGGATAATGACTTTATTTTTTCATTCACTCAGTGTCAGTTAGGTGCGAGGCTGAAAGTAACGGAATAGTTTGTCTTTAGGTTCTTATTGCTTTTCATTCATTTATTCTACAAGCAGTTATTTAGTGCCTACTTTCTTCCAGGCACTCTTCACAGCACTAGGGAAACATTGGTGAATAAAATAGATAAAGGTAAAAAAATAAATAGATAAAGGTATCTGTCCTCATAGAACTTACGTTCTGGTGGGGAGAGAGAGGCTGATAATAAATACATAATCAAGTAAATCAGTACTTAAGGTAATTTCCAATAGCAAGAAATGTTACAGAGAAACTAAAACAGAGACTAATGTATGAGGAGGCTAATGTGGTCAGAGATGGTTTCTTAAAGGTGATAACATTTGAGTTGAAACTTGGATTATGAGTCAGAATTTCTGGGGAAAAGTATTTCAGGCAAAGAGAACAGTGAGTGCAAAGTCCTTGAGTTGGAATTGACTCTTATGTTCCAGGGAACGAAGCAAGATTTATTTTTTTTAGAGCCATTGCTCAATTTTCTTTAGGTTCAGATTGCTTTATTTCAGACCCTAGGCATAAACCAATTTGCATGGCTGGATTAAATAGCCTAGTGAACTCTGACCCATGTGCTCAGACATTAAGGATGTCAAGTACCCATTTGAGTTTTGTTTATGTCTTCCTTCCTGTTGAAGGTCATTTGTATTTGAAATCTTTCCAGGGTTGATTTTAAAAAGGAAGCTTAGGTCGTTTAAACGAGAGAGCAAGCAGACAGGAGATGCTGTAAATCAGAGCATTACTGATCATGATTGGATTTTGAACATCTTCCAAGAATACTCTTTGCATTTCTTTCCAACCTCTGGTGATCTGATTGATTTATGCTAGAAATTATGATGTCATGTTACAGCCTCCCATTTGTTTGTGGCTGGTACACTGCTAGTGTTCTACAATGGCCATGATAATGAGCCTAGTGAAGATCATTAAGTTACTGCAACCATTAGCAGAGAGATTTGGGGCGGAGACTTAATTTTCTTGTAAAAGAATTAAATTCCATTTGAGTCGCTAATCCAGTGAAAATTCACAGGACTCAGAACACCTTACCAGGGAATGCCTTGGTGGGCATGCAGGGCATGGCCGTCAAGGCAGATGACAACATCAACACACGGAGCAGAGAAAGCATTTCCTATTAAGGGGTCTAAAGCAGGAAGGGCGTGTTGTAGAAGAAATACTTCTTTCCTTTACAGAACTTCTCTTCTATATCAGTGTCAGGTCTACTTGGTAGCCTAAAATAATATATTCAGAATCATATGAGCTGGTTTCTAAATTTTAATTTCAAAAACAATAAAGAAAATATACAGGGAAAGAGATGATCATACTGTCCAAATGAGAATGTTTTAGCAACAAAGGTGAGTCTTAAGTTGCTAGCACCATCAGATGGCAAGGCTCTGAGAAAACCTGGGAAATTAATCTACATCAGTTGTAAAGGGAAAATTATTTGTTAAATAATTTTGAATATTTAATGATATATTAAGAAAATTTATTTAAGTATTTATTTTTAAAATGTACCAAGCCTTTTTAGGCATTGGGGTTTGCTTTTTTTTTTTTTTTCCTATTTCAAAAGAAGATCTATAATCACCTTGATATTAGCCAATATCCTGGGAGCACTAATGATATACCCTACTTGGGGGACACAAGTATTGTTTCCTCAGAGGCTTTACAGAAAAGCTTAATGCTGCCTTTACTTTATACAATTAAATTTTGTCATGTAGGTAGTTTTTTTTTAAATAAAAATTTTTTAAATTTTGTTTCCTAGTGAATCTAGCTCTGTACAAACAGATACTTATTTTTTAAAAACCAGGTTGCAAGTTGCTGCTGCAGGATGTCACAGGCAGAAGAGGTGTGCCATCAGAAAAGCCTGCAGTCATAAATAAAGAAAACAAATTACTTTATGGCATTTGGTGATTTGGAAACCCATAGAGTCAGACATACGTGGAGACCCAGATGCCTCTCTCATGTTTATCTATGTGGGAGGACAGGGTATATCAGGTCGCGATTTGTGTTCTCCTATAAACATGGGGAGAATCCTACAGATTCTGCTCGCCTTGCTGTGTTGGCAGATATTCTCAAGGTACTACCTGGAATACCTGGAATTCCAACATAATCTATTTTGTGGGTTTTTGTTGGCATTTCAGAAAGCCAGGACTGCTTGTCATTTTGCCTTGTTGCAGAACCAGGTTGGGCTGATTTTTACCATCATCAGCAACCATCATCATTTTTTAAAAGCATGATTTATATGAAACATCTATAAAAGCAATGATGCCTTCCTAGAGGTGCTGATGGTGTATCCTTACTATCTTGAATGGAAAGAAAACACTGACTACCTTGTGTGGTAAATTTGAGGGAAAAAAAATCATTCTTTTCCATAATTATCCAGAAGTCAGAAATATCCAGAATGAAAAAGAATCTATTTTCCGCTTTTTCAAAGGATGATTAATATTCTTCAAATGTCAACTCTGTGTGCATATAATCAGATAGACAAATACTCAGAGAATTACCTTGGAAATTATTTGATATTATCTGAAAGGCGAGGAAAATTTTAAATTCTGATCATAAACAGAACAATTACTTGATAGTTATATGTAAATCTATTAAAGAAATATGTAAATATAATATATTATTAAATCTTAGCAAGTCATTTTTATTCAGAACACTTTTGGAACTTTTGTACATAATGAAGTGTGTTGAGAATATTTCAGCTTAGTTAATAGCATGTCTTTAAAAATGACATATTAAACATTTCTTTAAGTCACAGGCTGGGAAATGTTTGCAAAATGAATTTAAATCATTAGAATTGTTTAAATTCATCTAAATTAAAAAAAAATCTAGAAATGTACTAAACTATTACAAAGAAAACAAAATGAGGATTCAAAAAGTATCTGGTTGATGGTGACATTTAATCTGACTAAATAAGAAGAATGATTTATTAGAAGTTTAATTTATTCTTAGAAAGCCTAAAAGGGAATATTTTAGATTTGTCAGGTAAAAATTTGTTCATGATGTCTGCAATTCTGGGAACACGGATATCACTGACAATGACATTTGATCTGGCAGAGTTTCAGAAAATATAGAAATGAGTAATACAGCATTACATCAAATTTTGTTGTTTATTTAACCTTCCACAGAAGGAATCCTCATTACATACGACTGAAAGTATTGTTGGTCATAACTGTGATTCTAAGTATTATTTATCACTTTCCCAGGTTGAATTACTAACATATCAGTTCATTCATTCACTCAATGAATAGAGTGCCCACCACTACATCAGACCCATGCTAGGCACTGGCCATTCAGAAGTGAACAAACCAGGAAGGAACAGTCCCCACTGTGAATGAAACTATCAAGTATAAAAATCATAAATATAAAAATAGATGTGTTATATTGGCTACAATTCATTTCTTTTAATAAACATTGGTTGTATTCAGGGCTAAAAGTTTTCAGGAAATGACATTTGCCCTAAAAAAGATAAGTGTCAGGATATTTTCACATGTGGCATTGCTGACCTGGGATATGTTGGAACTCTTTACTTCTTCGGGAAAATATATTCCTAAACTGAAAATTTGACTCATGATTTCTCACTTGTTTTTTCATTTAAGTCGAAAAAATGGAAACAAAAACAAAACTATAAGTAGACAAACACCTAGGTAAATTTGGTAAACAGAAAAATAAACACAATGTTCTTTATCCATGTTCCTCATTAGAGAATTGGAGAATTGGAGAATATTAATTCTTCAGAAGCAGTTCAATTAGTTGATGACTAATAATTAGAAAGACTATTTAAGCATGACATGTGCCAAAACTGAAATCATTTTTGGCACAATTGGTTTGGCAACTAGATGGATGAACTAAATAACTCTGTCCAACAAGTTAAATCACTTGGTTTTATGGGGGTTCACTCTGAAGCTAATTGATCCTAAATCAAATCCTTGATTTCTAAGGATGCATTCAAATGTTCACATGTTATTGGAGCTAATTTAAAGTTATACTAAGATACAGGTAGGTATTTGATAGGTATTGTCCTCAACATTTTCTGATTTTTTAATTTATTGACATAAAACCTTTGGAGTTTCTATCAAGTAATCGTGTGATCTGTTGTTACCTATATGATCAGGGCAACCAAGATGGCTGTTCTCTTGCTCTCTGTACATGTCCTGCTCAATCAGTTCCAGCTTCACCTATGCCCTACTCACCTGATTGACTTTCCTACATACTCACCCTCGCCCTAGCTAATGATTGGTCTAACTTTAGATCGGAACTCTCCACTACGCTTATCAAAGGGGACAATGAGGAGTATGCCTTTCTGCTAGTTTCCCTGGTAACTGATAAGCCAGCCTGACTTCAATTCCCCCTATAACTGGTAATCTCCTCCTGCCCCCAGGAGCAAAGACTGAGGCTGTGTTCTGCCCACCATCTGCCGCACACTGATGGAGTGTGTCTCCAGGAAAGCTTCCCCACCCATTAAACCATCAATGCCTGTGTTGCTGACTCCTTGACTCTGGACTATTCCTTCAGTCTTGAAGCTGGGCAAGCACAGGGCTTGCAGGTTTGCAGAGTGCCACTCAACACTACCTCTGAGCAAAATCCTGCCCTCGATTTCTGTTGTCCCTGTGGGCCATGCTTTTGTTCTGAGATAATGATGGTAATAACAGCAATGGCAAATATGTATTATTTTGTGGTTTATTATTTTGTGATTGCGATAGCAATCATACAATGATAATAGCAGTGATAGTTTCCATGTGTTGAATTACTCTATGCCAGGCACTGTGCTAAATGCTTCATGTGCATTATATTATTTAACTATGCAGCAGCTTAAGATTTTTAATAGTGGAAACTGAAATGCAAAGAGAGAGTAAATTACAACTTATGCAGATTATAAAGGGGTCGGGAAATCTGGGATTTGGCTCAATTTTAACCAACTCCAAAGACCAAATCTATAATCCCAGTTCAAAATAAAACCTCACCGCTTCTACCTACACTTGTGGAATCTAAGCTTATTCTAATTCTTTCTAAACCACAACCTAGATAATATCTGACAGTTCTATTCTTTCCAGCAATAGTTATTCTTATGAGTTTTCCCTAAAGCTCTTATAAAAGCTGGATCAGTGGCTCTTACTAAAGGCTAACCCCAAAGTAATAATCATATAATTTTAGTATTATTCAAGCTCTATTTTAATACTAGGACAAACATACAAAAAGCTACATGATTTGATTATTAAATTGGCTTGACAGAACCAGAAATTCATCTTATTTCTTTCAGTGTGTTAATCACCAAGTTCCATGCAATTTTTGAAGATTATAAAAATGCATACATTTAAGACTGAGGTAAATACATGACGTAGGCAAGATGAAGGGGGAAAAGACAAAGAAGACAATTTTAAAAAACTGCTGTGATTAAAGACTAAAATTGTGACACAGCCGAGCGTACCATATCATCCTGAAATATGCCTACAAATTTGCTTTAAAACTTTCTTAAAGGGCAAAGCAGGGTGGGGAAGATAGTTGTTTACAGGACTTAGAGTCTCCAAAAGATGAAAAACTAAGCCATATTCAGAAGAAGCACAGCTTTCCAGGTTCTGAAATTTCTCTTCTGGGATCTAATAAAGAACGCATCGTTCTTCACAGCATCTAACACGAGGTGAAATACGCATCTCACAGAACCGCTTCTTCTGTTGTCATTTAATATTAAGCTAAAGCAAAGCTGCTTAAATTTGACTTTTCCTGGTAGCTAATGAACTGAGTCATATAAAAACTATTCCATAGATGGTGTTTCTACTGGAGTGGCTTCTGACAAGGTTGGTGTTGCAGGGGTTTAAGGTTGTGGTTTCTGGCAAGAATCTGTAACGCTGCTGTTCTATGTCGTGATTAAAAGCAATTCCATTTGCTTTGATATAGATTTAAGTTTTTTTTTAAATGAAAGGGCCATGATCCTGACCAAGATGCTCATCTGCATAGATGGGGCTATCTCACCCCTGAGTAGAACCAGGTTAAGAGGAATAAAGAAGCAGAAGGGATTATAGAAATGTGTTATGAGAACCATGACTGAGGACCTGGTTCACCATTAGCAGTATGAGAATTTCAGTGAGTTACTATACTTTGTGGACATTAGTTTCCTTCCTGGAAATTGGAAATTGTAGTAGTTGTTTCACGATTGTTGTCAAGAGAAGTGAGGGGATACGGCAGAGACGGAAACACGCACTATTGCCATATTCTTTTTCAGAAACTATTTTTTAATGGTAATTCTTCCTTGCCACTCACATTTTACCAGTTGTCCTATGGGTCTATGCATCTGTTAAATCAAAATTAGATGTATTTTGGGGCAAATAAATGATCATTTATGGACATATCCATGTCAATGCCATACATGAGGCCATGCAAATTGGAAAGCAGAGGAATTATCCAGTGGACTTGATCAGTGGAAGCAGATGTGTGCGTGCGCGTGTGTGTCTGTGTGTGCTAGAGAAAGGAAAGAGAGAGAGAAAGAGAGAAGAAAAAAAATCTCAATGCCAGTCTCCTAATACTCTTAGGTTAAAAACCAGGGTGGAAGAAATGTCCACACAGGTTTGGGTGAGGCTGGGTGCGACGCTGCTGGTGGGTCATTCCCTGGATGAGTGTGGGCATACTGCTTGCCTCTTGGAGAAACCCTATGATTGTCTGCCTGCACATGAAACGTGACCTTGCAGCACTAAAAGTGACAGAGGGAGGTGCTTGGGGAGAGGGTTCTATTCTAGTTAAGTACTGCTGTTTAACAAGCAGGGACAGTTAAGGGTTATGCCCGGAGCTGGCCCAGTGTAACTCCCACAGGGATCTGTTGGTAAGGGTGCCACCGGACAGAGTAGCATAGATGCAGTGAAGAAGCTGAGCATAAGACGATTTGACTTAAAGACTGGTTTCAGCCTTAAAGGGGAAGGTTAAAAGGCACTATTGATTTGGAAATCAGGAATTTGCTAATTGTGACACTCAGCCACCCTGTTGATGAGTTTATACTATGCGGTGATTGGCTAGAAAAAGCTGTCACGTGTTGGCTGATGGCCACCTCTGTCCGAACACACTGTGATGGGAACAAATGTCCCCCTCCCTCTGTGCAGAATCATAGTATATGTAAGCTAGTTTCTTCCCTAAATCTGGTGAAGGTGGGGACACACCCATTAGAGCTGAATGAATAAATATATTGTTCCTCACTGCTGCTGCTTTTATACCACACTCAAAACCCTAACTTGCCATTTACCAGAGTAACTACTAGAGTTGCACAAATGCAGGCACACACACACAGAAGGCTAGAGAAAACCATTTTTAAAATGAAACTTCTATAGATGTACAAGATTTATCTTCATTCCCCAGGCGGGAGCTTGCAATTGTCTATTAATAGCTTCTCCTAGCACACAACACTCTGCAGATGTTCCCTTCCTGCTGAATTTTTTTCCCCCACATCCAAACTTGTTTTCAATTATCTATGTTTTCATTTTGGGAGTCTAGATCCAGAAGGAGCACTAACCACAGTGCTGTTATAGCATTTCTTCTCAGCATCGGCAAGGCTGTCATCATTTCTGCATAAAATTTGTCAAAATCCAGTGAGCATTTTCCTGCTGGAGTTTGTTAAAACTCAGTGTCTGTCATGAGACGAGGAGGCCAGGATGGCACAGCCATACATCTTCCACCTGTGAAATCCGACAATCAGGATAATGGAAATAGTAACAGTGAGTCTCATCAAAATGCAAGAAGGAGCAAGGCGACGGATAGAAAGGAAAGAGTGATGTGCATGTTTTTCTGGGAGAAAGCATTGATTAACAGCAGGCTCTCAATTCTCTAAGACAGTTCATTTTCTAAAGTGTTTGGGGAGCTCTATTTTGGGCACCCAATGAAACAGCACTTTGAAAAGAGACTTTTATTTCTTGACATGCAAAGAAATAAAGCATCTTGTGAGTACAGAATGATCTTCTATATCCTTTTTGTTTTGGCAGGATTGTTGCATGTGCTGAACTGATCTGCTACCCTCCTTGAGCATAAACATATGTTAGAGAGAAAAGGAAGAGAAGTGATTCAATACTTCATCTGTCCAATGTACCTTCCTGAAATGTGCATCAGCTCAAATTTTTCAGAGAAAGTAATTCAATATGTGTTTTGGGTTTCAAATGTTAGGCTTGATTGAAACAAATAAATAAAGAAGTCTGTAATCTCCTGACCTGCTGAGCTTGAGTGTGACCCATGACTGTCTCAGTCTGCACCTGTTTGCCTCCAAGAACTGGAATATGGGTCTTAGTCATCTTTCATGAGAGAATTCTTGGCAACACGGGAGAAGGATACTGGGCGATGTGTGGTCACTAGTGTATTTCAACAGGTGCTTCCTGGCATAAAGATAAATAGGCAAAATTGAAAATGTTATGTTTATGATAAACATCATCCTTCCATATTAGTACGATCTGGGTCAGAGATTTGGAGAAAGTCGAAGGCTCTGTGCTTTTGGCCGAGCTGTGTCTTCAAAGAGATGGGCCTCTGTGAAACCTTCCAGATCAACTCATTACACTTTGCAAAACATGGGTATTGGTCACTCGGCCCTGTCTAGCTGGTGCTATTCATCACATTTTCCATTTTGTATTCCTCCCAGGCTGGAGCTCTTTGCTTCAAACAACAAAGAATTCTCAGTCCTGTGACATCCTCTCAGAAAGAAAGTAAAATGCTCAAGTCCTCATCAATACAGTAGGGTTTAGTTTTTATAGGTTGTTCATTTGATAGAGAATAAATAAGGTACACTTGGCCTTGGGGCTTGCTCTAAAGGGGGCAATTCAGGCTTGGAGTCAATAGATCAGAGCTTTAGTTTTAATTCATTTAATTTAGTTTTAATTAATTTAATTTTAATTTAATTTATTAAAATGTGTGACTTTGGGTAAGAAAAGAAAATGTGATCTATACACACAATGGAATGTTATTCAGCTTTAAAAATGAAGGAAATACTTCCATTGGCAGCAACATGGACAGACCTGGAGGACTTTATGCTAATTGAAATAAGCCAATCATAGAGGGACAAATACTGCATGATTCCACTTATGTGAATGAGGTACCTAAAATAGCCAAGCTCACTGAAGCAGGGTATAGAATAATGATTGTCAGGGGTTGAGGAGGGGAGAAAATGGAAAGTTCTTATTCAACATATATAAAATATGAATTATGCAAGATGAGAAGGTTCTAGAGTTCTGCTGTACAAAATTGTGCATATAGTTAACAATACTGTTTTGTACACTGGAAAAAAGAGGTGGCACTGATGTTAAGTGTTCTTACTACAATAATAACAAAAAGAGACTGCATTTTATGTATCGTCTGCTCCATGTGGCTTTTCATGGCATCTCATTTCATCTCATGACAACCCTTTAAAATATATTTTATTATCACCCCTGTTTTATAGGTGAAGAAGAGGAAGCTCACACAGGTTAAACCAACTGCCTAGGGTCAAGCCATGACTGAGTGACAGGGACAGATCTCAATCTGAGAGCATTTCATTCTAAAGTTTATGCTCATTTTGTCTCATACATCACTTTCCCTGAATCATAGTTTCTACAGTATAAAAGCAAGACTGATCATGCCTAACCTGCACAACTGCTGAGGAAGTTAAAAATAATATGTATACAGTAGCTGGCACATGGGTTGGATAAATTAACTGATCACTGAAAAAAAAATAGTTATTGACTGCTGGTTTTGTATTATGCCTGGTTCTAGGTGCTAAGGGGCACTGTGGCAAACAGTGGTAACGTGGCCTCTGATGTCTCAGAGCTTCCTGGTTTGGTACTAGCCTATTTTATTACCAGTGATTTCAAACCAGTGCAGTTGGGGATGGGGTGGGGAGTGTATTAGTTTGCTCTTGCTGCCAGAGCAAAGAACCACAAGCTGAATATCTTAAACAATTGAAATTTATCATCTCACAGTTCTGGAAACTAGAAGTCCAAGATCAAAATGTCAGAAAGGTTGGTTCCTTTGGGGGGCTCAGATGCAGAATCTGTTCCATATCTCTTTGCTAACTTCTGGTGATTTTCTAGCAATCTTTGGTGTTTCTCGGCATGTAGAAGCATCAGTTAATCTCTGCCTTCATCTTTACCTGACATTCTCTTCATGTGTGTGTCTGTGTCCAAATATCCCCCTTTCATAAGGAGGTTGGTCTTAGTGGATTGGGGGTTCATTCTACTCCAGTATGACTGTATCTTAACTAATTACACCTGAAAAGACATTACTTCCAAATACATTCACATTCTTAAGATGTAATTTATTGGGACTTAAGACTGCAACATACATACTGTCCATGAACCAGTCTACTGGGATGTTCCCCAGGTATCTAAAATTCATATAAGACTGGACTTAAACTTTCACACCTATTCTTCTGGGTTTTTCTTTTCAGTTAGAGACATATGATCTGTTCTGTCACCTAAGCTGAAACCCAGAAACCATGTCTGCCTCCCCTTCCTCCATCAACTCCCCCAAGTCCAGGTGCTTTTAGTTTCTACACATCTCTCTGATGTGTCTTCTCCTGTCCATAACTATTGCCTCTGTCCCAGCTCTGACCTTTAGCATCTCTTGGCCGGGAGGAAATAGAGAGAAAAGAATGATGTAGCGCTCAGCATATAGCACTTGTTCCAGTGGCATCAAACTGGTAGGAGTCAAGACACTGAATAAAAAAATTTTTTAAATGATGAAGTGGTGAGTACAGCTCAGTGGTAGAGCACATGCTTAGCATGCATGAGGTCCTGGGTTTAATCTCTAGCATCTCCTTTAATACATTTAAAAAAATTATTTTAAAAAATGATGAAAACTATCAGACAGGTGAATAAGGAGACCTTGGGTAACAGGCAAAATCTGAGTTCTGTGATTCTGATTTTGCATCTTTTCCCTGCTTTCTCTAGGGAGATGTTGACATCCGATAATATAAGACATAGAAACCTTTTTTTGAAAAGAAATTAAACTTCAGAAAATTAAAAGCATATTGACTTAGTGAGGGAATATGGGCACAGGTCATCCTGTAATCCTTATTATACAGGTTGAGGCAAAGGTCTGCGGTGCATTTCCCAGGACAGGCGTTTCTCTACAGCTTCGAATGATGACCTGTTGGGAAGTGATATGAGCAAGCTGTGCTTATAGCCTCAATTAAATCACATGAATGATACAGCTGAGCATATCCAATCAAAGAGGAAAGAAAACGAATATCCTGAAATGTCAGGCACAAACATGAGATGAACCTGACCCCAAGCCTCTTCGTCACCTCCGGCGATAAGGATTCCTAGCGAAGCAGAGCAGCTGTTCCCACACTGTTCACCCTGTTTGACTTCTCATCTATTTCAGATGGGAGATCTACAAACAGGTTTTTTTTTTATCAGAAACTGGTATGATTTATTACCCTAGGCTTTCATTTCATTTGGAATTCTGGATAAATATTTTAATAAAGCAGGAAAAGATAACAATCCAGACACCTCTGTGACTTGAGTTCATGGTATTAACAGATAACTATGATGATCAGAAAACATGGTCCAGGCAAAATTATGAAGAAGAGGATGCTTGTCCTGGTGCCTTCTGCCATGTGATTCTGGACCCTTTCCCCTGTTGCTCCTCTCAGATATTCATGGATGAGAGTGCTCTGGCTGTGACACTGTTTGATTTTCATCAGGTTTTATACAGCTGACCTGCCTGCATGGTGAGTGTATCATGGCTGGTCTGACATAGGGAGCTCACGTAAAAGGAGGCAGAAAGGAGATCCCTGGTGTTGAGAATACAAGAAAGAGAGTGAGAAAAGCCAGATTCCAAACCTGCATTAAAATCACATGGGAAATTCTGAAGAGAAAAAAAAAAAGTCTTGTTTCCACATCCAAAATTTTGATTCAGTAGGTTTCTGGAATCCTATGGTCAATTCTATATTTTTTAAAAGCTTTCTAGATGATTCTGATGAAAGATCAGATTTGGGGACCCTGATCAGTTACTCAGTTCTACAGGCGTACAGAAAAAGGATAAATGTAATTAATTACTGCTTGTTTAAGATAGTATTACGTACTCACAATTCTTCCTTCCTTCCTTGCCCTTGCTACAGGCTTCCTAAGGAAAGAGCATGCTCCCCTGCCATATTGATTTTGGGGCATCAGGTGACTTGCTTCGATCAATGGCATGTGCTCATGGGTGATAGTAGGCTAGTTCTGAGAGGAAACCTTGTGATTCATTGCAAGTGTTCCTTTGAGCTCTTGTGCTCCTGTCCTCTGTCACAAGAGCATCACCCACGTAGCCACCCTAGAATAAGAATATCGGTGCAGAAGACCTAACCTAACCCACCATCTGGAGCCAATCCCAGCAGCAGCAGCAGCAGCAGCAGCAAAAATGTCCTAAGTAACAAAGTTTACTTCCCACACACAAAGTCTGATGTCAGTCAAATGTCTTTCAGGGCTGATTTTGAGTACTACCATTTCAATAAATGTCCTCCGTGGATGCTACCAAAGGGCAAGAACCCACAGTCAACTTGTAGACCCCTGAATGGGAATTACATGCTTGTGTCTATCAGTCCCTGAGCTTTTTCGGTTTTGTTTTCTATCATTATTGAAGAAACAACTTGACAAATTACTGCCTGTTGGCTATTTCACTCTGAGTATAAAGAGACAATTTATGGGGTTTAGGATTGCCTTAAAAAATATTGTTTTAGAAAAGAACAAATCTAATGCCTTTGCCCATGCATGAAAGCCAAGAGAATAGACTCATTTTCTTCTGTTCTGCCCTACGGTGTGAGTATCAGGAAGCTAGAGATGAGGGGGGAACTTCAGGGATTTTGATGATATTAAAGGGCAACAGAAAATTTCTAAAATGAAAGGTTGTGTCTTGGGACATCAATGTATTCTAATATTACATTCATATTAATTAAATGATTTGGAAGGTAAAAAGAATCAATTGAGATGGAAACAGTTATTATTTTCTTAAGCAACTATACAACCATGTGTACTACTTAGTAAGTCATGTATTGCTAACAGAATAACTACTGCTTTGATGGAACACAAATTCCTGCAGAATCACGATGGAAGTTCCAGATAAGCACAACCTCAGTCAACTACCTCTAGTGCTTATATCTTCACATGACTGAAGCCAAAAGCTATAATATAGAGTGTTACAATGTTTGCTGTACTGCATATATTTTGACAATCAGAATATTCAATGTTCAGACCATGCCAGGTGGTAGATGCTGGGCAAAATATATTACTAAGAAATAAAGAAAAAAGAACCTATGAAAGAGGATTTTCTGTTCAATAAACAGGACTGAGCATTTCATTTATTTCCACTTTCCTTTGAGACTTCTCTAAAACAGCAGTGAAGAGCACAAAGGCTGAAACCCACAGAAACAAAAGACAATAGTTTTTCAAAAATAAATTAAAAAGAGAAAAAACTGACAAGGTGGGTAAGAAATTCCCTCAAAATTCTGGAAAGATGGACATTTTGTGATGTTTTTTGATGAGGGACTAAGTGTTTCATTTATAGCTTTATGTAAGATAATTAAATTTCATGGACTGTTTTTTGAATTGTGTTCAAAGAGAGTGTGTAAGTGTGTGTGTGTGTTTGTGTGCTGGTTACCTAAAGAAATGGAGTGGTAGTGAAAAGTTTAATTTTATTTCTTTTTTTTTGTTATACTCAGGATACCATAACTCAATAAATAATTGTTGCATAACAGTAATAAAACCCGTGGAAAATTTGGAGTTGCATCATTAGGCATGTTACTTCTTTTCACAATGAAATCTTATTGGATAATGTTTTTCTAAATTTCTCTCAGAAGCTAGATGTCTATACAAAGTCATGGCGATGTTAAAGTGTACATTACATATGATGTAACAAATGAGGCAATTAATTTGCCTTTGTTTCCACAGCATAAGCCATTTGATACTTCTGTACTTTTTATGGCAGATTAGTTTTGATCATGGTAGATTATTATACTCTTTCTGAGTCATTAAGAGCTATTACTGACGTGCACCAAACTGTGTTTTGAAGCATTGACATTATGTTTAAAACGTATAATTTGTAGATGAAAGCAAACGCATGAAGCTTGTCAAATATTCTTTTATTCCATATTGGAAGGAGTATGAAAATTCTTCATTTCAATGTTGAATTATTATAAGGTAGAGAAATCAGTGTAAAATTGATATTTAAAAAAGAAAATGTTATCTCAATATTTGCAAGGAAACTGTGATAAAATTCACTAATGAATGCTTTTCATTTCTGATTATTCTCTCCTTGAAAACACAGGAAGAACCTGCTTCCCAGATGCCTTTGCAGTTAGGCAGGGCCACATGACTAGTTCTAGCCAGTGAGATGTAAGTGAAATGCAGCTGAAGCTTTTAAGAACAAGTGTGCCACTTTCGTAATCTTTCTTGCCCTTCAGCTGCATCCACGGAGGACATATATTGAAATGGTGGTACTCAAAGTCGGCTCTGGAAAGACATGTGACTGACATCAGACTTCGTGTGTGTGAGAAATAAACTATGCTGCTGCTGCAGACTAAGACATGTATGTCTCATTAGGCAAAATCTATGTATAGATTTTAATTTCATTAAATAGAAACATACTTTCAGAGGACAGAGATATTCACTGCTTAGAGGTACTCCAAGGTAAATGTTCCTTTACTTAAAAATTTAAGTATAAATAAACACCACTTAATTTACATGATTTTAGCTGATTAATCGGGTCATAAAGTTGTATGATTAAAAAGTTAAGAGGTTATGAGTGTGAATTTTACTCTTTGTTGTTCAATAATAGAGCTGTGTGTGTGTGTGTGTGTGTGTGTAGAAAAGCAAACACTTACATGTAGTCAGATATTTGGAGCCATTAAATTAGGTCATATGTGTGAGAATAGCTTGTAAGCTGAAAAGTATCATACAATATAAAGAATTCAGTAGCATGAACGTCATCATTGTCATCACCATTAAAGTCTTGCTTCCCTTAGAGTCTCAAAGCTGGCCATGCACTTCAGAGGGGTCTACATATATTACTCCGCTGGATGCATGTAATAAGCTAGCAATTTAGTCAATCAGCTAAAGTTGTTTGGGCTACATGGTGCTGAGCAACTTATTTAACTGATTTGCAAGTTAATTGACAGTTCATTACCTTGACTGAGATAGTAAGTTGTTTTGGTTTTGTGCAGACATAATCTTAAAAGTTGCAAATTATTGTCTAAGAAGCTGAGCTCAAGCCCCAAGTGCCAAGCTGGGCACTCTGGTGCAGAAGTCTGTCTCACCTGAGGGATATTCAGAGGTACCATGCAGACTGGTACTTGGCAGTGGCTCTGCTTAGAGCTTGGGCCATGTGTGTGTGCGTGCGTGTGCGTGTGTGTGCACAGCACACGTGTCCTCCCCATGCCTTTTCATATAGCATATTTTAAACATCCTGGTCTTACCAGACCTATTTGTCTCATCAGTTTCATTTAAATAATTAGGCTAAAATTAAATCCTTCCGTGCGGCTTATCTTTTATTTGTTTTAGAGAAACAGTATTTTTTTCTCTCCCCTGTAATTTAAATCCCATCTATTCCTTTTCCAGTAGGGGCTTGCTCCACCAAGTACCACCTCTCTCTTCTGAAGCATCAGCTGCTTTCTCTCAACCAGCTCCTTTATGGCTTCATGAAGTTCTCTGATCCCCCAAATATCTTCCATCCACTATATATATATAATTCTGTAGATTGACATAGGGGCTTGGATCAGCTGAATGCTAACCTGCTGGTCTCAGATGGCCTCACTCATGTATCTGCATTTAGCCAGTAGTTGGTGTCCTCATTCACATGTCTGGTAGGTGACTGTTTGTGGCTGGGGGCTGGCTTACCATTGAATGGATACCTAAATTCTCTTCCACGTGGTTTCTCACCCTCTATACAAAGCTTGCTTGCATGTTAGTCATAAATATTCGTATTATTCCCACATGCAAAACATATTCATCTCTCTCTAGGGGCCTTAAAACCGCGTCCAATTATGGTACTAGGCTCAAAACCCCACAATCTTGATCTTGTAATTTCCTGTACATCTTGGATATGGTTTCCATTGCTACAGGAACCTATGATCTAAAAAGGCTAGTTATTTGCCACTTTTAGACCCAACACACAGTAATGACAGGAAAACAGTATAACAGAAATAAAGTCTTCCATTTGAAAAGGGAGGAATGGGAACCTCATAGCAGTGCCTGGTCCCTAACAGTTCTGGGGAGACTGACTGGAGGCGAGAGAAACTTTATTTGTTGCTTCCTCAGTATTTCTTTTCAACTCTTCTTACAAACTAACCAGTTATTTATCTTACTTCTGTATTCTCCTATCTTATTGATCAACCAAAATATACTTTCTTCATTCTGCCTGGGCTTCTCCTTAACTACACCCAAAATTTCATTAAGTACGTTTTCTGTTTTCTAAGTTTTCACAGACAATAGTTTTTCCAGTTGCTCACAACTTCCTAACACAAGTCCTCATTTTCCAACGTACCATAGCAATTTCCTCATCACTTTTTCAGCCTCCACTGTTTTATCACTTTTCCAGATTTCATTAATACTTTTTCTTGTAGCCAAGTCCCAGAGACAATAATACATGTTTCAGTAAAAGATGTTTGGTGAAGAAGAAACCCATTTCTAGGTTTAAAAAAAGTTCTATATCAATTATCTTTTGCTAAATAATAAATTAGCTCAAAATGGGGTGGCTTAAAACAACAATCGTTTATTAGCTAATTATTCCACTGGTTAGCAATTGAGTCTGGGCTCAGCTGGGTAGTTATCCTTCTGGTCTTATCTAGACTCACTCATGAATCTGTGTGCAGCTGGTGGCCAGCGCCCTAACTGATTACCCAGAAGCTGACTAGGGCTCCAGGCCATGTGTCTGTCATCATCCAGCCGGTTAGTCAGAGTGATTGCTGGCATCCCCAGGGCAGCATGGAACATCAAGCCCAATGCAGAAGAGGTTTTCAAACTTTGTCTCCTGTCACATTTGCCATTGCTCCATGGACCAAAGAAATTCACATGGCCAAGCTGGTATTTAATGAACGGAGAGGAGCTTCAGAGTCACACAGCAGAAGAGTGTGCATCCATCCATGGATGGGAAGATTGGGGCCCTTTTGTAATGCGTTACACACTTTCACCTCAGTTCGTTCCCATAGGTGGCTCTTTGTAGTTGGTTCTTGGTCTTAGCTGTTACTGGTCACCCTGATGAGCCCTCCTGCTTCCTGCAGAAAGAGGGTTTCGCCTACACCTGTGCCCTGTCAGGCTGTCCTGTGTTCTTTTTGAGGATAGAATTTCAATCTAATATCCAAGATACCAACTGTGGACTCGCCACATCGGCACAAAACTTCTAGTTCTTCGTATATTTTGTTTCATGCTAGACTATCACATCCACAGTGCTTCCTGTGACCTTGATGGAGGGCTGGCAGGGGCAGGTAAACAGGCCAGGGGGAAGCAGGCAGCCACTGAGCACGGCCCACTGCTGAAATCATAATATCCTCGAGGGTATGATAAATATAAAGTAAATCTGAGATGGATAGAACTGCAGAAAATGACATGGAATATTTGTCTATGTGTTGAAATGAAATTCAGAGACGCTTTATTTGGCTTTATTTAAGTCAGTACCCCAGGTAAAATGTTAGTAGGAGCAAGGGGGCAGAGACATATAGACATATATATAAAATGTATATAAATATATATATATATATATACACACACACATATGTATGTATATCTTTGGGACCCCTGCATGAGATGAGACGGAGCAGAGAATGTGTCTTATGTGATTCTCTGGCCACTCCCTAGCATCTTAATGGACAAGAAAATGCTCCTCTTGGCTTTCATAAGGTAGCATTTATGTAGCTTTCTTGGAGGCTCAGGTAGGCGTATTGGAGAAATTGTTCCGGCCTACATCCCTGATGATGACCTTTTATTGAGTTAGGAAGAATGTATCAAGTCTACTTTATTGTAGGTTAAAGGTTGTACTTTGTCCACCATCACAGAATCACTCACACAGAATCATTTTAGTCAGACCAATTGCCTGCCAACTAGAATGACTGAGACTGACCGATCTGAGCAGAAATTATTGTCTATAATATTTTTTCTGCTTCATGTGCAGAAACAGCCTCCAGCTGGATCTAGTTGAGCCAGACTAAATTACATCTGATTCATCGACTTTGCTGCAATTGGTCTGTATGAAAGTATGGCAGGGACCCAGAACTGCAATCCTTTTGTTCACATGGCATTAAAATGGTGTGTTGTAAGTTAGACAGGCTAAATCTTTCTGTATCATTTGCTCAAATAAAAATGATAAGACTTTCAAATCTTATAGGAATACTGTTTTGCATCCACACACACATACACATTCACACACACCCACAAACACACATCAAGGAATTTTAACTTTGTACACGTGTTGAATCACAGCATCATCTTTAGAGAATGATTTATCTAAAGTTTATTTTGCTCATTAGTCTATAATAGCAATATATTAAATAGTGTGATTACTATGTGTCATATTTAAGCTACATGCCTTCAAATCATTAGTTCTTTAAATCCCACTGAAAACCTCTCAAAGTAGACACTATGATCACCATCTTCATTAACAGCTGATGGCACTGGAATTGGGAAGATTAAGTAACCTGCCTAATGTCAAACAGCTACTAGGTTGTAGCTAGGATTTGAGGACAAGCAGTCAGAACCCACAATCAGTGCTGTTACTTGTCACACCTCAGTGGCTCCTCCCTCCCTCCCTGCCTTCTTTTCTTCCTTCCAAATTTAATTGGCATTTCTTTAGTACCTATTCTTTACATGAACTTAAATACAAGGAAGCGTGTATTTCAGACTCTTAGATATTTTATGATAAGTGAGGGAAATGATTATGTAAGTAAAATTTACATCAAAAAATTTACATCAAGACATGGTGAATGCTCTAATAGAGTAGAACCACATTCTAATATAAAGCTCAAATATAATGCACACAGTATTCCAGGATTGGGACAATAAATCTTTTTGAGGTCATCTTTAACATCAGCTCTGTTCACCTCTCTAATCCTAGACTGAGAGCACTACTTTGAACCTGTCAGGTGTTCAAAAAATACTTGATTGAGTCCCTGAAAGCAGTCTTACAAAGGAGATGACATTTGACTTGACCCTGGCTTTTTATAATGAATTCTCAAAAGTGTCAAGTATTTAACTTAATTATAAACACTCATCTAGGATGGTGCTTTACCATCTGCTAAGTATTCTTTTAGGCACTTTGCAAATATGAACATCAATAATCCTCATAACAATTATCAGCCCTGTTTTCCAGATGAGAATGAAGATCTGCAGAGAGCTTGAGTGATTTGCTGCAGCTCAAATGTGGCAGAGTGAGGACTCAATCACCCCTCGCTGCTTCTTAAGGAAGATGGGTGTTCCAGGCCACATTTGACAGCCTCTTGACATTCAAAACACACATTTCTCTACTCTTTTTAAATGTTCTTTGCTTTTGCCTTGACGTAAATGAAGAAGAATTTTCATCTCAATTTCACTAGAAAGGGCAAATTGGAATTCATGTCATTTGGGATATAATCCATATAGACAAGAAAATAGGTATGACTTGGCTTTTGACAAACTGTCAAGCTGTGTGCATATGTGCACACAGACCTGTTTGGTGTGCTCAGGAGTGTGCAATTCTTATATTTCTCCTTGGTTCTCACCTATCTTTGTAATTTTTTTAGCTTGCCCATTTAAATTTCCATCTACAACTTCATACTCATGAGAACAAAGTCAGGCATTAGGCACAGCAAATGTACGTGGTCTTCACCTCGCAGTTGTGGTTCTCAGCAAAACATTTGCATTCAGGGACAGCTTTGTTTGAATGCAGGATTTTCTCATTCTAAATATATAACTTTGAGCGAACTATTAAACCTCTAGATATCAGTGCCTTTATCTGCATAACAAGAGACAATAGTATTTGCTGTGCACGTTTTCATGAGTCACTTTATATAAAGCGTTGGGCACTATACCTGGCTAAGTCAATGATGGTTATTTTATTAAAATGGTTCTAACCGTGGAGACTTATTATCTTCCTTCTGGACTCCCATTTCTGCATATCAGTCTTAGCAAACCATCCTTGGCTTTGCTACTAAGATTCCTACTTCCTTCTGTCTTGGCTTTCTGAAAGAACTTTCTAGAACTGGCTTCTCAGGTCTCAGCCACATCAGCCCTCATGACAAAAATGCTACAGCTTTCACCAGTCTTGTTGAGGCTCACCAGAAGCCGTAAAAATTCCTCAGCCCAAATGCCATAGCTTGCTGTGTTCTGATACCCTCACCTACGTTCAAATATATTTTTTCCCCTTTCTGACATACTCGCTTTTCTCCAGAGGGGCAAAACTCACTGTTCTTGACCCTTAAATATGCATAGTACTTCCTTTTTCATCTTGGGATAGCCCATCTTGTCCTTTGCAATAATTTCTCTCAATTTTTGATTTAAAATCAATCTCCTGTATTAGGCTTTCTCCAACATTTCTAGCTCATTTTCATTGACTTTGTAATCCTTGAGATTTTATTAGAAAAACTGGGAGAAACTGGGAATGTTGGAGAATATGGGGGTGGTTATTTATTGCTGGTCTTATCCAAATCTAGGAGCCGCTTAAACTCTTTATGTGTAGCTGTTGGTTCTGAGCTGGTCCTGAGAATGAAGTCAACAGAGCAGAGAAGTGGGAAAGAGAGGCGTGGAGCAGGGGAAGCAGGGACAACAGAACCCACCGGGACAAGCCAGAACCCGCACAGGTCTCTCACCACCTACAAGCTCCAACTCTGATGACAATGGTGACCTGAAGAAAAGCTGGCACACTTCATCACACAGCTACACATGCACCTGGCCAGGATTTAGAGAAGCATAAAGAGGTCCAGTGGGAGCTAGAGAGGCTGTGAGCCTGGCTGGTCCCCCTCACCTACAAGGTGCACCGCGTCAGTGACGATGAGTGTGAGGGGCAACAGAGCCTCGGGCCAGATGGACCTGCTGATTTTTCTGCTTTTGCAACCTTGTGCATAATGTCTTTGTGGTGCTGGGGCCCAGGGGAGGCCACACCAAAATATGCCCCAATAGCATATTGGTTATTTTGAATTAAAGTTACCTAAGAAAGAGCCAATGCAAGAGGGGCACACTGACCTTTTCTGTCTCCCGGAAAGCAGGACATACATCTCCATGTGAAAGGTGCAGCCCTTGTGTCTGGAGGTAGAAAGACATCAGTATGCCCCGGGGTTAGGGAATTCAGGCTCGGAAGCCTGAACAGACAACCTTTGTTACTTCTTTAATTTGCTACCCCAGCCCAGACTTTGTGTAGATTCTTCACTAATTGAGTACTCAAACCCTAAGTTTCTTTGTCCTGTCAATTCCTCACAAAGTTATTGTTTCTTTATCTAAAAAGTGTAAAAGCTGCCTGCTTTGGCCACTTCTCAGCTTCCATTTCTATGATACCCCTGTGTGCCCGAATTAAGATTAGTTTCTTTTTCTCCTGTTTATCTGTCTTCGGTCAATTGTATTATAGGGCCGGCCACAGGAACTCAAGAAGGGTAAAGGGGGAAAATTTTCCCCTTCTCAACAGTGGCCCTCACTAACCAGGAGCCAAGTTGGTGGGAATCCAAGGGTGCTTTTGCAAGTTAAATTGGTGCAGTGTAAATACACTGCTCCCCACCCTCTGCAACTTGGCATTCACATATACTTCTTTTAACTGTTCTTAATATGACTTCCAACTTAAGACAACAGCAAAATAGTGCTTCTGCATAACATGCCATAGCCATCCATTGTACAATTGAAAACACTCTTCTACGTAAGGGAATACAAATTCTTTCCAGCAGAAACATATTCCCCCTTCTTCGTTAATCTGTAACTTAAAACCTTACATTTAAGGTAAATTAATATAAATACCTCTTCATTCTTTTGTTAGATGATGGAAATAGAAGAGGAGAAGAAAAAATGGTCAATATATACAGAAATATATTCTGAATTCCAGGCAGCCTCTTCCTCACTACCCGTTGTGGAACTGCAGCCCACTTTCTCCTGGATGTTCGGTTTATCACCATTTCAATTATAGTTGCATCTTCTTTTTGATTCAGATCATCTCTTTTTGATCCCATCTGTTTTGACTGACAGCAACATGAGGAACCCAGCGTGTGCAAGCGGCCGTCTCAGATTTCACTGTAATAAGATGCTTACTGTGTCACCCAGTGGAAGCTGATTTTTTTTTTTTTTTGAAACTAAGAAACAAAGTCCAAAGTTTCAAGGATAGGAAGCAAAAATTTTTGCTTGGAGTTACAATGAAAGTGGCCACCCAGCTGGTGTGGTGACTGAGATCTCAAAAGCCCATCCGACTATTCTATCAGGTCAGTTGCTAATAGATGATGCAGAACGTGGTAAGACCAGTGAATTCCATGAACATGAGTCAGTTATCACACTTCATTTGAAGGAAGATGAGTCCCTTGTTCAGAAGCAATGCCGAGACAAAGGCCAAGACATGTGAAAGGAATTTCTTGGGTCCACAGATGGAGGTTTGGCTGGAAGCATTGCAGGTGGAGTTGGCAAATCAGTGTTCACAATGTGTCAATTCCAGTGGAAACAAAACTCTGTCCTTTCCATGATGAAAATGGTTGTATGTAATTGACTTTCCACCTAGTGGCTGGTGGATCACCTGGGGAATGATGTCATATCACGGTCTCTGCCATTGGCGGATTAGACGCACAGCAGTGGCTACAGCCTAAGTGAGAGGAAGGTCATTGTTCTGCAGTGGATGGAAAACCTTTATTCCTGCCACAATGACCATTTTGTTCATGAGCCCTTTGGCTGGGGTAAGAGGCTGACTGATGTCTACTGAATGGGTCATCTTGTCTAACTGACTATTAAGATCCTCATCTGCTGAAAATGCTTTTTGTCACATTTGATACATATATCTTCACATCTTGTCCATTCAGAGAAATTCATCACATATTTCTTTCTTGGACCTCTTTTTCACCAATTGTGTTTTTTCTAAGTCCTTGGTCATCCAGCCAAATCACTGGTTACTGCCTTTGAATCAGGCTAGATTCAAACTCCTCGTCATCTTTTCTTTCAAGCAAAATGAATAATCAAGTGTGTTGCTCAAATTTCTGACCACTGGGTGCATTTTCCTTTTCCACTGTTTTTCAGGGATGTCCCAGAGCGAGACTGTAGTATTGTAGTCATCTACCTTCAGGTATGTCACGCAGAACCACCTGTAAATCAAGCCCCATTTTTTCTTCCTTAATCAATTCTCCCTGAGGTCATAGGTACAGGTTGAGAAGGAGGAGGCAATATAGTAGAAAAATGGGTTGTGGGCATTGGTGTTTGTGCAAGTTACTTGTGTCTTAGAAACTGATTGAGCTCAATCTCATATGTTACTGTGATCTCTCAAGATTATGGATTAGTGAGTCAGACAGCACCCTGGTGGGTATTTCAGGTCATATTGTAGTTTGGTAACTGATGATTAGGTGTTGGGTTCCTACTAAGGGTGCTTATCAAGCCAGAGATGTTTTTCAAAGGGAGAATGATTGTTTGCAAAAGAAGGCATAGATCTGCTTTGAAATCCTAAAGATCTGCTCTGTGAATCACTTGTAAAGACTGCCAAAATTCCATATAGTCTTCCTATCTGACAAAGACACTTTCATCGCTGTTGTATCTTGTAGATTACATAGCTCAAATGACAGAACAACTTGCCTGACATCTTGTACATGCAGCAGTGTTTCTCTT
The DNA here is from genome assembly GCF_048773025.1 of Camelus bactrianus. Lineage (NCBI taxonomy): Eukaryota > Metazoa > Chordata > Mammalia > Artiodactyla > Camelidae > Camelus > Camelus bactrianus. The sequence goes on along the minus strand of NC_133567.1, from coordinate 18,758,037 downwards.
GTTCTGGACCTTCATGAAAACTGAAAGCTTTTTGAGTTACTAGGTAAGTGGGTCAGAGTAGCAAGTCCCAGTGAGGTATATCTTGCATCCAATATTTTAAGACTTACTATCGGTGTTTTTTATTTAATGGTGGGAAGAGTCAGACACAGTAAATTGTCCTTCATTTTAGAAGGCATATCTTGACTTGCCCTGAATAAATGGATCCTAGAAATTTTTTTAGGTGGCCAGCTTCTAAATTTTCATGGAATTTGTTTCCTACCCACTGGCTTAGATGTTTCTAAACAATGCCTAAAGTCATTGTTATTATTTTCACATCCTTCCCCAAAAGCTAAATATTACAAATAAAATGGACCATCATGACATCCTACTGGAGAGGCAATCAAGGTCACAGAATTGATACAGCCCTGATGTAGGATAGCGATAATGTATTGTTGGCTCAGACAGCTGAAGACAAACTGGTTCTGGTGGTCTTTACTAACAGGTATGGAGCAAAGAGCATTTGCCAGATCAATAGCCCCATACCATATGCCAGGGAATATGGTGATTTGCTCTAGTAACAAAATCACATTTGAAAGAACAACTGCAGTTGGAGTCACCATCTGGTTAAGTTTATGGAAACCCACTGTCATTCTCCAAAATCCATCTGTCTTCCTTAGAGACCAAATAGACAAGTTAAAGGAGATGTGGTAGAAATCACTACCCCTGCATCTTTCAGGTCTTTACTGGTGGCTCTATTCTCTACAGTCTGCCGAGGAACGCAATATCGACTTTGGTTTACTATCTAGGCAGCTCTAGTGGTTTCCACTTGGCCTTACCTAACCTGATAGCCTTTACTCCATAGGTTAGGAAACCAAAGTGCAAATTCTGCCAGTTTCTAAATATGTCTATAAATATAATCACGCATTCTAGAATCCAGGTAAGTTTGTAGGCTTCCTGGCTCACTGTGAGGTAGACCCAAGCCAAAGCTCCACTGATCACAGACCCCTATCCACCTTTGCTATGACTGGGCACCACAGTGAAATTTTTGGTCTCCAGGAATTAGTTTAAGTTTACAGTCAATGTCTAGCAATCTTTCAAAAGCCTGATTATTTCCTCTTCTACAGTACACAATTACTCTGGTAAAAGGCTGCGCGCTCCTTTGGGGGAAGGCTAAAAGATTTATGTTATAAATTTTCATCATGGAATAGGGCTCCTCCTCAAAGGCACTGGTCTTCCCTTCCTTTAAGAAGCTCTGGGTGTGTGAGCTGGTTCACATCTGGGAATTTGTTGAGGAGCAGGATTCCTCAATTAGAATACCTTGTCAGGCATCTGTTCACTAGACCGAGAGGTTTTCTATGTACCACAGACTAAATAAGACTTTAATACACTGTCCAGCTATTTCAGTTCTAGGGACACTGTGATCAACTGGCCAACTAGACTATCTTGACTCCTGCTTTGACTCAGCTGCCATTAAACTGTGCAACAATGGGATTTGGTTCAACAGTTTATATACAGCGGTTGCCTCTGTGTCTGATTCTGGCCTGAAGATAGCAG